>NC_138502.1:41820204-43227704 GCF_964252035.2 Podarcis erhardii
GAAGAGGTAGCAATTTATGGGGGTTTGTGCCTCCTGTGAGGCAGGAACTGGATCTGGAGGATGGGGAGGGGTCTGAGCCGTTGGAGAGAGGGGAGGGAGAACAGGGTGCACTAGGAGGAAGAGATGGCGCCTGGAGGAGGGGGCAGCGGAATCCCCTTCATCCCCACCCCCATTGTCTCCCAGGAACAAGAGGGACTTGAAGAGGCAGGAACAGCACAACTTCTGTGTTGAAGGAGTAGCAGCTTGTGTGCATGTCAGGGACAGGACTGAGGAGGAATGGTGGGAGCAGCCCCCCCCCCTGTCCTGAACCTTCCCAAGGGCAGGAGGACAGTATTGATTTAGAACAGTGGTTTGCAGAAGGGCATAGTCCAGAGGGGAAAAGCTGGGAAATACTGGGTGACGAACAGCTAGAAGAGGAAACACCAGGAGAGAGACAGCTGGCAGATTCAGTGTCCTTGGAAAGCATTCCCGACCCCCTTCACCTAAGACTAGACGGGCTTTGAGAGTGATAGAACAGAGCGCAGCCGCAACAAGCTCAGATTACCCGATGTAGGAGTGACGTAGATTAATGGGGACGGAGGGGGTAAACCTTTACTGGGAGCAACACCATTTCTAGAGAGAAATGCATTCCTTAGTTTCTTTAATAATCACAGCGAGAACAAACTGGTAAGAACACTCCTTTCATTTGATCTGCTTATTTACTGCCACCGGGAGAGGGATCCGATTCCCAGAAGCCTGACAGTGCACTTGTGCTATTGGAAGAAGGTACTTAAGTTTTGGGTGGAGGCGTGGCCACCCATTGCTCCAACAGTCCAGTTCGACACATAAGCCCAGGAAGGACTTAGAAAAGGGTGGGTCTTCTTTTAACACCACAACATGTCTGTCGGTATAGATTTATCATTCCCGTTAGAATCCCAGCAAACCGGACTTGAGTCTCCCATGTGAAAACAAACCTTTCATCTAAGGTCTCATCCACCCTTGTTTTTGCTCTGCTGCATCCCCCCAGGGAAAACCTGGGGTTCAGCGCTGAATTGGAACAAACAGCAATCCGTTTTTCCACGGATGGCCATTTGTTCCAATTTAGAAATAATCCATGTGTTTTCCAGGGGAAAGCAGTGGGGCAAAGACAAAACTACTTGGACCCACGCCTAGAAAGCATGGGATGAGAGGGAAACCGCTTGGATGGGCCCTCTGTCATCAAGTTCCTAAAATGTAAGCATTCTCCTTAGTTTAAGAGATTGACCTACCTTCCTGCAACAGCGAGCAAGTTTATAAGCTCTGCCAATCATCACAAGGCTCCAAATTCTCAAGAGCTCAAAAGTGAATTTCATAGACCCTTTGCAAAACTCCCGTTAACCTTTAAAAGCAGACCTAATTGTAGATTCATTTTTCATGGCAATTGCACTAATTTTTAAGGTGCTAACAGCTGGGGCAGTGAGTCATGCAGTAGTCCAAGGTGTATTTGTGAAATAACATTTGTTTTCCATTTATTTTTGTTTGATATTTTTTAAAATTTATTTTCATTTATAACAATCCAATAAAAGCCACATTAGTACAATACCAAATTCTAATACTATTAAAAAAGCCATGTTTTCCATTTAATTTTTAAGGCTTAATTTGTGGCCTCTTATTGCTCAGGAGATGGGGGAGAGGGTAAATACCAAGCCCCAAGAAACTGGTGTATAGCAAACATCATTTAACCTAGCTATTGCTGCTATTCGAGCACATATGGCAAATCTTTCTGAAATATCTCACAGGTTTGCCCATCACAGTCTGTATCCTATAGATGTGTGCACATAGTCCCTGGGTCCAGGGAAGTACTTGGGGAAGGAAGGAAGTTTCCGTAGAGGTGAGTGAGAGGAGGAAGGCAGTGTGGACCTAAATAAAGTTATTCCTGTTTGAATTTACTTGAAGTGCTTGGAGTCTGATTCAAAGAAAAGCAACCTGCTTGGGAACAACACAGGAAGTTCACAAGGAACACACAAGAACGTTCTCCATCTCCAACTGTTCAAACCCCAGGCTGTTCTGACCATGAATACCGTTACAAAAGTTGGGTGCTTTCCCCTCTTTATGCCGGATGGCGGCAAGGGCCCAGGTACACACCCAGGGTCTGGGTTCCTTTGGAGAACTGAGACGCGGCAGAGACTGCCATAGCTTTAATAAATATGGTTTATTCGCCTATTTACACCTTCAGTCTGCCTGGAGGGAATCCAGCATCTTACAGCATGGTCATTTCAAGAGGGGGCCTGACTGGTATCACAATGCCAAGAATCTGGCTCTTGTAAGTCTTAAGGCAGAAGGCAAGAGGAGGTAGCAGACAACCAGGAATCAATCATAGAATCATAGAGTTGGAAGAGACCACAAGGGCCATCGAGTCCAACCCCCTGCCAAGCAGGAAACACCATCAGAGCACTCCTGACATATGGTTGTCAAGCCTCTGCTTGGAGAGGCTCCTTTAGTGCTGTGCAGTTATTGAATTGGACAAAGGCTTACTGGGAAGAAGAAACATAACTATGTCTGATTCCCCATCACTGGGGGAATACCAGTTACTACCCAGGTTTGCCTGCATCCCTAGATGAATCAGAGTCACCTTGCCTTCATACAGATTTTTCTTATGGGCCAACACAGCTAACCTTTACTTTTTAATACTGCCTTCCTCTTATTTCAGAATGAAAGAACTTACATTCATGCATGAGTACAAGAGGGGTGGTCTGCTTACGATTAGTTACTCAAGATTACCAACAACCTAGAATATCCTCTATGACTACCTCTACCCCCCAATCCTGACCTATTTTTGCACACATCTTACTTGTGCAAGGCCATCTTGATTTGTTGCACATGTTGGGTATTTTGATATGCTGGTGCAACACTACAACTCATGGTTGAGTGACCCCTGCAGTGGCGTAGCCGTGGCCCTGGGTGCAAAATTCTGAGGGGGTACAACCAGGCACCCCCATGCAGGCCCCAGCTTCCAAGGGGAGCCCCGCCCTGGCAAAGGTGGTAGAGCAGCTCAAGCCCATAGATGGAAGTAGGCAGGCAAGAGTTGATCCCAGTGTGGCTTCGCCCAGAACTCCTCCTTGCAGGCATCGGGGGGGATTTGCCTGCCAAGGGCCACATTGGCTGGCCGAGCTCCCCTCTGTGCGGGCAGGCAGGCAGTGCACCACAGCCCCGCTTTGCTCTGGTGGAGGTCCTCCAGCAGCATCAGCAGCTTACTCGCTGCAGGTGTCGGCAACCCACACTATGCCATTGGACCCCGGTACCTGAGACCCATTTTGCTCAACCTATGCAACAAACCAGGGTGGTGCAGAGCACTAGGAAAACCCCTATCCTTCTCCACATGAACATGAGCCCTCCTTGCAGTGGCAACATGCTCTGATGAGTATTAATTTAAGAAAACACAAAAATACTGAGTGACAAAGCTTGCTGGATATTAAGAAGCAGGTTGTGTCACTGCAATGGCTGAAGCAACAGCATTGCACTGCATTTTGCAGGTAGCTTATTCCTCCGGTATACAGCAAGAATAAAATAACTTCTCCCTGTTGGGTCTGCAGTCAAGTTCGGATCCCATCCATGGCAATGAGATGGCTCCTCTCTCAGTCTCTCATACACGCATACACGCATATGCAGGAGACATCGGACTGCAAAGGGCATTTGGTAGCCTGGTAGAGATTAATCAAAACCAATCAATCACTGGTCTCTGGATTGAGAGGAAAGCACCAATCAAGAGACAAGAGGCCAGCTACATGGCTCTTGAGGGAGGGGCCAGGGAATAGGAAAAAGTGACCAAAATCCAATTGTTCCAAGAGGCAGTGGGAAGGTTGAGTGCGCAAGTGCTGTGACAAACCCTGGAGATGGGAGTCATGGAGGTCTGGGAAGCCGGGCAACAGATCCAAGATGTTCATAACGAGTTAGCCAAATTCTGAACACAAAAACCTCACTGAAGCAGGCTGAAAGGCTCATATTGATTTCAGCGAGGTTTGCCTCGTGCCATGTATATTTGCGGTGCCCGAGAAATTACATCATGACACACTGTAACAGAGACAGACCCGGACTGTTTCACCCATGCTCCCTGGAATTGGAATACACGCACACATGAGAGTCCCTGATCTTGATATGGGACTGCAAGGGTGAAGTACTATGGTATAGAACCATTGCATCAGTTTAACTGCTGCAGAAGGACTGCAAAAGCACACATGCACCAATGAGGCAGCCTGCCAGATTTAGCCCACATTCACCCTGCACATTTAAAGCACTATGATACCATGATGTTTTGGAAGATTCTCTCTCTCTTTTTTAATTACAATTCTGTATTTGATGTGCAAGACTAATGCAGCAGGAAAAGAGACTTATAAACCCTTTACCCGGTGGGGGGTAAAAGTAAGTTTGGGATTCAGGAGAAGAATGGTGCAAGAAAGATGGGCTTGTCTTCCACTTCAACCTGCAGCTATAAAAAATTTCCATAAAACAACCATGGCACAACTTGTGAAACTTACTGCCATCACAAAGGTCCCAGCTGCCCATTAAACTGCCTGCCAACTCTATGGCTTCCTTTTCCCCGCACTGACTTAAAAAATAAAATAAAATAATGGATGGTTTTGCATTTTCCTTTAAAACAAACTCTATTCTTTACTGACATTTTTTCTTTTCTTTAGTACAGGTATATATCGGCCAGATGCCTGTAACCAGCATGTTCAACATCTCCAGCAGTAAGTAAACACCCAGGCTGCATAATTCCATTCTCTTAATGTTTTCATATTGCATTATTTCATCAGTGGTTTGTCTTTGCTTTTTGACTTCCTTCTTACCCTTGCCCCACTCCTTTGCAAATGCGCACAGTTTCACCGAAGTGCTCAGCTTGCCTTGCCCTCTTAGCAAATGCTCTTTTTTTCATTTATGGAGTACTACTCCTAACATTCTTAACAAGCTAAATCTTTCAGAAACATAAAGAACTTGTGCAACTTCTCTATGCCCCTTTACTACCTAATATTATCCTTCTAGAAGCACATGAAAAAGGAAGGCATTCCTGAGGTTTGTACGGCATTACCTACATGGATACTATGAATACGATGATTATATTCCTCTCCCAAACCCTCTTCCTCAATCACCTCCAGAAATAAGCAGAACTTCCTGATCAGTATGTGTCGTTTCTAAAAAAGGATTCTTCTTCTTTTTCTCAGTTTACCATGGATGAACTCTCTTTACACCTGAATAATGTTCACAGTGTTGACCCCGCAACAAGCAATTTCCTATGTAATCGGGGGAAACATGTGTTGCAATGAATGTGTCTCTCAGCTTCTCATTTTTCCACCCTTAAGTTCAGGTCCCCACATTTCCAAATCAGTTTGTAGATTTCTTTTTCTATCAAAGCCCTCGTGAAAATTCACCAGCATGTTAGTGGAAATTTCTGCATGCAATTTTGCCTGATATACGCAACGTTGCAAAGCAATTTCCCCCAAAACAAATCATCTCCGCATCTTATCTTTCACTGGTACATGTACATGCACATGACACTTTACCCAATTTATATGCATGTTTGTACACATTACTTTGCTGGCAGTTTGCGCAGCAAAATTCAGAGAAGTGAGAATTTTGAAGGATGGCTGTTTCGGCTCTCATATTGTTTCGTGAACAAATTTGTCTTTAAATGTGAACAGCCTCGAAGTTCTCCCTCATCCATATCATTATCCACACAGCGCTATAAAAATGAGTGAAAGAGTTAGGGGAGTTTGCAGCAAATGCCATAGGAAGTGTGAACCCAGTGATATTTGGCCCACCAAGTGTCTTCATTCAAGCGCTCAAAGGTTTAAAAAAATCCGAGAGCCATGCCGTAGAGAAATAAGTAGCGGGGGTTTGAGAGGAGCCCCGCAAATCTAATGACTGTGGGTTTTGGCAAATGGTGGGGTAGGACTTTAGTCCCTTGTCCTTTTGCACTGAGTCTCACCCTGCAGGAAGGCATCATCACCAATGAATTCTTGATGATATTCTGATGCCTACCTGAGCCTTGGCATAGCGACAACTCATTATCCTACCTGTGCAGAAGGGGGCCCAGAACAGCAGGGAGGTTTGCATGGAAAATGAAGGATGCTTGCCCCCCTGAAAATCTGACTTATGACCAGCTTCCATTATAAGTTGTTTTTTTTTGTCCTCCCTGTGTAAAGAACAACGCTTAACCCCCGATACATACGCACCCAGCCCCTCCAAACCGTTTTCTCTCATCACTCACCGGCTTCAGCTTGAGTTTCAGACTCATTTCTCTCTCTGTGTTGGAAGTAAGTGCTGCCTGTGTGAGCCGGGGAGCGAGACTCAGGGAGGGGAGAGGGGAGTGGTGCTGTGCTCCCTAGCCTAGACACTGGGTTGCTTACATCACTCCCCAGAATGGTGGGAAAGAGCTGTGATCACACTCAGAAATACACTACACAGGCACATGCGTGCATGTGGTATGCAGGGGTTAGTGAGTAGTACTTTTGGAAACTCTTCAAGTACCACGACCCTCTCTCCTGTTTTCCATCACTAATAATAATAATAATAATAATAATAATAATAATAATAATAATAATAATTGTACCCCGCCCATCTGGGCAGGCCTCCCCAGCCACTCTGGGCAGCTCCCAACAGATTATTAAAAACATGATAAAGCATCAAACATAAAAAAACTTCCCTAAACAGGGCTGCCTTCAGGTGTCTTCTAAAAGTCAGATAGTTGTTTATTTCTTTGACATCTGATGGGAGGGCGTTCCACAGGGCAGGCGCCACTACCGAAAAGGTCCTCTGCCTGGTTCCCTGTAACCTCACTTCTAGCAGTGAGGGACCCACCAGAAGGCCCTCAGAGCGGGACCTCAGTGTCCGGGTAGAACGATGGGGGCGGAGACGCTCCTTCAGGTATACAGGGCAGAGGCTGTTTAGGGCTTTAAAGATCAGCACCAACACTCTGAATTGTGCTCGGAAACATACTGGGAGCCAATGAAGGTCTTTCAAGACCAGTGTTATATCGTCTCAGCGGCCACTCCCAGACATACATTTACCCTAGATCCCAACTTTCAGTGCAAGGCTGGATCCGGTGTGATCTTTTTCCTCTTAAGAGGTATGCACCTGGTGAAACGTGGCCAGGATGGAATGAAATACAAAACACACAGAACAAATGCCATACACATTTTGCAGGGAAGACCCACAGTTTGATTTACCAGCTGCCAACACCTCCTTGCAGAATCATCACAACATTAAATATTTTTTGCTCACATGCTTTGGGAGGGCACAGCAAAAAGCCTCTTCAAATGGGGAACAAGCCAGGGCCACGTTTGAGGAAAGCGCTACCAATGCTACTCCTGTCTACACTCTTCAGCTCCATTTCAGGATGAACCCCAAACCTTCATACTTTCTGTCAGTTACAATTGCAGACCTTCTCAAACCTATCTCTGCATGCAAGAAGTCTAGAGTTTTGCCAGTTGTATGCATCCACCAGCATGAGCAGAATTTGGCCTTTGGCATGCCAGCAGGAAAGTGTATCAGAAGCATAATTCTATAACATGGTGTCTGATGCACCCAGCTGACTCATCATAGGTTGAGCAGCAACATCCTATGATTGTGTGAACAGGCTCCTTCCTCCCACGCCCTTTAAAAAATAAAGACTGAGACACTGGTGAAATGGTGAGGACCCTACTGAGTTTCTATTCTTTCCTGTTTCTTTTATAAAATGGTAAAGGTACCCCTGACTGTTAGGTCCAGTCGCGGACGACTCTGGGGTTGTGGCGCTCATCTCGCTCTATAGGCCGAGGGAGCTGGCATTTGTCCGCAGACAGCTTCCGGGTCATGTGGCCAGCATGACTAAGCCACTTCTGGTGAACCAGAGCAGCGCACGGAAACACCGTTTATCTTCCTGCCGGAGCGGTACCTATTTATCTACTTGCACTTTGACGTGCTTTCGAACTGCTAGGTGGGCAGAAGCAGGAACTGAATAACGGGAGCTCACCCCGTCGCAGGGATTCAAACTGCCAACCTTCTGATTGGGAAGCCCTAGTTTAGACCACAGCGCCACCTGCATCCCTGTTTCTTTCAAAGAATCACATGATTGTATTGTTGGAAAGTACCTCTGAGGGCCATCTAGTCCAAAGCACTGCAATGCACAAATCTCAACTAATTCGTCCATGACAGGTGGCCATCCAACCTCTTAAAAAACGCCAATGGATAGTCCACCACATTCCAAGGGAGTCCATTCCACTGTCAAACAGCTCTTTATGCTCCTTGCTAATCAGCAGACGTGGGTGGTGGGTGGCGCTATGGGTTAAACCACAGAGCCTAGGACTTGCTGATCAGAAGGTCAGCGGTTCGAATCCCCGCAATGGGGTGAGCTCCCGTTGTTCAGTCCCTGCTCCTGCCAACCTAGCAGTTTGAAAGCATGTCAAAGTGCAAGTAGATAAATAGGTACCGCTCTGGCGGGAAGGTAAACAGCATTTCCATGCACTGCTCTAGTTGGCAAGAAGCGGCTTAGTCATGCTGGCCACATGACCCGGAAGCTGGCTCCCTCGGCCAGTAAAGCAAGATGAGCGCCGCAACCCCAGAGTCGGTCACGACTGGACCTAATGGTCAGGGGTCCCTTTACCTTTACCTTAATCAGCAGACTGGCGAGCTACGCACTGTGATATCATAGCAACCCCCACAGCTTTGAGAAAAGCTGTCTAGTGAAACTGCGTGTATGCTTATTAGCCCACAAATGCTGGGGATGGGAGCAATCTCTAAGACTCTCCATATGAACTGAATATTAGTTTATGTGACCCACACGCTATCAAGATCCTGTGCCTTTACCTAAGGATCTTGGGGCATCTTCCTAGAACCTTTTTCGCCTGCAGAACTAATGGCTGATGTTTACTGGCATGATGATGACTGTGGTAGATCCACGACAGCAGAGCGTTCATAGACTCTGCCCTTTCTGTCCAGCCTTCAGCAATGTCCTGTCAGCTCTAATCCTGTCACCTCCAGCCAGCTAATGACCCAGTATTGACAAGTTGGTGTCGCTACTGATCAGGCATCAATCCTGTTGCCTAGCAGCAGCTCCTGGGCTGCAACTGTTACTGTCCTCCCTGCTCCCTGGCACCAAACCATACAAAGTCTAAGTCAATGCACTGAGAAAGCACCATGCCCTAGAGGTTGCTTTAAAGAGTTTAGGGGGAGCTATGTGCCCAGCAAAGCTTAAGACCAACCTCATGAGGTCAAATGGGTGAGAAGTCCACTAGGCTGCCATTGCTATTAAAAGTGTAAGATATGCCCTCCTGGACCAAACTAAAACTCAGTTTAGTCCTCTTTCCTACAGTAGCTGGCCAGGTGCCTCCAGGAAGCCCCAAAGCAGGTGAGTATGAAGTTGGCCCTGCCCATGTTTTTTGTACGTAGCATCTAGTACAGTGGTGCTTGGCAAGACGAAATTAATCCGTTCCGTGAGGCTCTTTGTATAGCGTTTTTTTTGTCTTGCGAAGCAAGCCCATTGACAGCTTAGCGGATTAGCGCTATTAGCGGTTTAGCGGCTTTTAGCGGATCCGCTGATAAGCGGCTTATCAGCGGATCAGCTGATAAGCGGCTTAGCGGCTTAGGAAAAGGGGGGGAAAGGGGGGGGGAACCCGCAGGAACTCGCAAGACATTTCGTCTTGCGAAGCAAGCCCATAGGGAAATTTGTTTTGCGAAGCTCCTCCAAAACAGAAAACCCTTTCGTCTAGCGGGTTTTGCATCTTGCGAGGCATTCGTCTTGCGGGGCACCACTGTACTCAGGAATACACTGTCCCTGAACATGGGAGTTTCTCTTGAGCAACTACAGCAGTACAAAGATCCATGACTTTGTTTAATCCAGGGCTGGGTGAGGAAACCTTTGACCCTCCAGATGTTCTAGTTACAGGTAGGTAGCCGTGTTGGTCTGCCGTAGTCGAAACAAAATAAAAAAAAATTCCTTCCTTGGAGACCTTGGAGACCAACTAAGTTTGTTATTGGTATGAGCTTTTGTGTGCATGCACACTTCTTCAGATACACCGAAACAGAAGTCACCAGACCCTTATATATAGTGAGAGGGTGGGGAGGGGTATTACTCAGAAGGGTGGTGGGAATGGGTGGTTGACGACTGTTAACGACTGCAATTGGTCTTACAGGAAAAAGCAAGGGGTGAGATGGCTAAAAATAGCTTTATATAATGAGATAAGAATCCAATATCTCTATTCAGATCAGGTCTCTCCATGGTTTTAAGTTTGGTAATAAGTTGCAATTCAGCAACTTCTCTTTCCAGTCTATTTCTGAAATTCTTTTGTAATAAAACAGCTACTTTGAGACCTTGTATAGAATGCCCTGGGAGATTGAAGTGTTCTCCTACTGGTTTCTCTGTCTTCATTCCTCCAGATGTTGTTGGAGTACAACTGCCACCAAACCTGACCATGCATGGTGGAGCTGATGGGAGTAATCCAACAAAGCCTGGAGGGTCACCCACCCCTGGATTAAACAAAATTATGGATCTTTCTACTGCTGTCTAATCCATAATAATAATAATAATAATAATAATAATAATAATAATAAATGCACCCAACACCATCTAAGCTTGTGGCCCTCGTGTGCTCTCACATTTCCCTCCTATGTTCCTGTACATCCAAGTAGGTGATAATCCAGATATTTAAAGACTAGGTTAATAGCTGAAGTGGTTAAGGATACGTCTTCTCCATTCTTCCTTGTTTCATTTTATTTTGTATCATTTTGGCCTACTTCTTGTCCTGGCATCAATTCACCTTTGGCTCCCGCACTCTAAACCTGGTGGTTGGAACATTGAGGGATCCACATACCTGAGTGACCTTTTCGGTGACGTTCTGCGTGCGCTCTGTCACCTTGTGGGGTGCGATGATTTCAATCTCTGTAGTAGAGCCTGAGCGATGTTTCTCTAGGTTGAACTCCACAAAGTTGAGGGTGAACTGGGGGATCTGACTGATTGTCCTGTATCTCATAAGGTCGGAGTCTGAGGTGGAATTCTGGTTGGGCTTGACATGGGACGCCTCTGAAGGGGAAACAGGGAGGAAGGGAATTAAAATTTCATCGCCAGCTTGTCAATAAAATTCACAACTGATGGCATCAGTGCCTAGAACTCCACATACTGTATGCAGGAAGTCAGAACAACTCACTTCCTACTGCCAAGGAGATAGGAGAACAGGATCATGAGATCATTCTTGCCCCCCAACATATGGGACACTGCGGTTTTGCTTTAGTGGTATTTACCAGAAATATAAAGTTTTGAGATAAAGGACCTATATTCTATTCTGTGAGGTGGGGATACTTTGAATTAGGGAAACAGCACTGTGAAACGAGTGACAATATAGCAAAATTCAACTCTGGTCAAGGATGGCTTGGATGTCTAGTCAAACATCCAGAGGGTCACATTGGCCCCATCCCTGTTGTAAAGTCCTCCCTATCTAGTTTAGTATAAATAGATGGTAGTGGGCATCTTGCTCAAATCCCTAACAGATGCAAGAAGAGTTGAATATACGTTACACAACCGATAAGGGTCATAAAATACATAATTTTGTGAAATCAACCCAGGAGCAGATATTCTTCAAACTTCTGTCCCTTTCCGCTCCCTCCCAGTTTAATGCTGCCTGCTGTGCTGTTAATGTCAAGGGGCTGGTCACTTCCCCTTCTAAATTAAATAATTCTGGCTTCCTCAAAAGCTGGAGAATATTATGGTACCAGCTATAATCACAGAAAGGGATGCGGGTGGCGCTGTGGGTTAAACCACAGAGCCTAGGACTTGCAGATCAGAAGGTTCGCAGTTCGAATCCCTGCGACAGGGTGAACTCCCGTTGCTTGGTCCCTGTTCCTGCCAACCTAGCAGTTTGAAAGCACGTCAAAGTGCAAGTAGATAAATAGGTACTACTCCGGCGGGAAGGTAAGCACTGTTTCCGTGCGCTGCTCTGGTTTGCCAGAAGCGTTTTAGTTATGCTGGCCACATGACCCAGAAGCTGTACGCCGGCTCCCTCGGCCAATAAAGCGAGATGAGCGCCGCAACCCCAGAGTCGGCCACGACTGGACCTAATGGTCAGGGGTCCCTTTACCTTTATAATCACAGAGGTTATTTGGTCCATCGCTTTTGGCAGTGGTGGGGTGGTTGCTCATTGAGTATTTTTATGAATATTAAAAAGAGACCTGTGAGGGGCCAGATTAAAAATAAGGCCTATCCAAGATGTAGGTCTGGCCTGGCTAATTTGCAGTGTCTTGAAACCATGAGTTGTGTAGGGTCTCCAACCAAGTATATGTTTGGGCGCATGGAGCAAAATCGGAAGAGAGCCAGAAGCTGTTTCCCATCTGCTCCTGCCCTCTCACAGGAATGAATGTGCCTTTCCCCTCTCCATTTCTCATCTTCTTCTGTATGTAGGGCACAGGGAGAAGGGCCAGTTTCCTTCAGAAATCCCAACATTCAATTGAGAGATCTACCATACAATGAACTGGACCCTTGATACGCAAGAACTTCTTTAAGTGGGTTTGTTTCCCTATAAAAAAGGGGCTTTCTAAAAGCCAAGGAAGAAATGTTTAGTCATTGTCATGTGTGCAGATAACAACGCTGTCGTCAGCTTACTAAATTGGGGAGCCCCATGCCTAGCCACCTTCTGCAAGGATTATCAGGCCCCAAAAGGGAACACAATCAACAACAGCCCAATGGCACATAGTAGTTAGAATGAGTACTTGGGCATGCATGCTTTCCCCATACCTGAGTTTGCCCTCCTTTCCCTGAATTTTCTCTGGAACTCAGACCTTGCAGCCTCCAAACTCTCCAAGGAGGAGACCTGGCGGAGGCTATGGAAGCTGCCCCCAAGATGGAACCGGCCCAAACCCCTGGCAGGGCGCGACCCTCGGAGCCCTAGAGAAGGCAGCTCTTGCGCTGGGGCGGAGTGTCGCACTTCAGTGTCAGATGCCGTCTCCAGGCTCGGTCTCCTCTCCTTCCCCAGCAGTGCTTCGGTCTCAGATTGGACACAGTTCTCCACAGTCTTCAACTCCCTCAGCTTTAAGGAGTCCCCTCCAGGCTTTAAGACAGCCAGGAAGAAAGTGTTTCATTAAGAGGAGCTCTTGAATGTTTAAAAGCAACAGAAGAGGGGAGGAACAAAGGAAGGAGAAAGGAATGGGAGGTCCTGGGCAATGGGCTGATCTCCACATTGGAGTATCTTCTCAGCGCAAGTCATTCCACTGCCTGGTTGCAAATATTTGGATGGGTGACTGACTGCCTGGGAGCCTCATGCATGGCCATGCCTTTGGTTCCATGATGGAAGAAAGGCAGGATAAGAATGCAAGGCAATATATACATAAATTTGCATCATTCCATGTGATACTGGTGCTTCACATTTACACATACTCAAAGCATTTCACATGCATTATCTCAGTAATCTCCTCCCAACTGCTCTCTAGGTAGGTCAGTACTATCACCCCCATATTACAGATAGGGAAAATAAGACTGTGAGACCAGTGCCTTACCTAAAGCCTACCTAATGATTTAGTGTCAGAGGTGATTTGAAGCAGGATCGTTTTGGTCTTTTAGCTCAAGGCTCATCCACACTTTCGCTTGACCCACATTTTGACCATATTCATGTACTGAGTAATTCCTCCTAATCCAATGTCTTTTTTGTTGTTGTTCCACCACTGTCGCCTGGGAAAATCTGATATTACCTGATGAATTGAAGCTTGATTAAATAAAATCTGTCTTTGGATTTTTCTGTACATTTGATAAGATCTGAGTCAGTGGGTAAGATCATCTGTCCTCAAGGCACAGCCACGGAACAACAAGAAAAGGTCTTGGACCCAGGGAGAATTAATCGCTACACAATACTCTGATAATCAGTACACTGCATGCCACCATTACTTTAAAGGAACAATACATCTCTAGTTCTTATTCACTTTTTTCACTAATGGTGAATTTATATAACCAGGTCCCCCCACCCCACTGAGAAAATGTCAGTAGAAGTCAATATTCCCTGCAATTCTCCTACAGTTACCTGTTCTTTAAGACATATTCCCATAAGTGAAATCACGATATGACCACAGGGAATGCAATCATTGAAACTAGCACGGCATTTTCTATGGCTAAATTTCAGTTTTATCCTGGCAACCTGCAAGTATTTCAAAAAGATGGCTTTTTTATGTCCATGGTGTCTGCCTGTATGTGGCCACATTTGTCCGTAAACACTAGCCATATGCAGTCTCTACGAGAGTTTAAAAAAAAGGGGGGGGACTGGAATAAGGGTGAAAAAAGGTGTCTCCCTCCTACTAAAATGCTGTTCATTTATGAGATTCACTACTACCAGGGCCTGGCATCTTTACACTGCTTATAGTGCCTTCATTACCGTAAAGAAAGCAACTCTCTAGCAGTTGTTGCTAATGTACAGGTGGTGTGATTAATATTGGCTTGTTGCAAGGAAAGCTACGGAGGGCATCAATTCATTATCATTATAAGGGAGGGGAGGGGAAAGAAAATGTATGCTTGCTCCTAATGAATGTGTTTGCAGCTAGCACAGATTCTTTAGGAAGTAAAAGCCAATAGCCTCCCCTACTAAATCTGAGTCAGTAAAGCAGATAAGTCAGGTGGGCGAAAGAGCTGGCTCACGGAAGGTTCAGTTCTGGGGCTTATGCAAAAGCCCGTGCCTTGACATGAGCCAAGGGATTTGATTTAAATAAATTAAGACATCTGGGTTCCCACCCCCACCCCCAGGCTGCAATATCTATGCAAGAGAACCCCCACCCCAAGATCTCTGGGGTATGTGTGCATGTGGTGGACAGACAGAATGCACCAGTGGCGTAGCGTGGGTTGTCAGCACCCGGGGCAAGGCAAGTAATTTGCGTCCCCTAACCCATGGATTTGCGCCCCCTAACCCTAACCCCCAGATGTTGCGCCCGGTGCAGCCGGCCCCCCCTGCACCCCCCACGCTACGCCACCGGAATGCACCGAGATCTCCAGACAACGGAAGCACCACCTGTGCCAAAACAGTTATGCATCAGCAAGACATGGTGCAACTTTCCCTATCATGTTGTCCTAGCAGCAGAATGGAGCCTTTCCAAAGGGAGCCCATTATCTGGAGATGCAGTCGTTTGCAGCAGGAACACGGCAATATATGGGGACAGTCATGGCGGTAGCAATCTGCTCATAACCCGGGTAGAGTCCACAATCAGATTTCCGGCCACCGTGGACAATTTTAACGCAGTGACCATGCAGAAAACGATAATCTGCTTCCACTCATATACCCCCCCCCCCTTGGAATATCACCGGAGGAACTTGTGGGAGATTAGCAGTCAAACCTAACAAATGCATCTTCTTACTAGTTAGCATGAGAAGGGGCTATGTCCACAGAGCTGCACTGCCGATAGGCAGATACCGAGACCATAGAAATACAATTGGTAGAGAGGGCTCTGTGTGATGTCATTTCCCCTCCGCTCCTGGAGAGGAAGGAGCATGTAGTGTTTACCTGCTTCTTCTTCCTCCCTCCCTCCTTTTCATTTGACCAGTGTTGGGTACAGACATACCTCTGCTTGCTCCAGCTTTTGGCATATGCCCGAAGCTGGTAATACAGTAAATATAAGTATTTTGCCTGCATTGTGTTGACTGCTACTGTTGCTGTGAACCAATGCTTCTTATTTTTAAACTTTACAAGTTGTTGCCTGATTCTTTGCAAAGCAGGGTAGGAAAGAGAAGCCAGCTTACTTCATAGCTGGAGTTGCTCAAAACAGCCAAATTCCCATGCTTTTAATTTTTGCTGCCAAAGGTGAGATTGTTGAACTGTATTCAACCCACACACATGGGCACGTGGAGGGATAAACTGCAACTGATATATCCTCTTCCTACCGTCACTGGGCTCTCCCTGTCCCTTTTCCTGGTCCTGAAAAGATGTGTAAACTCAGATGATTCCTCCACATTAGAATTGTTGTTCTCCAGAGAAGTACTGCCACTTGTCATTCCATACACAAATTTCATATATTTGTTTTTAAGTTCAGTGCATAGCTGTCAACTTTCAGATTTGAAAATAAGGGATCAGCAGCCTCGAAAATAAGGGATCAGCAGCCTCACCTGCCCCGGGGACAGTCTACGGGATATCTAACAATCCGGGATAGCAGCGGGAAACAGCGCTGGAATAAGGGAATTTACCGCAAAAAATGGGAAGGTTGACAGCTATGGTTCAGTGGGGCTGTCAGGGCAAGACTTGGGGCCAGAGATCTAGGGTCACACTCTGCAGAAGGATCAGAAAGGTTCCCCCAAACAGAGCAGGGCACGCTGAACATTACCACCTAAAGAGGGGTTCCTGATGCAAGACCATTAAAATCTAAAATTACCTAACTGCACTGCTGCTGCTGAAGTTAAATGATTACCTGATCTCTTTAACCAAATAATATAGCTATCCAAATTACATCATCACATAAGCAAGCCAATGAGGTGGAGTGGTTATCACAGTGTCAGACCAGGGCAACCTGGGTTCAGATCCTCTCTCAGCCATGATGCTCCCTGGGAGACATTGGGCCTAATCGACCTCACAGGGTTGTTGTAAATATAAAATGGGGGGTGGCAAAGAACCATGTATGCCACCCTCATCCCATTGGAGGGTGGGCTGGATAAAATGAAATGAAATAAGTCTGTTTGCACGAACGGACACCTTGCTGAGTTTATGAAAATACTGATACCAAGCACCTTTATTGATATTTTCAATAAAAAACAAACAAACCCAGCAACAACAGCCTAACCTCCCTGTTTCTCCAATACCATTCTCTACTACCCCAGGTAAGGTGAAAAGCCTGCTAGCTCCCTACTTCCCATGGAATTCTCCTTGGTTGAATTAAGTATACTGGATGGGAAGTTTCTGGTTTTGTTAGTTTCAAGCCTAAGGAACCTTTAAAAAAGACAAGAAAAGATATTATGCACTAAAAATAATTTTAAAACAGGTAGTTGGGGGAATTGACACCAGCCAATACGTTCCTGCGGCAGTACATCAAACCTACACAAATCTATCATAGCAATGCTGGTAACAGTACTGGGGACTAGTTTTGGTGGTGACTTAGAATGACCTGAATCTATAAGAAAGCCTGCAAAATTTGTTTGACCCCCATACCGTAGCAAGCCAAAAGGAAAGAAGAAGGAAGAAGGAAGAAGGAAGGAGAAGAAGAAGGAAGAAGGAAGAAGGAAGAAGGAAGAAGGAAGAAGGAGAAGGAGAAGGAGAAGGAGAAGGAGAAGAAGAAGAAGAAGAAGAAGAAGAAGAAGAAGAAGAAGAAGAAGAAGAAGAAGACATGTACTATTAGCACTGGGCAGGGGTAGAGAATATGTGGCCCTCTAGGTGCTGTTGGACTCCAACTCCCATAAGCCTTAGCCAACATGGCCAATGGTCAGGAATGATGGGAGCTGCAGTCCAGCAGGATTTGCAAGGCCACAGGCTCCCCATCCCTGATATGGGATCTTCGCAACTCAGTATAATGCCATGTAATCTGCCAGCCTCTCCCTTGGTGTGTTGTTCCTAATACCATGTGCTTTTGTTTTCAACATGCCTTGAGCATTTAATGGCAGGGAGCAACCTTCTACCCATGTCTATAACCCTCGAGATGCAGAGATAGGGACTTCTACATACCTATGGGAAATCTACGTCCTAGATACCTTGATAGCATAGTATTCCAAATAGCCGAAGCTAACGTCTCAAGCAACGCCAGAGCTGTACAGTTACTCTCTAGAAAATGCAGCGATCCTCTGCGTTTCTTTATCCTGGTTAAAAAACAAAACCTAAAACCCTTGGCAGTGCAGCTGAAACCTCCCGTCTGGTGTTACCTGGAACGTTTTCAGCCGGGAGGATCAGAAGAACAGCATTCTCTCAACAAGCAACTGATGACGAGTTAAAAAGAGGCTTGCTTCTTTCTCTAGCAACTATTCTGGGCACAATTGTTTTCACTTCGAATGCACCATTAATTTTTAATTAATTAATATTTTTACTCAGAGTGCAGAGAAGAGTAACAAGACGCCGCATGAGCCTCGTCGCTGCCATGCAGACGTTTGCCATAGGTTCGCCAGCGTTTGGATTCTAGTTCTTTTTTTGTGCGTGCCTAAATGTGATTATAATAAGTTACCTGGGTAAAAGGGATGCCGTTTCATCACCACAACTCCTTTCTAATCAACCAGCACAATTTGTCCCTCATTCCGTTTACACAATTCTCTTTGTCTTTTAAGATTCTGTGACTGCTGCGCTTTGTGTTATATCCTCAGGAAATCTATGATTCAGATTGCCCTTGTTTTTTCTTTTTCCTAAACAGAGATAACAGCAGCCAGCAGGGAGTCTGAATTAGATCAAGATCACAGTGCTAAGGGAGGTTCTCCTCCCTCCCCCCTCTAAATCCTCTTCCCTCACAGACCATTTTCTCAATTAAAATCACACACACGCCAAAGCTGTTATTTTACCCCATGGAGCAAGAAGCAGCAGCAGGTGTGTGTGTGTGTGTGTGTGTGTGTGTGTGTGTGTGTGTGTGTGTACTGTGAATATGGCACAGAGAGGATGAGAAAGCCTCTTCCCACAGTTCCATGTTCCAAATTCCCACCCACTGCTCGCTCGCGCGCGCGCGCTCTCTCTCTCTCTCTCTCTCTATATATATATATAAAATGCAGGAGAACCGATCACAGAGTTAGGGTGGACAGATACAAAATTGATTCCTGCATTGCATGGGATTGGACTAGATGACCCCGCGGGGTCCCTTCCAGCTCTACATTTCTATGATTCTATGAAAATGGGACTGGGCTCCCGGTTCTTTAATAGTTGTGCAGACTAGGGTATTTTGGCAGGTGCAGCTTGACCATTCCTTCCTCTGCAGAGAAATTAAAGGTTCAAGAGTCCATCCTTCCCCATGCCTTTTTGCATCTCCCCCCCCCCCCATTTCCCATCTACAATGGCTGTGGCGACATTCTTGGCAGTAGCCTCTGCCCTCTAATGGCCTGATTTAGAATGGCTTAAATTAAAAGCATATCAACCTCAATGCCTGCGCTTGCTTAGGCTCAAACCAGACATCTTTAGCATTATGGATTCCAAACACATCTGGTTGTTGGAAAGCATTAAATACTAGGTACCAGTGGGCAAGGGAACGGGCTGATGTTTCATCTAGATTGTCACTCTTGAGAAAGGGAGGTCTAACTTTTCCCTACAGCCTCCAACTGTCCCTATTTTCCAGGGACAGTCCCAGATTTACAGAAGCTTTCCTGCTTTCTAACTTGATCCCGGAATGTCCCGCTTTTCCTTAGGACGTCCCTGTTTTCATTGGAGAAATGTTGGGGGGTATGGAGTTATGTGACCCTTGAGGAGATAGGTAACTACCGTATTTTTTGCTCTATAAGACTCACTTTTTCCCTCCTAAAAAGTAAGGGGAAATGTGTGTGCCTCTTATGGAGTGAATGCAGGCTGCGCAGCTATCCCAGAAGCCAGAACAGCAAGAGGGATTGCTGCTTTTACTGCACAGCGATCCCTCTTGCTGTTCTGGCTTCTGAGATTCAGAATATTTTTTTTCTTGTTTTCCGCCTCCAAAAACTAGGTGCGTCTTGTGGTCTGGTGCGTCTTATAGAGCGAAAAATACGGTATCTCCTTTAGAAGACATCTGAAGGCAGCCCTGTATGGGGATTTTTTTATGTATATATATTTTTTTATAAAAAATGTTTTTATATCTGTTGGAAGCCACCGCACCCAGCTGGGGCATCCCGGTCAGATGGGCAGGGTATAAATAAAATAATAATAATAATAGTAATAGTAATAGGACATTCCTATTTTCATCGGAGAAATGTTGGGGGGGCGTGTTTTCCCTCCTCAGCTGCCGCCATAATGAAAACTGCGCTGCCACAGGGCAAGGAGCCTTAGGGGAGAAGCTCCTACAGATTCCCTTTGCACAGGAACAGCAAGAGCATGCCCAAAAGACTGGGAGCTTCAGGGATCACAACATGCCTCAGCGTCCACAGGCCAGAGACTGAGGGCTCATCCATGCGTCCCCCTGGTTCTGCTACTTTTCCCCAAGGTAAACCGCTCCCCAAAGCTTGGTCAGAGCAAATGGCAATTTGAGTTCTCTGTGGACTGCCTTTCGTATTGATTTATCGCCAAAGAGCGGGTTTTCCCTGGGAAAGGAGCAGAGCAAGGGGGAAACTGCTCAGATCCGTAATTTATGAGACAAGCAGTAGTGTGGATGAGTCCTGAGAGTGCTTCTACACTAGATACCGTATTTTTTGCTCTATAAGACTCACTTTTCCCCTCCTAAAAAGTAAGGGGAAATGTGTGTGCGTCTTATGGAGCGAATGCAGGCTGCGCAGCTATCCCAGAAGCCAGAACAGCAAGAGGGATTGCTGCTTTCACTGCGCAGTGATCCCTCTTGCTGTTCTGGCTTCTGAGATTCAGAATATTTTTTTTCTTGTTTTCCTCCTCCAAAAACTAGGTGCGTCTTGTGGCCTGGTGTGTCTTATAGAGCGAAAAATACGGTACTTAGTGTGGAATTGCCATCAGCTAATCATTGCCTTCCCCGTGCTTCTTCCAGCTTTTCTCAGATGCCCCAAACGCCAGCTTTCCCCCCAGAAGAATGAAAGAGCAGTGCAATCTCTGCAGGAAACCCACTGCGGAAATCTGGCACTATGATGTTTAAAAATTACTTCAGAGCTACTCTTCTGTCCTTTTGACATGGGCAGGGACCTTATCAGGAAAGTGAACCTGCTCTTCACACATTCACTATAATCTTCGAGATGGGTGCCATTCGATAGCTCCATTTTTATTTTTCCAAAACATTTAAAGAACCAGCGCTCATTTACTAATTTTTATTTGCAGATTTAAATTCTGGTGGACGCTTGCTGAGTTTCAAATGGGCTTGCCCACAGCACCTATGCCATGCCCAGTGGTGTGGATGGAACATGTGTCAACACTGAGATAGCACAATAGTCTCATAGGGAGGACAGTCAATTGCAATTTTGCTTGAAGTTTGCCAGAGGAGAGCAATGAATGGGTAGTACTAGAAGCCACACGTCTAGATGCAGCCTGGTATGGTACAGGTGGTGTCATGCCCTTGTGGGATGTGCCGGACAGGATCAAATGTTTTCAAGCCCTATCCTCCCGGGATTTTGACTGCTCCTGTCGCATTGTCCTGGCCTAGCCGCAAGGAGACCTTGGCTCTTTTTCCTAATTTGCAGACGGAAGGTGTAGCAGGAGAGCCGAGGAACAGGGTGGGGGTGGGGTGGGGGGGCTAACCAAATAGGTGGGCTTATCATTATCATACAAAGTCTACGGTGAATGATTACCTTTCCATAGTCAATGGCTACTCCATCAAACTCAGTGGCAGTCAGAGATTTCCGCCGCAGTGTGAGACGTTGTAGGGGCGGGAGATTAAACTTCAAGTTCATATTTTGACCTTGTTAAGAAAAGAAAAAGAAAAACACACACACACACGAAACAAAAAGACACAAAAAACCCCCAAATGTAACCTATCTGCAACATGCAACAGGCAAGGCAGTGGGGGGCTGGGGAAGGAGAGTCGGGTTAAAAGACTGAAAAGCACACCTACAGACATGCGCAGCTGGCACAGTTGCATTGTGTTCTACCAGCTAGTTTTGCCGCATCTGGCAAAAAGCTTAGGAAAGTCTCCCCAAGTCTCTGGGAAACAAGGCAAATTCTAGAGAGGAAGCAATGTTGTCCACTTAGAGACTCTTCCTTCCAAGTCTCCACATAGATTTCGTATTCCTTCGCTGGATTCTCAAGGCAACTGAATTCATAGACATGCCAAACTAAAGAGGCGTCCAGAATTGGGAGCTAAAATACTTCCTGTGTTGCTCTGGAATACAGAAGAGCAACCCCTTTTCCATGCTACAGAATATGCAGGACAGAATCTCTAGCTGTGGCTTAATTTTATCTGGTGCCTTGCTTGTACAAGGAGAATAGTGGCTTCATGTACGGAAGGGGATCTTTAGATCCAGGTTATGGTACCATTTATTGACAAAACTGTTGTGGGAGGAAATTCCCGCCTTTCCATTACAGCTTTCAAACAATGGCTTTCTCCAGTGATCACTGCATTTTTCTGGGTGATGAGCTTGCTGGCTTGCCAGGCAGCTGCTATCTAGACATAAACTGTGCCAGTTCCTTTACAGGGCAGCGGCTAGTCCAAACAAATTAACAGGATTGACAAAAGGAGGAGGAGGAGGGAAATGGGTGGACAGTAACAGTCCTGCAAATCCAGCAACGATACCTTAATAACTTAATATACATATAACAACACAATTACCTCTTCTGGATATTGGGTGAATACAAGCAAACAAGTTATCCATTGGGAATTTGCCTTTTACTATGCGGTTGCTTGGTTATGCATTTATGAAAACGCGGCATGATTTCCTAACTCTTGCCTTGAGAGACAATCGAGTGTGTCTCAAGGGGTAAAGTCAAAACACTGGAGAATCGCAATGCCTGCTGTGGCTGCAGAGATGTGTAACTTGTAGCTGCTGCCTCCTGCATTGTTCTTGCTGTGTTAGAGGCACCATAGTGACCTCTGTAGGGTGCAAGCCTGGGCAGCGTATATGGAGGTCCAGGACTATAGCTACTACTAAATAGCAGCAGCTTTGAGGACAGTGATCTTGGCTGCATTGGAAGTGATAGTGGGGGAGCTCAAAGTCTCCCCTAGCACTCCACACAAAGTCCAAATTGCCCTTCCTGTGCTGCTTAATGGCATGAGAGCAATAATTGTTTCCCCACCATTCAGCTGATGGCTGAAATCTTGGCTGTGGGGGAAAGTGGGCAGGGCTCTTCAGGGCTTAGAGGCCCACACCTAGAGCAGCAGAAGGTCACATGCAGCTCAGGATGGGAGATCAATTCAGTTCTCGCTGAAATTACCTAATTCATATTTTTCTGAAACCACGTGAGAAATGAAACACAGCCATCCTTCAAAACTGGCAGTGCAGTTCTTCAGCCAAGTAATACACATACTAGTGTAAAGTATGCATAGAAGGGCATATATTTTGGTGAAAATAATGCACCAAAATGCCTTATAGTAGGGAAAGTTGCTTGGCAACATTGTGTATAAAAAATGTGTTCTGCACAACAATGCTGGTGAATTTTCACAATAACTTTTTTTTAAAAAAAGGAAAACAAAGCAAAACAAAATGCAAACTGATTTGGAAATGTGGGGAATTGAATTTAAGACTGAAAAATTAAAAGCTGAGAGAACGTGGGACTGACATACAGTGGTACCTCGCAAGACGAATGCCTCGCAAGACGGAAAATGCGCAAAACGAAAGAGTTTTCCATTTTTTGAGTCGTTCCGCAAGACGAATTTCCCTATGGGCTTGCTTCACAAGACGAAACGTCTTGCGAGTTCTTGCGAGTTTGTTTCCTTTTTCTTAAAGCTGCTAAGCCGCTAATAGCCGCTAAGCCGCTAATAGCCGTGCTTCGCAAGACGAAAAAACCGCAAGACGAAGAGACTCGCGGAACGGATTAATTTCGTCTTGCGAGGCACCACTGTATTTACCTATCTGTACATGCACCTCATAGGTTGCAAGATTTCCCATCTGTGTTATGGAATCTCATGGCTTGAGCTGCCTTTTAAGGAACAGCTGGTCTTCTCTGCTTTTCCTCAGTGGTTTACAGATTGTAAATTCCAGGTATAAAATGAATTGGGACCACAGTGTGGGGGAAAGCGAGGTTAATCCTGCTCCACCCTGTGCTGTTTTCCTACCAAAAATCCTCCCCAGATGCCAAGTGCAGCAAATAGCATTTTCTGGTGAAAGATTAATGGGGGAGAGGAGGAATTTTTTTTGGGGGGGGGGTGTACATGAGTAGAAAGGGTTAACCCAGGGCCAGCCTATGACATTTGTGTGCCTAGGGGCAAAGGACAAGATGGCTCCTCCTCCTCATTCTGTTCACAGTCGCAGTGGCAGCTAGGCACAACCACTGCTGCCTCCAAGCAGAAGCAGATTTAGGGGAGCATGACCGGTTTGGTTGCACTAGGCCTCATTCTCCCTAACAGCAATTTTAATAAAACATCAGAACATCATAAAAAAAACCCTGCTTCTGACTGCAAGGTGAGGAGGGCGTAGAGAGACCAAGGATGTGAACATATAAATGGCCTCGGTCCTGTATACCTGAAGGAGCGTCTCCACCCCCATCATCCAGCCCGGACACTGAGATCCAGCGCCGAGGGCCTTCTGGCGGTTCCCTCACTGCGAGAAGTGAGGTTACAGGGAACCAGGCAGAGGGCCTTCTTGGTGGTGGCACCCACCCTGAGGAACGCCCTCCCTTCAGATGTGAAGGCAATAAGTAGCTATCTTATCTTTAAAACACATATGAAGGCAGCCCTGTTTAGGGAAGTTTTTAATATTTAATGCTGTATTGTTTTTAACACTCGATTGGAAGCCGCCCAGGAAACTCAGCCAGATGGGCGGGGTATAAATAATAAATTATTATTATTATTATTATTATTATTATTATTATTATGTGATTATGCATTCCTTCTGTTGTAGGGTCTTGGGATATCTGTCTTGCTGCTGTCAGTAGACGGGATCCCTGGCCAGAGTGGCCACTGGGATGACTAAATCTGGTGATTTTGTACTTATTGGCGTAACAGGATCCTCACCCTTCCTCTGCATTCAACCACAAAATACTAGAGTAGGTAAAGTTATACTTTTTAATTGGAACAATTGCTGTATTATACCTCGGGTTTCTTTTTTTAAAATAGTTAAGTACAAACAATACAAATAAACAACAACAAAGAAGAAGAGGTCATTACAGAAAGTTGTGTTAGCACAAGCAAGGATCAAAACATGTAAGGTACCCAAGACAACAACAAAAAGTCACATATATTATCCCAAGAAGACTCTTCCCAAGTGATCTAAATGAAGAGGGCCGTTTTATGCACGAGTTTCTGCTACTGGCATACAAAACATAATGCTATTTCAGGTAGTATATTGAGTCTGCTTTGCGGTTTGACTAGGCCGCAATCATTTCCTGGAGCCAGTGGAATAAAAAAACCGAATAAAAATTGGGGGGGGGGGGAGAGGCAGGTAAGCCCTGCCCCCCATAACTGATCACATAATGTAGCACACACACAAACACCATTTGAATGGTAATGCCCATCAACTCCCTCAAATATTTTATTGGGGGTGGCGGCGAAGGGACATTGGCCCCTAAGAGTTGGTTCCTATGCCTGGAGTTTTCCATTGCTGGGCTATTTCAAACCTGGTGGCTATTATCGAGAAAAATAACCCAGTTCCTTACGTGAAAGGAACCCTATCAAAAATTGATAAAAGTAATAGCCTATATGAAGGCGCCCAAAAGATGTTAAAGCAAAGATTATGGGATAATGCACACAGTGACTTGCGATCTCAATCACACGCAGTCTGTAGTCCGCTGGCAGTAGGAGTACAATATGGGCATGTCTTTAAGTTAACATCTTACATTAAAAACCTGACAGTACCAAACTATCGAAGGCTTTTCACTAAAGCTAGACTAAACGTCTTTCCTTCTGCAATGTTGGATGGCAGGTTGAGAGGAGTTCCCTACAAGGACAGACTTTGCTCGTGTGCACAAGACAACGATTCCATAAAACATATTTTGTTGCACTGTGCAAAATATGAGCAAGCCAGGGCTGAACTGATGCTACCCTTGCTGGTACCTTTCCTGGGAAAATCAGAGGTTCACTATGTCAGGTTCCTATTGGAAGACCGGACAAATGCTAGAACATTAGCAGTGGCAAAGTTTTTATCGGTGGTTGCAAGAACCAACGATCCCTATATTCTGAACAAAATGCTTGTTTAACCTGGAGGTAGGCTGTATGAATTGTGTATTGCTTTGTAACGATTTGTTGGGTCTCTGGACAGCTCAAAGATTGTTGTTGTTGATATAAGTAACAGCCTGTGGCGTGCAGTCATCATTTGTATTGTAATTCTGGATAGCTCAGCGTAAACACACCTGGCAACCTTGCAGTCCCAACCACATGTGGCCAATGTGCTTTTCCTTCCGCATCCCTGCCAACACCATGGGGCAGACCATGGATGGGGAACTGGTAGCAGCAGATGCTGTTGACATACGGTTCCCATCATCCTTGAACCCTGGCCAGGCCAGCTGGGGAATCTAATGGGAGTCCAAAACACTGGGAAGACCACAGGTTCTCTTACCTGTGGCCAAGGGTTTTTAGGCACTTATTCGGGGACTTCACCCTCATCTGCAAATATTACACTTGCTAGGAGTGACAAAGGTGCTCTAAAATATGATTTTAAGCTGTAGGGGAGGTCCTCGAGGCATCACACACCAAATATAAATTAATATTTTGGTTGCCAAATTATATGTGTAAGTAGCTGGCCAAATATTTGGTGGAGGGGCATAGAGCTCTCATCTTAACACAGTAACATCCCCATTCCTTTTATGCTTAGCTTTGATTTATTCTTATAGTGTATGTTAAACAATATATTCAAATAGCTCTCTTCACTGAAACTATGATGGACGCTGAGTTGCACCTATTTGGGTGGATCACAGAAATATTATAGGTAATGTATACCTGCTTTACCACCTTGTGATCTGTTGTTAAGTAGTGTAACCTAGAAGTAGGGGGCAGGGTCTGTGATTCACATACCGTTGAGGAGAAAGCTCTCTCCTCCCATTACCCCCATGGGAGTGACACTGTTCATGCACCATTGCTCTGCACTACATGGAACAGGTTTATTGATGCTGCCTAGTAGCCAGCATAGGGACGCGGGTGGCGCTGTGGTCTAAACGACAGAGCCTAGGGCTTGCCAATCAGAAGGTTGGCAGTTCGAATCCCCACAATGGGATGAGCTCCCATTGCTCAGTCCCAGCTCCTGCCAACCTAGCAGTTCGAAAGCACGTCAAAGTGCAAGTAGATAAATAGGTACCTCTCCAGTGGGAAGGTAAATGGCATTTCCGTGTGCTGCTCTGGTTCGCCAGAAGCGGCTTAGTCATGCTGGCCACATGACCCGGAAGCTGTACGCCGGCTCCCTCGGCCAATAAAGCGAGATGAGTGCCGCAACCCCAGAGTCGTCCCCAACTGGACCTAATGGTCAGGGGTCCCTTTACCTTTACCTTTAGTAGCCAGTGTAAGACAAAGGGTTGGACTAGATGACTCTTGAGGTTCATTCCAGCTCTACAATTCTATCATTCTATGATCTTGCTCCTTTTGGAATGCTTCAGCATTGTGGGTCCTAGTTGCAAAGCACCGCTTGCATTCATTGCACCAACGCAATTTTCTTGCAACACTGACATTATGCCATTCTACTTTATAAGGTGGACCTAGTACAGCAGTTAGTTCCCACTGGCCTCAAAATTTCCGGCCACGGACGCAGCGAGGCTTCTGGGCTGCAAGTATATGAGCAGCACTTCTGTACAAATGCATGTTCTGAAATAGAGGCATTGGAACCTGCCTTATGTCGAGTCAGACCAGTGGCTCATCTAGTTCAGTGTTGTCTACACTGAATGGCAGCATCATTCCAGACTTCAGACAGGAGACATCCCTAACCCTAACCCTAGCCTTAACCCTCCCTGGAGATGTTGGGGGTTGAACCTTGAAACATCTGCATCCACAGCTGTTGCTCCACCACTGAGCTCTGGCCATTAGAGGACTGTGGAATCAATTCATTAATCTATTTCTCTTTACAGTGGTACCTCTAGATGCGAACGGGATCCGTTCCGCGGGCCGCAATTCGCCACTTCCGCGCATGCGCGTGATGTCATTTTGACCCTCTGCGCATGCGCGAGCAGCGAAACCCGGAAGTAAAGCGCTCCGTTACTTCCGGGTCGCCACAGCGCGCAATCCAAAAATACTTATCCTGAAGCTACTTCAACCCAAGGTATGACTGTATTCTGATTGATGTATACATTAAGCAAAGTTGGGGTGCTTGCTGCAGTTATGTGTTTAGCCGTAACCTTTTGCAACAGACTGCAAAATTAAAACCAAAAGGATTCCATATTATGTTTTAAGTGTGATTCTTTTGAATTGTTTACAGTACCAGCTTTCTTTGAGAATCTAACCCAAAACAGACAAGTTGTTTTCAGGTTATATCAATGCCTATGCTATATGCTCTGCTCCTCCTTATAATAACTTTTTTGTTGTTGTATATTTTAGAGTGTAGGTGTTATAGTATTATCTTGATTTGTGATGTAATAGTTTGTACTTTCGCTTTTAAGAAAGCACAAACAAACACTAAAAAAAAAAAAAAAAGTTTGTGAGAAACCCAGATTTAAAAACTCCAAACCCCTAAAATTCTTCAATTTGTTTAGCGTATATGTATAGATACAGATGCCTAAAACATTTCTACAACTTGACAGGCAAAGTGGAAGGGAGCCTGCAAAGATCTCTGTAACTGTACTAAACACAAGATATACATGTCTACTCCAAAGTAAGTCCCATTGAGTTCAGTGGGGCTTACTCCCAGGGAAGTATGCCTGGGATTACAACCTTAGTAATTTAAGTTCTTTTTCATAAAAGGCTTATAGTACAATTTCTAGCTTTTGACTGAATCAAGTTAGCTTTTCCCAGTGCTTCCCCCCCCCCTAAAAAAAAATGTTCAGGGGTACCCTCATTTTGACTAAAGAAAATAACCATTTTATAGTTCAAATCGGGGAAAATAAATACAGTAAGCGGACAAAAGTACAAAGATTCACAAAATGCTTAGGGGTATGCGTACCCCTGCAACCCTCCAGGAAAAAAGCACTAGCTTCTCCTAATCTTAACATCTGCTACGTATTTGTTGAACATGTTTGGAAATGCACAGAGGTGGGAAATGCTTCTTCCACAGGTACCAACACTCATTAAGTCTACTGCTAATTTATACTGCAGCCTTATCACAAATGCATCAGATCATAGACTTCCTAACCTTAGAACAAGAACTTCCAAGGCCAGCCTGCACAGCAAAACGGGATCACTATGTTCCATTCATTTCCTTAATTTACTGAGTTCTTTTGAAAACCCCAGGGGCTGAAGTAATTTTACACATAACGCCTCCTAGTAGAATTTAAAGCTGCTGCCTGCTGAATTAATGCTGGACGCGGGTGGCGCTGTGGGTTAAACCACAGAGCCTAGGACTTGCCAATCAGAAGGTCGGCGGTTCGAATCGCCACGACGGGGTGAGCTCCCATTGTTCGGTCCCTGCTCCTGCCAACCTAGCAGTTCGAAAGCACGTCAAAGTGCAAGTAGAAAAATAGGTATCGCTCTGGCGGGAAGGTAAACGGCGTTTCCATGCGCTGCTCTGGTTCGCCAGAAGCAGCTTAGTCATGCTGGCCACATGCTGGCTCCCTTTACCTTTACCTTTACCATTTAAGGCAATTTATTACTTTGTCCCTGAATCTAAGGGTACATCTGCACTGGAAACCTGAACTGGTTTTATACTGGCTGTCATCTTCCTCTTATGAGGAACCCTGGAAATTGTTTTGAGAAGGTGTGGGGAATTCTGTCAAATAATTCCTAGTTCTTTCACAAAGATCCAACCCCCCCCCCCCCTTCTACAAATGCTGTTGAGTTGCTCAATTCTCCAAGTTGCACACAACATCTGGAATCAACAGCAGTCTTGGCCCGGTTGAAAGTAATTCTGATTCTTACTGGATCGCTGTAGACTGCCACCTGCTACTTCTCCCCATTTTACCAGTCATTCCTAGCATATGTGGAAAAACCTAGACTTACACGCACTGAGTAGATGAGACAATATCGTGAGCTCTCTGGAGCTCACACTTCTAGGTTGAGAAGGATGAGCCTGATGACATGTCTAGTTACGGCTGCAGGGAGTTGCTAATAGAGCCCTCCTGACTACAGGCACCTTGGCAATCCATGCTTGACGAAATTTGTATGGCCAGCTCAAAGAATTCTGATGTTCATGTTAAGAACCTTGTCCGTGATTTGATACTCTATCCTCTTGTTCTCACTTTCTTCCTTTCTACAAGGGACTGGTTTTCTTGTTGCCTCCTCCAAAGGCTTTGGGATAGCTCACATAGCGACCCGCGATCCCGATCTTATGTAATTTGTAGCCCAGTCGCAGCTGTAATCCAATACGGGTACGACTTTCAGATATCCTCATACCTTATGAATTTGTCTGTACCTACCTATCAGCGTTTATTTACCAAAGCCAGACTAAATGTATTTCCTTTGGAAGTTCTAAATGGCAGACTGAGAGGCATCCCCTATCAGAATAGGCTTTGTTTATGTTCTCAGGACGTCGATTGTATGAAGCATATCCTACTGCATTGTGGGCAATATGAGCAAGCAAGGGATCAACTGATCAAACCCTTACTGGGAAATTTGCCGGGAAAATCTGAAGCCTCCCATATTAAATACCTTTTGGAAGACAGATCAAATGATATTACACTGGCCGTGGCAAAGTTTCTTTCGGAGGATATAAGAAACAAAGATCACTATGCCCTAGGTGAAACAAAATGACTGCTTTGGTTTCTTTGGTTTCTTCCATCTGTCTTTCTGGCCGTTTTAACTGTGTCTAGTTTTGAAATTGTTTTGTGGATCTGTGGACCGCAATAAAGTTTTGATTGATTTGATTTGATTTGTTGCCTCCTCACATAAGGATTCCCTTCCTTCCCAATACACCAGATTAGAGAATTCACTTCCTACGGCCGTAGAGTTTTGAAGATCTTCCTCTGACAAAACATTCTTCCACAGTTGCCAGTGTGGTCACAACTCACTCAACGCGGCCACATACAAAGAGGTATCTGCATGCCATGTTCATGCCAAGTTCCAGAGAAAATTCAGAGATTCCATTTACCACCCACTTGCTGAAATTCCACCCCCTCACCTCCGTAGACTCCGCCCACCCACATCAAACTAGCATGTGCCTTTGCCCAAGGTAAAGGATTCTGAGCCACTTTGGGCTTCTCACCTGTTCGCCATCCTTGGGACAAGCGCTGGTGTAGGCTCTGCCGGGCACTTTTGGCAATGAGAGCTGCCAGGTCTTCAAAGTTCAAGATGAACATGATGACGACTCCTTCTTCATTCTTGACCGGGACCACATCCACCAAACACCGGATACAGGATGCTGCCATGAAAAAAACATGACACAACAAGTGAAGACGAGATGGAGAAGCAGCTCAGCCAGCAAGGAATGCACCACCCAGCCATCGCCAGTGTTAGACTACACTCAGCTCAAAACTGTTTTTTAATGAAGTCATTGTATCATCACCATCTGTTTATTTGTATGCCACTTTTCCGCAAAATTGTGCCCAAAGTGGCTCACAACATCTCATGTGATCAATGTTTTTTTATTTATTTAAGAAAAGCATATTAGAAACAATTAGAAACAATAATATCAATAATAATAATAATCCATGTGGAACTGGCGGAAATGACTGGCAGAATCCGAGACCAAGGTGAAGAGTCGGTGAAAGAAGATTGGAAAAAATTTAAAGTTTATTTACAGAAACATTGCAAAATTAAGGAATGTTAGAAGGTTGTTGGAATGAAGTAATGTGGTTTTAGCAGAAATGATATAAAGGATTAGGTTAAAAATTGTTTTATTAATTGGTGAAAGACGAGAATTACAGTATATTAAGATAAATTATTAGGATAAAAACAAAGCTGGAAAGGATTTGCTGAAACGTCTAACTGAACTAGAATACAAAAAAGGGAGGTGTGAGGAGGTCAAGGAAATAAGTAAAGGAAAGAAAGCTAAAATCATCATCATCATCATCATCATCATCATCATCCATGCACATTTTATTTAAATATGTAATTCAATTCCACACTGTCCCTGGATGCCCTCAATGTTCAAGAAGCTGTATATGAGACAGCGTTGCTGTGTTCTGGTGAAATAGCCCAGTACCAATAGTTTGGAAAGAGCACAAACTTGCAGCCTATAGAAAACAAGCTGCACTCATGTTACAAGAAACAAACCCAGTAAATTAGCTAAAGGGAGGAACTGGTGCTGTTTTGCACCAGAGTTACAAGTTATAGGTCCCTATGGATGGTGCTGTGGCAGTGATGCTGTCTGAGAGGATGGGTATTGCAACCAAGACCGTTTGGTAAATTAATCTTTGTGTATGATCATGTACAGGACGCGGGTGGCGCTGTGGGTTAAACCACAGAGCCTAGGACTTGCCAATCAGAAGGTCGGCGGTTCGAATCCCCGCAAAGGGGTGAGCTCCCGTTGCTCGGTCCCTGCTCCTGCCAACCTAGCAGTTCGAAAGCACGTCAAAGTGCAAGTAGATAAATAGGTACCGCTCTGGCGGGAAGGTAAACGGCGTTTCCGTGCGCTGCTCTGGTTCGCCAGAAGTGGCTTGGTCATGCTGGCCACATGACCCGGAAGCTGTACGTCGGCTCCCTCGGCCAATAAAGCGAGATGAGCGCCGCAACCCCAGAGTCGGCCACGACTGGACCTAATGGTCAGGGGTCCCTTTACCTTTATGATCATGTATGATCATGTGTAGACAGGACAACAGAAGGATGACTCTCCCCTAGCATTCTCTTGCAAAGTCCCCACCCAAAAACGAATTATCATGTGGTGAATTCAGCAGAGCCTTACATTCTGAAAAGCACCACCTCATTTAAAAGTCAGCCATATGCAGCACAGGGATTGGGAACCTCTGGCACTCTGGATGCAACTAGACTCCAACTCCCATCCATCCTGGATGGATGACCAGGGATGACAGAAGCTGTAGATCAGGCACAGGCAAACTCCGGCCCTCCAGATGTTTGGGACTACAATTCCCATCATCCCTGACCACTGGTCCTGTTAGCTAGGGAGGATGGGAATTGTAGTCCCAAACATCTGGAGGGCCGGAGTTTGCCTATGCCTGCTGTAGACCAACAACATCTGGATGGCCGCAGGTTCCCTATCCCTGCTCTATTAAGGGGTCTGTTGTGGTAGCTTCACGAAGTTCTCTGAACCCCAGGACCAATGAGCTTTGCCATGAGAACATAGCCAGCCAATTACTCACTGGAGTTAATGAAAGTTATGTCTGATTATTTTTTAAAAAAATAACAAGGAGGCAATGAGAGCTACTTCTAATGCAGGGTTTAGATTTCAAAACCAAAGAAAGCAGCTTCTTGTTACGGCTCTCTAGTAACCAAGAAAAGTAGAAGTAAGAGTAGTCATAGTAGCAGTATTTTGGCTTACAACCAAAACAATGCTAAAATATGGTATCTTCTAAGCAGCTTGAACCACAACACAGCACAAAACAGTCTGGATTTAGCTCACTGATTATAGTCTATCTCTGATGAAAAAAGTAACGTGTGAAATAGTCCTTTCTTTGGCATGTTGTCTTTCCCACGTGACAATGATTTGCCACTACGGCTGCAGTGATGGTAGTAACAGATGCTACACTACTACACACAATCGAACAAAATGCTGTCTCAGGGCCAAACAACATGTGATGCTTAGCTGTGTCATTGTACCTAGTGTGTGTGTTGTTCTTTTTTAAAAATAATAATAATGCAGATTGTATTATATTGCATGACTGCACGAAAAATGACAAAATTTTCAGAGGCAAATATTATTTTGAACTACATACCTACTATATGGAATTGGACAAGTGGACAATGTAAATGGACTTTTTGTGCCCTTACTATGGACAAAAGACTGATATTGCTGCCTTGGAAAGTTAAATGTACGGCCCCATTTATTCAATGGATCGAAGACCTCACTATAGTTGCAACCCAGAGACACCAACATGCCTCCCACATTGAGGGGGCCCAGCGTCGTGTGACATCATGCGCCCCTCTACACAACACGTGAGTTCTTGGGCGGCAGTGGGGGGGGGGAGGAGTACAGAGGGCAATCTTAACCTGTGTTGTTCAGGGAGTCCGTTTGAGTCCTAGAACTGTTTGAAAACCAAGATGCGGCTTCAGATTGGCTGCAGGAGCTACATGGGTCAATGATCTGACTAGCTGCACTGGCAGAGGACAACTAGCCCTTTGACCTGGCAAGAAAGAGTTGCTATGCTTACTGGACCAAGTGGGGAGCAAATGGGAGCAAATGAAGAAATCAAGACTAGACAGGATATTGCTTCTGCCCTTCTCCGCCCAGTCTTTCCCCACTCAATACATCTTCCAGTGACACAGTTAGTCCCCGGGTTGTGTAAGGCACATATTTCTTATCTCAAACAGCTCAAGCAATTGCACAGGGGACAAGGCTTAACACAGCACCCGGCCCTACGTAGCGCTGATTCTATGCTTTCCCTGGCAGCGCTCCCTCTTCATCTGTCGCCGCTGCAGCGGGAGGAGAGCGGATGAGATTGCTTTTGCCCATGCAGTTTTAAAGAGCTCAGGTTCCCATAGCTAGGAGCAGATGGCCAGCGTCTCAAAACTTCAAAATCTACAGTGACGTCAGCTACACACAATGCAAGTTGCTGCTGGAAGGGGAGGGAGAGAGGAAGGGGGGGTTGTATCCATTTAAATCCAGGCTCTGTGATTTTAAAATCTATTTAAGAACCAGGTGGTTTAGAAGCCAGGAGGGGGGGGGGGTTTCAACGATGAAATTACCAGTATTTAGGGAACGGGCTTTAGCACATCATAAGCGAGGAACACATAGCAGCCTCAATCACAGTGGCATTCTTGTTTTGATTTATTGTTTTAGCTGAAGATTGTAATGGGTAAAAATTATCAGTCCACAAAAGGCTCAGAATATTGAAGTTCTAGTTACTTTTTACAGGATTTATTAGGGGGAAAAACATATGCTGCCAGCAGAGGGCAGTATCTCCAGGGGAAAAAGTGGTGGAATTAGTCATAGGAAAGGTTTTATCAGTACCGTATTTTTTGCTCTATAAGACTCACTTTTTCCCTCCTAAAAAGTAAGGGGAAATGTGTGTGCGTCTTATGGAGCGAATGCAGGTTGCGCAGCTATCCCAGAAGCCAGAACAGCAAGAGGGATTGCTGCTTTCGCTGTGCAGCGATCCCTCTTGCTGTTCTGGCTTATGAGATTCAGAATATATTTTTTCTTGTTTTCCTCCTCCAAAAACTAGGTGCGTCTTATGGTCTGGTGCGTCTTATAGAGTGAAAAATACGGTAGTTGTTAATATCTGCAGCATTGCTGAGTACCAGGGTGCACAAGTCTGCAGTAGTGCTCTGTTTAAAGTACCTCCAAATTGAGGGAGAAGTGAAATGAAAGGAGTGACGCCAGTAATGCTCAGGTAGACAGCATTAACAGGAGAGATCTTAGCTGCATGTTGGGCAAATGGGATAATTGGCCCTGGGTGATACTGTATTTGCTGGAGGTATAGTTCTGGGGCCACTTCCCCTCTTGGGCACTGTAACTTGGTAGACCCTCTACCCTAGAAATAGCATATCAATGCCTCCATCTTCCCGACATGTTCATTATGGGTTGTGAATTCAACTGAGGCAGGGGTCAGCAAACTTTTTCAGAAGGGCCAGTACACTGTCCCTCAGACCTTGTGGGGAGCCGGACTATATTTTTTTTGGGGGGGGGGAATTATGCAAGGGCACCACGAGCCTCGGTGGCTGTTTACCTGTGTCTTGCGAGCAGCAGGGCCTGGTGGCAGCGGAGGGAAGATGAGCGACGCGCGAAAGGGTTCCAGAGATGGGCTGCTTAAAATGGCGGTGGCTGCTGCTGCTGCTGGCACCAACAAAGCCCAGCCCCCTTCCTCCTCTAGGCAGGGCAGGGAGAAGCCAGGAGGGAGGGAGGGAGGGAGGAGGCGCCGCCGAGTGAGGGAGAGAATGTGCACGCTGGCGATCCACGCAGCGATTCCCGGACCGTCCGTGGGCCGGATCCAGAAGGCAATTGGGCCTGATCCGGCCCGCGGGCCTTAATTTGCCGACCCATGAACTAAGGTATACTCAGCGAACACCCACGGAAATGAATGAATCTATATTAATTGTGTCATCTCACTGGGTCTACTCTTGAGTAGGACTAACACTGGCTGCAGCATTATTACACTAACAATTGTTTCCTGAGCTGAGGGACACATACATGTGCAGAAACTGAACTATTCCAGACCAAATAAGGCAAACTAGAGGTTAAGGCAAAATGGTTTTGGGTGGCACAGGTATCTCAGCTAGAACTTTTTCTGGTTTCATTCTCTGACAACCCACTGGCTCAGGCAGGGTCTGGTTTACGTATGGTAGCCATACGTTCAAAATTTCCAGGTCATACCTGGAATACTGCATTCGAAAGCAGTGTTCAGGCGGAAATCTGGATGTATGGCAACCCATGTCAGCAGTGCCGTTTTTGCCAATTTCTCTGAAAAATAGCTCAAAAACGTCATTGTTTAAAAGCAATTTTGCCAGAAAAGCTCGACAACTTTTGTGTCTGGACTTTCATTTTTTGAAATATGGCAACCCTAGATTTACGGAGCCCCTGTTCTGATTCTGAGTGGTGCCTGATATGGGATGGTAGGGATTAATAGAAATCTGGCACTTAAATTTAGGAAATGGAATTATATCTCAAGACAAAACCACACAACCAGAGGTCTCAGGGTTGACAGAAAGTTAGAGAAAGGGGCAAGAAGGCTAAGTCATCTCTCTTGTGTTCTGCTTCCCCATCTACTCCACCCCTGAGAAACTTAAAATGTAGACCTTGGGGGGCTATTTTCCTTAGGACAAGAGAGCAAAAGATTGTAATGATGGACTGGAAAGGAGCGCAGCAGGCAAGAGCATGCAGAATTTGGTGCAGGGTCCAAGTACAGCCCACTAGACAGCTTTTTCGCCACCCTCAGTTTCCAGCATTGCAAAGGCTCCTTCAGACACCAGTACTTCTTCCAGCTGCAGCTGTGTCTTTTGAAAAAGCCTTGCTATGTAGCTGAGTTGTTGTTGTTTAGTTGTTTAGTCGTGTCCGACTCTTCGTGACCCCATGGACCAGAGCATGCCAGGCACTCCTGTCTTCCACTACCTCCTGCAGTTTTGTCAAACTCATGCTGGTAGCTACGAGAACACTGTCCAACCATCTCATCCTCTGTCTTCCCCTTCTCCTTGTGCCCTCCATCTTTCCCAACATCAGGGTCTTTTCCAGGGAGTCTTCTCCTCTCATGAGGTGGCCAAAGTTTTGGAGCCTCAGCTTCACGATCTGTCCTTCCAGTGAGCACTCAGGGCTGATTCTCTTCAGAATGGAGAGGTTTGATCTTCTTGCAGTCCACGGGACTCTCAAGAGTCTCCTCCAGCAGCGTAATTCAAAAGCATCAATTCTTTGGCGATCAGCCTTTTTTATGGTCCAGCTCTCACTTCCATACATCACTACTGGGAAAACTATAGCCGAGTAGCCAAAACTAATTGTAAGGCTTCCTTGCTTAAGTGACACAGGCATGTAATCAACCTTGATTACTCCCGCTTTTAGGTTCCATCCCAAATGAACAAGGGCTCCAGGGAGAAAGTGAAGCCCCTACACACAACAAAATGCCTTTTCCCATCAGGGTATTTTTTAAAAGTGTAAGGGACAGCCAAGGATTTTGTTGCACTAGAAAAACCCAGATAAGCGAGAGATAGGATGCAAGGGAAGAATATTAAGGTTTTTTATTCTGATTCACACAGAGACAGCAGCCCAGTACAGTGGTACCTCGGGTTAAGAACTTAATTTGTTCTGGAGGTCCATTCTTAACCCAAAACTGTTCTTAACCTGAGGTACCACTTTAGCTATTGGGGCCTCCTGCTGTCACCGCACTGCAATTTCTGTTCTCATCCTGAAGCAAAGTTCTTAACCCGAGGTACTATTTCTGGGTTAGCAGAGTCTGTAACCTGAAGCGTCTGTAACCTGAAGCATCTGTAACCCGAGGTACCACTGTAGATTGAAAAGCCATTTTCTGGCTCAGTTCCTGTGATGTTAGTGAAGCAATCCCCATGGGGTGGCACAATGAGAAATGCTGGGAAAACTTAACTTAAATAGGAAGAGTGTGAACAGCAGGCTGTTTACAGGAAGCTTATCAAGACTAGAGAAAGGGATGGAAAGAAGAGGATAACCAAAACAGCAATTAGAGCAGAAAATAGATGGAGCAAAACTAATTGATGTCGTCAGGAAAGATTTGGCTTCTTGGACCATGGTCTCCACTTCCTGGAGGGAGGACTTCTAGCAAGAGATGGGCTGCACCTCACAGCAGCTGGCAAGAATGTATTTGCTAAGAGTCTCACGAAACTGATCAGGAGAGTTTTAAACTAAGTCCCACAGGGGAGGGAGAAAATATTAACACAGGACAGGGGGCCACCTGGATGGAACTGGGGATAATAGTTCCATTGATGCACAGGAATCTGAAGTGAGCCTACATAAATCTGCTAAAGGGCATGAAGAGACCATAAGGAAGCAGCTGGAGAAGAAATCTGATTCAGTTCACCTGTTGTTGTTGTTGTTGTTGTTGTTGTTTAGTCGTTTAGTCGTGTCCGACTCTTCGTGACCCCACGGACCAGAGCATGCCAGGCACTCCTGTCTTCCATTGCCTCCTGCAGTTTGGTCAAACTCATGCTGGTAGCTTCCAGAACACTGTCCAACCATCTCGTCCTGTGTCGTCCCCTTCTCCTTGTGCCCTCTATCTTTCCCAACATCAGGATCTTTTCCACGGAGTCTTCTCTTCTCATGAGGTGGCCAAAGTATTGGAGCCTCAGCTTCACGATCTGTCCTTCCAGTGAGCATTCAGGGCTGCCTTTGTCCATGGAGTTTTCTTGGCAGGGATACTGGAGTGGCTTGCCGGTTCCTGACCCAGGTGGATCACGTTTGGTCAAAACTCTCCACTATGACCTGTCCATCTTGGGTGGCCCTGCACGGCATAGCTCATAGCTTCTCTGAGTTATTCAAGCCCCTTCGCCACGGCAAGGCAGTGATCCATGAAGGATCAGTTCACCTACTGTTAGGCAAATTGGGGCAACAGCTTCAGGCAGCAGATGCTAGGAGGTACCTGTGGCAGCTCCCTGGCTGTAACTCCCAAGGCCCCCCAGACCACTCCGCACTTTTGGCATGGAGAAAGGAAATAAAGAAAAGTTTCTCTCTCTCTCCCATAACTCTAGAACCCACAGGCATCCAATGAAGCTGAATGTTGGAGGAGAGGATTTTGGAAAGATAAAAAGATCCAGCAGGACTTTCTTAAGTTCTTAAAAAACATCCTCCAAATGACAACCAAAGCAAGATTGTTTTTTGCTCTTGCCACCTTCAGACCCAGGAGGAAATCATAAGAGGCAGAGCAGGAATCTCAGGACTCATTCAGACATCTGTTTGCACAGCGATTTCTAAGCACAGGTCTGTGATTTACAGAGTGCATGTGATTTGTCCCACCGCTTTCCCCAGGAAAAGTTACTGTTTACTGCTGAATTGGAACTAACGTCAACCCGACTGATGTTTGTTCCAATTCAGCGATAAACAGTAGGTATTCCTGGGGAAAGCAGCGGGATGAAGAAACACATAAACCTCTCGGACACAGAACTAGAAATCTGTGCCTAGAAATCGGGACTCCAATGGAAGTCTGGATAGGGCAAAGGAAATGAGGCATTCCTTTGGGCAAGTATGTAGTCTCCAAAACTAGTCAGTTCAAAACATACTCAGATGAAATACAAGCCGGATGCTGGAGTTCTGATGTAACATGCTTGTTTCCAAAAAGCCTCACATCGTAGGAGGTGAAATGACACACCGTCTTGTGTACCAGCCACAGCTTCTAAAAGGGTTATCCAGGGGCACATTAGAGTACACAATCTGCAGGTTTGTTTCAGTACAAACACATCTACAAACACTTGCTGAGAGCTCATTTGCATCTTCTCTTTTCCGTTTTTGGACGGTATTTGCATTGTTTTTGATGTTCCCAACATCACAGTTTTCTACCCACACAATCAAGCCTCCCTGGTGTCTGGCATATCACACCACCTGGGGGCAAAGGTGCTAGATCTCTCTTTCACTGCAATTAAAAATGTTATTCCTCTTTTTATCATTTTTGACTTACAGCCAAAAGACAAATGCAAACTGTTTCGTGTAGGGACTCCAGTGGCTGGATCGTCTCTGGCAAGTTGGTCGTCCTCATAGAACAAGCAGCACTTGCACACGCAATTCCCACAACAGACTGGAGATTCAGGAGGAATCATACAATTTGGTTTTGGATGTTCTGAACCTCATGGAATAGAAGAGAGACTATGGTGTCCAATCCCATGTTTTTGAGGTTGAATGAACTGTTATCATGAATGCCAGATAAATTGCAATTAATCGGTAGACACAGATTCTTTCCACACCAGGGTTCTTTATGCTGTGGAGTCATTGCTATTCCACAGTCAGCTGGAAGCAGAATTAAAACGGTAGTTCCATAAGCACTTAATTATAGCAGTATGTTGCCTATTGCAATACTACATTGTCCCCCTGTGTCTGTTATGGGCGGACTTCTGTTGTCTGCATGAAAACATAGACAGACACAAGACATTTGCTTCAGGTTTTACTTTTACTTTTTAGTGTGGTCTATAAGGGGACGCAGGTGATCTTGGACGCAGACACACATAGACACACACAAGACATTTGCATAGACACACACAAGACATTTGCTTCAGGTTTTACTTTTACTTTTTAGTGTGGTCTATAAGGGGACGCAGGTGATCTAGGACTTGCCGATCGCATGGTCGGCGGTTCGAATCCCCACGGCGGGGTGAGCTCCCGTTGTTCGATCCCAGCTCCTGCCCACCTAGCAGTTCGAAAGCACCCTTAAGCGCAAGTAGATAAATAGGTACCGCTTTATAGCGGGAAGGTAAACGGCGTTTCCGTGTGCTGCTCTGGTGCCGGTTCTCCAGAGCAGCTTCGTCACGCTGGCCACATGACCCGGAAGTGTCTGCGGACAGCGCTGGCTCCCGGCCTCTAGAGTGAGATGAGTGCACAACTCTAGAGTCTGTCAAGACTGGCCCGTACGGGCAGGGGTACCTTTACTTTTATAATTCTTCAAGACAGAATTCACTTATGTTCAGCTAATGTAGGAACGTCAAAATATTGTGCACAGCTAAGGAGTTGTTATTGTTTTTAAAATCTGTATACCGCCCTATACCCGCAGGTCTCAGGGCAGTTCACAACATAAACGCACAATATAAAAAGACAAAAACACAACTGTTCTGGGGCACGATCGTTTGGGGTATCTAGAAATTTTACCATGTATATAGCCAGTCTATGTGAGGTTAGTTAAAGTCATCCATAACCACATTTTCTCTTTTAGTTGCTTTCTTCTCAAGATCTCCCTGAGCATTTTGTTCAGGGGAACAATAGAATATCCCCAATAGTAAATTACCTTTTGGGCCCAGTGTCACCACCCAGAGTGATTCTGTGAAGGAATCTGCCCCTTTGGGGATTTCTAACTTGCTGGATTTGTGCTCTCTTTGACATGCAGAGTGACACCACCTCCTTCCCTGTCCTTTCTTGTCTCCTGTATCCAGGAGTGAAGTCAAACTGCTACGTTTGCAGCACCAAAGTGACCTCCCTGGACACAAGCCTGGTTTGCAGAGGGTCACAGCTCAGAGAGAGAAGAGGGGCAAAGCTGGGAAATAATGGGAGAAGCAGAGCAGAAACAGCTGGCTGACACGTTATCACTAGAGAGCATTCCAGACCCCACCCCCTTCTCCCCAAACCCAGCGAGCATTGAAAGTAGGAGAGCAGAGAGCTAAGAGACAATTGGCCCTAGGCAGCCACCGTAAGGGGGGTGGAGCTGTTGACGACTGGGAAGGGGAGGGGGGAGGAGATTACTTGGAGCAACCAAAGAGGCTGCATTTCTACTCCTCTCTCTGTGAATATTGAATAAAGACATTGGTAACAGCTTCTTGTGTGGGTTAAACCACAGAGCCTAGGTCTTGCCAATCAGAAGGTCGGCGGTTCGAATCCCCGTGACGGGGTGAGCTCCTGTTGCTCGGTCCCTGCTCCTGCCAACCTAGCAGTTTGAAAGCACATCAAAGTGCAAGTACATAAATAGGTACCACTCCATCAGGAAGGTAAACGGCGTTTCCGTGTGCTGCTCTGGTTCGCCATAAGCAGCTTAGTCATGCTGGCCACATGACCCGGAAGCTGTACGCCGGCTCCCTCGGCCAATAAAGTGAGATGAGCGCCGCAACCCCAGAGTCATCTGCTACTGGACCTTATGGTCAGGGGTCCCTTTACCTTTACCTTTTAGAGCTTCTTGTCTTTCCATTACAGTGGTACCTCAGGTTACATACGCTTCAGGTTACACATGCTTCAGTTTACATCCCGCTAACCCAGAAATAGTGCTTCAGGTTAAGAACTTTGCTTCAGGATGAGAACAGAAATCGTGCTCTGGTGGCATGGCGGCAGCAGGAGGCCCCATCAGCTAAAGTGGTGCTCAAGTTAAGAACAGTTTCAGGTTAAGAACGGACCTCCGGAACGAATTAAGTACTTAACCCGAGGTACCACTATACTGACAGCCTGCTATGAGGGGGGGGGGGGTCAGATTCCCTGAAGCCTGGCAGCAGTGTGGCTGGAAGTCCTGGGCTGCCCAGACGACAAGACGCCGCTCTAAGCCTCACTGATGTGTCCAAAGGAAAGTGGAGCAAAAGATTTGACAACAGTTAGGCTGTAGGAGTTGCTGGAAGGAGGGACATGAGGTGCTATCCATCTTAAGGGCTCTACTCTGGTGGGGATATCTTCGAGAGAAGAAAGGGATAAGTAGTAAACTCTATCCTTCCTATAGAGTTTATATTCAGGGATAACCGTTGTCCCACCAGTTCTCTCCATTCTTCTTTTGCATTGCAAAACCATCTGTCCCCTGTGACCAAGACCAGGTGTGAACACTAAAAACCAGATTCTTGCTGGACAGGAATCCTGGAGAGGGAGAGAGAGTTGGACCACAGCTATCTATTCCCTCTCCCCAACCCTCAAGCCTGTCTTGGTACTGGGCTGAAAGCCCAGGTGGACACAGCTGAGAGAACGCCAGCTCTTCCAAGCTCATTTACCCAGTTTTCAATAATGCAAATCAGGTTGGGCTCTTCATCCGTGATTAAATGGATGGTAGATATTTTATTATGGACTGACCTAAATGTGTCAATTTAATCAGGTAAAGTGTTTTCCATGAACACTGAAACCCATCTTCTACATCCATTCCTAAATTGTTCTTCCACATATATGCTTTGCAATCCCAATTCATGCAGTTATAATTAAATTATTAATCACCTCCTTTTGTTTACTGTGGACTAATCTGCTGCATAACCGCAGGGAGAACTTAAAGGTGACATAATGCAAAAAGCAGAGTCGTGTTTAATGACCCTGAAATGTTTCCGCTTTTAATTTGTATCAACAGTGTATTTAACCTCATTAAGGGGAAAAAGAAGTGCACCTCTTCTAGGGAAAAAATATCTACCACCCATTTCCACAGAAGCGTCTGAAGCTTTCCTTTTCTACTTTCCCCTCAAGCTAAATTAATATATCTTAGAACCTGGATAGCAAACATATTTCTCTTTTTTATTTTACTCATGGGTTTTGCATATAGAGGCAAGTCTCCTATGTATTGCGTACTGTACTGAATATTAATCAGGAAATACCTTACTTGGAAATGTTGGAAGAGAAGAGGTCTTCATTACCCACATTTTTAAGCATTTAATGCTATTACACAATTTCTCTGTCCTCACACCTCGTGCTTTCCCAGATCCACGGATTCTGCATTAATACAGGTATTCTTCGTTGTAAAACGTAGCTGTCATGGGAGGGAGATGCCCAGTTGTTTCCCACTTTTAAAAACTGTGCGAAATGATGGATTTTTTAAAAGTACAATGTGGCCAAATATATACACCACAACAGTGCATCTAGGGAAAATGTAAGTTATTGCGCCTGTGTTCTTTAACAGCCCTCCTGATTGGTCCATCAACAAACTTGCCATGGCCGCAATCTGAAAACCCCCAGAGTAAATTGAAATCTTACAGGCGTTCATACCTCCTTTGGTAAAAAATATTGAAAACTCTCCTTGATCTGCTTCCATGGTTAACATTTTTGTGAAATCTCTCTTTCCCATGCGAGAGGTTGATCAGTGGGACTATACAAGGGTCGGGAAAATAAAACAATAATTTTGATTATTATTATTTAAATGGGTTTGGTTATTTTAGTGTGTGTGTGTGTGTGTGTGTGTGTGTGTGTGTGTGTGTGTGATTTATCAATTGTGTTGGTGGGTGGGTGGGGACAGGGGAGAAAGAGGGGGAAATCTCCCCTCCTTTAAAACAAGCAGATCCAAGGCAGCTATGGTAGTTTTTCACTGGCCAGCTCTGTGCTTTACTTCCACCCACACTGCAGATCAGCTCCAGCAGCAATGCAACCCCAGCCAGCCAGCCAGCCAGCCAGCCAGCCAGATTTTTAAACTGCTCCTCTGTCAGAGAAACGATTCAAAATCACAGAAGAGGGTGGTGTCACAGGGCAAGATTAATTTGCCGTATTTTTTTAAAAAACCTAGGAACATGCTTTCGTTTTTTAGTAGCAGAAAAAGGTATTGTTAATTGCGTCACTTGTGAGAAGGGGATACAGAAAAGGAAAAAAGGGGAGCATAAACTCTGGCTGTTTACAAGCAATGAAGGAAACGGCTGCAGTGATGTGCAGTGGTATAGAAAACAGGAAATGGCAATGGTATAGATGTGCAATAGTATAGAAATCGTCAGCAAACACACTGGCAGCTGTCTCACTGACAACCCCTTCTGCCACATAGAATACAGTGGTACCTCGAGTTACAGACGCTTCAGTTTACAGACGCTTCAGGTTACAGACTCCGCTAACCCAGAAGTAGTACCTCGGGTTAAGAACTTTACCTCAGGATGAGAACAGAAATCGTGTGGCAGCAGTGGGAGGCCACATTAGCTAAAGCGGTACCTCAGGTTAAGAACATTTTCAGGTTAAGAACGGACCTCCAAAATGAATTACCGTATTTTTCGTTCTATAACACGCACCAGACCATAACACGCACATAGTTTTTAGAGGAGGAAAACAAGAAAAAAAATATTCTAAACGAAATAGTGGATATATGATTTTTGTGGTTCATGCTGTGGCCACAGAAATGTGATCTGACAGTGAGTTTGGAGTAGCCCGATGCAAAAATCCTGAGGATCCATGTGGATCCATGCTTTGTAACCACAGAGGAGGGAAGGAAGGGGAACCATGGATCCTCTACTCACGACTGCAGCAGATCCCCCCCGCCACCCGCAGGCATTCGCTCCATAACACGCACAGACATTTCCCCTTACTTTCTAGGAGGAAAAAAGTGAGTGTTATGGTGCAAAAAATACGGTAAGTTCAGCTTCGGGGGGAAACCTAGCTAGTATGGAAGAATAAGCAACAGTGATGACATACATACAGCAATTCCATAAGGGGATATAATTCTACATTATAAATTATTCTTAGTGATGGATACACATGTTTATTAATTACACTTTCCTCATTCAGCATCTATTTTATGAGTTTGGATCAACATTCTACAGCTTTGTAGGGTAAACTGGATAAAGTGTGTTAGTCCATATTTATGCTTGCTGATTAATTCCAGAAGGACAGATCGTGAAGCTGAGGCTCCAATACTTTGGCCACCTCATGAGAAGAGAAGACTCCCTGGAAAAGACCCTGATGTTGGGAAAGATGGAGGGCACAAGGAGAAGGGGACGACAGAGGACGAGATGGTTGGACAGTGTTCTCGTAGCTACCAGCATGAGTTTGACAAAACTGCGGGAGGCAGTGGAAGACAGAAGTGCCTGGCGTGCTCTGGTCCATGGGGTCACGAAGAGTCGGACACAACTAAACAACTAAACAACAACAACTCGGCTACATAGCAAGGCTTTCTCAGAAGACACAGTTGCAGCTGGAAGAAGTACTGGTGTCTGAAGGAGCCTTTGCAATGCTGGAAACTGAGGGTGGCGAAAAAGCTGTCTAGTGGGCTGTACTTGGACCCTGCACCAATTTCTGCATGCTCTGGCCTGCTGCGCTCCTTTCCAGTCCATCATTACAATCTTTTGCTCTCTTGTCCTAAGGAAAATAGCCCCCCAAGGGCTACATTTTAAGTTTCTCAGGGGTGGAGTAGATGGGGAAGCAATACTTTGGCCACCTCATGAGAAGAGAAGACTCCCTGGAAAAGACCCTGATGTTGGGAAAGATGGAGGGCACAAGGAGAAGGGGACGACAGAGGACGAGATGGTTGGACAGTGTTCTCGTAGCTACCAGCATGAGTTTGACAAAACTGCGGGAGGCAGTGGAAGACAGAAGTGCCTGGCGTGCTCTGGTCCATGGGGTCACGAAGAGTCGGACACAACTAAACAACTAAACAACAACAACTCGGCTACATAGCAAGGCTTTCTCAGAAGACACAGTTGCAGCTGGAAGAAGTACTGGTGTCTGAAGGAGCCTTTGCAATGCTGGAAACTGAGGGTGGCGAAAAAGCTGTCTAGTGGGCTGTACTTGGACCCTGCACCAATTTCTGCATGCTCTGGCCTGCTGCGCTCCTTTCCAGTCCATCATTACAATCTTTTGCTCTCTTGTCCTAAGGAAAATAGCCCCCCAAGGGCTACATTTTAAGTTTCTCAGGGGTGGAGTAGATGGGGAAGCAATACTTTGGCCACCTCATGAGAAGAGAAGACTCCCTGGAAAAGACCCTGATGTTGGGAAAGATGGAGGGCACAAGGAGAAGGGGACGACAGAGGACGAGATGGTTGGACAGTGTTCTCGAAGCTACAAACATGAGTCTGACCAAACTGCGGGAGGCAGTGGAAGACAGGAGTGCCTGGCGTGCTCTGGTCCATGGGGTCACGAAGAGTCGGACACGACTAAACTTCTAAACAAGATTAATTCCAAGCTGGCAATAGCATGCCCATCGGATACCTTGACCTCAAACCCAAGGGGGTATTTGCTAGTATATTCCCTTTTCTGTGTGCATTACCTATGGGACTGCCTCTCCTGGTATGTCCCACGGAGGACTTTACGGTCTTCAAACAAAAACATCTTGGAGGTCCCGGGCCACAGGGAGGTTAGGCTGGCCTCAACCAGAGCCAGGGCTTTTTCAGCCGTGGCCCCAATCTGGTGGAACGCTCTGTCACAAGAGACTAGGGCCCTGCGGGACTTGACATCTTTCCGCAGGGCCTGCAAGACAGAGCTGTTCCACCAGGCCTTTGGCCAAGGCACACTCTGACCCCCTCCTTTGGTAATCCTCACAGAACTCTAGCCCAATGGTTGCCATTAATTTGATTTTGAGTTGATTTTAAAATGAATTGATTTTAGAATGCTGTGTTACTTTTATTGTTGTTAGCCGCTCTAAGCTTATTATTATTATTATTATTATTATTATTATTATTATTATTATTATTTTGTGAGACATCAAACTCCCCAAAACGGCCCTTTAGGATATCGCTGCACCTCTGATGTCTTAATGGGAGGTTTTTCTTTTTTTCTGGGAAACCTGTTCCACGAGGACAAGTTATTAGCCACCAACAGGAATTCCCATGCAAATCCATTATATTCATCTTTTTGACACTAAAAGCTAGCTAGCTACAATCAGCTGCTGTTTAGGGTTGGTGTTAGCCCAAGACATTTTGCTGCCTGAAGCAAAGGGCAAGATGGCATCCTGCCATTCCATACACAGAATCGAATCAGATAGGGAGCTGACTCTTAATGGGATAACATCATCCACCATACTTGAGGGCAGAGGGCTAGTTTAGGATATGTACAGGGCTACCTTAGGGCAAAAGTAGTGGGACTGCTGCCACCCCCTGGCATTCGCCTACTGAGGCAGCTGCCTCACTTTGCCTAACAGAAGGCCGGCCTTGCTTAGGATAATAAGATCTACAGCTGAACCATAATAGGGTTATTGCTAGGTCTTTTGCTCATTCACAACACATTTACATTTTAAAGCACTTTCGTTCAGTCTTCCTCCCTTAAAACGTCTCCTAAATTGTGTCCATGATCTTATCTCAGACCCCTCCAAGTGTCCCTATTTTCCAGGGACAGTCCCGGATTTACAGAAGCTGTCCCAGTTTCTGATTTGATCCTGGAATGTCCCATTTTTCCTTTGGACATCTCTATTTTCATGAGAGGGTATTGTAGGATGTCCCTATTTTCATCAGAGAAATTTTGGAAGGTATGGAGTCGTCCAACCTCCAAGCCATCTGAAGGCAGCCCTGTATAGGGAAGGCTTTTAATGTTAATGTTAACAACAACAACAACAACAACAACAACAACAACAACAACTTATTATTTATACCCCGCCCATCTGGCTGGGCTTTCCCAGCCACTCTGGGCGGCTTCCGACCAAATATTAAAATACAGTAATACATCAAACATTAAAAGCTCCCCTGAACAGGGCTGCCTTCAGATGTCTTCTAAAAGTTTGGTAGTTGTTGTTCTCTTTGACATCTGGTGGGAGGGCGTTCCACAGGGCGGGTGCCACTACCGAGAAGGCCCTCTGCCTGGTTCTCTGTAACTTAGCTTCTCGCAGTGAGGGAACCGCCAGAAGGCCCTCAGTGCTGGACCTCAGTGTCTGGGTAGAACGATGGGGGTGGAGACACTCCTTCAGATAATGTTTAATGTTTTATTATGTTTTAATATGTGTTGGAAGCCGCTCAGAGTGGCTGGGGCAAACCAGTCAGATGGGCAGGATATAAATAGTAAAAAAATTATGATGGAATAGGATGTCCCTATTTTCATCGGAGAAATGTTGGAGGGTATGTTATCTGCCATAACAACACTGCCTCAGCTCATGCAGATGTAAATGAACACAGGGTGCCTTGCCCAAAAAGGGTTTGGCCAAACGATAACACCAATCAATCAAAAATCAGGGCTTTGAATAACGATCCACTCAACAACTTCAATTCATTCTTTGGTGAATTATGAAGTCTATTTAAACCAGTGGCCTCGGAACAAGGTATTCTACCATCTATTCCACATCCACTGTGTCAGCCAGGTTTGCATCCTGTTTACTCCACTGGCGATAAATAGGTGGATTCTGTTTCCATCCAACCCTCCTTTACCACTTGACCTTGATAAAAGGACAAGCACTTAGCATTTAATAACATAAAATATCATCACAGTAGAGCTTTTGTGTGCCCCCCTTCCTCCCCCACTTGCTCAGCAGGATCAGGATTCTTCCAATGTATTTATCTGTATCATCGGTATTAAACTAATCAGGGAAACAGGGGAGTTTCCAGAGGCTGGACATGAGAATATGCAAATTAAAAAGGGAGCTATTAATCTTTCCCTGTGAGCTATTTTGAAATCTTCCCCTCCATTCATTCATTCCGAACGTCTATTGGCCTGCTAGAGGATTTAATCTCAAAGGCTTCATAGCAAGACTAAAGCTAAATCTATACCAGCGTTACATAATGGAAGCAGCAGAGGATGCCTGTAGAGGCCCTGGTAGTTAGAGGGAAGGATAGCATTTCCCAGATGCGATTAAGCATACCCAGTGGCTCATCAAAAACCAGCTGGGTACAGTCCTGTAGCCTTATGAAGCTTTGCCCTCGGGTGGGAAAAATATTGCGCCTGGGAAAGGGAAGTGGGAGTCAACAGACACTCAAGGAATAGTTTCGGAGAAAAGGCTTTTATTTCTACCATCCATGAACTGACAGAAGGAGCAAGATGATGGACTCAAGGGCATCCTGATCAAATTTGCAGATGACACCAAACTGGGAGGGGTGGCTAACACCCCAGAGGACAGGATCACACTTCAAAACGACCTTGACAGATTAGAGAACTGGGTCAAAACAAACAAGATGAATTTTAACAGGGAGAAATGTAAAGTATTGCACTTGGGCAAAAAAAATGAGAGGCACAAATACAAGATGGGTGACACCTGGCTTGAGAGCAGTACATGTGAAAAGGATCTAGGAGTCTTGGTTGACCACAAACTTGACATGAGCCAACAGTGTGACGCGGCAGCTAAAAAAGCCAATGCAATTCTGGGCTGCATCAATAGGAGTATAGCATCTAGATCAAGGGAAGTAATAGTGCCACTGTATTCTGCTCTGGTCAGACCTCACCTGGAGTACTCACCCTTGTGGTCTCTTCCAACTCTATGATTCTATGATTCTAAGTCACAAAAAGCATGCACGAAGTTCACAGTCCTGTGCACAAGCATATATACCCGTTTCCAGTTCCCTCCCCTTTTCTCCTCCTTCTTCCAGAGTCCTGCCCCATGAGTTCCTCTGAGCATGAACAGAAAGCTGTTTTGGGACTATTGGACTCTTCCCAGGAAAGGGGAGGGGTGAGAAGCCTTGCGTTCAGCTTGTTCAGATGTGTTGCAACTAGAATGAGATAAGATTCGTTTCTCAGGCCTGAGTATTCTAGGCAGTGACAGAGCCTATTCATTAGCCTTTAAAAGTAACATTTTACCTTTTGCCACAGCATCTTGTGAGAAAAGCAGAGAAGAGCAGAGAAAAGCTGTTTTGGATTTTTAGAAGACAAAAGGAGTTTTGGACAGTTTTGAGGCCTGATTGATTATTGAAGCTTGGGGTGATTTCACAGACAGGATTTGGGTATTCTGTCCCTTCAGTCCTAAAATGGATTTTTATGGACATGCCCACTTTCCAAGGCACGCCACTCAAAACAGGTGAAAGTTCTTGCCCGCTTTGCATGTCTCTGGGTTTCAGAGGAATAACTGACCAAGGCAACAAGTACATTATTGTGAATTGCTATTTCATGAAGTTTAGCCCCTGGTGCTGCCTGGCTGCTGGTTAAAGGTAAAGGGACCCCTGGCCATTAGGTCCAGTCGTGACCGACTCTGGGGTTGCAGTGCTCATCTCGCTTTATTGGCCAAGGGAGCCGGCGTACAGCTTCCGGGTCATGTGGCCAGCATGACTAAGCCACTTCTGGCGAACCAGAGCAGCGCACGGAAACGCCGTTTACCTTCTCTCCGGAGCGGTACCTATTTATCTACTTGACCTTTGACGTGCTTTCGAACTGCTAGGTTGGCAGGAGCAGGGACCTGAGCAACGGGAGCTCACCCCATTGCGGGGATTCTAACTCCCGACCTTCTGATTGGCAGGCCCTAGGCTCTGTGGTTTAACCCACAGCGCTGCTGGTTAGGGGGTGATAAATATCTTGTGATGTGTCATTTTCCTGTCTACTGCTGTGGAAATAATTGCTTGCTGGAGAGTAAAGTGAGGGGTCCTAGTTCTGCCTGCTTTCTCTATTTTGTCACAGAGATGACTGTTGCTAGCTAGGCATACAAAAGCAAAGGCATCGGCATTTACTTTTTCATTCCCCATGGGCAAAGCTTGTCAAATTATAGGCAAATAGAGCATTCTTTATAGTTTTGGGGTGGTTAAAAAAGGATTCACTTAACCTCTCCTTTTGTTTTGTGATCAGTTTATATGAAAATAGCACACAACATACAGGTGCACCTAAGCAAGGATACTATGAAATGACAATAGATCCAGATTTTTGTTGTGCGCTGGACAGATTTTCTTTTTTTTTTCTTTTTAAAAGGAACTGCTTTTAACTTTTTGGCAGAAATTCATGGACTTTGCAGGCAAGGTAGCTCCTTCCAAAGGGATCATAGCTACCACATTTCAGATGGAAAGCTGTAGTGGTTTTCCTGCAAGACCAACCTATACAGTGTTGGGATGATTTAAAAAGATTAATTTAATCAGCCCTATTGTTTTGTGAGCAATTTATATGAAAATGGCAGAGATCATACAGGTGCCCATAGGTAAGAAATTTGCTATATTTCAGAAGCATTGATGGACATTCTTTGTGCTAGGTGCATTTCAATTTGATTGAGGGGTGAGGTCTGGATTCATTTCGCTCTCTCTTGTTTCGTGGGCAATTATTTTAGTATGAAAATGGCATACATTGTAGAGATGCTCTTAGGCGGGTAACCTGTAAAATTGCAAAGAGGTAGATATAGGGGTTAGGAGTGTAATGTAAGAAAAACAGCAACCAGCTTCAAGTTTTTGGCACCAAAAGTAGCAGAAACTACTATGCAGCAGAGAAAGACGGATTTTAACATCCAGTATTTTCCAACTATCACCACTACCTAAACTAGCAAAGAACACAGATCCTGTTTGCTTTTCTTCAACATTCCTTCCCCCAAACACTGTGATGGGAAATCCCTGGTAAAACAATGCCCTCTGATTAGAAGCCAGACCCGTAAATTACAAAATAGCTCTCTCTTCTCCCTCTGGTGTATTCCGTATCGGCCAAGTTTGGGGAGAAATGTTTTAGTTTTTGCAGACACTCTGTAATGTTCTTTCAGTGTCCAAATCTCCAAAGCACCATTAATTGCTTCAGAGATCTTGCTTCAGCTTGGAGATGTTCCAAATATGCCTTAAAGCAGCTCACTTGGGTTCAGGATTTGGCTTGGCACATTCCTACTGAACACCTATGGTGATAATGACATTAGAAAATATTGTCACATTTTGTAAGGTTGTGTTGGCAGAGCCGCTGGCTCTCTCGTTCACAAGTGATTGATTGGGCTGTAAATCTTAAACAAAACTCAAGTGGCAATAGTGGTTTACAACAATGCCATTAGCAGCGGGGGTAGTCCCAGAAAAACAAACCAAATTGCATATTTAGAATGTATTAAATGCGCTCATTCCCTTATGAACGTTTTCAATGCCTGGTATTTCCCCCCTGCAGAAATATTTGCTTGTATAATAAAACTCACTTTATCTCAAAGGGCTGCTGGGTATATAAATACTGCAAGGAGTCTTGGTGACCAAGGCAGATGAGGAGGGTGGAAATTTGTGTTGTCACAGATTAGCTAATGACCCATCTCCTCCACAGGAAATGTGGCAGGTGTACAATCATACATTTTTTTGCACCTAGACATCTGTTCATTTTAATGTGCACCATGCGTTTCCTACTTGATTATCAGAGGGCTCAGTCAATCAGCTACTTTGGTTTCCCAGCATATCCTGGCAATAATGATGTACTGAATATCTTCTCAGGGCTCACACACACACACACACACACACACACACACACACACACACACCATAAACCAACCCCGCTCGCTCGGTTTCATAGCCAATGCAAGTAACATCACTCTGAAAGTCAAGGTCTGACCTCATCTCACCATTATACCAGTGGGCCTCAAAGAGATAGGATGAAGTATGCATTTTCTCCTTTCATTCCTATAAGACTGCAAGTAATTATCAGTTGCTATTGAGACGTTGCAGGCTTATCTTATGTTGGAAATGTAGGGAACATGAGTTATTCTATCATATGTGGTGGACTTGTACTAAAGTTAAAGCTTATTGGGATATGATATACAATGAACTAAAAAAAATGCTGAAAAGTTCATTTCCGAAAAGACCAGAGGCCTTCTTCCTAGGCATTATTGGGAATGAAATCCCAAAAAAGACAGTAACATATTTCTGAATGGCAGATTAAGATGATGGAATACACAGAACTGGCAAGACTGTCCCGGAGGATCCGAGACTAGCGAGACCAATTGTTCGAAAGAGACTGGAGTAAATTTATAATATACTTAAAAGAACATTGTAAAAATTTGACAACGCTAACAGGATTGATTTAAAGGTTTTTGCAAATAGACTCTGTAACTTATTTACAGTTACATAGTATGCTGAATTAAGCAAGATAAAGTAAATAAGAGGAAATAGAAATGTGAAGAAGACAGGAAAGGTAATTAGAAAGCTATCTAGAGGGAAGGGAGGAAGAAGTGGACTGGAGAGAGAATATATGGAAGGATAAGAAATGTTTTCTGTACTGAAATGGAAAACTAATAAATATTATTGAGAAGTTGCAGGCTTATCAATAGGTGACCTCTAGTGGCCACCTAGGACAGAAATTTAGGTGAAGCAGTTGGAAATTGAAGGTGGTGGCAACCTTCATTTACTGGATACGGAGGTGAGATAGCCATAGACTAAAATCCCGGGCTCTAGTGAAGAATTCTACAATAACCGGATTGATTAGCCCAGCTTGTTCTCAGGAAACTATCCCACATCTACAGGTTTGCAATCCCATGTTCTAGAACCTGAAAGTAGGCCTGCAAACACTCAGCTGAGCAGGAACCCAAATTGAAACCAATCTTTCAGAACAGCCGACACTTTCCCAACTTGGCGGCTGAGTTAACTGTGTTTGTGGCAAAGCAACTTTATTTATTAATGCCACAATGACCTCTCTGAATGGGAAGGTTCATGGCTTTATAAAAATATCCCTGGAACGTTGAACCAGCTCAAGAGCTCGCTGCATGGTCAACCGTCCTTCCCCTGTAACACAGAGGCATTAAAAATGTGCGTTCAGTACATGGGAAGTTTTTAACGTGTGGTATTTTATTGTATTTTTGCTTTCTATGGAAGCCGCCCAGAGTGGCTGGGGAGGCCCAGCCAGATGGGCGGGGTATAAATAAATTATTATTATTATTATTATTATTATTATTATTATTATGCTTGCCTTGGAGCAATGGCAGTTGTTAGAGATGGGAATCTGAAGGGGCAGTTACTATTCTCCTGCTTTGAAATTGCCAAGCAGGAGAAGAAAAGACTTTCTTACGGAATGGCTCCATTCATTTATAGATCCTTTTGCTCTTGAGAGTTTTGTAGACATTGCTAGTCTCCAAAGGGTGCTTTCTCACTAGGCCTTTGGCTGGCCCAATCGTGGGATGAACTGAGACCATTTGTCTCAAGTGACAGGCTTGTGGGAGCACAGGATGGTGCTGAACTATTTACTGACTTACTTCCGGGTCACGGCTCTCTACTGAGGCAGACCTGAAGGGCTCAAGGTAAGCACATACTGGCGGTGGCAGGAAACTCTTCACCTCCCCGCTTTTGGCTTCCTCTCTCTAAGAAAGGGCCAAGGAGGTTATTCTGAGAGATCACCTCCTTCTCCACAGGCCCTTTCAGATGTTGAGTTCAGAAGAGGGGGCCGTCTTGGTAGTTGTACTACTCTCAGAAGTTCAGCAGTGGCTCAGGAGAGGCCCTAAGCTGTGGAATTCCCTCTTCACAGAGGTGCATGCAGCATCTTCACGAAACAGCATTTGGTGAATACAGTGGTACCTCGTGTTACGTACTTACTGTCCCCCTTGCGAACACTTTGGGTTACGCGGTCCGCTAACCCGAAAGTAGGTGCTTCTTGTTGCGAACTTTGCCCTGGGATGTGAGCGGAAGATGCCCTCTAGTGGTGTGTGTGCAGCAGGATTCGCCATTAGTGAAAGTGCGCCTCATGTTACAAGTGGTTTCCGGTTACGAATGGACCTCCGGAACCAATTAAGTTCGTAACCAGAGGTACCACTGTACTGAAGATATCCCTCTTGGCCCTGACCCAAGATAGGTGTTTTCAAGACCCCACCCTATTCCTGTGACCATAAGTTGTTTTGACAGTTTTTAATACCGAATATTAAACTGTAATCCATCCTAGGACCTGGTGGTGAAAGGCAGGAAATACACACACACACACACACACACACACACACACACGTGTGCGCGCGTGTGTGTGTGTGTGTGCGTGTATGCTTCATAAAAGATATCAAAGCAGTTTATAACAAATGTACTTAAAATCATACCGTTGAAAACAATATTAAAAAAAGATTAAAAGCAGACATCAATTTAACCATTGTGGAAAGATGTATTCTTAATTGCCTTGAATGGGCCTAGAGGCATAGAAAAGTTTTCAGAAGGCATTTATGTTGGTGACATGTATGTGTGTGTGTGTGTGTGTGTGTGTGTGTGTGTGTGTCACCAACATAAATGCCTGCTGAAAACTTTTCCATGCCTCTAGGCCAGGGGTCAGCAAACCTTTTCAGCAGAGGGCCAGTCCACTGTCCCTCAGACCTTGTGGGGGCCGGACTATATTTTTTGGGGGGCAGGGAAATGTACGAATTCCTATGCCCCACAAATAACCCAGAGATGCCTTTTAAATAAAAGCACACATTCTACTCATGTAAAAACACGCTGATTCCCGGACTGTCCGCAGGCCAGATTGAGAAGGCAATTGGGCCATATCCGGCCCCCGGTCCTTAGTTTGCCTACCCATACACTAGGAGCTCTGGCCAAAAGTTTCAATAGAAGGAATAATTCGTTTCCCTGTGCAAGAAAATTTGGATTCATTTATCTAAGACACATGTTGGAAAAAGAAACACAAAAGAATTGAATGATACAGACTTCCAACAGATTTATATTTCTTAAAAAACCGAGCTGAAGAAGGCATTTACTCCGAAACAGGGCCCTGTCCTGGTCACCACTACTGAGTCGTACATCTAATTCATACTCCGGATACTTCTTTTTGGCCCTATTTGATTCTTTATTCTGACTTTATATAATATGGACTCTTTTTGACTGCCATTGAGACTTGTATAAAACAATTGTTGTGCACTGGTATTTTATGTACCTTTATACTATATTACTGCATATTTGAAACTACATTATTTCTGCACTTAAACGTTGAGTTTATATTTACTATTATTTTAAAACTGTCGCACTTATACGTTGTGTTTAAATTTACTATTAGTTTAAAACTGTTATTCTTAGCAGAATATACACGTTTTTCTTTTCAACTCTCGAGTAGGAATTATTCCTTCTATTGAAACTTTTGGCCAGAGCTCTTGGTATATCCTTTTCAGTGTACTTTCAACAAGAACTCCAATTTCTTTACCCATACACTAGGCCTATGTCTATATATATATCACCAACATAAATGCCTGCTTAGGACCCCAGAAGAGATTTAAAGTTACAAAATACGCAGCAAAATAAACTGTGGCAATATAAGCTGTGAGACCTTTAAAATGTGGCCTTCTAAGTGAGTTCCAACATTTCCCTTTCCTCCTAGCCTAGGAAAAGACCACACATTTGGGAATCTTAAAAATGGTTTACTTACAAACTCTCCAAAGGTCAGGTTTGCGTGCTTCAGAAATGTTGCACAGGCAGTAAAACTTAGCGTAGTTACAAAGTGGTGAAAGTTCCTAGATTATTGGTATAGGAACTCAAGAGTAGCTTGCGAAGGCCGTGCAGCTGAGCTGGAGCAACCAGCTTGGACCTCTTCACATGCTGAGCTTCTGAGGTAGGCTTGATTATCTATTTCCTCCCAAGGAAGTGAGGGGAAGTGACATAGCTAAGCCGAGCTGGACAGCTTCCTCTATGGTATTAACCCCTTCATGTGTTAATGTGACTTAAGCATATTGCCTATATGAGGCTGGTTATTGTTAAGTTGTGGGTGACGACACAGCGATTCTTCAGACAGCTCTTGTTTATTCACAGGCCAGAACAGAACTGAACTGAAGGGTTCAGCCAGCCTGCTTATATAGAGCTCCACTACAACGCAACAGTAACCATTTTCTGTAACTATCCAATCACTGAATGTCGCTTTCAATCTCTTATTTGCATATGTGGACCAGAGTGAAAACTATCTACAGTATCCCCCTGCTGGCCCAGGGTGAGAACTTCAGTACATAACAGTTATCCCACAGTTTAAAAGCTGAAACAAGAAGGCACTTGCCAAATCTCTATTCCACAAGACTACTAGGCCGATGACACGACAGTCTCTCTTTCGTGTTATCAAATGAGCCTCACCAACTCAGGGAACAAGCAGTTTCATAAAAATAAGTTACGTGGCCAAGATAGTGCCTGTACTCTCACCACCGAATCATTGCCCTTGTGTTTACAAGAACCAAACAGTAACTTACTCACAGGGGCTGTTAGCCCCAATGCTACCCTTCAGTAGATTATTTTGTCTATAAGTATGTGAAACATTGGAAAAAGTCACTGTATGTGGCCTTTGTAGACCTAAAGGCAGCATTTGATTCTGTATCCAGGGGTAGGCTCTGGGCCAAATTGGCCAATATGGGTATTAACAGAAGGTTATTACTTCTGATGATTAAGCTTCATGAGAACAATACCCTCCAGATAAGACTTGCACAGGACGGCAGACTCTCTAGAGAAATCCCAGTCCAAAGAGGAGTTAGACAAGGATGCCTATTAGCCCCATTTTTATTTAACATCTATGTTAACTCCCTGGTCACATGCTGCCGTGAAATCGAAACCCACCCCCCCCCGTGTTCTCTAACGGCAGAAAAGTACCAGTTTTAATGTATGCAGATGACGCTGTTCTTCTCTCTCAAACCAAAGTGGGTCTGAAACGTGCCTTAGGAAAGTTTAGTGACCAATGTAACACTGAACTGTTAACAATTAACTTTGCCAAAACCAAAATTGTACATTTTAACCGCTCCTTCAGGAAAGATAATTGGAGCGTAAAGGGAAACGCCATTGAACAGACTAAGACCTTCCAATACTTAGGCATTACTTTCTCTTATAATGCCAAATTGTCAACACACCTGACCACAGCAGCTATATCAGCAGGAAGAAGTGCAAATGCCATCCTTAGATTATTCAGAAGGAAAGGAGCTGGCTTCCTCCCGATGGCCCTAAAAGTTTTTCAGGCAAAATCTTTAGTCCAACTCCTGTATGGCACTCAAATTAGCCCCTCTGCCAACCTTAAGACCCTTGAAACAGTACAATCAAAATTCTTAAGATCACTATTTGCTACCCCAAAGTGTACACCTAACGCAGTCTTAAGGCAAGAGGCAGGACTGCCCAGAGTGGAATTAAAAGTCTGGGAGCAAGCAATATCCCTCTGGCTGAAAATCCATTACAACCCTAAGGGACTGCTACCTTGCTTCCTGGCCGCAGTTCCCTATCCTCCTTGGCTTATGCAAATAGCTAACAAGATCAAACAAATTGGCCTAAACCTTGAAAATCTTTTTCTCGGAACTCAGAACAAGGCAAAGGCAATTATCATTCAGAGACTTTACGATGTCGAATTACAACAAGAAGACGCTCTACTCCCGGAGACATATAGATGTTTAAAAGCTTGGCCTAACTTTGCAGCTGCCCCTTACTTAACTAACATCACTAACGAAGCTTATAGATGGGCTTTCTCTAGAGCCCGCTTTGAGACAATGCCCTCAGCAGTGCTGTACGGCAAATTCACGCAGGTACCAATGCATGCACGTCTCTGCCCCTGTATGCCTAATAAGGTAGAATCTGTCACTCACATCCTTCTATTTTGCGAATTTTATAGTGAAGAACGAGCTCAACTCATTTTGCCGCTTTTATCAAAATTTATACCCCTACAACATTATTTGGAATCCTCCCCCGAAATTATACGAAAATACCTTCTGGAAGATTCCTCCAGCTCAATATCATATGAGGTGGCCAAATTTTGCACTTTAGCAATCAGGAAGCATAAATCTCTTTTGTTGAGTGGCACACTGCGAAGTTCCCTTGTGTAATCTTTTTTCTTCTTCTTCTTCTTGATGCTGTTGTTGATTTCTTTTTGTTTGGTCTTGTGGTGTTTGGTGTCGCTGGCTTTTGTCGCAATAAAACTTGGTCTGGTTCACAGGAAGAGAGCCCAGAAGTCACATATTCAGTCACCAGATATTGCGCTGCCATGATAGATATTTGACGAATAATGATCTATGCTACAATTCAATCCTAAACTGAAGGCCCATATTATTAGATCCGCACTTCTGAAGCCCAACCCATATAGCTGTGTTAACTGATCTTTTAATCTTTTAATCTTTCTTATAAATTTTTAGACCCATTTTCTATCCTTAATTAAGTACTCTATGTATATGTTTAAATCTACGTTTGGTTCTAGCTCCTATTTATTTAATAATTATTCGCCTGGATTCATACTGTTATACTATCTATGTATATGTTTTGTTTATGCTGGTCTATGACCGTAATAAAGTACTTGACTTGGCTACCCTTCAGTCTTTTTTCAAAGAGGCCGTTTTACGTGTGCAGCAATGTTTGGGGACATTGTACCAGTTTCCTCAATGCCATTTAGCCCTAGAGACTTTTTAACAAATTAGTCAATATGCACCTTTCTTTCTCCCTCCTCCTCCTATTTAGGTGAGAGAGGGAGGAAGAGAAAAAGGAAGAATTTTCACCAGGCAGCGGTGCAATCTTTCAGGAACATAATTGTTGGTTTAAGCCCTTCCCTTTGGCTGCTTTCAGCTGATGACTCCATTTCTATCCTGCCGCCTGCCTGCTGTGTCAAGGCTGTGGTTCTGGCAAGTGCCATTTTTAGCATCCTAGCCCCCCCCCTCTCCTCCTTAAAAAATAATAATTTTAAATGGGTGCCGTTACACAAAAGTGAGATTGCAACAAATTAAAATTAAAAAACACAGAGGAAAGGAAATGAAGGGAAGGGGTGAGAGAGCAACTTCTTGCAACAACTTACGGAACTAATCAGTGGATTCTTTGGGAGAAATGGGGAAGAAGGAAGCAGCTTGTTAAAACTGATTTTAATCCCAGGAGAGGGGGTGAGAGAGAGGAGAGGTGCGGTGGGGGCAGAATTGACACACAGCTTGTCATCTTCAGTGATACTGCCTCTGCTTATTCATTTGACTTGGAAGTGATAGAGGGATAGGCTGAATTAAACTCAAGCTCAAGCTCACTTGCTTCCCAGTACAGTTTTCACTCACCCAGAGGGGCTTACACACACACACACACACACACACACAGAGAGAGAGAGAGAGAGAGAGAGAGAATTGTGTACCTCTCTAGCCTGCTGCAACCCTGACAAACACTAATGCTGGAGTAAATGCCGCTGAATTAAATGGGATTCTGAGATTCCATTCTCTTCCCTTCCTCATATTTGCTGGAGAGAGGCAGAAAAGAACTGCTGCCAATAGGGAGAAAGAAGGAACCCCCCCCCTTTTATATTTTGGAGTACAACTAAATCAATTTATTTATTTCAAAAGCTTTGTAACCAGCAACTACCCTTCAATAAGCACATGCTAACATGCTAACTAAATAATTGCTTCCGAAAAAGGAGAAGACATGGAGGAGGGGTGATTTTTTAAAAGCGGGTGCTCATGTTGGCTGCTCAAGTGAATTGTACTTTTTCTGTTTCCCAAGCCACAGAGCAACAAGTTAACAGAACAAGCAGATTAGCACAGTCCGCCCTGCAGTGTGGGAATTCCACTTGTGGCAAACAGCAGAAGATTGGGTAGTGTTGAGAGCCGCCTATCTGGAAGCAGCCAAAGATATCATTCAAAATGTGTGGAGCAGGAATGTGGCAGCTTCTCTGCAAACTCGGGTCACTGGCAAAACAGCTGTGTTATCGGTGATACATATTTTGAACATGATCATTCCTTACACCATCCTCACAAGTTCCCTCTCTACATTCCATAACTTCACATGATGAAGATGAGCTACGATGCTTTAAATGCACACATAAAAATGGAAACAAAACCAACTCCTTTCTTGCAAGCACACTTGTCAGGAAGCCATGATTGGCTGTAGATTTTGAAAGGAGCCCTAAACATCTTTAGTGGAACATCTTTATAAGCACTGATTCTCTTTCTGGGTGGCGCTGTGGGTTAAACCACAGAGCCTAGGACTTGCCGATCAGTAGGTCGGCGGTTCAAATCCCCGCAACAGGGTGAACTCCCGTTGCTCAGTCGCTGCTCCTGCCAACGTAGCAGTTCGAAAGCAAGTCAAAGTGCAAGTAGAAAAATAGGTACCGCTTCGGTGGGAAGGTAAACAGCGTTTCTGCGCACTGCTCTGGTTCGCCAGAAGCGGCTTAGTCATGCTGGCCACATGACCCGGAAGCTGTATGCCGGCTCCGGCGGCCAATAAAGCGAGATGAGCGCTGCAACCCCAGAGTCGTCCGCAACTGGACCTAATGGTCAGGGGTCCCTTTACGTTTACCTAGCCTGTTTCTTGCATGGGGCACTCCATCTGTTGATAGCTGCTGACCAGGAATATCCATAGGAGTAAAACTTTCAAGGCTAATACAGTACTGTACTCCCTTTTTGGGGTCTTTAACAAATGATTGCAATTGCACTTGGATTTTGGTTTCTGCCAATATTCCCCTTATTTCCAGAACCCCAGTTTTTATACTTAAAGCATTCTAGTGTGTTTGATCACAAATACAAGCTGAATGTTCTGAAAGCAACACGAACAACAACAACAACAACAACAACAACAACAACAACAACAACAACAACAACTCAGACCAGGGAGCCTGAGAGTTTCCATGGCTCAACTGTCTTAGGTTCCTCATTTTGCAACTCCCCCAATTGTGAATCCTACTGTACCCACTTACTGTTTAACAGTGTTCCATTCCTCTATCCTCTCCATTATTTTGCAATTATTTTAGACCATCTGACCTAACATAGGTGGCACTGTTTCAAACTATTAACTGCTGGTGCCAAATGAAATCAGTATTTATACTCATGCAACATTTTGCATAATCTGTGTGATCTGTTTTGTTCATAGTGCATTTGCAGAAATTGGTTTTCACTGGTCTCGAAATGTTGGGGATTTTCATTACATAGCCACTTGCCTGTCTGATTTATATAGGCTATGATCAGCTTTACTCCAGACATCCATCAGCTGATTTTTGCTTGCTTCTCTCTCTGTGTGTGTATGGATGTGTGCAAAAGAACAGTTTGCTGTGCTGGAGGAATCTTCACCAGGGTCTGGAGTGTGTTTTCTGTGACAGAATCCCCAAGTGGAGCAGGACTGAAAGCCCAGAATGCAAACACTGTTTCGTGTTAATGGATAGATAGATCAGTTCAGAAATTGTTCCCATGGGCCTGCCTTTAAAATGTCAGAGCTGCCTCTTTTGCTTAATGATTAGGCTGTCAGACGAAAGAAAAAAAGATAAGTAGCAAAGGGAACCTTTTATTAAACAGATTCCAGTTCTCACCGGAAGAGCATTACAGTACTATTGGAGTTAACTTGCTGAGAACTATGAGCCCCACATCCCAGTGACAATGCATGAAAGAAGAAGGGCTTTCCTGCAGAATGCCAACTGCCCAAAATTTTATGTTGTGCACACTCCTATCTCTGAGGGGCAAGAGACTCCACACCATGCACCCGGGGGTTAGTTTCCTTGGAATGAAGGGCAACGGAGACTGTGGTGTTTTTTGTTGTTGTTGTTTAGTCGTTTAGTTGTGTCCAACTCTTCGTGACCCCATGGACCAGAGCACGCCAGGCACTCCTGTCTTCCACTGCCTCCCGCAGTTTGGTCAAACTCAAAGCTTTGAGAGCACTGTCCCACCATCTTGTCCTCTGTCGTCCCCTTCTCCTTGTGCCCTCCATCTTTCCCAACATCAGCGTCTTTTCCAGGAAGTCTTCTCCTCTCATGAAGTGGCCAAAGGATTGGAGCCTCAGCTTCCGGATCTGTCCTTCCAGTGAGCACTCAGGGCTGATTTCCTTCAGAATGGAGAGGTTTGATCTTCTTGCAGTCCATGGGACTCTCAAGAGTCTCCTCCAGCACCATAATTCAAAAGCATCCATTCTTCGGCGATCAGCCTTCTTTATGGTCCAGCTTTCACTTCCATACATCACTACTGGGAAAACCATAGCTTTTACTATACGGACCTTTGTTGGCAAGGTGATGTCTCTACTTTTTACGATGCTGTCTAGGTTTGTCATTGCTTTTCTCCCAATAAGCAGGCGTCTTTTAATTTCGTGGCTGCTGTCACCATCTGCAGTGATCATGGAGCCCAAGAAAGTAAAATCTCTCACTGCCTCCATTTCTTCCCCTTCTATTTGCCAGGAGGTGATGGGACCAGTGGCCATGATCTTCATTTTTTGTGGTGTTTTTAGGTTATACTTATTTACACATAGATAGAGCCTGAGCATAGGCTGGAGGGGTTCGCAGCATTAACACCCCGATAAATCTTGCGTCCTCCTTAGGTCCCTATTCTGCCACAATTAGTCATGTGTATCTGGGGGGAATTTTTGCTGCACTACAGTAAGGGATGTAAGAAAGCATTGGTTTCCAGCTTCATTGCATGCAGCGCTGTTTCCATTCCACTGCAGTTTGTTTCCCAACAAAATATACATTATTTGTCTTGTTGTCTGCTACGGTATAACCTTACGTAATCAATTACACAATTAATTATGTTATCATTACATTATTCTACACGATTCAGTCAATGCAAAGAAACACAATACAAATTGGGGGGGAGGGAGGGACATCACCACTGACGTAAATTGCAGAGAGCAGCATTTTCTGCTCCCATTTTTGCTTGCATTGGAATTCTCCAGCTTCCCCAGCTACAGGGATAGTGGGCAATGAAAACAATGCAGTGATGCAAGACAGGTAGTATCAGCCTGTTGCCTTGTCTCCCCTTTTCCCTGGCCCCAATAAGAGTGAGGGAAATGTAATGGCTTCAGTTGCCACCAGTGACATCCCCACGGGGCCAAATCTAATTGGCTATGTGGTGCCATGACATCATCGTGTTCACCAGGTTATGTCAGTTGGCTGGGATATTCAACTCGTAGTGTAGCTAGCAAACGATACAGAAGTCTGGGTTACGCTGGAAGGAAGAAGGAAATGCATGTTGTTGTGCTTTGGGGGAACGGGTGCCATTTCACAGACTAGCAATGTCACCATCTCCCCATTCCACGCTCAACAGATACGTCTGTAAACAAAACAAAAACAGTTATAGCAGAAATGTCGCCCATTTCCGTGACTCTCATCTCACAGTGGAGAGAGCCTGTTGCCGTCTGCCTCTGGAGCTTCCCGCTGCTCAGGGAAGTGGCACTTACGAAACAACAAAAATGAAGAGTGCTTGTTGCTTCCACCTTAGCTTTTTTCAGGCCCACTGAAGGGCTGCAGAAACAGCTTGGGACGAGCTTGCATTAGCAGCAGGGGGGGGGAGGGAGTTGCATTCTTGTGTCCCTTGACAACTGGGAGGGTGGTGGTGGTATTTGGGGGTCAGATGATAAAAGAAGACCTACAAGAGTTTAGGGACGACTATTCTAGTGTTTTCTGGGGGAGCAGAAGCAGCCGTTCCTCTCAGCCGCATTGCTCTTCCATGCTCTCTGGCTGAAGTGACTTAGCTTGTAATTAACCTCAGAGCTGCTATGCTCTGTCATTGTCAAGCCCAGCTGTCAAGCCTCTTGTAAGGAAATTAACTTTTGACTGATCCCCGTGAAGTCTGGATTAGCACTTCTGTTTCAGCTGCAAGCAGGAACCAGTGGTTTTCTTTTGTGCTCTCAGATTTAGGAAGCCATATGCTGGGTGGCCAAGCCTAAAAGAGCTGCCGTGGACACCCACATCCAGTGGCAGTGGGTGTTAGCAGGTTGAGGACTTTGTTGTTTCGTCGTTTTGTCGTGTCCGACTCTTCGTGACCCCATGGACCAGAGCACGCCAGGCACTCCTGTCTTCCACTGCCTCCCACAGCTTGGTCAAACTCATGCTGGTAGCTTTGAGAACACTGTCCCACCATCTCGTCCTCTGTCGTCCCCTTCTCCTTGTGCCCTCCATCTTTCCCAACATCAGGGTCTTTTCCAGGGAGTCTTCTCTTCTCATGAGGTGGCCAAAGTCTTGGAGCCTCAGCTTCAGGATCTGTCCTTCCAGTGAGCGCTCAGGGCTGATTTCCTAAAGAATGGATGCGTTTGATCTTCTTGCAGTCCATGGGACTCTCAAGAGTCTCCTCCAGCACCATAATTCAAAAGCATCCATTCTTCGGCGATCAGCCTTCTTTATGGTCCAGCTCTCACTTCCATACATCACTACTGGGAAAACCATAGCTTTAACTACGGTATTCGGACCTTTGTTGGCAACGTGATGTCTCTACTTTTAAAGATGCTGTCTAGGTTTGTCATTGCTTTTCTCCCAATAAGCAGGCGTCTTTTAATTTTGTGGCTGCTCTCACCATCTGCAGTGATCATGGAGCCCAAGAAAGTAAAATCTCTCACTGCCTCCATTTCTTCCCCTTCTATTTGCCAGGAGGTGATGGGACCAGTGGCCATGATCTTCGTTTTTTTGATGTTGAGCTTCAGACCATATTTTGCGCTCTCCTCTTTCACCCTCAATAAAAGGTTCTTTAATTCCTCCTCACTTTCTGCCATCAAGGTTGTGTCATCTGCATATCTGAGGTTGTTGATATTTCTTCCGGCAATCTTAATTCCGGCTAGGGATTCATCCAGCCCAGCCTTTCGCATGATGAATTCTGCATATAAGTTAAATAAGCAGGACTAGCTAGTTGAGGACTAGCTGCCAGGAATTCAGATTGGAGCACATTGTTCCCTGCTTGGAGCTGAAATGATCAACATCTGCCTCAGTGACACCTATTCCCAGTGGTAGCTAGTCCATTACAGCAAGTGGAGCACTGCGCCACCACGCTTGACCTGCCCTCTGCCAGCTTCTGCTTGCCCACTTCCTTGCTTCCAACCAATCTGAGGGGCAGAACTGGGTCTCTTAGCAGTGGCGGACTTGGGTACTATATAAAGTTCACAGATCCTCAGTGTGGGCAACTTGTAGCCAAAGGAGGCTGCAGGCTTCTCTCTCTCTACCAACAAACTATTGCCACTGTTTTAGCATCACAATGCTAAGATGTTCTGTTCGACGAACCTAAATGGCTCAGCAGATCTAGCAAGCAGAAATATAAAAATCGGAAGGATAAACACCCACTGTCTGTTATACAATGGCCCAAGGACCTTGCTGCCTTTGCTACATTATTTTATTATTATGCTGTCTGATATTATGCTTTGTATTATGCTTTTATTATCAGGCTCTGTAAAATGTGTTCTTAATGTTCTTAATGTTGTACACCACCCTGGGATCTTTGGATAAAGGGCGGTATATCACTCAAAACAACAACAACAACATGGCGCCCTGCGCCAGGCAACAATTTGCCCCCTCTCCAGCCCTTGAGCTACCTTCCCAAAGGTGGGTAAGGAGGCACCCAACTTTAGGAAGGATCCGTGAGGCTCTGGCACAGTCCTAGAGCCCTCCTTCCTCCTTTTTCCCAGAACTGGGGAAGCGCTAACTAGGCCTTGGGAAGGAGGCAGGAGGCGTCCAGGACCCTATCAGAATCCACATGCCTCCTTCCAAAAGCCAGGCACCTTGCTTTCTGGGCTTTGAGATGGCGACCCCTCTCAGCTCAGCGCCCAGTGTGTACATACCACTCGCACAGCCCTAAATCTGCCCGTGCTCTCAGCCTCCTCAGTCTTAATGTTGCCCTTGTAAAACTCAGGAGGGAGAGTGGGAGGGCAAAAGTAGAATTTGTGTCTCTGCCTCCCATTGGCTTCTCATTCTGTAAGGTGTTTTCTTTGGATCTCCCTACCTTTTTGCCCTACCATCCCCACTAATGACTAGTGTGATGGCCTGCGAATCTGATTCAGAGGCTGAACCTGAGGAATCCCAGCCTGCACAGGAGTCCCCGCCTCCAGGGCCGGCTGAACTGGGGCAGGGGCTTGAATCAGAAGGGCCCTCACCTGTGCCAGATCCTCAGGAGCAGACACCAGCTGAATCCACTCTGGCTCCGGAGGTGATCGAGGACCCATTGCCTGCGGGTGCTCCTCTCCCAGCCCTGTCAGGGGAAGGTGAGGTAGCCTCTGGGTCCAGTAACCCTCCAGCCTCTCCTGAGCTGCAGAGGCTCAGGGCAGAGAGGCAGAGGGAACTAAGTTCTCTCAGGAGGAGTGCTCGCCTTAAGGCCAGGAGAGGCGAGTCACCTGTGGGCCGGGACCACCCTAGGCCTCAGAGGAGATAAAGGCCAGTCAGCCCAGTCCCAGGTTGCGGGAGCAACATCGTTGGTATCCTGTTCCTGCCTTCACCCTGACCTGCTCTCCTGAGTTCCTGACCACGCCTGACTCCTTGCTTTGGACCTCGCTTCACCCCTGACAGACAGCCTCCTTACCCACAACCTAGGACCGGACTTAGACCACGCTACATGGTAACCCCCCCAGGACCAGCACAACTAGCCTTCACTGCCTACTTTCCATTCCTTACATTCATTTGGCCCTGCAAGCCCCATCCTAACCTCCTTCCTTCCTTCCCACCCACAGCCCAAGATACCATATATGCGCTCACACATAGGAAGGTAGATCTACATTTGCCTCTCTTGCTCTGCTTCCTCCTGCTGCTCCAAACCCCTCATTATCCATGTCCCTGTCTCTTCTGGATATGTTTGGCAACCTGCCGACTGTTTTTCCTTTGCCACTGGAACGAGCTGCTGCCTCTGAACAGCCGCCGCCACTCGCTGTTTTGTCTCCAGTGGGCTGCAAAAGCAAGGAAACAACCTTGCAAGCCGCAGAGCAATAAACTGCCGAACGGGGTCTGGTAGCGTTATGAAACACGGACCAGACGGACTGAAGGTCCGGCTGTCTAATTAAACCTTGGCTGCCAACAACACAGGGTCTTTCCCCTGCCAATAACACTACTTTATAACAGTGGAGCGGGCAATCACAGGCAGAGGGTCGAGCGGAGACAATTATATTCCTCATGCTAGCAGAGCAAGGGTTTTAAAAATAGACATGAAGGCCTCCTCTGGTCTGGCAAAGAAAGAGAGGAAGGAGAGAGAGCTTCACGATTTGAATGATGAACCTGTTGCTCCTCTTTCGCAGCCAGAAGCATCTCAAAGAAAAGCAGGCCAGCATCGGATCTGGGAAGAGCTTGCCGCACCGTACCTGGGAGGGGAGAATCTCACCTGCTTGTCTTCAGCAAATCCATAAAAGAAGAAGCACACATGCCTTAACTGTCAGTGACTCCCCTGATAGGAAGCATATATATTTTTTAAAAAATTGCAGCTACAACCTCTGATCCCCGGATTCTTTTGCTGGGTATGACTGGATTTGACACTGTTTGACCTAGCATACCTCCTCCTCCTTTCTTTTTCTCTGTGCTACTTTCTCTGTGCTCTCTTCCGCTGCTGCAGTCCCATTTACACATGCAAACGTGGCGGGCTAGCCTAGTGATGATTTGGAGCATGAAAGTGTGCAGGATAGACAGCCTTAAGAAAGCAGATGGAAGGCGTCTGACGGCCACCTGCTCCACATTTGAACGGAATATGAACAGTGCTTCCTGGGTTGTCTTCTGAGCCCTGATGGTTGAATTCAGGCTCCGCAGAATGTGTTGGTAACTGAACTGCCTTATTTGCAAGGTTCGTAACTCAGGGCTGCTCAGAAGTCTGAATACTTGGGCCATACTCAAGGGGAAAATTCACCATTAATTCACTGTACCCAAATGCAACATACATAAAGAAAACAGGAGTATTGTGTCACTGCTGGCAATGCCTAAGGCCATGATGGCATTCAGTTAAATCAAAGTCCTTCCACATTTGGGGGTGGGATTTAAACACCATAGTGTGTCTTATATTGTGTCTATGGCAGTGCAGTCTAATAAAGACATTGCTTATTCTCCTTTTGATGGGGGTCCTGGTGCCTTTGTGGGGCAGGTGTCCAAGCGGGCATAATACCCACTGGTTAGTTCCTACATCGCAAGTGCACTTTTGACCATGTGCAGATCTCAGATGCTTAGGTGGGCAAGAGGCAAGGATATGGATCTGCCTTTCATCGTTCCAAGCCAGGAAGGAAGATGAGCAGCCACACACACATACTCAGGCTTTTCTTTTGGTGTTCTCTGCTGAGGCTCATCCTCCACTAGCTCCATTCTTATTCTTATTCTTATTCTTATTACCGTATTTTTCGCTCTATAACACGTACCCGACCATAACACGCACATAGTTTTTAGAGGAGGAAAATCCGTAGGCATGCCACCCGTAGGCATTCCCTCCATAACACGCACAGACATTTCCCCTTACTTTTTAGGAGGAAAAAAGTGAGTGTTATGGTGCAAAAAATACGGTAAGTTGTGGGTGAACATATCAGACGACACAGCGATTCTCCAAACAGCTCTTGTTTATTCACAGGCCAGAACAGAACAGAACTGAACTGAAGGGTTCAGCCAGCCTGCTTATATAGAGCTCCACTACAATGCAACAGTAACAACTTTCTGTAACTATCCAATCACTGAACGTCACTTTCAATTCCTTATTTGTATATGTGGACCTGAGTGGAAACTATCTACAGTATCCCCCCGCTGGCCCAGGATGAGAACTTCAGTACATAATTATTATTATTATTATTATTATTATTACTACTACTACTACTACTACTATTACTATTACTATTACTATTATTAATTCAATTTATACATCGCCCTATACCCGGAGGTCTCAGGGCAGTTGAAAAACAAGACCACAACATATAAAATCAAACCCAAAAAATAACCCAATAACACCCCCCCCCAAAAAAAGAACCAGGTTCTAAAAGGGTGCTGGATGTCAATAAGATCAACCAAAGGCCTGTTTAAAAAGGAACGTTTTTGCCTGGCACCTAAAGGTATCTGTCAGGGACGCAGCGGGAGCGCAGGGAGGGGAGGAGATGGAGAGCGAGGGGGAGCAATCCGAGGGCAGTGTAGGAGAAGATGACAGTAGCCCGAGAGATTCCATGAGCCTCTCCAGCGAATCGGAAGATTCACAGAAGGGGGCGCCGGTGGCCAGGGCAAGGGGGGCCCCAAGGGGGACACCCCAGAAGCAAGGGGCCAGCGGGGACTCCCAGAGCAGCAGTTGGAAATCAGGACCAGCTTCCCCACCAGAGCGTAGTGGGGGGGGAGGAGTCCCAGGTATTGGGGCCAGCGTATTCACCACCAGCAGGAGAAGATGAGTCAGGATTGACCACGCCTCCATCGGAGAGCGAGGGAACGGTCAAGAGGAAGGTTGCCGGCTGGGCGCGCGCGCCAAGTTCAAATGTACAGGCGAGCGGCACAGCAGGTAGCCCGGATAGGGAACCAGGTCCTAAAGCCCGCCGGAAGGAGGGGCAAGAATCAGGGGGGTCAGCGTCAGAAGAGTCCAGAAAAGGTGAAACCCCAGCGGGCAGGAGGGCCCAGAGGAGGAAGGAGCTAAGGAAGAGGTGGAGCAAGGCTAGAGTCTTAAACTGGTGTGGAAGGGGAGGAGACTCAGACAGAGCTTCGCCGGTCTAGGGTGTAAGACGTAGGGCTGCGCGCTACGGCTTTGAAATGGAAACTGAACTTCAATAAAGACTTTTGTACATAACCATAGCCGGGCGTTGGTCCTCTGTGAGCTGGGACCTAAGGGCGGCTCTGACAGTATATAACGAAGGCGCCAGGTGAACTTCCCTGGGGAGAGCATCCCATAGACAGGGAGCCACTGCAGAGAAGGTCTATCCTCGTGTTGCCACCCTCCGGACCTCTCGAGGAGGAAGCACACAAAGGAGGGCCTCAGAATATGATCTCAGGGTCTGGGTTCATATGGGAAGAGGCGGTCCTTGAGGTATTGCGGTCCTGAGCCGTTTAAGACTCTATAGGTCAAAACCGGCTCCAAGTCCTAGGCTCTGTGGTTTAACCCACAGCGCCACCCGCGTCTCTTTTGGCATAGAGTAGGACCCACTATACCAGCAAGGTACCTACATTAGGAACCTGAAATCCTGACTTCCTCCTCACTTTTTGCCTACCCACACATTAGTTCATCCCATTGTCCTTTGTACAGCAGAACTTCTATCTTTGAGGAAATGCAACAATCCATCATCTGCCTGGGGTCATTGGACAGGCACGCGAAGGTGTCACCTTCCTGGATGATGGCAGGAAATAGTGCCAGAAGGAATCCATATTGCTTGCCACAGTAGAAAGCAGATAATAATAATATAATAAAAATAATTTATTATTTATATCCCACCCATCTGGCTGGGTTTCCCCAGCCACCCTGGGCAGCTCCCAATAGAATCTTAAAAACACAATAAAACATCAAACATTAAAAACTTCCCTAAACAGGGTTGCCTTCAGATGTTTTCTAAAAGTCAGATAGTTGTTTATTTCCTTGACATCTGATGGGAGGGTTTTCCACAGGGCAGGTGCCACTACCGAGAAGGCCCTCTGCCTGGTTCCCTGTAACCTTGCTTCTTGCAGGGAGGGAACCGCCAGAAGGCCCTCAGAGCTGGTCCTCAGTGTCCAGGCAGAACGATGGGGGTGGAGACCCATCTGCTTCATCCAACCAACATGCCAGGTGAAGAACACACAGGGATGTCAGGAGAAGCAACCTTTAAATCTGACTTTATATACTAATCAGATGACTTGGGGTCACAAGGCAGAAGTAGGTCCAGCCGCTTGGCTGGCAATGACCGCTCCCCACTTAAAACGGGGGGCGCCTTTTGCGTGGACGTGTGCAGCCCTGGATCTGGAGTGGCCCCATCAGCATAGGCTTTGCCTTCCCCCAGGTGGGATACCTGGAGGTCCCCGCCTACCCCAGCGAGTTGTCCAATCCCACCTGGGGGAAGTGTTGCCAGGGAAACCAGGCCAGGTAAGGGGAGGGATTACCTGCCCACACAATAGAGGGTGGATCTTAATTGTTAATCCTCACTTGGCTCCAGAGCTTCTCCCACCCTACCCACCCTCAGTTAATGTCTTCTTTTGCAGGTTAACTTTTTTTTTTTTTTTTTCATAGGTTTTGCAGGTTAACCTGTCTCCACAGGTATGCGGGCGCTGCTACGATAAGGTCGCTGTTAAAGGGCCGGAAAGGAATTTCCCTGCATTGGCAGGTTTCGCCTTTCCCGTAGCAAAACGTCACAACTTTGGCGGTATCAGGCCTTGGGCGGAATCCTTTAGTCCATCTTCCTCTTTGCGGCGGCGATACCAGGGTTCCCCGTTAAAGGGGTTTTTGAAGGGAGGCTTTGGCCGTACGCCGAAAGGTCGTCATTGCTCTCCCCTGCGGCGGCGTAACGGGGGCGGCTATCTCTGCTTGAACATATGTTCTCCAGAGCCGGCCCATCCCCCCCCCACACACTGGATAACCCTGATGCTCCCTAGGTCCCCGGCTGGGGACTAGGGAGGGAGAACGCCCAATGCCTGAGCCAAGGTCTACCCACATTTGAAATTTAATAAAGTTGTGGCCAATTTAATCCCATAGCACGTTGTCTAGAGTCGTTATTCCACATGACGGGGGGACCACTCGGGATCTGGGGACTCCGCCTGTCCACGCAAATAAATGCATAAATAAAATAGTTGCTTACTGTCTTTCCTGTAGTAGAGGATCTCCAGCTTACACTCATCGGTTCCCAGCAGTGCCTGCCCCAGCTGCGCAATGGAGTTGTGCGTTGTGTCCGGCCCGGTGAGGAAGTCGCAGGTGCAGGGGCGCTGCATCACCTCCACCCGGGAGTAGCCAAACATCTCGCAGAAACCATCGTTGCAGTAAATGATGGCACAGTTCTCCATCTGAGCATTGGCAATAAGGAACTTGCGGTCTTGGGGTAGAAATAAGAGAGACATGCCAAGGGTTACTGTTATGTACTAAGCTTGGCTCCTAGAACAATAGGCAAGTAGGATCCTAGAATGCAACAACTGATTGGCTTGCAGGAAAAGACCAATCAGGCTCCAGGAGGAAGTTAATCAGCCTATTAGGCTGGTAGGATCATAGACTGCAACAACTGATTGGCCTGCAGGAAAAGACCAATCAGGCTCCAGGAGGGAAGCAGAATCAGCCAATCAGATGGGACTCATTGTGTAAATAATGTATATTTACATTATTACATTATGAGGTTGCGGGGGGGGCAATTCAATCGCTGTTTTACAAACTGCAATAAAGAGCATGAAATCACTACAGGACTCTGAGTATATTTCAGTTACCATGAAGCCATCAACTGGGCAATGCAAAAGATGGATCTAGAGGCTGCTGGTGTCAATTCAGAGCATGGAAGTTTCTCTTTTATTTTCTTAAGTATTTATTACATTTATCGGTCACTTTCTCTTGCCCAGGAAAACACAAAGCGACACATGCAAACAAACAAAACCCCAAAACCCCACATGTATAAAATAAAATGAAGGGGGAAAGAAATACATTAAAAACATCGCACCTAAAAGGCCAGAGTTAATTAAGTGTCCCAGGCCTAGTTATAGAGGAAAGCTTTTTGCCTGGTGCCTAAAGATATATATTGGTGGTTCAGGCGAGTCTCCCTCTGGAGAGCAGTCCACAAATTGGGAGCCACCATAGAAAAGGCCTGTTCTCATGTTGTCACCCTCTGGACCTCTCATGGAGGAGACACACAAAGAGGCATGCAAAGAAGGGCCTCAGGTGGTGATTCCCTTCCAACTCTATGATTCTATGACAGACAACAGAGAGGCAAGCTGCATAGAGGAAGCAGATTGTGTAGAGCTTGACCCATGTTGTTAGACAGACAGGTTTCCTCATGATTTTCTGAACTTAAGGCAAGAATGGTAGCAATAAGCACCAGCCATCTCTTTCCTGTGCCCATCTTCTCATTGTATTACTCAGATTTACCTGTTCTGGTGGTAGATGCATGTGATTGGGGGGAGAAAGTGTTCCTCACATGTTAAATGTTTTTATGTGTTTGTTTAGTGTTGATTTCGTTGCAATGGTAGGGAGTACTCCAAAAAAATAAATTCAAAATGGCATGTGGTATATGGCTTTCTTTCTATATAAGATGTATTTTTAAAGAAGATGTGAATCCTTTTAGTGAGGCAATGGCATAAAGTAAAGGTAAAGGTTCCCCTGACTGTTAGGTCCAGTCGCAGATGACTCTGGGGTTGCGCGCTCATCTCATTCTATAGGCTGAGGGAGCCGGCGTTTGTTTTTCCAGGTCATGTGGCCAGCATGACTAAGCAGCTTCTGGCGAACCAGAGCAGCGCACGGAAATACCATTTACCTTCCCACCGGAGCAGTACCTATTTATCTACTTGCACTTTTGACATGCTTTCGAACTGCTAGGTTGGCAGGAGCTGGGACCGAGCAACAGGAACTAACAGGGATTCAAACCACCGACCTTCTGATCGGCAAGCCCTAGGCTCTGTGGTTTAGATCACAGCGCCACCCGTGTTCCGTAAAAGAAGATGTCAATCCTTTTAGTGAGGCAATGTCATACCATGGTACAAATCAGCTCAGCATCAAATCAGAGCCTGCATCTAGCTTTTAGATGCCAGTGTGAGAGCCAGTGTGGTGTAGTGGTTAAGAGCGGTAGTCTCGTAATCTGGGGAACCGGGTTCGCGTCTCCGCTCCTCCACATGCAGCTGCTGGGTGACCTTGGGCTAGTCACACTTCTCTGAAGTCTCTCGGCCCCACTCACCTCACAGAGTGTTTGTTGTGGGGGAGGAAGGGAAAGGAGAATGGTAGCCGCTTTGAGACTCCTTAAAGGGAGTGAAAAGCGGGATATCAAATCCAAACTCTTCTTCTTCTTCTTCTTTTAACTCACAGTGACTCTCATTTTTACGAGGCTGCTCTAACAACTGAGCTATCGCAGCTGAGAAGAAGCTTGCAGATAACCAACGCCATGTGGAGAGAAGCCAGGGACACATGAGCAGAATATCTCTTTCTGCAGGGAACAGGGGTACATAGACACCCACACACCCCGGTACAGGTAACTTCGGTGTAGCATAACATAATGTAAACTCCACAGATTTACCGTGGGTGATAATCGCCTAATAAGCAATTTAATACTGGAGACATGGGCATATTTATTTACTTTACAAATTTATACCCCACTTGACAGGCACACACAGATCAAAGCGCTGTATGAAAATATAAAACAAGAAAGCCAAGCACAATTTACAACAGTAGAATAAATCATACAAAAAGTTAAAATGCTAAAGCAGATTAAAACTATCACAACTCTCTAAGCATCTGTCAAAATAAGAATGTTTTTAGCGCCCCTGAGCAAACACTCTGAAGGTGATCTTGAGATGTAGAAAGAAACCAGGAACGGTGACAAAGGAGAGGCACATCCCCCAGCCCAAAGAATCGTGGGAATTGTAGTTCACCCCATCAGAGCTACAGTTCCCAGGGTTCTAGGGGTGCCTGTTTGCTTTAAATACCTGGGATGTGTGTGCAGCCAAAGTGTTGTAGCAATGGGCTCTGTTATCCTCGTGGACAATTATTCATAAGGATCAGCTAAGGAGATGTCAGGGACGCGGGTGGCACTGTGGGTTAAACCACAGAGCCTAGGACTTGCCAGTCAGAAGGTCTGCGGTTCGAATCCCTGCGACGGGGTGAGCTCCCATTGCTCGGTCCCAGCTCCTGCCAACCTAGCTGTTCGAAAGCACACCAGTGCAAGTAGATAAATAGCTACCGCTCCGGCAGGAAGGTAAACGGTGTTTCTGTGCGCTGTTCTGGTTCGCCAGAAGTGGCTTAGTCATGCTGGCCACATGACCTGGAAGCTGTACACCGGCTCCCTCGGCCAATAAAGCAAGATGAGCGCCGCAACCCCAGAGTGGGCCACAACTGGACCTAATGGTCAGGGGTCCCTTTACTTTTACCTAAGGAGGTGTCAAGTGAAGTAAACATGTGACTGTGTGGTACCACCAATCTGCAGTGGACCAAGGTATGTATGTATGTATGTATGTATGTATTTCCCGCCCATGTATGTATGTATGTATGTATGTATTTCCCGCCCATCTGGCTGGGTTTCCCCAGCCACTCTGGGCAGCTCCCAACAGAAGATTAAAACACGATAAAACACCATACATTAAAAACTTCCCTAAACATTGAAACCAAAGACAATTCTTTCAGGCTAAACAAGGGTAGCTCTGCTGCAGCAGCTGACAAAAGACTTCAAATAAATGGAAGAACACCCAAAAGGCTAGATCTCTTAATATTGTTTTAACACACAGCTTTGCCTTGGGAACTGGGAAAAGAAATAGTTTTTAACATTTGTATTGCTGAAGTGAAATTTAGCTCTCCACCGTGACCATGTGCTTTTCATCATCTCTGTGTTGCATGTCTTGAATAGCCTCATCATTTTGATCTTTAGAGGAAAAGCTGCTTTCTTGTTTCCTGCTTGCTTTGCTTTTAAGGTACAGCCAGGTCTCAACAAAGAGGCAACATTTTATTTTCGGTACAATCAATGACTTTGCTTTAGATTACTAGGTCATGGAACTTGCCAGAGGAGAGGCAACCCTAGACTTAATCCTAAACGATGCCCTAAACCTGGTGGGACACGTCAGTGTTGCCAAACCAAATCAGAACAGTGACCACGGTGCTATGAAATGCAGCACATAAACCAATAGACTGTTACTTAGGTCACATCAGATTTCTAGGTCACAAAAATAAGAACCCTAGCTTCTAAAGAATAAAGGGATCAGCTTATGCAGAGGTACATGTGTTCCCCCAGGCTGTTTTGGTGAGGCCCTTCCCACCCACCTGACCTCATACATGATATCAGATGTGGAACAGGTACTGTCAGAGCTGCCTCTAGGTCCCAGCTCACAGAGGACCAACGCCAGGCTGATGTTATGTACAAAAGTCTTTATTGAAGTTTAGTTTCCATTTCAAAGCCAGAGCGTGCAGCCCTACGTCTAGACTCTAGATCGGCGAAGTCCCGTCTGAATCACCTCCCCTTCCGCACCAGTTTAAGATCCTAGCCCTGCTCCACCTTCTGCGCTGCTCTCTCCTCCTCTGGGTCCTCCTGCCCGCTGGGGCATTCCCCTTTCTGGACTCTTCCGACGCTGAGTCGCTTAGCTCCTCCCCCTGCCTCCGGCGGGCTTTGGGACCCAGTTCCCAATCCTCACTCTCTGCTGTCCCGCGCTCCTGTACATTTGAACTTGCTTCTCGCGCCAACCCAGTGACCTTTCTCCTAACCGTTACACTACTTCTATCACTGCTTCCCTCTTCCGTGACACTGGCCGGATCTGACCTCCCCTCCGTTGTCTGACTCTCCGAGGGAGGCGTGGTCAGCTCTGCCTCGTCTTCTCTCCCTGGTGGGGAAAGCACTGGCCCCGATGCCTGGGACTCTTCCCCCCCACTCTGCTCTGGTGGGGAAGCTGGTCCTGATTTCCAACTACTGCTCTGGGAGTCCCTGCTGCCCCCTTGCTCCTGGGGCGTTCCCCTTGGGACCCCCCTGCCCCTGGCCACTGGCGCCCCCTTCTGTGAATCTTCCAATTCGCTGGAGAGGCTCATGGAATCCCTCGGACCACTGTCCCCTCCTACGCTCCCCTCGGATTCCTCCCCCTCGCTCTCCATCTCCCATCTTCCCTGTGCCTCTGCTCCTGAGCCCCTGACATCCATGTATGTGGCTTCAAAGGAATTACCAGGAGTTTAACAGGTGCTCCCAGCTGCTCTTTTACTGGAACCAAGTGCACTCGCAAATGCCTATCAGCTGACAGGTGGTAGGGATGCATCTTGCGAAAGGAGGAGGAAGCAGTTTGCATTTGATGGAAACTTCTTCTTGCTCCCAGTCCTGCTGCTTGAAGCCACCTCCTGCAGATCCTTTCAAGCTCTGATTTGGGGGGCCCTGGAGCTTGAACTGTTTTGGGTGCCCCTTCACAGCCAGCAATGAGGCTGTTATCAATGGGGTTGTTCCATGACAGATCACTGCAAATTTTACGCACGTTTGAGTTTTTGGGTATCCACCTAAGTACTTTCGTGAATTCACTGTTATTCCTCTAGGGTCCTGAGCTCTGATAAAAGGGTGGAGGGGCTGACATTAGCCACAGCAGAGCAGCCAACATACCGCAACACACTGGTGGATGAAGGTGGGGGCAGGGGGAGCGGTCCGCACTGGGTGCCATCCAGAGGGGTTACATTGCGGCTGCCCCCTTGGGACACGAGCTGCCCGCCGCACCCCCTGCGACATGCACCACGCCCCCTGTAGGCGGCATACCTCCTAGGACGTGCACCAGCCCCACCCCCGCATGTTCGCCGGTCTGGGTGCTGGAGCATGTAGCTCTGCCACTGCCGCAACACTCAACCTTTACAGCATGAGAGCCAATGTGGTGCAGTGGTTAAGAGCGGTGGACTCGTAATCTGGGGAACCGGGTTCGCGTCTCCGCTCCTCCACATGCAGCTGCTGGGTGACCTTGGGCCAGTCACACTTCTCTGAAGTCTCTCAGCCCCACTCACCTCACAGAGTGTTTGTTGTGGGGGAGGAAGGGAAAGGAGAATGTTAGCCACTTTGAGACTCCTTCGGGTAGTGATAAAGCGGGATATCAAATCCAAACTCTTCTTCTTCTTCTTCATCTGCGCTGCTGACTCTCAAACTTTGGGATTGTTGAAACATATCCAACAAAAAATTAATAAATTTTGCCTCATGTGACTCAAATTGGGTCTCCTAGACCCAAATATTTTAAGCAATGTGGAATGAAGTCACTTCTAAGCCCCCTCTGGGATTAGGAGCCCTGAAGCTTAAGCCTTATTCATTTCATAGTAGATCTGCCCCTGGGTGGATCTTGCAAGTAATAATAATAATAATAATAATTTATTTATATCCCGCCCATCTGGCTGGGCTTCCCCAGCCACTCTGGGCGGCTTCCAAAAATAATATTAAAATACTGTAATACATCAAACATTAAAAGCTTCCCTAAACAGGGCTGCCTTCAGATGTCTTCTAAAAGTCTGGTAGTTATTGTTCTCTTTGACATCTGGTGGGAGGGCGTTCCACAGGGTGGGCGCCACTACCGAGAAGGCCCTCTGCCTGGTTCCCTGTAACTTGGCTTCTCGCAGCGAGGGTACCACCAGAAGACCCTCGGCGCTGGACCTCAGTGTCCAGGTAGAACAATGGAGGTGGAGACGCTCCTTCAGGTATACTGGACCAAGGCCATTTAGGGCTTTAAAGGTCAGCACCAACACTTTGAATTGTGCTCGGAAACATACTGGGAGCCAATGTAGGTCTTTCAAGACCGGTATTATATGGTCTCGGGGGCTGCTCCCAGTCACCAGTCTGGCTGCCGTGTTCTGGATTAGTTGTAGTTTCCGGGTCACCTTCAAAGGTAGCCCCACGTAGAGCGCATTGCAGTAGTCCAAACGGCAGATAACCAGAGCATGCACCACTCTGGCGAGGCAGTCCGCAGGCAGATAGGGTCTCAGCCTGCGTACCAGATGGAGCTGGTAAACAGCTGCCCTAGACACAGAATTGACCTGCGCCTCCATGGACAGCTGTGAGTCCAAAATGACTCCCAGACTGCACACCTGGTCTTTCAGGGGCACAGTTACCCCATTCAGGTCCAGAGAGTCCCCCACACCTGTCCACCCCCTGCCCCCCCCAAAAACAGTACTTCTGTCTTGTCAGGATTCAATTTCAATCTGTTAGCCACCATCCATCCTCCAACCACCTCCAGACACTCACACAGGACCTTCACTACCTTCACTGGTTCTGATTTGAAAGAGAGGTAGAGCTTGAAGTCTTCCCTTGCTCCCTGTTTCAGCCTCTGACTTTTCTCCCTTCTTGCAGCAGCAGTGGTTAAAAGCAGGGCTTCCCAAACTTTTCATGCTGGTGACACACTTTTTAGATATGCATCATTTCGTGACACAGTAATTTAGTTTTACTAGCAAACCGGAGGTTAAACTAACCTCCTTTAAGAGTGCGGGGAGCATTTGTGCAACACACCGACACATGGCAACTGACACACTAACGTGTCGCGACACACCGTTTGGAAAGCTCCGTATTAAAGTGAAGCTGAAAGGGAGATACCCTTAAAAATGGGCAAGAAGGACAAGAAGAAGTTTGCAAAACATATATGAGGTGATGAGGCAAGTGGAAAGAAGCCTGTTTCTGATATATTGAAATAATTGTTGGCCTTTAGCAATATGTTCTTTGATTGGTAAAAAATTAAGATGAAGAATAAGTAGCTATTTCAATACATAAGAAGCCAGAGAATGTGTCAGAGCACCAGGCTAAGAAAGGAGGTTACAGCGATTGCAGAGAAGTTCCCATCCATCTTTACTGTGAAAAATATTGGACAGATTCCCATTTCTAAATCACTTTTTCCAGAAGGGTGTTCAGAGAAATGAACCAAAAAGAGGCGATGGGAGATAAAGTTCTAGGGCTAACTGCCAAATTAAAACAAACAAATCACCAGCTCCCGATGGCATATACACGCAGCAGTTCTCAGAGAACTAAAATGTGAAATTGCTCCTCTCCTAACAAAAATATGAAGCATGTCACTAAGATTGTCCTTCCTTTCTAGAGCGTTGGAAGAAAGCCAACACAATGCCAGTCTTTTTTTAAAAAAGGCAGTCAGCTAGCTCAATGTCTGTTTGGGGGTAAAGAGGTGGAAAATATTTAGCATTTTAGAAGAGCAGCTTCGCCCAAGGAGGAATCAATGAGTTCGCCAGAGGGAAGCTTCACCAATCTTGTGTCGTTCTTTGAGAATGTCAATAGGCATGTGGGAAAGGGTGATGCATTAAACAACAGTAAACCCAAACTTCCAAAAATCGTTTGGCAAAGTCCTCCTGAGTAACAGCCATGGAATAAGAAGACAGGTCCACTTATGGATCAGGAACTGGTTAAAGAACAGGAAATAGGATAAATGTAAGAATGCAATGGAGGCAAATAAGCAGCGGGGTCCCCAAGGATCTGTACTGAAACTAGTGCCATTTCAATCAGTGTTATTCGTAAATCATTTGCCAAGACCAGCAAGGAAGCCAACTGAAATATACTCAGAGTCGAGAGTGGATTTCATGCTCTTTATTCAGCTCATAGTGGGAGGAGGAATGAAAGTTTCCCCAAGTATCTGCTTTATATACATTATTTACACAATGGGCTGCACATGATTGGCTAATTCCGGAATTCTCCTGTAGGCCAATCAGGTTGTGGATTCACTTCCATCTGGAGCTGGATTGGGTGGCTCCTGCAGACCAATCATACTGCTGCATTGTTCTAGGACCAATCAGGCTGCTGCATTTTGGATCCTATTGTTCTAGGACCAATCAGACTGCTGCATTTTGGATCCTATTCAACTCAGTACATAACACCAATACTGTGGATGGTACCATTTGCCCAGCCACCAAGATGGAGAATATCGACGCAGGCCCCATTAGCTAAAATGGTGCTTCAGGTTAAGAACAGTTTCAGGTTAAGAATGGACCTCCAGAATGAATTAAGTTCTTAACCCGAGGTACCACTGTATTGTGTGAGGGGAGTGGAAAGTAAGAACTTTCCCTCCTTCTCCGATAGTCCTGGAACTTGAGCTCTCTCCATGAACCTCAAGGGAGCAGGATGGCAGTAGATTCGGGACAAACAGGCAAAAGTACTTATGCATACAAAGCATATTGTTATAGATGGAGGGGGGAGCTCCCCTTTCCCCTATAAATGAATAAATAGTAGGATTTGGGGGTTTGATGGGGGAAATACAAGCTGAAGAGGAATTCCTGAGCTTTGTTGTTGTTTAGTCGTTTAGTCGTGTCCAACTCTTCGTGACCCCATGGACCAGAGCACGCCAGGCACTTCTGTCTTCCACTGCCTCCCGCAGTTTGGTCAAACTCATGCTGGTAGCTTCGAGAACACTGCCCAAACATCTCGTCCTCTGTCGTCCCCTTCTCTTTGTGCCCTCCATCTTTCCCAACATCAGGGTCTTTTCCACGGAGTCTTCTCTTCTCCTGAGGTGGCCAAAGTATTGGAGTTTCAGCTTCAGGATCTGTCCTTCCAGTGAGCACTCAGGGCTGATTTCCTTCAGAATGGAGAGGTTTGATCTTCTTGCAGTCCATGGGACTCTCAAGTCTCCTCCAGCACCGTAATTCAAAAGCATCACTTCTTCGGCGATCAGCCTTTTTTATGGTCCAGCTCTCACTTCCATACATCACTACTGGGAAAAGCTAGCCTATGCAAAAGGACCTGGCCAGTCTAGGGCCATTAAGAAACAATACATCGAGAGCCACTGACAATGCAAAATATCTGTTCTCTCCCCCCCCAACCCACTTGCCCTGAGGTGTGAACCGAGGATGGGGTTTGAAAGGTTGCCAGGGTAGCTGGGTGTGAGGCGACAGGAAAAGAGAGTTTTTAAGCAGAATGTTCTGGGAAGAAGAAGGAAGAAGAAAGACTGGCACCCATCTTGGGCAGGCTGGCTGAAGGCTGGCTACACTGCTGTGGGGTACAAGCCCCTCTTGAAAAGACCATGCTGTAAGATCTGGACTCCCTCCAAGCGGACTGGAAGTGTAAACAGGTGAATAGACTATATTTCTTATCACTACAACAGTCTGGCACAGGGATTCCTTGTCTGGCACAGTTCTGCCGCTTGTAGTTTCATCCATATTCCAATTAATCAAAATCCTTCCCCTCCCCATCTATAACAATATTAAGACTCCAGACAGCATGCGACCACATCATTTCACTTTCCCCCAGCTTATAAAACTATAGCACACAACTGAGAACTTGAGTGATGGAAATGGTGGTGAAAGGGTACTTTGTACAATGGGAGGACTCTGCTGAAGCAGCAAACAGCTAGCTAAAGTCTTCCCTAACTTAAGAAGAGACCTATGGAAAGGTATGCTAAAGAGACTCATTTATGCACAAATGTGGGTATCCTGGCATTCTGAAGTCTACAGCGGAATGATCCCCCCCTTCTATTTCATGTTGTTGTTGTTGTTGTTGTTGTTGTTGTTGTTGTTGTTGTTGTTTTGTCGTTTAGTGGTGTTCGACTCTTCGTGACCCCATGGACCAGAGCACGCCAGGCACTTCTGTCTTCCACTGCCTCCCGCAGTTTAGTCAAACTCATGCTAGTAGCTTCGAGAACACTATCCAACCATCTTGTCCTCTGTCGTCCCCTTCTCCTTGTGCCCTCCATCTTTCCCAACATCAGGGTCTTTTCCAGGGAGTCTTCTCTTCTCATGAGGTGGCCAAAGTATTGGAGTCTCAGCTTCAGGATCTGTCCTTCCAGTGAGCACTCAGGGCTGATTTTCTTAAAAATGGATAGGTTTGATTTTCTTGCAGTCCATGGGACTCTCAAGAGTCTCCTCCAGCACCATAATTCAAAAGCATCAATTCTTTGGCGATCAGCCTTGTTTATGGTCCATTTCTTTATGGTCCATTTCTCCTTTATGGTCTATTTCATAGGTTCCACCAGTTTTTGCAGCAAATTAATTAGTGGCTTTTGGCTCCATGCAAGAGGGATTTTCAAATCATTACACTACATAACAATGTTGTGTATGTTATGCTGGCAGCACTGCTTCCAAACAACATTTCTGACCATTAGCTGCTATGGCAACAAATCACCTATACCAGGCCAACACCATAGGTATTCAAAGGCCTATTCTCTACTTAAAAGAAGCTGGATGTTTTTGAACATGATTTCTGATGTAATAAAAGTGTAATGGAAATGTCTAAATGTACCACCTTGGACTCCTTGGAGTAAAGGTGGGATACGGCTGCAATAATAAATGAACATAAAATCAAGATGTGGGGAAGGATGTGGGGAAACTCTGTACAGGCACCGGGGGTGGGGGGTGGGGTATGACTTGAATTCTCAGCCTGGGATACTCATCTGGACCAAAGCAATTTTTCCCCCTCCCCACTGATTTTGTCAGCCATAAAATCAAAATGAATGTTGTGCGCCCAGCAGCATGGTGCAGTTCAACAGTGTATTGGACCAGGAGATGTATTGGGTGCAATGTATTGGACCATGAAGCGTATTGGGCCAGTTACACTAGCTCTCAGCCTTAACCCACATCACAGGGTTGTTGTAAGCTTAAAACCGGAAGAGGGGGAAGAACCATGAACCATGCCCAGAGCTCCTTGGAGGAAGGGCGTGACACCATAAATGTAACAAATAGGAAGCTAATGGCTTACCATTAACAATAGCCATCTTCCCTCTCCATGCCTGAGTGCCTCTTATATGCTAGCATCTGCTTTGGCTGGAGCCGTAGAAAATTATTCAGTACCGAGAGGCCATTTGGAGGAGGCTCTTAGCACAATCCTTAATTAATTTCTGATTACACGTACTGAATTTATCCATCCGCAGTGCAATTCCTTCCAGCTTCCATGCACTCTGCTTCTGCGTAACATTAGGAGCTGAGTTATTTGTCTTTCTCAAAACTCCGATACAGACGCTGCTAATGGGACAACTCAGGATGGAGCAGCTGCATGCCCTACTTTACAAAGGACATGCCTTTGTTTGAAGGGGCTGTCCTGCCCAGCCCAAGTCCGGTTTAAAAGATAAAGAACCAAGAAATGTAGAGTTGGAAGGGACCACAAGGGTCATCTAGTCCAACACCCTGCAATGCAGGAATCTTTTGCCCAACGTGGGGCTTGAACCCACAACCTTGAACTTAAGAGTCTCATACTCTACCGTCTGAGCTGTCCAATGAGACTTGTTGCAGCCTTCCACAACCTGGTGCCCCTCCAGAGGTTTTGAGCCTGCAACCCCTATCAGCCCCAGCCAGTATGGCCATTAGTTAGGGATGATGGGAGTTGTAGTCCCAATTTTTTTTTGAAGGTTTCACTACTGGGGAAAGCTGTTATAACACGTATTTCTAAATTTGCATATGCAGACATGTGTCTTCTCCTATGTTGGGTTTTGACCCTGTATTTCCCTTTTGCATTAAATGGTCACCTTAACTCAAAAGTAAGTAAGCATTTCTGGCTTGCAACCCAGAGAGTCATGTAAAACTACCAGCATTTAAGGGGTGCTGTGTTCATGCTTCTTGGAGGTCACACCCTCAAAGCCTTTCCACCCAGATGTGTTGAAGGCTGACCCTGACTACTGAGTCTTGCGGGAAAGGCGGTCTTGCCACTGCTGAGAGGCACTCTCCTCTTTCTGAACACTTCACACATTCAAGAGTTGAGTGCTGGCACTGCAGAGAGTTTCTGGGAGCGAGCCCTGGTGATTGTGAACTCAAATTCAGAGCAGATGTTCCCAGATCCCAGATTGAGCACAACCTACAAGCTGATGCCTATGACTCCAGAGCCATTGCCAAAGACAAAGACCTTTCTAAGCTCATCCATGCAAGACAGATGGTGGCTTGAGGTGAACTCATGGTTTCCCACCAATAGCATTTCAAACTTAGACTGGGCATACTCTTATTATTAGCACAATTTTGGTGGCCATAACCCAGTCCCAACCCCCCAAAAAGGTTGACTCAGAGAAGCAAGTCTTCAGAGTTCAATAGGATTTAATGGCTGTCAGCCTAGGACTTGCCTAGGTCGGTGGTTCAAATCCCTGCGATGGGGTGAGCTCCCGTTGCTCAGTCCCTGCTCCTGCCAACCTAGCAGTTCGAAAGCACGTCAAAGTGCAAGTACATAAATAGGTACCACTCCGGCGGGAAGGTAAACGGCATTTCCGTGCGCTGCTCTGGTTCACCAGCAGCGGCTTAGTCATGCTGGCCACATGACCCGGAAGCTGTACGCTGGCTCCCTCGGACAATAAAGCGAGATGAGCACTGCAACCCCAGAGTCGGTCACGACTGGACCTAATGGTCAGGGGTCCCTTTACCTTTATCTATGTATGCTTAGGGTTGCAGCCTTTAGAGGATGGAGCTGTAGCTCTCCAGCATGGGCAATGGTCAGCTGTCATGGGCTGGATGGACAGAGGAGTGGTGGGAGGAACCAACTGGGGAACCCCCAAGGGAAGAAGGCTCAGAGCCTGGGGATTTGTGGTAGGACAAGGATGAGTGGTCAGTGGAAGAAGAGGGAGCAGACTGAGAAGAGGAGGTGTCAGAGGCTGAAGGGGTAACAGGGCTTAGTGAGCTGGGAGAGTCTGGGGCAGAGAGAAGTCAAGAATCAGAGGCAGAAGTTGAAGCAGGTGAGCAGGCAGAGAGAGGACAAGAGGCAGAGATAAGTGAGGCTGGTGAATAGTCATGGGGGTCTCCCCCTCCTGCTGCAACAAGATCCCCTGCTCTCCCAGAACCAGAAGAGAGCTGAAACAGGTGGAGCAGTGGCAGGCTTCACGCAGGCGCAGTCTCTGATTGCTTGCAAGAAACCCTGGAGAGGAGAATACATAGTCGGCTGTGGGGAGGCAGGAACTTTTGTTCTCGGCAACTGATTTCATGGAGCAAGACCTACAGGGCAGGTGAAACTTAGCCAAGATTGTGTTTTCCTAATGAAGAGTTAGCTCCAGCTTGGAACTGTGTTATTTACTGACTGGCTTGCTTTGTGACATCAGTGATGATGGAATCCAGCAAAATCTGGAGGACCAAATGTCCCCCTCCACTGTTTTAGAGGTTATCACTTACTGGAGGGAATCATTACTCAGTGAATATACGTTTATACATCTATTTACAAGATTATATATAAGGACATAGTATTGCAACATAATATAATTTCTCTATATCCCCCTTCGGTTACCGTGTCCTCTAGAGTATGGAGAACAGCACCCAGAGCATAAGATGGTATCTACAGGACCTCAAAGGCTGCCTTTTCCCATACTTTCTTCCCCCTCATGCTGAGGAGGATGTTCTCCAGATTCTGCTTAATGGTGGTCAACTACTAGGCGCAGAGTCTTTTCATTAGTGCCCCCCAAGCTTTACTGTTTTTGATATAGTTGTTCCTTGCTGTTTTAGGGCTTATCTACACCTTTTTGCCCCACCACTTCCCCCTGTGGAAATCCAATATTTAGCAATGAATCAGAACAAATGGCACTTGGGTTATCTGCAGATTGCTGTTTGTTCCGATTTAGTGACAAAGAGCAGGTTTTCCAGGGGAAGGCATTGGGGCAAAGGCAAAGCCACTTGGATTCATGCCTATAATGCATGAGACAAAGTGAAAACTGCTTGGACCCATGCTTTCTAGACACGGGAGAAGTGTGGACTAGCCCTTAGTGATGTTTACTTCAGTAACTGATGGTTGAATTTGATGCTATGATGTAAGGTAAGCCACCTTGAACTTTGTGGAAAAGGCAAGGTATGAGCATGTCAAATTAAAAGAAAAATGAAATAAAGCATGGGGATTCCTTTGGGATTATGTGTGCATCTTGCACATTGCTGGATAGGTTCTGCCCCCCATGCCAGAGAAGGTTTTTGCACCGCTTGTACAACCCGCGGAAACCTGTTTCCGCATGCAGCTGGGTCAATAAGCAACTTTTACAGATAAATTGGACCTTAGAGAGAGTCCAGGTGAAAGCTCTGTGCTGAAGCAGAGCACAGCCAAATGTTATGGCCACGTTTGCTTAGCATGGCTTCCAGAAGTGCAACATGCCAGAGGCTGAGAGGAGGGTATTCCTGCCCCTCTTCCCTTTGGGGCATGGCCACAGCTGTGCTTGCTTGAGCACACTCATTTTGCAGCCAGTCCCCTTTCTCAAAGGGCAATTGCAGAATGTTATCCCTCTGCCCACCCAAATGCATTGCTGCTAAGAAGCCAGCTGGGCTCTGCTCCACGTATCTTGGCAAAGGCACCAGGAGCGGATTAGGGTGCCTACCAATATTTCAGTGAATTAGAGCTTAAAGCAGGGTGGGTAAGAGAGTGGGCAGCTGTGTGTGTGTGTGTGTGTGTGTGTGTGTGTGTGTGTGTGTGTGTAGGGGTGGGTGGGGGAAAGGGATGTTGATTTTGAGGTTGGCAGCACAATTCTGTTTACAGAGAAATTGAATTAAAAGTCCTGGACTGGAAACCACAGGCAATGCAAAGCGTCTGCAGTGCATGCTCCTAAATGCTTCTTTATTTATTGGGGCGGGGCGCATTATATCATGTCCTTCCTTCGTATTCACAGCACCTCGCAAAACATTTATAACAATAAAATGAAACAAAAATTAACAGCACAATTAGGAACGGAAACAGAGAGAGACAGGCATTACCGGTAAAAACAGCCATTAAAAACCACGTATCAACCTGGCAGGTCAAGTGCATGCTAGACTTTTTCTGGGTAGATCAGAGAAAGTTAAGGAAAAAGTGGGGCCAAATGGCCAGGAGTTTCATAATATTGGCACAGCCACAAACATGCAACCAGTCCAAATGGGTGCAATACGATCTGATAGGCAAGAACTCATCAAGACCCTCACTGCGCCAACTGAGATTTCCAGAGGCTTTTCAAAGCATTATATTGCAGGAAGCTGATCTGGATGGTCAGGTCCGACATCAGGAATTTATGTAGTTAGTGAATTCTGGTGCTGGAGGAGACTCTTGAGAGTCCCATGGACTGCAAGAAGATCAAACCTCTCCATTCTTTAGGAAATCAGCCCTGAGTGCTCACTGGAAGGACAGATCGTGAAGGTGAGACTCCAATACTTTGGCCACTTCCTGAGAAGAGAAGAATCCCTGGAAAAGACCCTGATGTTGGGAAAGATGGAGGGCACAAGGAGAAGGGGACGAAAGAGGACGAGATGTTTGGGCAGTGTTCTCGAAGCTACCAGCATGAGTTTGACCAAACTGCAGGAGGCAGTGGAAGACAGAAGTGCCTGGCGTGCTCTGGTCCATGGGGTCATGAAGAGTCAGACACAACTAAATGACTAAACAACAACAGTGTGCCTAGCTGGGCACACTAGCTAGGCAAAAGCATCCCTCGCCACAGCTACTACCTGAATATTCAGGAGCAAACCCAGGCCCAGGAGTGTTCTTCCTAGATTACAAATATGAACCCCCCCCCTGCAAAGGAGGTGCTGCTTTACACAAAGCAGACTGCGACACCTGTCCTTTGAATTGGCCGCTTTCCCGTCCAGGAGCAACTCTGTGGTGTCTGGAGCAAGCTTCAATTTCTTGGCTCTCGTCTATTCCATTACCACCTCCAGGCACTGATTCAAAACATCAACAGTGTCCTTGGAATCCAATGGGAATGAGAGGTAGAGCTGTGTGTCACCTGCATATTGATAACAACACACGCTAAATCCCTGGAAACCTCTCTCAGCAATTCCATGCACACGTTAAAATAGAAGGGAGGATGGAATTCCCAGGTCATCATAGGTCAAATGCAAATAAATGAGCAGGAGTCCCACAACACTCACTAATGGAAATTCCCATTCAGGAAAGACTAAGACAAACATAAAACAGTGCCTCCCATCCTGTCCAGGTCATGCAGAAAGATATCATGGCTAATGGTACTGGGTGCTGCAGAGAGGTGCAGCAGAACCAACACTAGTATAGTACTCTCTTCCAAACTTAAAACTGGAAAGCATAGTGCTGGTGGTCAACAAAAGAGGTTTAAAGACTCTCTCAAGGCAAATCTTTTAAAAATGTAGTATAAACACCGACAACTGGGAAACACTGGCCTGCGAGTGCTCCAATTGGAGAACAGCCTTTGCCAAAGGTGTCAGGGGTTTTGAAGATGCTTGAACTCAGGACGAAAGGGAGAAACGTGCTAAGAGGAAGGCACACTTGGCAAACCCTCACCATGATCAACTCTCACCTGGAAACCTATGTCCCCACTGTGGAAGGACGTGTGGATCCAGAATTGGCCTTCACAGTCACTTACGGACTCACTTTTTAAACCGTGTTCATGGAAGACAATCTTACTCGGCTACGAGTGATCGCCAAAGAAGAAGAAGATGGCAAAAGTGGTCTTGGGTCTAAAGCCAGGCCTAGACTGGAATGAGCCTAGAGAATCCGTTCGGTCCAAGAAACTCTGAAACTGAGCTGCCATCACATGTTCTGGTATCCTCTTCAGAAAGCGAATGCTGTAGACTTGCTAGAAATTATCCAACATAGTGGGATCCAGAAAGGTGGCTTCAGTATGGTAACGTGGAAAGACAGTGTACAGGCAACGGCCATTTTGCACGCATTCAAAGCATTTGCAACCATGCGTGCGTGCATTAGCCACAAACCTGGAAGTGGCAGGGAAAGGGGGCGTAACAGGGCTTAATGGGGCAGGGTATGCTCTGTTGTGTGCAAATTGGGGGTTGCTTGTACAAATTAAATATTAAATGGAACAACAGTGATCTTAAGGCTGAATAGAAGCACTCTCTTCTCTGTGGTGGGAACTTTAATACAACAGCCTCTGGAAGGCACACCTTTCACTAACCCTGATGTACAGTCTACACTCTTGTAGACATATCAACTGCTGGTATGTGGCCCTTGAGTCATGATTGGAAGAGTAGAGAAGCCAAAACAGACTTTGCAGGATTGGTGCCTTTTCCTCCTTGAAGCCCATTCTCCACATCCAGGGAACTACTTTGTTCTGCCTTAAAAGATCTCCAAGACAGCTTCACACATAGATACCAGGTTGTAAAGCCCTGAAGATATGAGTGGCGGTTGCTGGGGTACTAATGAGAGACTAAGCAATATATTTTGGTTCCATGGATATTATGAGATTCTGCTTCAAGGCAAATGGCTTGACTGGAGATTCTTTAAGGTAAGCCTATCATTTGCTCGGAGCCCTCAAGAGAAACATTGAACAGATGATTCTCAGGGGGCAGCCTAGATGGATTTCTGAGCTACAGGGCAATATCAAAAGACCAAAATAAATCATGAGGTCTTTTTTTCTGAATTAGATTTCAGAGTCTGACTGACCTTTGTCTTATCCAGAAAGTTATTCCATCTACCCTACCTTGGCATTACATACCCTGCAACAAAAACATCTTGTTCCACCTCTAATGGTCATAAATGTGACCAGCACATAAAATAAAAGCCCACTCATTAAGACTAGCTCCAATAAAACAAATAAAGGAGTATAAACTTCCAAAATGAGATACATTTTCTTTGTTTGCAGTTTATTTAATGGCTCTAAACTCAATATCAAGAGCAGATGGGTACAGCTTCACATGCACCAATGTTTGACACACAAACAAGTCAGTAAGCTCTTTATAATATTATTCAACAACTTCCAGTCACTTCAACCCAAAGCGTCTTCTTCAGTGGCTCAGAGTTATAAGCAATACATAAAGAGAACATTCACATTCTCTCACATTTTTACAGGGGCAGCTACTTTTTCTTAAGCCATCAGGATTCATCTAGGCAAAGCACCTAAGGGAAACTGATGTGTATTGATCAACTTAAAAACTTATATAAAAATGAATGTAGAGTAAGGCTGTGATTCACCTCAGTGGACAAATGAAAACTCCCATTGACTTGAAATGTGTCTGACACACACACACACACACAGAGCACAGGTGCGCACACACATGACATTTAAACCACATATAAGCCCTCCCAAAGAATCATGGGAACTGTAACTCTGTGAGGAGTAAACAACAGCTCCTGGGAATCTTTTCTCTTTAGGGCTTGGGTGTGGAGCAATACATTTTAAATGTGCTTTATACGTCTGGTGTGTAAGCAGCCTGTAAGTCACAAGTTGGGCAGGATGATATCTACCCTTAGTTATTGGCAATAAGTGCCTGAAAATTACGCTTCTGGGTATCATAAAATAAATTCAGCTTCCATTGCTGATCTAATTCTTTTTCCTTTCCTTTTCCCCTGGCATTTCATGGCTTCCAGTAGCCATGTGTTCCACATGTTTAACTGTGTTCAGGTTGAAAAAGAGAGAGCTCCCTTTCACTAGCTGGCAACTTCACTATTTATTTCACTTGAGGATGTGTACAAATATTTTGGGCTCTATCCAATGTTAGTCCTGCTCAGAGCAAGCCCATTGAAATTAATGGATGTGACTCACTTAAGTACATTAATTTCAATAGGTCTACTGAACGTAGCTGGATGCTAGGCTTTATTCTGATGCCAGCAGACCCCCCTGTGATTCAGATAAATAATAGGACTACATTTAACATTTATACAGTATTGGTAGCTTGCATCTTTATTAGCCTCCCAATATCCCTGTGAATTAGGTTATTACAAATCTGATTTTTTTTGAGATGGGAACCTGAGACTTTTGGCAACCATGCTGGGATTTGAGCTCTTGGACCACATTGTGACATCAGCATAGGCTCTTTAGGAGATTTGGGTTTTATGTGGTACAGCAAATGAAATTAACATAGAAGACACAGATTTCCTCAGGCCAGTCTCCACAGAAGTATGCTGCCACATCCTACAGTCCACTAACGTATGTAGGAAAACCCAAGGCTTAGTCTGTATGTCCATGCACTGCAGATCTGGCAACATATAGGTAGCCTTCTGCTGATCCTGCACTTATCCAGCCAGAATACAGGAAATTCAGATATTGTGCACAAGAAAGAAAGAAAGAAAGAAAGAAAGAAAGAAAGAAAGAAAGAAAGAAAGAAAAGTTTGGAGTTGTGTATGTACAAAAATGTTCAAAAAATGTGCCATAAGCAGGCATGCTCGCAAGTGACAGGCTGATTGCCTGTGGCTTTGTAGTGGTGGTGTTCAGTGAAATTAGACAGTTCTAATGTTTGGGCTAAGGGGCAGGGCTTTCTGCTGTAGTGTCAAGCTGCAAAACTTTAGCGGTGCCGTTTTAATGGAAAGTTCTGACTTATGGGATTATTTCTAGCAAGCAGCAATATTATGAAAGGAAAATACTGAAAACATGAGTTACATGGCTAACCTTTCCCACTCCCCACAAAACTAAGATCCAGTAAATTTATTGAATAGCATTCCACCACCACCCAAAAGGCCAGAAGAGAAGCCTCATTGCCCAGAGATAGATTTTTAACGAAACAGACATTTTTGTTATTTTTGTTTAATTGGATACATTACCCAAAGTCTGTGCTTTTAAAACCAGTGGGATTGATTCCAGGTTTACAATAAAAAACCCGAGACAGTCCCTTTGCAACAATCTGTCACAACACAGGTGCGAGTTGGGCAATGCCCAGGGAAGCAGGCTACCTTAATATCCTGGAAGTTTTAAGCAGCAGTACCCAAACTAGAATGAGGAATGCTCTGAAATATACCCAGGCATCAAGCCCCCCCCCCCTTGTTACTGCCTGCCCCACATTCCACATCAATATCGGCATTCAAAAGATGGAGCTTCCTCGCACTTGCTAGTTCTGACCTTCAAGCAAAGCAAACACAGAGAAGGAAATGGAAACAGAGACGCGCTACTCACTTTGTCCTTCAAATTTTCTGATGATTGTATCCAAGTAGGTATTCTGGGGGGCAACGTGCCCCCTCCTGACAGGCATTGTCGAACTGTCGTTCACATCCAATGGCTAAAAAGAAAGTTCAGCTCTTCACAAGAAGATGAGCTGGCCCTTGGTATGTCCACGCAATTTCTCTCTCTCTCTCTCTCTCTCTCTCTCTCCTGGGTGGGAGAAGAAGACGCGGATCTGTCCTGGAGAAGGGGGAAGCCCTCCCGCCCCCTCCTCTAGGTTCCCTTAGTTTGTGGCCAATGCCATTCCATCAAGGGCGGGGGTGGGTCGCTGTGAATCAAGGGGAAAAGATGAGCGCCAAAGGGAAAGAGATGGGATGGGAGGCACCACGTTTGATTGGGTCCCCCCTCCCTTAAAAAGAAAACGATGATGATGCTTAGTCATCAGTGTCCCATTCCATATATGTCTCCCGAAGAGAGTTGTCAGCAGCAACAGCTGTTAATCTGACAATAGCCAGCAGCCAGCTCCCATCCCTCTTCTTTGGGATGCTAAATAGGCAAGGACCATAAAGAACTCGCTGCCTCTCTGCTCTAACAGCTCAGCACCGTGGGTGCTGGAGGGGAGGCGTGGGGCTGCCTGGGAGGAGGGTGCGGGCGCGTGGGAGGGGTCGGGTGCGAGCGCGTGGGAGGGGTCTCCTCTCCTCTCCTCTCCTCTCCCCCCCACCCCACCCGTTTCGCCTCCTTCACACAGCCAGAGGCAAGGCAATGCTTCACGACCCAGATGAGAGCGGGAGCTGTCCGCAAGCTGTGGTGCTGAAGCGCCCGTCCAAGGGAGGATGCCGCCCGGGTTGCCGGCTGGTAATCCGGGGGCGGAAGGAAGAGCCGGTGGGGTGGGGCGGGGGCAGCGGGGAAAAAAAGGGGGCAGGGAAGCAGCGGCTGACTCCCAGCAGAAGAAACTTGGGAGATGACATTTTGCTTAGTCCGCTTTGTTCAGCATGCTTTTTTGGCACTGCGCTCTCAAGTCTTTTGCTTGGGGGGGGGGTCAGGGAAGGAGACGTGGAGGAAACAAAGGATTCCTGCCCCCCCCCATCACTCAAGAAGAGATGGAGATCTCACCCCCGCTCCTCAAGCAGACACCTCGCCGTCTAGCACTTGGCATCCATCGTAGATTTCTATAGTAATAAAGCTGTAACAAGATTCAGGGTTTGTTCTAAACATGCTGCTAAAAGCATTTTGTGCAGTGCGGGGAAACTGCAATGAGAACTAAGTTTTTGTGCTGTGGAGCTTATGGGATTTGAAAAGGAGCTGTATTTGTTTAAAAAGATGATAAAACATGTTTGCTCTCAACCTTCATAACCTTATTATTAATAGAAGGACGTCATATTCTTCCACCCATCCAAACCTCAACTTTGGTGCTCCTATGACTATCACTTCCACAGTGAAACAGAGACGTCCCAAAACCACAGAATTGTCTAGTTGGAAGGGACCCTGAGGGTCATCTAGTCCAATCCCCTGCAACGCCGGAAACTTTCACCCAATATGGGTGAACCTTTCACCCACTATTCATCCTGAGATGAAGGGTCTCATGCTCTGCCATTGGTCTGGGTGCATTGGTTTGGGTCCTACCCTCTGGAGCAGGAGAAAGCAAGCCTGTTCCATCTTCTATGTGACAGCCTTTTAGATATTTGAAGGTGGCTATCATATCTCCTCTCAGTCTCCTCTTATCCAGGCTAAACATACCCAACTCCCTCAACTGTTCCTCATCAGGCTTGGTTTCCAGACACTTCATCATGTTGGTTGCTCTCCTCTGCACACCTTCCAGCTTGTCAATATCCTTCTTAATTGTCTTCCACATCATCTTTATCTTTGGCGATCACTCATAGCCAAGTAAGATTGTGCTCCATGAATATGGTCTTAACAATGTGTCGGTAGGTGACTGTGGAAGCCCATTCTGGATCCGCACATCTTAAATGTAACAGGGTAGCAGTCTCTGCATATCTTGGGGACTCCCCAGATACAAAGAATGGTGTTAGTTTGTAAATCATAAAGAAAACAAGTTACCCTCATTTCCCAAACAGCCAGACAAACATCTGACCTCAGCAACTTCAAGCCCTATAGAACAGTGTTTCCCAACCTTGGGTCTCCAGCTGTTTTTGGACTACAACTTCCATCATCCCTAGGTAGCAAGACCAGTGGTCAGGGATGATGGGAATTATAGTTCAAAAACAGCTGGAGGCCCAAGGTTGGGAAACACTGCTATAGAATACTGAGGGTGAGTTGTGGGCAGGGGCAGGCATTGGCTAAGATGAGTCCCTAGTCATTTTTAGTATCCTGGGTGAGGCAGATCAGAGTCAGTATAATAATAATAATAATAATAATAATAATAATAATAATAATAAACCTTTATTGTCACTACACCACCTGTGTGTCATGAAGCTTATAAACTCTTCTCTGCACTGTAAGGGGTGGAAGAAAAGGAAAAGGAACAACTTTTCCTTTCCCCTAAATATGAAAACATCCTCCCTCAGATTTAATAAAACATTAAACATTACAAAACTTCCCTATACAGGGCTGCCTTCAGATGTCTTCTAAAGGTTCTCAAGTTACTTATCTCCTTGGCTCGGAGGTCGCATAATTCCATACCCTCCATGATTTCTCCAATGAAAATAGGGACGTCCTAAAGAAAAGCATCACATTCCAGGATCAAATCAGAAACTGGGGTGGGTTCTGTAAATCCAGGACTGTCCCAGGAAAATAGGGACACTAGGAGACTTCTACATACATAGAAACAATAGTTTGTATGTTAAAGAAAAAGAAAACAAAGAGACAGACAACATCCGGAAAAAGCTTTTTCTCTCCATCCTTCATTTCACTTCGTTTTGCTCTCTTGCTTTTCTTCCTTCCTGTGTCTCTGACTCAGTTTCTCTTCAAATAAACCCTGGCAAGTTTTGGCTGGAACATTTACTTAGGACTTTGGTATACCAATCACCTCTGGAATTGGAGCATTGTTGGTTCAAGTTCAAATCCATTTGCAGATTCTCACAAAAGAATTCTCCTTCGGCCTTCCTTTCTAATATTATCTTCACTTCTCTTTTCTTTCAGTCCAAGATTTATGTTGTTTTCTGCACAGTGTCTTGCCAACAGTGTTGAAAGAGGGCAGGAACAGACAGGTCCAGTATGGCAGTACTAAATTATGGAGGGAAGGATTTTATCCTTTCACTGCTGGGTGTACATATTGTGGGAGCTGGGGCAAAATATGCAACCTACTAACTAGATTCCACTTAGTTTCATCATCGCTGACTGAGATAAGCTAGTAAACAAGCACGATGGGGGTGGGGGGTGGGGAGAAAAACAGCTTGTCAAAGAGCCTTGAAATTGAAGCCAGAAATGTTTTTCATTGCATCTGACCCCGTTCAACAGCAACAGGCTTTGACCAATAAAACTTATTACCCAATTTCCTTTCCATCATGCCTTCTCCTTCTGTAGCACTGCAGTCATGGACTCTATAGCAGATATGGGTGAGCTGGACTGTGTTTACTATTCTTCTTTGAGAGAAAAGAGGGATGCATTTGCTGATATAACCCCTTCCTGACTCAGGCTATGTGTAGCTTGAAACACGACGAGGTCGATTCCCGTCCCTCACTGCATTTCAAATCCCTTTCTTACATTGCTGTACACATCAGAGATGGGGTGGGGTGGGGTGAGGCTGTCCAATTCACATATGGCTGCCTGAAACAGACACCCTTCAGCTTATCTGCAGCTTCTGTTTTCTATTCAGATGAAACACGGTTTTAGGCAAAGCGCAGCAGTATTTCTCAAGAAGGTACAGGCTACCAATGGGTTGTGGCTAATGTTATGCATACTCAGTGGTGGGAACATGCTGGAGCTGGAGCAAACACGAATACATGCACTGTTGTGAGTCAAGCAACAGTGCTTGCAATAAATTACCTGAGTCAGTGGGAAGGCGAGAGGCAGACCAGCAGCCTGTTCTTCCCTTACTGATTCTTCTTGAGTAACTGCTACCTGTAGATTGTTTTAATATTCTGCAAGATAATTTCATTGGTGTTTCATAAGGCAACAAACCAGGGGCAGGAGATAGAAACAAAAAGTTCTGTATAGAGAAGAGAAATAGACATTAGTTTTAATCTCTTTTACTCAGTGCATTATCCCTCCATAGTTAGGGTTGCCATATTCTGGAGAGCAAAAAAAGAGGACACATTAGCCAACTTCTACTTTTAACTATGGATAGCTGTGACGACTCTAGCCATGAAAACAAGGACTAAGCAGCTGGGCAGCTGGGGGGGGAGGGGGTCTGATAACAGGAACTGCTGCTGCTACTATTACTACAAGCAAGCAATAAACAACAACAATAATTTGATTATTTATACCCTGCCCTTCTGGCTGGGTTGCCCCAGCCGCTTTGGGCGACTTCCAACACATATAAAAACATCAAACATTAAAAACTTCCCGATACAGGGCTGCCTTCAGATGTCTTGTGAATGTTGTATAGTTACTCATCACCTTGATATCTGAAGGGAGGGTTTTCCACAGTGCAGGCATGACTACCGAGAAGGCCCTCTGCCTGGTTCCCTGTAACTTCACTTCTTACAATGAGGGAACCACCAGAAGGCCCTCGTAGTTGGACCTCAGTGTCCGGACTCAACAATGGGGGTGGAGACACTCCTTCAGGTATACTGAGGTCCAGTGCTGAGGGCCTTCTGGCAGTTCCCTCGCTGTGAGAAGCCAAGTTACAGGGAACCAGGCAGAGGGCCTTCTCGGTAGTGGCACCCACCCTGTGGAACACCCACCCACCAGCTGTCAAAGAGAAAAACAACTACCAGACTATCAGAAGACATCTGAAGGCAGCCCTGTTTAGGGAAGCTTTTAATGTTTAATAGACTATTGTATTTTAATATTCTGTTGGAAGCCGCCCAGAGTGGCTGGGGAAACCCAGCCAGATGGGTGGGGTATAAATAACATCATTATTATTATTATTATTATTATTATTATTATTATTATTATTATTATACTGGGCTGAGGCCATTTAGGGCTTTAAAGCTCAGCACCAACACTTTGAATTGTGCTCAGAAACACACCGGGACCCAGCGTAGATCCATTAGGACTGGTATTATATGGTCCTGGCAGCTGCTCCCAGATCTTACTATCTGAATTAGTTTTCTGATAAAGGGGAACCAAATGGTACCAAATGAGTCATGCCTAACCTGCCCTTGCACCACATGTCTACGTTGTATTAAATGCTCAGAGAGCTCTATATGCCAAGCCTTTCCCATCTATCCCATTTGGTCCTCGCAATGCTGAGCAACTTCCATCCATGCCACAGCTAGCAATAGGGTGACCAGGTCTTTGTGGGTCATCAAAGGATTTGAGGGATTCTCTAAAGTTAACAGGGCCAGCTTTGGGTCAGGGTTTAGTTGCTCACCAGTGCTAACTGAGATGACTTGAAAGATCAGATGTTCAGAATCCAGAGGTGCTGGTGCAGTCCTACCATAGATGCAACAAAGTCCTGCATCCATAGGAAGCTACCTTAGACTGAGTCACAGTGGTCCATCTTAGAATCATAGAATCATAGAGTTGGAAGAGACCACAAGGGCCATCGAGTCCAACCCCCTGCCAAGCAGGAAACGCCATCAGAGCACTCCTGACATATGGTTGTCAAGCCTCTGCTTAAAGACCTCCAAAGAAGGAGACTCCACCACACTCCTTGGCAGCAAATTCCACTGTCGAACAGCTCTGTAGCTCCAAATTGTACACTGGCTGCCAGCAGCTCTCCAGAGTTTCAGGCAGGGTTGAACCTGCATACAAGGCATATGTTCTGCCACTCAGCTATGGCCATTTCCTGCACAGTCAAGGTTGATGGCCTCTTTCCCTTCATGTCTGGTAAAAAAATCTGGCGAGCTGGGATGCTCTGAGCAAGATGAGGTGGCTGGTGTTTTCTGTTTGTTTGTCTTAAGCTAATTAATCAGGATGCTGGCAGCTCAGCTGCTGCACTATGAATAAAATCATCAGAAGCCCCTGGGGAAACAATATAATTTCCATTTCCAGAGACATGATATAGAAGAAAAGTTTACCCTGCTGAGCCCATAGGAGCAGGGATTTCTTTCCCATCCAATGCACCTGGAAATGGAAGCGCCATCGTTTTTCCAAAGGCATTTGAAGACTCAATTTGCAGCATGGCGTTGGAGCAGCTGGCTTGCCTTTGAATTATTTCAGTTTTTAGTCGAAGGAAGGCCACCACCTACCAGCCAGCTCATCTCACAGTAAGACCTCCTGCCATGGATTTGCAAACCCAGGCACCCTATTTATTTACTTAATTGGAAGTGGGTAGCTGTTACTGATGAGCTGGGGCAGTTAATTGGAAGGGAAATGATTTTGGAGCAGGATCTGGGTAGGGGAATTAATTGGGAGCAAATTAACTGTAGAGGAACTGATGGGCTGGGGTGCAAATTAATTAAAGTTTTTTTTTAATTATTCGGTGTGATTTGGCTGGGAAATTAATTGTCTTGCCTTCTGGAAAAATTTACCTACTTGCAATGGTTTATAAATTTGCCTCCATGCATTTGAACTAGCTTATGCAAATTGTATGCAAATTTGTATCACCATCCTTTGAAAAGTGGTGTAGATCCTCTTTGCGGGTGGTGTGCAAGTGGACCACCAGCTTACTGCCCATGCTATCCCCTTCCCCTCAAGCATGACTCTTGAGCCCTTTAGGACTTTATAACACTGTTGGGTAAGTTTCTAGGAGGGTGGGAAAGGAAAGGAAAATGTCTTCTGTGAATTTCTAATAGTGCTATAAGGGACCAGTTCCCAACTTCCTGAGAAGCACTCTTGTTAGGGGCTGGAGATGTGTTGCAGTGCTTTGTTGCAGGTCCCCACTGGTCAATTAGAATCATCTTCCCTTGGCATCAGATCCAGGTTTTATGACTTCTCCTTATTTAACTCACCCCTTCCATTCCTTGCCCCTTCTGGAGCTCCTGCAACACCAGATCCAATAGGCCGCTGCCACTGCAGTCTCCTCCTTGCCAAAATGTCCTTCCTGCGGTTCTCCTTCAGAATGACCTTCAATAGAAAGAGAGAAAACTCTACAGAGCACTCCTCCCCTCTCTGCCTTGCCCAAAGGCCAGAAGAAGAATGGCCATTCTAAGGGTATGCTTTCTTTTCTCAGTTGTTGTACTACATAATTTTTCAGGCATGAAATTGGTCTACGCGAATTACAGTCCATTACCATCTCTGCATTACAGTTTTCCAGGGATCCTTTCAATTAATATTCCAGGGCACTTCACAAACACAAAAGAGGGGCAGATACCTTCTGATGTTAGCCTTCAACGCAGAAGCAGAGGCCACAGCAAGTGCCACGTTTCAGTCAGAGTGTAGCTTTGGCTTTTTATCTCATGGAACTTTTTATTCCTCTGCTGCATTGCTTGAGGAGGTGTGGGGGGTGGGCAGGTATGCATTTGGGGGTAGCCCAAGTACAGTTTTAGGCATGCTGCCTTTTGCAAAATAATACAAATACCAGAATTATTTGCCTCGCTTTCCTATTGCTGCTGGAATTCTTGACTATGGCAGTGATGAACCCCAGTAGCTCAATACTGCCACCTAGCGTGTCTGGGATTTTTCACCCCTGCAGCAAATCCTAAACAGACAAGTATCCAGTGTTTTGCTTCTGAATATACAGCCTCAGGTTAATTCTCCCCTACCCAAGTCTAAATTTTGGCCCAAACCAACTAGCACGTTTCTAAAGTAAGCTCCAAATCATCAGGGAGGTGGAACTAACCTCTAAGCATATTTCTAATTAGTCAAACAGATGCCTGATATCGAAACATATTACAGTGGTACCTCAGTGGTACTTAATTCGTTCCGGAGGTCCATACTTAACCTGAAACTGTTCTTAACCTGAAGCACCACTTTAGCTAATGGGGCCTCCCGCTACTGCCGCGCCGCCAGAGCATGATTTCTGTTCTCAGCCTAGAATCATAGAGTTGGAAGAGACCACAAGGGCCATCGAGTCCAACCCCCTGCCAAGCAGGAAACACCATCAGAGCACTCCTGACATATGGTTGTCAAGCCTCTGCTTAAAGACCTCCAAAGAAGGAGACTCCAACCTGAAGCAAAGTTCTTAACCTGAAGCACTATTTCTGGGTTAGCGGAGTCCGCAACCTGAAGCGTATGTAACCTGAAGCATATGTAACCCGAGGTACCACTGTATAACTGAGCCAAACAACTATTTGTATTCACAAAGGGCATGGATTTTACAGGTCACAGATTTCCAGTAAAACGTGAAGTTTCATTTTCAATTGCTTGCCTTCCTGGAACCATCTAATCAGGAATTCAAAAACTGGTTCTCCCCCGCAACATCTTCTTCGGATACATACAAATTGGTAACACAAGGGATTGCAACCATGGGCAAAATGACTGACTCTCTGTGTCTCTTCGGATTTTCTATTGCTGCGGTTACATTACATGTTTTCTGGGCCTGCAGAGACAACTGATGTGTGCAGAATGTGGAGAAAATTCATGATCAATACATCGCTCACATCAAATCCTTTCATTTCCCTCTTTGCTTCTTTTCATTCACTACCCCCTTTCTCTTGAAAGCCTCCCCCTTCCTTTTTTCTGTTGAAAAAGGCAGGATGTTTGAGAAAGCATCCTGTTTACACAGTGAACCCGACAGACCCCATTACTGTCAGCAAAGTAAACCAGCAAGCTGAAATCAAAGCCACTCCTTCCGTAAGTGGAGTGGTTTGGGCAAATCTTTGCATTTCTAAAAGGAGCTTACAAGCCAAATTGTAATTCCTGGGGAAAATAGCTCAGCACAGTAGGGCTGAAAAGCATCTTGGTACAAGCAAAATGCAATCTCGAAATGGCAGCTGAAAATTCCAACAGACCTTGACACAACCTGTTGTTCTCTCACTCGGTACTGGAGACAACTTTCAAAACAATGCTTACTTTTCCAGTTATTAATGTGCAGTGATGTGGGGTGGGAGGGGGGCAGAAGTAGAAAAGTGTATGGGGTGTGTGTGATGATCTTAAATAAACATGATAGATTTTTGAAAGAGAAATAATGGTATCTATGCTAAGGTTATGTCAACCTTCACTTGTCTTTAATTTTCCAAGGGTCCTTGGGTGTGACTCTAGGGGCAGGCTTTGGTAATATGGAGCCCTGTGTGAGGCCAAAATTTGGCACCCTTCCACCCAATATTTCTTATTTTTGCAGTAATTCCTTTTGGTACAGTTGTAGTTGGTTTTTTTGAATTTTGCGCCCCTTCGACTCGGCACATTGTGTGTGTGTGTGTGTGTGTGTGTGCGCGCACGCACGCACACTGCCCTAAATCCAGCACTGGTGGCTTTCAGTCTAGATGAATTAACTCAAGCATTATCATTAACAGCCTATCAGTCCTGCCTCTTTATGCACTGGAAGAATGGAAGGAATCTATTGTTGTAGTATGATGTTGAGCCATATTATGGATGACACAGCAGATATTAAACAAGGATACTGCAAAGGGGTCATTTGAATGAACAGCAAGATAATGGCAGCAACTAGAGAATCTTATCATCCATAATGCCACACAGTTTTTGTTGGCAGATTTTAGAAGTTCAGACGTTACCCGCATTTTAACAGAGAGGGTTTCCTCCCACCACCACCACCTGAGGCCAGGGTCAGAATATCTCATCTGATCCCTTAAATTAATCTTGACTTGGAAATAGCGTTGCACTTTGCAGAGGTGGGGGTGGGGGACCGCCAAGAGGGAGCCTTTAAAGGGAGCAGCCGTTTGTGTTTCATCATCAAGCACTAAACACTGAATTGCTTTTCAGTCTAGAGCAATTTTCTCTCTCTTCCGTTACTTGGTGATAGGATGGAAGCATCTTATAAAATATAAATGAAAGGCTAGAAGTTCAAGGTTGTAAACTCTGTAGTAAACGAATCCAAACCGTCTTACCAGACTGAGAAGCATTTAGAGGAGCAGCCCCCCCCCCAGTATGTTCAGATAATATGTTTATTTAGCAGTCCAATTAGATGCAAAAAAAAAAAAGGTCTAGTATCTGCCAGTTGTACTCAGGGTTGTGAATGTATTTGCAGTAGAGGAATGTATTTGTATTTATCAGGAGCTGTGGTTTCGGTTCATTCTCCTGTAAGTTTGCAAAATCAAGGTTTGTGAAAAGAAGGGAAGGCTGCTTAAGAAATATTGCTGGTTCGTTTTATGCCCTGTGACTTTCTGCTTGAAACAGAAACCAGAATCTACTTTTGCAGATATCTTACATTTAGATCCCATCTTTCTTCCACCATCGAACCCAAGTCAGTGTTTATGTAGTCTAAAAAGCACACTGGTGTTATTCCTCATTTCAATCTGAGTAAAGAGAAAAGGCAGACCATCCGAAAAACAGATTCTTTCATCATGTCCATCTCCATCTTGCCTGCCTCCTCCAACACCTGCAGTCCAGAAAATATTCAATCTCCTGACTATCCAAATTTTACTTTATTTTCCTCCAGAAGGAATTTGGTTCCAACTTCTCAGTTTTAAAGATAAAGCAGTTTTCTCTGATAAATCAGCTGGCTTAAATGTTTGCTACATTTTTGGGTGGCAGGGCAGGAAAATATCCAGCACACACCCTGTCAATTTAATAGAATCATAGACTTGTAGAGTTGGAAGGGACCATGAGGGCCATCTAGTCCAACCCCTGTAATGCAGGACTTGAACTCACAACCCCGAGATTAAGAGTCTCAGGCTCTACCAAATGAGCTAGGAAATACTAAACTCCTGCCAGCTTCCACCTGAGGATTTCCCCTGCATAATTTACAGTTCCAACTCAGCCCTGCAATCTGTTTTCAAAGCTCATTATTTCTCTCGGTGCATTGGCATTATCTTGCAGTGCTGTTGAAAGCTGCTGGGCAGCTTGCTTTGGGAACAGTTATGAACCTTTCTGGAATGAGTTCCCCGTCAGAAGCCAGGTCTCAAACTTCTAGGATAGACACAAGTCTTGTGGAACATCGAGCAGGTGTAGGGAGCAAAGGACAAAGGCAATTCTCTTTTACTGCCTGTAGTCTGTGCCTTGAGGAATAATGATGGTGTTATTTCCCCCACTCCAACATCCAACTAGCTTCCCCTTCTATCAGTTTCAGTTCACAGCTGTCATGCTTCCCTTTAGCAGCAAATGTGGTACAGCAGAGGGGGAGAATCAGATGGGGACATCTCATGGCCATAGAAAGAATTACAAGCAGGGACCTGCTTTGATGATAGTGGTTTATCACTGCCAAATAATAATAAATAATAATAAATTTTATTTATATCCCGCCTTCCCCAGCCGAAGCCGGGCTCAGGGCAGCTAACAACAATAAAATAATACAACATTCTAAAATCATTTCATTAAAATTAATTCAACTCAATTTGATGGCAACCATTAGGCTAAAGTTCTGTGAAGATTGCCAAAGGAGGGAGTCAGGCTGTGCCCTGACCAAAGGCCTGGTGGAACAGCTCTGTCTTGCAGGCCCTGCAGAAAGATGTCAAGTCCTGCAGGGCCTTAGTCTCTTGTGACAGAGCGTTCCATCAGATTGGAGCCACAGCCGAAAAAGCCCTGGCTCTAGTTGAGGCCAGCCTAACCTCTCTGTGGCCTGGGACCTTCAGGATGTTTTTGTTTGAAGACCGTAAGTTCCACTGTGGGACATACCAGGAGAGGCGGTCCCATAGGTACGAGGATCCTAGGCCGTATAGGGCTTTAAAGGTTAAAACCAGCACCTTAAACCTGATCCTGTATTCCACCGGGAGCCAGTGCAGCTGGTATAGCACCGGGTGAATGTGATCCCGCAGCGAGGACCCCGTAAGGAGTCTCACCACGGCATTCTGCACCCGCTGGAGTTTCTGGGTCAGTCTCAAGGGCATCCCCACATAGAGCGAGTTACAATAATCCAGTCTTGGAGGTGACCGTCACGTGGATCACAGTGGCTAGGTCAGGGCGAGAGAGGTAAGGAGCCAACTGCTTAGCTTGGCGGAGATGAAAAAAATGCCGCCTTTGTTATAGCTGCAATCTGCGCCTCCATGGAAAGGGAGGTGTCGAAGATTACACCCAAGCCCTTAACGGAGAGATGGGAGTTGCCCCCCCCCAATCCCATATCGTCCCTTCCCAGCCAAAGGACCTCTGTCTTCGAAAGATTTAACAAATGATCACAGAATCATAGAAATAAGGAGTTAAAAGGGACCCCAAGTATCACCCGGTCCAGGAATCACAGCTGAAGAAGTCATTACAGTCTTCTTTTCTCTAGTAGAGATATATAGTACTTGTCTGCATCAGAGCAGAGGGTCATTTGACTGGGCATATGTGCCAAATAAGTTACGTGCTGCGTGGCTCTTTTGATTGGGTGATGTGATGGGATAATGAGCTGCTTGTGCGTAAAAGCTTGATCCCTCTGGGGTTTGGCTGGTCAACCAAACCGAGTCACTAACGGAGCCCCCAAAGCATGACTCCGTCAGTCGCTGGTAGAATCTGACAGTGGGCGTCTACGGAACTTACTCCAGCATAAAAGCTGTTTGACGGACATGCGCCTCCTGGACTCTCTGCGTGACAGTTTCCGGCGAAGGGTGGGAGTTCCTAAGGGGGGTCTTGTTACCTCTTCACTATTCTCACTGGAAGTATCCCAGAGCCTCCCCTCCGACTCCCCTTCCGCCGGAGCTCCTGCTCTCCCCCTACTGGTTCCTTCTTCTGCTGCAGAATCTCTCCTATTCTCCTGGAGCCTTTCCACCACCTGTTCCTCCGATGGCAGTTCCCTGACAGGTGAGTTATTTGATCTGCGCACAGCTTTCTGGGGGTACCAGTGTGCCACACATTGGTCTCGACTACATACACTGAACTGGCTCGGTTGCCTTTGATTCCCTTTCAGCTCTTTGATGCAATTATTCAACCCATTTTAAATTCATTGGTATTGTGCCACAAGTCACTCTACAGGTATGCCTTCCTTGTGTTTGGGCTGGTGCAGCATTTCCTGTTGCCCTGGAGGAAGAGATGAGCACAGATGTCTCCCTTGGAAGCCCCCGCCCCAGTCCACCTTGTGTGGAAGCAGCCTTATGGTGGCAACTCTGCCCCAATGGTGCTTTTAATCAACAGACTCCGGGGGGGGGGGGAATCATTTGCTTAATCCTCTTCCTCTCAAGTCCAGGCTGTCAGGATTAAGAGCAAATTCACTTTCTTGCAAGGGACAGACTCAAAACACAGCGCCTAAAGCAATGTTTCCCATCAGTAATGTCTGTGGAACAGCAAACAATGAATACATCGCCCCGTCCGACCACATACTCAGGAACAGCAGACTTCACTTAAAAAAAACAAAAAAACAAAAAAACCCTACCACAAAAACACAACTAGACTGAGATAAAAGTTACCCTTTGAGATTGTAGACATTTCTGATTTTAAGCTAATAATCTGGCTCTTTTTGGTGTGTCTGCTTCTGATGCAACAAGGCAAAACATAACTAGACACCCTTTGTAAAATGTGTTTGGGTTCTAGATTTCCTGAAAGCTGCCAGTTTCTGGTGTGTCTCTGTGTGTGTACTTAACCAGGGAGCAACATTTTTGTTTTCTTTCCTCATATATAGACCTTCTCTGAGGAGCCAATGGCTGGCTTGCAGTCTATTTCGTGCTGTTCCCTTCCCCTTTATCATAAAACGGCAGAGCCACTAAATTTGTGGAGACTGTGATTCATTTTAATTGCCACCCAGGAACCAAACAGATTTTTTTTTTTTTTTTTTAAACTGCCTGATGCAAAACGTACACAATGTCCTTCCAGCTTTCGGAGAAGCCCAACACAGCTTAATGCTGCATAACATTTAACCTGCTAGAATGGCCATAGTCCATATATAATTCACCTGCTCCCCACATGCATATATTCCAATCTTGAGGAAACCCATTGAGTCCATGTTGATTCACCTTGCCCGATTCTTCATTCCTCTTCTTCCTTTTTCTTCTTTCAAGAATCCAAATATTTACAATAAAAAATTGTGTGGGGATTTTGTTTAATGCTTTGGCTCTTGCATAATCAAAAGGTTTGATGAAGTAATTAGAAGGAAGAGTCCTCTCACGCCTCTGTTGACACAATTGCCTGCTTCAGGGAGGCTGCCCCTCCCAGCAGCTCACCAGATCTGTCAGTACATGTGCAGAGTAAATTGTCCACACCTGAAGTAGGCCTTAGGCCACACACACACACCAGATACATGCATGTACATGTACTCACAACCCATCTACATACATGTGCATACACACATTAGTCATGGAACCCTTGTATGCAGGCATGCATTGTGTATATATGCACACAAACATGCATTCACACTCTCTCCAGACCTGTGGGTAAAATAAAGACAGCCTCTGCACCTTTCACAAACACACAGCTCATCTGCATTTCTGTTCATGTCCATTGAACACATTATGAATACACATACACACACTCGCATTCACACTCTCATTAGGACCAGCGCACTCCTCTCTCACACACAGCCGCCCACGGTCTTTTCGTGCACACTCACACACAGAGGCACAGCAGTTTGGAAGCACCCCAGCTCATTTCAGCTCCATTTCGAAGCCGTCTTTGCCCCCTCGCCTGCTCATGACGCATTTGGCCACCAAAACTATTGTCGTAACGAAGAGGAAGAGCCCGATGATGAGCAAGGTCCACTGGCCTGCTGCGGCGTCACTGCTGCTCAATGACATCCCGAGGAAATTGACTCTGTTATCCCCTTGCATCTGGCCTGGGTGAGAACCAAGAAAAACAGAAAAAAGGAAGGGGGCAGCTCAAATGGAATATGGCTTGGATGGCAAAGGACTCAACAGCTCTTTGCCCTCAGCCAGGAGGGGTTAAGTTGCAATGCACTTAAATTATTTCAAAACCTGTGGTCCAGTCTAGTGATTCTTTGAGTATAGGAACGGCCTCCATGGGCCAGTTCCTTGAGCTAATAAAATTAAGAGAGGGAGCCTCCTGCTCCCCTCCCCTCCCCCCCCCACCATTTCCATGTTATAGGGATTTTTGAGAGGAAGACTCGTTTCAGAGCCTTTCAGTACCCGCAGAGGGCATCCAGGTATATTCTGGCCAGCCCAAAGTCTCTCCGTTTCGCTTGTTCTCGTTAGCGAGCCACTCTGTCAGCGGTTGGAAGTAGGTCAGCAAGGCCGCAGCTGACATGTTGCGTTGCCCTGTGATAACTTCCATGGCGTCGGGCCAGGGTTTGCTGTAGCCCAGCTTCATGGCGTTCCTGCGGAAAGCAAAACAGCAACACAAACGTGTGTTGGGTGGGTGTGCACATTCACACACAGGACATGAAGTGGGTGGATGACATGCTGCAACAACCTAAGAACTGCCTCTCTGTCTTTCACTGCAGTGAGATCGATCCCTCTGAGAATGTAACAGGCAGGCTGTAATGTTACCTCATATTGTTTTGTTCCCAGCATCTGATAGACAGCCCTGGGCTCCTGTTATGTACTGAGTTGCAACCTGATTGGCCTACAGGTGAATCCCGGAATTAGCCAATCACGTGCGGCCCATTGAGTAAATAATGTATATAAAGCAGATATTTTGGGGGAACTTTCATTCCGCACTACTATGAGCTGAATAAAGAGCATGAAATCCACACTTGACTCCGAGTATATTTCAGCTCCTTTAGCAGATGTCAGGGACTGACCCTTCCGGGGAGGAGAAAGAGGAAGACAGTATAGATTTACAACAGGGGGTTGAGGGAAGTTGCAGCTCAGAAGCAGATGAGGGGTAAAGCTGGGAAATAATGGGAGAGACAGAACAACACCCAGCTGACACGTTGTCATTAGAAAACATTCCAGACCCACCATCTCCCAGAACCCGGAGAGCCTTAAAAGTAGGAGAGCAAAGAGCTCAAAGACAGAGGTCACGTAGCAGCACCCATAGAGGAGACGATGAGAATGATGAATGAGGAAGTAGGAGAGATGGGGGTGGGGGGTTCACTCAGGACAATGCCATTATCCAAGAGGCTGGGTTCTATAGCCTCTCTCTGTACAGTTTGAAATAAAAGGACTGTAAGAAGCTTTTCCTTGTCTTTATACTTCCCTGGGCAACCAGCTGGGAGCCGCTGACAGCATCCTGACAGCCCCCCAGCAGAATTCAATTTTGCAGTGCTGCCAAGTTGTGGGTCTTATGCAGAATTGCAAGACCTAGAATTGTAACAGGTCCTACTACACCCAAGTCAGGATGGGCTGTGGATATGTCAATTTCGCTCCGTTTCTCATTGTTCAGTTCTCCATATTTCCACATCGATTTTCTTTCTTTCTTCCGGGACTTCCGGGTTAGCGCCAACGACTAATGGCGGATTCCCTCTGAGCTCCGGAGGGATCAGCTCCACGGGATCGGGTCCTGCCGCTGCGGCAAAGCGGGGACCCTCGAGAATAGCAGGCGGGTGAAGCCTGTGAGCGTGGGGACTCAGCGGGCACCATTTGCGCCCCCCCCGAACAGCGAAAGAGCCTTTTTAAAGGCTCTGGAATGGGACGGGGTGAGTGGCGCAGTGCTGAGAGTCGATTGCTTCTTCTGTGGAGTGAAGCCGCGCAGCTGTGGTCGGAGAGCACAGACTTTTTCCTGAGCAATTGGACTCTTTCTTTTTTTAAAGGGGCATTGTGAGTCAAAACAGGAACACCCAAAGGACTGAGAGGGCCCCAGGGGACTGATACCCGAAGCTTCTAACCAAAGGGTCAGAGCAGAGCTTTCCAGACTTTTCATGTCGGCGGCACACATTTCAGACACACATCATTTTGGGACACAGTAATTCACTTTTTACTAGCAAACCAGAGGTGTTAAACTAACCCCTTCCCAGCCCTGGGAGCCGCGCAGGTAGCATTTGCGTGACACACCTCCACACTGCAGCAGCTGACACTCTTAACGTGTTGTGACACAGTTTGGAAAGTAGAGTCTTACAGTGGTAGGGTCTTACAGTGTAGCCCCACCCAGCAGATGTGACTTGTTACTCACGCTAGGATTGTCCCAGCTTTCTTAGACTGGTAGATGTCACATTTGTGCAGGGGTCCTGTGTGGCCAGCAGCATTGCACAGGGCCTGGTGGAACTGGAACTGGATAATGAAACTGACAAAGTATCTGGAAGAGAGATGGAACAGGTGAATGGGAGGTCCAAGGTCACACTGTGCTCCCGGCACCCCCTCTTCTTCTTTATAATCATACTTACATCCAGGGACGTCAAACAACTTACAAAAAAATCCTTTGGTCGAAAATCTAACTATAACATACATCAAAATCATCCTCCTATTACTTATGCATAACAGTATATTCTTTTGTCCCTACTCATTTATCCTAATTTTTCCCCCCTTCCTCCCTCCCCTTTAACCCCTCCCCCCTCAAATTGTTCTCTTTTCAAATCTTTAACCATGTGCACATATTATGCATTCTAATTTGGATGCTTGGGTTGGCTTCCCCCCGTGCTATCCAATTCCTATAACTTGTACATTTATTCAAAATCTCTTGACATTTGTTTTCCCATGTATCTTCCGTCATTACCTGTTCAAATATATCAGACTGTATATATTCAAAAACATAGTCATTCCATTTTTCCATTTATCCTTTTCTTTCAATCCTGATGCAATAACAAGCATACCAGCTAAGATGATAATTTTATACCAATCTTGCTCTTTTCTTTCTATTTTACTATTCCCCACTATTCCTAAGATAAGCATTTCTCTACTGACTTCTATCTTTCCCTGAAATACATCAGAAATAACCGTTATAATCTTTTGCCAACATTCCTTCACACAAATACACTCCCACCACATATGTGCATATACCCCTAACTCTTGACCGCAGTGCCAGTACTTAGGACTCAATCCTTTAACTATGTATGCCAGTTGCACCGGGGTTCTATAACATTTCAATAGGAATTTCCTACTTAATTCTTTATATTTATCCGTTTTTATTTTATCTCTACTCTTCATCATCTCTTGGACTGTATTCAAATGAAACAGCCCTTAAGACGGGACACTCTGGCCTAACCTTTTCTAAATAACTCAGGCTAAGCAGGAAATCACCTCCTTACCGGACATATGGGACATTTGCAGGAATGTGGAATTTAGCCCCTGGGTCGAAATCTTCTTCTGATCTTGGCACAGGAGGACATAAACCTTGGTACTTCAACCTATGCAGTAGGGATAAAAGGAGGAGAGGGAGAGAAGAAGAAGAGTTTGGATTTGATATCCTGCTTTATCACTACCCGAAGGAGTCTCAAAGCAGCTACCCTTCTCCTTTCCCTTCCTCCCCCACAACAAACACCCTGTGAGGTGAGTGGGACTGAGAGACTTCAGAGAAGTGTGACTAGCCCAAGGTCACCCAGCAGCTGCATGTGGAGGAGCAGAGACGCGAACCCGGTTCACCAGATTACGAGTCCACCGCTCTTAACCGCCACACCACACTGGCTCTCCAGAGAAAGAAATCACCAGCCAAAAACCAACACTGAGTGCTGATCTCACAGGGTATCCAACCTAGAACAAGGATGGGAGAACCTGAAGTCTAGGGACCAAACACAGCCCTTCCAGGCCCTTCTCTATAGCTTCTTGGGCTCTTTCTGGGCCACACCTCTCTTGAGTGCTTTTGTGTTGCTGGAATATTCCCTTGAATCGTGCTTAATTGCTGCCTGTTTGTGTCTCTGTGTCTAGGAACCTCTGGCTTCTGCGTGCCCATAAAGTAGTCATTGTTCCACCCACATATGCCTCTGACCCTGCTCACCCCTGGCCTATGACCCACAAGGTAAAAAAGGTTCCTTGCTCTACCCTTGCTCCGGAGGAGCAGATGTCTTGCTTTGGAACAGGATAGGGCCATTGTGTAGCTGGAGGGGCTTGCTTTTCTTCAGATCGTCACCAACCTATTTCCACAATTACTGGTTTGGTTTTATTTGCCCTAGAAAGAGCCCTACTTTCAATACTTTCTTCATCCCATAGAGCAGGGATGTGGCACCTCTGGGGTGACCGGATTACAACTTCCATCTCCTCCAACATTGGCTGGAGCAGAAGGGAAATGGAATCCAACATCTGGAGGGCCACAGATTCTACCCTAGATTATCTGTGGCCAGAATATACACACCATGGGCATGTCTGGAAGGGGAATAACTTCCAAAGTAGCACCCTGGGCAACCCCCAGTAAGGTAGGCTCCATTTTGACCTTGAACACCACCTGGGGAAAGTCAGCAATGTTCTACCCACATTTTCAGAAACCAGGCCATGTTTGCTCTTCACCCTCCACTCAGTTCTGAGTCAAGCTTGCTCCCAAGAGCCAGAAGCTTTGGACAAGAGCTCACCAAAAAAAGGGAAACCAACGCCACCGACTGATATAGACAAACTACTGGGCGCTGTTGGAGGAGAAGCAGAGTAATTACATCATGACACTGCAAGCATTAAGTTGGAATGTGAATGAACTAAACTCCCCGGAAAAGAGGGGGAGAGTATTTCATATATTAAAAAAAGAACATTTGGACCTGATTTGCCTATAAGAAACACATGTGACAAGGCTACATCGGAAAATTCTGAGTAATAAAAGATTAGGAGAGGAATTTATTTCATCAGATAAAGTTAAGAAAAGAGGAGTAGTACTTTATGCAAAGGAAAGCCTGTCACCGAAATTTTTATTTAAAGATGACCAAGGAAGATTTGTCGCAATTGAAATTCAATTACAAGGAGAGAAGTTTTTGATAGTAGGTATCTATGCACCGAATGAGGGGAAATCGGAATTTTTCAAGAAATTGCATGAAATTTTATTGGACTATTTAGACTACAATATGATCTTGATGGGAGATATGAATGGAGTGGTGTCAACAAATATGGATAAAGCTGGGAAGAATGGCAGACGAAGGTGATGGAATATATGGAACTGGCTGAGATGACTGGCAGAATCCGGGACCAAGGAGAAGAGTCGGTGGAAGAAGATTGGAAAAAATTTAAAGTTTATCTTCAAAAATATTGTAAAATTAAGGATTGTTAGAAACATGTTGGAAAAAGAAAATTATGTGGTTTTGGCAGAAATGATATAAAGGATTAAGTAAAAATGAATTGATGAAAGAGAGAACGTAAAACTACAGTATATTAAAACAAATTATTAAGATAAAAACAAGGTTGGAAGGATTTGCTGAAATAATAGCTTGAACTAGAATACAAAAATGGGAAGTGTGAGGAGGTCAAGGAAATAAGTAAAGGAAGAAAGCTATGTAAAGGTTTAATTTGTTCTTTTTCTTTTTTAAATGATTGTATTTTTTCTGTCTTTTTTCTTTTTCTTTTTCTTTTTTTCTTTTTGTAACTTTCAAAATTTTGAATAAATATTATTATTATTATTTTTAAAAAAGCTTGCTCCCAGCATAAACATATGGGCAGAACTCATCCATCATGAAGCACAACCAAATTTTCAGATAGTTTCCTTCTCCAGGCAGCTACCCAGTACCCACCTAAGACTCCACCATTGTTGATTGTACTCCTCATATGGGATGCGCCCATCAAACACTTTCCATCTCCACTGGTCCATCAAGTAGCCAAAGGGTAGGAAGGCTATCTTATCTAGTGCGATGCTCATCAGGTAGTTGATGTTACTCTCTGGCCAGGAGAAAGAAAGTAACAAGAAGAGTCTTAGACCCCAGTTCTTAACCTTCTGCCCCATCTCTCCTGGTGGTCTTACTACATTCCATGTATCCCACCCTTTACCTCCCAACACCTTATTTATCAAATTCCTAAATCCCACAAGCTCCCACAACCAATCTTATGCCTACATTATATGCTTAAACAAGGGCTAGTCAGTCAACATTTATGATGTCTAATTCAGTTTAAGGTAAAGGTAAAGGGACCCCTGACCATTAGGTCCAGTCGTGGCAGACTCTGGGGTTGCTGTGCTCATCTCACTTTATTGGCCGGGGGAGCCGGTGTACAGCTTCCAGGTCATGTGGCCAGCATGACTAAGCCGCTTCTGGCAAACCAGAGCAGCGCATGGAAATGCCGTTTACTTTCCTGCCGGAACGGTACCTATTTATCTACTTGCACTTTGACGTGCTTTTGAACTGCTATGTTGGCAGGAGCAGGGACCGAGCAATGGGAGCTCACCCCGTCGCGGGGATTCGAACCGCCGACCTTCTGATTGGCAAGCCCTAGGCTCTGTGGTTTAACTCACAGCACCACCTGCGTCCCTCTATAATTCAGTTTATTCCGAGCCAATTTGAAAAGCCAATCTGGGTCAAAAGGCAACACAACAATGGTTAAGTGCATCCCTGCTTTTGAGTCTGTGGGATCTGGGGCAAAGTGTGTTGAGACTTGGTTCTGGGAAGCATATGTCCATTTCAATCACCGCTTTGGCAGATTATAGATATCATGAACTCTGGTGTTTTACAAAGCTCAAAAATTCTAAAGAATTGCTGCTGAGAGCACTTTGCAACTAAGTGTCTCCATGTGGTCCCCTCCTGCTTACCTGGGTTGTCTTCCACCTGATTAAGCAGCTTGATGCTGTACAGGTGCTTTGGGGTAGACACCGACAAGGCCATGACATCTCCGATGGCTTCATGAAATCCTGGGTTGGCCCCATCACGTAACGAGATGGGTTGGTCCTTGTACTGCAGGAAGTACTGGACATGGCCCATCTCGTGATGAACTGTTATTAAGTCATCCATATTCACAGAGGTGCATTGCTTAATCCTGAAGCAAGAGAAATATGGGGGAAAGGTGTCACGTCCATGTAAAATAATAGAAGGGAAAGTGAAATAGAAGGGAAATTTAGAGTTGGAAAAGATGAACAGCCAATTTAGTTCACTCACCAGCCAACCGAGAGTCAGCCATGAGAGCAGGCAGATTGCTGAAAGATTTTTTTAATAGAGCAATGGCTCCAGATGATTTATGCAGCCAGATGATTTATGCAAGTGAACTGAGCCACAAATTGCAATGAAGACGTCTGCCTCCTTCTCTCTCGCTTACCTGACCCAAAGCTGAACAACCCACCTGAACCCTGGATCTTTCTGGAGCACTACAGCAAACAGCCCAGCAGACAAGGGTGGGAAACAGAGCTGTATCTAAACCCAGAAAAGATGTGGCATTGGTGCAGGTGGAAATGCGGGGGGGGGGGCATGTACACCCTGATTTTGGGGAGAGTCCTATGCAGAGTGGTGCATAGCAAGTCCCATGGTCCACCTATGTGGTGACCTGGAGAAGCAAACAACCAACTTCAGGAAAAGAGAAGGCAATATCTCTTCGGGGGGGAAAGGAGATTGTTACGTGGCAGTGGGGGTAAACTCTCTCCCTCTGCCAGAAGAAGAAGAAGAAGAGTTTGGATTTGATATCCCGCTTTATCACTACCCAAAGGAGTCTCAAAGCGGCTAGCAATCTCCTTTCCCTTACTCCCCGACAACAAACACTCTGTGAGCTGAGTGGGGCTGAGAGACTTCAAAGAAGTGTGACTGGCCCAAGGTCACCCAGCAGCTGCATGTGGAGGAGCGGGGAAGCAAACCCGGTTCACCAGATTACGAGTCCACCGCTCTTAACCCCTACACCACACTGGCAGCCAAAGCACAGGAGGGTAAGAGGAAAGCCTCCCCTTTATGGATCTACCCAAGGGTCAAGATGGTGGTAAAATGCATGACCACAGGCCCATGGCAGTGGAGGGACAAAGAAGACTCTACTGCCTACAGCCCTTCTACACCCAGTCACCACAGAAGCACCTGAAGTCCTTGCGGTTGAAGAAGTCCCAGGCTGAGGCATGGCACACCACGTCCCTCCCATCTGTTGGCTTCTCCAGCATAGACTTTTCCCAAAACTCAGGTGGCATAGGGATGAGACCCAGGGATTGGAAAAAGCTGTCAGATTGTTCAAACATCTTCTTTGGTGTCCAGCCCTGCAGAAAGGAGAGCAAGTGTAGAAGAGGCAAGCTGAAAAACCAGCAGAGAGATGGACGAAGAGCACATAGAATCGGGACCGTGAGGGTCATCCAATCCAACCCCATGCAATGCAGGGATCTTTTGCTGAATGTGGGGCTCGAACGCATGACCCTGAAATTAACAGTCGCGTGGAACCTGCAAGGTCATTGTGAAAGGCTTGCCCCCTCTGGCTGGATTCTTCCTGCTTTTGCTGCAGCGTAATGTTACATGCTAGCTGAAAACAGGAAAAAAGATCTGCAAAATACAGTGGTACCTCGGGTTACATACGCTTCAGGTTACATACGCTTCAGGTTACAGACTCCGCTAACCCAGAAATAGTATCTCGGGTTAAGAACTTTGCTTCAGGATGAGAACAGAAATTGTGCTCCAGCAGCATGGCAGCAGCAGGAGGCCCCATTAGCTAAAGTGGTGCTTCAGGTTAAGAACAGTTTCAGGTTAAGAACGGACCTCCGGAACGAATTAAGTACTTAACCTGAGGTACCACTGTATTTGGCATGGAAAATCAGGAATGTGATATGTTGACAGATGAGGTATCAGACTGATGGGGTGTAGAGCTGAACCCTAAATCAAGGGCGGAATACAGCCCTCCACACTTCTCCATCTGGCCCCCAATATTCTTGCTAGGCCACACCCTTTCCTCAGGTGTATCCCTAACATGCCCCTGCTTTGTAGCATCCTTGGGTGTTTCTCCCCACTGGCTGGAATGTGTCATTGAACTCTGATAATGCCTCTTGCTTACCTGAATGAAGGACAGAGAAGGGTGTGTGTGTGTGTGGAAACAAGCCTATTGTACAAATTGCTCTACCCACGTTTGCCTCTGGGCCTGCTCACCAATGACATTTGGTCCCATGAAGGTTGCACAGAAGGGGATGCAGCTATTGAGTTGGAAAAGGTTCTCTGTCCTTTCCCTAAACATTCCCATAATCTAAAAACACCCATGTACAAAAGCACTAAGGAAGTCATCCTTGGGGCCTGCCCTACTTCTGCGGAATCTCATTTCCATAAAGGTTTTGCAAAGTCTAAAAGACCTTCCTCTCGATAGCTGCAGGTGAGCAGATTTGGGGTTCCTACAGGTCTGGCTGGGCTGTTACATGCACCAAGAATTCACAATGCTGTATGTCAGATACACAACAAAATATAGTCATACCTTGGAAGTCGAACGGAATCCATTCCGGAAGTCCGTTCGACTTCCAAAACATTCGGAAACCACAGCTTCTGATTGGCTGCAGGAAGCTCCTGCAGCCAATCAGAAGCCACAGAAGCCCTATTGGACGTTCAGCTTCCGAAAGAGCATTCGCAAACTGGAACAGTCACTTCTGGGTTTGCGGTGTTCGGGAGCCAAAACGTTTGAGAACTAAGCTGTTCGAAAACCAAGGTACGATTGTACAGAGAGAAGCAGAAACTAAGGGCAGCAAACTAGTGGTTTGTTTCTGGCCCACCTGGAATCTCCTTTCCTGGCCTGGAACTGTGGATACTAGGCTGGGTAGATATCAAGAAAAGGCATTCTACATGTTCTCCGAAGCACCCTCCTTGAGAGCTAAAAGTTTCAGTACAGTTAATGGGAACTGGATGCTACTTCAACAACTCAACAACCTTGAGCCTCACCTTAAAAAGCTGCTAAATAATTCACTCAGATTTTTGCCCTGGGGAGCTTCTAAACAGGATGAAAGTTCAGGCTAGTCCCCAAGAGAAACCGTTTCAAATAATAATTGAATAAAAACCTAGCTGCACCAACCTGGCTTTTCATGGCGGGTGTTGCATCCACTTTGATCGCGTTGGGGTAGGGCATGACGAGTTCAAAGATGTTTGACCATGATTGTGCCCACATGTTTCCTAGGAAACAGAAAATAGAATTAATGCATAGGTAGGGGGCCAATGAGCCCCCCACCCAAGGGTAGCACAACAACTAGATCCAACATCCACTTTCTGAGGGAAGAAGGGCTGGGTGCTTCAATTTGAATTCATATGGACAATCAATAACTTTGTTCTCCAATATCTTCCTTCCCTTTTCTAAAGAAGAAGAGTTTGGATTTGATATCCCGGTTTATCACTACCCGAAGGAGTCTCAAAGCGGCCAACATTCTCCTTTCCTTTCCTCCCCCACAACAAACACTCTGTGAGGTGAGTGGGGCTGAGAGACTTCAGAGAAGTGCGACTAGCCCGAGGTCACCCAGCAGCTGCATGTGGAGGAGCGGAGACCCAAACCCGGTTCACCAGATCACGAGTCTATCGCTCTTAACCACTACACCACACAGGCTCCCACTATATTAGAGGTACAATGTGTATAATAATGGTCTTTCCACTTGATTGAGAAGTGCATTTTTTGCTTCCCATGTCTTCTCTCAAAGTTGAGCTTCAGTTAGAGGAATATCACATTCTGTGAACCACTCAGAGTGCTATGTTTTGCACCTGGGAGAAATGTGATAAGGTGGCATCCCAGAAAGTGCACCCAGTGCTTATTGCCATTGCCATATAGAAAGCGCTTCTGGAAATGTTACAGACATCTCTTGAATATTCATGAAAGTGTTAGCAGGAGCAAGACAACTCACTCTTTCCCCCTAGCAATTGTTTCGTTCATTTTTTTAAATAAAATAAAAAAAAACCCTTAGAAGCTGCTTGTTCCCCATTCCTGTGCTCCAGCACACAAACCATCAGGTTTTTTTTGGGGGGGGGGGTGCAAGAGGGCAAATGGGAACAGTGGGTCAGCACTCTGTCCACGCTAAACTAGACTTTCTCCTCCATCCACAATGCGGATTGGATATAATACTATAATCAGAGCTTGCAGAAGTAAAGGAAAAGTAGTGAAACCAGGTCATATTTTGTCTAGCTGTGCAGAACAGCTCTAACTCCATTTCTGCATATCTTCTTCAAGAGTCATTATGCAGCAGCCTTCAAGGCGCCGTCTTATGCTTCCTAAAGAGCTACTAAATGCATCATTGGCTGTCTCGGTGGTGACATCTACAGAGAATTAGAGGCCAGTGAATAGCATTGAAGTGTTAGTTCTGTCTGCTTCCACTGAAAGAATCTGTCTGTTCTGTTTAATGATTATTCAAGAACTGCAAAGAGGCTACAGCGCTTAAAAAAGCACACCCAGCAACTCCTGCAACCTGGAGGTGAGTGGAATAGCAGGCACATCAACTGGACCAGGGTAAATATGGAACACAGACAAATGTATATAAAGGCACTTATTGTTTAGCAAGAAATAATTTAGTTTATTATATTATTTAGTTTATTATTTAGCAAGAAAAATGAAACTTCCCACACACTGCCAGAGCTTAAACAATCACGATATTAAAGCAGAATAGACATTTGTCACCTCTGAAAGTGGGACCTCTCAGTCAGAAGAGAAGAGAAGACCTTTCATGAGATTGAGGCATACCTCTTAGAGTTTCAAAAACGAGATAAGTCATTATGACATCTGAATTTTAGGCATTATGACTGGACAATCCTTATTTTTGATGTCATATAAAGCCTCCTTTCATGATCTCACCTTAGCCCATGCTCCCTGGAGTCTTGCTGAGGGTCCAAAACTAGTCAACTTCTCCCTTTTTATGTCTTAGCATGTCTGTTAAAGACCCCAATTTTGGTCACTCAAAATATTTTTTCCATCTCCTGTCTCCATGTCTTCTCTAAGGCCGCAGCTTTTAGTCATGTCCCATCCTGAACCCAATTTCTTGATAGCCTTTGCAGTTTTGATACCTCACAGTTTCTCAGTTCTTCCTGAACTTCTGTGATGCTATAGATAGCAGCTCTTAACAATTTCGGTAATCCTTCATTGCCACTTTATGTCCTATACACCTAGTTCCAAATTGCTCATCCCAACACCTGGCCTACAGTGTCTGACTTTTGGAAAATGTCACTATTCCTTCCTCTTTCCTCCTAATTCCACTGAATTTATTTGCAACTCAGCCTTTTCCCCATCCAGATGTGTGGGGTATAAATATTAAACAAGAAGAAGGAGGAGGAGGAGAAGGAGGAGGAGGAGGAGAAGGAGGAGGAGGAGGAGGAGAAGGAGGAGGAGGAGGAGGAGGAGGAGGAGGAGGAGGAGGAGAAGGAGAAGGAGGAGGAGGAGGAGAAGGAGAAGGAGGAGAAGAAGGAGAAGGAGAAGGAGAAGGAGAAGGAGAAGGAGAAGGAGAAGGAGAAGGAGAAGGAGAAGCATTTTAACACTGTAAGCAAGCTGACTACTAGGTTAGGTGAATTAATAGCATCACAGCACCATTGATTATATTTTCCCTCTCTTCATAACTTTTCTCCATGTGTAAGGCACATATTATTTTTCTTGACCTAAGAGCCACTATATGATATGCTCAACAAATGTGCATTTGGCAAAATATGCTGCAGACCGGCTACAAAATCCTTAATCCTAAAAACCTAGACACTGGGCATGGCTTAATACAAGAAAAAGCAACCATGGAGTAGGCCTCCAGAACCACAGAGACAATGGGGAGTTGCCCAATATTGTCTTCTGGCTCAGGAGTTTGGTGTGGAAAGGCTTACCTAGCAAATGAGCTGGGATAGGGCCCCTGAGGTTGATGTGACCTTCACCATACTTCTTGTAGAGAGCCCGGCGCACATAAGCATGCAGATTGAGGTACAATGGTTGAAGCTCTTCCCAGATTTTCTCCAGAACATCTTCCAAATCCGGTGTTTCATACAGGGATCTCCAGAAAGCACCATTGTCAGAATGACCTGCACACGAACATGAGAACATAGAAGCCCTTCTTCATCTTCTCCAGTTGTGTCCCCAGGGCTGGTGTTACTGCCTGCGGTGGAGCACCAGGTGACACCCTCCCCAAAAGCCAAAACAGATCTAGTTATTTTGGCATCTGAGGCAGAACATCTTAAAAGCCCTTCTCCCCTGCCTGGCAGTCAAAATACAACCATAATAAATGAAATCATGAATGGCTTGCTACTCTTTCACCATGAAACCAAAAAAGCTGCTTGTCTAAGGCAGATGTTTCATGCTGCTTGATGGTAGGTTTGGCCAAACCGCAATGTTGCAAGACCATAGCAGGGAATATCCTTTCTAAGCTCCTCATTTGAAGTATTAAAAGGCTCCAGCTCCCCCTTCGCAAGTCTGACATTCTGCCATGGGAACAGAGTAAGTGAACTTTGTGGACATCTGCATCTATCTGCCTTGTTCTTGAGTGGCTCTGTAGTTTAAAAAACAACAACAACGAAGCAAAACAGTGCATGCCTTTGTTCTGGTGGTTAGACCAGTGGACTTTGCTGGAAAGCTTCAGTTACTGATGGCAATGTAGGCTTTCCATAGAGGGACACTTTCTGCTGTTATTCTTATTAGTCACTCTTTTTTGCCACGGGCAACTCAGAGCAACTTACAAAGAAAAGACCACAATGCTTCCTAAGTCTGCATTGACTTTTGAGGCTCACCTCAAACAGTCTGGGTTCCGCATTCGTAAGAGTCATCCTCTGCCCTTACAACCCACTGTTCCCTTTCTTGGAGCAGTCAGCACTGCAAAACACGCTTACCATTCAATATGGCAGCCGTATTGCTCAGCTCTACGTATTTCTGGTACATGGTTCGGATTTTCTTCCCTGATACATCCCGCCAGCCTTTCCAGGCATTGAGGAGCTCGTTGTAGTCTCTTGAGTGAGCCATGATGTCCGTGAGTTCTAAACAAAGAGCCAAGACAAGCGAGAATTAGGTATGAGACTATGTACCATACGTGCTGTAATGTGTATATCTCTCTCCTTTGGCCTGCCTTTGCTCCCTCTGCACTGTGCAGCAGGGGTGGACTTTGGTAATACTCTGGTAATATGGCGCCTCTGAGCAAGGCCCTGATGGATCTTCTCAGTTTTGCGCCCCCTTGGCCCGCACTGCCCTAAATCCAGCACTGTGTGCAAGCTTACTTATTGAGCTTCCATTATGTTCTCTCCAAACAAACATGGTACACTTCTTTAACTGTGGAGCCACACCCTCTACCTCCCTTCATATCCTTTCTCAAAGCCCACCTGCGCCACAGAGATTTTCCTTCCTACATAACGTGTTTCATAGCCTGTTCTACTCAGTGCTATTTTTCTAGAAAAAGAGGTGTTGGAGTTCACCATGAATGAACGCCTCACTTGTTCTCTTATGATGGAAATGGCGCCCACCTGAGAGGTGCCGGAACTGAATTCCGGTGAGTTCTGGCTGAAAAAAAAGGCCTGGTTCTACTCTTCATCAAAGCACGTCCCCCTCTCTTTTATCTATGTTCATCACACCCAGGCTGCTCTCATGAACTTCATGTGCCTCATATAGTTTAATGGCAGGAACAAGGCTGTTACGCCCCACTACTTCTCATGCTTTGCTAAAATCCACAGGACTTGAATGAAGCTCATGGCTAAGATATTCAAGACACAGTATATAATAAAACAATGGAATTTGCTTCCACAGAAATGTGGTGATGACCACCAACCTGGTTAGCTTTAAAAGGGGATTAGACAAAACCATGGAGGATAAAACTACCATTGGCTACTTGTCACGATGAGTATCACAGAATTGTACCATCGAAAGGGACCCTGAGGGTCATCTTGTCCAACCCCTCTGCAATGCAGGAATCTCAACTAAAGCATCAATGATAGATGGCCATCCAACCTCTGCTGAAAAATCTCCAGTGAAGGGGAGTCCACCAACTTTCAAGAGAGTCTTCTCCAATGATGTATCAGAGGCAATGTGCCTTGGAATACTATGTTATGTACTGAGCTAAATCCTAGAATAATAGGACCCAGAATGTAGTCTGATTGGTCAACAGGAGCCACCCAATCCAGCTCCAGGTAGAAGTGAATCAGTGACCTGATTGGCTGCAGGAGCAGTCAATCAGGCTTCTGGAGGAGGTGAATCTACAACCTGATTGGCCTACAGCAGCAGCCCAGAATTAGCCAATCACGTGGGGCCCATTGCGTAAATAATGTATATATAGCTAGACGTTTTGGAGAAAGTTTCATTCATTGCTACTATGAGCTGAATAAAGAGCATGAAATTCACACTCGACTCCGAGTATATTTCATACTAGTTACCAGGAATCAGGAAGTGAGGAGTGCTGTTGTGGTCATGTCCTCCTTGTGGGTTTCTCATAGGCACCTAGTTGGCCACCGTGGGAACAGGATGCTAGGCTAGACGGACCATGAGTCTGATCCAGCACGGCTCCTCTTACATCCTTATGACTTCTTAGTAGGGATTGACTTCTACATCAAAACATTATGGGGCTATCAAAACTACTCAGAAGTTGCAACATATTTCCCCCCAGATATGTGGAGGTTGTTTGTTGATTACATGATGGTGTGGGAAAGCCACTCAATACATACTCAAAAGCACCTTCTTCTTATTTTTCCATGAAAACTAAGTCCTGATAGAATTTGCCCAGCTCTACTTCTCAGGCTGACAAAGTTATCTTGTCCGGTATGTTTTCATGGCCACTGGGAAATGTGGTGGGAGATGGTTCCTATGGCTAAAAAAGCCACCTCTATTGGTCTGTCTCCCTCCCAACTGTATTACCTGGGTTATGAAGGTGCCCAAAAGATGCTAAAGCAAAGATTATGGGATAATGCACACAGTGACTTGCGATCACGATCACACGCAGTCTGTAGTCCGCTGGCAGTAGGAGTTCAATATGGGTATGTCTTTAAGTTAACATCTTACATTAAAAACCTGACAGCACCAAACTACCGAAGGCTTTTCACCAAAGCCAGACTAAATGTCTTTCCTTCTGCAGTGTTGGATGGCAGGTTGAGAGGAGTTCCCTACCAGGACAGACTTTGCTCGTGTGCTCAAGACATCGATTCCATAAAACATATTTTGTTGCATTGTGCAAAATATGAGCAGGCCAGGGCTGAACTGATATAACCCTTGCTGGTACCTTTCCCGGGAAAATCAGAGGCTCACTATGTCAGGTTCCTACTGGAAGACTGGACAAATGTTAGAACATTAGCAGTGGCAAAGTTTTTATCGGTGGTTGCAAGATCAAATGAGCCCTATATTCTAAATAAAATGCTTGTTTAACCTGGAGGTAGGCTGTATGAATTGTGTATTGCTTTGTAATGATTTGTTGGGTCTCTGGACCGTAATAAAGATTGATGATGATGATTCCTATCAGCCAGGAGATGTATAAAGCCCTAAATGGCCTCGGTCCAGTATATCTGAAGGAGCGTCTCCTCCCCCATCGTTCTGCCCGGACACTGAGGTCCAGCTCCGAGGGCCTTCTGGCGGTTCCCTCACTGCGAGAGGCCAAGTTACAGGGAACCAGGCAGAGGGCCTTCTCGGTAGTGGCGCCCGCCCTGTGGAATGCCCTCGCATCAGATGTCAAAGCGATAAACAACTACCTGACATTCAGAAGACATCTGAAGGCAGCCCTGTTCAGGGAAGTTTTTAATTTGTGACATTTTAGTGTATTTTTCATCTTTGTTGGAAGCCGTCCAGAGTGGCTGGGGAAACCCAGCCAGATGGGCGGGGTACAAATAATAAATTATTATTATTATTATTATTATTATAAATGGCTTACCAGGATCCAGGGACTTGCAACTTGTGTTTCCAGTGCAGGCTTTGGCTATGCTGTAAATTGTCTCCATGTCTGAGAGGAGCTGATTATACTGAAAGAAAAAAAAGGATTCATTTGCTTAGGAGGTAAAATATGGGCTCGTCTCCTCGCCATCATTTGCCTGACAACAAGATCCAAGGACTATTGGCGGAAACTGTATTATTATATGCATTTGAATTGAACAGAAATATTTTATTGTTATGGCTTGATCGTGCATCTGCTTCCTGCTTTCATTCCCCAGACAAATACTTGTGCCAACATGCTGGATGAGCTCTGCTATGCTGAATTTGTGCAAGCAATGAAACACAAGTGTGCTCATATTCTGGTGCCCTGTGCTTGCCTGCCTCTCAGAATGCTCTTTATTTATGTCTCCAGCTTAATTTTCAACACATTCAATTCCAAGGATCTAGGGCCTCATTACAGAACTGCCCCTTGGGGACTTAACTACACATTATTTATTTATTCCAGGTTTTCAAGTTCTGTTTTCAACAAGTCCCCAAACAGCCTGCAATTAAAAAACACCCATAAAACATCCCATACAAACATCATCGTTAAGAAAATACATGAAGAGCACCCAAGTCAGGATAATAACACCACTCCTTCCACCTTAAACCTCTACCAGATGGAAACCCCCAAGAGCTTCCCTGAAAGCGAAGAACAGGCCAATTCTGTAGGTCTCCATGGACAGGAAGTTCCATAACTGATCTGCTATGTCCTGGGCCCAATACATTTTGGCACCTGGTGTGAACCACAAGATGGCACCCCTATCTCCCCGACAGGGAAGAAGGGGTGAGTGAAGATCTACATCAGGAACAAGGCTGGAATGAAGGTTTTAAAGCAGAGGTTGAGCGGTCATCTGTCGAGCTGAGATTCCTGCATTGAGGGGGGTTGGACCAGATGATCCATGGGGCCCCTTCCAGCTCTGCAATTCTACAACTCTATGGTTCGCTCTCACCTCCCTCAGCTGTGCGTCAGGTAGGGCTGCCCGCTCTATGTCACTCAGTTTCTTCAGGATACGTTTTATAGTGGGGTCTTGGAAATCAGTGGGGTCAAACATCCGAGCCCGAAGGCCATACTGCAGGGTGTGGTTTGACATTTCCATGTTCTTTTGCAACTGCAAGGCACATATGGGAGAGAGAGGGAGGGGCATTAGCCAGCACACTTGTATCACAGAGGGGAAAAGGACAAGCTCATTCTCTAACTCCAGCACTCCCACAACTGTCTAGTCACCCCTATTAACACAACAACAACAACAACAGCAACAATTTATTATTTGTACACCGCCCATCTGGCTGGGCTTCCCCAGCCACTCTGGGCGGCTTCCAACAAAGATTAAAAATACATTAAAATGTCACACATTAAAAACTTCCCTGAACAGGGCTGCCTTCAGATGTCTTCTAAATGTCAGGTGGTTGTTTATGTCTTTAACATCTGATGGGAGGGTGTTCCACAGGGCGGGCGCCGCTACTGAAAAGGTCCTCTGCCTGGTTCCCTTTAGCTTTGCTTCTCGCAGTGAGGGAACCGCCAGAAGGCCCTTGGCATTGGACCTCAGTGTTGGGGTAGAACAATGGAGGTGGAGACGCTCCTTCAGGTATACTGGGCTGAGGCCATTTAGGGCTTTCAAGGTCAGCACCAGCACTTTGAATTGTGCTCAGAAACGTACTGGGAGCCAATGTAGGTCTTTCAGGACCGTTGTTATACAGTCTCTGTGGCTGCCTCCAGTCACCAGTCTAGCTGCCGCATTCTGGATTATTGATGATGATAAAATTTATTTCCCACCCTTCCTCGTGAAGGAACCCAAGGCAGCATTCCCTTGGGCTCAGGGCAAACAACAACACTAACCCCACAATTTAGGGTTTCACAGATCTGTCAGTTTCTGTTTATTTCTCTATGTTTGCACATCCGTTTCTGATGTTTTATTTTTTATTAGAAAAGAAGTCCTCATGAAAACTCATCAGCATTTTTGTTCAAATCTATCCTGTTATAAACAGGATAAATTGTATGCAATTTCCCCTAACACATACATGTTTTTCAAAGCCATTTCACTAATTTATATGCATCTTCATATGCACATAATGCATATTACTTAGCTGCAGAACTCTCTTGCAAAATTCGGAGGTGGCTGCATTTCGAAAGGTGGCTGTGTTTCGGTTCACATATTATTTCAGGAAGCGTGAATTAATAATATATAATAATAATAGTAATAATAATAATTTATTATTTATACCCCGCTCATCTAGCTGAGTTTCCCCAGCCACTCTGGGCGGCTTCCAATCGAGTGTTAAAAACAATACAGCATCAAACATTAAAAACTTCCCTAAACAGGGATGTCTTTTAAAGAGAAGATAGCTTCTTATTTCCTTCACATTTGAAGGGAGGGCGTTCCACAGGGCGGGTGCCACCACCAAGAAGGCCCTCTGTCTGGTTCCCTGTAACCTCACTTCTTGCAATGAGGGAACTGCCAGAAGGCCCTCGGCGCTGGATCTCAGTGTCCGGGCTGAACGATGGGGGTGGAGATGCTCCTTCAGGTATACAGGACATTGGGTAGCTTCCCCTTTAAATGTGAATTGAACTGAGTTCCCCACCACCACCACTGACCCTACCACACACTGCTGGTTTTCCTACCATCATCTGTCTGTTGGGCTCCGTGATGTTGGTGTTGTATGTCCAAGAAGCCTCTGTGTAAGAATTCCATACCACTTCGGCTGTGCTGTTGTAGTCCGCCAGGAATGTTTTAGCCTCGTTTTCATCAGTTATTTTATCTGGAAAAGGTTAAAGGGTGGGGAGGGAGAAACAAAAAGCTGGAAAAAGTAGGGAAATTAACTCACCTCCCTGTCTTTCTTTTAGTCTAGCATGTTAACTCCCAGTACCTAATTTCTAAAGAGACAAGTCCCAGGTTCCTGCAGAAATTTTACATTCTCTGATGGAATCAGAAGACCTTTCCCTACCTATGATGTGCAATTATTGGCTGTGGTTACTCATGGATGAAGACAAGGCATTCTGAACATGCTTAGGGGACCTATCCTTCTTAATATTATAGTTCACACTTCTAGGACAAACCCTATCACTTAAAACACACTCCAGGGCTGAGACCTGGTAATTCTGAAGACTCACCTGAGGCATTTTCATTCCCTGGCGTCCCCGTCCCCTTAAAGAGAAATGTTAGGAGAAGCCAGCAGGTGAGTGGTAGGTAAGTACTAGCTGAGCATCTACCTTTGCTCATTGGGAAGTTAAAATGAGCACACAGGTGGAGATGCCCGCATTCTAGAATCCGCTGCTCAGCCAATTCACCAGGCGGCAACTCATCCCACCTTCCAATTCATCTGTTACATCAGGAGCATGGAACTCCATTGGTTGGAGAGCCATCTCACGATGCTGACAAGGGTTGCACTCCTCATCAGCAGAGAGACATAACAGCTGGCCTCCCACTGCTTTGATAAGGGCTGCACTCCCCCTTATCAGTAGATGTATCACCCGGTCTTGACGAAGGGGGTCGATACCCCTTAACAGCAAAAGTCAAGTCAGCAGTTCGCTAGCCAAATCTCAACTTCAAAAAGGCTGCTGCCTGGCTCCTGCCCTACCAAGTGCCAGCCCAGAGGCAAAACAGCAGGTGCTTTAAGGATCAATACTTGTGGTTTATCAATGCTAGAAGGAAAGTACAGCCTGCTATCTCCCTATTCCTGGTCTCCCTAAAAGCCATCCTGCAGTGAAGACAGTTGTTCACCAGGGCTCTCACAGTCCTCCTCCTCCCATAGACAAACAAGACAAAAACCACTCCTTATTCCAGTTGCATCAGCCATTTCTTCCCAGTCAGATGTCCTGTGTTGTCCCCCTGTTTATGTAAGAGATTGCCACTTCCATTCCTATGTTCCGCTGCAAAATATAAAACAAGCTGAGTGCCCCCTTGTGGATTATAATTGCCCTGGTCCAATGGCAAAGCCAAGCAATGAGGTGGTCATCTAGTACCACCTCTTTTTTCTTTGGACACCTGCTACCGTTATGCCCAAGCACCAGGGTCATAGTGAAACCACCCTCCTGCAGGCCTCCCCCCCCCCCGTGACTTTGTGCCTTGGAAACTTTTGTTCAGTTTCTGTTAATTGATTCTCACGAAAACTTACAGATTCTGGCTTCACACAATTAACTCAAGGCAGTGTCAATTTACTCTTGGCAGAAAGCCAAGGTCTGCTTGACCTAGAAACTACTTACTCTGATTGGTTAACGACCAGCACTCAACTCTGTTATCTAGGAATGCTAGCACAGTTTGTGTTAGGTGTGTTAGGAGTAGGAGTGCTGTGTATGGTTAAGAGAGAGAGAGAGAGAGAGAGAGAGAGAAAGGATTTATTTTACTTTGTTTTGTATGCAGAGGCTCTGCTGGTTTCTTTTCCTTTTAATAAATCCTGTAAATAGTTATTCTGCGTCTAGCTGACTAGTCATTTCCACCTCAACTAGCTTCTTTGCTGTGCAGGAAAACTCTTCTACGTTTGGGCTAAAGCCATTAGAGCTATGCCTGACACTTCCAAGTTCCATGAGGTTATGGGTATTGTGCTGCCAGCCTGAGTTGTGGTGGTGTCAGCATCAACGGTGTTGGTTCCAGTAGTTCCAGAAGTTGTTGTTCCTGTTGGTGCAGCAGATGGACACTGGCTGGTTCCTGACTGTTGTGAGCTGGTGACGCAGTGGACACAAGGACAACAGCTGCAGCGTGTGAGTGCTGGGTGCTGTGGTTCCTGTTTTCTCTCTCGGTGGTCGTGAGTAGCTGGTTCCCGGTTCCAGGGACATTGCTCTCAAGATGGCCTCACAACCAGTTCAGATGGCTTTTGAGCGACTGAATGACTCCAATTACTTGCTGTGGTCGGAACGCATGCAGGCAGTGCTGCAGAGGGATCGTCTCTGGCAAGTGGTGAGTAAGTTTCCTGATGATGAAGACCTCGATAAAGACCAAAGAGCAAGGGCCACAATTGTTTTGGGGCTGGAAGATTCCCAGTTGCCGTATGTGAGGGGAATCAAGACAACTAGAGGTGTGTGGCAAGCACTTAAAGAACTTCATGTGCGTGAGACAGCGGTTTCCAAGCTGTTCATTCGCAAGGCATTGTACAAGGCAATGTTACAGCCTGGGTACAATGCAGGAACACCTACACAGTTTACAGTTAAAGTTTGCTGCGCTACAGGAAAGAGACTGTGCGTTAGACCAGCAGGAGAAGGTGGCTATTATTTTGAGTTCTCTCCCGGAAAGCTGGGATAATTTAGTTTTGTCTCTAGAAGGCATACAGGAGCATGATTTATCAGTCAGTTACGTTACTGGGCGTTTGATTGAAGAATGGCAGAAGAGGCAAGAAAGGTCGTTTTCTGCAGAGGCTTCTACAGGCAGGCGGTTTGGAAGGAGTTCTTATGCCGTGCCAGAGGTGAAGCAAAAGCAGCGTACCGGTGAGGAGTCAGCGTTTGCTGTTAGGCGTTGTTTCCGATGTGGGTCTTCAGCGCATCTAAAACGACAATGTCCGGAGTTGGTCAAGTCTCAGTGGCCGGTGCAAGAGCAGAGACGAGATCATCATCAGCAGCAGCGAAAAAAGAAATTCTTCAAACGAAAACAGTCGGCTCAGCTGGTGACCGCCGAGGTCAAGATTGCTGATGAGAAACAAGCTGTCTGGGTGGTCGATTCGGGAGCGTCTCGGCACATCGTAAATTCAGATGAATTGTTTGTTTCCAAGAACTCAGCACAGCGCAGCCAGGTGGCCCTAGCAGACGGAAGTACTTCCGAAGTGATTTGGGGGGGTGCAGTTTTTGTTGCTTGTTTTCGTGAATGCCTGCAAAATGTACTTTGTGTGCCTTCATTAAGGAGCAATCTGATGTCTGTAGATTGTTTGCTAATAGCTGGGTTTAAAGTGTGTTTTGAAGGAGACAGTTGCATTATTAAGAAGGCTGGTGAGATTTTAGGCACTGCTAAGTCAGAGGGAGGCTTGTTTTGGCTTAAAGCAGGATCTCAAGTTGCAGCAGTAGTCAGTAAATCTCAGCCTGCAGTGAATAACAAAGCTATACATGACAACTGTGTGCACTTATTGCATAGGAAAATGGGGCATACTGGCTGGAAAAGTGTACTAAAAATGTCTGAATTGGCTGATGGGGGTAATTTAAAGAGTTGTAACAAGTACCTTGATTGTAATGTTTGTAAAAAGGTTAAAACCCAAAGAGTCTCTTACCCCAGAAGTGACAGAGTTAGTGAGTCACTGCTACAGCTGGTTCACATGGACGTAATTGGTCCATTTGCTGTAAGCAGGGGTGGATCACGTTTTTCATTAACAATTGTGGATGACGCCACGCGTTACTCTTGGGTTTTTCTCATGAAGAATAAGGGTGACGTGTTCACTAAGTTTAAAGGCTGGGTGGCATCTGTGGAAAGATTTCTGTCCATTAAACTCAGAAGGATTCAGACGGACAGTGGTGGCGAATTTATGTCAAATGCTTTTAGAGATTGGTTACAAAAGCGTGGCATTGGGCATAGAAAAACGAACGCTTTTTCCCAAGAGGAGAATGGCGTTGCAGAGCGAAAACACAGATCTTTACAAAATATGATGTTTGCCATGCTTGATGATGCTGATTTGCCCATGTCTTATTGGGGGGAGAGCATGCTCACCGCTTGTTATCTCCAAAATAGGCTCTTTCATCAAACAATAGGTACAACTCCGTACTTTAAATTGTTTCAGAAATAACCCAAAATTGACCATTTGCATGTGTTTGGATCAAAAGCCTGGGTATTAATTCCAAAACAAATGAGAAAGAAGGGAGATCCTAAGACCAAACAGTTAGTGTTTGTGGGTTACCAGGAGCTGGGAAAAGGTTTCCGCTTTGCTGAAGGGACAAATGGCATTGTGATCTCCAGGAATGCCAATTTTTGTGAACATAGTGGCTGGGAGAGACTACATGCCAATACTGAGGTTTGGTTTGAACCTTCCCAGGAGCTTCATGACTCTGAAGGTAAACATAGAGAATCAGAGTCTGAGGGGGAGGAAAGTTCAGATAAGAGCTCTCAAGAAAGTGGAATTAGCCAGAGACCAGTTGCTAAGCAACAAAAGAGAGGTCGTAGTTTTGAGGAGGAAAGTGGGTCAGAAGAAAAATTTTCTCCCAGAAGATCTAAAAGACAAAACAAAGGAGTGCCTCCGGTGCGTTTTTCTCCAGATACTGCAAATGTGTTTAGTGTAATTGCAGAGCCCAAGAGTTTTCAGGAGGTGTTAAAGTTACCAAAAGAGGAGGCAGAGCTCTGGAAACAGGCAATGGAAGAAGAGATGTCCTCTCTGAATGAGCACAGGGTCTTTAAACCAGTAGCAGCGCCTGAGGGGGCAAAGATTGTAGGCTGCAGGTGGGTGTACAAACTTAAACCTCGGGTGACAGGAAAGTACAAATACAAAGCTCGTTTAGTGGCTGAAGGATACTCTCAGAGGCCTGGAAAAGATTATGACGAGACTTTTTCCCCTACTGCTAAGGGGGACAGTGTAAGGCTGATTCTAACGCTTGGAGCAAAGAGAAAACTCCTGTTAAACCATTTTGATATCCAGACTGCATATTTACATGCATCAATATCAGAAGACCTGTATCTAGCCGAACCGCCTGGTTATGAGACAGGTTCCAATAGAGTGTTGAAATTAAACAAAGCTTTATATGGTCTCAAACAGGCGGCAAGATCTTGGAACAAATGTTTCCATGAGGCCTTAGTGTCATTTGGTTTCAAGCAGAGTACAGCTGACAATTGTGTTTATGTACGTGGTACAGGCAGTGATCAAGAGTTTTGTCTGATTTGTGTAGATGATGTATTGTATGCTTGCAAAACAGATAAACAAACTAAAAGGTTTGCCAAGCAATTGTCCAGTAAGTTCAAAATGAAGGACTTAGGCCCGGTTAGGACATATCTAGGGTTGGAAGTGTGCTGGGCCCAAGATGGCAGCTGCCTAATTAGTCAGCAGAACAAAGTTAAACAACTACTGACTACATACAGGATGCAGGATTGCAAAGGGGCAGTGGTGCCTATGGATCCAGGTTTCATAAAAACACTTCATATAGATGAGAGTCCTGAATTTGAACATCCTGATATATATCATCCTGTAATTGGAAGTTTATTGTATCTAGCACAGTGGTCCAGACCTGATATTAGCTACGCAGTAGGCATATTGAGTAGATTGGTCTCAAAACCCACACTAAATGCCTGGAAGGGGGTAAAACAAGTTCTGAGATACCTCAAACAGACAATTGGCTATATGTTACAATTAAATTTTTCAGAGGATGAAATTTTGAGTTGCTACTGTGATAGTGACTGGGGAAATTTGCCAGATAGAAAATCTGTCACAGGACTAGTCATAATAGTCGGTGGAGCTTTAATCAGCTGGCGGTCACGCAAGCAAGACGTTGTAAGTGTGTCATCAACGGAATCCGAGTACGCCACATTGAGTGAATTGTGCAACGAGGTGATTTATTTCAAGCATTTGTTAGCAGATTTAAATGTAAATTGTGGAGAACCAGTACGAGTTTACATTGATAATCAGGCTTGTATAGCCTTAAGTAAAACAGAGGGTTTCAAATCACGTTCCAAACATATCTCTGTAAAATACCAAAATGTACGTTGCTGTGTACAAGACAATATAATCACATGTACTTATGTATCAAGTGAAGAAAATGTAACAGATGTATTAACTAAACCATTGGCAAAGATAAAGAACAAGCAAATGTCAAGGGTTTAGGTTTGCTGGAAAAATAATCTCCTACATAGGTGTTATTTGATGTTAATTGTCCAGCAGAATCTGTGAGGGGGTGTTCAGTTTCTGTTAATTGATTCTCATGAAAACTTACAGATTCTGGCTTCACACAATTAACTCAAGGCAGTGTCAATTTACTCTTGGCAGAAAGCCAAGGTCTGCTTGACCTAGAAACTACTTACTCTGATTGGTTAACGACCAGCACTCAACTCTGTTATCTAGGAATGCTAGCACAGTTTGTGTTAGGTGTGTTAGGAGAAGGAGTGCTGTGTATGGTTAAGAGAGAGAGAGAGAGAGAGAAAGGATTTATTTTACTTTGTTTTGTATGCAGAGACTCTGCTGGTTTCTTTTTCCTTTTAATAGATCCTGTAAATAGTTATTCTGAGTCTAGCTGACTAGTCATTTCCACCTCAACTAGCTTCTTCACTGTGCAGGAAAACTCTTCTACGTTTGGGCTAAAGCCATTAGAGCTATGCCTGACGCTTCAAAGTTCCATGAACTTTACCAAGCCCTTCTGGGTAGCCCTCTGGGACAGGGGGACGCCACTCAAAGTCCGGCCAGCCCAGCGTTTCATTGGTTCGCTTATTCTGTTCTTCTAGCCACTGAGTCACGGGACTGAAATACTCCAGCAGTGCTGACGCATCCATCTTATTTGTGCCAGTGAGTTGTTGGAGAATATTCTGCCAGGGCTGGGAAGAGCCAACCCTCAGTGCCTCGCTGCAGCGAAGAAAACAAAGAGAGGAATGGGTAGTGATGTAGAAGCAGCTACTGTACACATGTTGATAGCCACTGTGGAAGACCTACAAGACCAGGCGACTCCAGTCTCCGCCTGCTGTGGACTCCTCCACCACACAAGGGATTTGAGGAGACCTTGCAGTTTGGGTTTATTTTCTTGCCACATCTTCTGAAGCAGCCAGCAACCAGGCAGGGCAAACTGAAGCCAGTGCCAGCATCTTTGGGCAGCTGCCAGTGCCCCAACACCCCCTCTTTTTTATTGTATTTTTAAAGTGTGAGTTTTTGTGTTTGTTTTGTCTGGTGCCCTGGATGGCTGGGTCCCGTTAGCATTTAAATTTCCCACTACGCTCCCAGAAGAAGCATGACTGGGATATTTTGGGAAAATAAAATGGCAGGTCCTAGCCACCCAGTGTTGCTTGGAGCATCACCACTGCCAGGTAAGCTGGCCAGGGTCTGCTTTGCCCAGCCCCTCCCCACATGGTGACCAGCCATGAATAGTTGAACTTTTATGTCCTGCAGACTTTTGCAACTCCTTGCTCTGCAAGCACTTCAATTCCTGCTGCTCTTTGCTTGCAAGGTGCTTTGCATTATATGGTCAGTGGGAGTGGTAGGGGTGAGTTCAGCCCTTGGAACTCATGGAATCTGCTTCCCTAGGTGCCTAGGTGGCCACCCCACAAGCATGATAGGTGTCGGAAGTACCCTTCCATTGAAGAGTGTTGGTGATGCTATTCTTAAGGTCTCTCTCCAACACTGCATGCTTGTACAGTCACCTTTCCCAGGGTGTTTGAACATCTGGTTCCCGCTAATGGGTAAGTGCCCAGTGGCATTCAAGCTACGCCAAGATTATGCCAGGGGATCACTTCTGCAACCTGAGTTTGGTCACACCTGTGTGATCGCAGTCCTCAGGTCTGCATGTCACAGCCTTCTTGCTTTTTCCAACACAGCTGGACCCCTTCTTGTTACATCAGGGTGCCAGCAAGGGGGAAATGCCCCCAAGCAGAGAATTGTTAGCCTAGGTCTTCCCACCCGCTTCTAACGCCGTTTAGGTAGGAGACCACGCCTTGCTGTTTCCCCATCTCTCCCTGCTGTCACCTGAGCTTCTGTCCGGCTTCTTTGGATTGGTAGATGTCACAGGTATGAAGATTGCCAGTGTGGTTGGCAGCTTGGCAGAGCGCCTTGTGGAACTGGAACTGCAGGATGAAACTGACAAAGTACCTGCCCCAGACAAAACAAAAATCCATATACTTCTGGTACCCATCAGTTCTTCAGTAGGACACCCACTCCCACCCCCACCGCCCAATACTACTACTACTACTACTAATAATAATAATAATAATAATAATAATAATATCACAGCAAATTCTGTCATACTGAACAAGAGTCAATTTTTGAAGGCATAATATTAAAAAAAATGAAGCATGGAAGGATCTGCCAGTTTGGTTCTTAGGTTTTCATTTTTCAATTTTCTGCAGCAAATTGGTGATTATTTTTTTTAAAAAAGTTCTCTTGTAGGATTATCAACGTTTTAGGGCAAATTTCTCCTAAATATGCACAATTCCACAAGCAATTCCCACTAATATAAGCAGTTCTGCAAACAAAGTTTGCACCACAAAATTCAGATAAGTGTAAATTTCAAAGGAAGACCTTGCTTAGTTTCTGATATTGTTTCAGAAAGTATGAATTTGATAGTCACCTTTAAATGTGAACAACTTCATACAATTTCTCGCCCAGCCTTAAAAAGAATATGCTAGTCAAGAACTCTCCGCAAGTTCTGCATTTCTAAAGCAGCTGGGGAAGAAGTAGTCTTTGGATCTACAAATGTTATTGGACTCCAACTCCCATGATCCTCAGCTGTGGGTCATTCTGTCTTGGGGGAAGCAGAAGTCCAACAGGAACTGGAGGGTCAAAGGCTCCTCGTTCCTATACTAAAGAGTATGGAGTTCAGAATTGATTTTGGGGGACCTAACTCCATGCAGCCTTCCTCTGCCACTAGGGTGTGTCATTTTAGGGGGTGAAACTTAATTTCTGCAAATTTCTTCAGTGTGGAGTCTTGAAAATATGTTTTTGGGTGTGAGGAATTCAAATCTGCTATTTATTTTTTGTGATTGAGCAACATTTAGCTTGGTAAGTCTAGGTTTGATGGAAAAGCACATCAACTGCTTTTGGAAAACCAAAGAGTTTCAATTTTACCTTCTGAAAATGTCAGATAATGATTACTAATAATAATAATATAACTGCAAGTACTTTGCAAAATTTTAATGCTCTCTATGCAATTTTACACACGTTTTACTTTCCAGGCAAAACTAAATTATATTAATTTAACCAATATATATATTGAATTCCCATGTCATATTACAACTTTTTAGCACCGCTCATTTTGGGAATTTGAAAGTTGAAAAATTCAACACGTCCTTCTCTACCACCTTAGATCTGCTTGTCAGAACCTTTAGGTAGTTCAACACTGTAGAACATTGCAACGTACTCGACGTTCCATGATTAATGAAGGCATATACACCAGCCTCACTCAAGAACATCCGTGAAGCTCACCATGTTTCATTTACACATTCCACATTCCCCAACTCTTTCAGCTCCCAGTACCTGATATAAGGTGTGTTGCCAGGTATATGATATTTAGCACCAGGGTCGAAGTTGGTTTCATCTCTTGCAATAGGAGGGCAAATTCCCTGGTATTTTGTTCTGGAGAAAAGTCAGCCATGTGGGCAGAGAAGAAACGGAACAGCATTAGCACAAGTCTCTAGAAATGAAGAAGATTCCAGGTTGTTTGTTCTTAATCTAGATTTGATGCTGATCATGGGTATGCCGTTTATTATTTTTATTTATTTATTCGTCGCATGTCTATACCATGTTTATCTTCCAAGGAGCTCAAGGTGGTGTACTTGGTTCTCCCCCCCACCCCATTTCATCCTCACAACAACCTTGTGAGGTAAGCCAAGAGTGTTGGAAACACACCTGGGAAGGCTGCCAACTTCCCAAGACTCTGGGGCCTCTCCCCGGTGGTCCTCCCTGGCTATAAATCTCCTTCAGTCCAGAGAGACCGGGATAAGCGACCCCTGCCTCCTGAGAGGAGCACACTTGTCTTCTTGCATATCATAGCAGAAGAGTCAATTGTAGTTCTAAACTACTGATTTTTCGCTCTATAGGACGCACCTGACCATAGGACGCACCTTGTTTTACAGGGGGAGAACAAGAAAAAAAAATTATCCCCCTCTCTGCTCAGCGCCCCTTCAGCGAAGTGGCAGGAGAAACAGAGCCCCTTCCATTTCTCCTCCCACTTTGCTGAAGAGGCACTGCACAGCTCTCCCTCTCTCCTGAAGCCAGGAGAGTCTTGCTCTCCCGGCTTCAGCAAAAGGAACCCGAAACCTTCGGAGTACAGCGCAAGTTCCTACTGCACTCCAAAGGCTTCAGGCGGCTATCCCTGAAGCATGGAGAGCGAGGCTTCAGCGAAAGCAACGCGAAGCCTCTGGAGCGTGGAGGGGGCGCTCCCTCTGTGCTTCGGAAGCTTCGGTTGCTATCGCTGAAGCCAAGGAGCCTGCATTCGCTCCATAGGATGCACACACATTTCCCCTTCATTTTTGAAGGGGAAAAATTGCGTCCTATAGAGCGAAAAATACAGTATTTTATTTTACAGTCTATATACAGAGAATCAGTCAGCATGTCTGTGCTCTTTGAGCACCAGTACAGAACCTGCATCACAATCAGAAGTTAAAGTAACTTCCAACAGTACTGAGACTTCTTGTCTCACGCTCTCTCAGACACTAACATGATATAACCAAACATAGTGCTACTGCTGGAACAGCACAGATGGATAAAAATCCTAACAAAGAGATGGCGACTGGCCCAAGGTCACCCAGTGACCTGAGTGAGGGACCTGACCTGAGTGACCTCATGGCTGAGTGGGGATTTGAACCCTGGCCTCCCTGGTCATAGTCCAACTGGCCTCCCTGGTCATAGTCCACAGCTTTCTGAACTGTGTGTTGCGACACGTTAGTGTGTCGGCTTCAGTGTGTAGCTGTGTTACACAAACACTCCCCGTGCTCCTCCTGAGGCTAGAAAGGGTTAGCTTAACCTCCAGCTTGCTAGTCAAACTGAATTACTGTATTGCGAAATGATGCAAAACTGAATTACAGTCATAACTTCATGTTACGTCCACTTCATGTTACGTTCTTTCAGGTTACATCCGGCGGCGACCCGGAAGTACCGGAAAGGGTTACTTCCGGGTTTTGCCGCTCGCGCATGTGCAGAAGTGCAAAATGATGCCGCGCGGATGCGCAGAAGCGGCAAACCGCAACCTGCGTGTGTGCAGACGCGCCACTGCAGGTTGCGCTCTTTTCGTGTTGCAAACGGGCCTCTGGAACGGATCCCGTTTGCAACCAGAGGTACCACTGTAACTGTGTCGCAAAATGATGTATGTGCAAAAAGTGTGTTATCAACTTTTGAAAAGTTCAGAAAGCTCTGGTCTAACTATTATGCCACACTGGCTCTCTTGCCTTGCACCCAGTTGCCCCTTCTTTCTCTGTCACTGCATCATGGATTACTCTGCCTCCACCCCACATGCTTGGCTGTTTGGGAGTGCCTGATGTGATGACATCATGTCACCCATTTCCCTTACTAAGCACCGCAGTTTATGTCTAGCTTTGCCCTAAGAAAGTGGCACAAAGAAGGGAGCAAACTGAAACTCACATCAATCAATGTCCGATCAACATGTATACAGGTGCGTGCATTTCTCTCTTCCTCCAGTAATTTATATTTTTCTCAGACCATCTTCCTATCTGCTAGTGAGGGAGGACCTCCCTCCATCATGGGCTGAGCAAGATCCAGCTGCTCAGCCCCACTTCCTTGCCTCAAGAGATCATCAGTGGACTGCTGCCTAGTAGTCTGTTCCTGACTTGAATATGACTTTTATAGGGAGCGGGTGGCGCTGTGGTCTAAACCACTGAGTCTACTGGGCTTGCCGATCGGAAGGTCAGCAGTTCAAGTCTGTGTGATGGGGTGAGCTCCCGTTGCTCTCTTTCAGCTCCTGCCAAGCTAGTAGTTCGAAAGCGCGCCAGTGCAAGTAGATAAATAGGTACCACTGCGGAGGGAAGGTAAACAGCGTTTCCATGCGCTGTGGCACTCATCACGGTGTCCTGTTGTGCCAGAAGTGGTTTAGTCATGCTGGCCACATGACCCGGAAAGCTGTCTGCACACAAATGCCAGCTCCTTCGGCCTGAAGTGAGATGAGTGCTGCACCCCATAGTCAAGATGACTGGACTCAACTGTCCAGGGGTCCTTTACCTTTACCTACCTCTGTAGGTTTGAGGATTCTTTGGGAAACTGCTTTGAAAACCTCTTGGGGTTATAAAGTGGAATACAGTGGTGCCTCAGGTTAAGTACTTAATTCGTTCCGAAGGTCCGTACTTAACCTGAAACTGTTCTTAACCTGAAGCACCACTTTAGCTAATGGGGCCTCCTGCTGCTGCCGCACCGCCAGAGCACAATTTCTGTTCCCATCCTGAAGCAAAGTTCTTAATCTGAAGCACTATTTCTGGCTTAGCGGAGTCTGTAACCTGAAGCGTATGTAACCTGAAGCATACGTAAGCCGAGGTACCACTGTATAAGCAATATAACTGATGGGTCCCTTGGCCAATAAACTGAATAAATTCCTGAATATTTTTCCTTCTTAACTTTGTGTATACTCACACATACTCATACATTTCTTTCTCTTTCTGTCTCTCTTTCTTTCTCTTTCTCCTGTCTCTGTCTGTCTGTCTGTCTCTCTCTCTCACACACACAGTTGTTGAGAAGATATATGGGTCCCTCAAGCAAATATGGACTTCCTCCTTCCCAATTTTGAAATTCAGTCCTATCACCCGAAATCAGCTCCCCTCACACAGATTCTTGAAACAATGGCTTCCCTTGCTCAGACATTATGGCAGCCCTCTACCCGCCACAGTTGCATTGCTGAGGGGGGGCCTTTACCTCAAGTACCACCAGTCATAGTTGTAGCGGTTGGGAGGGGTGCGCCCATTGAAGACATTCCATCGCCACTGGTCTATCAAGTAGCCAAAGGGCAGGAAGGCGATCTTCTCCAGGGCCATTTTTAATAGGTAGTTGATGTCGCTCTCTGCAAAGAAGAAGGGAAAGGGGAAAGAAGACTCAGAGCTGGAATAAGAGCAGAATAAGTACTCTGTAGATCTTGTGCCACAAGTCAAGAGCAGAGTAAGCCGTTTGAGATGACCTGGGCAAGTGACCCACAAGCCTTGGGGCACAAAGACCTACCTGACTTTATAGGAAATTCCTTTCCAACCCAACGGATGGCAGCAGTCAGACCTTGAGCATGCACAAAGCTGCCCTCTGGGTTGCCCAAGGGGAACAGGTGTGGATATGAAGGGCTCCCCAATCCCTAACAGCAATAAAGAGTGGAGAGCAAATTTTGGGTTTCAGTCTAGGTCTGGCATGGCTGAACTTGGCCCTCCAGATGTTTTTGGACTACAATTCCCTTTTTTCCTATTTAAATTTTATTAACATATAAAACACATACATATACATTTACACAATACATATACACAACACACTACCTTATTTTCATAATATAAAACATACCTACATTACTCTATATAATACCTACCTATACTGTACATATCAACATACCTACACACCTACCCCACATGGACACCCACCAAGTGACTTGACTTCCAGCTGTTCTTGTTACACTACTTTATTTTTCCAACTAGCTTAAACACATTTAATTATTTCTGTAATCTCTTCTTCTCTCTTGACTTTACTCTCCTTTCACTCTAATCGTTTTCTGGATTCACTCAATATTTGCCAGAAATTCTACTTTTTCCACATAAATTTTGATGTATTCCTTAAAGATAGCCCACTCCTTATTCACTTTTTGTACCATATCTCCTCTTATCCTCCCTGTTAGTTCGGCAATATGGAAGTATTCCATCATTTTGGATAACCAGTCTGCTTTAGTTGGGACGCTGCTGCTTTTCCAATTTTGGCCAGTCAATAACCTTGCTGCTGTAGTTGCATACATAAATATTGGTCTGACAGTTCTTTTTATTTCCTCTGACATGATACCTAGGAGAAAGGATTCTGGGTTTTTTCCAAATGAAAATCTAAACATATTTTTCAGTTCGTTATAGATATTTTCCCAGAATCCCACTATCTCTTTGCACTCCTACCACATATGTAGAAAGGTTCCTGCCTTGTTGTTGCATCTCCAACAGACATCACTACAGTTTTTATACATTTTTGCCAGTCTGACCGGGGTCAGGTACCATCTGTATTGCATTTTCATTACATTCTCTCTTAAATTATAGCACGCTGTAAATTTGATATCTCTTTTCCACAGCCGTTCCCATTGGCTCATCATAATATTTTCTCCTACATCCTGGGCCCACCTTACCATCACTGTCTTCACTTGCTCCTCCTTTACCTCCCATTCTAGGAGCAAAACATATAATTTGGAACTATGTTTACTTTTAGATTGGATTAAGTACTCATCCAGTCTTGAAATTTCTTTCTCAAATCCTTTTTATCTTTTGCCAATCTCTGATTAATTTGAAAATATTGCAGCCAATCGTTCAAATATTTTTTAACTTCCTTATATTCTTTCAATTTAAGTTTGTTATATTCCTCTTCCAATAATACCTTATATGTTGCCCAATTGTTATTCGTATTCTTTCTCTTTACAGTCATGATTTCTAAGGGTGAGGTCCACCAAGGTGTTTTGGGTTCTAGGATCCCTTTATATTTCATCCATATTTTATACAATGAATTCCTTATAATATGGTCCATAAAACCCTTGTGGACTCTCACCTTTTCATCTATTAGGTATGCATGCCATCTAAATTGAGTGCCTACTCCCTCCAGATCTAACACATCAGTGTCCTTTAACTTAATCCACTCCCTGGGACTACAATTCCCATCACCCCTGATCACTGGTCCTGTTAGCTAGGGATGATGGGAGTTGTAGTCCCAAAACATCTGGAGGGCAAGTTTGGCCATGCCTGGTCTAGGATCTTCTCTTTCTTCTTCAGCAGCTGGGAAGCCCTGGAGTGATACAAGTCTGGCTCCACGTCCCAAAAGCAACTAATCTCAGCTGGAAACCTGACCCTTGAGAAATGTCCCATCAACTCTATCAATTACTTATTCAGCACAGTTCTCCTACATCACCCACAGTGCTCAATGGTTACCTATATCCTCAGTGGCTTCGTCAAGCAGTCCAATTTTCTTGAGGTGGGTGGGGGTGGAGACGGACAAGCCCATGACATCGCCAATGGCTTCATGAAAGCCAGGGTTGGCCCCACTGCGGAAGGAGACGGGTTGGTCCTTGTACTGCAGGTAGTATTCAATATGCCCCATCTCATGGTGTACTGTGAAGAGCTGCTCCATGGTGATGGTTGTGCACTGCTTTATCCTGCAAAGCATGGAGCAGAAAGGTGAGGATGCAACATTGGTTCTGTTAAAATGCACCAGTTGAGCTAATAGGGCACCTGCTTGACAAACTGGAAAGGTTGTTCCTGCTTCCCTTTTATACAAGGAGTCCTCAGAAGAGTTGAAAAGGAAGTCCCCTCTTCAGTTTCCCTGCACAGGGCACTGAGCCAAGGGGGTGCTAAGCTATCATCATCACCCTGTATTCATACAGGTACCTATTTAGAAGATCCATTAAAAATAGCAACTGCACCAAAAGGAAATACAGTCATACCTTGGGTTGAAGTTGCTTCAGGTTGAGTGCTTTTGGGTTGCGCTCTGCAGCGATCCGGAAGTAACGGAACACATTACTTCCGGGTTTCACTGCTCGCGCCTACGCATATGGTCAAAATGATGTAACACGCATGCACTGAAGCGGCGAATTGCAACCCACGCATGTGCAGACACGGGTTGCGTTTACTTCAGGATGCGAACGGGGCTCCAGAATGGATCCTGTTCATATCCAGAGGTACCACTGTATTGTGAGAATAAGAAGTATTTGTCCTCAGCAAATCTTGTCCTCACTCAGGGCACCTTATTACCAAGGTCTGCCCCTGCCCTCTTGTCAATATAGAATTTAAATTGCTTAAAGCTCTCACAGATGTAATCCTTGGAACACCAGTCCTTCTCGGTAGCTTCGCAAGGGATTCAAAGACATCTTAACATATTAAGTGCTCCCATACACTATAGTTCCCAGGGTTCTCCAGGAAAGATTTAGCACACGGAAAAGGTTTTCAGAACTGGTTTATACGTTTAGTAGATTTATCACTGATACACACTATAAATTTAAAGCACATCGAAGGCACATGACTTCCTCCTAAGACTCCTGTCAACTGCAGTTTGTTAAGGGTACTGAGATCTGTAGCTCTGAGAGGAGGAAACTAGTACCTATTATCATTATTCATTTCATTTCTATACCGCTTAAATTGAACCACATGTTGTTACTAAAACTAGACGTTGATATTTTCCCCAAGACCTATGTTTCTTTAAAAGGACCTGCATAAACGCATTCTGTGGTTCTCTTCCAAGAAGGCATTTGGTTCCCCCTTTCCAAGACAAGGCCCTTTCACATGCAGTAGGCACCTGAAATCTTTGCGGTTGTAGAAGTCCCAGGCCGACGCATGGCACACCACCTCTCGGCCATCTGTTGGCTTCTCCAGCATAGAATCCTTCCAGAATTCAGGTGGCATCTCAATCATGCCAAGTGAGGTGAAGAATGCGTCCGCCTCCTGGAACATGCGCGTTACATTCCAATTCTAGGAAAGAACCCACCCACAGAATGAGATACCATGAATTTTTTTGGATCCAGACATAGCCATGCTTAATGAAATCAGCAGGGCTTAAGTTTTTGCTTAGTCGTTTAGTTGTGTCCAACTCTTCGTGACCCCATGGACCAGAGCACGCCAGGCACTCCTGTCTTCCACTGCCTCCCGCAGTTTGGTCAAGCTCATGTTAGTAGCTTCGAGAACACTATCCAACCATCTCGTCCTCTGTCGTCCCCTTCCCCTTGCGCCCTCAGTCTTTCCCAACATCAGGGGCTTCCGCTGCTGCTAATTCAAGCCCCACTGATTTCAATGGATCTACTATTCTAAGCATGGTAAGTTGAGATTCAACCCGTAATAGATAACAATACAGGCGTTCTCTTGTTGGGAGTACTCATTGTTCCCCTAATGTGTGCACTTATTCTGCAGCATCTCACTGCAGAATGGCAGCAATACCACCCCACCCTCAGTGATGTTTAGGTATGTACCGTATTTTTTGCTCTATAAGACTCACTTTTTCCCTACTAAAAAGTAAAGGGAGATGTGTGTGCATCTTATGGAGTGAATGCAGGCTGCGCAGCTATCCCAGAAGCCAGAACAGCAAGAGGGATTGCTGCTTTCACTGCGCAGCGATCCCTCTTGCTGTTCTGGCTTCTGAGATTCAGAATATTTTTTTTCTTGTTTTTCTCCTCCAAAAACTAGGTGCGTCTTGTGGTCTGGTGTGTCTTATAGAGCAAAAAATATGGTAGCTGTTTTCACTCGCAATCCCTGCTGTCTATATGAAGGCTGCAGTCAAAGCAGCAAAAGTGTAAGAAGAAAATCGTATGTAATAACAACACGGATGACCTTACTTGCTGCCTCATAGTATTGGTGACATCAAGGTTGGGCTTATTTGGGTAAGGGATCATCATATCGTAAATGTTGTTCCACTGCTGGGCCCACATGTTACCTGCAGGGGGCAAAGCAGTACAGCTTAGCTTGAGACGAACAGTTAGTTTCAGCCTTTTCCTACCATAAGGAGTAATAGCAAGAAGAAGAAGCTTATGATGCAATATCACCGGGAAGCTATATTTGTCAATTTTCCACATTTGGGGCATGGAAGGAAAAAAATAACAACTGTGGTTTTCTTCCCAAGTCTTGTTAGATCCAATAGGGCCATTGAAGATATCACATTAATTATGTGGAGGCAAGCAGTGTGCACTTTTTTAGTTACCGTATTTTTTGCTCTATAAGACTTACTTTTTCCCTCCTAAAAAGTAAGGGGAAATGTGTGTGCGTCTTATGGAACGAATGCAGGCTGCGCAACTATCACAGAAGCCAGAACAGCAAGAGGGATTGCTGCTTTCACTGCGCAGCGTTCCCTCTTGCTGTTCTGGCTTCTGAGATTCAGAATATTTTTTTTCTTGTTTTTCTCCTCCAAAAACTAGGTGCGTCTTGTGGTCTGGTGCGTCTTATAGAGCAAAAAATACGGTATGTTATTAGTAACTTAGGGTGGGTAGTCTGAACAGCTTCAGGTCTATGGGGCAACCATGATAGTTTCCCTGGTTTGCAGATCATAGAATTGTAGAATTAGAAGGGACCCCAAGGATCATGTAGTCCAGGCTTCCTCAAGCTCGGCCCTCCAGATGTTTTGAGACTACAATTCCCATAATCCCTGACCACTGGTCCTGCTAGCTAGGGATCATGGCAGTTGTAGGCCAAAAACATCTGGAGGGCCATATTTGAGGAAGCCTGATCTAGTCCAACCCCCTGCAATGCAGAAATATGCAGCAGCCCCTTATGGGGATCAAACCTGCAACCTTGGCACTATCAGCACCATGCTCTAAACCAGTGTTCCCCAACCTTGGGCCTCTAGCTGTTTTTGGACTACAACTCCCATCATCCCTCGCTAGCAAGACCAGTGGTCAAGGATGATGGGAATTGTAGTCCAAAAACAGCTAGAGGCCCAAGGTTGGGGAACACTGCTCTAAACAACTAAGAAACCCAGGCTGCCCAAAGATCCAGAAAGACTGGCAGCACCTACTCCAAGGCTTTTATGAGAGTGAGAGATTATGATTCTTGTGAACATTGTTCTCCCACCCTTTGGAAGATGCATTTTGGAAGCACTGCCTCAAACTCATAGAAATAATGTAGTTGGGTCAAGAGAGCGGTAGACTCAAAAAGGTGGGAAACCTCTGGCCGAGGCTCTGGCAACCTCTAGGTTGGGTTATTGCAACACATTATAAATGGGGCTACCTTTGAAGATGGTTCAGAAACTGCAACTGGTGTAGAATTTGCTGCCCAGATTGTTGACCAGGACAGGCGAAACTTACACCAATTCTTCCACAACTGCGCTGGCTACGAATTAGTTTCCAGGCTCCATTCAAAGTGCAGGGGAGCTGTGTAAGACCCCAATACATCAAGGACCACATCTCCTCATACAAACCCAACCCTTTGATCGTCATCTGAGGCCCTTCACTGTGTTCCCCTGTGTGCACAGGTCTGGAGGGTGGCAATGTGAGAATAGGCCTTTTCAGTGATGGCTGTCCCCTTGTGGAATGTTCTCCCCATATGGAGGCTCTGCTGACTACTGACCGAGCTATGATCCCGTAATCTTTACCTGTTTTTAGGTGCCATGCATTTCCCCACCCCCTTTTTACCTGGACTTTTAGCCCTTGATGTGATGGTGTGATTTAAGACCACAGTTTTATTGCTACAGATGCTTCAGTTTTATTGACCACAGACGTTTCAGGTTCTGTGTTTTCAGACTGCGCACCACGCCAAACTCAGAAGTACCGGAACGGGTTACTTCCGGGTTTCGGCGCTCACGCATGTGCAGAAAAACTAAATCGCGCTTTGCGCATGTGCAGAAGCGCTGAATCACAACCCACACGTGTGCAGACGCAGCGCTGCGGGTTGCGAACGTGCCTCCCGCATGGATCACGTTCGCAACCCGAGCGTCCACTGTAAATCGCTTTGGGTCACATTTGTGAGAAAAGTGACTAGATCATCATCTCTAGCACTGATGAGACTCAATTGAAATGGACCCTGTTCACTCTTAGGCATGGCAGCTTCAAACAACCCAACTGGTCAGCCTGTATAGAGTGTGGCAGGACACTTCATGCATTCAGAAACGAGCCATCATGATTTTCTATAGCTTGACCTCCACTTCATCCCCTTTTTATTGCCATCTTACCCAGTAAGTGAGCTGGAATGGGGCCTTTCAGGTTGATGTACGTAGGGCCGTAGCGCTCATACAGTTTCCTCCTGACAAAAGCATGCAGGTTTAGGTAAAGGGGTTCCAGCTGATGATAGAGTTGCTCCAGGTCATCCTCAAAAGTTGGTGAATCATACCAGGAGCGCCAATAGTCACCGGTATCCTTGAAGCCTGGACGCCAACAAGAGCACAGAACCCAAGGAAGTCACACATGCATAATCTCAACACAAGGTTGGAGAATCATTCCCCCACCACATCGTATATCCATGTTGTTCAATGTCTGTCTGTTCTAAAGGCACAGAGCACACAACCACAAACTGAAAGCCAATTCACATGATCATTTTTGGCATGGTTGTTGTTAAGTTGTGGGTGAACATATCAGATGACACAGTGATTCTTCAAACAGCTCTTGTTTTATTCACAGGTCAGAAAAGAACTGAACTGAAGGGTTCAGCCAGCCTGCTTATATAGAGCTCCACTACAACACAACAGTAACCATTTTCTGTAACTATCCAATCACTGAATGTCACTTTCAATCCCTTATTTGCATAACTATCTACAGTATCCCCCTGCTGGCCCAGGGTGAGAACTTCAGTACATAACAGTTGTGTGGCGGGGTAAGTCAAAATTCATTGTTGCAGTGATGACCCTCTCCTAAACACATTGACACATGCTCACCATTCCCTCAAATATTTTCAAAATGGGATGGAAATCAGTTGAGAATGTGCGTGCTGAGGTAACACACCATAAATCATCAGATCACAGTGGCTTCACTCTGGCATTGCAGACCCATTCTCCAAATGGGTCCTCTCTTAGGAAACATGGGGAATACATTTCTAAAAGGAGGGCAGTAGGGAGAGCTACAATATTCAGGCCTTCTCTGAAGCTTTCAATCACCTTTTTTGCCTAAGCTAAAATGCCCCAACTGCTTGCAACTTTCTCCGTAAGGCAGTCTTTTGATCCCATGAATGGCCCATTTCCTATTTACACCTCCCAATCCATATTTAAAGCATCTCACCATCCATTTTGTAGGCCTCGTTGCTTAGCACAACAAATTCCTCATACTTGGGCCGCTGGGGATTGCCGGCTGCGTTGTGCCACCCTTCCCAGGCATAGAGCAGTTTCCTGTAATTGTGAGAGGTGGCCATGATGTCCGTTATCTCTGAGAAGTGAGTGCAGGAGAAGAGACCAGAAACAAAAAACAAAACAAAAAAAGACAGAAAATGGTCATAGGTTGAAAAGAACCCATTTTGTGGGTGATGTGCTTCATCACAAGGGCAGTGCTATTTATTCAGTGTTATTGTTCAGGGACAAAGGAGTCCCCTCCCCTCAAGTTTGGGGCTATTTTTGATTCGGTGGTAGATTGAGAAGCATCTCAACAGCACTGGTTTCTGTCTTTCAAATTGGGAAACATTAATTCTGGGTTTGCTGGCAGCTGAGCGCTTGTAACTTCTCTCAAAAGTGCCCTAGTTTTTGAAATGCAGTGGTACCTCTGGTTGCATACACTTCAGGTTACATACGCTTCAGGTTACAGACTCCTCTAACCCAGAAATATTACCTCAGGTTAAGAATGAAGTAATATGCTTCAGGATGAGAACAGAAATTGTGCTCCGGCGGTGTGGCGGCAGTAGGAGCCCCATTAGCTTAAGTGGTGCTTCAGGTTAAGAACAGTTTCAGGTTAAGAACAGACCTCCAGAACAAATTAAATACTTAACCCAAGGTACCACTGAATGTAAATCTTTGGACACAGCTGCTACACATAATTTCTATTCTAGCCCTTATCAATGTACAATGATACATTTGGTGGCCAAAAAAATGGCTGAAACACATTAAAGGAAGACATCATTTTTAAGGGCCCCAAATCAATCAGGCTCTTCAACTCTTGCAGTGTCAAGAGTTGTGGGGGCAAAATGGTCTCACACTTGAAAAATAAGCAAACTGTTGAACAGGAGTTAAGAACTTGTGGGTCTCTGAGTGTTTTTGAACCACAGCTCACACTATCCCTCACCATTGGCTATGTTAGCTTCCTAGAGCGGCTAGGAGTTGGAATAATAAAACAACAACAACAACAACAACAACAACAACTGGATGGCCCCATGTTCCACAAGTGCTGTAGAATACGAACTAAGACAATCTGTGGCATGATAAGCACCACGTAAATATTTGTAAACATCAAAGCAAGCATGTGACATTTTACGCCACTACAATGTCACAGTTATCTGTGACCATGGGACTTGTGGTATTTCTGACACAGCCCTCAAATCTCAAGAAATCACCTCCCCCTTGAGGTGCTCCTGTGTTGAAAGCAGTCACGTAGATTGGGGTGTGGGAGGGTTACGCTAATGAGAAGAGGAAGATACACACCTGGTTCTAGAGCCCAACAGCTGGAATTCTGATTTGGCAGACATACTTTGGAAGTGGAGTAGATATTGTCCATCTCACTCAGAATAGTGTTATACTTAGAAAGGAAAAAGAAATAGTCCAGGTTAGTGTGATAGTTCCATACCTGCTAGTTCTAGTTACTCCTTTTCAGCCCAGCCACAGTGTCACCTGTTCCACACCTCAGGTCTGCTTTGCACCCTATAATCTTTTACAGTTTCAACAAAGAATGGCTGCCTGGTGGTAATAGCAAAGACACCCAGGGAGGCTGCCTCAAACACAGGCTTCCTGAGTAGTGTTCAAAATTATTTATTTTATGATGAACTTGAAACTTAGGTGTCTGTAGCCAGCCAAGTCAGGAAGGGGAACAAAAACGCCTTCATTTTCCCTGTAATCTTGCATTATTGAAAGTACAAAACTATTGGGCGAGTCCCTTTTGTTTCAGCATAAAAGCCTGCGGTTCTCACATGACTTTGATGTGACACTTCCACCACACTGGGCGCTGCAACTATGACATAGTGAATTGAGCAGAATGGAAGACGAGAGGCACAGGGGGTGCTCAATTTTGGAGTCTCTGAAATCTGACAGGCCAAAGTCCGCCTCTGTTTAGGGTAAGGTATATAAGAGAAGAGGTATATATGTAAGAGGTATATAAGAGAAGGTATATAAGGGATGTGGGTGGCGCTGTGGTATAAACCACAGAGCCTAGGGCTTGCCAATCGGAAGGTCGGCGGTTCGAATCCCTGTGATGGGGTGAGCTCCTGTTGTTCGGTCCCAGCTCCTGCCAACCTAGCAATTTGAAAGCACGTCAAAGTGCAAGTAGATAAATAGGTACTGCTCCGGCGGGAAGGTAAATGGCATTTCTGTGTGCTACTCTGGTTCGCCAGAAGCGGCTTAGTCTGCTGGCCACATGACCCGGAACCTGTCTGTGGACAAACGCTGGCTCCCTCGGCCTATAGAGCGAGATGAGCACGCAACCCCAAAGTCGTCAGCAACTGGACCTAATGGTCAGGGGTACCTTTGCCTTTATATAAGAGAAGAAAGGAGCTCTGGAAAAAAAAAAATGGCACAGTGGTGGGGGAAGGGAGTTGTGTTAGGATGAGGGCTGATTGCTGGAAGAAGAGATTGTGAAGCGTGCCTGCATTCAGGGCACATGAGAATGTGAAAGAGAGCAAAAGGAGTTGGCAAGTGCTTTGATGTTAGATAACCATCTCCAGTAGGTATAATACTCCGGGGCAGGGGGTGGGGAGAAGGGTAATAAGTTTCAGGGAGTAAGACTGGGCACCAAGGAAAATAATAATAATAATTTATTATTTATCTTAAAAAGCAGAGACATCACCTTGCCAACAAAGGTCCGTATAGTTAAAGCTATGGTTTTCCAAATAGTGATGTATGGAAGTGAGAGCTGGACCATAAAGAAGGCTGATTGCCGAAAAATTGATGCTTTTGAATTATGGTGCTGGAGGAGACTCTTCAGAGTCCCAAGGACTGCAAGAAGATCAAACCTATCCATTCTGAAGGAAATCAGCCCTGAGTGCTCACTGGAAGGACAGATCCTGAAGCTGAGGATCCAATACTTTGGCCACCTCATGAGACGAGAAGACTCCCTGGAAAAGACCCTGATGTTGGGAAAGATGGAGAGCACAAGGAGAAGGGGACGACAGAGGATGAGATGGTTGGACAGTGTTCTCGAAGCTACCAGCATGAGTTTGACCAAACTGCGGGAGGCAGTGGTAGAAAGGAGTGCTTGGCATGCTCTGGTCCATGGGGTCATGAAGAGTCGGACACGACTAAACGACTACAATTATTTATACCCTGCCCATTTGGCTGGGTTTCCCCAGCCACTCTGGGCGGCTTCCAACAGAATATTAAAGTACAATAGTCCGTCCAACATTAAAAGCTTCCCTAAACAGGCCTGCCTTCAGATGTCTTCTAAAAGTCTGGTAGTTGTTTTTCTCTTTGACATCTGGTGGGAGGGTGTTCCACAGGGTGGGTGCCACTACCGAGAAGGCCCTCTGCCTGGTTCCCTGTAACTCGGCTTCTCACAGCAAGGGAACCGCCAGAAGGCCCTTGGCGCTGGACCTCAGTGTCTGGGCTGAACGATGGGGGTGGAGATGCTCCTTCAGGTATACTGGACTGAGGCCGTTTAGGTCTTTAAAGGTCAGCACCAACACTTTGAATTGTGCTCAGAAAAGAGGTCAATTAGAGCAGTAGGGTTCATAAGGCGCATTGCAGCCAATCATCTGGGACATGTGGGCCTTCTTGTTGGCTGTGTCTTTCATTGATAGATAGTGAAGGGCCAACTCGCCAGGATCTGGGGCTGTGAGCTCCCATTCTGCCACACTCTTTGTGCCTTTTCAGTGCAGAATCCCAGGTGGCCAGAATGTGTATTTGGTACCACTGGCTGATGGTGTGCTAACAAAGCTGAGCTAGTCCCCAGAAAAGCTCGGCAGCAAAGCTTTGCATGCAGAAGGTTGCAAGTTCAACCCCTGAGATCCCCAATTACGGCTGGGAAGGAACTCTCCTTGAACCCCTGGAAGGCTGCTGCCATTCAACACCAACAATGTGTAGCTCAGTGGTCCGACTCACTTTAAAGGCAACTTCCAATGCTCCTCTATCACTGAGTTAAAGTTAGTAAAAACTATTTATATATAAAAGACACCGAACAAAAGCCACTTGGGTAGAATTCCTAGCTTGCAGATGTACTCTGCTATGCAGCTGTTTGTTTTATTTTTAATCTTTCCTTATATCAACTCAAAAATAAACAAAGTTCAGATGGGTTTTCCATTCACAAAACAAGCTTTGGATGGGTTGGGATATGTTTACCCTGAAAGTACAAGGAACAACTTTATGACAGTTTCTTTGGGGGGGGGGGGGAGGCAAAATGAAATATTTGTCATCATTGCAACTACAGTCTCAGCTACAGTTCCCATGTTTTTTTAGTTTTGTTTGTTTGGGTTTTTTTTAAAACAAAAAATCAATTCCACAAACTGGCTTCTTGCCCTGGGAACTAGATTGGCAGGAGTAAATTAAGCTCACGGATTCTTCCTTATCAAGCAGGAGAATGAGGAGTAGGGGGTTTTTCTGGGGGGGGGGCGTAATTTGTTCTTTCTTGGCTACAACTAAGCATCTTAGCTGTACCATTACCCATATAGGAACAGCAGGAAGATAATATTCAAATCCAGCCATTTTCGAGTAAATGGCAGAGCTTTATCTTGTTTGAAAATAAAAACAACATCAATAATAACAGCCCCCGTGAAATATACTAGTCGTATCTGGAATAGCAGACAATTCGTTTCCATCCCTCCCCCCCCAAAAAAAAACCCTTATAATGAAAGTTTTTCTAGGTAAAGATATAAAAAAGAGGAATAATAATATGCTTTCCTTTAACGTATGATAGAATGTGCTATCTTCACACACTTGTTTGCTCCCTTATTTAAGCTTGCATTGCTTTGTAGTTATTATGCATACAGACATGTGGGAGGGGGGAAGCAAGGCTGATATCTGATGCCCCCCAGCCCTTGTTCTGCCTTCCCAAAGCTGGAGAAGTGGGAACCTGGGCTTTGGCAAGGAGGCACGAAGCTCTGCAGGGCCCTAGAGCCCTCCCACTTCCTTCCCAAAGCTTGGAAAGCACTAACTAGGCTTTGGGAAGGAGGTGGGAGGACTCTAGGACCTGTCAAAGCCTCACGGCTTGGGAAGGCAGCGCAAGGGCTTGAGGGGGCCATCAAATGTTGCCAGGGGCCACCAAGAAAAGGCCTTGCGGGTGAAATGTGGCCCTCAGGCTGTGCATTGGATCACCTTGATAATACAACATGTTTCTTAGGAATGTAGACTGATGGATTTATGGGAAAGTAGGCATCTGTGGGAAAGAAACATGTTTCTTAGGAATGTAGACTGACGGATTTATGGGAAAGTAGGGACGCGGGTGGTGCTGTGGTCTAAACCACTGAGCCTAGGGCTTGCCGATCAGAAGGTCGGCGGTTCAAATCCCTGTGACGGGGTGAGCTCCTGTTGCTCGGTCCCTGCTCCCGCCAACCTAGCAGTTCAAAAGCACATCAAAGTGCAAGTAGATAAATAGGTACCACTCCGGCGGGAAGGTAAACAGCATTTCTGTGCACTGCTCTGGTTTCGCCAGAAGCAGCTTAGTCATGCTGGCCACATGACCCGAAAAAACTGTCTGTGGACATACACAGGTTCCCTCGGCCTATAAAGCAAGATGAGCGCTGCAACCCTAGAGTCGTGCACGACTGGGCTTAACTGTCAGGAGTCCTTTACCTTTACCTTTTTAGGCATCTATAACATGCTGGCATGCAAAGGATAATGCCCCCTTTTCCCTTCTCTCTTTTCTTTCCTGTGTTATAAATTACATTTTTCAAACTTTCAAACTTTTATTTAACAGTGGGGAATTTTGCAACGAACCAAACAGTTAATAATAACATCCCTTTTTTTAAAAAAAGTTTTCTTTTTTGTTTAATAAAAATGATTTTTTTAAAAATGAAAAGAAATCCAGTCCGTTTTATGTTCCCATGTTCAGCTGGTACATAGTGATAAATTTCCGGCAACAGCATTCCATTTGGATCGGGACCCTGGGGCTGAGGAAATGATGCATAAACGCCGCAGCTATTTTCCCACTGAAAATCACTCCTCAAAGCTGCTGTTTGCCCATTGGGGGGGTATGTTAACCACTGCTATGCTGCCACAACTGCTATAATTTAGAAACGAGGGACCACCTAGTTTGACCTTGGATTAAAACAATAGGGATTCCCATACAGGGATGATGGTTAGATCATTCTATCCACAGAACTGAAAAAAAGGGACTGAGGGACTCTCTTTCCAGTTTGAAGCAACATCACTGTGAAATTGCTTTACATGCTCCACTAGACTAGTTGGAAAGAATTAGCTGCAGAACACTAAGAACAGGCAAAGAGGGTGGATTACTAGCAGGAGGGGATAAGAACTCCTTTGAGCTCTCTCTCTCGCTCTCTGGCTTGGCAGATTTTGCTGCTAAATGCTTCACTTAGCTCCATGGCATATTTGGAAAACCTAGCAGGATTTTAGCCTCCATGGCCAGTCTCTCTGACACAAGACGGTAGTCCCCGTGGGACAGCCCTGCAGTAGCTTACATACATTCTTTGGTCTCTCCCTCCAACCTTATCATAACTTTTGGACGCTGCATATGAACTAAGACGAAGAATAACGCAAATGGCTCCTTTGGTGGAGACTTCAACATCAGGCTGCAAATGCTATATCCCCTGACTTGGGAGTAAGCCCTGTTGAGCCTAATGGGACTTCTTGAGTAAACCTATATAAAATTGCACTGTTAATGTAGTTTGTGGAATCCCAAAAGGCTGGAGCTGGAACATACTTTACCTTACCCCAGCAGATAATCAGCTTCCTCAGAGATGTCACTAGGAATTTATTTATGTATCTGTATTTTATTTTAACAATATATATACTGCTTAAGGGACACGGGTGGCGCTGTGGGTTAAACCATAAAGCCTAGGACTTGCCGATCAGAAGGTCGGTGGTTCAAATCCCCGTGACGGGGTGAGCTCCCGTTGCTCGGTCCCTGCTCCTGCCAACCTAGCAGTTCGAAAGCACGTCAAAGTGCAAGTAGATAAATAGGTACCACTCCGGCGGGAAGGTAAACAGCGTTTCCGTGCGCTGCTCTGGTTGCGCTGCTCAGAAGCGGCTTTGCCATGCTGGCCACATGACCCGGAAGCTGTATGCCGGCTCCCTCGGCCAATAAAGCGAGATGAGCGCTGCAACCCCAGAGTTAGCCACGACTGGACCTAATGATCAGGGGCCCCTTTACCTTTACCTTACATATACTGCTTAGTATGTAAGCCTGAATCATCCATACCCACTGCACAGGTGTAGACTCCCTTTGTCTGGAGTTGTGTCCTTACCCGTTGCCGCTTATCCATGGGTAGGTTGGAGGGCCCCAGGGTCTGGATAGATCTGACGATTTCCTTCAGCTGAGGATCAGTGAAGTTCTGCCAGATGTTGCCGAAGCTCTCCTTTGCTTTCTTCCCCCAAACCTCTGTGAATTCTTGCTCCTTCAAAGAGGCTGCTACCTGCAAAGGGGTGGTGGTGGAATACATAGATACAGGTAAGCACACAGTTTCTGGGTACCTTCAACGGTCCATCTTGGTTGGTCCCAGACAGACTGGCAGCCACCAAAACCTTGGCACTAGTGCTGTTCTGAAATCTGCCCTGCAGTTTCTGAAAGGTCTTGCAAAGCAGCAGTTTCCTTTTTAGGGGGTTGTTTTGGTCTCATCCTCAATACATTTTAGAATTTCTTCAGACTTCTGATAGAAGCGGGGTTTTGAGCGTACCTTATTATTATTGCAAGGAGCTCTGCTGCTTCCCTGGCTGCCCAGTCGTTCTCATCTGAAAACGCCACACGGGAAGGAGCGACCTCATGAAGTATGTGCACCTGGGAGGGCTGCAGGGTGCAGACCACTGGCGAGCTGATTTGTACGGTGGGCGAAAGGGTGCTCCAGAGCACCCCTCTGCCACCCCAAAAGTAAAGTAAGTGCAACAAAAGCACTGCACCTGGCTCATGAGAATTTCACTAAAATTTTCTCCCCCTTCTGAAAAATTTTAATTGCACTTTATTGTCTCATTAAGTAACTGTGTGTGTGTGTGTGTGTGTGTGTGTGTGTGTGTGTGTTCAGCACACCACTGCCTGCCATTGCTGCATTTTTCAGCCCTTAAAAATCAGGAAAGGAGATTGTGGTAGCTCCATTGTGCTCTTTCCCGAGGATAGCAAAAGCACAGTGACAGAATCATAGAACTGTAGAGTTGGAAGGGACCCTGAGGATCATCTAGTCCAACCCCCTGCAATGCAGGAATATGCAGCTGTCCCATGCAGGGATTCGAACCTGCAACCTTGGCGTTATCAGCACCACACTGTAACCAACTGAGCTAAATGATTAGTTTTGGCTGGCTTTGAAGCACCTATGGGCGCTGGCGGTGGAGTTGGGGAATTTCATCCTCTTTTTAGACATGGATCTTCCACAATATTTATTATCAACATTACATTTTCGAATTTTGCAAGAAGGCCTTTCCATCCAACAATAAGCAATACAGTGGTACCTCGGGTTACATACGCTTCAGGTTACATACGCTTCAGGTTACATACGCCACTAACCCAGAAATAGTGCTTCAGATTAAGAACTCTGCTTCAGGATAAGAACAGAAATTGGGCTCCAGCGGCGCGGTAGCAGCGGGAGGCCCCATTAGCTAAAGTGGTGCTTCAGGTTAAGAACAGTTTCAGGTTAAGAACGGACCTCCGGAACGAATTAAGTACTTAACCCAAGGTACCACTGTAATTTACAATGTAATAAGTAAAAGCTTTTTCACATTTAACTGAGACTGTACCCTTCTGTCAGTATCTTTAACTGAAATTTTGAAATATAACAGCAAAACGGTTGATTGTTATTTTTATTTTCTATAATAGGGGGTGAATCCGTTATCACCGAAATCCTTCCTTCTTTTCCCCTGTAATACTTTTAAATATATATTTTTAAGAAGCCAAAAAGAGAGCAGTAGCAGCATAATCTGCCAGATACAGTTCTCATCACAGATCAAGGAGTTAGGGAGTAGGAAGATCAGAAGTACCCCCACTTCCCCAGGGACTGCCCAAAATAACCCAGAACCTACAGATTTAGGAAACCCTTATCATAATGAAACTGGAAAGAAGCGGATCAGATCAAAACAGGTGGTGTGGGTGAATTGTACAGATGCAAACACATTAAAAAAATATATTGTACACTCAGTTCTAAATGCACATTTCACTGAAGATATGTATGAGCCAAGGTAGAAATGTGGGCAGCTTCCCATTCCACACCCCCACCCACTGAAATGAATAAATGAGGGCTCTATTTCTAGTACAGTGGTACCTCGGGTTACATACGCTTCAGGTTACAGACTCCGCTAACTGAGAAATAGTACCTCGGGTTAAGAACTTTACCTCAGGATCATAGCTGTCAACTTACAGATTTGAAAATAAGGGACCAGCAGCCTCGAAAATAAGGGACCAGCAGCCTCGAAAATAAGGGATTTTAGTCAACCGACAGCCAAACAAAGCCTCAAGTGGTGGTTCCCATAGCGCAGCAACCCGTCAAAGGGGATGCAGCAAGGAAAACCACCGTCACCTCTCCGCTGGGAAGCGCTGAGCAAAGGCGAGTCCCCAGGCAACGCGGCTGATTTGATTGGCACAAGGCATGCAAGCTCCACCCCCCAGTCATTCTTAGACTCCTTACTGGGTGAGCAACGCAGCCAAGCAACCCAGTTGGAGCTTTCCTCCTCCCTGGCCGGCAGGGAGGGAGGGAGGGAGAGGAGCTGCTTCCTTTGAAACCCGGGAAAATTAAGGGATATCATCAATAAGGGACAGCAGCGGGACACAGCGCTGGGATAAGGGACTGTCCCGCCAAATAAGGGACGCTTGACAGCTATGCTCAGGATGAGAACAGAAATCGTGCTCCAGCGGCGTGGCGGCAGCAGGAGGCCCCATTAGCTAAAGTGGTGCTTCAGGTTAAGAACAGTTTCAGGTTAAGAACGGACCACCGGAACAAATTAAGTACGTAACCAAAGGTACCACTGTATAGGGGAACTCTTTAGGTGTTTTGTAGCAGGAGGGTCTAGGACAGAGTGATAATCCAAAAGGCTTACTACCCCTGTAGCTTTCCTAGTTGATTCCACACTAGTGATTTAGTCTGCAACCACTTGCTTGTTATGCGGAATCCAGGCAATGTTATGGCCAACCTGCTGCATTTAATTTGCTGTGGCTGCTGTTGTCCTCCCATCATTTTTAGACCTATGGGGATGATTCCTACCTGCCCCCACCCCGCCCATGCAATTGCGGCGCCAGCTTGGATTAGAGTTTTGTTTTTGGGTTTTTTAGGGCTTCTGTGTCTGAATCAGAAACTTGCACTTTGTAGCTTCTGTCTCTCATTGCTTCCTGTTCAGCACGGCGTTGCATTAGTGCCGTTGACCATTAACTGGTTAGTTCCTGTTCCCTGAAGGAGAGTGGATTGATTTACTGAGTTTTTCCTTTTCCTTTTCCTTTATTAAAGTGTGAAATGACAGTATTTCGCCATGAAATAAAAAAAGGAAAAAAACAATGAGAGGGAAAGACTGTTTGAAGCTCTCCACCCCCACCCCAAGGAATGAGATCTTACTAATTAAGGGGCAGCTCATCACTAATGCCATGCCACTTTAACAGGAAGCAATTGGAGGCAAAAGCTGCAAGGAAGAAGTGTTTAATCAAAGTTGCAGGGTGCTGCTGAATGCTATTTGCTTTTGACTAGGGATGGTGTAGAAATTTGATTCAATCTGCATTTAAAGATGAATTGCATTTTCCAAAACAGGAAGAGAAAACAAACCACAGCCGTCCTTTGAAATCTCCAGTCAAGTAACGTGTACAAAAAGGCATATAACAGTGGTACCTCAGGTTAAATACTTAATTCGTTCCGGAGGTCTGTTCTTAACCTGAAACTGTTCTTAACCTGAAGCACCACTTTAGCTAATGGAGCCTCCTGCTGTTGCCGCGCCGCCGGAGCACAATTTCTGTTCTTATCCTGAAGCACTGTTTCTGGGTTAACAGAGTCTGTAATCTGAAGCATATGTAACCTGAAGCGTATGTAACGCGAGGTACCACTGTATTAGTGAAAATGACATACAACAACCCATTATATTACGGAAAAATGGTCTGCAGAAATATGTATATTAGACAAAATTGCATAGAAAATATGTATATTTTGAGAGATTTGCACTAAAATGTGGATGAACTTTCATGAGAGTTTGTTTGTTTAAATGGCAAACTAATGTGGAAATGTGAACTTAAGGCTGGAACAATGAAAAATAAAGAGAACCCAGAACTGCCAATTTCACCCATCCCTACTTCTGAGTAAACAGGATAAAAGGATCACCCTTTTAAATTCCACTTCTAGCTGATGACAGAAAAGGAATCCCCTCAGCTGTAACCTCTGGGTCTGGATACCTCAAGGATATGAAAGAATAGGTCCTCAAAATGTAACAAGAAGTCCACAAGTGTAAGAGTTCCCAAACTCATACAAAAACTGCATGCTAGAGTAAACTGAAGTCCAGGAAAAATATGCTACCAAATCAGAAAGTGGTGGATGGGTGCGAAGTTTGTTACCAGGAAATGTGCTTCCTTGCAGATTAGAAGGCAATTTCCAAAAATAACATGCCACTTCGTAGGGAAAACAAACTCCCAATGTAGCAGGTAATTGAGAGTTACGAAACAACAAACAGAAAGCCTGAACAGAAATATGGGCAAACTGTGCCAAAAATAAATAGAAAGGAAATCCTGTGTACCAAGCCTATTTGCATGCAGAAATCCATCAGTTACAGTACATCGTTTTTTGCTTAAGATAAAAGTGTCCCCTCCTCCACCACAGCTTTGAAAGGCTAGGGTGACAGAACTGAAAGATTCCAAGAAAATAGGGATTTGTGGCAGAGCTGCAGTCTGCAACCACACTTAATTACTGAGCCTATGACCACATTTCAATCTATTTATTTGTTCCATCGCATTTCTAACCTGCCCTTTTGCCATAAGGTTCCAGGGTGTGTTACACAAAATAAAAATAACACAATATTAAAATCTACTTTGGCCACCTCATGAGAAGACTCCCTGGAAAAGACCCTGATGTTGGGAAAGATAGAGGGCACAAGGAGAAGGGGACGACAGAGGGCGAGATGGTTGGACAGTGTTATAGAAGGGACCAACATGAGTTTGACCAAACTGCGGGAGGCAGTGGAAGACAGGAGTGCCTGGCGTGCTCTGGTCCATGGGGTGACGAAGAGTCGGACACGACTAAATGACTAAACAACAACAACAAAATCAGCTGGGGGCGGAATTAACAGCCATATTTCAGCAGCTTGCTTCATAAACCTAAACAATCCTGTTGTCAACTCGCCGTCTTGCCCAGCCAGACCTCCGCCCCTGAAAATTTTTTATTCCCAGCCAAAGCCAGCCAACAGTCCATACAGCACACATTACAGAGGTACCTCAGGTTACATAAGCTTCAGGTTACATACGCTTCAGGTTACAGACTCCGCTAACCCAGAAATAGTGCTTCAGGTTAAGAACTTTGCTTCAGGATGAGAACAGAAATCGTGCTCCAGCGGCGCAGCAGCAGCAGCAGCAGCGGCAGGAGGAGGAGGCCCCATTAGCTAAAGTGATGCTTCAGGTTAAGAACAGTTTCAGGTTAAGTACGGACCTCCAGAACGAATTAAGTACTTAACCCGAGGTACCACTGTATCTGGGCCGTGCAGCTGTGCCTTAAAAATATATTTATTTTTTGGGTGCTAGGACACAAATGGACCAAGATAATCTGCATTATCTTTGAGGGCAGAGGGCTTTAGCCCTTTGCTCCTGGTTGTGGCCTTTATCAAGATTGTGCGTGCAACTGTATACCCCCTCAATAGTCCCAAGTCCTCTCATGTTGTCTGCGTATTGCAAAAACAGCACAATAAAATGTCAGTAATATCTACAACATATGGTTCATCATCAGTGGCCAGCACAGAAGTTTTTGGTTCATGAATTGGTTTAAACAAAAAACAAAACAAAGGGAAAGCAGGATAGAACAGAGTTAACAGATAACATTAAACATTGCATAGCTGAATGCCTCATCAGGAGAACTTATGGTTGTGCTTAGGTTAAGTATGAGTCATTTTTCCTGTTAGGTTACCAATGAAACAAAATAAAGTGTTGTTCTACTAACGAACACAGGAAGTGGGTTCAAAGTGACCCACTTTCTGTGTTCATTAGTAGAACCACACTATATATATATGTTTGAATATAAATGTAGATCAACCATGTTGAGCAAAACACTGATGCGTGGATTGTTCATTTCCTGAAGTACTGGCATATGTTGTGAAATTAACCCACACACAGATCTTTCTTGATCTATCTATGTGTCAACCATAGCTTATTTGTTATTCTCTCAAGGATGGCGGTTTCCCAGACTGGCCTATCTTTGTGCCAGAAAGGTCTTCCCCGTGTCTGGTTGTGTTGTATCTCACCTCTTATAATAAATGGTTTATTAATTCTTTATTAATCCAGACTGTTGTCTTGAAATATATTTGATAAAGCCAATCTCAGCTGCCTTTGTTATCTGTAGAGTTACTTTGCCTGCAACCAGCTGATGGGCTAGAAATATAGACTTCACAATGGCGATGCCTAATCTTATACCTCATTAGCCTTTATTTACAGCTTCTCCACCAATCTCTGACAGGGCCACCTTGCCTTATTTTAATCCCCAATGGGAGCACTGGTACAGCATGAGGCCATCAGCTCGCTCTGTAGTTAGTATAAAACTGGCTACACTTCCTCAAAACAGTCTAAATCCCCAATCAATGTAAACTGTCTTTGGTGCCTGAGAGCAAAATAAATAAAACATGATCACAGTCACAAACTGTAGCCACTTAAACTGAGGAGAGAAATCTGGATTCATAAATAGGTGATCTAGAGTTGACTGGCAGGGCTGGAAAGGTCTTGGGGGGCAGCACCAGATCTGACCAGCTCATCCACCCCACAGATTTGCTTACTGGCAATCCACACCACAATTCACCATAAGCAGAGAGAATGAACCCAACAGAAAGCGGATTGCAGACCAAATAGCTTCAGATGTCTCCATAAAATGAGTCAAGCCACGTCCTGCAGTTGGAAGTCAAGACTAGAGCTCATCTACACTTTCGCTTGACCCACGCCTAGAAAGCGTGGGTCCAAGCGGTTTGCGTTTGACTCATGCTTTCTAGGCCCAGGTCCAAATGGTTTTCCCCTTGCTCTGCTCCTTTCCTAGGGAAAACCCGCTCTTTAGCTCTGAATGGGTATTAATAATGGTATTATAAATTGGTATTGTTATAATTAGGCTATTATTGGACTGTACAGTCGTACCTTGGAAGCCGAATGCCTTGGTTCTCGAACAAATCAGCTCCTGAATGATCAAAACCTGGAAGTGAGTGTTCCAGTTTTCGAACGATTTCCAGAAGCCGAACGTCCAGCGCGGCTTCCAATTTGCTGCAGGATACTCCTGCAGCCAATCAGAAGCCGTGCTTTGGTTTTCAAACAGTTCCAGGAGACGAACGGGCTCCCCAAACGCATTCTGTTCGAAAACCAAGGTACCACCGTAATTGAAAACTAATAAAAATTATTATCAAAAATAGGAAAAGATGAAACAAATATGAAACAAATATCGTCATTTATATACATCAAAAGTCACCAGGAAATTTTTGAACTTGAAATTATTGCTCTAACAGACAACATGCTTTCTTTAAAAAGAAATTTTATCTTTGAGTTTAACATCTACATTAAGGGTGACCAAAGACTTTGTGGAAATAGAGCAAGTCTCTTATTGTGTCTGAAGATAACATTTAGAAAGATATCTATTGGAAGAGTTTCAGAATTTAAAAAAGAGTTAATTATAGCATTCTGGACTTGGACCACAGTTAAAGTGCAACTTCTGCATAAATAAGAGTTGATGAAGGACTAAGAGAGGAAACTGTGTTAAAAAAAAATCTGTAGAGATTCCAAATTCATAATATGCATAATATGCAACAAAACCTGAACCGTTTATTTTGCTTCCATCTATATTTTTTCCATTAAGTTCCATTAAAGGCTAGAAGTGATATACTGAAATTTTCATTACTTCCCCAAATTTGCATAACAGTTATAAATTGGTTATACAAAATGATTCTACTAAAATCACATCAAACATACACCCCCCCCAAAAAATTGTGTGTAACTTGCTAAGTTTAAAGTAAGTATATTTCAAGGTGTGTGTGTTAACTGCTTCCTGTATTTTGCTATTCCAGAATAAAATGAACAAAATTATTATTCTGTTGCCTGCCTTCTCTGACCCTTATTATATTAGTTCGTTTAACCATATGAGCTATGATTAACTTAAGGGTACCAGATTTTTTTCAATGAATCTGGGGACACTTTTCAACTTCAATAGATTTTATATGGGGACTGATTTGTAAATCTGGGATACGGGGACGTCTAGTAACCTTAGATTAACCATCACAATATGAATTCCCCGTTCCCTTTTTTAACCAACCAGCATTTATTGATTTTTTTTGCTGTACTTTCATGGAAGTATGGCTTATAAATATTTAAATAAATCAGCATTCCATATCTTTGTCTCTCCAAGAGTCTCACGATAGCGAAGAATCTGGCGTTTTCCACTCTTGACATATAACTATCCAGGCTTCTGCCAATAGGAGGTTATCTATACTGTATTAGCGTTACCTAACTTGCACCATAAATGGTTTCTATCAGCTGAATCACATGCCATAGCTAAAGTTCACAAAAGCCACATAAAGATGTTTATTAGGGCCCTTAGTACTTTGTTGAGCAAGATGGTGGAAGGTCACAAAATCGTCAGAAGTATTTTGGCCCTATCTGACTGCAGCTTGTTTAGTGTATAAAACAGGTGTCCTGCCAGACAGAGGAAGAGGATGCTATTTAACCCCATCTGTCACAATGCACCTGTTTTTAGTTACTTTCAGGTTTCACTGATTTCAATGAGAAAACATTTTCCCGTTGCAGAAATCTGTGCAGCTTTAGCTGAGAGTGCTGTGTTCTGTGTGCCGCACACAAGTGACACAGATAAAGCTGAGGGTTGGAGTGGGGAGGCAAAATATTTATCCTATCTGGGGAGGAAACTAGTTCCTGACCTCAAACATGAAACGTCATCTCAAAAATCTGAGGGATCTCTTTCTGCACTACTTCTTGTTGTGCCTGCCTCCAACATCCTGCAAGAAGAGCAAGACAAAAATTGATGCTCAGTCAAACACACACACACACACACACGGTCTTGCCATTGGACTCCACCACACATCCACACTGGTTGTCAGCCTCTGCTGGGGTCCATGACAACCTTTTCGTAGACAAATACCCAGAGCTTTTTTTCAGCTGGAACTCGCCGGAACTCAGTTCCGGCACCTCTCAGGTGGGCACCATTGCCATTATAAGAGAACAAGGCAGGCGTTCTGGTGATGAGTTCTGGCACTTCTTTTTCTAGCAAAATAGCACTACTAATACCCCTGGCCCCATCCCAAATCCTCAAGTATTCTAGCATCTCTCTTCTTTTTAAATTAGGGGTTCCCCCCTTCTTTTTTGAATAAAAGAAGAAGAAACTAAGGAACTCATATAACAACAAATTACAAAACACATCCTGATCAGTGTACCAGCTTGTACAATATCTTGTGATAAACATTTGAAAAAATAATTCCAAAAGGTCTTGTCACATTCTTATGTACGCCGAGGGAGGATTTCTGTCACTGTTAAGTTGTGGGTGAACATATCAGACGGCACAGCAATTCTTCAAACAGCTCTTGTTTATTCACAGGCCAGAACAGAACTGAACTGAAGGGTTCAGCCAGCCTGCTTATATAGAGCTTCACTACAACGCAACAGTAACCACTTTCTGTAACTATCCAATCACTGAATGTCACTTTCAATCCCTTATTTGCATATGTGGACCTGAGTCAAAACTATCTACAATATCCCGCTGCTGGCTCAGGGTGAGAACTTCAGTACATAACAGTCACTTTCTTGTTTCTTTACAAAATTATTATAAAATAATAAGGGACTAGTATTTCCTCTGGCAGTTTTGGGTTGGCATGTCAGTTTCCCAGCTAACACTATTGACGATACTCTACTGTACCAGGATTCGACATTTAAATCTCCTCCATGTTTCCAACACCTTCCATTCTTGCTTAGCCTCTCTCTCTTCGTGGCTAGCCCCTTTGCATGCCACCTGGCTTCTCCTAGCTCCCCTGCAACATCAATTCCTTTGCCCTTTGTGTGAGAAGAAAATATCCCCAAAAGACATACAGGGAAGGAAAAGTCCACCTCATCTTCTGCCCACTGCACAAAGCAGTCAAAAGGCATGTGTTCACGTTACAACTTTAGAGCACAGTGAACACACCGAAGGGTGTTGATGTGCAGGGATGTCTTTGCCCTGTACAAAGTTGTTCACATCTTGGCTAGAGAAAAATTAAAGGTAAAGGTAAAGGGACCCCTGACCATTAGGTCCAGTCATGACCAACTCTGGGGTTGCGGCGCTCATCTCGCTTTATTGGCCGAGGGAGCCAGTGTACAGCTTCCCAGTCATGTGGCCAGCATGACTAAGCCGCTTCTGGCGAACCAAGCAGCACACAGAAACGCCGTTTACCTTCCCGCCTATTTATCTACTTGCACTTTGATGTGCTTTCGAACTGCTAGGTTGGCAGGAGCAGGGACCAAGCGACGGGAGCTCATCCCGTTGTGGGGATTCGAACCGCTGACCTTCTGATCAGCAAGTTCTAGGCTCTGTGGTTTAACTCACAGCGCCACCAGCATCCAAGAGACAAATTAGGACTGCAAATTATGGACTGCAGACAAATTATGGACTGCAGACAGGACGAAGCTGTTCTGAGACACAACAAACTATGCATCAAACAGTAGTACCTTACAACAAAGAACAGAATACATATGCACTTTGAATATCATTGTGGGAATGTGGATTAAAAGCCCAGAAGCGGAAATGCAGTCATTGTGCAAGAAACAGCTCTAGACTACCTAGACTTGTTGGAAGCGCATGCCTGGAAAATGTATACGCCACCAGCTCTTACTTCTATTTGTTCTTTGGCAAGCCATGTCACTTTGCTGTCCCGTTAAAACACACAATTAAACACTCTCTTCCTCTGTTAACTCCTAGATCCTGTATGCAAGCTGGAAACAGTTCGTTCTTCATTGTGAGCGCTAACATTGAAGGAAGTTCCCTTCCTGTGCTTGTACATCAAGAGAGGAGGCTGCAGAGAGTTCAGAAGAGGTAGGCTAGGAGCCAGACATTTGCAGCAATTCTCAGATTGCCACCTCCATGCTGGCAATCAACTGCAACGGCCCACAAAGCAGGCTGCTGCTGTTTAATGTTTAATCTTTTCTGAGGACATCTTTGCTTTTTGCACAGAGTGCACTTTCAAATCTGCATTACCAACCATGAGAACTAAATTTGACTTGTGGGGGCACTCTGGATTACTTAACATGGAACAGAAGGCTAAGATATCAAAAACAGAAATCTGCTTTTAGTATGTGGCAAAACTTCCTCTTCACTCATAACCTGCTCCCCTTGGACGCAGACCTTCCAGCCACAGCTTGGAGAAGAAGCACAGGGTGGAAAATACAGCCCAGTGATTCCATACCATTTGACTTCACACTACATGCCCTTTGCTTGCACCAGCTTGCCTGGCTGGCATGCTCACTTGAGTAAGAACATAGGGCTAAACCTTGCAGACCAAATGTAAGAGTCCTTCTTATTTAGTATCTTGTGTGGGTTAAACCACTGAGCCTAGGGCTTGCTGATCAGAAGGCCAGCGGTTCGAATCCCCGTGACGGGGTGAGCTCCCATTGCTCAGGTCCCTGCTCCTGCCAACCTAGCAGTTCGAAAGCACGTCAAAGTGCAAGTAGATAAATAGGTACCGTTCCGGCAGGAAAGTAAACGGCATTTCCGTGCGCTGCTCTGGTTCGCCAGAAGCGGCTTAGTCATGCTGGCCTCATGACTCGGAAGCTGTACTGGCTCCCTCAGCCAATAAAGCGAGATGAGCGCCGCAACCCAAGTCAGCCACGACCGGACCTAATTGGTCAGGGGTCCCTTTACCTTTACCTTATTCCACAGTGGTCAGACAGATCTGTCTAGGCAGCCCAAAAACAGCACACTAGAGAGCATAACAAGAACCCTTCTTGATCTCACCCAACTTGTTCCTTCTACTAGGTGGCCAAGCAGATGCCCACAGGAAGCTCACAAACAGGACACAAGAGGAACACATTCCTCCTGCTGTTGTTTTCCAGAAGCTTGTATTTGGAATCAGGGTCCATTCCGAGAAGTAACACCACCCCAGAATCATGTTCTGCTTTGCAGGGTTGGAAGAAAAAGATGGGGTGAATGTGGCCCTTGATTCATGGGGGCACCATAACCATGATAACTGTAAGGTGTCTATGTTGAAACGGTTGGGATGCAACTCAGCTTGTACCTAATGCTGGTGGGGTTTGCATGGGGAGAAAGGAGATAGAGCTCCCTAGACCTTTGAGCTCACTGCCCTTTGCCAGTGCTGACCTCTCTTTTGATCCTAGACTGGTGTTTTTAGGGTTGCTGCCCTAACTTCTTGCTTCCCCGCTCATACTTCTGAAGTCAAGAAAGAGGAAGAGATATCTTCTTGTGGCTCTCCCATAAGAACGTAAGGCGAGCCTGCTGGATCAGCCCAAAGACCACAGCATCCTGTTCTCACAGTGGCCAAACACATGCCTGTGGGAAACCAAGAGCACAAGAGCACTTTCCCTTTGTGCAGTTTCTAGCAACTGGCGTTCATTTCTGAAGCATACTACCTTTGACTGCGGACGCACGGCATAGCTGCCAAAGCTAGCACCAACTGATAGCCAGTGTGGTGTAATGGTTAAGAGTCTCGTAATCTGGGGAACCAGGTTCGCGTCTCCGCTCCTCCACATGCAGCTGCTGGGTGACCTTGGGCCAGTCACACTTCTCTGAAGTCTCTCAGCCCCACTCACCTCACAGAGTGTTTGTTGTGGGGGAGGAAGGGAAAGGAGAATGTTAGCCGCTTTGAGACTCCTTAGGGTAGTGATAAAGCGGGATATCAAATCCAAACTCCTCCTCTTCTTCCTCCATGAATTCCTCCAGTTCTCTTTCAAAGCTGCTCAGGTTGGTGACAATCATTGTTTCCTGTGGGAGTTGAGCTGAACTGTGTGCTGTGTGAAGGAACACTTTCTCCTGCAGAGGTCAAAGGGCAAGCAAGGCTCCTCTGCATCTCCAACTTAGTTAGAACAGAAAGTCTTCATTATCCAATTATGTATTACTTATAATAAACTTTCTTATCTTTCAGTCTTAAAGTCTGAGTGTGGTTGCTTTGAATTAAGGCAACAACTATTTCATACGCAGCCAGCTTTTCTTTTTTTATAAACTGCTCTGAGGTCTTTAGTTTTTTCTTTTTCCCTTACAATCAAGCAGTACATAAATTTTATGATACAAATAAAAGGTGTGCTAACTCTGCAAAGTAATTCAACAGCGTACACACATACGTTAACAAAAACAGAATTTGTTTCTTTTAATAATGTGTTAGTCGAAATCATTGGTAATGGGCAGTACTAAATATTATTGTGGTTGGGGGTGAGATGTCGCTGCAAGGAAAAAAATAATGTGTACCACTCAAGTTAGTGGCAGCTGTGTAAACATTATGGTAGCATTCTGTGAATGGAGCTTCAGCAAGGGAGAATTAATTAAAACCTACCCGGGATCAAAGGGATGCAGGTGGCGCTGTGGGTTAAACTGCAGAGCCTAGGGCTTGCCGATCAGAAGGTCGGCAGTTCGAATCTCCACAACGGGGTGAGCTCCCGTTGCTTGGTCCCTGCTCCTGCCAACCTAGCTATTCAAAAGCACGAAGTGCAAGTAGATAAATAGGTACTGCTCCGGCAGGAAGGTAAATGGAGTTTCCATGCGCTGTTCTGGTTCGCCAGAAGCGGCTTAGTCATACTGGCCACATGACCCGGAAGCTGTATGCCGGCTCCCTCGGCCAATAAAGTGAGATGAGTGCAGCAACCCCAGAGTCGTCCGCGACTGGACCTAATGGTCAGGGATCCCTTTACCTTTACCTGAGATCAAATATGACAATCTTTTCAGTTGAACATGAAATTGCAGAACAAATAAATTTCAGCCAAGTGAAAAACATTTTTTTTCTGCCATTAAACCTTGGAGGGTTACATCCCAAATAAATCTGTATAATATTGTGATTTTTTCCCATATTCTTTTTTATGTTCTGTGAGATCTAATAAGTGTATCTTCCATTTTCCATTTTCTGATTTATTCTAGTAATACTGTCATATATTATTAAATAGTCTACATTACATGGATTTACTTGTTTGTCCAAACTTTTTCCAAAGAGGGCCAGATTTGATGAAGTGAAGGGCCGTGAGGGCCAACAAAAGTTGTTGACCTTTTTTTAGGCTTGATGTTGTTGAGGGTTTTTTTTTTAGGATTTTACCACAGAAAATAAACTGCCACAGGGGCCAGATTAAACCAACCAGTAAGCTGGATTAGGCCACTGTGGTAGGACTTTGGACATGCCTGAGTTAAAGCATCAGACTAGGACCTGGAACACCAGGATTCAAATCTGCACCCACACACCCCAAGCCATGGTCATTGAATGACCTTGGGCCACTCACTCACTCTCAGCCTAACCTACCTCACAGGGTTGTTGTAAGCAGAAAATTATGGGGAGGAGAATTATGTACACCAACTTGAGCTCCTTGGAGGAAACACTGGATAGAAATGTAATAAATAAATAAATATTTCACATTGTTTGCTCCAGGTGCCAAGATACAAATTATGGCCCTGCTGCCTTGGGTCCTGGAGGAGGCAGTCATAGATAGCCTTATCACCTGTGACTTTGTCTAACCTAAAGCTGACAGCCAACACATCTTGTGGCAATGAGTTCCGCAGTTCAGCTAGGCAGACTCCTCTTCTTTCTCTTAAATCTCCCACCATGCGGCTTCACTGGACTGTTCTAGCATCATGAGACAGGGAGGAAATCCTATCTCCGTCCATTTTCTCCACACCACGCAGACTTATGGAACCATCTATATATGCCCATCCTTAAATCCCCTGCTTCCTAAACGGAAGGAAGTCACCACTCTTGCAAGCTTTCTTCATTGGAGAAGTGAACCACAACCAATCATTCTGGTTCCTCTTATCTGCACCTTTTCCAGCCCTACAATGTCCTTTTTTGAGATGCAGGAAATGAACAGGGATTGTTGTTGTTTAGTCGTCTTCATGACCCCATGAACCAGAGCACACCCCAGTTCATGCAGGGTCCATTTAACCACCAGCCCTTATCATCTCCCCTCAGCACCCAAACTTCTATCTAAACTTGTGGGACATCCTCCCCTCTCAACAATATTTTATAGTAATGAATATCAGTAATTAGTTCTCCATTGGATAGAGAGGTATTCTAGCCAAATTACCTGGCTTACTGGTTTTTACACTCTCCCCCACAATCCCTCACCACCTCATTCCAATGCAGGCTCAGCCCAGGAACAGAAGAAGCCACAAGAGATCAATGCCTCAGTAGGAGGGATTCTGCGTGGGACTTCAGGCAGTGAGCGGGGGGAACAATAGCTGCGCACCAAGAACGCATGATACCGTTAAACGGTGCTTGAAGTACAGCCACCCCCTCAAATAATTCTGGGTGATGTAGTTTGTTAAGCACTGCTGGGAATTGTAACTCTGTGAGGGAGAAACTACAGCGCCCATAATTCTTTGAGGGAAACAATGAGCTCCGAATGGGCTTTGAAGGTGTAACTGTGTCCATAGCTCTCCATCGCTGCGTTTTCTGATTCCTTAGTTTGGGGGTCATTAAGGAAATCAGCTCTGAGTGCTCACTGGAAGGACAGATCCTGAAGCTGAGGCTCCAATACTTTAGCCACCTCATGAGAAGACAAGACTCCCTGGAAAAGACCCTGATGTTGGGAAAGATGGAGGTCACAAGGAGAAGGGGACGGCAGAGGACGAGATGGTTGGACAGTGTTCTCGAAGCTACCAGCATGAGTTTGACCAAACTGTGGGAGGCAGTGGAAGACAAGAGTGCCTGGCGTGCTCTGGTCCATGGGGTCACGAAGAGTCGGACACCACTAAACGACTAAACAACAACAACAAGGACCCTCAGGGAAACCTTTCTCAGTTTCTCCATCTGCAAAATGGAACACCAACAGCATCACGAGGAGGATAAATGGCATACAAAGGCAGGGCATGCAAAAATAAATGTTGACTACCACAGCTGATTATCTTTAATGTCATGGCAGTACTCCCGACAGGTACTGTATACAGGATATAAAAGGCTACCAGAAAAGCCCACTGCAGGAAACATCTGACTCTATGTTAAAATGAACAAGACAGGGTCAGATCGGGAGGCAACGGGAAAGAGCATCAAGACAGGGAAACCCCAGGCTAGTCTAGGCTTTGCTCAAGATCCAGAATTTGCTCCAGGGTCCTGAAGTTAGAAGCAACAGATATTATTCTGTGACAATAATATACTGTAAATTATATTTAATTTACACACACATATGTTGGCACTTTGACATCAGAGGCAACTGATGAGATAAACTGTTGCGTTCACTGTGGCAGGGTAGAACAGGGATGTCAACTTGAATAAAATATTGGGGTGGGGGACACACACAGGTAAGCTCCGCCTGCAGAACTGATAACATGACCTGGCGCATGTGTACCATTTGAACAGCAACACCCATCAACTTTGGAGAGGCGACCCCCTCAAATATTTTATCGGCCCCTAGGATTTGGCTCCTATGGGGCAGAAGGAGAGCTTTAGGCCCAACTGAAGGTGGATATTTTGCCCCATAGGAGCCAACTCCTAAGGGCTGTGGGGGCTTCTGTTCCCCCCACAATAAAACATTTGAGGGGGCTGGCTGACCCCCACAAAGTTGATGGGCGTTGCCATTCAAATGGTGTGCACTGTGTCATGTGGTTGCCTATGCTTACCTGGGGCCCCCCACAATATTTTATTCAAGTTGGCACCCCTGTTTGCCCAGGCTGGTGCTGTGACCTTTCAGCTTGGCTCAAGTGTCAAAGTTACAGAAGGAGGGCCAAAGGAAGGACGCAGCAAAGTGAGAAAGATGCACCCAAAAGAAAAGTCTGGTTTGGGGGCTGAGGCTGGGCAGGGGCTTCGCCTCAGGTGTCTGCTTGGGCGGCCGGAGCTTACCTGCTGCTGGGAGTTGAAGTCTGTCAGGTTGGTGTTGTAATTCCAGCTGGCGGAGACGCTCTCGAAGAAGACCGTCTCGCCGGTGCTGTTGTAGTCCCGGGCGAACTGCACGGCTCCCTCTTCGGTGTGGTTGTATTCTCCGGGCATGAGAGGGTCCTCCAGGGCGAGCGCCCCTCCGCCGCCGCCGAGGAAGAGCAGCAGCAGGAAGGTGGTGACCGGAGGCATCTTGGCGCCAGACGAGGCCGTCCCCGCGAAGAGCGCCGGCTTATAAAGCTGCCGCCGGCTCCCCGGAGACCCTGCCCACGGCCGCGCCTGCCTCGCTCCTCCGAGCAGATAAGCGCCAAGGCTGCCCTCGGGGGCTCGCCGCCGCCGCCGCCGCCGAGCACTCGCCGCAAGGGCGGCCCCTCGCCTTGCCAAAGTCCGCTCCGGTGCCTCGCCGCCGTCACGGGCAAAACAAACGCGCGCCCAGGCGAAGAGGGCGCGCGAGGCGCGGAGAGCTGGAGGAGAAGCTTGGGCGCCCGTCCTCAGGAATGGCCGGGAGATGGGAAGTCGGTGGGGTGGGGTGGGAGTCCGGAGGAAGAGAAGGGACTTCAGGGCGGGAAGAGGCGCCTCGGAGAGCCCGCTGCTCTCTGGCCGGAGGAGAGCGGCGGCGAGCCGGACGCAGCTCGCCTGCTCTCCTCAGAGGAAAGCATTCCATGGAGGGAGCGAGCGAGCGAGCGAGCGCTGCCTTCCTCGCCTTGCCAATTGGCCTCCAAGTCGCCGCCAGGTCTGGGCTCCGGCCTCTCGCCCGCGCTCGGGGTTTCCCCTCGCGGCGCCGCGAGACCCCGCTCCTGGGGGGCGACGCCAGAGGGCGGGAAACACACACACCAAAACATCCTGAGGCGAGGCAGGCACCAAAGGAGCAGCGGGGGAGAGGCGCTTTCTCCTCAGAAAGCCGCAAGGGTCCAGGGACAGGAAGGAGTGAGGTGAGGTACCCTTGCCTCCCCCCCCTTCCAGCACCGCATGGAATCGTCCACTGATTGGGGATAAGGTGATGTGGGGAACCTGTGGGGCCCCTCCAGGTGTTGGCCCAGAACGACTGCCAGCACCAGCACCAGCACTGGCCATGTTGGCTGGGACCAGGGCTTCTTTCCTGACAGGATCCAGTACCAGCACCTCTTCCCCACCTCCTGCCCATGGCAGCCATTTTGTGGTGGTCCCCTTGGCACTTGAGTACAGTACCAGGACTTTAAGCGATGGCTGAGGCCAGGGGTGCCAACTTGAATAAGATATTGGAAGAGGGAGGTAAGTCCCACCGCACATAATTGATCGCAAGACATGGTGCATGGACACCATTTGAATGGCAGTATCCGTTAACTGGGGGGGGGTGCTCAAATATTTTATGGAGGGGGAAAAGGGACCTCAGCTCCTAGGAGTTGGGCTCCTATGACTGAGGCCGAAGAGAATTCTGGTCCAGTAACATCCGGAAGGCCACAGGTTTTCCCATCTTTGCTGGAAGGAAAGCGAAGTGTGGTCACCATGTGTGGTGCAGTGGTTAAGAGCGGTAGTTTCGTAATCTGGGGAACCGGGTTCGCGTCTCCGCTCCTCCACATGCAGCTGCTGGGTGACCTTGGGCCAGTCACACTTCTCTGAAGTATCTCAGCCCCACTCACCTCACAGAGTGTTTGTTGTGGGGGAGGAAGGGAAAGGAGATTGCTAGCCGCTTTGAGACTCCTGAAGGGGAGTGAAAGGCCGGATATCAAATCCAAACTCCTCTTCTTCTTCTTCTTCTTCTGCACCTAGGTGTTCAGTCAGTATTGTCGGTGCCTCATCTACCTGTCTCTCACAATCATTTCCCCTTCACCTTTCCCTTTGGGAGAGCACTTTCCTCCCTCCAGGGTTTCCTCAGAGGCACCATCCCATATTCTAGTCTTACCAATAGAGGCGCAGGGTGCCAGGGCGCCAAGTTCTGGAGGGCACCAGAGAAGAGGCGGAGGCTGGATGTGGCGCCTCCCGGCATCAGCTCGCCGCCCTCGCCTGCCTCCACCATGCCGTGCCGCACCCGGAGCCTCCTGCCATGGCCACCTTGGCATGAAGTGCCGCGTCCAGTTTCCGCCTCTTCCCCACCAGAGCCACCCTCCAGCCGCTGCCCACCTCCTCCAGCCCCGCCGGCAGCGCCATCCTCCCTAAAAAACTCTGGGAAATGGGGTGGGGCGCTGGAGGGAGCTTTGCACCACAGCGCCGGATATGCTTAAGACGGCCCTGTCAAGTACCTTTGAAAAGCCCTCCTGGATCAAGCAAAGAACCATCTCGTCTAGCATTCTGTTCTGACTGTGGCCAACCAGATGAAGATGATAATTTTATTATTTGTACCCCACCCATCTGGCTGGGTTGCCACAGCCGCTCTAGGTGGCTCCCAACAAAATATTGAAAACACAGCAAAACATCCAATGCCCCCAAGAAGCTCACAATCAGGACAAGAACATAACGACCCTCTCCTGCTTATGTTCCCCAGTGACTGGAAGCAACTGCTTCTAATGCTGTAGGTGATATAGCCATCTTCAGTAGTAGTCACTGAGAACCTCACCTTTGCAAGCTGTCCAAAGATGGTTTTGGGTGGCTTTGTTCAAACACACTTCCCAAAAGGTGCCTGGTGTGCATAACAGTTACATCAACTGGGGCCCCACAATGTGGGTGCCCAGTACATGCGTGTCACACTACACTTGCCATGATATCGCTGCAACACGATGTTATGAGGTCACGGCACCACACCATGACACGCGACACGCTTGTATGCTCCAGTGCTGTGGTGGCGGCTGGGCTAGGGCCTGCACCTCTGCTGTTGGGGCCTCTGTTGAAGTACATCCATGGCTGCAGCAGGCCTCAACAGAGGCCCCACGGTGGAGGCGCAGGCTCCGGCCCAGTTGCCACCGTGGTGTCAGAGCACCAGAGGTAAGGCGGTAGCCACCACCAGCTTGCAGAGCACGGTGGGTAGTGCATGGCTTTTTTTCAGCCGGAACTCACCAAAATTCAGTTCTGGCACCTCTCATTGCCATTGTAAGAGAACAAGGAAGATGTTCATTGGAGCTCCAACAACTCTTTTTTCTAGAAAAATAGCACTGGCTAAACTGGCTTAAAAGGAAATGAGAGAGGGGAACCAGGTGCCAAAAGAGAAAGAAAAAATTAATGTCTTGCCAAGGATGTCAGACCATGAAAATGGGAAAAGATGAATGCCCATTGCGAAGCACGAAGCTCGTTGAGAAGCTCTCTACCTGTGAAGTAGCAACTATGCACCACTGAGGTCAACTCCTGGGGGTCCGAGCACACACACAAATTTTTCTGTGGCTGCCTTGCCTCTGTCACTGCCACCTGCTGCCGCCTGCTGACAGCTGGATGGAGCCAGGTTCTCAACAAAGGAGATGACAGTAAATCCAGAGCATCTTTCAGTCTCAGTGGTGCAACAAGAGGCATCCAAAGGCTGATTCCTACTTGAGAGGAAGAACCATGGACCAGGAAGGGAGGTGTAGCCAGATTGTTCAGTTGCTGCTAGTATAACAGCCTCACCGATTGGCTCCTAGTCCTACAAACCTCTGCACAGCTCTTCTCCTGCACATAAAACTCTCAGACTGTTGGACAGCTCCCTCGCTTGGCTGGATTATGACACATTTCTGATATTTGGGGACACAAATGCTTCTTAATAAAACAATTGTCCCATTAAATACTATCTGAACTAGGATGAAATACCCTTCTGGATCTCCTCTGGAGTCTAACACTATGCAGTCTAGGTCTTGATTATTATTGTTCCCATTCTTTTTGTTTTTGTTTTGTGTTGGGTAAAGCAATGTACACTTTGCCTTTGAAATCATGGGTTCTAGAACAATGGTTCTCAATGGTTTTTCACCCTGAAACTTGGTGTGGGAGTCTTGGTGGGCCGCTTAATAAACTTGGCTTTTTGTTTTGCAAATCAAAGTACATACGCAGACTGTGTTTTAACATCATTATAAAAATTATGGATCCTAGGCCTGTTCAATAATTTCATATGGGTCAAATATATATATATATAGAGAGAGAGAGAGAGAGTGAGTGTTCAGGATTGCATACAGATATTCTTGACTGTTCTGCAACCTCTCCATGGACCTCTCATGAATGGAGTGTGGACAACCAGTGGTCCATAGGCACAGTATGAGAACCTCTGTTGCAGAAGATGGATGTCCCTTTCCCTAATTGTGTCTCCTGAAAGAAAGGCACTCCTGGTTTTTCCCATTCCAGCAGTCTGCCACTTTTTCTTCAAATTATAAAGTCCTTTAAAAGTGATTGTGATAAATGCTCTTTTAATGTCCACTTAATCAATCAATCCACCATCCCTCGCATACAGTTTAGGTGGGTGTCCTTGATGAAAGTGATGAAGAATTCTAAGGGAGGCAGTTGAGTTTAATTACCTTCTTCTGGCAAGAAGGTATCCCTATGTTCCGAAAAATTAATCAGTCAACTGGAAAACAAGAGAAAATTCAAAGTATAAAATACACCAGTCCCAGGCTCAGTGAAACCAATTATTATTATTTAATTGGCAAGCTGAGAATGATCAATCGTAGCACACCCAAGAGCACTGGTAACATTCAGATATTTTACCTCCAGCTCAGTAATGAAATGTATTGGTCCCGTCAAGAAAAATACTCAAAAGAGTCTCTAAAGATCAATCAGGAAATCATCTCACAAGATGGTTAATAAAAACAAGGATGAAATAACACATGGGAAGCCATTTCAGCCTCTGAGTGGTTGCACCAGCAGCATTTATGTTTAAAGGGAACCCTAGCAAATCTGCTATCGAAAATCTTTGAAGGTAAAGCATTTAACCAGAGTGAGGAAAATAGCTCTTCTATATTTGGTTATTGTTTAAAATATTAAATATTGTTGTTGTTGTTTAGTCGTTTAGTCGTGTCCGACTCTTCGTGACCCCATGGACCAGAGCACGCCAGGCACTCCTGTCTTCCACTGCCTCCCGCAGTTTGGTCAGACTCACGTTTGTAGTTTCCAGAACACTGTCCAACCATCTCGTCCTCTGTCGTCCCCTTCTCCTTGTGCCCTCCATCTTTCCCAACATCAGGGTCCTTTCCAGGGAGTCTTCTCTTCTCATGAGGTGGCCAAAGTATTGGAGCCTCAGCTTCAGGATCTGTCCTTCCAGTGAGCACTCAGGGCTGATTTCCTTCAGAATGGAGAGGTTTGATCTTCTTGCAGTCCATGGGACTCTCAAGAGTCTTATTAAATATTAAATATATAGTTTGCAGTTATTGAAAGCAGAACAGGTCAGGGCCAATGACTGCACATGGTCCACTGACTAGTGCATGTCACTCCTGAACATCTATGCCTCTTGTTCTCTGCTTAACCATAGATTTGGCCTCCACTAGTTCCAGTGGCAGCAGAAAAGAATGAATCCATTGATTCATTCTCCTACATCAGGACAAAATAGTCAACCAGCACCTGATTTGCCAAGAGGAGAAAGGCAGAGGGGAAGATTTTTGAAGCCAAAAAAAAAAGGTTTTTCGAGTTTATTTAATTCACGAAAAAGAACAAACGAAGGAATGCAAGAAATAAAATTTGACAAAAGGACACACAGTTCCACTGAGTCATACAGACAACTGTAGATAATGGTTAAACATTCAGGATTATGTAATATTATTATCAAATTTGCCAAACAACTCCAATTGCTGCTGTTCAATGGCTCTGTAAGCTGTTATTAGAAATATACGTAATAACATTTCATCAGGTAATGTAAAATTTGAAGCCAATAATGAATAGAATATATCTATGCCAAACTAATGAGCTAAGATGAGCTCATAAATTAAAAGTAGTACCAGAACGACTAAGTATGCCCAAAAGAGCTCTTAAAAAATGTTCCAAACAAAACCAGTCACAACTTTTGCAATGCATACTGAAATCACTGCTGGGACAAGTTGACTTCTTTTTATGAATAAAAATAAAAGCAATGCTCTTACCATATGCACTATGACGGCGTTGTTCATTTATCCTGCATGTTCCAGATAGGTAGACTCACGAAAGCAAATCCTGATATTCTTAGAAGAATGGACTTGTTCTATTATATGGTCAGCCAGAGTCCAGGGTTCCCTGACCTTCCTTATTTTAAAAAAATACCATGACCTTTGACTTATCATATTTAATAGCTAGAATTTCATTTCTACAATAATCTGCAAAATCAAATAAGACATTGTAGAAGACCCAAATAGCTTTGCAAAAATCAAAACAGCACTATATGCATATACTAAAGTGTAAGCTTTGGTGGTAATTAAAAGTGTGAGAAGATACTGAACACAAATTTGAGGGGGTATCAGTTAAATAAGATGGGAGCAATGGAACATACTTGCCCAAATTCAGAGAGGGAAGACTACTACTGAGAAATGACATATGCCTGGCCCGATGAGATTTGATATAAACCCTAGATCAAGAAAAACACTGTCCATAGTAGTCTGATTCAACTTATTCCATAATCTCTCATGGGGGAGATCAAAGGATGATATTGAACACACAAAAAACCCCTGCAAACAGCTTGTGTTTGATTTTGGAAGGTTGTCTTTTTAGTAGATGTGCTTCAATATTAAATATGTACAATTAGCTAAAAGAGCACCCCCCATATCTACCATCCCTGTTTCCCCCCCAAGCATGTAGTTAGAAACTTATGCACTCTTCTTCTTAATATCCCTGGATGGATATTAACATTTGAACATCTTTCCACCCTAAACTAATGTTTCAGCTTCTTCTCTAACACCACCTCCTAGCAAGCTTAATATTTTTTGCAGCCACATGAGTAATCCAGAAGACACGCTCTATTTCTACTGTTTTGCCATTTCTCAGTTAAAATAAAACATGAAGCTTCCCTTCCAAATTGAAAACAAGTCGGACCTTCAACCCTCCTTCAAGAAGACCTCTTGATCTGATACCTGCATTTTCTGAAAAGCATTTTTTGTTCAGCTCCTCAGTTTGTTTAGCTCTGTTAGCTCCTGTAAGTGCTATTTGTGTTCCATGTAGTTTTATTAATTCATTAGGTTTATCATCGTTGTTCTTATCAACAACCCTTATATTTCCTCCAAACTAGATTAGGTTAAGCTATTTTTTCCCAGTAGTGATGTACAGAAGTGAGAGCTGGACCATAAAGAAGGCTGATCGCCAAAGAATTGATGCTTTTGAATTATGGTGCTGAAGGAGACTCTTGAGAGTCTCATGGACTGCAAGAAGATCAAACATGTCCATTCTTAAGGAAATCAGCCCTGAGTGCTCACTGGAAGCTGAGACTCCAATATTTTGGCCACCTCATGAGAAGAGAAGACTCCCTGGAAAAGACCCTGATGTTGGGAAAGATGGAGGGCACAAGGAGAAGGGGACGACAGAGGACGAGATGGTTGGACAGTGTTCTCGAAGCTACCAGCATGAGTTTGACTAAACTGCGGGAGGCAGTGGAAGACAGAAGTGCCTAGCGTGCTCTGGTCCATGAAGTCACGAAGAGTCGGAAACGACTAAACAACAATTTTTTTTTCCACACACTACCTTGCCTTTCAAAGTTCCCCCCTGTTGTTGTATAATGTAGTATACACAGTGTATACAATTTAAGTTTCTCACTTCTTCACATCAAATATCTTCTCCCTCTTCAGCTTTCTTATTTAGTCTCTTTCCAAGTATTCATAGAATCATAGAATAGAATCATAGAATCATAGAGTTGGAAGAGACCACAAGGGCCATCGAGTCCAACCCCCTGCCAAGCAGGAAACACCATCAGAGCACTCCTGACATATGGTTGTCAAGCCTCTGCTTAAAGACCTCCAAAGAAGGAGACTCCACCACACTCCTGGGCAGCAAATTCCACTGTTGAACAGCTCTTACTGTCAGGAAGTTCTTCCTAATGTTTACGTGGAATCTTCTTTCTTGTAGCTTGGAACCATTGCTCCGTGTCCGCTTCTCTGGAGCAGCAGAAAACAACCTTTCTCCCTCCTCTATGTGACATCCTTTTATATATTTGAACATGGCTATCATATCACATTTTTCAGTGCAAGTATTGGGGGGGGGGGGAGAAGGGGGTGTGACAGTGGAATTCCTTTTCTTCCTCCCGCTAACCCAAAGCCCCAGAATACAGTTCTTCATAATTTTATCCCAACTGCAGTAAACACTGTCCATATAATAACTGGGCCCAGGCAAGAAATAAAAAAGGTTTATAGGTCCCCTACATATACATGCCCCCGTGGGATCATCATAGGATCAAAGAATGATAGAGTTGGAAGGGATCCCAAAGGTCAACTAGTCCAACCCCCTGCAATGCAGGAATGTCAACTAAAGCATCCGTGACAGATGGCCATCCGACCTCTGCTTAAAAATCCCCAGGGAAGGAGAGTCCACAACCTCCTGAGGGAGTCCATTCCACTATTGAAGAAGCTTTTACTGTCAGAAAGTTCTTCCCGATGTTTTAGATGGAATATCCTTCCTTGTAACTTGTCCAACCCTTCAGAGCAGGAGAAAACAAGCTTGCTCCATCTGTCATGTGACAGCCCTTCAGATATTTGAAGGCGGCTATCATATCTCCTTTCTTATAGATAGATAGATAGATAGATAGATAGATAGATAGATAGATAGATAGATTTTTATTAGTTTTTTAACATATCATTTTCAACAGTAATTAAACATACTTTTACATCTTACATAATTTTTTTATTTCCATCAATCCTGCCTGAAAATTTCCCAGTCTAATCTCTTAGTATACATTTCTTACTTTCCCTATTACATTTAAATCTCATAACTAACATCTCTATTCTTTTTCTTCTTTGTAATGTTTCATATATTTCTCCTTACAAAACTTCTTCTAGTCCTACTAGCGTAATTTGTTGATTACAGTTGCTCTTCAAATAGTTCATGTACTTCTGTAAATCTCTGGTCCTGCAGGTTTCGAATCCTTCCTGTCATTTTATCTAATTCTGCATAGTCCATTAATTTTATCTGCCATTCTTCTTTCGTCAGAATTTCTTCTTGCTTCCATTTCTAACAATACTCTTGCCGCTGTTATTGCATATAAAAACAATTTGGCATTCTGCCTATTAATATTCTGACCTGTAATACCAGTCTCCTTTCAGTCTCCTCTTTTCTAGGCTAAACATACCTGGCTCTTTCACCCTTTCCCTCATAAGGCTTGGTTTCCAAACCCTTTAACATCTTGGTTGCCCTCCTCTGCACTTGTTTCAGCTTTTCAACATCCTTCTTAAATTGTGGTGCCCAGAACTGGACACAGTATTCTGGATGTGGCCTGGCCAAGGCAGAACTGAGGGGTACTATTACTTCCCTTGATCTGGACACGATACTTCTGTTGATGAAACCTAGAACAGCGTTAGCTTTCTTGCTGTTGCTGCATCATCATACTGTTGGCTCATGTTAAGCTTGTGGTCCACCAAGACCCCGAGATCCTTTTCACATGTACTACTAGTAAGCCCAAGGACGTGGGTGGCGCTGTGGGTTAAACCACAGAGCCTAGGACTTGCCGATCAGAAGGTCGGCGATTTGAATCCCCGCAACGGGGTGAGCTCCCGTTGCTCGGTCCCTGCTCCTGCCAACCTAGCAGTTCGAAGCACATCAAAGTGCAAGTAGATAAATAGGTACCACTCCGGGGGGAAGGTAAACGGTATTTCTGTGTGCTGCTCTGGTTCGCATGACCCGGAAGCTGTACGCCGGCTCCCTCGGCCAGTAAAGCGAGATGAACGCCGTAACCCCAGAGTCGGCCACGACTGGACCTAATGGTCAGGGGTCCCTTTACCTTTACAACTAAGCCCAGTGTCCCCATCTTATCTTTGGCAGGTGGAGTGAGGGAGTAGGACATGGTTGAGACATGTCCATTTTCAGTGGCAGGTATGTGTAGAGAATTGCTCAGGTAGAGATAAGTTTACATGCACTCCCTTAGGCATACTTGGGAGTTAAGAGAGCACCCCAAAGCTTGCTTTCAGGACTACAGGACCTGTTGGCAGGGTAAAGGTCAGCTTTAGGGCTAATCTGTCTCTCCCAACAGGATTTGTGAGACCCCCATGTGATAGACCCATTCATTCAAACCAGGTTCTAGTTCTAAGTCCTGATGAGCATTGGCTTAAATTAAACACTTTCCTTTGTTAGGTTAAAGAGACCCTAACATCTCCTGGTATTTTGTATTTGTGAAGCGGGATTCCTGGAAAACAGTTACCTGGAAGTCCTATTGAAATTAACAGAACTTGCTTTTGAGTAGACATGCTCACGCTCATAATATGTTCCCCTAGCCTAGCATGCCTCAATGTAATCATTATCTGAGACCTTTAATACCAGTGAATATTGCACTATTTTATCATTTTTAATGATGTTTATTGATGTCTTACATAACCAGCTTTAGAGAGCTGCCCTGACAAATGGCTGCACATAAATGCTTTCAATAAATAAGTAAGGCACAGTTCTTAATTAGTCCGCAAAGGCTTATTTATTATTACCTTAAAGGATGACACACACTAAATCAGGGGTCAGCAAACCTTTTTGGCAGGGTCCACTGTCCCTCAGTCCTTGTGGGGGGCCGGACTATATTTTGGAGGGGAAATAAAAATGAACAAATTCCTATGCCCCATGAATAACCCAGAGATGCATTTTAAATAAAAAGACAAATTCTATTCATGCAAAAACATGCCGATTCCCGGACCGTCCACAGGCCGGATTTAGAAGGCGATTGGGCCGAATCAAGCCCCCGGGCCTTAGTTTGCCTACCTATGGACTAAATGCTATGTCCCTTCCTAAAAACATCTATTTCCCCCTTTTTTCACTGCATCCAATCAAAGGAAAGAATTTTATCTAACTCACATGTCGCATTGTGAACTTGTGAACCTCCCAGTAAATAAATAATTTTACAGCCTTTGTATTTTTTTCCCCTTGCTGTTCTTCAAACATGTAGCCTCACATGTTCTTTTTTCTTTAGCTGTAGGTATTCACCACCTGTTCACCTATCCTTGCTAGGAGGTGGGGCGAAATCCAAGGCAAAGGAAGCTGTGTGAAAAACAGGTGCGTTATGCATGTGAAGAAGGGAGAGGGGGTAACTTCATAATATACATTTAAAGCACATTCAAATGCTCATGGTATCCTCCCAACCTGGGGAACAGTAGTTTGTTAAGGGTGCTGGGAATTGTTGCATGGGGGGGTTAGTTTCCCAGGATCCTCTGGAGGAAGTCACATCACATGCTTTGCATGTGTGGTGCTTGAATGTGCTTTAAATGTATAGTGTGGATCTTGCCAGAGAGAGAGAGGAAGAGATATTTTTAAAGCCGAATAAAGCATCTGTGGTAGATTACAGTCTCTGCTGCTGAATTTTATTTCATTTTTAAAACATTATTTATCATTAGATTTTATTTCTCAGTTTCTGAATACAAAACTTATGCTAAATAGTAAAAGGAAAATAGACAATTACAATATAAAGCAAAAGAGATATAGAGCTGGGTATTGACCTGAAATACATCACTGAAGAACACGGTAAATAAAATCCATCATTCTATAAACTTATTCCTTATTGTAGCTTTATTTTGAAGCTGTGAGAGTGGGCAGAGATTTGGAAACAACTACCTGCGACTTAGTTTGTGTTTATTTGAGCCTGCACTGCTCTAGGAACAAGGTCCTTATTGCCATTGTGGATGGTTTCGCTTGGAGCTAAATAATAATAATAATAATAATAATAATAATAATAATAATAATAATTTTTATTTATATCCCGCCCTCCCCAGCCGAAGCCGGGCTCAGGGCGGCTAACAACACTAAAACAGTACAACATTATAAAAACATTATAAAAATTAATTAAAATCAAAATTGATGGCAACCATAAACTAAAGTTTTGTAAAGATTGCCAAAGGAGGGAGTCAGGCTGCGCCCTGACCAAAGGCCAGGTGGAACAGCTCTGTCTTGCAGGCCCTGCGGAAAGATGTCAAGTCCTGCAGGGCCCTGCAGGTGCTCCTCCTGCTTATTTTAATTTTAGGGGAGAAATTTTGTAACCCAAGTTCTATCAGCAAGGTCTGTTGGCCATCTGAGTACCAGGTTCTGTTCTGGTCTCATGTTTCTTTGTAGATTTACAGTCATACCTTGGGTTGAAGTAGCTTCGGGAGGAATATTTTCAGGTTGCGCTCCGTCGCGACCCGGAAGTAATGGAGCGTGTTACTTCTAGGTTTCGCCGCTCGCGCATGCTGAGACGCTCAAAACGACATCATGCGCAGAAGCGGCGAAACGCGACCTGCGCACGTGCAGGTGCTCAGTCACGTCTTACGTTTGCTTCAGGATGCGAACAGGGCTCTGGAATGGATCCCGTTCGCATCCAGAGGTACCACTGTACTCTAGTTTTGTTTCTTCATAGAAACGGCAGATTTGGCTAGCCTGTGAAGATTCAGGTCAACCTGAGATATCATTGTTTTGGGGATGAGATAAGTTCTGAATGACGCCGGTTCGGAACTGATGCACCTGTAGCAGGGTTGCCATGTTTCAGACAGCGAAAATCCAGATAGAAAAGTTGTTGAGCTTTTTTTTTATTTGGGGAGGGGCTTTCTTGGCAAAATTGCAAATAATAATAATAATAAACGCCGTTTTGAGCTATTCTTATGGAAAATCAACACTGCAGGCATGGGCTGCCACGGGCCTGGATGTCCCCAGACTTTTAATGCTGATTTCTGCCCGGAGACACTACTGCCCACTGCGGTATTGTTGATATGTCCGGGAAATTCCAGACGTATGGCAACGCAGGGCTGTCAAAAGGATGGTGGTCTGGTGGTGAAATGGGCAGGAGGAAGAGTACTGGCAGCCTTCATGTGCCTTTTTCTCCACCTCACCCCTGCTTCTGACCACATGTCCATACCAGATTCCCAAATCAGATTGGAGGTCGGATCAACTTGAGTCAAATTAGGGCCACTCTGAAGTGCCAAATCAGATTGGAGGGGGGAGGGGTCAATGCACAGTGAAAAGGCTGTGTGTTTTTGTTTGTTTATTTGTTGTGTGTGTGTGTGTGTGTGTGTGTGTGTGTGTGTGTGTGTGTTTGCTTGCTTGCTTGCTTGCTTGCTTGCTTGTTGACTATTATTTTTACTCTGAGCATCTGAGACTGAAGCAGAATTCTGCATGCTTAAAAAGCACCCTTCCAGCGATTTCAAAAGACTAGTATGTAAAAAATATCTCCTCATTCATAGCCTGTCAGAAGTGAATCTGGCAAGGCAAAAAAAAAGGTGCTTCCAATCCCATTTTACTGCATACTGCTGTTATAGAATTATACAGTGCTTTTTTTCTGGAGGAACGCAGTGGTACGAAAACCCCTAAACATTTTCTAAATGTAAGTTTGACATCATTGAGGGGCAGTATTTCAATATGGAAATCAGCCCTGAGTGCTCACTGGAAGGACAGATTGTGAAGCTGAGGCTCCAATACTTTGGCCACCTCATGAGAAGAGAAGACTCCCTGGAAAAGACCCTGATGTTGGGAAAGATGGAGGGCACAAGAAGAAGGGAACGACAGAGGACGAGATGGTTGGACAGTGTTCTTAAAGCTACCAGCATGAGTTTGACCAAACTGTGGTAGGCAGTGGAAGACAGGAGTGCCTGGCGTGCTCTGGTTCATGGGGTCACGAAGAGTCGGACGCGACTAAACGACTAAACAACAACATTTCAATATGAGTAGGAAAATGAGAGAACCCCTAAACATTTTTAAAAGAAAAAAAAAGCACTGGAATTATATACTTATGTATGTGCGTTTACCTTGTGCAATTATCAGCATTTATTCTATATTTGAGACCTTCAAATTCCTATAACACTGCCAACGCCTACAACAGTGTATGTAATACTTAAATCCCAAATCATATGCCTACTTTTAAGATAAATTCGGCTCTGGTAGTAAAGCATCAGACTCAATGTTGTTCTAAGCCCCATTACTTCTATCATTGCTGTCAATGGGTGACAGGAAAGTTTTCACTCCAGTGTGTGAAAGAGAGCCTGAGATTAAGAGTATAATACTCCACCGATTGAGCTATTCTGCCTTTGGGCAAGTCTAGGATTCTGCAAAGCCTACTGCTGCCTCTTGTCTCCCTTGCATGGAGTACGTTGGCAATAATGAACTACAGCCACTTCCAGATGTCAGATTAGAGTACCGTATTTTTCGCTCTATAAGATGCACCAGACCACAAGACGCACCTAGTTTTTGGAGGAGGAAAACAAGAAAAAAAATATTCTGAATCTCAGAAGCCAGAACAGCAAGAGGGATCGCTGCACAGTGAAAGCAGCAATCCCCCTTGCTGTTCTGGCTTCTGGGATAGCTGCGCAGCCTGCATCCGCTCCATAAGACGCACACACATTTCCCCTTACTTTTTAGGAGGGAAAAAGTGAGGCTTATAGAGCAAAAAATATGGTAAATCTCTCCCCCAACCCAATTCACTGGCTGCCTGTTTTAAGAGGCAAGGAAAGGCCTTTTCCCCTCATCCATCGATCTTGTTGGAAGCAGGGCAGGGCAGAAAAAGGCTTGTTTTCACCCTCAAGACCCAGAGGCTGTTATCATCCCCAACCTTCCACACAAAAACAAATAAATATAGGGTCTATCTTCAGCTACATTCCCCTTTATTGACCGACAGTTGGCAACAAGTTTATCTACGGAAAAGTTGCCTCCACCCGCGAGGAGCAAATACCTGCTTCTGTTTACAGGAATGGCTTTATCCAGGGTGAAAGGACGGTGACTTAGGGTTGTTGATTTCCCTTTTGCTTACTTAACTTTTACTGCAACCCTTCAATGTGCGAACAGATCAAAGTTTCACATCTGGTTGATTCAGAGGCCGGGCGGCAGCGGGGACATCTGAGAACTGGGAACAGACAGACTTATATATACTTTCTCCCCAGCATAGTAATTATTGTGTGTTTTTTATTGTCTATTACATATATTGCAAGCTGCCTTGAAAACTTCGGTTAGCCGGTGGGGTATGAATACTTCAATTATTGTTGTTGTTGGCCTCTGTCTATCTCGGGTGACAATGGAGTGTGCCTCTGGGGGTGAAATCAAATCACTGCATATGCAGCACTGAAGTGACTTATTCTGGGTGCAAGCCTGGGCAGTGTGCATGGAGGTCCTGGGCTACCCAGATGACAAGACCCCTCTCTCAGCCTCACTGACAAAGGAAAGCAGAGCAAGATGTTTGGCACCAGTTTGGCTGCAGCAGTTGCTGGAAGGAGGCATACAAGGCTCCAGCCAACCATCTTAGGGACTCCACTCCGAATTTGTGTAGGGTTTACTCCTTAGCCTTTTCTTTTCCCAAAGATAACCCCACAAGGCAGTGAAGGTTTAGGATCAGAGTTTTCCTTCTCCTAGATGAGCCACCTTCCCAAGTTGACAGCATGCCAGCAACTTCCAGGAGCCACAGGTGAGAGCTGAGTGGGGCCCAAAGGTGGACAAACTGCTCCTAGCAACTAGTACAGTCATACCTCGGGTTGAAGTCGCTTCAGGTTGAGCGTTTTCGGGTTGCGCTCTGTGGCGACCCGGAAGTAACGGAACGCGTTACTTCTGGGTTTCGCCACTCTCGCATGCGCAGACGTTCAAAATGACATCACACGCATGTGCACAAGCGGCAAATCGCGACCCGCAGGCGCGGGTCGCGTTCGCTTCAAGATGCGAATGCGGCTCCACAACTGATCCCGTTTGCATCCAGAGGTACCACTGTATTCAGAGGCTTATTGTTTCTGACCACAGTCATCCTGGCAAGTAGCCATTGACAGCCATTGGTCCTCTTTCAAAGCCATCCATGTTGGTAGCCATCGCTGTATCTTGTGAGAGTGGATTGCATAGTTTAACTATGTGCTCTGTGCGGGGGAGTGACATAGGCTAAGTCTCAATCATATCTCCCCTTACTTGCCTTTCCCCCTAAGCCCCTTATGTTATTGTGATGGACAGCAGAGCCAGACCAGTGTCTGGTGAGACAGCCCCCCCTGAAATTCTACCAGAGTGCTGGAGCCTCTCTCTGATGGGCTTCAAAGTCAACTAGCCACAGAAGGGGGACAAACAGCACCTTGGGGGGTGGGGTAGAGACTAAAAGGAGCAGTTTCTGAGGGAGAGAGGAGAGAGTTAGATGGGGCTGGATTTAAGATGAGAGATGGGGCCACGGTTCAGGTTAAGAGCTAGGGTTTTATTGGGAGTTGGGAGTGAGATAGGGAGAACTGGTTCTGAGTTAAGTTAAACATCCACACTGAGGAGACTATCTGTAGCAAGAGGACAGAGGCTCACAGCTTGAATAGGGAGACCAGGTTGAGGGTCTGGGGAAGGTATACAGACAGGAGTGTCCTGGGAGGTCTGAGTCTGAGCCTGTGGGAATTCAGGCTACCTGTATCTTGGTATAGCCAGGAGGGGAGTGTTCTTCTAGGTACAGAAGACTCCCAACCCAGTAACAAGGGGTGCAGTGATCCCCTGGTGATCTGTTAGTATACCTCAGGTGTGGGATTGTTAATGGTAACTGAGGAAAAGTGCCTCTCGCTCATGAACCAAAGTATTAAGTTATGAAGGAAACTGTATGGTCCTGAAAGCATTTAACTGTAATACCTAGGTAACGGAAACCAAGTTGAGCATTTTACCATCTATTCTAGAAACTTGAACCTCTACCACCTGAAGTGTAACAACTGTTTTTTGAGTAACCAAAGTTTAAGAAGAGCTGTGCTTGTAGTATTGTGTTTACGCCTGAGACTTCTGCCCGAAAGAACACATTTCCTGACCCACTTTGTTTAATAAACCTCTTTTAATAAAAACTTTTCGTTTGTTTAATCAACTCCAGCCTGAGACTCTAATCACTAAGTTTTCCCTCACACAAGTCCCCCATACAATAGCCTTTGGTAAATTGTAGAAATCTGTCTAATTGGTGCACAGTGAGGTGGGTGCACCATATTTAATAAGGGGCAGATAGCAGGAGTGGATCCACCACATTATTAATTGGTGGTATTAAGTGGTGGGTCCACTACAGTTTTGCACAGAGATATGCTTTTCTTCGGCTATTGCCAGTTGTCCAGAATTCTCCTTCTTTTGAACTGAATTGCCTCCTGTTCAGGGGTTACAAATAACTCATTGCTAAACGCAAGTATAAAACACAGCTTTCTGATAAGCCAAAAGTGGGGGAAGCAAGCAGCTGTATGCTGCTCAAAGAGGTACATTATATGTCCAGAACTCACTCCATGGAGTCTCGTGCAAACTGCAATTACCAGCCCCCAACCTGACCCACCAAAAAAAGGCACAAAAAAGGTTCACAAATCTTATTGTATCAAATCTCACTAAGCTATTGAGCTAGCGTCCAACTAATAGCCTGGCTTAATTAGTAGCTGGCAATTGGTGCGAAGAAATGCTTAATGGCAGTAGATGAGAATGGCATTAGAAATAACAGAGGCAATAATGACGGCATTGCAAATGTTGGGGAGAGTTAAACTTCTTATGAGAAGTCTGGGCTGGCACCTGCAGGATTTGTAATGTTATGGTGGATAAGGAGCAAAGCACACTGTATGACATTTACAGGGAAACCAAAATGCTTGTTTACAAAGCTATTGTACTACCAACCTTACTGTACGCTTGTGAAACATGGACCACTTATAAACCCCATCTCCAACTCCTTGAAAGATTCCATCAATGGTGTCTCCAAAAATTTTTTACACATCACTTGGGAAGACAGGCAAACTAACGCCACTGTACTGGAAGAAGCAAAGATCACCAGTGTCGAAGCAATGATTCTTCAACATCAGCTTTGTTGGACTGGTCATGTGGTTCAGATGCCCGATTATCGTCTTCCAAAGCAATTATTCTATTGCAAACTTAAAAATGGAAAGTGTAATGCTAGTGGTCAACAAAAGCGGTTTAAAGACTCTCTCAAGGCAAATCTTTAAAAATGTAGTATAAACACCAACAATTGGGAAACATTGGCCTGTGACTGCTCCTATTGGAAAACAGACTTTACCAAAGGTGTCATGGACTTAGAAGATGCTCGAACTCAGGACGAAAGGGAGAAACGTGCTAAGAGGAAGGCATGCTTGGCAAATCCACATCATGATCAACTCCCGCCCAGAAACCAATGTCCCCATTGTGGAAGGACGTGTGCATCCAGAATTGGCTTCCACAGCCACTTACAGGCTCACTGTTAAGACAGTGTTCATGGAAGACAATCTTACTCGGCTACGAGTGATCGCCAAAGAAGAAGATGATTAATTTAGTGGAAATAACAAGTTTCCCCGAAATCTTCCATCTTTGTTCTTTTTTTAGGGATATATGATAGCTATACTTCCTGTTATCAGCTTTCTTTACATCAGAGGAAAGAGTGGGGGGCTCTTCTGCATTTTCCAGAGTTAGGAGAGGCTCAGGGAGTCCCTGAAATGGTTGGATGGCATCTTGTACGCCTCCTTCTGGCAACTCCTGCAGCCAAGTTGGTGCCAAACCTATTGCTCTGCTTTCCTTTGGACAGTATCAGCGAGGCAGAGAGGGGGATCTTGTTGTTTTGCTACCTGGGCAGCCCAGGACCTCCATGCGCACTGCCCAAGCTTGCGCCCCAGGGAGGTCACTTTGGTGCTCCTAACACAGCAGTTTGACTTCAACCCCTTCCCAAGGCACGCTCCATTGTCTCTCGAGACAGACTGATGCCAACAACAACAATTGGTGATGATGTAGGAGAGAGCTTTCTCAGCAACTGTTCCCTGTTTGGGGAATCTCCTCCACTTAGAGAAACATAAGGCAGTGATAATGTTGTCATTTTGGTGCCAGGTGAAGGCATGTTCAGTTACTCAGATTTTTTTTAGGTTTTTAATGTGGCTGCTTTAGCCTTCTCTATTTAGATTTTTTTTCCCCTTTCCTTTTTTTTAAAAAAAAACACATGAATCACTTGTTTTTATTCATGGTTGTTTTAATTAATTTCATATCGTACCCCATCCCTGCATAGATGCAGCAATCAATCAATCAATCAATCAATCAATCAAATGCTTAGACATCAGAAATAAGAGCCACAGTGTTTTCAAAGCTACCAGCATGAGTTTGACCAAACTGCGGGAGGCAGTGGAAGACAGGAGTGCCTGGCATGCTCTGGTCCATGGGGTCACGAAGAGTCGGACACGACTAAACGACTAAACAACAACCCTAAGCATGTAATGGTTAGAGTGTGGGATTCAACTCCTCACTCACCCATGAAGCACAACAGCTGACCTTGGGCCAATCATAGATGCAGTTGAGGTCATGCTAAAATCCTAGCTTAACACGAGGAGACTTAGCCACATCAAGCCTTGGGCTCAGTGTGAAAAAATCATCGTATTTCATATACACACTCATGGGGTCTGAAGTGGAGGTCATGGACCAGGAATGAGATTTTGAGGTTGCAGTGGATGGCTCAAGGAAGATGTTGATCCAGTGTGTGGCAGCTGTGAAAAAGCCAAATTCCATGCAAGGGATTATCTGGAAAGGAATTAAAGCAGCAACAACAACAACAACCTGCCAAGACTATAATGCCATTATACAGATCTATGGTGTGACTGCATTTGGAATATTGTGTACAGTTCTGGCTGCTTCACCTCAAAAAGGATATTGTAGTGTCGGAAAAGGTTCAGAGAAGGACAGCCAAAATGACCAAGGGACAATATAAACTCCCCTATGAGGAAAGTTCACAGTTTTTGGGAGTTTAAAGTTTAGAGAAACTTGGACATCATTGATATCAAGTAAGAGGCGACAAGGTATAAGTTTACAGAACTATGCATGGAGAAGTGGATAAGGAAAAGATTTTTCTCCCTCTCTTATGACACTCGATGAAGCTGAATGTTGGAACATTCAGGACAGATAAAATAAAGTTATTTGCCTAGAACATAAACTATGGAACTCACTCCCAAAGGAGGCAGTTGTGATGGACAGATCTTGGGTCATCCCCCTTGAGACCTAGAAGCCAATCAGTGCTGGGTGGAGTGCCAACAAATCAGGAAGGAGTTGAAAGACCCTCATCATTCCAGCGTAATATTGGCGGGGGTGAGGAGAGAAATAATGGCTGCAACAAAAATAATGTGGAGAATATTTGAGAAGAATTCTGCAAAGAGGCTTTCCTCGATTTAGCATCGGACAAGATGAATTCACACCCTGTATTCCAAACAGTTGTCGGCAAAGACACCAACCCCCTGTTTCTCTCAACTTTGCTAGATCTCCAAGAACAGCCTTAAACCACAACTTCCTATGTTTAGGCTCGGTAATTATTCTCACCACCTTATCAGCATATAACTGGGTTTGTCTCCTTAGCAGATTTAACGTACCGCCAGTCCACAACACGAATCCCTCGTTAGGACAACCATGTTCATATTTTAGGGCTGTGCCTGAGAAAAACAAGCAACGCCAGTAGCTGATCAGAAGAGATAATTAGCTGAAGATATGGGAATTGCTGACTTGTTGTTAAAACCTGCACACTCAGCACAGGCTGAGCTAAGCAGAAGTGACTCCCTGGATATGGAATCCTCCCCTTTTTTCTCCAGTTCTTGATTGCAAGGAAAACAAGTGAGAGACACTGAACAGCTTTCCTGAAGCAACTGGTGTCTTGTGCCGAAGACAATCATTTGGGGTTGGCAGGACTCATCAAAGAAAAGGGGGAAAAGACTTACTATCTCCTTCCCTTCACATTGCATGTTCCTCTTAAACACCTTAAGATGGTGGGGTCATGCCAGAGGTGGACTCTGGTAATCTTCTATAATATGGCGCCCTGTGCGATGCCAAAATTTGGTGCCCCCGAATGGATCTTCTCAATTATGGATTTTCTCAATTTTGCACCCCATTGGGCACCCAAGGCAAAGGCAAAGGGACCCCTGACCATTAGGTCCAGTCGTGACCAACTCTGGAGTTGCGGCGCTCATCTCGCTTTATTGGCTGAGGGAGCCGGCGTACAGCTTCCGGGTCATGTGGCCAGCATGACTAAGCTGCTTCTGGCAAACCAGAGCAGCGCATGGAAACGCCGTTTACCTTCCCGCCGGAGCGGTACCTATTTATCTACTTGCACTTTGACATGCTTTCGAACTGCTAGGTTGGCAGGAGCAGGGACTGATCAATGGGAGCGCACCCCGTCGTAGGGATTCGAACCGCCGACCTTCTGATCGGCAAGTCCTAGGCCCTGCGGTTTAACCCACAGCGCCACCCGCGTCCCGTATTGGGCACCCAAGTCACCCTAAATCCAGTGTTGGTCATGCCAGCCCTACGACACTACAGGAATAAGACTGGACAACTGACTTCGCTTGTAGCACCAGAATCTTGAGGTGAAATGAATGCAAAAGCAGTTATCCCAGAATGGAGTTGGCACAGCCTGCAAAGTCATCTTCATCTGATAGCAAACCTGACTGAATTTGGCTAGGCAGGCCTACCCGCTCTTTTCTCCCAACCCTAGGCTGCCATGCTCCTCCCAATACTTCCCTCTCAAATTAAAGTCCACCAATAAGTGGAGCAAATAGACTATGAAGAGAAAGATTCTCTTTGAAGAGAGGCAGTTTCAAAGTAGCACTCGGAAGTCATTTACAGTTCTTTAGTGTTGAAATATCACATCCCCGAAGGGTAAAATGGACAGCACTTACTATTTTCAGAGGATTGGGTCCTTCGGGACTAAGCGTGGTTATTCAAAGCAGAGGCACAGCTCGTTTGCTATCAAACCCCTGCCTACTCACAACATCATGCCTTCTTCTGCCTATGTCTGCTAATCAAATAACTTCCCCATGTCTCAGTCCCTGTTCTCTATTTCACCCACATGATACACAGAAACTGCTGTTGTCCTGGCCAGGGACCACATCACATTTACTTTACCTACATTCTGTTAGGGTGTGAAACCTAAGACGCTGGCAAGTTAGCAACGTCATGTGACTTTAAGTAGTCAAGCTCGTTAAGTTGTTAAGTTGCTCAGTATATAAAGAGTGTTTGTTTTCTCTGCCTGTGGGGCGTGAAGCAAAAATGTCTGAAAGCTCCGGAGGTGTTTCTGTTATCTTCCTGCAATAAACCTGTCTTTGGAAAGACAGGCTTCCCTGTGTCGTTATTTCTTTGCTGCTAAGACTCTGAAGCTTGTACTGCAACAAGAATCTCTGCACTGGACTTAATTAATGCTCTGCAAAGAGAACTGTCGCTGGTTGCGCAGCGGAAGCGTTTACTGGACCAGTACACAAACTCTCTTACATTCAGCAGGATGAATCTAGGACAGTGGTAGCCAACGTGGAGTCTCGTAACACCTGGAAGTCACCAACTCCTAGCCATTGGCCATGCTGGCTGGGACTGATGGGAGCTGTAGTCTTCAACACTTGGTGGAAACCACATTGGCAACCCCAGAGTAAGGCACTGCTAGAAAGACACACAGCTTCCATTTGCCCGTTGCACAATAAAGCTGTAGGACTCACAGCTTTTCACAGAATCTGCCTCGGCTGCAGTGAATGCAAGACCTAAGGGCTAGAACCATTCAGACCTTTTCTTTCTTTCCATTTGTAAATGCTTGTCAGTCCATAACATAAAGGAAGACATATGTTACTAGAAAGTGGATCAAAACAAAAAATTCCTTCCAGTAGCACCTTAAAGACCAACTAAGTTAGTTCTAGGTATGAGCTTTCGTGTGCATGCACACTTCTTCAGATACATAGTGTGCATGCGCACGAAAGCTCATACCTAGAACTAACTTAGTTGGTCTTTAAGGTGCTACTGGAAGGAATTTTTTGTTTTGACTATGGCGGACCAACACGGCTACCTATCTGTAACTAGAAAGTGGATCGTTCTTGAAACAAAAACAAAATCTGGTTGGCTGGGAGAACGAGAAGCTAGACTGGCTGATGGGCTATTGGTCGGATCTCACCTGCTCTTCTTGTGTTCTTAACTGGAGTCCTTGAGGATCTGTCGTAACCCTGTACTGCCAGCCATGGCAGAGCTCTGTGGAGGGCGAAGCCAGCCAACCAGCCAAGTCTCGGGGGGTACTTGACTGGAGGCAGAGTCCGTATGCAAGGTTCAATCCAGTCCTAAGGTCAGGAGTATTTCAGTTCACATAGTCAGACATCCAGGGGTCAAGAAAGCCAAGAGTCCAAGGTCATGAAAAGCAGTAAGGTCTGGCCAAGAACGACAAATATTGTTTCTAACAACTGACTGAGGCTGGAAACCTTGCTTAAGAAAGCTGGAGCCAGCTGGGACTCATCAGGAGCAAGAAGGCTGATCAGCATCAGGTGGAGTCATTACACCTTCTGCTCCTTCAGGCTGCTGCTCAGCAGGTGAAGCCGACTCCTGGCCCATGGCAGGATCTTGACCAAAACAGCCAGTAGCTTCTTCCATAGATTTCTCCTTCAGCTTTTCTCTATGGGCACTCAGCAAACACAAGCCAATCGGTCTATTGAATGGCCTCACCCTGCTCAAAGTGCTAAAGAATTGTTCAATGGTGCATGTTTTGACTGGGATGGAAAGTGCTGTAAGGGTGACCATTTTAATAGCAGGGAACAGTTTTGTGTGGTGCAGTGGCTCAACAAGGTTCAGGTTGCATATGTCATATGATCACGGATATATTTCTTTGGTACTTTTTTTTCTTTCTTGTTGTTCTCTGTTATTGCGCTAAAGGTCTCCCCACTAGTTTTTCTGTGTTGTTCCATTACTTCCAGCAACTCTTGGTGTACAAACACTTTCATTCCCATTACATCTAACTTCACAGACTGCAGAACTTGGGTGATTGACGCCAGCACTGATGAATATCTGCTTAGGATCAAAAGATAAGGCCATGAAAGATGTTGCCGGTGACACGCACACAATAACTGGTGCAAAAGTGGTGTTGCTTTGATCCTGCTAATTGCTTTAGTTGCAGGACAGCACTTGTGTAATTTTCTGCAAACACACAGACTTTTGTTGTTGTTTAGTCGTTTAGTCGTGTCCGACTCTTTGTGACCCCATGGACCAGAGCACGCCAGGCACTTCTGTCTTCCACTGCCTCCCGCAGTTTGGTCAAACTCAGGCTGGTAGCTTCGAGAACACTGTCCAGCCATCTCGTCCTCTGTCGTCCCCTTCTCCTTGTGCCCTCCATCTTTCCCAACATCAGGGTCTTTTCCAGGGAGTCTTCTCTTCTCATGAGGTGGCCAAAGGATTGGAGCCTCAGCTTCAGGATCTGTCCTTCCAGTGAGCACTCAGGGCCGATTTCCTTCAGAATGGAGAGGTTTGATCTTCTTGCAGTCCATGGGGCTCTCCAGAGTCTCCTCCAGCACCATAATTCAAAAGCATCAATTCTTCGGCGATCAGCCTTCTGCACACAGACTAACTGGGTGTAAATTAACAAATACCTTTAGGATTCCAGGAGGGGACAAGTAGCCTCCCTTGCAGACACCCATGCCTCTACAGAAGGCAGCAGTAGGAGTGAAACAAAACTCAGATTGTGCTGTGCAAAGTATGGAAGGCATTTTCTGCCACCAACCTTCCCAGGAAGGCCAGGGTGAAAAACCCACATCTTCCTTGGTGCAATTTCCTTCCTCCTCTGGCATCTTGCTTACTTGTGGCCTTGCTTTCTGTGATGTCCCCTTTTCTCACCCTTGACACTGTCACTGTCTCCACCAACACCATCCCACTAATTAATAGAGATGGACAGCATCCCCCAGACTTACATTGGACTGAGTTAGAAAATAAGGCAAACTGCTCTCCCCGCTCCAATGGAAGAAGCTCAGGCTAGCTCACAACAGAACATCACTCACTCATGACTTTGATTATGGATGAAGAGGTTGACCTGGCAGGTACAACTGGGGCAGATCAGTGGCAAATCACCTGGTTGGCATGCAGAAGGTCCTCAGTTCAATCTACCAGTATCTCCAGTCAGAAAGATCAAGTAGTAGATGATCCACCCCATATATTTAAAGCCCATGTATTCCATCAAAGAATCCCAGTACTCAGCTCAGTTCTACAGGGGCCGTCCGCAATGTGAGATTCCCTATGATGCTTGGGGAATCTGTCTGATTCCCACCCCTGATCTCCATGGAACCACTGAGTGAGTTCCTTAATGGGGTTTTGGAGTGTGTCGTCATCAATATGGCACACAGTTCTGCTGCTCCTTCTCTTCAGAGCCAGGTGCGGCTATGAGAATGAACAAACTGAGGCTCAAACTGAGCCAAAGGCATGGTTTGTTGGTGGTTTCTAAATCCACATGAGTGGGATTCAACCTGGGGAAAGAACCAAACAAGGCTCTGACAAGTGCATTTGGGAGGCAAAAGAAGCCCATAAGAAACGTGCACCATGTATATATGCAAGCATTTTTTCCCCATGGCTCTCTTCTTGAATCATGGGCAATGCAAAAGAAGCAGAGGTGATATCTCTGGAAGCCCATGTATTTCTTAGAAGCTGCCAGCTTTTATGAGTCCATATAATGTGCCAAAGTTCATTATTTTCTCTTAAAGAGAAGATTAAAAATATCACCCAGAGGGCTGATTAGCATGCCTGTTCTCAGAGTTGCAGTCATCAAGTTTAATTACCGTGTGGCTATCAATGCTGCTTATCAGAATGGCCACAAATGCAAAATGCGCTCCTGTTTTGAAACAGATTAAATATTGCTTTCCTTGCAGAGCTTTTGCTATTCCCTAAGAGGCACATTTCTTAACCATAATCAGTGCATCATAACTCACAACGGGGAACCACAGGAGTCTGTGGGACAAAGGTGAAAGGCAGGTGTGGGGAATGCTTGGCCCTCCAGCGGTTGCTGTGAACTAAGCTCCCTTCACCCCTGGCCATTCTTGCTAGGGCTGATGGGGAGTGTAACATCTGGGGAGTCAGTGAGTCTCAATTCCTGATGAAAGAGGTGATGTGCTCCCCAACATTTCTCCAATGAAAATAGGGAGGTCCTAAGACAGCATCTTAAAAAGCAAAGACATCACCTTGCTGACAAAGGTCCGTATAGTTAAAGCTATGGCTTTCCCAGTAGTGAAGCATGGAAGTGAGAACTGGACCATAAAGAAGGCTGATCACCGAAGAATTAATGCTTTTGAATTATGGTGCTGGAGAAGACTATTGAGAGTCCCATGGACTGCAAGAAGATCAAACCGCTCCATTCGGAAGGAAATCAGCCCTGAGTGCTCCCTGGAAGGACAGATCGTGAAGCTGAGGCTCCAGTACTTTGGCCACCTCATGAGAAGAGAAGACTCCCTGGAAAAGACCCTGATGTTGGGAAAGATGGAGGGCACAAGGAGAAGGGGACGACAGAGGACGAGATGGTTGGACAGTGTTCTCGAAGCTACGAACATGAGTTTGACCAAACTGTGGGAGAGAGTGGAAGACAGGAGTGCCTGGCGTGCTCTGGTCCATGGGGTGACGAAGAGTCGGACGCAACTAAACAACTAAACAACAACAAAGGAAAAGCGGGGTTTCCAGGATCAAGCCAGAAACCAGGACGGTTTCTGTAAATCCAGGATTTTCCCTGGAAAATAGGGACACTTGGAGGGTCTGCGAGTGGGTTTTTTAGCACAATGGACAAATGCAGAGTTTAGCTTGGTGCAATGGGTTAGTCCTCCAACAAAAGGCATTACCAGGGAGACAAAAGGCATTACCAGGGAGTCAGTGAGAGATGTGGCTGTGAAAAGGTCACGATGTGGGGGAGAGTCCTGAGAACCAGAGAAAGGGACTTCTGGAGATACATCTAAGATTCCTCTTCACATCTGCTACATGGCAGATTTTGATGCTTCCTTTGTTCCAGAGAACAGAGGCTGGTGGTTAAGATCTGACACTTGACTTTTAGTGCTTAAAAATAGCATACATGGAGTTCAAGCCTCTTAGTGATGAAAAGGTACTCTGAGCATGCTCTTCTTTCTTATTACGTGAGATACTCCAGCACTCAGCCAATTCCAGGACAGAGTCCTAACTTAATGCAAGTCCTGCAGGGAGGGCTGAACAAAAACAGTCCTCTCAAGTTCAATGTCCAATGTCCAGTTTTAGGTGGTGAACTGGGGGGGGGGATGGGGCGATTCTGAATGATTTGTCATTTGAAATACCCTTCCACATCCTTTGAGCCAGGCATTCTAAAGGTTAGACTTTTGGTTCTCCTTTATGACACCCTGTCTCCCCTTGAAAACACACGGAAAACTTCCATTTTCTTCCAGAAATGAGATTCTTTTACTCTAGGAGAAACGCAAGCGGCTTCTCACTGAGAAACTACAAGCTTCTCTCATTGGCAGTAGGGCAGTCATTTATATGGTTATATAATGGCCTGCCGCTTTTGGTTGAAGGAATGTTTTGTGACTGCTCCCCCCCCCCCGCCACAACGCAAGTCTTGTGCATTAGCCACTAAAGCAGACCCCTAAAAGCTGCTGTTCTCTGCCTCTCCCTCTCTCTCTCCACGATGAGCCATGTGATAGCTAAGTTAACAGCAGTGGAGTGTGCTGAGATGCTTTTTGCGATTACTGAACTGTCAGCAACGCAGTTGTTTCTGTTAACTCTGCCGAAAGGAACACTCTGGGGAGGGAATGCCAGTGGCCAGGGAGAGAGGGAGAGAGAGAGAGAGAGAGAGAGAGGCTTTGCTGTTTTCTGGTCGTGACAACATTGGAGGGCTCCTGTTTGGTTCTAGCCGCTGGAAATGCTCACAGGCTGAAGTGGTGCTTTTTGGGTGCATAATTTGCCTTCTGTAGGAAGGGCCATAGCTCAGTGGTAGAGCATCTGATTTGAGTGCAGAAGGTCTCTGGTTCAATCCCCAACCACAGGCTTCCTCAAACTCAGCCCTCCAGATGTTTTTGGCCTACAACTCCCATGATCCCTAGCTAGCAGGACCAGTGGTCAGGGGTGATGGGAACTGTAGTCTCAAAACATCTGGAAGGCTGAGTTTGAGGAAGCCTGCCCAATGACATCTCTAGGTACAGCTGCCTGTAACCCTGGAGAGAGGCTGCCAATCCGTTTAGACAGTACTGACCTAGATGGACCAACGGTTGTTGGTATCCATCTGCCTTGAGACAACAGAGTGCGTTCCAGGGGTGAAGTCAAATTGCTGGGGAATCTCAGCGCCTGATGTGGCTGCAGAGGCCAGTAACTCATAATTGCCACCTCCTGTGCTGTTTTTGCTGCATTAACACCAAAATGACCTCTCTGGGGTGCAAGCCTGAGCAGTGGCCAGACTTCCATATAAGGCAACTTCCTATGTTCCTAGTATGGCCAGCTAAGACTCAATAACCTAGACTGCATCTAACACGTGTGTGTGTGTGTGTGTGTGTGTGTGAGAGAGAGAGAGAGAGAGAGAGAGAGAGAGAGAGAGATCACATTTCACTCTGCCTTGGCTATAACCATCCACCAGCTTTCTTTGTCTTGTCAGACCTTTGAACATGTTGATAATGTTTCTTAAGAGCAAGCCTCCCCACTAGCTTAAGTTCGATTGGTGGAATTTGCACATACGTGTCTGCTCATTCATTAATAAAGTAACCGCTCTGAATTACTACATTGAATTTAGAACTTCATCCAGAAAACAACACATGGTACCAGGAGTGACTTATATTGTGTGAAAGTACAGTGGTATATTTGAGGGCTCTGAGTCCTTTATCTTTCTCGCACTAGGGAGCTGAGGAATGGAAGACATTTCTTATTTGCTACATAGATTATAAGACAGATGTTCAGAAAATTGCTATTTTTCTTAATGTGGCAGGCACTGATGCGTGAAACTTGTATTATTCCTCTGAGCTGACTGCTGACGAGAAAAACAGCTATAAGGCACTGGTGGGAAGCACTGTCTTCCTAAAACTGACAGTGGAAAGGTATAAATTTAGATAAAGGTTTCAGCAAGACGGAGAAACTTTTGGAACATTTCTCTCAAACTATGAGTCCAATCCTTTCCCTCTTAACTTTCAAAGAGCTGAGAAGCTTTCACAAGAGATCTGATTGTGCAGAGCGTAAACCATTCTGGGTTGCAATGACATTTGTTGGAGGAGCTTGAGTTGACGTTGAATAGAGTTGTGCAGTTATGCTAAGAAGCAGCAGAATTAAAGCAGCAAAACTTTGGGGTGAAGAAGATCAGCAGACATAAAGCTCAGGCAGCGGTTAACAGAATGTTTCAGTCACCTACACCTGCTCTCTGCAGACAGGGTTGTAGAATGCAGGGTTCAAGAAGCTGCGCAGCCCATGCAGCAATATGTTTCTGCTATAAGGATGGCAGCAATTGCAAGAGTTTGCAAGCAGAAATTCGCTAGCAAAGCAGTTGAACTAGTGAATCAGTTAGATGGTGTGGTGTCGTTGCAGGCGATGGGGTCTTGATGACTCACCACGTAGAACAGCAGCAGGAATTGCTACACAAGCTGGAGGAGGAGAATGTCCTCTGGGGAGGGGCATCATAGACAAGCCAAAATCTAAGTTGAACTGGTTTGTTTAGAGCAGGCATGGCCAAACTTGGCCCTCCAGCTGTTTTGGGACTACAACTCCCATCAACTCCCAGTTGTGGACAACTCTGGGGTTGCGGCGCTCATCTCACTTTACTGGCCAAGGGATCCGGCGTACAGCTTCCGGGTCATGTGGCCAGCATGACTAAGCCGCTTCTGGCGAAACAGAGCAGTGCACGGAAACGCCATTTATCTTACCGCCAGAGCGGTACCTACTTATCTACTTGCACTTCGTGCTTTCGAACTGCTAGGTTGGCAGGAGCAGGGAGCTCACCTGGTCGTGGGGATTCGAACCGCCGACCTTCTGATCAGCAAGTCCTAGGCTCTGTGGTTTAATCCACAGCGCCACCCACGTTCCTAGCACTATGATAAAGATACACAATTCTTGCACACACGCAAACACACATAGATTGGCTGAAAACCTAGGGGTGTTTTTGTTTGGGCTTGTGTATTTTAAACACAAAGCTTATTCCTGCTTGAGTTGGAAAAACTATGTAATCAAGCTTCAACTATATAGGAACAAATTTGAGAGGTTGCGTCATAGTGCATTAAATCCCAAACACAATCTATTCCAGGCTGTGGCGCTTAAGTCCTTTTCCCATAGCTGGATTAATAGCTAGGATTCACGAAGAAAAGTGTCCTTGCCATTACATCTTTATACTGAGAAAGGCTTTAGCACAGCTGTTACTGGCACATGAGCCTCACCAGACAAATGAAAAACCCACCCCATGTTCTGTTGTGATTCCCCCATGTCCTGTCCCATTATAAATACACTTTCTCTACTTATTCATTGGAGAAAACAAAAGCCTGCAGGAAGACTTGATTAGTTATCTGTTAACTGTTGCAAAGACAGTGATCTTGCACACATGGAAGAACATAGAGGGGCTTAGTTTAAAATATATGGTACAACCAAATCTGGCAGGTGGCCTTGGTGGAAAAATGGTTAGAAAAGTGAAAATTGGCAACTAATCAAAAGGCAATAGATACCTCCCTCCCCCTCAGGTTTGGGATGATTTTATTGTTCATAGGAATCAACAAGAAGTTGTTGGATCCCCACCGTTCAGTGTGCTGGTCCCAAGAGTTCACCGTGCGGCGAGGTCCGATGTCGAGGGTGCAGTATGGAGGCTGTTTGTCAAAGCTGAAGCAGGGTCCAAGGCAGGGAGTCGGGTGAGGTCAGGAACTCTGGCAGGAGAGCAGGACAAGGTGCAGGCAGGAACAGGCTACCAACAATGTTGCTCCCGCAACCTGGGACTGGGGCTGGCTGGCTTTTATTTGCCCCGAGACATAGGGCGGCCCCAGTCCACAGATGACTTGCCTCTCCTGGCCTGGAGGCGAGCACTCCTCCTGCGGGAACTTAGTTCCCTCCGCCTCTCTGCCCTGAGCCTCTGCAGCTCTGGAGAGGCTGGAGGGATACCGGACCCAGAGGCAACCTCAGCTTCCTCTGACGAGGCTGAGACTGCAGGCAATGGGTCCTCCATCACCTCAGGAGCCAGAGCAGACTCACCTGGTGCCTGAACCTGAGGATCCAGCACAGGTGAGGACCCTTCAGGCTCAAGCCCCAGCCCCAGCTCAGCTGGTTCTGGAGGCGGGGACTCCTGTGCAGGCTGGGTTTCCTCAGGTTCAGCCTCCGAGTCCAAATCCCAGGCCATCACATTCAGCTAGGACCGGCATAGTTAGATATGGTCAGTGGTGGCACCAGAAAAATAATAATTCTGGGAGGGCACAGAAGGGGCAAATTATATTTCTAGGTGGGCGAGAAAGAGAAATAAGAACATACGTGTCACAAACTGGTTGGACACAGAGGAATGATGGGAGGAACCAATTGGGGAACTACAGGGGAAGAAGTCTCAGAGCCCGGGGAGTGGTGGCGGGACAACAATGAGTGGTCACAGGGAGAAGACTGGGAAGAAGAGGTGTTGGAAGCTGAAGGGGCAACAGGGCTCAGTGAACTGGGAGAGTCTGTGGCAGAGAGAATTCCAGACTCAGAAGCAGAAGCTGAAGCAGGAGAGGAGGGAGGCCAAGAAGTAGAGATGACTCAGGCTGGTGAAGAAGCCAGGGCGTCCCCCCCTTCTGCTGCAACAAGCTCCCCAGTCTCCCAGGACCAGGTGAGGTATGAAGAGGGAGGAGCAAAGAGAGGCACTTGGCATAGTCTCAGGTTGCTTGGGAAGGACCTGGGAGAGGGGGTGACAGGCAGCTGTGGGAAGGCAGGGACCTTCAGTCTCCACAACAGCCACATAGGGGCAAGACCTACCAGTGTGCTGGTCCCGGGGAGGTTACCGTGCAGCGTGGTCTGAGTCCAGTCCTGGGTCAAGGGTCTGGAGGCTGTCCATCAAGGGCGAAGCAGGGTCCAAGGCAAGGAGCCGGGCATGGTCAGGAACTTCAGAAGAGCAGGTCAGGGTGCTGGCAGGAACAGGTTTCCAACGATGTTGCTCCCGCAACCTGGGACTGGGCTGACTGGCCTTTATCTCCTCTGAGGCCTGGGGCGGTCCCGGCCCACAGGTGACTCGCCTCACCTGGCCTTAAGGCGAGCACTCCTCCTGATAGAACTTAGTTCCCTCCGCCTCTCTGCCCTGAGCCTCTGTAGCTCAGGAGAGGCTGGAGGGTTACTGGACCCAAAGGCAACCTCACCTTCCCCTGACAGGGCTGGGAGAGGAGCACCTGCAGGCAATGGGTCCTCGATCACCTCCGGAGCCAGAGAGGATTCAGCTGGTTCCTGCTCCTGAGGATCCAGCACAGGTGGGGGCCCTTCAGATTCAAGCCCCTGCCCTGGCTCAGCCGGCCCTGGAGGCGGGGACTCCTGTGCAGGCTGGGATTCCTCCGATTCAGTCTCTGAATCAGATTCCCAGGCCATCACAACCAGGAAGAGTTGCTGTGCTCATTGGCTTGGCACTCCTGAGCTGACTTTGTTTCTTCTAATAAAGAGTTAACTCTGTTTACTCTGTGTGATTTGTTGCTGGCCTGCTCCCGACACCTGGTCTAGGAATTGTCCAGTGGCTAAAAAAGCCTGGGACAGCCAAACTTTGCAAGTGAATGAAGGGATTACCTCTGACACCCAAAGCTGCGTAGTCCAGGGAGCAGAGGAGGGTTGAGCCCAATGCTGTGGTTTCTGATGCTCCTCCTTATCTTTCAGTGCAGGTGGAGTTGATTGTGGGGGAGCAGAAAGTCTATACAGTCATACCTCAGGTTGCGAACGCTGCGGGTTGCGGACCGCGCCGAACCTGGAAGTACCGGAACAGGTTACTTTGGAGTTTTGGCGCTCGTGCATACGCAAAACCACAAAATGACATCATACGCATACGCAGAACCACCGAATCGCGTCACGTGCGTGTACAGACACAGCACTACGGATTGTGAACGTGCCTCCTGCATGGATCACGTTCGCAACCTGAGGTATGACTTGTGAGGAAAGAAAAGTTTGTTGCATTTATAGCTGAAGTTAGCAACTGCAGACTGAGAAAAAAGGTGATGATATTAAGGACCCCTTAGAAGTATTTGGAAGTGAGCGTGTTTATGAGATCTTAGGGTGCTTAAAATCAGAGCATGGTTGGCCTGGAGCTACTGAGTTGGGAGGTTCATAGTTTAGTGGCTGGTGGCCAGGAACTGAAACATTTGCTGACTAATTTGCAGGTGTTCCCAGACTTGTTCCGAGCACAAGAAACATGTCTCTGGAGTTCAGACTTACATGGCTCTTTGGAAAGATAGGGGCAGCAGGTGTTGCAATTTTTGTTAAAGAAGGTTTGAATTATGCTGAGCTGGGGTGGGGTTTGGAGACCTCTCTTGAATATCTTGCTTTAGATACCCCTTTAGTTAAGTGTTGATATTTTAAGGGCATTTAATTCGTATAATCTCTGTCTCCCTCTAGACACCGGTGGTTTAAATTGTCTCCTGGAGGTGGTGTTGGGTCCTTGTATACTGTGTGGTGATTTTCAGTCACAGTTCCCTCTGGGAAAGTTGGAAGGCTGACCAAAAAAATGAGCAATTCCTGGAAAAGCTACGTGAAGGTTTTGTACTAGTGGTTTAGAGTGATGGAATTCCCACTTGGTTTGACTCATTTGCTCGACTGTCGCCCTGTCTGAAAGTCTTGCAAGCTCAGGGTGAGTAAGTAGTTATTGAGGAGAGCAGTATGGATAGCGATGCCCAGGTCTCATATGAGGGCTGGGGAATCAGAAATGATATAGATGTGGCTCAAAGGTCTAATGAACTTTAAGAAGGCTAATTCGGAATTGTTTATACGCCTGGCTGTTATTGAGGATTATGGCGGCTGCGATGATGTGGAGTTTTATGAATAGTGGGTGCAAAGTATACTGGGGCAGCCACTCCAGCTATTCCTAAGTGGAACAAAACGAGAAGCGGTTAGAATATGTCCCCATGGTGGTTGGATGAATGTAGTGAGGAGATTAAGGAACATAATATGGTTTTTCAAACAGACGTATCCTGGCTGGGGAGGACTTACTGCAATGGAAATATTAAAAGGCAGTGCTTAAAGGGGCACTCAGGCCCCAAACTGGAAATCACAAGAAATTCCTACTAATGCGGAATGGCAGGCAAAAATGATGGATTATGTGGAGTTAGCCAAGCTGACCAGCAGGATTCGGGATCAGGACGATCATAAATTCCAGGATAATTGGAGTAAATTTATTGTATACTTAAAGGATAACTGTAAAAATTTAAAGACACTAGCAGGATTGAAGTAGTTCCTACAATGTAGATAAGATGTAAAAAGTTAAAATACGCGATTGGATTTGATAAGGGATACCAGCTGAAGGATGGGACATGGGTGGTGCTGTGGGTTAAACCACAGAGCCTAGGACTTGCCGATCAGAAGGTTGGTGGTTCGAATCCCCATTACGTGGTGAGCTCCCGTTGCTCTGTCCCTGCTCCTGCCAACCTAGCAGTTCAAAAACATGTCAAAGTGCAAGTAGATAAATAGGTACCACTCTGGCAGGAAGGTAAACGGCGTTTCCATCCGCTGCTCTGGTTCGCCAGAAGCTTAGTCATGTTGGCCACATGACCCGGAAGCTGTACACTGGCTCCCTCGGCCAGTAAAGCGAGATGAGCGCCGCAACCCCAGAGTCAACCATGACTGGACCTAATGGTCAGGGGTCCCTTTACCTTTACCTCTACCTTTACCAGCTGAAGGGAAGAAGGGAAGTCGCAAGCTCGGCAGAGCAAAAAGGTTTATATGTTGATTAATGTATTGTAAGAATGACTGTGTAAAGAAAATAATACAAAATTATTGGGGGGAAATAAAAATAAAAGGGCACTCAGGAAGGCTAAAAGAAGAAGTTAGGAGCAAATTTCCTGGTGTCTTAGGTCAATATGGATATTCTGGTAGCATTGGTGTCTAGGCAGATGAGGAAAATGAAGAATATTCAGTATCAACTGAAGGAAACTCCAGCTTTACTTGCTAAGGTGGGGTGCTGTCTATAGGGCATGTGGAGAAGGCTGAGGGGCTGGCAGATGCTTTTCAGAGAGTAAGCAGGGAAGATCACTGGTCTGAGCAGTTTTGACAATGACATGCTTCCTGTCTTAGAGACCACAGTGACATGTTAAATGCTTTTTTATGCAGGGATGATGATTCCTTGAGTTTGGACTTTTCTGTGTGCAAACTGGAAAGAGTTTCAAAAATCCAAAGGAAATATCAACAAAGATACTTGTTATGCCCACTTGGATGTGCAATAAAAATCTTTCATATCACTTTCTTGAATACTGCACAACACCATGCTAGATTTAATGGGCCCAAAATATTTGCTCCCTGAACAAAAAAAGGTCCACAACATCTCAGTTCATCGAACAAGGAGGTCAAAATTTGCGGGATTTAATCAGCTAGGAAAAGCTTGGTGTCCGGCGGCATTTTCCTCAGATTGATCTCCCTGATCTGGCTGCTTCCAGGATCATCTCCAGTTCAGAAGCTTTAGACAATTCCAGTCAGAAACAGCAAAAAGACAGGGAGGAATCAGCTCAGTGAGAATTTTGTTACGGGCTGTTGGAAGTTCATACGCTAAAGAGCCAAGACAGATTTAATAAAATCAGGCCTACGTTAAATGAAAGAGCTATGTGCAGGCTGCTCATTAGGGATAGATTAAAAAGAAATGAAATAATAATAATATAAAAAGATTCGAAAGAACCACGCCCCCTCCCAACATGCGAGCTGCTCAGCAGAAAGAAACTGGTAGGCTTTTATGTAACGCTTGCAGCAATGAGCTACACTGGAAGCCAGATGCTACCCATTAGCGTTGATTAGGTGTTGAAGACTAAAAAGAGTCCATTAGTAAGGTTGGCTGAGTTTAAGACAATGAGTGAATACAGGCAGCTAACCTACCGCATGGGTAATACAGGAAAGTTTGCCAATTTTTAAAATGTGTGCCACAGTATGATAAGGTGTAGCTTTGTAGTATACTGTGGTTCTTTAAACTCTATCCCCAGTAACTTTGGCTGGATCTAGACATCTAAATAATGTATGGAAGTGAAAGCTGGACCATAAAGAAGGCTGATCGCCGAAGAATTCATGCTTTTGAATTATGGTGCTGGAGGAGACATTTGAGAGTCCCATGGACTGCAAGATCAAACCTTTCCATTCTTAAGGAAATCAGCAATGAGTGCTCACTGGAAGGCAGATCCTGAAGCTGAGGCTCCAATACTTTGGCCACCTCATGAGAAGAGAAGACTCCCTGGAAAAGACCCTGATGTTGGGAAAGGTGGAGGGCACAAGGAGAAGGGGACGACAGAGGACGAGATGGTTGGACAGTGTTCTCAAAGCTACGAACATGAGTTTGACCAAACTGCGGGAGGCAGTGGAAGACAGGAGTGCCTGGCGTGCTCTGGTCCATGGGGTCACGAAGACTCGGGCACGACTAAACGACTAAACAACAAGACATCTAAAAAAGTGTTACAGGAAAACGCATTCTAAAGCTCATAATGGAAAATCGGATTGCCCAAGGTTCAAACATATAATAATAATAATAATAATAATAATAATAATAATAATAATAATAATAATTTATTATTTATACCCCGCCCATCTGGCTGGGCCTCCCCAGCCACTCTGGGCGGCTTCCATAAAAACCAAAAATACAGTAAAATATCACACGTTAAAAACTTCCCTGATGTCTTCTGAATGTCAGGTAGTTGTTTATCGCTTTGACATCTGCTGGAAGGGCGTTCCACAGGGCGGGCGCCACTACCGAGAAGGCCCTCTGCCTGGTTCCCTGTAGCTTTGCTTCTCGCAATGAGGGAACCGCCAGAAGGCCCTCGGCGCTGGACCTCAGCGTCCGGGCAGAATGATGGGGGTGGAGACGCTCCTTCAGGTATACTGGACCGAGGCCGTTTAGGGCTTTAAAGGTCAGCACCAACACTTTGAATTGTGCTCGGAAACATACTGGGAGCCAATGTAGGTCTTTCAAGACCGGTGTTATATGGTCTCGGCGGCCGCTCCCAGTCACCAGTCTAGCTGCCGCATTCTGGATTAGTTGTAGTTTCCGAGTCACCTTCAAAGGTAGCCCCACGTAGAGTGCATTGCAGTAGTCCAAGCGGGAGATAACCAGAGCATGCACCACTCTGGCGAGACAGTCCGCAGGCAGATAGGGTCTCAGCCTACGTACCAGATGGAGCTGGTAAACAGCTGCCCTGGACACAGATTTGACCTGTGCTTCCATGGACAGCTGTGAGTCCAAAATGACTCCCAGGCTGCGCACCTGGTCCTTCAGGGGCACAGATACCCCATTCAGGACCAGGGAATTCTCCACACCTGCCTGCTTCCTGTCCCCCAAAAACAGTACTTCTGTCTTGTCAGGATTCAACCTCAATCTGTTAGCCGCCATCCATCCTCCAACCGCCTCCAGACACTCACACAGGACCTTCACCGCCCTCACTGGTTCTGATTTAAAAGAGAGGTAGAGCTGGGTATCATCCGCATACTGATGAACACCCAGCCCAAACCTCCTGATGATCTCTCCCAGCGGCTGCATGTAAATGTTGAAAAGCATGGGGGAGAGGACAGAACCCTGAGGCACCCCACAAGTGAGAGCCCAGGGGTCTGAACACTCATCCCCCCACCACCACTTTCTGAACACGGCCCAGGAGGAAGGAGCGGAACCACTATATGACAGTGCCCCCAGCTCCCAGCCCCTCAAGACGGTCCAGAAGGATGTTATGGTCGATGGTATCAAACGCCGCTGAGAGATCCAGCAGAACTAGGAAACAGCTCTCACCTTTGTCCCTAGCCCGCCGGAGATCATCAACCAGTGTGACCAAGGCAGTTTCAGTCCCATGATGTGGCCTGAATCCCGACTGGAAGGGATCCAAATGGTCCGCTTCTTCCAGGCGTGCCTGGAGTTGTTCGGCAACCGCTCGCTCAATCACCTTGCCCAAGAATGGAAGATTTGAGACTGGGCGATAGTTGGCCATCATGGCCGCATCTAAAGATGGTTTTTTAAGACGCGGTTTAATAACCGCCTCTTTCAGCGGGTCTGGGAAGGCTCCCTCATGGAGGGAAGCATTCACCACCCCACGAAGCCCATCGCCCAGTCCTTCCCGGCTAGCTTTTATAAGCCAGGATGGGCAAGGATTCAGGAGACAGGTGGTTGGTTTCACTCGTCCAAGCAGCCTGTCCACATCCTCGGAGGTAACAGATTGGAATTGATCCCACTCAACTTGACCAGACAGAACTCTAGCACTCTCCCGCCCCGGTCCTGCTCCCACGGTGGAGTCTACTTCTTCCCGAATCTGAGCAATTTTATCTGCAAAAAACTTTGCAAAATCATTGCAGGAGAACATGTGGCCCGTACTGGGCCCCGATGTTGCAGGTGGTTCCGCTAAATTGTGAACCACCTGAAAAAGTCTCCTGTTGCTGTTTTCTGCAGATGCAATAGAGGCGGTGAAGAAATTCTTCTTCGCCGTCGCTATCGCCACTTGGTAGGCTCGACGTTGAGCTCTAACCTGTGTCCGGTCAGATTCGGAATGAGTTATCCGCCACCGGCGCTCTAGCCGTCTCAACGATTGTTTCATTGCCCTCAGATCTGTGGAAAACCACGGGGCTGTCCGGGCTCCATGCAATCGGAGAGGGCGCTTCGGAGCCAAACAGTCAATAGCCCTGGTTAACTCCACATTCCAGCGGGCCACCAGGGAATCGGCTGAAAGGCCATCAACATGGGATAAAGCATCCCCTACCACTCTCTGGAAACCATTTGGATCCATTAAGTGGCGGGGGTGGACCATCCGAATTGGTCCCACCTCCCTGCAGAGAGGATGGGTCGCAGAGAAGTCCAGTTGCACCAGGAAGTGATCTGACCATGGCACTTATAACACAATTATAATGATATAATTGCCTGAATGTTGCCGAATCCTCTGTCTCTATCTAATAGTTCTTCTGCTCATATCCCACTAGCTGATAATATATCTCAGTTCTTCATGAACTTCTGTTTGGGGAAGAAGATTGTTATCATTATCCATACTAATACAGTGGTACCTCGGGTTAAGAACTTAATTCGTTCTGGAGGTCTGTTCTTAACCTGAAACTGTTCTTAACCTGAAGCACCACTTTAGCTAATGGGGCCTCCCGCTGCCGCCGTGCCACCAGAGCACGATTTCTGTTCTCGCCCTGAAGCAAAGTTCTTAAACCCAAGGTACTATTTCTGGGTTAGCGGAGTCTGTAACCTGAAGCGTCTGTAACCCGAGGTACCACTGTAATCATATTGTTTCAAATGGGTCAGTAAAACATGTTCTCCTCTCTTGGGAGTTATTCTCTTTCTCAAATGAAAAATAAATAAATGCCCTTACATTTCAGCCTTCCAAGCCATAGAATCACAGAACAGAATCATAGAATTGTAGAGATAGATAGATAGATAGATAGATTCTTTATTGTCATTACACAAGTGCAACATTGCACAAGTGCAACGAAATTGGATGCCATCCCTTAAAAACAACAAAAGCAAAACAACAACAACAACCAAACAAACCACATTCCAGCCACACCCACACCCACACCCATCAAACTCCCAGGTCACACTATCGAGTTACTGCATTTAAGAAGGCCACAGCTCTTGGATAGAAACTATTTTTCAGTCTATTTGTCCTTGACTTGATGTTTCTGTATCTCCTGCCAGAAGGCAGTAGTACAAACAGACTGTGTCCCGGGTGAGATGCATCCTGCAGGATATTGTTTGCTTTCCTAAGACAACGGGAACCGTACAGTTCTTCCAAAGATGGGAGGGGATGACCAATAATCCTTTGGGCTGTGGTTATGACCTTCTGGAGCACCTTCCTCTTCCTAGCTGTACAGCTGGAGAACCAGGCACAAATACAGTATGTGAGAATGCTCTCTATGGAGCCTCGGTAGAAGGACACCAGCAGATGCAATGCAGGTATCTGTTGTTTTGCGGTTAAGTGTGTGAAACAATCTACTGTGGGCCATTTTGGATTGTCCATGTAACTTTTTGCGGTCCATTTTCTTAAAAAAACAAACAAGCATGATTGTGATGTACATACAGGCACATATCTCAACTGCAACCACTAGAATATTAAGGGGGGAACCTAATTACAATGTTCAGCTTGAAATCAAGATAAATCACATGCAACACATGCAACACCCAGCCGGTGCAGTTGCAGAGAACCTGTGAGCACAAGTGCAAAAAACGCAGGCAAAGAAACTAAACAAACACCTCGTAGGAGAGATATTCAAAAGGACAGATTTCATGATCGCTTCCAAATATTGTGTCCCGTATCTACCCAGGGAGGCTGTGGCAGAACACAAAACCTATTCCCATCCTCCATGGGAGACGGCCTTTGAAAAAAACACATGTAGTTGCACCATGAATACTTCTTCAAAAAGCAGTAATTGTGTCAGGAAGGTAGCTAAATACAACCTCTCCCATTCTATACACATCACTGAAGAGCTAATAGGTGTCATTACAGCTTTTTGAAGAGGGGCTCAGCAGCATGCGCAGTCAGAAGGGAACTGGGGACATACTAAAGTGAATGACCATTGGAAAATGTTAACATTGTCGTAGTGCTGGCTACTGTCACCAATCAGCAGTCACGAAATTAAAAGACGCCTGCTTCTTGGGAGAAAAGCAATGACAAGCCTAGACAACATCTTAAAAAGCAGAGACATCACCTTGCCAACAAAGGTCCGTATAGTAAAAGCTATGGTTTTCCCAGTAGTGATGTATGGAAGTGAGAGCTGGACCATAAAGAAGGCTGATCGCCGAAGAATTGATGCTTTTGAATTATGGTGCTGGAGGAGACTCTTGAGAGTCCCATGGACTGCAAGAAGATCAAACCTATCCATTCTGAAGGAAATCAGCCCTGAGTGCTCACTGGAAGGACAGATCGTGAAGCTGAGGTTCCAGTACTTTGGCCACCTCATGAGAAGAGAAAACTCCCTGGAAAAGACCCTGATGTTAGGAAAGATGGAGGGCACAAGGAGAAGGGGATGGCAGAGGACGAGATGGTTGGACAGTGTTCTCGAAGCTACCAGCATGAGTTTGACCAAACTGCGGGAGGCAGTGGAAGACAGGAGTGCCTGGCGTGCTGTGGTCCATGGGGTCACGAAGAGTCGGACACGACTAAACAACTAAACAACAACAACAGTGCTGGCAAAGGATACGCAGAGCAAGGCCTGAGTCTACCCAGCCAGCCAGCCCCATAAGATGCCCCCTACTGGATCAGCATGTTTATGTCTACACTTTTTTAAAAAATGAAAAGGATTGCAGCAAAGGATCAAAATGGCTATTTCGGACCTGAAAGCCCAAATATTACTTCCTAATGCTTTTTTTCTGCTTGAAATATTTCTTGTGCCAAAATTGCTGTCATCCGAAATAACAACTGTCAGGGCTCTCTGTGCCTTGCTCCGCTTGAAGAATGTATGATGAAACAGGTGCTGGGTCTCATTTTAAGCAACAAGCATTTCCATGCTGTTGATTTGCGGACTTGAAAGAGAAGCAGCAGCTTGTATGGCCTTGGTCTGCCAAGCCTAAATCCACACAAGCAAGCCCAACCTGGAAGAACCATGTAACTCGCAGCATCTGCCAAGTGATGGGCTTGGCTTTCTCTTTGATAATTCTTGCTTTCCAACGTCTTGCATTTCCTCTCATGTGTCAAGTGGATTTTGACAGCAAAACATAACATGGACTGCAGCAAGCAAGCAAGCAAGCAGTGCACCAAGCCTAGTGCAGCGTCCTTTCAGTAGAGGATGGAGTACAGAATCTCTTAAGAATGGCAAGTTCTTCTGTTGTCAGCTGAGAAGCTGGCAGATTTTACCTTGCAGAATTGTAGTAAGAAAAGGGTAGGCGCAACACAGAGCCAAGTCAAAAGCCTTTGGTAGCAATGGGGAAAGGGGTAGGGAGCTGCCTCTTCCATTTAAACATTGGCATTATGTATTTTAAAGAATTCAAAAAGCCTTGTGGGTTTTTGAATGGAAAAGTGGGATGGAAATATTTTAATAACATAAACAAATACGCTTCAGGTTGCGCGTTTTCAGGTTGCACACTGTGCTGAACCCAGAAGTACCGGAACGTGTTACTTCCAGGTTTTGACACTCGCACACGCGCAGAAGCGCTAAATCGCGCTTTGTGCATGCGCAGAAGCACCAAATTGCGACCCACGCATGCGCAGACGCAGCGCTGCGGGTTGCAAATGTGCCTCCCATCACGGATCACGTTCACAACCCAAGCGTCCACTGTATTGCAGATAGGAACTGAATTGCACGGAGCACAGTTCATAGCAACCCAAGGCAGGGAGCATACAAGCTAACTAAAGTTGATACATTTAGTTTGTGCAACAGCCTCAGAGGCAACATCTAAGGCAGGGGTGGGGGACCCCCTAGTCCAGATGTTGCTGCACAACGACTCCATCATCCCTCACCACTGGCTGCACTGATGGGAGTTGGGAGTCCAATAAAATCTGGAGGCTGGGGAGTGAATGTTTTCCTTCACAGTCCCTCACTCCCCAAGCCTTCAACAGTTATCACTGGCCTTTAAAAAAGGACCATATGTTTATTATGTGTCGATTTTCACATTGTCAGCCTCTTTGCAGGCCTGCTGGTAGGCAGAAAGACAAGTTATAAACATTTTAAATAAATTGCACAAAATACTAATGACCGTGTATTTTAGCTCATCAGTTGTTGTTTTTTTAAGTCACCTGGCTGTAAGGGCTGATGTCCTAAAATGCATAAGTAAGTTGTTAAGGCAACTCTTGAAAGAGACACATCTTTTTATATATGTATTCCTAGTGTGAAATGGATCTCCTTTAATTGGGTCTACAATTGCGACTGTTTAAAATAGATGTAAACTACTAGTTGAAAAGGACTGTTTGGCTGAAATGTGTATGGCAATTTTAATTTGAAATGTTGCTATTTAAGAGTATATGGAAATTGGCTGCATAGCTCATCTAAGAGCTGACGTAGTTGACCCGAGAGGCGATAGCTGGTTTTGTGTGCCTGGAATCCATGTTTATCATTGTATTTTAGTGGTTTTTCATAGGAACTTTGCGTTTTGATGCATAAAGAACACGTCTGATATGTTTGGCTTATCTAATCCCAACTGTCTGGCTTCTAATCCTCCTCCTCACACACAAACCACCCGCATATCTTGCATTTTTTTTGGTGAATCTAGGCTTCCCTCAACTGCAAAGTTTTAAACCTCCTTCAAATGCCACCAAATCTGAGGAACTTTAATCCAATTTTGTGAGCCTTCCCTGACACCTAGTGGTCAAATGACATAACCAACTAAGAAAAATGGGTGGAAGGAATGTCTTCCGTTTTACCTCCAGGCATGACCAGTTTTTCCTCGTGGATTCTGAAGTAGCTGTGTCTTTCACACAAAAAGTTGCTTGTCATTTTTCGGTGAACCAAGAGCACTTGGACTGTAAACTGTGTTCCATGAGACTCCCTCACCCAAATGTTTTTTTTAAAAAAAGCAATCTTGCAGAGTGTGTACGACATACATCAGGTTTGTGTGATTCACCAAGATCTGCATTTGGGAGGTAGGGGTTCTTTCTTGATGTGGTGAACTTGATTTGTGGCTCTTGTAGTCAATGCATCATCTATGACTGAGCACTGTGCCTCAGTGACTGTCCAGGGAATGGCGAGTGAACCAGGGAGACAGCGTCTGCCATACACAATTGTCAGAAAAGTGAACCAAGCCACACTGTTTCTTTTGGGAGCACCTTAAGTGTCACAGAAGTCTGAGAGCCAGTGTGGTGTAGTGCTTAAGAGAGGTGGACTCGTAATCTGGTGAACCGGGTTCGCATCTCCGCTCCTCCACATGCAGCTGCTGGGTGACCTTGGGCCAGTCACACTTCTCTGAAGTCTCTCAGCCCCACTCACCTCACAGAGTGTTTGTTGTGGGGGAGGAAGGGAAAGGAGAATGTTAGCCACTTTGAGACTCCTTCGGGTAGTGATAAAGCGGGATGTCAAATCCAAACTCTTCTTCTTCATCATCTTCCCCAGCCATGCAGTTTTCAATACATAATATAAAATTGCAGCAGTAGAGAGGCAGCCCCATTCAGAGCAGGAAAGTTGCAGCAAGGGTACACACAAGTAAGATTTCTGATCTCTCCATTTCTGCTGGACTTTGGGGGCAACCCTCCCCCCACACTTCTAGCAATAACTTCTGGGATTGCTCTACAGCTCTTGATGGGGGGGGGGAGAGGTGTGAGGATGTGGGGCTGGGGGAGTGAATTACTGGCTATCGAGGCTCTACATCTAGGTCAGGCATAGGCAAAACTCGGCCCTCCAGATGTTTTGAGACTACAATCCCCATCATCCTTGACCACTGGTCCTGTTAGCGAGGGATGATGGGAGTTGTAGTCCCAAAACATCTGGAGGGCCGAGTTTACCTATGCCTGATCTAGTTCTTCCTCAGTAATGCTTAGGACAGGACTGCTGCCTCAAGAAAGTTTAATGAACCTCCCTGAGATTGGGAGTCATCCCAATTTCTTAAAAGAAAGGGTTACAAGTAAAATGAGTTATGGGAAGGCATGGGATCTGGGTGTTGTGCTGCTTAATAAAACATTATTTTCATGTTTTTCAGTGTTTATCTACATCTAATTACATTCATGTCTCTTTCTGACTTTGGGTAAATCCAAAATTCCGTGTCAGTAGAAGCAAGCAATAGGTTGTTAAAGTGAAGGGATTAGACAAATTCATGGAGGATAAAGTTATCAATAGCTACTAGCCACAGCGGTTGTATTATACCTCCTGCCTGGTTGCTGGGAAAGGACTATTCTGTTTGTGGACAGCTCTTCCCAGGGATGTTTGCCTTGCAACTTCCTTTTACTGTGGAACCCTGGGTTGCGGACGTAATCCGTGATGGAGGCACGTCTGCAACCCGCAGCATTCGTAACCTGCAGCGCTGCGTCTGCGCATGATGCGATTTGGTGCTTCTGCACATGTGCGAAGCACGATTTAGCACTTTTGCGCATGTGCAAGCAGCGAAACCCGGAAGTAACCCTTTCCGGTACTTCTGGGTTTCCCACGGTCCGCAACCTGAAAACGCATAACCTGAAGCGTCTGTAACCTGAGGTATCACTGTATATCTTTAGGGGCCAGGCAAAAACATTCCTAGATACCCAGGCCTTTGACCTTTAACTATATGTGGCCTTTTAGAAGTGGGTTGGATGTGTTTAATGTATCTCCCCCCGCCCCCCAGTTTTACTGTATCTGTGTGGGGTTGTTTGTTTGGTGGTTGGTTGTAAGTTGCTTTGGGTTGCCCTGGGCAAGTTAAAACAACTAACAAATTAAATAAATACAATATTGTGTTGATTTCCTGCTTGTTGGCTTCTGAGAAGCATCTTGTTGGCTACAGTAGGAGCAGAATATTGGCATAAATGGACCTTTAGTCCAATCCAATAGGGCTCTTATACTTTTACGTAGTAAAAGTCAAGCCTTTAGCCATTTAATTAAACTCAGACTGATTTAATACAATATAGATGTACCTTGTTCATTCTATGTATTTGTCAAGCTCATAATGCTCAGCTGCCTTATGAACCAAACCCCATTTCATTTGTTTGGCTGAGAATGTTGAATGAGATCCTGCACATGCAGAGTCAATGTGTGCAGAAAGTCATTAATTTTAACCATTAATGAAATTCTTGCTGATTGCTCTATACATGCCAAGACCACCTGACCAGACCAAGCAACTTGCTGACAACTTTCTCTGTTTAGGCCAATTCACTTAATAACATAAAATGTTTTCAAGGAACTATTATCTCCCATCTAGATCTAATGCCCTCTTTAGTTCCTAATAATAATAATAATAATAATAATAATAATAATAATAATAATAATTTATTTGTACCCCGCACATCTAAATGGGTTGCCCCAGCCACTCTGGGCAGCTTCCAACATATATAAAACATAATAAAACATTAAACCTTAAATGGCTTCGCTATACAGGGCTGCCTTCAGATGTCTTTTAAGGGTTATATAGTTACTCATCTCCTTGATGTCTGATGGGGGGGGGGTGTTTCACAGGATGTCACTGCCAAGGAGGCCCTCTGCTTGGCTCCCTGTAACCTCACTTCTCACAGGGTGGGAACTGCCAGAAGGCCCTCGGAGCTGGACCTCAGTATTCGGGATGAACACTAGGGGTGGAGACGCTCCTTCAGGTATACAAGGCCAAAACCATTTCAGGCTTTCAAGTTCAGCACCAACACTTTGAATTGTGCTTGGAAACATACTGTTTGTGTGCTTGAAGATTTGGGGCAAATTTTCCAATCAGCTGCCTGCCATGGATGATGCTGTTGGGGCGAGTGCAAGGCAGGTGAAGCCAAACTAGCTGTTTAGTCTGGAATGGAATTGGAACACGGATTTTTCTTGTTGCCACCCAGTTGTTGAGCTGTGCTGTTGCCTTTTTCTTGAACCAATTCTGGGCGGTATTTTTGGCCATGAAACACTATTGCAGCGCTAGCCTGCCCAGTGTGGACTGGAAAAGCTCAATGGAAGCCTTTCAAGGCTATGGGCTGCTTTAATTATAGGCTTCCTCTCTGCATCTTATGCCCCAGTTCAGGGAGAGGGGCTTTCATCTCAACCAGAGCAAACTCTCATTAATTTTTATGAGTGCAATTACGAAGTTATGAAATTACAAAATTGTGCTCATCATTTGGGAGGGGGATGACGAGGAGCAAATTGCTCTGGCTTCAAAGAGGAAGCCAGGATCCTTCCATGGGGTGGGCACTGCAGGATAATATTGCACAGTATTAGGTACCATGTAGGACGGTCATTTTTATTTCACTTCTAGCTAAATTCAGAAAATTGGGTGGGGGTGGGGGATTACAATATGGTATATGTGCCCAGTACCAATTAATGGCCACACACAAAGCATTACAAAGCAGGCAGAGGACTCTCTCAGTACAGATGAGCTTTTGCCCCCAGGAAGCTAATTTCAATTCAGTCTGCAGGGAGCTTGCCGATCTCTGCTGCAAAACCACCTCAGCCCTTGCTGAAACACCCCCGGGTTTCTACAAACGCAGACATGAGAGCTATTGATGCAAGAGGAGCGCAGGCAACTGCAACACAAGTTACAAAGCTGCTAAACAGTTTCTCTAAAGATCATCAGGCTTGGGAAAGGAATCTTCGTAGCATAAGAATGAAGAGGCGAATTTGGGCACACATAAAAACAACCAGCGTTTTTTATCCCATTCCTTCTCCATATTGCAGCTCTTTCTCTGCCTTGCCCAGCAATGTAGAGTTGCGTACCTCTTACAATTCTCCATCCTATTTGTGGGCTAAAAAATTTGGGGTGGCGACAATTCCACCAAATTTCTCCAGGCGGGGTGGTCTGAGTTTCCCCAAGGGTGAGACTCGCTATCAGCAGTGACTTGGAGCACAGCTTCTCTCATATTTCCCAAGTTGCTGTTTTTTTAAATGCTAGCCACTAGTTTGTACCCTACCCTATACGGGTGGCGCTGTGGGTTAAACCACAGAGTCTAGGACTTGCAGATCAGAAGGTCGGCGGTTTGAATTCCTGCGACAGGGTGAGCTCCCATTGCTTGGTCCCAGCTCCTGCACGCCTAGCATTTCGAAAGCACACCAAAAAGTGCAAGTAGATAAATAGGTACCACTCCGGTGGGAAGGTAAATGGTGTTTCCGTGCGCTGCTCTGGTTTGCCAGAAGCGGCTTAGTCATGCTGGCCACATGACCAGGAAGCTGTATGCCGGCTCCCTCAGCCAATAAAGCGAGATGAGCGCCGCAACCCCAGAGTCGGCCATGACTGGACCTAATGGTCAGGGGTCCCTTTACCTTTACTATGCTCCAGATCCAGTATCATTTTATGGGAAGGAGCGAGGGGGTGGGACAGGACTGCGGCCGTGACAAAAGTACAATAGGAAATATTTGCCATGTCAACATTTGCAGAACCCATGCGAATTTTAACACGCTCCCTTTGCAAACACTTTTTAAAGGGAACCAACAGTTCTTTCTGTCAAGAGCATCCTTGTCAGTATCTTGGTTCCCCTCCTGGTAGGTCGCCTTTGGAACAGCCGAGAGCTACATCTTGACCCAGGACCAACAGCGGAGCCAGCAGGTGGTGCTGACAGTGTGCTTTGTGTTGCAGCATGCACACATGTAAGCAATCCTTATTTCACTGTTGCACAACCACAGTACATCTGGTTTTTGTACAGATATGTTCACTGGCCCCTCAAAATACAGCATTGTGAGCAGCGCTCCCATTCCAAAACTGTACAGGAGGGTGTCGTCAGAATATCTAGTGCAAATGGGGATTGTGCCCTGCTACCTGTGGCTAAAAGCCATGGTGACAATTGAGCCCCCATTCCCACCCCCACCCTCAGAAGTTCACACTCAGGCTTTTGCCGCAATGGGCAAAAAACAATCAATGGCTGATGGACAAGAGATTTCTGGGCTTGATCCCAGCTTGGATGGGATCCAAAAGTTGTTGGGTTTTGGGAAGGCAGCAAGTTACCTTCCGACACCCCCAATAATAAGGGCCTTTAAGTAAGACTTGATAAGTTTTTCCATTTCTTTTCAATGACCAAACACAGCATGTGGGAAGACCGAGTCAACAGTGTTGCTTTTGCAATTCTCTCTTCTTCCTCAATCGGTAGAGATTTGACTTAAAAATCTAACCTATCTTATTTCACCGAGTTTTTATAGAAATCCAGAATCTGACAATCCATTATCTTTCAAGGATTTTTGATGGAGGCCTTTCCTCTGATGTTGGCAATTGCATGCAGAAAATGAACTATTCTGGGAGCTTTTGGTGGTGGTGGAATTCCTCATTTAGTCTTCCAATGGTTCAAATTGCTATAAATCAATAAATCTTCATTTGCTTTGGGCAGAGAAAAGACACCCATTTATAGGATTTGAAAAGCCAATGTTAAATATGACATTTAAGTTTCGTTTCAGTCTCTTATGTAATGGACGTCTTTGCTTTGCAGGTTACTGACTTGAGTTTCAATACATCAGTTGTAATAAGGGGATACTATTAACCAACTGTTGCAGGGCCATTTTGAGGATGATTTTGTTATAGCTCTGGGTATTTGAAAGGTGCTTGAAAATACCAAGTATCTGCATCACACACATATATATTCATTTTTCTGGAAAATCGCTGAAATTGGTTAAGATGCTACCTTTCTTTGCAAGCACCACAAATTCTCTATTAGAAGATTGTGTAACAGAATGAAAATGAAAACAATTCAGTCCCTGTAACAAAAGCATTAACCTAATCGTTGTCTCAGCACAAGCCAACTTGTTTTCGCATCGGCCATACATTTTGTGTTTGGTGGATGAGTTTGATTTCAGTCAGCATTTGCAGCAAGACCCAGGCTCCTGAGCGGTTGGGATTACATAAGAATGCACTCCTAATGTTTTCTTAGAAGAATGCTTCACTGAACTAAATGGGTCTTGCTTCCAAACATACAAAAAGCTAGGCTGCATAGTACTTATAGTCTGAATTTCACAAGTCGCCAAGCATATTGAAAATGCTTAAGAACATAGTCTGGCATGTTAACTATATACTGCAGTGCAGCTAAAGCAGGCGTAGGCAAACTCGGCCCTCCAGATGTTTTTTGGGACTACAAGTCCCATCATCCCTAGCTAACAGGACCAGTGGTCAGGGATGAAGGGAGTTGTAGTCCCAAAACATATGGAGGGCTGAGTTTGCCTATGCCTGAGCTAGAGCATGGATTCAGATCAAGTTTGAAGAGTGGGTGCATCGGACTGTGTGTCTGTAGTGCGCCTCCAGAGACAAACCTCTCTACAATCTCCACCCTACGGCAACTATGATTACTGTAATCCTGTCTGAAATGTGTTGTGAACATAGCAGTCATCCTCTGTATGGCCGTACCTGTAAGCAGGAACAGATGTGAGGTTCATTTTGCTGTGGGGTGATCTCAGCTTCACTTTGGCTTTGCTCCTGTAAAGACACACATACAACCTCCAATTTGAACATGTGATTGCTTCTTGTGGTTCATTACCCCCACCTGTGCTTTACACTTGCTCTTGTATTCTTTCAGTATTTGCATATTCATCCATTCAGGTTTTTAGAGTACTAAAAGTTTCAGTGCAGCTATTTCACACAGCTCTGTCCCAACAGTGGTATGCATGCAGGTTTGTGACTTAGGGCTAGCTAATCAGTGCTACACAAACCCAGATTCTACTGAAGACCAGGACTAGAGATTATCTCAGATCCTGGAAAGATGATGTGTTAGCACAAATGCAGTGACTAAACTCCCACAGCGAGGTCTAAAATCATATCCATCAAGATGCAACCCCTCATTTAATTACAGTACATCTCTACTTCGAAGTTTTTCTGTCAAGGTTCCTTTCTTTAGCAGCCTCCCAAACACAAAGGTAAAATGGTTTTCATTTGTATGTATATGAGATTCTTATCTAGATATTGGATAGCTCAGTTTGTTAAGAGTGTGGCGCAGATAATGCCAAGGTCGCGATTTCGATCCCCATACAGGACAGCTGCATATTCCTGCATTGCGGGGGGGGGGGGGGTGTATTGACTAGATGATCCTCAGGGTCTCTTCCAACTCTACGACTCCAACACGGAGAGCCAATAACCAGAGGTGTCTGTAAGACTACCTTAAACAAACTGTGCCATCTTTTACCAATGGAAACTGAAGCACTACTACCCCAGTCCCCCTGGCCACACAAAAACTCACAATCAGAAAACAAATAATGTACTGCCAACTGCTCCCATGACCACAAATATGCCAACGGTATAAGTATTTGAAATGGGAGCTGATGAAGCCAAGAAGTGTACAGTGGTACCTCGGGTTAAGTACTTAATTCGTTCCGGAGGTCCGTTCTTAATCTGAAACTGTTCTTAACCTGAAGCACCACTTTAGCTAATGGGGCCTTCTGTTGCCACTGCACCGCCGGAGCATGATTTCTGTTCTCATCCTGAAGCAAAGTTCTTAACCCAAGGTACTATTTCTGGGTTAGGGGAGTCTGTAACCTGAAGCATCTGTAACCTGAAGTGTCTGTAACCCAAGGTACCACTAGTTTGCAAGGAGCCAAGATACATGGTGTGTTATCAACTCATAAGTCAAGGTGTAAACTAAAACTGGCAAATTAGCTGAGGAGCTACACCTGGAAACCATGTGTCCCCATCCCCTCCATTCCACCAGCTAGATATTTGAAGCAGACGTGCTGAACACAGTAGTCAACCCAATATTTCCAAGTGTTAACCATTTATAAATAAGTACATTTTTTTTCATACATACAGTTCATTGTACAGGTTACAATCTGTATACATTAGGGAGGGGCAGGGGAGAATGCATTCTTTTTGAACTTTTTCCACGTCTATCTGACAGCTCACATGTACAGACAATAAAACTCTGCTCAAGCAAGTACAGTGAAGGGAAAGAAACACATTTCTTTCCTTTTATACAGGAGTGGCCAAGAGTCTTAGCTGAGCGCAGGGGTTTGTGCGGCTGCCCTGCTGCAAAAGATCACAACTGTGTTGGTGATTCAATATATCAGTAAGAGAACAGAACATGCAATTGAATATTATTATACTGTACAGAGAAAATCCTTTACATCAGAATTATAGAAAAGCTAAAAGGAAAAAAGAACTCAGTGTCTTCCCAGCAAGTGTCTTGAAGGATGGCAAACCTTAAAGGTTTTTTTTTTCTTTAATACAAAGGAGTGCTGTGTTACTGTACAGAGGCAGACAAGGCAGGCAAAATGCTGCAATGCTCATAGGGAAGAAAATGCAAAATGAAAGAACACCATCGGAATGGAAAACACGTTTGAACTGGTGCAAAACATTCATCCCCTCCAAAAATACCCCAAACCCTGGACCTATACAGATCAGTGCCTCGCACTCTGTGGAAATGTCAGTATCGGTAAATAACAGTGGGTACTCCTAGGAAATGGACTCAGGGTCTGGTGCATGTCCAGGCAGAACAGATTTGAACTGCCCCACCTTGCTCACGGACTCAGTGTGACTGCAGCCAGAAGAAAAAGCATCATCTCTCTCTTTCCCTTTCTAAGCAAGCGTAAAAGTGCAAAAACCTCGTTCCGTTTTCCCAGTAGCCTCTCGACTCAGAAGCAGCCCCAGGCCAGCGGTGTCTGCCTTTCTGTGGGGAAAGCAGTTCTGTGGAGAAGATCCCAAGGAATTCTCAAGAAGGATTACAGGGTTTTATTTGCCAGGAGGGGCCTAGTCTGGTATAGCAGGTGGATTATAATCAAGAACTGCAAATGTAATAGCCTGCTATGTAATTTCAGCCCTTAATATGTTTTTGTTAGGGGAGAAAAATCATCCAGCAATTGAGTTCAAGTAATTTGGGGGGGAGGGAGAGCAGTTCAGGTTTTCCACCCCTTTGTGCTTGTGCCCCAAATTCTTCCTTCGCTTTCCACAGCAACCATACATTTAGTGAAGGCAACTAACATGTCAAAGGAGGTACATTATTTCTCGTCCCCTTCTAAGCCCTTTTTATAAGCTGAATTCCGGTAGATGAAGGCCCTGGGACTCCCAGCGTATTTAAGAAGAGGGGAATGGGGAGAGATGTCGCCTGCCACCCAAGAGTTTGCAAGGGGCCACCTTAAGCAGAGAAGGAGAATAATTTCTAGGCACGCAGTGATGTTCGTTGCTTTATGTAAGGCGTGGAGAAGCTGGCACTTTGGTTTTTACTAGACGACTTGGGCTTTCAAAATATGTGCAGGCTTCGCCCTCCCCTCTTTCTCCGCAGTCTAATGCTTGTAAGAAGAAATACATGTAATAAAAGAAAAGCAGCCTTCAGGCTTAGTATCTGAAAGGAAACGGTCTCCTTCCCAAATGTTCTGCATATGTGGACAGCCTCTGCCTCTTGGAAACTGCAACAGCAGGCATATTTTCAGCCACTCTCAAATAAACTCTAAGTACATTTCTTACAGCTAGCAGTAGAGCCATGTTCCAAGCTGATAGCTCTCTTTCCCTGGAGCAAAGCAGACCTTGCAATGTATTCAGACTCCCATCCTATTTTAAAGAGCCAGCTCAGACTAGTTGGGTGGAATCCAGCCAACTTTTACTCAGGAGTAGGCCCTCTGAAATGAAAAGACCTAATGGAGTCATGCTCTTTAATTTCAGTGAGCCTATTCTGAGTAGGCCTAGTGCTGAATTCCACCCTGTTTCAAATTCCCAGGTGCCAGCATCAGTTTATAGGCACCCATGTGGCGAGACCCCGGGAGGCAGACTCAAACCAGGGTCAAGTTAATTGCTTGAATGCAATTAAAGTACAGCACACAAATTTCTTTGGTATGTAAACAGCAGCCATAGTGAAGCCTGCAAAACCTTGAGACTGTGGCAGAGGGTGGAGAGAAGTCTCTAAGTGTGCCAAAGTCCAGAAGGTGCTCTTTACATTTCAAAGAAAGACTCCATTGGCAGCTTTCTAGAATTTGTTGCTGGGACCAAAGTGGAACTCCCCCTCCTGGTCCCTATGGTTCTGAGGCTGCTCAGATATGGCAGTTATTAACATAACAAACAAAAACGTGCTTCTTCACTGCATTCACGCAATTAAGGAGAGGTCTACCTTGGTCTTCAGAGAGAAGCAGCTGGTACTGCTTCGAGAGCCATAACACATACACCATAAACCTGCATCTAGATTATAGCTCTAGAATAAGCCTTCCACTCAGCCTAGAAGCTTTCTGCAGTGTTAGAATGACATGAAGTGGTGGCATACGCAGGCATACATTCAAAGCAGAAATGCCACTGGACTATTTGGTGTGTTTGTGCGGATAAAGAGAGTTCTAAAACTCCAGCTTAGAGAGGGAGACAGGTGCAGTTATTTTTACATGGCCCTTAAAAAAAAGAAAAAGCATCTGGGAGCCTTCAGGGTTGGTGGGTGAGTGTTAAGCCATTCTATCACACTTTCCTGAGTAGAAAAAGCCTCACTTGGAAAGGCATTTGAATTGCAGAAAGGACAGCGAAAGAAATTACTTTGTGCTCTATCACATTGTATTTCAGGAGAGGACACAATGAGCAACCGAGGTCTAAGCCAAGAGCAAAAACAGAAGGAACTGCCTCCTGCCAACTTCTAAGACAAAAAACGGCTCCTATTTCAGCTGAGATGTGTGTTACCTGGTAACTAAAAGCAGTCACAATTAAGCCTCAGGTGCTCCTAAAGAGAATTGCTAGGAGATCAGTTCGATTAAGTCACAGCAAATGTTTCTCTTTATATTGAAAAAAGTACTTCGCCTTTTGATGCTTATGTACAACAGCTAATACTTGTGCTATATATTTTGAGTCATTGCTTCTGTTTTAATACACTAAAAGACGAGAGCTGTTCTGTTGTATTTCTAATGAAGACACTGATCACACTTAAATAACCAGCACTTATCATAGTGACAAATGAAACTGTAAAGTGCACCCCCCCCCATTTACAAAGAGAGTAGGTGACAAACCCATCAGTGCAAAAATCCTGTGAAATCACAACACAGTACCGAGGGGGGGGGCAGAGAGGAGAGAAGAAGAAGAGGGGGAAACCCTGCCCAATGGAAGTATTAAAACCTCGTTTTGGATGTGCATGCCATTTCTTTCACTAAACAATAAATGTAAACAGATATGGTACTGGGAACCCCATGGCAGTGAAGAGCAGAGCAAAGCAGCCAAATTCAAGAACTACAGCATTATGCCATCAAGAAGATTCGTATGTTGGAACTGCAAAGGTGATCGGATCGGCATGACAGCAACATTGTTCCTCCGCCTCCCGCATGGTGGAGACAGCTAAATTTGGTTGCGTTTCTCTACTTGCTTTATCGGGAAAGACAGCAGGTTAATGCCTCACTGCACTCCAGCCATACCAAGCAATTTGGTGCGAGGATCTTTTATCGTAGCCCAAAAGGCAAACAACAACAGAAACGATTAATTTGACCTTCCACTGTCTGCTGCAGTAAAATGGGTTCTATCTTCTGCATGATACAAGCAGTTCCAAAGTAGTTGCCACAAATCTCTTAAGGAAAGGAAAATCACCGATAAACACATGCAAACATATTCTTGTTTGGTGGTGTGTATTCCAGTTTTTAAGAGTTTAAAGTAATCTGTCTTTATAAAGCAGGAAAAAATGTCTAAGACAACACTAAAATCATAAGGATGATTCCCTACATATAGCAAGTGCAGGGGGGAGGTTATCAACCCTTTTTTACTTCCCCAGGACAACAAAAGTAACGTGTGGGGAAAGCAGGAAATAGCTTTATCCATCCCCAAAATAAAGGAAAGCAAATTTGCACCTTCTTTATATCTTGGGTTATGTATGAAAGCTCCCTCCCCCCTCTCTCATACACACACTCACAAGAGGGTACAGCACTGTCCCTTTCAACATGCAAGTTGAAACAGCGGAAAAGCATATTCCCGAAAAATGTAGCTGCCAACCTCTGGACTTGCTGGGCACCAGTACACCTTGGCAAGCCCCATAGCAGCAGAAGAAATTATGCTAACACCTCTTTTGCTAAGTGTTTTCTATTACTGCAGGTTCTGGAATACAACAGTTAAGAGCTGGAAAAAAGATGTACAAAAAGAGTCCTAAGGAAAGATCAAAGTAAAAACCAAAGTAAAACAAACCCTTGAAAACATCCCCTTCGCACTCAAACAAGGTCTACTCGTTCTGAGAATGAAAAGATTTCCTGAAACTGTTACGTTAATCTCTTTTGTGTCTCTGAATTCCAGGACCTTAAAGCATAAACATATTGTCAGTAACACTTCCAGGTATGGAACCCGCCAACCTCACCTGAAGGTGCAAGCCTTGCTATTTAATGGAAATGCCTTTTCTAATCACTTTTCTATTTATGGAGAGGGACTCCTGAGGACAGCAAATGGACTTCAGAAAGAAGCCAAGTACTGAAATTTAATCACAGGAAGCAAAGGGTATGTATATACCTGATTTATGTTTCAGAAATCATTGTATCCTTTTGCACATCCTGATAACAGAAATGAGGAACTCCGCTTCAGCTGGGACAAAAGACTAGCCGTCCAGGGTTGGTGCAATCACAGCGTGGAGGGAAAAAAAAACCCCTGCTTAATTAACAGGAAGCCAGCTTTATCCTTTGTCCAACCAAAATGAAGAAAGGGCAAGGTGTGATTTTGCATTCCTTTGTGTCCCTGCCATTTCACTGTACCTCTGATGATCTTTTGAGCACCTGCATACATTCACGGATTACCTACAGCGGCATGAATCTGAAAAGCCCTTGCTACTCAGGAATGACCTTTAATTGCCCTCAGAACTCCTCGCCATCATTTTTGTCAACATCTGATCTTCTCCCACCCAGCTCTGCCTTCTGTATTTGGCCTGGAAAAACATCTCCAGCTTCTAACACTTAAGAGAATATTCCTCAAACATCAGTATTGTATTGGTCTAAATGACCCAAGTCGCAGCGCCCCACAACCAGAGAAGAAGAGTGGAAGAAAGTGCTTCACTCCAAAAGTGTCAGCCAGAAAAGGAATGCCGAGATGGCTCAATGGGTCTCTAACTCAGGAAGCATTGCTAGGAGTGTACTAATACTGACTTCTAGGGGGAGGGCATTAACCGTCACAATGGGAGTGCCTGTACAAATTCTGCTTCTCTTTCTCAGTTCCCCCCATCACGCTTTCAAATGATAGGACACCTCACAGTTTATAATGAGCTTTCTTGATTTGGGAACAATACCTGGAGTGTGAATCGGTAAGGTGCTGTTCCATTAGGAGGACAAGCCCACTGATAATGGACAGGAAGTCCGATATACAGACCGAGGTAGCCGCCCACTGACTGGCTGAAGTGGAGAGAACTTTGATTTCTCCCTGAATATTTGTTCAACTGCCTCAGAGGAAATCAAAACAGTATCATTCCGAACATGCCTTTCAAAGCAATGTTACCCGTGCAAGTCCATACCAACAGATTGGCTGGAAAGGATTTTGAAAAATTCACAACCATGAACCCTTAATACTAATGTTCAAGCCTATCACACCAGATAAAGCAGGATGGGTTTTATGCATAGCTCCTCACTGTATTACAAACAAAATAAAAGCCCCATTCTGTGCAGGTCAACAAGCTCTTTGGACACAACAAAACAATGTGGACAGCACTGTGCTGACTGAAAGAGTGCAATTTCCAAGTCAAAAGGGCTCAGTACTCTGGAGGAAAATTTAGTAAGTGTTTCAAAGCCTATATTCAAACCAATCTGAATTTTGAAATTCGCATTTTGTTTTTTCAAAGAGCTGGTTACCTCTCTCGAGCGATTCCTTCTAGGTCAGCCCCAACACCGTGTACTAACATTGCCTAATTGACAGCTGAAGACATGTACAGTGCTGGCTTTATCTGAGGTCAGCTGTGTGCAGCAAAGGGTTTGGAGCATGTCTTGGACTGCCTCATTATCACACAGGGAAAAAACCCTAGTTGGTGGCCTGCTAGGTGAATGAAAAATTGAAAAAGGGAGGAAGGAAAAACAGCAGTGTAATGTGGGAATTCAGCCGGGAAAAGTGTGCTGAAAACAAGGCTCTTACTCCAAGACACGTCCGTTTCACACATTAGACTCCACAAATGGTCTCTTTGGTTTGATAGGGGATGTCTGTCCTTGCCTGGAGTCTCTGGAGAGTTGCCTATAGAGGTTGTCCTGATACGCCTGTGCAACAGGCAGTGTCCTGGCCACCTTAACATCGGGATACGAAGAGGTTTGGCTAACTCTCTCTAGGAGGTCTCCTCGGGAGCCATTGGCCAATATCCCATGTGGGCTGTAATAGTCGTCTTCCAGCAAGTGGCCATTCTGTGCATTGTTGGTTTTGTTATAAAAGGCAATGCTGCTGATGGAGGAAGGCGGGCTGAACGTTTCTGGCTGGGGGAGGTTTCCTGGGGACGTGGGGCTTATGACGGTATCCACTGAAGACACAGCCCAGGTTCTGTTCTGTTGGTGCAGGTGGGGATACTGCTGAGTCCGGGCCGTTTTATCAATGATTCCCATGAAAGGCGTGGTCCTGGAGCGAGCAGGCTCACTGGGGTAACCGCCCTGCGTTGGAGAGACTGGGGAAAGCTCATCACATGACCTGTCATAGGCTGGCTTAAGGGGGATTTCCATCTGCTGAATAGAAGCAGAAGGGCGGAAGGGGGGGTTCAGATTGGGAGTGGATGAGATGCTATTGCTGGAAGGGGAAAACCGGAGGCCAACACTCTGAGAATGAAGCAGAGGCCTTGGGGTCGGGGGGTGAGGTTTGATTTCATTGGGGTTTACTGCCATGGGCCTTCGTATCAAGTGAGAGATATCTGGCGAACCAAGCTGGCTAGTGGGTAGGGAGGAACGTTCGAGATCGAGCTTTGTGTGACAGACTGGGTAATAGGAAGCTGACTGGCTGCGCCCGATCTGTGGGGTCTGGTTGTATCTCATCCCACCGCGATAGGCAGAGGAAGGCCTTTGTGGAAGATCCTCTTTAGCCAGCCCTCCATGCTGACAGATGGCCCCTGCACTGAGACTGGCCTGAACGTGCTGCATGGGCCGTCCATCCCCCACTATCCCCCCAATGGAGCTCTGGTAGACCAGGCGATTTTGGCCGGCAGCCATTTCCGTCGACGCCGACTGGTATTTGCTGGTCACTGAATGGGCCACCTGGCCGTAAGTGCCCGTGGGGATCACAGTACTGCAGTGCACGGCCGAACTTGGCTGGTTGCTCCTGACAATCTGTGCCTTGGCAGGCTGCAACCTGAGCCCTTGCTGGGGGACTGCAACAGGCAGCGGAAGCATCTGGAAGGACCTCTGTGTCATTTTGGAGAGTGGAGACTTTGGCCGACTGGGAAGTTGACTGATGCTGGGTTCCTGCTGATATCGTACGGGTGAGCCGGACTGAGCCCTGTAGACACTCATGCTATCTGCTGGAGGGCTGGCTCGGTACTGAGGGCCTCTACGAAGGGGAGAAGGAGGTGGGCTTTGATACTCTTTCCCTTGGCTACCTACTGGAGGTGGGCTAAAGCGGTAAGACGAGGCTTGGTGAGCAGGAGATGTGTGTGCTGGGCTTGGCCTATAATGGGAGTTCTGGTGCGTTGGGGAGAGTGCTGGGGAGGTGGGCTGGTACCCTTGCCTTGTTGGTGACCCCACAGAACTATTTGACCTGAAGTCAAACACCTGATGTGAGCTAAGTGGTGAGCTGGAGATGTAGGCAGAGTCTCGGTGGGCAGGAGAAGAAGGTGGGCTCTGGATGATGGGCAGAGTTTGGCTCGGCCGTGACTCCGTCTGCAAGCCAACAGAAATGTTTTCTTCTACATCTTGCTCAAGGTACTCCTCTTCCAAGATGTCCTGCACTTCATACAACTCTTCGTGCTGCGTTTCAGGTTCAGATGCCGCAAGAGGCTCTTGCTGTAGTTGCGCCTGTGTCTGTCTGCACTCTTCCTCCACCCTCATCAGCAGCCGTTGGATCTCACGGTTGTTCGGACAGAGCTTGATGGCCTCGTTCAGGTCCTCCAGCGCTGCTGAAAACTGCCTGCTCGACCCAAGAGAGGGGACAAAAAAAAAAGAAGAAGCAAAGTTACTCTGGATCGGAACGGATTTGGGAAGACTTAAGCAACAAGTTTCTTGCGAAGAAAAGCATTGCTAGCCATGGTGGGGAGGATGTTCCGTGTCCTGTAAGAACCAGATTCTTCAGCCTTTGGCTGTTTCTTCCATTTCCACAGCAGAGGACGCAAGCCAGTTTTCCCAAGATTGCTCTCTTGGAAATGAAGGGAACAAGGAAGGCAACTTTATGGTATGCAGGGTAGGTTTAGCTGTGCCCCTCCAACTATTTAAGGTCTGAGCTTAAGCCCTTACAATGCTCCGGGCAAGTGGCAAGCTCTGGCCTTCCTGCAGCCAATGCATTCTGCTCTGAGCATTGTTCTCTTGGGAATGAAGGGAACAAGGAAGGGAGAGAGTGCCTGACACAAGCCCACAATGCCTTTGGCTATCTTTTGAGGAACAGAAGGGTGGGGAGTTTGGGGGGAGGTGGGTTGTCATTTACAGGGACACTGGTAGCTTTTCAACAAAACAGTCATCTACTCGAATGTGATTGCGATTGGTAGAGAATATCCTCTACGCCCTTCATGCATTTCGTTTTATTGTTTGGTTTTTAAAACACAACAATTTCCCCAAGCCCCAAAACTTTGACCTCCCCTGACTGCTGATGCTAGGAGGCAAGGCATGGTATGGCAAGGGAAGGCTTTTTCTTTTCTTTTTTTAAAGTGGTATAATGGACCCTGAGTGAAGAAATGTGGGAAAGTCCCAGAAAGGAAATTGGTTGCCAATTTATTGCAAGCAGTGGGGAGCCGAATATGAATGCATAAAAGAAGGGAAAGTGTGGCTCAATTCATAGAGCTCTGTTTCTGGAATGGAAGTTTAATTATAGCAGTGAGAGACCCAGACGAGGGTTTATTGCCACTTCAGTGGGTCGTTCTTGAGCTGAGAGGTTGAACTGCAGGGCCTCCAGCTCAGCAGTGATGATCAAATGGGTAGTAGGTACAAAAGAAACTCTGGAACAAAACAAAGCTCCAAACAGTCACAGCAGGTACCCTACTCCATGAGCTGAGCAAAGAGGCTAGCAGTGGCTGAAAGGCAAAGCTCTCCAGTCAGTTCAGGATTCTGAAATGTGATCCCACCTGCAGCAGATGAGCCAGGCCCCTTTAAGCACCAACCATAACACAGATGAGATACAACTGGGTCCCACTGCTTTCACAGCAACAACTAATTTCGAGCACAGAGCAGAGCAATCTCTAGTTAACCCCCAAACATGCCCTCCAGTTGCTCAGCTGCTGCATGCTTCAGTGATGTGAATAAATCTAGCACTGACAGAATGCTCTGAGGACACTATGGTCCAACTTACAGAATTACTATATTTGGAACTGTGGAAGGTGCTCAGCTTAATGGAAGAGGGCGAGTTTCTTAACCTGGTATTTCTGAGGGTTAGAATTATAGTCTCCCTTGGGCAATCCCTTGCTGTCAATTCACTTGTGTGGAATGGGGGCGTTTTTGGAATGTGTCACACCCAAACCTCAGGAGAACAGAACCTTTCATTTCTCTCTGGCTCTCCTCTCACCTGCTGCTGCGTTTGGCCCTTGCTCTTGCATAGTAAGCTTCATAAGATTTCGGTTTCAGCTCCAGTGCTTTAGTAGCAAATTCCTCCGCCATTCCAAAATCCTGCCATCACAATAGGTGCGTAGATAAGTCATTGAATATATACACACACAGAGAATTTGGGAAGAAAAAATAATAATATGACATGGAAATATTTTTATATGTGGACTTGGTATTTTCCAACACTGACGTCATGTCACAGATAGCTGGTATCGAGAGATCCAACCCTGTTTTGTGAAGTTACGAGGTTATCCACTCCCAAGCTGAGCCTATAAGGACTCAGTTCGTTCCTTGTGTGTCTCTTCAATCGGTCTGCTGTCACTTGTGTCTGCCCTGGAAACCTTGCTGGATATATGATTCTGTCAATTCGACAGATCTTTAGTGTATGTACTTATTGTTAATCTTCTCCCTGCACCGCTAATCTAAAAGTGCAGCCTGGACCTTTACATTGGGCACTGTTGGAAACAGAACTTTCCATCAATCTGCTCTTCTCATGACCTTTTTTTTTGGGGGGGGGCTTCTCTTGAACTGTGTGCTAAAGGAACACGTGAAGGGGTTCACAGCTGCACAGCTTTGCCCCTTGCCAGTTTCAATGCTGGCTACTCGCCCTGCAAACTGTGATTAGGCCGAATGTTTCGGTGTAGGGCACCTTAACACGGCTGCTGACTCTGGCTGGAGTGGGTGGCTGCAGTGAAGCTATGCAACACAACCGTACGATGAGGGCATTCAAGTAAGCCTCTTCTTATACAGTAACTCTGAATTTTTTATGCTAACCAATAAAAAGGAAGAGGCAAACCTTGGAAAGGTTAAGAAAACCCTTCAAAATGGTCTGGATATGCTCAATGGGTATGTTTGATTTTATACATACATTTTTAGTTTCTTGCTTCTCTTCTCCCTATTAAAGCACTCCCTAAACAATTTCTGCAAAGTGTTAATGTAAGTTAACTCTGTTTCTTAGCTCTGTGGCCGCACTTAACAGATATGATTAAAACATGTCTATTCTTTAAAATGTTTGCATGCCAAATCCTTGACTTTAAATCCAAACGTGTAAAGCTTTATTATATATGTTGGCTTCTATATTGCTGAGACATTGACTGGATTCCTAGCATAAACAGTATTGTTTCACCCACTTGTAAAAACACTTCCCATGCTATGTTTTTAGACACAGGAACAGATTGCCGCTAACGCAAGTTGTTGCCCAGCTCCAGGAGGAGGATGGGAGGGTGTGGGGGTATGTGTTTCTGATTCTGAGTCACTGCTCTAAGAGAAAGCAAGAGCTTCAGAAGGCTATGACAGCATTTCAAGTCCGACAGCATCCTCCAATCTGCACACATACAGACATTGAGAAGAAAAAAAATCAAAGAGAGCTATAACAGCTGTTTTTATATAGCGATGAATTTTTAATTGCTTGAAATTAATCTCAAACCATTGGCTTGGCTGTTTCAGAACTGTAAAACGCCAGTGCTCTGTGAAGGACAACCAGGTTACAAAAAGGTGGAGGTTTTCAAGGCCATTCCAGGAGTCTGGGAAAGAGTCTGGTTAGGGAGTGGTTTAGGAACAGGAAAGGGAGCTGGGAAAGGATAATTGCCAGGAAGGGGCTTTGAGAAGGAGGCCACTTACATTCATTTTCCTCCGGCATCTGGAGAGGTTGAGAAGGAGTGACACCTTCAGTTCCCGGAAGGTTTTCAGGTCCTCTCCAAACCCTTCTCGGGGGAACTTCTTCAGAGCATACTGGTAGCGCTGGGCAGCCTCCTTCACTTTCCCTTTCTAGCAGAACGGCAAACAGGTCAAAATGCACCACTCAGTTTTCTATTTCCGCATTGTAGCAGTTATAAGACAATCACCGAAGACAGTTGAATGTGCCTACACAGTTGCATCAGAGGGATCTAGAAATAAGCATGGCAGCTGTCGTTCCTTGCCAAATGCAATTTGGCTGCATGGAAGTCTTTAAGAGAAAAGCTTTCCTTGGTAGATTGTAAATTAATTTCTAGGTTTCTTGTTCTGATACTGGAGGGAGAAAGCTTAGCACAGCTGAAAAGCTCAGACCCTAGAGAATGGTTAGGTGGGTTTTCTTAAGATGCCACTGAATTGACTCTCAATACTAAATACACCGGGTAAAGGTTAGCTCAAAGAATGATTGGGCACATCGTGGAAGTATGTCCAAAAGTATTGCACACATTGGTACTCGTCTGAAGTGACCTGGTCAATTACTTGTCCGTCTCACCATGGACAGGGGACCAACGAGAACACAAGTGACTGACTAACAACATGTGCCTGACAGTAATATAAACTGCCCAAAGGTTCCTGCCAAACAAAACCTCTTCCTGTACTACTTTGACATAAGGCTTAGAAAAGAGTGGCTGTCCCCCCCCCCACAGACGGCTGATTTCCCAGCTGAAGGAAATATTGAACTATTAATGGCCTCCCCACTATAGAAGCAGAAGGATTTCAAGGATGGATTTGGCAGGAAAGAGCCTCTTGCCCACAATACCACATCCAGTCCTGGAAATGGAGGGGTCAGTGCCAAGGGACCTCCATAATATCGTAAGAATAAGAATAATAAATTTTATTTATATCCCGCCCTCCCCAGCCGAAGCCAGCTCAGGGCGGCTAACAACACTAAAACAGTGCAACATTATAAAAACATTATAAAAATTAATTAAAATCAAAATTGATGGCAACCATAAACTAAAGTTTTGTAAAGATTGCCAAAGGAGGGAGTCAGGCTGCGCCCTGACCAAAGGCCTGGTGGAACAGCTCTGTCTTGCAGGCCCTGTGGAAAGATGTCAAGTCCTGCAGGGCCCTTGTCTCTTGTGACAGGGCGTTCCACCAGATTGGAGCCACAGCCGAAAAACTAGAGCCACAGCCCTGGCTCTAGTTGAGGCCAGCCTAACCTCTCTGTGGCCTGGGACCTTCAAGATGTTTTTATTTGAAGACTGTAAGTTCCACTGTGGGGCATACCAGGAGAGGCGGTCCTGTAGGTACGAGGGTCCTAGGCCGTATAGGGCTTTGAAGGTTAAAACCAGCACCTTAAACCTGATCCTGTACTCCACCGGGAGCCAGTGCAGCTGGTATAGCACCAGATGAATGTGATCTCGCAGTGAAGACCCCGTAAGGAGTCTCGCTGCGGCATTCTGCACCCGCTGGCACATACTTTTAAATTACCTGTCTTTCCCCCATTGCCTCTAGTTTCTGTATCTCAGGCCTATTGCCTCCAATACATCTCCTTTTATTCATCTATTTATTCATTCACTTTATGAAACCATTTATATCCCACCCCTTGCTGTTGCAAAAGGAGACACACCTTACAGTATCTACAAATTACAATTTTATAAAAACAACAATATACACTTATCAATCAAAAACACATGAGAATCAGTTAATTTTGTAGGTTTGTTTGGTTTATCTGTCAGATGCAGCAAAACCCTGCCAAGATATAATGGTTAACAACCAGCAGAAAATAGCAAGGGAGGAAACCAACTACAGTCATATCTTGGAAGCTGAAAGCCTTCGCTCCTGAATAAATCGGCTCCTGAGCGATCAAAACCTGGAAATGAGTGTTCCGGTTTTCGAACAATTTTTGGAAGCCCAACGTCCAGCGTGGCTTCCGATTGGCTGCAAGACACTTCTGAAGCCAGTCGGAAGCGGCACTTTGGTTTTTGAATGGTTCTGGGAGTCAAACGGACACCCAGAATGCATGCTGTTCAAAAACCAAGGTACCACTATACAACTTTCATGGAGCAAGGCATTCCATAAGCTTAGTGCATCTTTTTGTGTCTTCTGCTCATATCATCATAATATCTACATTGGATGGCAACATCCCATTGGTACCAGCAGAGGCTTTCCTCCCAAGGCAAGTAGCAATGTGGTGCAGAATTTTAGTTTTTAGTGCAAGGTATAAACTGTAGCCAAGCAGTAGATCAAGATTCTGAATTAACAGAACCAGCTTGATTCTAAGAAAGCTATTCCAGATATTGGAGAACATAAAAGTGTTTTGTGGTCGTTGCTACTGCTGCTGTTTTGCTTCACAAAGCCCAGCAATTTAGTCAAGCAGTGATGCTACGGACAATCCTGTCAGACACAGGGCTCAATGGGGTCTGAAGTTCTATGGACATGCTGACTGTATGCATTTAATCCCAATGGCCATGGGCAGTGCCAAGAGCAACAAGATCAAAACATCAAAAATAAAGAGATGTTCTACAGTGGCAACCATTAACTTAGATGTACTGCTGTGTTTTGGAGTAATGGGCACCTGCTGCCAGGGGATTCTGAGACTAGGGGATTTTTATTCATTCAGCAATTCAAGCTACTGTCAGGACTGCTTGTGCTAAAAATTACAAATTAACTGATGCACATGAATTGTGCAAATTAAGCACTTTTATATATACTTGCTCATTTGAATTCAAATTATTCAAATTAGGTTCTTTTAGCCGCTGAGAGAGTGCAGAATAAAGAAACATCATAGACTTGACACCCACTCAGTCACCCTGTGGCATAGTCAGAAGAGCAAGGGGAAAAAATGCTTTTTTTTAAAAATATGAAAGCTTAGGAACTGTTTTGATGCAATTGCAGCAGCAAAGAAATAAAGACTGATAACTAGATACAAGGTCGTTTACTGATACTTGGTGAAAAGCTCAGTTTTCCATCTCTCACCTTGTAAAACATGTCTCCTTCCTCCATCAACTTGCTCAACAGGATGACCATGATGTCTGGCTTGGAGGTGGCCATCGCCCAGGTTGCTGGACCTGTAGTGTACAGGATGCATGATGGGTAAAAAACTCATACAATGCAAAAGGTGGTAAGGGAGGAAAGCTAAGGTGGATAAACATCCTGGGGGGGGGGGAGAAATTTCTGCTGGAGAGAACAACTTGGTGCAGCCAACCCAAGGAGCGTGGGGTTCTCACAAGAATGCTTCAGACTAAAAACGCCTTTCCCTTGCAATCTTTTCTTTCAGCTCATTTGAAATGATTCGCAAATGTTGGAGAAGAAGGCATCAATATCCACCAATTAGCATTGGTGGGAAGTAAAGACAGTTACGTTCTGGAAAATGTGATTAGTGAAGAAATCAAAGGGTTTAACAAACAATATAGATCAATCTATGTAAGCTTTAAATATGGTATGCTACAGCAACCTGGATGTATTTGGGGCTGAAAGTTTATTTGCGGTATATTTGTGAACAGAGTTTTAAAAAATATTCGGTGTTTCAGAACAAGGCTCACTTCAAACAGGGCTTATACCTGCGAAGTACTTTGGATACACTCCCCTTCTATTGCAGTCCAAGATCCCAGTTCTACAGCTGTTTTATGTAGGCTTTTACAAATCCACCAAGCCTTCATGGTCTCACTTGGCAAGCTAATTGTCAAATAGGGGAGTTCTCAAACAGCCAGAAAGGCATGGGGAAGCATTTCAGAAGGCTTTGAGTAAAAATAAATAAATTGGCAGCATTTTAAAAGTGAATTAGGTCTTGAGGTCAAGTTATTCTCTGCAACAGTAAGGGAAAAAAAATAATTGTTTGAAGGTGAGAAAAAATGAAAACAGAGGGAGAGAATGCAGGCAGGCAAAACCATAGAAGAGAAAGCAGAGCTGTCAGACCACCAAGCTGGATGATGACAGCAGTGATGTATACCTCGTGGTCGACTCGGTAGCGTCTGACAGCCTTTGAAGAAAAGGAGAAAACAAAAAAGTTGTAGAAGAGGGAGAAAAAATGGATGACGGTGAATTTAAAAAAAAAGAAAAAGCAGCAGTGAGAGGCAGGCAGCATAGCAGCCAAGGCACCAGCAAATTCCCTTGTGACGCGAGGGGTTGTAGGGGAGTAGAGCAGTGCAGGCAATACCCAAACCTGGAAGCATCTACAGAGCAAGTAAAGCAAAAGCTGACAGCAGCATATCAGCACAGCAGCACAGGACAACCGTCGAAGTGGTGGTCATTCTCAGAGGAAAAACCTCATTAAGAGTTACTCCCCCAGTTTGCCAAGAGCTAGGCAGGGGGGAAATCCAATGTTCGATTAACACAACACAGCAGCCAAAGCACACAGGAACGCTGGCATTCTGCTGGTGAAACAGAAGCAGCATTCTTTCAAAACCGGACATGCCGTTTTCATGGGAGTGCTGCATGTCTGCACAACCTGGGAGGAAATAGGGCTCTTGAGAGATTCACAAAAGTGGGTTTTCTTTTCTTTGACTGTTCCCTACCTATCTTGGCTCCTTTCTTCAGTAGTGTGACAACAACAGAAGTATTGCGGCAACCCACTGCCCGGTCGAGGGGGCGCATCCCACTGTAATCCACATGCTCAATCATGGCACCGTGATCCACCAGGAACTGAACCTACAAATAAGCAAAAAATTGAAATCAGCATCGCCCTGGAAGTCATAGGCATTATGATCATGCAATTAAGTGCAGGTTTTTGACCTCAAAAGAACTGAGAGTGGGATGCTGAGCTAAAATGGCAACTATTTTTATTCCTTCACCTCATTTGACTCCTGAAGGCACTTAAGAGTTGGAATGAATCAAAAAGCCACCAGATCCAACCCCCGGCTCAAAGGTAAAACCACCCATATATGCCAACCACACACTCCAGGCCATACCAGAGAGAGCATATATGCCACACAGCAAATAGCTGCAGACTTCATTGTGTTGAAGTGTGATGTCTACTTTTGCCTGACACTATACTGTTGGGCTAAGGCCTGTTCTTTCTTTTTCTTTCAGCCCAGTACATTAGAAGCAAAACTCCTTCGGTGTGCTTTCCAAAAAAGTTGACCACTACTGTAGGATAAGAATTTGAAGGTGGTTTGTGGCCACATTCCTCAATTAGCTCAGTAAATCAACCACAGTATCCTCCTGGAGCAGCTGTACAAGTTATGGGGGAGTGACACCGCTTTGCGGTGGTTCCGGTCCTACTTGGTGATGCTTGGGGAGTGTTTTTCAGCCCCATGCAGCCTCCAATGTGGGGATCCTCAGGGTTCAGTTTTATTTTTTTAAAATAATTTTTATTAACTGGCCAATCACATCAAATTGAATCACATCGCATAAATTCCAAATTACAAAGCCAAATTTTTAAATTTTGTCGGGGGGAATCCATACTTCAAGATCCAAAGGGGGATTCAGATCATCTTCTTATTACTGCGTTAATGTCCAAATCAGTCCCAATCAGTCCAGACAAAGTTCATAATTCTATCCAGTCTTATCTTGGTGTTTCCACATCATATCTTGTTCATATAATTTCTCTTTTTCCTTTACGTTCTCTTCTGTTGGTCTCCTTAAGCCGATAAGCAAGTATAATGATCCTGTGTGGATTTCCCATTCCTCGAAACTAAGTCCAGATGGTTTCCATATATCTCCTTCGTAGATAACATCGCTCTTTCCATCATAAATTAGGCATTGTCACTCTTAAGTCCCACCGAGAAGTTGATTTCTCTCTTTCTCCTCCCAGACCCAAGAGCTCCATCAATGCCTCCCAAAATGGCGACTGCATTTTTAACTGCGTCATTCCAAAACTCTTAGCTTTCCAGCTTCGTCGTGAAACATTGCTTTGGTTCGAAAGTTTATCTCCACACAGTCTTAAATCCACAGCTTAAGTCCTTAATTTCTGACTCATTAGGGGAGGGGATTCTTGTTTAATCACATTAAAAAAAAGGAAAGGCAGGTTCCCCCCCCCTCAGTCATTTGTCGTACCGTATCTTGACGTATCTTCTCATATTTTATTCTTGTCTTGTTATCAGAGATCTCTTCTGTCAGCAGTCTTTACTCCCCCTTTTTCCTTGAAGTATGTGCAATTTATCTCGTCCAAATTGTTTCTTTTGAAGATTGTTGCAACTAGAGGCGCGGATCAGAGACAGCATCGAGGAGTGCCGGAATCCCACAGGAGGGCTTTGTGCCTAGTGCCCCCACCCCACAAATTCGGGGGTGGTATAGGGCACAGCAGGCAAGGGCCGTCCCCCCCACAATCCTGGGGGGGGGGTAAGGAGGCTAATTACCCCCATCATAGCCTCCAAATTACCTCGTGTGGGTCGGAGAGATGTTATTGTCAGCCATCTTCCGATGCACCACCTAGTGGCCCCCTCTCAGGGTTTAGTTTTATCTCCTATACCATCTACATGAAACCACTGAGTGGAGTTATCTAGAGGTTTGGAGTACGCTGTCAGCAATATGCCGATGACACACAGCTCTACTTCCTCTTTACATCTGCAGGTGAGACAGTAGATGTGCTGGATCTTTGTCGTGCCTCGGTAATGGACTGGATGAGAGCCAACAAACTGAAACTCCATCCAGATAAGACTGAGGCACTGTTAGTGGGCGGTTCCCTAGATGATGATGATGATGATGATGATGATGATGATGATAATTCATTATTTATACCCCGCCCATCTGGCTGGGTTTCCCCAGCCACTCTGGGCAGCTTCCAACAAAACACTAAAATAAAATAACCTATTAAACATTAAAAGCTTCCCTAAACAGGGCTGCCTTCAGATGTCGTCTAAAAGTTTGGTAGTTATTTTTCTCTTTGACATCTGGTGGGAGGGCGTTCCACAGGGAGGGTGCCACTACCGAGAAGGCCCTCTGCCTGGTTCCCTGTAGATCAGATGGATGGGAGGTTGCCTGCTCTTGATGGGGTTACAGTTCCTCCAAAGGAGTGGGTATGCAGCTTGGGGGTACTTCTGGAGCCTCTGTTGTCACTTGAGGCTCAGGTGGCCTCAGTGGTGCAGAGTGCCTTCCATCTGCTTCGGCTGGTGGCCCAGCTGCACCCCTATGTGGACAGGGCCAGACTAACTACTGTTGCCTATGCTCTGGTAACCTCAAGGTTAGATTATTCCAACGCGTTATACGTAGGGCTGCCTCTGAAGACGGTTCGGAAACTTCAGCTGGTGCAGAATTTAGCGGCCAGGTTGCTCAGTTTGAGCATATTACACTGATGCTGGCCCAATTACATTGGCTGCCAATTAGTTTCAAAGTGCTGGTTTTGACCTTGTTGTTGTTTGGTCATTTAGTAGTGTCTGACTCTTTGTGACCCCATGAACCAGAGCACGCCAAGCACTCCTGTCTTCCACTGCCTCCTGCAGTTTGGTCAAACTGCCTTGTTGTGGCAAAGGGGCTTGAATAACTCAGAGAGGCTATGAGCTATGCTGTGCAGGGCCACCCAAGACGGACAGGTCATAGTGGAGAGTTTTGACTAAACGTGATCCACCTGGAGCAGGAACTGGCAAGCCACTCCAGTATCCCTGCCAAGAAAACGCCATGGTTTTGACCTATAAAGCCCTAAACAGCTCAGGACCGCAATACCGCAAGGATCACGCTTCTCTATATGAACCTACTCAGACCGTCATCACCTGAGGCCCTTCTTCATGTGCCCCTTTCGTAAGGGTGGCAACATGAGAACGGGCCTTTTCTACAGTGGCTCTCCATTTGTTTTTTTTGTTTTTTTGTTTTGTTTTTTAATATTTTATTTAGGATTTTCTTGTTTTACAGAAGTGTAATGCCTCGTATTTCCCCCCCCCCCATGTAACATTTTTACAAATCCGTTTCATTTGTTGAGGCATTAGGGGGAGAAGGAAAAAAAAAAAAAGGAAAAAGAAAGGGGGTGGAGGGAGGGAAGATGGATGGGGGTGGGGTCAGGTGGTGGTGTTTCTATTATGCTTAATGTATGTAGAGTTTGGTGTCGTGGCTCTCCATTTGTGACATGCTCTCTTCAAGGAGGTTCAGCTGGTGTCTTCATACACTTTTAGGCACCAAGCGAAAATGTCCTCTTCATCAAAGCCTTTGGCTGATTAACATCTGATGCCCTTTTAAATGTGTTGTGGAGGAGGGAATCATTGGTTTGTTTTTGTTCTCATTTTTATGATGTATTCTGTGTTTCTTATTTTGTATTTTTATGTTGTGAACTGCCCTGAGATCTACAGGTGAAGGGCACTATACAAATTTAATTAATGAAACTATGTTTGCCAAGGGTTCTCCAAAGCTTGACATCATCCTGAACCTCCTCTCTTGGATTTGAATTCTACCCCCCCCCCCCAAAAAAAAGCACTTACCACTTCTGCATCACCATAAAAAGCAGCTAGATCCAACGGAGTGCGCCCATTTTTGTCGGCATGGTCTGTAGCAGCTCCACTCTCCACCAAAGCTCGTACTACTGAAAGGTGTCCCTTTAGGCAAGCCCAGCTGAGGGCAGTAAGTCCTTCTTTGTCCATTAGGGAAATGGAGGATCCTGGGGGAAAACAAAACACAGAGCAAGACTACTTAAGGGTATTTCCAAATACGCTAAACCCACCTGCAACTCACAGTGCCCCTCTTTAAGAGTTTCATTCCTGGAAGTTCTTTTTTTTCTTCCATGGAAGTGTGTGCCTTATTTAAGAGACTCTTATGTCCCCTGCAATATTCCATATACTGGCTGGGCAGGTATCTTTGGAGGAAAATTGCTACCAGCTAATATGCTGACATTTGAAGTGCTTACTTGTCAGACCATAAAGGTAATATCATTTGGAAAAGAATGACATGATAGTGCTGATTCCTAGAGAGAAAAAACAAAGGATAGAGGAACACACGGCTGGTGCAATCTCTATAGGTTGTGGCCAGCCAGAATAGCAGCATGATTTTGGTCATTTACGCCAATAGCTATTCTGCTGAGCTGAGATTTTCTGAATCTGTAGACTGGGGGTGGGATTGGCATCTGAATTGGGAAATCATGAGATGGGACATTTTGTTCACAAAGTTTCCACCCTGTAAAAAGTCAATCAACTAAGTAAGGCTATTCCACTGTAAATGAAACATTCATATAGAGCATCCTAATTCTGATGTGAGTCTAGCTTGCATGATTTCATCCAACGGTATGAAATTTGTGGAAATCTAACCTCAAGGTCTATCTTTGCAGTAATTTTGGAGTCTGCTTACACATACTTGGGTTTAATCTCAACACGACTCCAAACTAACCTTGTGCTAGTAAGAACTCTACAGTGCCCAAATGCCCTTCCGAAGCTGCCATCATCAAAGGAGTCCGGCCTTGTTTATCTGACATGTTAACATCTGCACCATGGGTGAGCAAGAGATCAACAATCTGAAAGCATACAAAGCAAGGAAGCATTGAGTACAAATTGTGCACAGTTTGAGAGCCATGAAAAAAATGCATAAGCCCCTACGCTCTGTACTCACGACAAGTTTCAGTTTGCAATTAAAATGTCACTATGCTACACCTACTTAAGTCTAGTACTTTCAAAATCGTCCACCTCCAAACATTCCTCATATATCCATTGGATTTACATTTAAGAAATACTTTTATTTAAAATGGATGTGAAGTTTTCAGAATGTTCTGCACATCCTTCCTCTAGATAAGGGGTGAAGAATCCTTTTCAACCCAACATATTCACACTCACAACCGCACCTGCTTCACACCCTATTCACAGAAATGCCTCTCTTCACACATTCACTCCTCATTCACACACACAGTGACTATACATTATGTTATTTTTACTGCTGGGGAAGGGGAAGGAGAGGCCAGTTAGGATTTTCAAATTGCAACATTCAAATGTTTTGGGCTTCCTTGGAAAATAGGTTCTGTGGCTCTGCCCAGCTTTGGCTCTCCCTCAGCACACCTTGAAAGGACACCTGTGCAGCCTGAATGCTCTTCCTCAGGGTGGGGTGGGGCACCTCCCAAGTGATCCATGTTTTCATCACCTACTTACTGGAGCAAGCTGTCTTTCTAGAGCCCCTCCCTGTAAAAGGTCCTCTGCCATTTCCCTCCAGAGAGACAGCAGACAGCATACAACAGTAGACGTACAGACTTGTTTAAATCTGCTCACCCCAAATTATTGGAGGTTGCACAGGGAAAGCTCAGAGAAAAAGAGAGTAAGAGAGAGAGAGATTGCTGAGGGGCTCAAGCTAGGAATCATGTGTACAACTGCACCATGGATGAGTGTGGAGAAAGAGGGAAAACCGCAGAGAGAGTGGAGAAACAGAGAAAGACATAGCAGCATATTCCATGTTGATTCTCAATGGAGGCTGCTAAGTGAGTTTCTGGAAGCAGAACAGAGCTGGTGAGGGGGTGGCAGAACAGATTAAGAGTTCACAGGGGCTACACCCAGCCCATGGGATGGAGGTTCCCCACCAATGGTATAAGCTAATGTATGGAATAGGCTACTAAGGTACACTCTCAGGTAGATTCTGGGTGATTTGAGCTCCCATCCTGCTGCCTCCATGTCATTTACCTTGAGCTAGCTGGTCCCTCTCTCATTTCCATATATAATGTATAATAATAATAATAATAATTTATTATTTATACCCCGCCCATCTGGCTGGGCCTCCCCAGCCACTCTGGGCGGCTTCCATAAAAACCAAAAATACAGTAAAATATCACACGTTAAAAACGTGTAAAGAAAACGTATGTTTTCTTTATCTATATCTGTGCATGCTGGGCTGTCTTGGAATAACTCTGCTGCAAAAACACTGGCAACCCCATATTTCTAAATAAATGCAGTGAACGTCTGAGTTACCAACCGTCATACCAACCAGAAAACACAATGCCAACCAGGGAACACACTTATTTATCAAATGTTAGGTGGGAACAGACTGGAATCTAAAAGACGGGTCAGGGGGAACATTATTGAGGTGTGTGGGAGAAGCCAAAAGGGCTACATGGAAGATAAAGAGTGAATTGCCTATCTTGGAATAGGCTAATGGGGCTTTCCACATGTAGAAAAAATTGCTTAAATTTGAATTGGAACATTTGGCACCTTTGGGGTAAAACATGTTCCTTCCAGCACAATAAATCTCCATCAGCATTTGTGAACCATAAGCTTTCTTCTAATGAGAGTTAGGCACTGTTTACATGAGAATCACACACATTTAAAGGAGGGAGGAAGAGCATTTGGTATGAAATGCTCTCTTTGGCAGTACGTCAAAGCAATCTCCCTTCCTTCTGCATTCCTATGAATGCCGCAGTTATCGGTTCCCTTGCTCCCTGTTTTGCATCTTGCATTCCTGAAGAACTCACATACATCTAAAAGCCTCCATAATTAAAATACAGAAAACTTCAGACAGGCATCTATCTATTTTTTAAGATGCTGTGACAACACCAAGGTATTGAAAATCGATTAGTGATCCTCCCAGGACTTCACCATAGGGAGACACATGTTGAAACCTCTCTCACGTTGTTGAGGATATCCCACCAAAAGGCCCATGTGATGTACCATATTTTTTGCTCTATAAGACTCACTTTTTCCCTCCTAAAAAGTAAGGGGAGATGTGTGTGCGTCTTATGGAGCGAATGCAGGCTGCGCAGCTATCCCAGAAGCCAGAACAGCAAGAGGGATTGCTGCTTTCACTGCGCAGTGATCCCTCTTGCTGTTCTGGCTTCTGAGATTCAGAATATTTTTTTTCTTGTTTTCCTCCTCCAAAAACTAGATGCATCTTGTGGTCTGGTGCGTCTTTAAGAGCGAAAAATACGATAAATGATACAGGAAGTAGCTCCAAAAATCCAAGCTTGTTACCTTATTAGGACAAGGACAGGCAGCTTTTTCCTCCCTCCCACTCCCCTTACCTGCCAATGGCCTTGTCTAACAGCACTGAATAAGGGAACGACTCCCCGTCGGTTGGGCTGGGCTACAGCTGCTCCCTGCTCCAGAAGCAGACGGCAAACATCCAGCTTGCCTCGTCCGGCTGCAGCAGTTAGGGCTGGAAGAGAGAAAAGACCAATCAGAATAAAAGAAAGTCTGCCGCCGCTGCTGCTGCATGACTTCGAGCCATGGTAAGCACCTAAGTGCTGTGCGATGGCTAAAGTGGAAATAATCCCTGCCTACAGGCTTCTTCTTCTTTTTTTAAAAAAAGAACATGATAAAAGGATTGTGGTCCAAAAATAAAAAAGGCTTTAGGTTATAATTTCCAAGATTCGCCCAAGAGATAAAGGGTAGCATAGACTCTGGAAAGAATTTACCCCTCTTCAGGCATTATCCAGTGGCCAAGGGAACGAACACACTAATTCCACCTCCTGCTACCATTCCATGTTGGAGGGTATTCTCCGGAAGCAGGGAGGCTCCTCTTCCCCATGCATTTCCCCAGTTTTTAAAATGTGTGGGTAGTCTCTATGAGCACAGAAAACTCCCCAATTCAGAAGATCATCCTTCAACTGGGGACGGGATGGATTTAGCGTGCTCACTCCCACGGCTTCCCTTCACATGCTTAACTGACTAGAAAACACATTAAATGGGGTTGTTGTTGTTGTTTTTAATCTGCATCATTCATGGTAATTGCTATATGTTAAGTAACGAGACGAGGAAAGTTCAATTCTCCACATCCAGGTTAAGTTATCAGAGAGAATGCTTTGTTTGGGGTAGCGCCCCCCACCCCTGTACATAGATCTACGCACATATTCATTGCTATTATTATTATTATTATTACAAAGTAAATATCCCATCAGACTGCATCTGCAGTAGCCAGGTGTGCAGGATCGCTGGCAGTACAGTGCACGGTAATTCTCCAGGGCACATGTTCTTAAGCAGACAGTTCCAAGCAGCGCCAGCCCAAGACATTTTGACACCTGAGGCAAACAACAAAATGGCACCCCACCCCTTACCCCTACCGGCCAGGGAAGAATGGATGAGTGAAGGAGACAGGAGATGGATATCTACATCAGGAACATGGGTGGGAGAAGACCAGCAGTACAGTGGTGCCCCGCAAGACGAAAAACCCGCTAGACAAAAGGGTTTTCCATTTTGGATGTCCTTCGCAAAACGAATTTCCTATGGGCTTGCTTCGCAAGACGAAAATGTCTTGCGAGTTCCTGCGGGGGTTTCCCCCCCTTTTTCTAAGCCGCTAAGCCGCTTATCAGCTGATCCACTAAGCCGCTAATAGCGCTAATCCACTAATGGGCTTGCTTCGCAAGACGAAAAAACCGCAAGACGAAGAGACTCGCAGAACGGATTCTTTTCGTCTTGCGAGGCACCACTGTACCTCCTATTCTCTAAAGGCCACTGCAGAGGCAGCACTGGGGGGGGGGGGGCAGGGGCTGCAAGGGAGGCGGAAGATCTGGCCTCCAATGAGTGGGCAACAGCTGCTGCCACCATCGAGGCAGCAGCAGAGGGTGATACATTCCTTGCAGGCTGCATCCACTGTCCCCGGGGATCCTGCCTCACCTTGCCTCATGGGTGGGCCAGCCCTGGTTCCAAAGGATTAGAGAGTGAAAATCTGTCTGCATAGGGGGTGGGTGAATACATTTAAAATTTTTGAACTGCTACATTTCTCATGGTATTACATATTAAGTAATAATCCCAAAATCAACCTATTATGTCCCCCATATTCAAATTTATGTACAATTGGCAGACTTTTCTGTCTAGTGTGTTCAACCATATAGAACAGTACAATTACATGGGTCATCTGTTCATATGTGCACCACGTGAATGGCATTAACATTTTCTCACGTGAATTAGAACCGAACTAAATTAGGCATGCTGGATGTGTTTCTAAAATTATTGAGCTGAGCACGGAGAACTTCAATTTCAACTGAAACTGAACCAAAGCACTGAAGGATTTGACTCCCTGGTCCCCAAAATGCAATTTGGACAGAAGCTTTTAAGAAGACAAAATAAAACCCTGCATTTTCATCTGCAATACTTTTGGAGAGTTCACCAGGGAAAAGCCTGTAATGCAACCATCAGACAGACACGATTCCATCTAAATGCAAACTTGGGTCCTTTCTTAGGTCAAGGCAGAGCCCCCCAGCAGCAAAAGCCTTTTCTGTACAACCAAGCGATCATTCATTCTCAAGACTTCAAGAGTTTTGTGTAACATGGAAGTGCCTTGTGCCTGGCATAATGTGTACTGTCTGGGTTAGAGGAGACACTTTCACCCTGAAAAACAGACGAAAGCACTTTTTCGAAGTTGCTCTTTCCCAGACTGACACAATAAACTGCCGGCAAAGCAATTTCTTTCCCAACCACTACCTCGCCCTCCCATTCTCCAACAGACCAAGCCCTTTGTCTTGTGCTGCTTAAATTTGCCTCTTTGAATATTCTGGCCTGGCTTCTCTCTCTGCTATTTGAAGCATTCACACCAACCCTCTCTCCATGCAAATGAACATTTTCTGTAAAATAACCCTCATCCAGATCTCTCAGAAGTTCATTGAGATAGGTGAATCTGCTAGCTGTGCAAAATGAACCTATTTTAAATGAGTAATTAGAAGCCACGAAGCAACTGTCTTCTATAATGCCACATTTCTCTGCCAAAAATAAGGAGGCACCTGCTGTAGTGGATTATCAGGATGTTCTTTTGAGTATCCAGCCCAGCACTGTTCAGAGATAAGTAAGAGCACACACTGACCTGGTTCACACATAACACTAAACCGAACGATGGCTCAGGGCAAATGGCCACTGTGCTCCTTCCTCAGTCCTGCTGTTGCTACACAACCCAGGGGACTAAACCATGGTTTTGCTTAGCTCTAAATCTGAACCATGACCTGTAACCAAGGTCTGATCCTGATTTACACCCCCCCCCAGGTAATGTGGGAGCAGCAGGACTGGGGAGTAGGGCACCATCTGTGATATTTACTTCAGAAACTCACGTTTGCTCATTCGCACAAAGCCATGGTTTGGGCTTAGCATTATGTATGAATTGAGCCAAAGTGAGGCAACAATTGCATTTCCACCTATGACTACATATTCACATTTCTCCCAGGCACTGATTTCAAGAAATAAATGCTAATTCAAGGGCTGACCTTTGTTATCATGTCAGCATCCCTGGATTAGGATGCAACTTAACAGCACAGTTTGAAGACAACAGGATAATGAAAATAAGCAAGGCAGTCAATGGACCACAAACATGCAAAATGTAAAACAGAGTATAACTTCTGCAGGAGTAGGAATTGTAGTGGTTCATCTTATTTTTCCCCCAATTTATATGCCTTTAATTACAATAGTCTCTAAGTGGTGCTCAAGGAATACAATACAATGAAATAAAAATCAGATAAGACCAAATGGGATGGACAGTTCTGAATGGGGTCACACTCCCTCTGAAAAGCAGGTTCACAGCTTGGGGGTACTCATTGATCTGTGTTTTTCATTAGAGGCCCATGTCATCTCACTGACTTGTATGAGCTTTGGCTGATATGCCAGTTGCGGCCATTCTTGGCCTGAGAAGGTCTGGCCGCAGAGGTCCATGAACTGGTAACCTCAAGGGGCTTGATTACTGTAATATGCTTTACGTGGGGCTGCCCTTGCAGCTGGTCCTGAAGCGGCAACTAGGGCAGATTGCAGTGGCAGGTCCACTTCAGAGGAGCAGCTTACTTGCAACATGTTACTCCTCTGCTAAGAGAGCCACACTGGCTGCCAATTCACTACCAAGACAGGTTCAAGGTTCTTGTGTTAATTCCTGACTCCATATTTTCCACCATGATCACTGGCACCCTCTGATGGGCCACTTCAGCTGGATTTTACTAGACTGAGCTGGTAGAGGTTCAGCAAGAATTGTCCCTGCCTTCTTTTAGACATCTCCTGAAAATTGTGTTATTTAGACAAGCTGCTGAGAGGTGAATTTCTTTTAGCAAGCAGTATTTATTAATTGATGTTTTTACTGCTCTTACTGGGACGTCACGTTCTTATGCATATTGCCTTGCTGTAATGTTATTCAAGTGCGGCCTATAAATATTGAAATAAATAAAATATTTATAAGCTTTTCCTCCTTGAACTCAGAAGCAACAACCGATACTCAACATCCTGAAAATTAAGGGACAGAGCTTTATGTTGGCACTGTTGTGAATTTCCCAGAGGATAACCAATCTCTTTCAGCACATCACACATGTATTCAACGGATGCAAGGGGAGCCACAAACAGTCTACAGAATTTACCTGTCTCTCCCCAGAGACTGTCAAAGCTGTTGATCTGTGCTCGTTCTACCTCCTCCTCATCTTTTTCTGGAAGATCAAGCAGGTAGGAGACAATCTAAAAACAAAGAAATCTGTCAGTTTCTGAACTCTCTGCGTGTCTAAAAATAAGCTGCTGATAATCTGAAGCTGTAACTGCTTTGAACAAAACAAATGGAAAAGGAGTGAACAAATTCCCTATCTGGCACTTTCCCACAAAGGAAATATACTCCCCAGTCCCATTAAAATAATTATTTGCCTTTACAACAAAAACACACACCGTCACCCCCACCATAATCTATTTATTTATTTGGAAACACCTTTAGAAGGTAGCACACAGTATCAGGACATAAATCTTAAACAGTATCCAACTAAACAAACAAGTCACAATGGTTTGTTCTTGTTTTTCTAAAAAATACACTTAATAACCTTAAAAAAACCACATGGGAAGATTCATGAGGATGTACTAAAGGGGTCCATTATACATTCAAAACTCTAGCCCAGTGTTTCCCAACCTTGGGCCTCCAGCTGTTTTTGGACTACAACTCCCATGATCCTTAGCTAGTGTCAGGGAACTGACATCAGAGCGAGAGGCGGAGGCAGGGCTCCAGAGCGATGCCGGAGAGGGGACCAGCAGGGGGGAAGGAATTCAGCGTAACACCAATAGAGAAGAGAGGGAGATGGAGGAATTGGTGACAGGGCTCCAAGACCCTTCACCCGAATCTAGTGGAGAGAGCGCTGGCACGCCCCTGCCTTCCCCTTACTTGTGCAGACGCGTTCCGCGCAGGGAACATAGGAGGAGACTTGGCGTCAAACAGCTTTTATGCTGGAAGAGGTTCAAGAAACGCCCACTGACGGATTCTGCAAGTGACTAACAGGTCACGGAGGGCGAGCTCTGACCCTAAGCATGATTGGGCAAGCAATCTAACTAAACCGAAGGCAATTTACGCACAAGTAACCCCACACAACCATTACAGCTAGCAAGACCAGTGGTCAGGGATGATGGGAATTGTAGTCCGAAAACAGCTGGAAGCCCAAGGTTGAGAAACACTGCTCTAGCCTACATTCAACAATTGTTAGTACCCTATTTACTCGAATCAAATGATCACCTTTTTTGGCTAAATTACATTGTGAAAATTAAGGTGCGCATTAGATTCAATGGCACATTTACATTCGCCAGCAAATACTTTTTTTGATTTCAAGGTTCTGAAAATTGAGGTGCGCATTAGATTCGATGGCGCGTTAGACTCGAGTAAATACGGTATACTAGCTGTGCCATCCATGTGTGAATATCCAGACTAATTACTGGATACTATATAGAGTATATAATGTTTCCGGCTGACTTTGAAACTTCTTAGGACACCTGAGCTAGTTCTGTACAGGACAACTATGCTTTCCTTTGACCTTGGCTGTGAAGGTTGGCTGTGAGGGAAAGTGGCCTTTGGGCGGAAAGAAGTCCCCCACCCCAGCCCAGCTAAGGAGACAACGCAGTTCTTAAGGACTGCCTGCTCCCACTTAAGCCTGCCTGATAACATTTCCCCAGGTGCCTCAGAGGTTAGATGTGTGGTTATGCACCATGAAGGCTATGGTCTGCCTCCACAGTCGGAGGCAGCAATGGGAAGAGAGAGTGCTCTTATGCTCATGTTCTATCTGGTTGGCCACTGTGAGCCTAGGATGCTGGATTAGATGGACCATTGGCCTGATCCAGCGTACTATTCTTATGCTCTTTTATGCATTACTATTCTTATGCTCTTATGTACCCAAGAGAATACTTTTTCTGTGGTTGCACCCTGTCTATGGAACTTGAGCCCACAGAAGAGCCACGTTAATTTTCTTTTAGATACTAGGAGAATTCTATCCTACTTATTCAGGCTTTTCGTATTATGTTCATTTCCTTGTTCTATTTCACATTAATTTCTCCCGGTCGTTGTTTCTGTATGGTATGGGCTGCTGGAACTGCTTCAATTTGTATAATTTGCCTGAAATGTTTTATCTGCAATTTATTGGTATACCGTAATTTTGATTTTCTAGCATTTCTTGCAGTTGTTTTTATGCTGCTTAATGATTTGTTGTTAGCCACCTTGTATGTCATTTCTAGTACAGGAGAGGCAAACAAATTATTTTAAACAACAAGAAGTCAGTAGATTGTCCACAGCTTTTGGCTGCAGAGCTATAGGTGTGGTGACTTCCCTCAAGCCACTTGATGGTCAGAAAGGTTCGCTGCATACAAAGGCATACCTAGGCTCCTGTAGCAACTGCATAACCCTCCCTCGCACTTCAAGCTTTAAAAACAGTTACTCAGTATTTTGCCTTAACACAAAGGCCGCTTGGCCAGTGAGGATTCAACAAGGTTGAGCGACAACTTACCTCGGTGTATCCCATGCTGGCAGCAGCAATCAGTGCCTGCTGGATGGCTTGACTCTTTTTAAACACTCCCTGCTGTTGCCCAGCAATTGTCCAGTCACACTGGATTAAAAACTTGACAACTTCCAGGTGGCCTCTGAGAGCTGCATGAACCAGTGCACACTGACCGTTCTTGTCCAAGTGATCCACCTTTTCAAGAAAAGGAAAAAATGGCTGATTAAAATTTAACTCAACTGCTATGTGTTTCAGTTCCTACTTTCCTAACACTGCCACATTCATATGGGAAATATTCTCCATGTTTCTCTGGCCATATATGCAGAGCTAGCCAGAACCTAGTGCCTGTTTTGTAATGACAACTGTATTCTGTGTCCACATTATTCACATGTAGCACAAACCACTCTCACGGATTTCATCTGCAAGGAGCAATGACATTTAAAATGGAGTTTAGAATATAAACTCAGGACAAATCGTGCAACACACAATTGCTATGTGCACCAGCTGTGATCTGCAAACCTCTTTGCTACATTCCCCCATTTGGTAAAATCTACCAAGTCCCAGTCCAATAAGCAAAGTTGGTCTGAAGAAATCTATTGTTTACATCTAATTTGGGAATTAGATGCCATTCTGTCTTGTTACCGAATGACAGTGTTTGATTCTAGAGAGCTACCTATGGTTTTCAGTGAAAGTTTTGCTGTTAGTTTTGGGAAACAGCAAATGTTCACTGAAAACCACAGTAGCTCTCTAGAAGCAAACACTGTCATTCGGCAACAAGACAGAATGACATTGTGATCTTATAGAGCACAAATGTCACCTAAAGCATTGAGCTGGTTAGTGAGACAGCGTAAAATTGCAGGCTCCTGGAGAGGTGTTGGTTAGCCAAAATGGGCCATACTAGAAGCGAAGAATCTGCCAAAGAGTATTGTTGTTGTTCTGATTTATACTTATGTTATATTATATTATAGATATATTCTTAAAGAGTGAGCAAAAACAACTCACATTAAAAACAACAAAACCTCCTAAAAACAGAGCTATACAATTAGAAGGTGGGATGAAAAAATCCTGCCCCATTAAAAAAGGCCAAAATGCCCCCCCCCCTCAATTTGAAGGGCCAAAAGCCCAGGTAAAGAGAAAGGTCTTTGTCTGAAACTTTTACAACATTCAGGAGCATGAAAGAGTTAATTTTAACCTAAAATGAAAACAAGTTTCTAGCCATCTTTATTATGAAGACAGGTATGACAATTAAAAAATATATATGACAATTAAAAACAAATAGTTAAATCATATCCCTAATCCATGTTACATTAAAGTTCCCAGTTTTGCCAGGATATGCTTCATGATGTATTAGATTCTGGAATACCATCCTAGGGATATTGGCTACTCCTACTCACTTGGTGCGAAGTGTCATGTAAAAAGGGAAAAGGCATATTCTCCAAACAGCTGGCATTTACCATGTTTGTGCAAAACTAGATTATGAACTCTAGCTTTGCTTTCTGTATCTGAGTGATAGCAAATTAAAACAGGAGAACTTTAAACGTCGAGACAAACAAGTTTAGCACCCTATCCCTTCAACAGCTCAGCAACATCCTTACCCAAACCTGAGTTGCCAATGAACTGCTCTGGGATTTTAGTTGCAGACCGCAATACCAGTGAAGATTGTGGAGTACATTTATGAAGAAACAAAAATGAAATTGTTTGCTCGTGCTCTTGCTAGCATAGCTATGGAGAGTAGCTAGAAGACACAGCTACAAGCATGCAAACAATGAGGACTGCAGCCTAAGGGACATGGGGAGGCCACCCGTGGCTTGCTTGCTCAGGGTTGAGAACAGGAAGCTCAACGCCTTCCTCACCTTCGCTCGCTTCTTGCACAAGAGGGCAACAATGCTTAGATACCCAGCAGCAGCAGCATAGCCAAGAGATGTTAGGCCACTTTCCGAAGAGGCATCAACATTTGCTCCAAATTCCAACAGCAAAGCTACCATCTCCGTGTAACCGAGGTGGGATTGGACGCATAAAATTGGGGCATTGTTTAGCACTTCAGTTCTGTAATTGATGTTGGCGCCTCCTAAGATCAGTAGCCGACTGACCTGAACAGAAAGAAATGGGAATGGATGAGATCAGCATTCTCTAAACTTCAACGAGCCAATTTTCTCAATTAAAAACAGAGCGAAAGAGTTTCGTGTGCTAGAGATTAGCAGCTTCCCTCCCCTGCCACAAGCTTGATTCGTCTAGCAATTCTTAGCCAAAGCAGAGAATACACAGGAAAATGTTAGTTTTCCCCCATAAGAGTTCTAAATTTGCTACTGCTGTCTCTGCTCCCCACATTCCGCTGTCCTCTGGCACTAACAAGGGGGTAGATGTTTCTTCCTCTCTCTCTCTCTTTCTACTTCTCCTGTCATCTTTCCAGCACCTTGAATGTTGCAAAATCTTTTTTTCTGGTGTGGGAGAGAGAAAGAGAGCTTTCTTCTTGTCTGTCATCAGTAGTACAGAAGCAAGGTAAGTTGGTACGTTGGCTAAATTCCAATCCAAATAAAAATTTGGTGATCATCATGCTCCTTTTTCCTTTTAAGGCAGGCATTACAAGTCACCAGAGTCTTACCAAACTCACTGACATTCTATGGTGGGCAAGGTTATTTCAAGTGACAGAACAATTTATTACTTTCTGGAACTTCCAATAATGCTCTGATGTTGCCTCCCTAAGCACACACTGTCCAGAGATCACCACTGAATGTGCTTTCCAATGCACTAGTGTGTTTCTGTGTAACTCGATGCTATTTCTGACTGGGAGGAATTGTTCTTAAAGCTGTGACTCAAGCTGAGATGCAGTAGGAGCTCTTTTTTGAGGTTAAGGAATTTTGGTGTTCCTTTGCAGCAGGTATGACTAAATCAATCAGATGCAGACAGAGTGCAGAATTACCTGCCCTCTGAGGATAGCGATTAGAAGGAAACACGCTCAGATCCTCAATTATTTTATTTACTTTTACAACTCATTTGTGATTAGCTCAGATGTCACTAGTGTGCCCCAGCACACTGTTTGGAAATTACTGGGTTAGAGTCAGATTTTTGATGGTTGTAGCAGGGAAAAGGATGAAAACATCTATCTATGGAACTAGAAAGGAATTTTCATATTAAGATTTATATTAAGTTCCTTTAACATACGACATTACAATCTATGTACTAATATTTTGTTTTGCTACCTATTTTAGTGCATGGTGCTACCAATAATTACCGTATTTTCCCATGTATAAGACTAGGTTTATTTCCTAAAAAATAATGTAAAAAATGAGGGGGCACCTTATACACGGGGCCATCTCCCCCCATTTTCTTAAATCTAAGTCCCCAAAAATATACATGGGGGTGTCTTACAGATGGAAAAATACGGTATTCCTTTAATTTTAAAATGTGTTTTAATGCTATTTTACCAACAACACTTGAATTTTAAACTGAAGAATGCTACAGAAATGTTATAAAGCAAATCAAAAAACCCAATCTGACTTGATATCTACCAGGCAAGTGTCAACCAGATGCATCTCAAAAGCCCATAATCAAGGAAAACCTGTTGTCTGTCCCAAACACCTGGTACCTGGAAGTATGTTGCCTTATAACTCCAAGCCTAGGGAGCTGTTGGCATAGGTTTAGAATAGATGTTACCTTTTCTCTGCATTTTAAATATTATTTGGAAATAAAATGAAAGCTGAAAAGAGGAGGCAGTGATAGAAAGAGAAGTCGAAATTCTTACTGAATGGGAAGAATGGAGAGAGACATTTTATGAGGCTGCCCAAGGGGCTGTACAGATGTGAAGAAGGGTTAAAGTTGACCAAAGGCAGAATCTGATGTGACATTACATCAATTAACATGCACATTATAAAAGATGTAAACAACAGCTGTAGCCCCACCCCACCATGAGAAGGGAGTAGAGAAGAAAAACTTAATACTTTCCCTTGCCTGCCATAATCTCAATAAAAATTATTCCCCTCTCGTACCTTTATGTTAGGGGTGTACAAATTCCGCAGAGAGGCCAGCGCCATGGAAAGACCTTCCGAGCTGTAGGAAATCCAAAGCCCTTGGAGAATTGAGGAGGAAACCCCAACTTTTTTACTCAGTCCCTGCAAAAGACACACTTTAAATTTGATAATTCAAGGTACTGGTTTTATTTTACACATCACTAACACATGGCTCATTTAACCCCAATTGACTAGCAAGGATTCAATGTCAACTTTACAAGAATATTGTATTCTAAAGAGAAAGTAGGAGTGTAGGAGAGGACGCAACTCCAAGGATTAAGTTCTACTACTCAGTGCAAGTTACGTCAGAGCACCAAAGAGCTGCTCTTTTGTAAATGCTCTGAAGTCTACCTCATTTCAAATAACAACTCCAACCAAATCACATGAGTAGGAACTCTTGGATACAAGGAGCAACATTCTGAAAGAATCAATTATCATAACTAGCCTAATGTTTTTTGAAAAAGCCAATGCAATCTAATACTCCATTTCCCCCCAAGGATTCTTTTAGGAACCTTTCTTGGGAAGGTCACCCAAGCTCTTGTCTACAGCCCCCCTCCCAAAATAAAACTTGCACACTGTAAGTCATATTCCTTGGGACAGTATGTCAAGACATGGGGCTTACAATTAACAGTGACCGTTCCTAAGGTGCTCTTAGCAAGTTGGTTGCAGCACTGAGCAATCTTTTGACTCAGAAAATGGAAAAGCCTAAACTAGACTAGAACATACTCTACTTGATATTACTACTAAGGACTTCTCATACAGAAATCAAGAGTGCTAATGAGACCTCTACTAATTAATTGCTTCTCAAACATTCCTTAGTGTTCGGGGATTTAAAGCTACTCATGCCAAAGGGTTCATGATCAAAGGAATGCATTTCCGATCAATAGGCCATGTTTGGTATGAGAAGAATGGAATAATGATACAGATCTAGGGAGGGTGGAGGTTACTAACTAACAGTTCCAGACAAAATTCAGTTCCCTTTGGGGGCACCAATGTCTTCCTCCTGCCAGCTGCTTACCCTAAGATCTAAGGAAGAGAGAGACCTTTTTTCTTATTTACCCTCCTCTCTCCCAAAACTGGAAAGAAAAAGGATGAAGAGGTCTATGAAACTGAATGAAGAACCTTTCTTTCTCCTCCTCTTGCTCACCCTTGGTCACCTTCTGCTGTATCAGCTGTCTGGTAGCTGTTGTGAGGCAGCATCCTCACATAACTAATTCCTCCTGTTTTAAGGATACCTGAGGACAGGGCCTTGGCCTTCACCACAATTTGTGGCTGACCAGGCTAGGTCCTAGTGAGGATCTCAGAAGCTTAACATTCTTCACGTACTCTGAAAACACCAGTACCACACCATTCAAATCCAAGGTGAAGATATCACTGCACAATTTTTTGCTACCTTAAAGATGTGTGCTTTGAGAATATGATGGCCCAGCTCAATAGTCTGCTGTCTGTTGAGTTTTCCCTCTTGACGGGAAAACCAGAAGGCGAGCAACGTATGGCCACTCCTAGGCAAAAGAGAAAAGAAGAAACATGGTGGAGTTAGAATTCCAACTCCAATGTATCTTTTGACAGTTAGCACTCAGATTGTGAAATGAAGGAGATAAACCTTTTCTCCCTCCTCCTGATAACCCTTGGTAGTTGTACTTTGATGCACATCAGGATCACGTTGTCCTTAATTGTTCATCAGCTTTGATCAAACCTTTGCTGAACTACTAGATAGCACTGTAGCTCATACCTCTCTCTAGGAGAAGTAACATAGAGGAAATATATTAGAAGCAAAGATCTTTCAAAGTCTGAGGTGACCCCTTCTTGTAGGAAGCTACACTTAATGACGGATTCTATTCTGAGTGAGTACTTTTAATAGAACAGCAGGATATAAACAGACTAATAATAATAATAATAATAATAATAATTCTTACCCACTGCAGTGGGCAATACCTATTTCCTGGAGCTGGAAGCAGTAGCGGTTTATTTCTGTATGTGCCCTATTGAAGAAGGGGAATTTAGTGACTATAAAATCCATCTAGTTCACCCCTTTGAAGAGCTCAACCAATGAAATCAAGGCAAGTGCCACAAGAATCTATTTTTAAGATAGCAGACAGAATCAATCAACCACCACTACTCATGCTTCCAGGCTGGGACTTGGGTTTAAAGCTGCACCGGTCTACATTGGCTCCCAGTATGTTTCCGAGCACAATTCAAAGTGTTGGTGCTGACCTTTAAAGCCCTAAACGGCCTCGGTCCAGTATACCTGAAGGAGCGTCTCCACCCCCATCATTCTGCCCGAACGCTGAGGTCCAGCGCCGAGGGCCTTCTGGCGGTTCCCTCATTGCGAGAAGCAAAGCTACAGGGAACCAGGCAGAGGGCCTTCTCGGTAGTGGCGCCCGCCCTGTGGAACGCCCTTCCAGCAGATGTCAAAGCGATAAACAACTACCTGACATTCAGAAGACATCTTAAGGCAGCCCTGTTCAGGGAAGTTTTTAACGTGTGGTTTTACTGTATTTTTGGTTTTTATGGAAGCCGCCCAGAGTGGCTGGGGAGGCCCAGCCAGATGGGCGGGGTATAAATAATAAATTATTATTATTATTATTATTATTATTATTATTATTATTATTATTATTATTAAAATTTCTATACCACCCTTCATCTGAGGATCACAGGGCAGTTTACAGTATGCCTTCTTAACTTTATAATTTTTGGCTACCTGAAATCAAAGAAGTCTCATAATTTAATATTTCTGTTAAGATTATCAGAGATTATATGGTTAAATAACAATAATCCTTGTAAATCATAATCATAAGGCTTTTAATATAGGCTTACAAACATGATGCAAAAGGAAAAAGGAATAGAAGAGAAAAGCAAGCATTGCAGCAGCTGTTGCTTCAATAGCTAGTGAATGGGGCCAGACTGGTCTCATTCTTGTCACAAAGTTCTTCCAGGGAGGCTGGGTGCAGCCTCCCAGGTGCCCTTGGAGTTGTCGATGGTGGTAAAAGGCCAGGGAATGCTTCCCTTTGGTTCTGCAGTCATAGAGTAGGTGGAGGTTGAAGCAGAGCATTTTTCTTTTCTTGCAAGGGGAGAGGAAGCAAACTTATGAATCTATCTTATTGATAGAACTTTAAAGATACTTCACTACGGAGGAGTCATGTCCACTTCAGATGTGGCTGAGACCATGGGAGTGTTGGGAAGAAGCTTGTCCAGTAAACTGGTTTGAACTGAGGTCAATGCAGGCACAAAAACCATGCAGATGTCCCATTCAAGGTCAGGAACCACTGGACAGCAAAGGCAGTCACAGAGAGGACTTTCAGCACCCTGGACAGATCATAGATGACTTGTTCAGACAAGTGCTTAGTCCCTATGGAGCCCTTATATACCCCCTGTGCCCCCAACCCGCCCCCAAAGCTCAGTTCCTTCGCTGAGGAGTTTTGACCCTTGGACATGCAGTTCTCTGGCCCAGAGCCTTGCACTCCATTGCCTTTCTGCTCTTTCTCAGTAGACACCTTGCTGCATTAGCAAGTGGGTTCTGTAGAGAATGAAGTCACCAAGAACACGTGGAATCCAGTTCAGGGGCAGCAGTTTTTGGAAGGCTGCAAAAGATGGTTTTATTAATGCAACCTAAAATCATATTCAGGGTTTTTTTTGCAGCTGAAAACTCACTGCTGACTCCTATTTGGCTTACGATTGACTACAGTCTCCAGATCCCTTTCACATCAACTACTGTCAAGCCAGGTGGCCCCCATCTTATACCTGTGCATTCGATTAGTTATATTGTTTTGGCTAAATGCATAACTTTGCATTTGTCTATGTTGATTTCATTTTACCAATTTTGGCCCAGTTTCCCATTCTATGGAGGTCCTTTTGAATTCTCTTCCTGTCTTTCAAAGTGTTAGCTTCCCCCTACAATTTTTCTTCCATTTGTAAAGCCCTCCAGATCTATGTTCAACTGATCTCGAGACAATAAACATTTGGCTCTACCATTTTTTCAAGATGGTTCTTGAGCTTTCAAGATTTTAAGAACAGGGTATTTTAAGAACCTTCTAGTTTTGTTCAAGCTCCTGAAGGAGTTTTATATTCTGAAACGTTTTGAGCTACAATAAAGAGTTGTGCATGAGTGAATAACAGAGCCTGTTCTCCTTTTTGTTCTGTAAAGATTACAACAGCAAAATGTACATAAAACTCTTTGAACTCTTTGACTCTGCTTAATCATTATTAAGCAGAGTCAAAATAAATTCTAACATCAAGTTAAATGTGGAGGTATTGACTCAAAAATAAATACAACGAATAATCACTAAGGATCTTGGCACGTGATCATCTTCCCTAGTCGCATCCAAAGAAACACAAAGGTGTATGCCCTCAAAGATCACCAACCTGTTGATGCTCTTTCACAGACTTCCATACACAACAGAGAGAGTGATCAGATAATGATTATCTTAGTGTTGTTGTTGTTGTTGTTGCTATTTACTGAATATAGATACCACTCTTCAAAGACCTACATTGGCTCCCAGTACGTTTCCAAGCAGAATTCAAAGTGCTGGTGCTGACCTTTAAAGCCCTAAACGGCCTCGGCCCAGTATACCTGAAGGAGCATCTCCACCTCCATCGTTCTGCCCGGACACCGAGGTCCAGCGCCGAGGGCCTTCTGGTGGTTCCCTCACTGCGAGAAGCAAAGCTACAGGGAACCAGGCAGAGTGGCACCCGCCCTGTGGAACGGCCTCCCACCAGATAATAAATAATAATAATAATAATAATTTATTTTTATCCCACCCTCCCCAGCCAGAGCCGGGCTCAGGGTGGCTAACACCGGTAAAATTACAATAAAAACATAAAAGGGGGGGGAGGGAGAAACCAGTTTAAAATACAGGTTAAAATACAATTTAAAATACAGCTTCATTTTAATAGTAGCCCATAGATCAAAACCATAAGGGGGGGGGGGAACGTAAGGGTCAGACTGAGTCCAAACCAAAGGCCAGGCAGAACAGCTCTGTCTTGCAGGCCCAGCGGAAAGATGTCAAGTCCCGCAGGGCCCTAGTCTCTTGTGACAGAGCGTTCCACCAAGTCGGGGCCAGTACTGAAAAGGCCCTGGCCCTAGTTGAGACGTCAAAGAAATAAACAACTATCTGATGTTAGAAGATATCCGTTTTTAATGACTGATGTTTTAATGTATTTTTAATCTCTTGTTGGAAGCCACCCAGAGTGGCTGGGGAAACCCAGCCAGATGAGCGGGGTTTAAGTAATAAGTTGTTGTTGTTGTTCATAAATTGTTGTTGTTGTTGTTACTACTACTACTACTATTACTCTATACCTGCAGGCCTCAGGGCGGTTCACAGAATAAAATCAGAATATAAAACCACAAAATACATAATCAAAATGAAAACAACATCAACCCAATAACACACCCACCCGGTTGGTTCTCTTCCTATTGTAAATGGACCATCTTTTTTAGCCGCATCTCAATAACACTACACAGAGGTATATTAATGAAAAATGAAGTGATCTCATATCCGTCTTCTCCTGCCACAAGGTGATGGGTTACTTACCTAGGGTCACAGAGGAACTTGGTTTTTTCTCCTTCTTCTCTCCAGATCAGCCACTCTCGAAAAGATGGATGGACAAACATTCGGGTCATATCTCTGCGCTTGATAAGGAACATGGAGAGGTTCTCCATCCTTTGCTGAAAGTCCTCCCATTCCAAGGAACCTTCAATGCTTCCTGCATTGATGGCCTGGAAAATATGCTCATCGGTCAAGGGGTGCAGAGATGCCACAGCCACGTTTAAGAGTGGCATCACCCGGTCAAAGGAAGACTGTGTTGGAAACTTCATATTGCACTGAAGCAGGTACACCTCCGAAAGGGAGACGGGGACTACCTTATAGCTAGAGCTTTTTAACACCAAATAGCCCTTCTCTATTAGATCAAATGTGAGCTTAAGGTACAAGTAGGATCCTTGACTCAGGGTTTTGAGATGAGAACTAAGTTTGCCAAAGGTTGTATTGTCCATTTTGCCATTAAGAGAGATGTTATTCTGTATCTCAGAGCTGCTATGTATTCGGTGTAGGATGTAGGCTTGGAGATCCTGATCTATAGCTTCATTCTCTTCCAGTCTGTCCAGGAATATCCTATGGAAGGGTAATAACTTAATTATTTCCTATAAGAAAAGAAAAGAATAAAGTAAATAATGGAGAAGTTAAAAATGGGAGAAATACAATCAGTCTCCCACTGGAAGTATAAATACTGGCACACATAGTTATGAGTTATAGGCCAAACATGCTGTCATACTGGCTCCAAATGAGGTTACACCACTTGCTAAACCTGGGTGGTACAGTTAAACTGACTTTGAAATAAACACAAAGCTAAGTTTCCAAACTGCCTTTCAAAACCACAACCAAGAGAGCAAAGGGACAATGGAACCAACAGTTTCTACAGATTTGTTTCTGGTCTGTCATTGCCCTTTACCTAGGGTGCTTCTACACTAGCAGTTTAGTGTGAAACTGCCATGTTTTGTTCATTCACTTTTTTATGGAGCACCTATGTTATGCCATCATTATCATTCTGTATTTTCAGCATGGTTCATCGGTCTTCTTTTCAGAAGCCATCGGACATAAAAAAGTCCGATTCCCCAGCAGAAGAGCCCAAGAGAAACATGATCTCCAAAGGTGTAGATGTCTTTAATGCTACTCTTCCATCTTTTTAAAAGAACAGGATTTTGATGTGCACAGCAATGGATAGAAAAGAGGATCCCCCTCAGGGAGGAAGGATGGGATATAAATTTAAATAGTAATAATAAATAAAAATGGATTTTCTCCTTGGAACGAGTGTGGAATCAGCACTTTTAAAGTAAAGATGGAACAACACATTGGGTGGAGTCCAAGGTATGGGAACCACAGTGAAAGGCAATAGGGTTGTGCTTATGTTTTCCACTCTTCCACACTTGCTTTCACCTGTTTTTCTGCCATAACAATGTGAGAACCTTGGCTGGAAGGAAAGGTGTCAAGTGTTCAGAGCTACTCTAAGCCAGTGTTAGAATCAACTAATAAACATTTTTGTTTCTCAAGGTTTGAAGATTACAGGTGGTTCTCACTGAGAAAACTGTATTCCCCTAAGTTACACATTCCATTTGCAAGTCCAGTGCTCCAGCACTTTTTAAAAACTCAAGCAGATGTTCTAGCAATGTGTTCTATTAATATTTTATGCCCCTGATAGCCACATGAAGGTATTTTATCCTCCTTTGTACTTTAACTCTTCTATCACCTTTTCCATCCTATTTACGCATGTTATGTTGTCTATAAATATTCACACCACTATAAATTTACTAGTCTCAAAGGTGACAAGTGCACTTTCGTTAAAAACTAATTTTTAAAAATTGAAGAGGGGGAAAAAATCTGCTGCTGCTGCTGCTGAAAAAGTCATTTTTTAAAAGAAGCCAAACCATTCATCAGTAAACCAGCAGGTGGGTAGATGTACTTTCATTATCCAAATGTAGCAGCTGCAAATGACTGACTGCCATTATTGTTTTGGTCTTGGGAACAATTCAGAGAATCATAGGATTAACCACAATGTCGGGGGGGGGGATTTACTTCTTTTTAATATATCAATCTTCTCCATTGCATTCAATGTACTCTTGAAAGCTGGAGGAGTTTCAAAAGCAGTTCATGTAGAGGCACAATGTGAAAAGACCAAAAGTCCTGCTGGGTGCACCTAACTGTGGCCTTGCCTTCTTAAAATACTGGTTGGAAACATCATCTTCCTTTGAACTGTAACAGTTTTCATTTCCTAAGAAGTCAACAATTCAGCTTTAGTAAGTGAACTAATTCTATTTGCAGCTGTAGACAATGAAGGTGGCTGCCTATCTTCTCTTTTAGTTAGAAATTGTCAGGGTAATATTGAACAAGACAGCTACCTTAATACCGTAAGGTTGCAGTGGTTAATAAACATTTGTGCGTCCCAAATTTCCTCCCAACCAGTGCATATGCCTTGCAAACTGTGCATGAATCATCTGCTTCCAAACAGATAGCCCCATCACAGCAGAGGCCACGTAAGGTGTCTGCTCCCATTCAGAGAAAAGCAATTATCATACAGAACAGTGGAAAAACTAGTTCCCAACCTACCTGTAGACTTGTTCTGACTGTCACAATCAGCTTCAGCCAGGATGGAAATTTCCCTATCATTTTGCTGAGGAATGATACTATTGTATCCCCGTAGTCAGGTTTGTGAAATTCAGCTTCATTTAACCCATCAATTAATATGATGAAATCTTCATCGGGGATCTTTCGTTCTGAGAGTTTGGGAATAGGGAGGTGGGAGAAAGATATGGACAGAAAGGTTCAGCTTATGCTTTTAAAATGATGTCGCGGTCGTGTGTAGTGCTATCAAGGTAAACTCATGCTTTTCACTACCTTTATGAAGGCTTTCCAAGGGCTCCAGAACTCCTCTCCGGAAAGAAGCTAAGGGATCCTGAACACAGGACCGCAAGCTGAGCATGCTCTGTAGATGGGGCTCCCGTAACAGCTGCTCTCTGTAGGCAGCGAACTGTGGGGAGCGGCAGAGCAAGGCTGCCACGTTGTGTACAAATTCTGGCACAAGGCAGGTGTAGGCATTATCAGCCTGGCAGTAGTGGTATGCAACAACCTGCAAAAGGGGAATCAAACATCAGTTTCTCAGCGGACAGATGTTAAAAAATAGCCACATTTGCCTGCTAGTTTCCCTCATTCTAACAAGAAGGAGGATCCTGTCTTTGACATAAATGTCTTTGACATGAGGGGCAGAGTGACTAGGTTCACACCTAGACCATATATTTAAAGCACCCTTAAAGCAACTGTGAAGGGACGCAGGTGGCGCTGTGGGTTAAACCACAGAGCCTAGGACTTGCTGATCAGAAGGTCAGCGGTTCGAATCCCCGCGACGGGGTGAGCTCCCATTGCTCGGCCCCTGCTCCTGCCAACCTAGCAGTTCGAAAGCACATCAAAGTGCAAGTAGATAAATAGGTATCGCTCCGGCGGGAAGTTAAACGGCGTTTCCGTGCGCTGCTCTGGTTCACCAGAAGTGGCTTAGTCATGCTGGCCACATGACCCGGAAGCTGTACACCGGCTCCCTCGGCCAATAAAGCGAGATGAGCACTGCAACCCCAGAGTCGGTCACAACTGGACCTAATGGTCATGGGCCCCTTTACCTTTACTAAAGCAACTGTACTTTATTACGGGTACTTGTAGCTCGGGAGCGGGGGTCTCCTAACTCTTCAGAGTCCTTTACAAGGATTGCAGGAAACTGCTTCCCCCACCCTTGAGCAAGATGCCCCCTTTTTTACAGGCATTAGCTGCAGGAGGGACTTCTCCCACATTCCACTAATCCTTGCAAAAAGAAACTTTCTTTCTCCCCTCCCCATCACACGAAAGGTGCAGTCTGCAAGCGTGGTGGAAGAAGTCTCTCTCGCACTTGAGACCTGTAAAAACTGGGAATGTTTGCACTGGCTATGGGAGTCTTTTCCCAGCAAGGAAGAAGTGTGCACAGCCAAACTGAGCAGGCTTTAGTGCCCCCACTAAACCCTGCTTTGGCTGAAAACACCTATTCACGCAGCCAAGGCAGAGTTGAACTTGTGCCTCCCTGTCCATGAGCTGGCATCAGCTAGCTGATGTCAGCTAAGTGACAAGTGGGTATAGTAAATGCCCTTGCAGGCCAAATTGGAACACCTGGTGGACCAAGGTTTGCTTGGGGGTTGGAGGTTTGCCACCTTGGGTCTATCTGTTGGATCAGTGTTTCCCAAACTTGTGTCTCCAGCTGGTTTTGGACTACAACTCCCATCATCCCTAGCTAGCAGGACTAATGGTTAGGGATGATGGGAATTGTAGCCCCAAAACAGCTGGAGAGTCAAGTTTGGGAAACACTGGGTTAGATAATAGTTTGATACAGTTGTGTATTTTTAATTCTTTTCCCTCCCACAAAACCAAACAGTGATCATTTAACTTAGCAATACTTCCACACAGTGACTTCATTGTTCAGAACAAACCAGCCAACCATCAAAGAAAGGGAGTATTTGTGAGTATCTTCATAATATCACATTGCAGGAAAGACTTCCCACTCAACACTGGTGAAGGAATAACCCCAAGAAGTGGAAGAGATCTTCTGACATTAGTGGAACCTCTGTGCAAGCAGAAGGAATATTTTTGGAATTTTAGCATGGCCATAGCGTAATAAAGGGACGCAGGTGGCGCTGTGGGTTAAACCACAGAGCCTAGGACTTGCCGATCAGAAGGTCGGCAGTTCGAATCCCCATGATGCAGTGAGCTCCCATTGCTCAGTCCCTGCTCCTGCCCACCTAGCAGTTCGAAAGCACGTCAAAGTGCAAGCAGATAAATAGGTACCGCTCCAGCGGGAAGGTAAACAGCGTTTCCGTGCGCTGCTCTGGTTCACCAGAAGCGGCTTAGTCATGCTGGCCACATGACCCGGAAACTGTACATCGGCTCCCTCGGCCAATAAAGCGAGATGAGCGCCGCAACCCCAGAGTCGGCCACGACTGGACCTAATGGTCAGGGGCCCCTTTACCTTATAGTGTAATAAATAGTTGTTAAGTATCTGTAGCAGGACTTAAAGTACACTATTCCTTCCCCTTGGTTTGCTTCATCCATATGAAAGAAAAACAGAATGAAAAGTTTGGGTGGGGATGTAATACCTGGGCAGCAAGCCTCCTCATAGCCTCCTCCTGACGTCTGCGCATTTCTGGGGTTCCAGGGCAGCTTCCACTTGTGATGGAAGAGTGAGCAGAAGGTGGTTGAGTGAGGGGGAGCTCTCTGTTTGCATCAACATCTGCAATGCAGAAAAGGCGGAAAGATGGACTTAGACTGGAAAGAGTGAGAAGCAAGCAAATCACATCTATGCACCCTAGAAGGACAGCTCGATTTCCCTTACACAAGCCAACATTTGTAAACAGCAGGTCATGGAAAACAGGAGTCAAATAAAGGAATGTAGGAGTGGGCAGCTGGACATTAAGGCAATGCAGCCAAAATGGCACTATATAAAACTAGAATAGCCTACAGTCCCCAGAATGAAATTACCACAGTACCTCTCCACCATCAATAAAAGCATTTTTCTATTAGGCTTTTTATGTCACCCTGAAGGCTCTTGATGCATAAGTACTACCAAACCTATTCAAAGCTTTGTACATTAAATAAACCCAAGCTGACATATATTCCTGGCCACTAAAAATAGCTTTCCAAAACATCCTCTGGCTTGAACTCAGTATGATTTCCAGAGGAAGAAGTCTTAATTGTGGAGAAGTCACTAAGAACTCTTTGTATCTGTCCTCATTGTGAAGATTGGCACCCAAATGTTTCAGTATATAGGCAGATAGCTGCCAGCACTCTTATCTGAGCTGTAGTAAGTGGAAAGACAAGTCTAGATTCAATGGAAATAAAAGCTGAATTTCTAGCAATTCCAAGCTCTTATAGTATATGACTGGAAAATGAATAGTTCAGAATCCCTATAATTTCTCACACCTACAAATGCAAGGAACCGTCCCAACCTGCTTGTGTACAGGATATAGGAGCACATCTCCATTAGATAATATGTAACCTATATAAGCACACAACAGATTTATCCAGTTAGTACATCTCTTCGCTTACGTTTTGGGGATGCATGGGGGCTGTCAGAAGCAATCTGCCTCATCCGTGTGCCATGGCAGCTCAGCGCAACCAGTCTGGAGATGATTGCTGTCTTGCCAAAGCCTATATTTCCAACGATCACCACACCTCTGTTCACACTGGCATCAGCACTCTGCAATTGTACATCTATCTCTTGGAACACCCAGTCCCGGCCAACGAATACAGATTCTGTGGTGATGCTGGGCACCTCAAAAAGCAGCGGTTTCAGAGAGATGTCAGGAGGTCTGTAAGGTGCAAAGCGTACTGCAAAGGGGGGGAAAACACATGTACAATTCAGGAACTATAATTAGTTATGGTTAAGGAAGCGCTGAGTGCCACCTTCTAGTCCTGAACAATGGTGAGCTTTTCAAGGGATCCATTTGAATTTAGCTATCATTGGCTACTATAGCACTGCTCTGTTCAAATGCAGAGAAGTTGGAAAATTTCAGAAAAGGCGGAAGGAAATACAATTCGATGGGAAGGGATTTTTTTTGGGGGGGGGGAGGATCCCCAACGGCCTCATACCACCTTCACTTTTTAACACTAACTATAAAAACAGGGGTGGGTGGATTTCCCTTCCTCTATTTTGGATATTCTGATCTGTCTTTCAATAGTCAAAACAAAAAAAATAAAAAAAATCCTTCCAGTAGCACCTTAAAGACCAACTAAGTTAGTTCTTGGCATGAGCTTTCGTGTGCATGCACACTTCTTCAGATACTTCAGATTCTGAAGAAGTGTGCATGCACACGAAAGCTCATACCAAGAACTAACTTAGTTGGTCTTTAAGGTGCTACTGGAAGGAATTTTTTTATTTTGTTTTGTTTTGACTATGGCAGACCAACACGGCTACCTATCTGTAACTGTCTTTCAATAGTTATGGAGCTTTTAACTGTTTTTAAGATTCTGTCACTATGGAAGGACATGGCAGATACAAAGGCCCACCCACCACCCCACATACATTTGAAAAGGTTTCTCTCCCTGCCTCTTTTAAAAATATATAAAGTAATCTTTCTTAATATACAGTCTTTTTTGCCATAGCTGGGGAATCCCCCAGTACTTATAAGCTCTCATACTGTATGTGGATAGCACCATTTATACTGTCCTTTTAGTGGCCAAAAGGGTGGTAAATATTTTTTTAAAAAATCCTACTACTTTAAAGCAGGATTTCCCAAACGTGGGTCTTCAGCTGGGTTTTTTTTGTTTGTTTTGTTTTTTGGTGTGTGTGTTTTGGACTACAACTCCCATCATCCCTAGCCAGCAGGTCAGTAATGATGGGAATTGTAGTCCAAAAACAAATGGAGACTCAAGTTTGGGAAACCCTGCTTTAAAGCAACTCCAATTATGTTTTGGATAGCTCCGGATAACTTACTGTAGTGCAGCCAGAGATAGCCCAGACTACACTAGGCTCCTTCTCAGAATGTGGACACCTTCAGTAGGCATCTGTACTAGGGTGGTAGCTGCTAAAGACCCCGGGATATGTCACAGCTGCACACACATAATGCTTACCTCTTAGGTCCTGTTGTGTGCGAGCACCAGCCATACTCTGACGAGGCATCCGTAGAGATGTTCGTAGGGGAGCATGCCTCTGTTCATCAAGATAAGCTAGATCTTCTAAATGGGCTGAGCTTGTGGCTGCCAATGAATAGAATGCTTGATGAGACACACTTTTGGGATTGGTATTAAGACATTATAGTAAATATACAGCACTCGTCATTCAATACATATTGAAGGGTTACGGGAAAAGGCACCATATTCAAAAGTGTAGTGTTTTGTCTTCAAAAGGAAGAATCAGAGGCATACCGAAAGTGCGCTGGAGATTCTTCTTCCTTAACCTGTGGTTTGAACTTTCATATATGCCCATACTTTGCCCAAAACTGTTAGGTGGGCCAACCTCCAGGGGCTGGCAGGTTTAATTTGGCCTACAGGTTGGAGGGTCTCCACCCCTGCTGTACAGCATCTGAGCTGTGCTCGTTGGATCAAAGCAAATAATTCATGCTCTTTAACACAGGACCAAAGAAAAGTCAACAAAAACTCTTCATCAGATATGTTGGTCATGCTTATTAGAATGTTAAAGGTAAAGGTACCCCTGCCCGTACGGGCCAGTCGTGACCGACTCTAGGGTTGCGTGCTCATCTCGCTCAAGAGGCCGGGAGCCGGCGCCGTCCGAAGACACTTCCGGGTCAGGTGGCCAGCGTGACGAAGCTGCAACTGGCGAGCCAGCACCAGTGCCGCACACGGAAACGCCGTTTACCTTCCAGCTATAAAGCAGTACCTATTTATCTACTTGCACTTAGGGGTGCTTTCGAACTGCTAGGTGGGCAGGAGCTGGGACCGAACAACGGGAGCTCACCCCGCCGCGGGGATTCGAACCGCCAACCTTACGATCAGCAAGTCCTAGGCACTGAGGTTTTACCCACAGCGCCACCCGCGTCCCACTATTAGAATGTTAGTATCTATTAATTTAGAAAAAGATAGAAATGTAAACCTGCAGGTTTCTAAAGACTGTAGAGAAAGATTCCTTAAATTAATTATGTTAACTTCCCTAAGCAAAATGACCTAAAAGTAGCCACTTGTTTATTTCTTTGGCCCTAGATTGAGTAGTTCCAAAAGAATATATATCATGTCAGGTACTATATCTAGAGTTCATACAGGGTTGGACCTTCCTTTCCTGGGATTTGTTTATATTGGAGCCTGAAAGCTTGCGGTAAATAGATTCCCAACTCTCTCAGTGACCCTTTTGCAGTTTGATGAGGCAAACACTTCATTGCCATGAATATTTCCATCTGGCTATAAAATGCCTTCATGTCACCTAATGGTAGGTGTATGCAATGCCTGAAAATAGATGCATTTCAACCCTGATAACCAGGTGGAGGCAGCTCTTTGTTCATAAGGCTAAAATATATGTTACAGAGAAACCACAGGTCAAAAATAGCTTCTCACCCATAAACCACAGCCTGGAGCAAGCAATTATTTCTCCACCTGGCCAACTTCAAAGGGCTGTTGTGAGAATAAAATGATATAGCAGCATACTGTAATGCACTTTTAGCCTGATTAGTTCTTTAGAAGGCTTACATAGAAAACAATGATGTTGTACACTGTAAATATTCTCAACTGAAATTAAGGAATGCTGAATGGCTTCAGTCACTAACAATGCAAAATACTTAAGGCCCAATGCACACAAAAATCACTCAATCTATATTTTCCTTTTACTCAGCCCACAAAAGAGAACTGCAAGAGAGGCATTCAGATTGCGTGGAACAGGGAAAAGAAAACCGGCACAGAATGTATATGTAATTTTAAGTATAATATACAACCACACAAAGCAAAAGGTGTCACTTGCATTTGCATTTTGTAAAATACTTTGAGTTTTTATTGAACGAATAAATACAATAAACAAATTGCTTAGATGCTTTTAAAATGTTGTTTGGAACAGTTCCACAGTAAAAATAAATAAATGATGAAGTATTATTTCAGCTGAAAGGTGGAGAATATATGGAGAACAGTTATGGTCAAAGGAGAGAAAAATGACCTCTTTGTCCTAATAAGCATGTCAAAGATTTCTATAGATATGAGGCTATTTTGGGCAATGAAGATGACTGATTTATACAGCATAATTGGTGTGCATGTTGCTTTGCTGAGTTACAAGAGGCGATGTCCTTTTGCCAAAGGGATATAATCTATAATTAGACACAATGGAGACAACAAAGGAAGGAGAGCGAAGTGGAGGCAGGCAGAGGAAAACAGGAAAAGAATATGTGCTACTTCAGTTAAAGATACTTAGGCTTAGGTACAGTAAGGCACAAGAACTAGGAGAGTGGCCTTGATCACACAATGTGAAACTGGCAGCTGTTTCGCTCCTCTCTCTCCCTGCTGCTGTGCTACAAAGAGCTAAGCCAGGAGCTTAGCATTACAAGCAAATCCAGGCTTGGGACTTGTCTCTCCCAAACAAACCACAAATGGCAAGCCATGAACAAAGCTTGGTTACAGATCATGGCTTGTCTGGAGTGAGACAAATCACAAGCCCCGTTTCAGACATAACGCTAAGCCAAATCACTTAGCTCCTGATAGTGAAGGAGGCAGAGGAGGAAGGGATCAGCCAGGTGGCCAGAATTTTCTTGTTCAAGGTAAGCCAGTTTAACTCAGCATTACATGCAAACCAGGCTACTGTGTCAAAGGCTTCACAAAAAAGTAGATTTTGAGGGGGTCATTGAAAGAAGTAAGGTGCTCTGGGAGGAAGTTTAGCAAGAGAGGAAATGGGGGCTGGAACTGTTTAAGGGAGCAGGAGATCTTCAGACAGCTGAGGGTGGCAAAGACTGGAGAAATGAAAGTTATCATGATCTAGATACCGGTATAGCCTACAATCTTGAACCTTTTACTGCCCGCCCCCCATTTATATTAGCCAATGCCTTGTGGTCTAGGATCCATTGGAGTTTGGAGGGGGGCTGCTGAGATAAACATTTTATTTCACTGATATCATGACTTTTCCCCACGAAATCATACCATATCCAAGCCTGCTCAACTCTAGCAAGACTTCTGGATCATGTGTCTTCAGGTCATGCTGTCAGATTTAGTTTCCAGGTAACACTTAATCACAAGTTATTGCAAAAGAAAAAGAGAAGCAGAGCTTGTGATAAAACTTTCCAAGAGTGAAGGAAATATAGCTTAACTAGGATTAAAGGTACTTAATGATTCTATAAAGCCCTTGTGATATAAACTAGGGATGGGCAAACTTCCCTCAGTTCAGTTTGGAAATGAGTCACCAGCTATTTTAAATTGACTTTTAATGTACTATATCAGATTGGTTCAAAATCCCACCTATCTTTTGTCCTAAGCCCTGAATATTAATTTCAGCTCCAAAATAAGTGCACCCTGCCCGAAAGGGGGATGTTTAAGACTCACAGACAAGGTGAGCAAGTCTAGTGATGCTCTCAAACTTCGAGGGGGGAAAAGCTATGCAGCCTTTAGGTTTGTTTAACCAAGTAAGTTCTAGGAAGCTTCCTAACTCAAGCAACAAATAGCATTTGCAAATAATTTTATTACAGGCTTTGCTAGCTTCCCCTAGCTCAGTGATTCCCAAACATTTCCTCCATGGACCACTTGAAAATTGCTGAGGGTCCTGGCATACCATTTAGTAGTTTTTTCTGCCTGTTTTAGTAATTGTAGTGCACTAGATGCTGTATGAAGGGACGCGGGTGGCGCTGTGGGTTAAACTACAGAGCCTAGGACTTGCCGATCAGAAGGTCGGCGGTTCGAATCCCCGCAACTGGGTGAGCTCCCGTTGCTCTGTCCCTGCTCCTGCCAACCTAGCAGTTCGAAAACACGTCAAGTGCAAGTAGATAAATAGGTACCGCTCCAGCGGGAAGGTAAACAGCGTTTCCATGCGCTGCTCTGGTTCACCAGAAGCGGCTTAGTCATGCTGGCCACATGACCTGGAAGCTGTACGGCCAATAAAGCGAGATGAGCGCCGCAACCCCAGAGTCGGTCACAACTGGACCTAATGGTCAGGGGTCCCTTTACCTTTACCTTAGATGCTGTATGACCTTTAATTGTCCTTTTTATCAACACACTGTGGACCATTTGAATGAAATTTGTAGACCACTGGTAGTCCGTGGACCACAGTTTGGGAACCCCTACACTAGTTTATGTTTTCACCTCTCCTTTATAACGAAACAAAAGACTTTTCTCCAGTGCCTCTGCGTCCAGCACTGAGACATCTGGGAAGAAATGTCCCCCACCCATGTGCATAATTTCATTTCTCAGCTGTAGGCAAATTATGAGGGAAACAACGTTTGATGGGCATCTCTCCCAAGCATACAAGCTCAGCAAATCTGTGTCCCAAACCAGTATCTATTAGTTTCTGCAATATCACCGATATAAACCTTTTGTGGTTCTCCGGGTACCACTTGAGGTCTGTTACTACAAGCACCAACCATTTTGTGTGTGGGTTCTGTTCCCGGCTCCCGTGTGCATCTGCTGAATGCGCATAAGTGTGCCCTGCCCCCATTGCACCACCACCCTGGTTCTACCCTCTTCCGGGTCCAAAAGGACCCACGTCTCAGCAATCATACATCAATTGGACTGTTGAGAATTCCATTCCTCCCGTGCTACAGATGTGTGGGATTGTTACATATCACATGTCTGTTTACATTCCAGCACTGATTATTGGAGTCTTGTATAGTTATTGTTTTTGCAGTTCTCTTTGCAGAGAGAGAAGCCATGTTTTTCTTTGTTCTGTTACGTTTGATTTAATTTGCAATAAATTAGGCTTAGATGTTACTCCTCAAGGCTGAGCTTCTGTTTGGACTCTGCTAGTCATGTGCTCATGTCTTTGGGACATGACGGGACCAGAGTGATGAATCCCGGGCAATGCTTCATAGGGAGGAGGCACCAGCTTTGGCGTTATCACCCAACATGGACGCACCTAAAATGGTCGCTGCCTGCATGTGACATTCTTCTAGGGAGTCACTCATCAATCTAAGATTGGCGACTACCCAATAGAAATGTTTGACTTAGAGCTAGTTGGAAGTAAGGCAGACCCAGACTGGATTAAAGTTGTTCCTAGGAGTAGGGGAAATGACAGAATATTAGAGTTTGTAGTGGCCTTGTGCAGTCTTATTTTGGCTCCCCTCCACTCCCAGTTTCACTACTTGGTTCACGCAGCATCACTCTTTAGCAGCTTTTCATTAATCTCTCATTAGCACATTTAGAAATTTATGTGATTTAATTAAATATGAGGGTTAAATTGAACAAAGAGCAAGTGACATTGTGCAAGTACTTCTGAAACTATCAGGAGTGGAGATGTAGCTTTGTGTAATCCTCCAGCAAGTTTCTCATGGCCAAGAACACAACTGAGGTAGAGATAGACAGGATCCATGGGACACAAAACTAGGAGACACTGGATAACTTGAAATGTAAAGTTAGTATGGGATGTTATTTCAGAAATAATATTTTAAACACCTGAAGCATTCACACAATTTTTACAAGGGTGATAAAAATGTAACTAACGAGTTTCTGGCTCACCATTAATTACAATTTACCTTAGCACTTAATGAGAATTTCTTACCTGCTACGGAGTTTGGGCGAGGCATAAGGTAGAGTGGAATGGATTGTACTGACTGGGATAAAACAGTCTCTAAGTTCCTTTCAGGGATCTTGTTCAAACTGTATGTAGAGGCCGTCATGTTTTCATCCACTCGATATAAACAAGAGTCTATGCTGGATTTTTGAGACTGCCAAGGTTTCAAGTTTCCTCCAGATCCTAATTCTTTACTGCTTTCCCCTCCATACTTAGCACGATCCATATTTTCAGAATAGCTTGTCAGTGTTGCTGTAACAAACAAACAGAGAACATGAATAACAAAGGAGGCAGTTAATTCAAGTGTGACTCTACAGATGAAGGAAAGGATTGCCATGGTTCAACCATGTCTATTTCTTCAGCAGCCTTATAAGAGTATGAATGAGTGTTTGTCTACTGTGGCTAGGCAAGCATGTATATTTTCCCTTGACAATCAGAAAGAGAATATAAGATGACATATGGCAACTATTCTGCCACATAAATGCAAGTTTTGGAATTACAGGGGAGATGAATATGCAAATATACATTTGCAGTTTGAAAAATATAACAACACAAATGGTATTTAAGGAAACATGAAGGTCACAAAGGCGAAACTGTTAGTTGCTGGAGTTCATCATTAAGCAGAAGTTTTGCTCTTACAACATAATATATACAGGAGCCCTGACTTTTCTTCTCAGCTGTTCTGTTCATCAATCTGTTCATTGCTACAGTGAACTCAAGATGACGGCTACTTCCCACTTCTCTGTCATTCTCTCACATTACCTCCAATGGGGTTAATTTAGCTATCATTCAAAAAGGACACTATCACTGGGTGGAACTCAACACTGCACTAAGGCAATTTGTTCCGCCAGGGCAAGCATTTCAGCTTGCTAGATTAAACGATCCCCACTTTCCCGACTCCCCAAAACCAATTTTGGGGGGCAAGCAGGGGAAGAGCGAGAATCCCCATTGTGCAAAGAGGAGCCTTTGCACAGGGATTTTGCTGACAGGACTCATTGGTTGACTCCCAGCCACTGGCTCTGGGCTTCTGTGTATGCAGGCATTATATCACCCAGCCCTGAAATATGAAATTTGGAGTCCATTCTCTGCTGTTTATATTTCAATCTGAGGCAAAGGAGAATTCTACACTTCACAGCCCTCAAGCCATGACCCTGCCACCCCTAATGCATATGATCCTCCAAGCCTCCTTCTTTTTTAAAAAAATAAATAAATTTTTATTAAGATTTTAAAGATTACAGAAAAAAGAAAAAATAATACAGAAAAAAGAAAAAAGAAAAAATAACAATCAAAGAAAAAACGAAAAAACAATACATATTAAAAAAACCATCAAAAACCAGAAAACAGAAGAAAAAAGATAAAACACAAGTCAAACCTGTACATCACTTACTTACATTCACTTATTTCCTTGACCTCCTCACACCTCCCATTTTTGTATTCTAATTCAATTTGTTATTTCAGCAAATCCTTCCAACCTTATTTTTATCTTAATAATTTGTCTTAATATACTATAATTTTACATTCTCTCTTTCACCAACTCATTTTTACTTAATCCTTTATGTCATTTCTACTAAAACCACATAATTTTCTTTTCCCAACATCTTTCTAGCATTCCTTAATTTTGCAATATTTTTGAAGATAAACTTTGAATTTTTTCCAATCTTCTTCCACCGACTCTTCTCCTTGGTCCCGGATTCTGCCAGTTCCATGTACTCCATCACCTTCATCTGCCATTCTTCACGGGTGGGTAGATCTTGTGTCTTCCAATACTTTGCAATGAGTATTCTTGCTGCTGTTGCGGCGTACATAAAAAAAGTTCTATCCTCCTTTCGCACCAATTGGCCGACCATGCCCAAGAGAAAGGCCTCTGGTTTCTTCTGGAAGGTATATTTAAATACCTTTTTCATTTCATTATAGATCATCTCCCAGAAGGTCTTAATCTTTGGGCATGTCCACCAAAGGTGAAAGAATGTACCTTCAATCTCTTTACATTTCCAACATTTATTATCGGGCAAATGATAAATTTTTGCAAGCTTGACTGGTGTCAAGTACCACCTGTAAATCATTTTCATTATATTCTCTCTTAAGGCATGACATGCCGTAAACTTCATACCTGTGGTCCATAACTTTTCCCAGTCAGCCATCATAATGTTATGTCCCACATCTTGTGCCCATTTAATCATAACAGATTTAACCATTTCATCCTGGGTATTCCATTTCAACAGCAAGTTATACATTCTTCACAAATTCTTAGTTTTAGGATCTAACAATTCTGTTTCCAATTTTGATTTTTCCACAAGCCTCCTTCTTTTCCATCCACTTACTTGGCTGCTCCTGCTGCTTTGGCTGAAAGCAGGAGTCAGGAAATAAGTGATAGACATTTCTCTCGACTCTCCATCTTCCCAGCACATTGTACTTCCCTGTGTGCTTGCATCCAGCACACTGCATAGCAGTGCAGCAGGCACCAGAGCTGGAGATTGGGGTGAAGGGTGGGAAGAGGCTTGCTATTGCCTCCACTGCACTGGATCTAGCAGCCAGGCACATGGGTGGCGTCATGCATTGGAAGGGAGTTTGGAAAAACATGGGTGAATGAGAGCAAGCGAGGAAGACGTTTGTGGGGTGGAAGGGGAACAGATGGAGGTGGGATTGGAGCCCACTGCACTGTCAAAGACATTGTGGAGTGTGCATGATGAGGTCCAATTTGGCTCGCAACTGGCCAAGGAATAAACAAACCAATTACCTAAGCCCAATTATGAGCTTGACCAGAGGAACTTCCCCCACCCTACACAAATCTGGTCAACTAGACTTTTCTAGATCTTCTTAGTGTATACATCACCATATGAAATTATCTTTGTTGTTGTTTAGTCATGTCCAACTCTTCGTGACCCCATGGACCACAGCCAGGCACTCCTGTCCTCCACTGCCTCCCACAGTTTAGTCAAACTCATGCTGGTAGCTTCAAGAACACTATCCAACCATCTCGTTCTCTGTCGTCCCCTTCTCCTTGTGCCCTCCATCTTTCCCAACATCAGGGTCTTTTCCAGGGAGTCTTCTCTTCTCCTGAGGTGGCCAAAGTATTGGAGTCTCAGCTTCAGGATCTGTCCTTCCAGTGAGCACTCAGAGCTGATTTCCTTAAGAATGGATAGGTTTGATCTTCTTGCAGTCTGTGGGACTCTCAAGAGTCTCCTCCAGCACCATAATTCAAAAGCATCAATTCTTCGGCGATCAGCCTTAGAATCATAGAGTTGGAAGAGACCACAAGGGCCATCAAGTCCAACCCCCTGCCAAGCAGGAAACACCATCAGAGCACTCCTGACATATGGTTGTCAAGCCTCTGCTTAAAGACCTCCAAAGAAGGAGACTCCACCACACTCCTTGGCAGCAAATTCCACTGTCGAACAGCTCTTACTGTCAGGAAGTTCTTCCTAATGTTTAGGTGGAATCTTCTTTCTTGTAGTTTGGAACCATTGCTCCGTGTCCGCTTCTCTGGAGCAGCAGAAAACAACCTTTCTCCCTCCTCTATATGACATCCTTTTATATATTTGAACATGGCTATCATATCACCCTTAACCTCCTCTTCTTTATGGTCCAGCTCTCACTTCCATACAATTATCTTAGCAAGCTATAAACAAGGGCTGTCCAACTTTTCATACCAAATGGGCTGCAAGAGTACTCTGGCATGGAACCCACAGGCCACACAATTTGACACTCCACGCCCCACCACCTTTCCAAAGAGAGGCTCCGGCAGGGTCCTAGAGCCCTCCCACCAATTCCTAAATCTGGGAATGCACTAACTGTGCTTTGGAAGGAGGAAGGAGGAAGGAGGATTCTAGGACCCTATGAGAGCTTTGCTTTAGAAAGGAAGTGTGAGGGCTGGGGGGCAGGCATACAATGCAGAAAGAATGTAGTTGGTAAAGGGAGCCGTGGACCCAAAAAGGTTGAAAACCTCTGCTTTATGGGTTATGAGAGAGGCAGAGAGAAACTGCAATTGAAGTGAGATAATATGCAGACTCAACATGGACCGACAAATGTAAGAACGATAAACTTAGTGTGCAACAAATTTCCTTTGAGGCTTCTATTGCTTCCATTAGTAATCTTTGTTATGAGTTTGGCTGCCTTGATTAGCGCAAATGGACCTATTGTTAAACCAATGGGTAGCCAGGGACTTCCCCTCCCATGCCTTTGAAATAAGGCACCCATCAGAGTTTTGAGGAAGGACAGGATGAACACTAGAAGCAGATGGGGAGAGAGATGCTGAGGTCAGACAGATCTGGACACAGATGGAGGTAGGCAGGCAGGCAGATGTGAGTTCAACTGCACTGGCTTCTGCTGGGGAGCTGCCTTGGGTCACCAGTTTTACTGCCTGTTTTTGAAATCTATTTCCTTTTACTATCCTTGTAAATAAAACAGATACTTCAGTGACAACTTAAGTATGTAGCGTACTTTCATTCAAAGGAAACTAAATCCCATAGTACAGTTCCCTGGATTTCTCATACTTGAGAAAGTACGGAGTGCTTAACCCTAGCGTCAGAAGTAGAGCAATGTTTCTTTCAGGAGAAACTGTGATGTGATGTGATTTAGCCAATATGTAGAAAATTGCCGCAGCACTTCTTGCAGAATCAGGGTATCCCACTAGGAGATGAAGACGACTTAAAGCAACCCTGAAGGCTGCACAGGAATAGGTGAAAGCCTTGCTTGCTCAGCAGCTAAAGGGATCAAAGCTGACCTAAAAGCCCAGCTGCACAGATCCCATCTGAGTCTGGTTAAGACATTCCACAAGATGTATGAGTATCTAATGAGCTTGGACTGGAGTACTACAGTCAGACGCTGAAAATAAGCAGGCTTTATCTACCTTCTGACCTTCCAATGCAAACAAGAGCAAAAAGCTATATGAATAGCTGCTGACTAGTGAAAGTGCAACCAATTCTAATAGTGGCTTGAAGGAGATTTAGTTGTAGCCATTGGTGAGGGGGAAACCCTTAAACTTTTTCACCTTGTGTGAAAGCCTCATGTAAAGGCCTTGGTGGGATGGATCAAATCTCTTACAGTAGGATTAATTTACAAGCCCGTGGAAGCCAGGCAGTCTGAGAAGCATATCTGCCTCATATTAAGACCATGCTCAGTAAAATGGAGATGACAGAAAGAAACAGAAACTACTGGCAGTTAGCCTGAATGGCTCAACCTCTCAAGTCCAGCAAGAGATGGCCCCAGATGAAGACTTCAGGGCTTTTGATCAAAGGTTTGGATCAAACCACCGGACAGAGTGGGCCAGGAACCAGAGCAGGAATGACAAGAGGAAGAAAGAAAAAGGACGACTCTCTGAGAGAAGTTGCAGCGGATTTGGAGAGACTTATGAGCCAGACCTACCAAGATGCCACTGAAGCAAAACAGATCACTGAACGAGCATTTGATTAGAATTTTCACGTGATCCTCATGGAAATGAACCAAGCAGTGAATATTTCTGCAAGAACAGACTCCTCCGGTGCAGCCTCTGGTTAAAGAAATGTGGTTCATCAAAGGAATGGTGTTGGGTGAGCACAAATCTCTCTTTTTTCTCATTTGAAACAAATATACTACAAACTTGCTTGCTATTTTAGAATTTACTTTTGGACACACGTGGCTTTCACACATGTGAAAAGGGTAACTCTAATCTGTTTTCTAGACACACTTGTATCAACCTTTTTGCCTTTCATTATTTCAAACAAGAAATTCTAACAATTTATAAAGGGGAAGTATATATTAGAATTATTTTGATAACTTTTCTACTGCAGAGAATAGAGTAAGGGCTGAGAGGTAAATGTCTTACACAAAGAAATTGGCAGCTAAAACTTTTATTACTGAGGCAACAGAAAATGTTGAATATGGCAAGATAGTGCTCTATCGATACACATAAATTTGTCCTCTTTCCCATGTCAAAACTCCATCTTTTTTAAAGCTGGTTAAGTATTTTAAGTATTGGGGGAACAGAGGAGAGACAGGACAAGTTAAGGCAATTCTAACTTCTACTTGAAAGAAGCACGAAGAGCTATGGCTCCCTTCCTCCAGCACTACATAATACACACCTTCCACATTACTTCATAAACTGTGTTGTAGAAAGCTGTTGAGATCATTTCTGTCAGATAACCAAGAGGCAGACATTTGCCAGTCCCTGAGTTGATAAGATTGCGCTCCAGTGGAAGTCTCTCTGGTATCACATCAATAGCTTCACTAGCGGGTACTACTGAGAGGTAACACAGATTATATCTGCTCTCTCAGTTCTGATTTTCCTGAACACTCTGGGAATCAGGGTTACTGCAGATGGAAGCAAAGTTCTGAGCCAAGGTGACAACAGCAGTTAGGTCCCCTTTGCACCTTGGCACAAGGACCTGGAGAAGCTTTGCACTTTGTTGCTAACAGGAGAAACAAAACAGTACTATGATAGGGATTCTGCAGTTGATCATGACTGTGAAATACATTTATTTTGAGAGACCGTTTCTCTTGATCCAAGCTCTGCAAGTTAACTGGAGGGCTCATCTACTGAGCATTCCATGGATATACCGGTACTCTAACCCAAAGAAAGGTTAGAATGACAACGAGTCTTGTTGCACCTTAAAGACTAATGAATTATTATGGCATATGCTTTTAATCGACTAAAGTCCACTTCACCCAATGAATAATATCCTCAGGGTGTGTGGGTGTGGGTGTAAGTGGTCCATAGTGGGATCAAATGGCAATGAAATTCAAAAAGTACACTCTACAACTATTAAATTGACGCTTAGCTGTATGCAAAATAAGCACAGTGACCATTCATAACAGCAGCATTTTGTATTAATACAAGCATCCTCTCATTATTAAGTTAATCTTGTAGTAGGAAAGGAAAGTATTGTTTCTTTTCATGCCTGAGCAAATAGAATCAGTCTTAGTAAGCTTTAATTCAGCAGTTTCATGCCAATTCTTCATGTTACTAACATTCTATTACTGACACATAGCATTACTGGTGCCCATGAACATGACTCACCTATTATGCCGCTGTCTCTGCTCTCAAGAGTAGAAGTGGGGCTGGTAACAGCTCCATAACTGCAGTCTTTTGCTATAACATCCTTGGTGCTAGTTTGAGGGAGGGTGGAGCAGGGACTACTGGCAGGTGGTGAAGCAGTGCTACTGGTCAGCGTGGAACAAGGACTTATTCGTTGGGACACTGCTGAGGTCTGCAAAATTGGAAACAGGAACAATTCAGTCATTGCAATCTATTCGTATAGTATTCAGACACTGAACTCTGGCTCATACTTCAGCATCTATATAGAATAACAACAAATATACTGTATTTTTTGCTTTATAAGATGCACCAGACCATAAGACGCGCCTAGTTTTTGGAGGAGGAAAACAAGAAAAAAAATATTCTGAATCCCAGAAGCCAGAACAGCAAGAGGGATCTTGCTTCTGGGATAGCCTCTTGCTGTTCTGGCTTCTGGGATAGCCGCGCGAAGCCTCTTCAGGGCAGCGGGATGAAGGCTCCCCCTGCCCTCAAGACGCTTTGCACGGTGAAGCCAGAAGCCAGGACAGCAAGAGGGATTGCTGCGCAGCGATCCCTCTTGCTGTCCTGGCTTATGGGATAGCCGCGCACAACCTTTCCTGGGCAGCGGGAAGAAGGCTCCCCCAAGAGCCGCGCTCCCTTTAAAGAGCGTGCGGATCGTGTGTGCGGCTCTTGGGGGCTTTTCCCCGAGGAGGGAGAAGGGCAGCCCCCAAGAGCTGCACACACGCTCCACGCGGCTCTTTAAAGGGAGTGCTGAGCAGAGCCTCCCGCCTGCATTTACTCCATAAGACGCACACACATTTCCCCTTACTTTTTAGGAGGGGAAAGGTGCGTCTTACAGAACGAAAAATACGGTAGTTGGCTGTTGGAATGTCATCTGGGCTAAGACAATGGTTCTAAAGTAACCTCTCTTACACTTCCAGGCCATTCTAAGTCCTACCATTTTCTCTTGGTGCAGAATACACTAAAATCACATTCTTTCAACAAAAACCTGCAAAATTAGTACAGGCTGCTGGTGTAATACTTGAAAGTATACCCAAAGTTGCATTGTATCTGGGACTGATAGCCTCCTCACATAATACCTATTTAAAATGCTATATTTCGATTGTATCCCACATACCTGCTATTTTGAGAGCTAGCCACAGAAAAGACACACATAATTCTATTTTCTGCTTTCCCCCAGTAGTAAGCAACACATATTTTAACCAGCATAATGTCATTATTTGCGCTAGATACGAGTACCGGAATGGTAGCATTTTGCAGAACATTGGCAAAAATTGTTTTCTACACAAGCAAGACAGCTGTGAAAGCCGAGGAGACGATTTGAGTTTCCTTCTATTTTAGCATCCCTGGCACAATATATACAGGAAATCCAATAAAGACTTGCAGTCTGGCACTTTCCCCAATGACTCTGCTCAGGAAGCTCTCTTGGCATCTGAGAGTGCTTCTTCCATTCACGAAATATGACAATGATTTTGTAGTCAGATAAAGAAGGATGTATCAAAACAGCTCCCCTTTTTCTCACAGGGAACTTTTTTCATGCTAAATTCAATTTTTTGAACCAATAAAGTATTTCCTTTGCATAATAGAATAATCCAAAGCTGAAGGCGCATGAGGTCGGTCTTTATCAAAAAGGGAAGATTTACCGTATTTTTTGCTCTGTAAGACTCACTTTTTCCCTCCTAAGAAGTAAGGGGAAATGTGTGTGCGTCTTATGGAGCGAATGCAGGCTGCACAGCTATCCCAGAAGCCAGAACAGCAAGAGGGATTGCTGCTTTCACTGTGCAGCGATCCCTCTTGATGTTCTGGCTTCTGAGATTCAGAATATTTTTTTTCTCTTTGTTTTCCTTCTCCAAAAACTAGGTGTGTCTTGTGGTCTGGTGCATATTATAGAGCGAAAAAGACGATATTTTACTTTAACTATCTGCAAAACCACATACAGCTCACCTGCACAGAGATGAGTGGCTTCAAGATGTCTAATTTGACAAATAATCTTGATTCTATTGAAGAAGGGAGTTTGTATGCTCAGCTTATAGCGTGCTGAAAAAGCCAGCTGCTTTAATTTTGCACATTTAAAATAAGTTACTTTTAAAAGCCATCACGGGCCACCCACATTGCAGTCTGTGACAGTGTTCCTACCAAAAATGCACATGCCAACTCAGAACCAAAATTGGTACTGGTACTTGTTACTGCTCTCCAGTGCTCTGAGCCCTGATTATGCATAAGGAATCTGAAACATTGGAGAAACAGATCAAATAGCATGTGTGCTACTCCTCAGCCATTAGTGCACCAATGATCTTGTCTTGCTTAATGTATTTGTGAGACCATTCCCACAGGCTTCCAGATGTACATTTCGACTGCAAGCAAACAAACCCTGGGAATGTTAAACTCTTTACTAGGGAGACTTTCAAAGCCTTTCCTGTCCAACATTTGTCTTATAACAGCAGACTTCTACCAAATGTGGTGACAATATAAAGAGCACCAATATATACAGAAACAGTTAACAGAAATGTTAAAGAAATTTTCGGTAATAGCGTCGCTCCTAACCTATTAGAATGTGTGCTTAATTATCTGTAAATATAAAAGCGGAAAATATATAAGAAGCTGTATTATATTTTATAACAATGTCCAGATTAACCCTTTCATATGATTGTGGAAGACTTTCATATGATTGAAAAATAGAATAGCATTGAAAAACAGGGTAGTAACTATACAAACATTATATAAACAATGAAATTGGGAACCAAATGAAACACAACTCAACAATTTTGGGAGTGCTGTTATTAATAATCAGGAATACTTTGATATTTAATTTGTTTTCTTCATATATATGTGTGTGTGTGTGTGTGTTTATATTATATGAGGTAAAAAAAAAGGTAACGGACCCCTGGACGGTTAAGTCCAGTCAAAGATGACTATGGGGTTGTGGTGCTCAGCTCACTTTCAGGCCGAGGGAGCCAGCGTTTGTCCACAGACAGCTTTCCAGGTCATGTGGCCAACATGACTAAACTGCTTCTGGCGCAACGGTCACCGTGACAGAAGCCAGAGTGCACAGAAACGCAGTTTACCTTCCCGTCGCAGTGGTACTTATTTATCTACTTGCACTGGTGTGCTTTCGAACTGCTAGGTTAGCAGGAGCTGGGATGGAGCAACAGCAACTCACCCCATCGTGGGGATTCAAACTGCCAACCTTCTGATCAGCAAGCCCAAGAGGCTCAGTGGTTTAGACCACAGCACCACCCACGTCCCTTATGTTATATGAATCTTAAATCAGGTGTATTATTTTTTAACTGATATAAAAAAATTGTTTAAGCATTATGGATGTGAGAAATATCTGCAACTGACTCTTGTAAAGTAGGGCAATGAAAATATAGCCAGAATTAATTTAGAAGGACACTTGCTTGGGTATCTGTGAGGGAAGCGATAGAATTTGCTGCAGAAATTCTACTGCTGCTTGTGAAAATTCTCGCTTCTTCGGAAAGCAAATACATAAGTGTGGCAAGAAGCAGAGCACCTCTTCACAATAAAGCAAAGAAAGGCAAGCATTTACACTAGATACCAGAACACAAAATCTGTTAGTGACACAGAATGACTGGAGGCAAGAGAACCACTGCCAACAGCCGAAACACCCCACCTGAACCACCAGGGCTCTTATTATTATTTTTTATTGATTGTAAGTGGCTTTTCAGGAGTTCTGGTTATGTAAGAAACTCCCAGTGGCAAAAGGGACAGTCTGCAAGCTGCTGTGTCTCAGAGTGGTTTTCTTTACTTAATGGGATTTGAAAGTTAAGGGCAAATTAATAACTCGATTCTCAACCAAACACCAGATACTATGATTAGCAAGACAATGGTTGGTAATCCAAACAATTTTCCCCACAATGATTCATTATGTTGAGCAATCAATCCCAGGACAGACAGGTTCCAGAGGTAGGTTTGCTGCTATGTGTAGTGGCAGTAAGCTACAATGAGTGGAAAGAGACTCTGAGCGGGTTGAAGGAAAGGGGTAACAGTGCTATTAATATAACAGCCTTCTGCTAGCTGATTCAGAGCACCATCATACTTTATAATCTTCTCCTACAGATTGCTCATTGCGTGAGGAAGGAATCTCAACTGGAAAACTCTTCCACCAGGCCCAAATCGAAGCAGCTATCGGTCTCTTGTTCAAGCACATATAACCCATGAACATCATAGGGACCAAATTGCTAATATATTTCAAAATGGCAAAACAAAGGAAATTTTAGTTCCGCAAAATATAACATGAATGTTATCTTATGTATCTGACATTAATTAACCAGGTCCTTCTAGTGCTTCAGCCCATTTTAAGTGCTGTTTTTCATGTTTAAGTCTCACTGAGTTTTCTACCAGGCTATTTGAAGTTACGGCCTTTGTGTTGTGTTGCTATATAATTCCAAGGCATCACATGGCATCTAGGCCAAAGTTATTATGTTCACTCACTGATTTGGGACAAGAGGAATTCTTAACAAAACCACCCCAATTTGTCCATGCCTCACTACAGCCTTATCACTGCCCTTAACGAAAGTACCACTCACACAAAACAGCTTTTACAGGTATTATTTTTCCTTTACGTACACAGAAAGTATTCAAAGCCCATCAGAAACCTGCTCATGCAAAAACTAGCTCAGAGATATAAATCTATTACAGAATGCAACCATTCCTCCACAGATACCTTCTTGTCCTTGCCTTCCAGAAGCATATTTGCTTTTTATAAGAAGATGGAATCTATTTTTTAATCCCTGAACACAAGGAACCACTTATAACGGAAGTCTCTGCTCTCTGCTTTGATGTATTCAATTAAGTGCCCATTAAAAATAAACTAACGAAAAATGTTTGTACACATCCTTGCCTTCAACGCTACCCAGGCACACTGCTTCACTGGCTGTCAGGCTGCCCCCACAAGAAACTGCCTGACAGTCAGAAAATAAGAGGGGATTGTGATAGTTGTCAACCCGTGTGATTCTCCTTTTTTAAAAAAATAATTTTTTATTAGATTTTCCACAGTGATAACACAAACCACAAAGCAAAATGATACACAAAAACAGAAAAAGAAAAAAGGAAGGGGGGAAATAAACAGATAAACAATAACAACAAACTTAATTCTTCACAAATCCGACCTTTTAAACATCTTGGCTGACTTCCTCAAATCCCTCCCTTCTGAGTTTCCTTGTAATTAAAAGTAACAGCTTTCCAATATCATGATTAAACTAAAACAATTCCCAATTACACTCCATCTTATTCACTTTTCTTAACATTCTAAATCCCATTTATTTAATTATAACTTAATTTAATCCTAGGCCTATTTCTTTCTTTCAAGTAATTTCTAATTTTTATATATTATATATATTATAATACATTATATATATTTATATATTTTTTATTTTTATATTACAATATTTATTCAAATAGTCCTTGAATTTCCTCCAGTCCTCTTGAAACTCCTCTTCTTTCTGGCCCTGGATTCTTCCAGTCAGGTCAGCTAGCTCCATGTGATTCTCACCTTAAACGTCACCCAGTGCAGAGCCACCTAATAGCCAGCTAGAGGGTGACTTTGCAGGTAGAGACTGCATGGGCCAAGAGATCAGACATTTACCACTTGCAAACCTACAAGGCATCTCAAAGAGGTGAATGGGGATTGTGCCTTCAAATACAGCCAACCAACCAATCCCAGTTTGGGAGGCTGTCACTTGAGGACACCTTTCAAGCTGGAATGGAATGACCTTAAAGGTGGGACTGCATGAAATTCCACTTCCCAACGCATTTTATTTATTCATAAGAATGTTTATATACTCCCCAAAAGCTTGTGATTAAAATCTCAAAACAATTTAAGCTGAAGGGCATAAGTGCATCCATATGGTACGCCAGATCCTTCCCACTCTACCCCACGCAGGCCAACGCTACCTGTCAATCACTTGGTGCCATTATGACATCCTGTGACAACTTGAAAGGGGCTCGCATTTGAAGTCTGTCTGCAAGCAAACCACTTGCAAAAGGACTTCAGAAAAATGTCTTGGTAAAATGCCATCTACCAAAGTTTGAGTTGGGTATCAAAAACTGTTGTACTGACAGCTGGAATCAGAAACAGAATCTCTGCCAGCACTAAGGAACTATAGATACTGGAGCCTGAGCTAGATATCAGAAATGCCCCTTCCAAGAAATGCCCCAAGGCTTGAGTTTGATAGCAGGACTGTCAATATGAATGAACTCCGGGTACCATGACTTGAACTGGGTACGAATACCGTCAGTACGGAAGAATTTTAGCTACCAAATCTAGAGCTAGGGTACTGAGAGTGCAAGAAACATTGGCCCTGCTTTTGAACTCATATACTGCTCAATACCGACTCAGCCTGGAGTGAGTAAAGGAGAGGAAGTGGATTTCTGTACAACCAACAGTCTGCTCTGAGGGTCTTCCCAATCACAGAGGTCTTTGGGGGTCAATGTTAATGGTGCCCCATGACTCGCAGGCACAGCTCATATCAACCTGGAGCCCAACTTTATGGAACTCCTGGCTGAAGTCATGCAGGCCCCCTTTCCTGTTGACCTTTTGGTGCTCCGTGAATACTTTTTTCTTTATGCCAAAAGGCATTTTAACAATTCTGATTTTATAATTTTAACTGATTTTTATTCTTATTGCATTGAGTTTCTTGTACACTGCTTAGAGACCGTTGTGATTAAGTAGCCTATACATTGCTGAAATAAGAAATAGTGATATCCATGCAAGGTCAACCTAAACTTTGGCGGGGGGAAACTTCTAGCTGGGCTCATTTGCAGCCACTGTGAGGAGAGGAAAAAGCTTGATCCACAGGCAGATATTTTAGGGTTGCCATAAGTCTGGGAATTCCTGGACATGTCCTCTTTTGGGGGTCCTACATGCCCATCCAGGGGGGAATTTACATTTTAAAGCAAATGTCCTGGATTTGGGGTTTTTTTCAATATAAAAAATAATTGTGCGCAGGCGGTTCTGGTTCAGGCTCAGGTGACCCGGGTTTGGCTCTGTGGTGACGGAGTGGCTATCGGGCAATTGCCCTAAAAAAGCTCAAAAACTTTTTGTGTCTGAATTTTTACCACTTGAAATATGGCAATCCTAAGATATTTGCAAGCGCCTTAACTAGAGCCATCAGAAGGAAGGAATTATTTCATTTGCATTGTTAATTTTATTTGGCTTTGTCAAGGGCATCGTTTTAAACTGAGGGCACAGAAATAGTACTTCATTTATTAACGGCTGCCTGAATGACTATCAGTCATAAATGGAAAAAGATCAATCCACTGTCTTTAGAGAACGGGTGCCTGAGATACAGTTTACTCAATTAAACTTACAAATTTGATAGGTTATAGAGGGAAGGCAACACAGTGATATCATTGACAAATGAAGCCTTTTTATTCAATATTGGAATGATGCAAAGCAACTCTGTTCTATTTTGGGAATGATCTGAATAACTGTGTGTGATTTTTGTTAACTTGATTTAAATTTAAGTAATGTAATATTGATTGGATATATTTGTTAATTTTTGTTATTCGATGTAAACCTAGCTACTAATTATTACTTGAGGTAGTTGTTATCCTGTTTTATCTAACATCATTAGAATGTACAACTCAGATTATTTAATAAACATTCAAAAATCAAAAGTTTCTTTTCATTCTATTTTAAAATTAGTTTGCAGATCATGGTACTGGGAGCTCCACAAGAACTCTGCTGCCTGTAGCAGAGCCATCACTAGCTTGAAAATGGGAGCATCCCCCCTCCCCCCATTAAAAATGTAAATGGGGGAGGCCCCCATCTGCAGATAGAAAAATATTTTTCTAGTGGGAAGAAGAAGAAGAAGAAGAAGAAGAAGAAGAAGAAGAAGAAGAGGAGGAGGAGTTTGGATTTGATATCCCACCTTTCACTTCAGGAGTCTCAAATCGGCTAACATTCTCCTTTCCCTTCCTCCCCCTCAACAAACACTCTGTGAGGTGAGTGGGGCTGAGAGACTTTAAAGAAGTGTGACTGGCCCAAGGTCACCCAGCAGCTGCATGTGGAGGAGCGGAGACGCGAACCCGGTTCGCCAGATTACGAGACTACTGCTCTTAACCACTACACCACACTGGCTCTCATAGTGGGGTAGGAGAGCTGGGGAAAAAATCACAGCTGGCAAACAAAGTGACCCTTGGGTTTCAGATAGTACATGGGTAAAGTAAAGGTAAAGGGACCCTTGACCATTAGGTCCAGTTGTGACCGACTCTGGGCTCATCTCGCTTTATTGGCTGAGGGAGCCAGCGTACAGCTTCTGGGTCATGTGGCCACCATGACTAAGCCGCTTCTGGCAAACCAGAGCAGTGCACGGAAACGCCGTTTACCTTCCCTCCGGAGCGGTACCTATTTATCTACTTGCACTCTGATGTGCTTTCGAACTGGTAGGTTGGCAGGAGAAGGAACCAAGCAATGGGAGCTCACCCCGTTGTGGGGATTCAAACTGCCAACCTTCTGATAGGCAAGTCCTAGGCTCTGTGGCTTAACCCACAGCGCAACCCGCGCCCCTTAGTACATGGGTAGACCAGACCAAAAAGCCCAAGGCACAAATTTCCACAGTCTAGGAGGCCCAGGCGGCTTAATTTGGTCACAATCACATATACACTTACAGATTTAATACTAAATACATTACTTCTGATAAACGAACCACTATAGCCGCTAGAGGGCCATGAAAATTTGTGTTCTGGGCTTTTTAGACTCCCCTACCAATGTACTTCTGAAACCAAAGGGGCACATTGGTTGCCAGATGTGGCATTATTTTCAGCTCTCCTGCTCCACTAATCTGAGCTTGCGGGAACAAGGTGGGCCACAGGGGACAAGCTTTGCACCCACTTCAGCTGTGTCCCAATCTACTACGGTTGCCGCACAATTCGAAATCAGCATTTTGTATTTCATTGGGACATGGTTCCCCTACCTCTGCCACTAGAGAAGAGAGAGCCTATGAAGTAATCTCCGATGAATCTTAGATTATGAGCCATGGCTTCCGGGGATTATATTTTTAACAGAACCCCTCATTTTGCAAATCAAGCGTTACGTCAAGGAACAAGACACAGTCAAATCACTATCAACCAGCAGAAAACAAACCCACCTGATTGTCCTCCTGTACTTCCATACTGTACTGCTGCCCTGCCTGCACTTCCGTGACTTTCTCTCCCAGGAGGAAGCCCAGGCGAGTCATGAGTGTGTTTGCTGCCTCATCTACAGATGGAGGGGGTCCCAGTTCCTGCTCAGCTTCACCTGCAAGGGGGGGGGAATAGGATGTCAACTGTAAAAATTATACTTCACAACATCATTATCCAATGTTTCCCAGGTCTTTCCCACCTCACTATCTCTTCCCAATATTCAAATTAGATTATGATGATATACCAAATACATAGTTCCATTTTCTCCCGCCAAGAGTGTTTGCTCGCTTCTAAACAAATTATCTCATTGCACCTATAGGATAGAAACAATCCAACTGCCTGTTATAAGGACCAGAAACTTTTTTTTTAATAATTAAAGAGAAAAGTTCTTCAAAGTTACCGAATACTTAAGATTCCGATTTCCTAGAGAGAACTTTGCAGGTCCACAATTACAAAGCAAGCAAATAAATAACACCTATGAACAATTCTGAACAAAACTGGTTGAGTCTGTATGTACAGAAAACTCTTCTTATAGGCCCTTGCTACTGTTTTCAGTGTTACAAACTTAAACTTAGAAACACATCCATAAATCTCAAGCCAAGAAATGTTTATACACACATATGCTCATGAGAGTTGCTCCTGGATTACATGTTTAAACAGTGCAATTTTTATATACTTATCAAAACTGGCCCATGGCAGCTTAAGACTCTCCTCCCGGGAAGAGAGGGGAGTGGTTGTGGGCGGGAGCCCGAGCACCGCCCCTAGCAGGGGGCGTTAGCCCCCTGCCTCCACCTCACCGGGCTGGTGCCCATGCCCCTCTGTAGGCATCCAACCAGGTGCCACAGAGGGGGCGTGTTCGGCAGCCTTTTGCTGCAGCGCCAGCCTCTCCCCGGCCTCATTCTTTGCTGTTGTCTCGTCGCAAGTGACCCACCCTCCACTCCCTTTGAGTTAGGGTTAGGTCATTGGCCTTGCTATGGACCTTAGGTTGGTCGCCCTGGTTGCCCAGGGGGCCTGGTAGGAGTTTTTCCATTTGGCATTAGGCTTTTTGGTTTTTTCGCTTACCTCGTAGCAATCATCACAACTTTTGTGGTATTGGTGGGTAGGTTAGGCATTGGAATAATGTGGTGTGGTGTGTCGAAGTGCTAGGTGTGGCTATCGCCTATGCCTTCAATTTCTAGGGGTATTCCGTTAAAGGAATCTGGCGGTCGTGTATTCTGTCCGATGCCTGCTTGGCGGGAGGCCATGGCACGACCCTCGGTGACATCAGGGGTGAGCCTATAGTTGGATTAGCATCACCTACTGATGAATAAACCCACTTGTTTTAGAGATCCAATGCCTAAGCCAATACCTTTTCACTGCTGTAATCAATAAAGTTGTGGCCTTTCCTTGCCCATTAACCTTATAACACGTGTCCTTGTGTATTCATTTCACATTGCGGGGGTCGGGTCCTTGAACCACAACGTTAATTTAAAAAACAAATAAATAGCATTTTTTTAATGTTCAACATAAAAGCAGCAGTCAAGGGGGTGAACTGCTTTTAGCTAGATTGTTCTGAGAGATGGTTCTGAATTAAGATAGGTGAAGGCTCAAAGAGCAGCATATCTTGTCACTGTATTATCACACCACACTGTGACACAGGCAAACAAAACAAACCTCACCCCATTCTGCAGGTATTTGTACCCTGTGATCCTAACTCAAACAGTGGCCACTCCTTTTTTATCTTCCTGGAGGTCTTAGTTCAGAACTTCCTCAGGGTTTTCAGTGAAGCAGGCAAGTATTTGTAGCAAAGCAAACGGGTTTTCCTCAAGAGACACCAGCAATGTACAAAATATGACAATGAGCAAGAGGCGCAGACTGTGCACATCCTGCTGTTTATCTCATGTAACAACCGCTCAATGGTATCTAGCATAGATGGTATAAATGATGATGTCCAGGGCTGGCATAGGGGCAAGCATAGTTAGGTACAAGCTGATGGGCTTGACACAGAGAAGGCTCTACAAAGCATGACTGTCTGCCTGCCTGCCCATCAAGAAGACACATCTGGGCCCAGGGAGAGGAAGGTAGGTGAGTGATTAGTAGTGGTGGCACTTGCAACAACAGCTGAAGAACCAGACGGTCCCGATGAAGGTAGCATCAGTGCTGAATGGGGGACCAGGTCAGGGCTGGCCATGAGTCCAGAAGTGGCACCATTCCAGGGGGCCACTGAGGTTTGGCCTTGGCGTGATCAGATCATATGAGTGAACATTTCTAGTTTCTCAAGTAAGTGCTGAATAGACATACCATCTTCTCTATCTAGCCCCAGATTCTGCAGCAGCTTAGCTACACTCAGGAGGAGGGGAAACTATTTCTTGACTCACAAGGAAAATGTCTGAGAGCTCTAAGCACAAGCAACAGTCGTTGGCTGAAGCAGCTGTTTCCTGGAATGATATACGGTGCAAGCAGAGAGTGCCGTTTTACGAACAACCGGAATATTAATAATGCAGCGTGACTTGTCTTTTAAATGTGCCTCAAAAGGGGTTTTCATACTCTCAAGATGTTTTCAGGAGAAATTCAGTCATAGCAGAAGACCATTTTATTGTGCATTTTATTGTTTCATACACACAAAATAAAACTGAGATAAGAATTTTCACCACACCTGCTCAGATTTTGAGCCACTATTTCACAAGAGGCCTTAATAGTTCTAGGATGAAATAGCAATGTATTCCAGTCAAGTCAAGCATTCCATTGTGTTCCCCTGTGCTCCTTTGAAAAGTCCAAAACAGCTAATTATGCAGTTACAAAAGAGGGGTGAACGTAACAAAAAGTGCACTTTTTAAAAACTCTGTATATCTTTGCATGGAATTCTGTAGAGCAATTTATTTATTTAGGTAGTTACATCCAGCTAGTTCAAGCAAAAGAATTCTGTAGAGCAATTTATTTATTTAGGTAGTTACATCCAGCTAGTTCAAGCAAAAGACTCTGCAAGGTAAAACTAGTATCAGCTTAAACAAAGACAATTTAAAAACATAGTACACATGTAAAAAGATTAAAATAAGATAGTTACATGAAAACAACCCAGTCCAGATCAGCAATCACTCCCAATCCAGAAAGAGCAACAAGAACTCCAGATCAACAGTAACTGAAAGCAGGCTGAAATAGGAAAGTCTTTAAAAGCCTGTTTAAAAAGAGACTAAAGAAAGGGCAGATCCTGAAGCTGAGACTCCAATACTTTGGCCACCTCATGAGAAGAGAAGACTCCCTGGAAAAGACCCTGATGTTGGGAAAGACTGAGGGCACAAGGAGAAGGGGAAGACAGAGGACAAGATGGTTGGACAGTGTTCTCGAAGCTACCAGCATGAGTTTGACCAAACAGCGGGAGGCAGTGGAAGACAGGAGTGCCTGGCATGCTCTGGTCCATGGGGTCACGAAGAGTCGGACACGACTAAACAACTAAACATCAACAACATGGAAGGGAGGTCAACTCCATGGAAGGGAGTTCAAGTGAGAGGGCCACAACCTTTTCTAGCTACTAGGTCTGGCTGATTTTGATGCTGGGTCTGCTAACAGGGTCTGTTAGGGTCTATATGCACAGCAATTACTTCAAGTAAATTGGCCCCAAACAGTTTAGGGCTTAAAGGTAACAAAACAATATAGGTGTTACATACATCAACCATTTGGCTCCTTTCAAGATGGAAGGATTCGTATTTGGATGGTGCCCACTGAGTAAACAATACATGGACACTAATAAAACTGAAACGTGCTTGGATGTTCTCCTAGATCTCCCTCAAGAAGATGTGTCACATCAAACAAAAATGGAATCAAGCTACCTACAGTGCACATAGGTGCCACAGCATCCGTGAAGACTTACTCTTGCAAAAGTATTTTTTTATCTGCTTCTTCAAGATTGTTCATCTATACAGTGGTACCTCGGGTTAAGGACTTAATTCGTTCCGGAGGTCCGTTCTTAACCTGAAACTGTTCTTAACCTGATGCACCACTTTAGCTAATGGGCCTTCCTGCTGCCGCTGTGCCACCAGCGTGTGATTTCTGTTCTCATCCTGAAGCAAAGTTCTTAACCCAAGGTAATATTTCTGGGTTAGCGGAGTCTGTAACCTGAAGTGTATGTAACCTGAAGCATATGTAGCCCGAGGTACCACTGTATTAGGGCGGCCATATATCCAGTGGATATTTGATGAATCAGCACAATGTCCGGGACGTATGACAAGTAGGGCGATATATAGATAGATTATAGATAAGACAGATGATTGATAGATGATAGATGATGATAGATGATGATAGATGATAGATGACAGATGATAGATATAGATATAGATATAGATATATAATATCAACAACTTTGTCCAGATTTTCACTTTTGGGAATATGGCAACCCTATTATGTACTTGACAATTTAATCTTCAATAATGGTTTTCACCAGTGTTCTCATAACATATGTCAACTGGCCTTTAATATTCCCATAGCCCCTCTCAATCCCTTTTTAAAAAGCTGGTGTTACAATGGACACTTTCCCATCCTCAGGGATGGAGGCTGACCTTAGGGACAAGTTACTTTGGTTAGAATATAAGCAATTTCAAATTTGAGCTTAAGAGTGCTTTGTGCATTTTTTTATATGTCAATGAGGCCTAGAGCATCATTACTTCCTCAAACTCTCAAAAAAGTTTGTTCAGGCACAGGGACCTGCCCCACATCTTCTGCGATGAATCCAGATGCAGACAATGTAGTCAGCTTCTCTGTGATCTAATTTTCTTCCTTTAGCACACCTTTGATTCCAGTGTCATACAAAGCTCCAACTGCAGAATACTTTACCTTGCACCCCATCTTTGTACTAGATAGCAACCCTGGGAGGTATGCAACAAAATTCTGGCACTAGAGTAATTTCTTCCCCTCTCCTCCCTCCATGCCCCCCCATCTGTTTTTCCACTAATAAGACATTTACTTTAGTGCTACACTGAATACAACCCTCTATTCTGTTTCAAACAAATTTTAATTACATGCTTCCTGTTTCCTCTACAGTGCCCTTGTTAGTTGACTTAAAACAGATGTATTCGATTACTTTACATACAATCCCCTTAATTTAGGTATTTCTAGAGTCTTCCAATATTTGGCATATATTAGCTTGGCTGTTATAGGGAACAGTACCCCCTCTTTCTCTCCAGATATTGTTAATGATTAGCAAGAATATTTTGGGTTTGAAACTTAGTATTTCTTCCATAATGTTATTATAGCTTCTCCAATTTGACTCCAGCGCATTCTAGTATGTTTTAATTAAGTTTTTACTCATCAACAGTTTAATTCTTTTCCAGCAACTCCATTTCGTTGATTTCTTGCCCATTTCTCCAGCTAACTCAACCATGCTATATATATATATGCAACAACAGGTGGTGCATTTGTGATAATGCTTTCTTTGGATTATTAACCAAAATGTACTCAAAGCAGCTCAACTATTTTCAGCTATTATTTCTAGTACAGGTTCATCCTGCCCAAAAAGGAGCAAGCTCTTCCTTTAACAAAGTGAACTGCTAGTTCAGTTCATCCACAACAGCAACAAAAATAGCATCCAGAATGTTACAGGCTGCTGTGCTGAAGTACAGGGTAAAAAAGTAAACCAGGTGCTATACTGAAATAATATAATGTGTGATTGACAGAATGTGAAAAGGTGAGGCTTTCCCAATTATTGTATTACCCTATTTAATTTCTGCCCTCCACACATCTGATAAGGACAGGTCATCATTCACTTTGTTCCTTTATTTCTCACTGCAAAGTGCTCTTGTTGGAAGAGTGTGAATCTCCCCAGGAGGAAGAATACATTGCTTCTTTCGGATTGCTTAGCAACAGTGATTAAGTGACTAAGCAACCTTAGCAACAGCAGCGCCTCCATATTTGCCTAAATAAGTTTTAGAGTATTGCCTCCACATTTTGCTTTCTAACATTATTTAAAGATGCCTGATTGACTTACTTTTCTTTATTTAAAAAAATGTAGGCTATGAGTTCAGGCCTCCTGCTGGGGGTGAGGAGGGACTGAACATAAAGATTGATTAACTATAAAATTCTATCCTAAAACAAACTTAATTCACCTTTAGTTCACCCAGCAACTAGCTCAATGAACTTCATTCACATGGGCAGCTCAAGAGAGGGGCAAATGCTGCCCCAAAGAAGCTCTCCTTCCCACTTGCCTCATCCCCCCTCGCAACTGCTGGACTACGGTCATTAACACATATTGTCTGTGGCTGCTCTCAGACTTTGAAACTCCCACCCTATAAAAAATTAAGACTGGCTCCCTCCTTGTTGTGCTTCTGCTGGCAGGTAAAGATCTTCTTGTTCCAACAGACATTGGGGAACTGACTGCTTTTAATGAGAGGGCTGGTGCCATGCCGTGTTTGGTGTGTGTGTGTGTGTGTGTGTGTGTGTGTGTATGAGTATGAGGGGGGGGGGGACATATACCGTATTTACCTGAATGTAATGCACACCATTTTTGGCCAAATTACATTGTGAAAATTAGGGTGCACATAAGATTTGATGGCACATTTACTTTTTTGGTTTCAAGGTTTTGAAAATTGAGGTGCACATTAGATTTGCATAAATACAGTATTATTTCTATTAATGTTTAATTGTTTTAACAATAAAAAAATATTTTTAGCTGTTCCTATTTTATTTGTAAGCCACTATGAGTCCCTGTCATGGGAAAAAGGTGGGGTATGAATGAATGTTGTTGTTTTTTTAATATCCCCATGTTTTGTTTTTAAACTGTTTTATTAAATTTGCTTAGTAACGTAACATTATTATATATATTCTATAAACAAAGAATACAAAACCCAATTCATTCATACTACAATGCATACCTACATAGCATTAATATATATGGTTTCTGAAAAAGGGCTTACATAACAAAATCCATTCAAAATACCATCCGGTTTACCTTCGAATGAATGAATGAACAAACAAATAAATAATATACTTTTCTTTCTGCAATCTTAACATTTAGGACACAACAGTGTTGCCCCTATTCACTGATGGCCAGAAAGTGACTTATGTTCTGCTAAGATGCAAAAAAGGATTTACAAGAAGTCTGATCCGTGCTCAAACAGGTTCACAGCAAAACAGGAGTGTGGGGAAAAGTTAAGATCTCCTATTTGGGTAAGGGATGTGCAAGAGATTCTTTCATTTTCTACAAGTACTCTTCTTTAGCTGTATTCCCTATTGGCAGAAGAATTCTGTCCCACACAGAATGTCTCCTTTTGTCTGCTCTGTAGAAGGTACGGCTTATAAAAGTCCAGCTCAATAAATTATGTACTTTGCTTATCAGTAATTTTCATCAGAATAATTTGCAACGTTTCACACCCAGCTCTGTTGGTTCATTTGGCCTTTACATGGACAAGGCTTCATTAGAGGGGGCAAGTTTTAGTGGAAGGTCAGCAATCATGCAAACCTAGAATGTCCACAGTTGCTCTCATTATTCATATACAGTGATACCTCGGGTTAAGTACTTAATTCATTCCGGAGGTCTGTTCTTAACCTGAAACTGTTCTTAACCTGAAGCACCACTTTAGCTAATGGGGCCTCCTGCTGCGCCGCCAGAGCACGATTTCTGTTCTCACCCTGAAGCAAAGTTCTTAACCTGAAGCACTATTTCTGGGTTAGCGGAGTCTGTAACCTGAAGCGTATGTAACCTGAAGCGTATGTAACCCGAGGTACCACTGTACAGTTGTTGGGACAACAGAGTAATGATCTTTGTTTAGCATAATAAATGAAAAGATCACGAAAGCACTACTACAGGAGGAAATATAGAAATATTAAAACTTAATTTGGAACATTTTAAAGAAAAAAACCTAGCATAAATCATAATTACCGTAATACGAGGAAGACCTTTCTAAAGCTGGGGAAGGCACATACTCCTCCTTTTTCCAGCTCAGTTAACAGTTGCAGTCTTCCAGCCACAAACCTTTGGTTAAGACACTGAAGTCAATTCACATTTCATTTAACAGTTTCCCAAATTTGAGCTTTTAACTACTGTTTTGCTTTCATTTGCTGTGATACTTAATTTCCCGCAGGAGATGTGCTAGGCCTCCACTAGACGTTGAAATATCCCATACTCTCATTTGGAAGGTCCTCCCCTAGATATTAAGTATGAGTGGGCTGACTATGGTTCATGAGTAAGAAGGAAAATTGCCCTCCGTGCTGCAATGAACTCACGTCTTCGTTATTACTTTACACACCCGGGGTTCAAGCGTGGACACTGTAAGCACAATTAGGACTCAATATTCCTTTACTGAATAAACACGTTGCGCAAAATATTTGAGCCATTTTAAGTATGAAGATGCCCAGCATTAGCTTGACTGGCAAACTGAGTCCGCAACTTCAGGATACTTTATATTCCCATAATAGTTTGGTTATTCTGCCCTAAATTTATTCAGGATTCGAACCGCCTCTGTTGCCCTAGTCAACAATATCTGTGTTACTAAAAGTACTTATTGGTCACTCTTCAACTGAAACGTTCAGAGAGGCCTACCAAAAATAAATCACCAAGCAATACAATTACAAAAATAAATAAATCACAGAAACACAGCAGGCGAGCATAATATCATATATCCACACTAAAACAACTAAAAAGCGTGAACAAATAAAAAGGTTTTCATCCAGCACTGAAAGGAAAACACAGACCAAGGCATGGGGGCAATGTTTCCCAGTGGTCAAGATGGCAACTTAAGCTCTCTTAAAGGTAAAGGTAAAGGGACCCCTGACCATTAGGTCCAGTCGTGGCCGACTCTGGGGTTGTGGCACTCATCTCGCTTTATTGACCGAGGGAGCCAGCATACAGCTTCCAAGTCATGTGGCCTAGCACATCTTCTGGCAAACCAGAGCAGTGCACAGAAACGTCGTTTACCTTCCCGTCGGAGCAGTACCTATTTATCTACTTGCACTTTGACGTGCTTTCAAACTGCTAGGTCGGCAGGAGCAGGGACCGAGCAACGGGAGCTCACCCCATTGTGGGGATTCGAACCACCAACCTTCTGATCGGCAAGTCCTAGGCTCTGTGGTTTAACCCACAGCGCCACCCGCGTCCCTCATAGCTCTCTTACCCATATGCATAAAGGAGTTTTGGGGCCATATATGCAGTAGCTATAAGAAGTGGTAGCCTTGCCTACAGATGGAAGGTCCCATTTCAGGTGATGGCTAAATAAGGAAAAATGCTGATATCATCAACATGAGTCAAATAAGTACTGGGGAACCTCTATGCCCATCTCCTCAGACTTGCCATTATATAGAATGGCATGCTCTCATATGAAAAAGTTCCTGAAAAATCTCTCTCCCACTGAGACGTCCAGCTTGGTAATATATTCATGAAGTTGCAGAGAGCCAGTGCAATGAAGTAGTAGATAGTATGCTGCATTTTGACCAGATTCCTACTTGACAAGGGAGCTCTTTGAGTGGTTACGCTATACAAAGATAAAAGTTGACCATATGTTGTACACTTCCTGCAGATTAGCAAATGAGTGACAATACACTGCACACCACATTTTGATAAAAGGAATTCCCTTATCTCAACATTTTGAAACCACATTGGTATCCTGTTTTCTGATATATCTGCTCCCACCCCATCATAGAACCCAGAGAATGCATTAATTTCCCAACTTGCAAAGTCTCCTAAGAGGCCAACAAGGCTAAATGAACATTCTTTATCATTTAAGCTAATGGTAAAATCCAAAATTTTTCTTTTGATTTATCTCATTTAGGAATTAACTTCCGATCCATTTTCTCTATGGTTTGCAGTCTAGGGTAGCACTTCGGGGGAAATGGAAGATTAAGTGCCCTAGTTAGTATTTATTTCAAAAGTCTGAAAAACAACAACCAGAATAATTGTTTTGGCTCCCAATATGTTAATAGTTCTGTAACAGACAAAGTTCCCTCATCTAGAGCCCCCATAGCCATGAAGTTGTCAGATGGGGGGGGGGGAGGAAAATCCAATGTAGCTGAATGGTTATGCTAGATATCCTCCCCTCCCTGACATGACTGTCTGAGATGTAGACAGGGGGCTGCTATTGTTTTTCAGAAAATCTTTCACTGCAGCAATTCTTAGTGACAATGGAGAAGTTGAAGGGAAGGGAAGTAAATATTACACTTTTAGAAAGAATATGTGAACCAAAACATGGCCAACCTTCAAAATTTGCACTTTTCAACATTTTCTCCAGCCAAGTAATATGTAAAAAATGTGTATACTGGGGTAAACTGTGCATATAAATGCATACATCAGTAAAAAATGTTTTAGGGAAATTGCTTTGAATTTTACCAGGGGAAACTGCTTTGCCCCCCCCCCCCAAGAGTATAAAGTTGTACCTTGGAAGTCAAACAGAATCCGTTCTAGAAGTCCGTTCAACTTCCAAAACATTCGAAAACCAAAGCATGGCTTCTGATTGGCTGCAGGAAGCTCCTGCAGCCAACTGGAAGCCGCGGAAGCCCCCTCGGATGTTCAGCTTCCAAAAATCATTTGAAAACCAGAACACCCATTTCCGGATTTCGATTGTTCGGGAGCCAATTTGTTCAGGAGTCAAGGCGTTTGAGATCCAAGGTACAACTGTATTAGGTAGAACGGCATGTAAAAATGTGTGCATTGTGAGAAATCAAAGTGCTGATTACTTTTCATGAGGACATTTAAAAAAACAATCCAGCAAAGGATGTGGAAATGTGTAGAACACAATCGGAAAAATGAGAAACTAAGACAGAGTTGCCTGTCCCTAACAACACTGGGAGCCTACTTCAGAGACAAGCAGGCTTATCTTAGTGTTGGGAAAGTATGAGGCCTACAGAGCGGAAGGGAGAAAACATCAGTTATTAATAATATTGGACAACAGTAATTCAATGTGATGAAATCACAGGTACCTTGAAACCAAAGAGAGCAGGATAAAACTTTAAGTTAGCAAACTAAAATTGGAAGGAAAACAACAACTGTAAAAACAAGACAAATTCCTTCCAGTAGCACCTTAAAGACCAACTAAGTCAGTTCTTGGTATGAGCTTTCTGAAGAAGTGTGCATGCACACGAAAGCTCATACCAAGAACTGACTTAGTTGGTCTTTAAGGTGCTACTGGAAGGAATTTGTTTTGTTTTGACTATGGCAGACCAACACGGCTACCTATCTGTAACAACAACTGTAAATGTACATGGGTTGGACAACGAACAGCACACATGCAGAAGCAGCAGGGGTGGGGTAACGGAAAAGTTAGCCCAAACCCAAGGAAAAATAAGCGAAATCAAAAATGTTCTGTTGGAAAACAGGGATTAGAATAAAAAGCACAGAAATAAATCACATTAAGAGCCCTTCAACTGAATAGAGACGAACTGAAGAATGACCCTAAGCTTTTTAAAAAGTTTGCAAGCTAAGAACAAAACTAACATAATCCTGGGGGGAGAAAGAGAGAGAAAGAAAAGCAACAGAATAAATAAAAATAAATGGATTGCTTTTGCTTTGCTTTTTTAAAAAGATGCGGCAGCTGCTTTATTTTAAATGGCAAAATGTTGAAATTTTGGGCACCCAAGCCAACAGCGCAACTTGGGACTTTAAAGGAGTCCCTTATTTGACTTGAGATGCCTTGTTAACAGCATGATCTGACCTGGATAACCAAAAACCTCACCCGAATCATGCCTCTTGTAATTTGGGCTGCACAGAGAACCTACACAAATCTCTAACACACACACAGAGTACTTTTATTGTGGAATTAATAATGTGAAAGTCATTGTAAAAAGCATCTGTCTCATTTTACAAGTGGGAAACACTGAAGCTGAGAGGACAAGCCCAAGACTGAGTGAATCTATAGCAAAAAAAAAATTTGCTAACCACCGACTACCATATCAATGGCTGTTCACAAACACCACTTCCTTCATCCCTACTTTCCCATTTTACTGCTAGTCAAGGCTGACTTGCCTAAGTCAATCAGTGCATCCATTATTTACTTAAATCATTTTCCTTATCTTCAATTGAAAACGCTCCTAGAATGGTTCTACTGATGAATAAAAAATAAGACAGCCCCAGCCTTCGGACTTATAGTTTAAAAGACAAAACACAAAAGGGGAAAGGGATGGGGAGGGAGGAGGAAGAAAGCAGACACCAGTTCTTAAAGTTACAGGGTAATCATTCTTCATTCACACAGCTTCCTTACAGTCAGGCGGTTCAGATCAGATAGACATAGCACAGAAGCAATAGTCAATGCAACAGGCAAATCATTTTGCTCCATCAAAAAAAAAAAAACCCCACAGAAACATATACTGAATGACTTTGTGAGTAGTAGAACAGGCACATGACATTTTCACTGCAGTGGAATAGCACAGAAAATCAGACACTGCATTCTCAAATGTAAAATAACGCATAACTGTCATCTGGTACAGTGGTAACTCTGGTTGCAAACAGGATCCATTCCAGAGGCCCGTTCGCAACGTGAAAAGCCCGCAACCTGAAGCGCCGTATCTGTGCAGGTGTGTGGCGCGATTTGGCGCTTCTGCGCATGCACAAAGCGCAATTTAGTGCTTCTGCGCATGCGTGAGTGCCGAAACCCGGAAGTAACCCTTCCCGGTACTTCCGGGTCGCTGCAGGACGCAACCTGAAAAAACGTATCATGAAGCAAACGTACCATGAGTTATGATTGTATTATCATTGGTTGCAGTTTGCGGTTCAATTCTCTGCATGTTATTCAGAATTATGTCCTACTGTATTAAGTGGAAGTTGGGGTATGAATAAGATTTGGGGTCCAGGAATATTAAGCCACCTCAGCCTGTTTCAAGAGTGTTGGGTTGTAATCCTAAGCAGATGCTCTAGCAAATAAACTCCACTTAAATTAGTGGGTTTTATGGGCAAACATACTCTGGTTAGCATAGAATTAACTGGTGCCAGGCATCCGAAGCAGAGCATGGTGCTCAATCAGGCTTGAACCATTCCAGTTTCTTTCTTTGGCAAATTAAGCAACGCGATGGAATAATCTGTTACCTTGGCGCTTTATTTTCTGTTCTCTTTAAGCTAAAAATCCATACATGCTGGATTCATATTTCTGAATAAACTTTTAGGTTCTCAAGAACACTTATGTTCCGCCTAGTTCTCCACATACCTATTTGTGTCTCACTTCCTTTTAATAACTTCTTCCTTTCTCTTTCTTTCTCTCTCTCTCTCTCTCTCTGACATGCAGAAACAGCTCCTTCCTTTCCCCATTCCCATCTGTGCTTCTCTGAACCCTTTACTAAGATTGCAGGATTTCTTAAGATCCTTTTGCCTCTGTGCCATATCTTATGTTTGACTCCTTTCTAGAGACTCAAAGAGTCCAAAGTAGTTTGCAGCTCTTTAAAGTAACTCTGTAAGGTGACTGGCTGCACCATGCTAACAGCAGCATTTGAAGAATCGCACCAGCCGCCAAGGAAAAGGAACAATGCTGGCTGGGAGGTAGCTAATAAAAGACAGCCATCTTAAAAGATGTGTTCACTCTCTGCATCTTGGTGGGAAGGCATTCCAGGGTTCTTTTTAACCATGTTCTACTCAATGTTAATTTTATTTAGAAATGTAGCTATTGTAAAAATAAAAAAAAATTGTCAGAATTTAATGGTGCACACACCCCTTCTCTCACATTTTGCTGCTTATTTTGGGAAGACTCTATCATACTAAAATCTCTAGATAGGATGTGAGATTTCACAAGGGCAACATCTTCTACCAAGCATTTACAGTCAAACCTTGTTCTGCGTCCGCCTCCGCTTGTGTCCGCTTCAGAAAATGTCTGTGGCAAACCCGGAAGTACTGGAACAGGTTGCTTCCGGGTTCACCGCTCACACATGTACAGAAACGCTAAATCGTGCATGCACAGACGCACGGCTTTGATGTGCATCATTTTTGGGTTGCAGCAAGGCCTCTGGAACGGATCCCCGCCGTAACCCGAGGTTCCACTGTAGTAGTCTCTCTGGGATAATGGAACCAAGAGCCCACCACAGCAAGGCAAATAAGAGGGGTAAGGCTATAGCTTACCGGACAAGGCCCTCTCAGTGCTTGGGCTCTGAGATGCTTCCCCTTGAGATCTTGTGGGGCTGTCCCAAGTACAGTCATACCTCACATTGCATCCACTTCAGGTTACATGTTTTCATGTTGCGTCCCACGGCAACCCAGAAGTACCAGAATGTGTTACTTCCAGGTTTTGCCGCTCACGCATGCGCAGAAGCACTAAATCGCGCCGCGCGCATGCGCAGACACAGCACTTCGGCTTGCGTCAGGTCCATGTTACGGACAGGCCCCTGGAATGGATCCTGTCCGTAACACGAGGTTCCACTGTAAACTGAAGTATTCAAGCCACTTTGGGCCTTTTGGTTCATTATATCGTCCAGGGTCAAATTAATAGGCTTCCAAAGACCTTTTTTTAAAAAAATCTCAGGACTACTTTAAATATAATACAGAGAAATGTTCCACTGTTGATCAGATAAAATCTTCATGATATGAAAGCAATGGCAAAATGTAAGATTATAAGTAAAACATAATCTGCTTATTTGGCATTTTCTTCCATTAATTCTCTCTATAAAACAGTACAAATTTATTGTGAAAACACAGCACCATGAAAAGAATCCTGTTTTTGGGAGGGGAGGCAGCATGCAGCAATAATCTTCAAATTAAGAAACGAAGGTCAACATTTTCACTACAATAATTGAAATATTACCTCTGCAACAAAGGACTTAACTATTCTGGAGTGCAATGAGAAACTACAGTGTGTGAGAAGAAGAAGAAAACTTAAGGCAAGAGACCTTGGCCTTAACTTGAAAATGTTAAGTATGAACAGCCTCTGCCCCTCTCCTACCTGAGGTTTCTGAGGACTAACCCTATTTCATCACAGGAGAAAATAGCACATACCTCATATGGAATGTTCCACAACAGGGAGTGGAGAGAGGTGGTGGGAAGCAAGAAAAACAAACCTTTTATGTCAAAGTAATTCCCTCTGGTGAGTTTTGGCTTCCAGTATTCTCAACAGAAGCCTTAAAGCGCCTATTTTCTTCTATTTTTTTCTTTCATCATCTGCAAACACGCGTATGTAAACATGCTGCAAACTTCCCCAGCAAGTCAGATTCTTTGCTCCCTTCTCTCCAATGAACTGCAGTCCTTTTTGAAGAGAAGGGAGGGGTGAGAGGAGAAGGAGGGAGTCAAGTTCCCCTGAAAGATATCCTAAAATATGGAACTGCATTGCTGACACATAAACAGCTCTCTCCATGACTCTCCCATATGTTTTGTGACTTTGCCATTTATTTTTATCTTATTCCAAAACACTTCTTTAAGGAATATTAACCTTCCAGGTCTCAGGGGGGATTAGGAATGCATCCTTACACATAGCCTGCGCTAAACTGCGACAATTGGTTTTCAACATTTTTTCACCAGCTAAATTGAAGTCAGCCTTCTCCTAGGGGAAACCGAGGCATTTGCCATTGCCTCTTTTTCTGACCTTGTTCTCAGAACCCGTTTTAAACTGGAAAACTCTGTGTGACCACAACTTATCAAAGTATTGCATATGTCAGTGTCCACATCACAAGAATACGATCTCCATGTAATACCTGTGCATATAAGAGAACTCAGCAGTCAAAATTTCAGAAAACAGCTAAAAATAGATCCTCCCCAACTCTTCAGATAAAAGTCTTGTCTGCCTGCATTGTGCTCCCTTTGTGCACAGCCTACATGAGGTTGCCAAGCAACTAGTCCAAGTTCAGAAGCAGCCAAGCAGCGAGCTGCAGCTAAATAAAGATTTAATGGAATTCTCACATCTGCAACAGCCTGCAGTCCCTCAAGATACTGAAGAAGTCAACTGATGAACAGAAGAGTCAAGGAACATATCAGGTTAAGTCGTGGAGGCCCTTTCTTTCTAACCATGCCATTTTTCTGCAGACTACACTGAGATGCAAACATTTCATCAAAATCTGCAGAGAATCAAAACTAGCAAGTTAGGAAAAGGTACGTTTTTGACATGCAAATCCACGGCCGTTTGCATTCTGCTGTGCTAGGGTTTCGAGCAAAACAGAAGGGAATCAAAAGCAGAACCTCAAAGCAGAGCCCACCACCAAGCTACATGTTACGTACCTGGATCTGTAAGTCAAAGGGATCTCTTTGCAGATGCACAAAATACATGCTACAGCAACGCAGGGCAGCAACTGTGAAACACTTAAACACTATGAGAACGCTGGAACCTTCCCTTTTGAGGATGGTAAATAAGAGCAGAGTCAGCAGCCACCTGTTAAATTTCTTCCATCTAAAGCAAGAGCAAGGAGGACTCTTACAAAGAGGAAGAAGAGCAGGAACACTGAAAGTGCTCCTATATCAGGTGAACAGCCTCTGGTTTCCTCTCTACAGTTTCCCCACAGTCACAGAGAAAGATGGCTGAAAACAGCTCGCAGTGGGTTACGGTGGGGAGGGTGATGGTGGTTTAGGTTGCTAGCCTATGGCATGTGTCAGGGGTTCAGGGAGAGAGGCGCAGATGAGGGAGGAGACAGAGAGTGAGGGGGAAGGATTCCAGAGTGACGAGGAAGAGGATGACAATGACCCAAGATTGTCCATGAGTCCGTCCAGTGAATCGGAGGACTCCCAAAAGGGAGCCCCTCTGGTCAAGCCAAGGGGAGCTAGAGGGGGAAGCAGTCAGGAGCAGGGAAACGAAGGGGGAACCCCCAGTGGGAGTTGGAGAGCGAGACCGGCTGCTCCGCTGGAACGGAGTGAGGGGGGAGGAGTGACCAGTGTGTCAGAAGGAGCAGAACAGGAAGCAGAGAGGGGAAGGAGATCAGGGCAAAACGTCCTGCCGGAAGGGGAGGAAAGTAGTATCGAGGGCAGTGTAACTGTCGAAGGGAAGGTCAGGACCAACGTACGCGCGCCAAGTTCAAAATGGGAGGCGCGCGGAAATGAAGAGAGTCCTGGGGAGGAGCCTGGTCCCAAAGCCCGAAGGAGGGGGGAGGAGGCGGCAGAGGATTCAGCCTCTGGAGAGTCCCGAAGGGAGAGAACACAGGGGGGCAGAAAGACCCTGCGGAAAAGGAAAGAGAGAAAGAGGTGGACCAGTACAAGCCTCTTAAACTGGTGTAGAGGGGGGACCGACTCAGAGGGGACTTCAGCGGTCTAAGCGCAACAGACGTAGAGTCACGGAGCTCGGATGTAAAGCTAATAATGTTCTTCAATAAAAGCTTTTGTACATAAGCTGGAGTGGACTTTGGTCTCTTGTGAGCTGGGACCACGGGTGACTCTGACAGCATGAGTGCAGTCATAGGAGCTCACAGAATTTAGATAGAGCAATTAATAATAACATTATCACTCCCAGGGCTTTTTATTTTTCTAGAAAAAGAGGTGGTGGAAATTGCTGAGCACCCGCCCAAAGTTGCTGAGCTTTTCTTAGGGGGGCACCCACTTTCTCTTCTTCGCCCCCACCGCCACTCTCGGCAATGCTGCTGCCGACCTCCACCTTGTGCAGCCACAATTGCCGCACCAACACGATCGCCGCGGCAACCCAATTGGCACACCGCGCAGTCCCAGGTGCTGTGCCGCCTGCCGGCACACAGCCCCAACCTAAAGAGCTGCCGGATTGCACCAAAGAGGGGCCAGAACTCAGTTCTGGTGCGTTCCGGCTGAAAAAAAGCCCTGATCACTCCTTATACAGTGGTACCTCGGGTTACATACGCTTCAGGTTACATACGCTTCAGGTTACAGCCTCCGCTAACCCAGAAATAGTGCTTCGGGTTAAGAACTTTGCTTCAGGATAAGAACAGAAATCGTGCTCCAGCGGCGCAGCAGAAGCAGGAGGCCCCATTAGCTAAAGTGGTGCTTCAGGTTAAGAACAGTTTCAGGTTAAGTACAGACCTCCGGAACGAATTAAGTACTTAACCCGAGGTACCACTGTAATAGTAAATTCGGGAAGTGAGTGCTGACAGAAATGGAACCAAAATGAGGCCACAGAGAAATAAGAAAGAAGTGTTAGTATACCTGGGGGGAGCCCAAGATTCACAGAGGTGTTTTTCCTCCAAAACTTAAGCGGGAGGGAAGGAGATCAATGGTGATTGATCCATGCTCAGTAGCCACTGAAAGATCACGGATTGCATAAAAGGGGGGGAGACTAATGGGGGAAATGGAGGGGAATGTCCCCTTTGAGCTCTTTGCATGTTAGGAAATCCTGAAGAATGCTTGGGTGGTTGGCTGGAAGCTTGAATAGGCATATTCATGCTAAAAGGTGAGAATACAGGCATTATTTTGATGCAAGTTCCAAATAATGACAAGTATGTGCTGTGCTTAGGGAAGTTTTTAAGGATTGATGTTTTTATTATGTTTTTAGATATGTTGTAAAGGGACACGGGTGGCGCTGTGGGTTAAACCACAGAACCTAGGACTTGCCAATCAGAAGGTCGGCGGTTCGAATCCCCATTACGCGGTGAGCTCCCATTGCTCGGTCCCTGCTCCTGCCAACCTAGCAGTTCAAAAGCACGTCAAAGTGCAAGTAGATAAATAGGTAAGGTAAATGGCGTTTCCGTGCGCTGCTCTGGTTCACCAGAAGCAGCTTAGTCAGGCTGGCCACATGACCCGGAAGCTGTATGCCGGCTCCCTTGGCCGATAAAGCGAGATGAGCGCCACAACCCCAGAGTCAGTCACGACTGGACCTAATGGTCAGGGGTCCCTTTACCTTTACCTAAGCTGCCTCGAGTGGCTGGGGAAACCCAGCCAGATGGGTGGGGTGTTGTTGTTGTTGTTGTTTTATTTTAAAGAAAGCAATGTCCTGCCCTAAAGTACAAAATCTTTATCTCGTGTCTGGGGAAAATGAGCTAAGGGAGCTCTTTGACCCCAAACAGTAGTGCCCATAGTGCCTCTCCAAAATAAGGTGGAAGACAGAAAGGAAAGAAAGGAAAAAACCAAGACTGCTGTTACCTGTAACTGATGCTTATCAAATGGGTTTCCATATAGTTCAGCCCTAGGAGTCATGCATATCCAGGCCGGCTGCAGAGAGTCTTCTAGAACCCTTCTACACATGAGACACTTCCCTAATGGCTTTGACCACTTTCCTATCTTGAAGAGTAGAGGAATACCACATCTCCTTCCCAGTTCCTTTCTGAACTCTGGAGGAAATCCATCGGTAGATAAAATAAGAAGCTACAGCGGGTCGCACAGAGTAATATTCACGGGAGTTCATTCAGAACTCTCAGGTGGATGGCATCTGGACCTTGTGATATATCAGTTTTTATTTTGCCAACAAGGCCTAAAATGTCGTCTCTTGTCACCGCTAGTTGCTTTTGTTCCTTCCTGTGAAAGTTGGTTCAGGCACAGGGATCTACCCTATAGCTTCACTGAAAAGGTAGATTCAAATAATTCATTCAGCTTCTCTGCAAAATCCTTATCTGCCTTTAGCACACCTTTGATCCCTTGTTTTTCAAAGGTCCAACTGCCTTTCTAGCTGGTTTCCTGCTATTAATGTATTTAATTGTTTTGCAGTTGTTCTTTATATTTTGAGCAATGGCTCTTTTCTAGCATCTCTTATTGTCTGTTTGCATTTCTTTTGCCAAATTTTGTGCTCCTTTTTGTTTATTTATAAAATAGTTACATACTGCTACTTCATTAAAAACAATCAAAGCGGTTTACAATAATAACATAAAGCTATACAATAAAAAACATAAAGGTAATTAAAATTAGACATTGAAGAACTATTGTTGAAAGATGTTTTCTTCACTGCCTGCATAGGCCTGGTCAAATAGAAACATTTCCAGCAGGCCTTTAAAAGTTATCACATTAAAAAAACCACAGTGGTACCTTGGTTGTTGAACGGCTTGGCTCCCAAACAAATCGGCTCCCGAACACTGCAAACCTGGAAGCGAGCGTTCCGGTTTGCGAACGTTTTTCAGAAGCCGAACATCCAACGCAGCTTCCAATTGAGTGCAGGAAGCTCCTGCAGCCAATCAGAAGCCACACCTTGGTTTCTGAATGGTTCCAGGAGTCAAATGGACTCCCAGAACAGATTAAGTTTGACAACCAAGGTACCACTGCTTTTTGTACATACATGTCTGCTTTACTGGATTCTATTTAGGATAAATGGGTCTTCTTGGAATAAAATATAACGGAATAAACAAGACTTCAAATTATAATATCAGTTACTTCAGGCCTTTCTTTAGAAAGTTATTCAATTAAAAGGTATCTGAAAAGCTAGCCAGGCTTTTTTTTTTATGTATTCCAAAGCACAGTCATAGCTTGCTGTTGCATGATAGAATTAATGCTTTGAAAGGGAAACTTCTGGACTGTTTATTGAAAAGACATGAGAACAAACATCTTATAAATCCATTATTGTAAACATTATTCCTGTCTAATAGTAGCAAGACTTCCCTTTATGAAAGCAGTTCCAAGTTTTGTAGTTTTGACCCTTGTAATAACCCATGGGGACGCAGGTGGCGCTGTGGGTAAAACCTCAGCGCCTAGGACTTGCTGATCGCATGGTCGGTGGTTCGAATCCCCGCGGCGGGGTGAGCTCCCGTCGTCCTGCCCACCTAGCAGTTCGAAAGCACCCTTAAGTGCAAGTAGATAAATAGGGACCGCTTTACAGCGGGAAGGTAAATGGCGTTTCCGTGTGCTGCTCTGGTGCCGGTTTGCCGGAGCAGCGTCGTCACGCTGGCCACGTAACCTGGAAGTGTCTGCGGACAGCGCTGGCTCCCGGCCTCTAGAGTGAGATGAGCGCACAACCCTAGAGTCATGGGTTATTAAAAAGGAACCTTTTTAATAACCCATGTATCCAATACAGGTGTTTTTATTTCTCCTTTTTTATCCTCCCCTACAAAATGGGTAGCAAAACCTTCACTGCACTTTTCTGAACTAGACCCCATTATTTCCTGTCGAAGTTGTAACTGAAGTTGAACTTTTGAAACCACAGAAGGTACGTCTAAAAGAACACGAATAAGCTCTATAAAATAACCTTTTAAATTCCAGGCAACACTCCCTTGTCCAAAGGGATTATCACCCAGAAATCTCTGAAAGGGCGTAACCTGTTGCTGGAAAAGAAATATCTTTGCAATTCAATTGGCTAGCAGTCAAAACCCTGCTTAGATGTAGAGGGGAGAATGAGATTACTCTTACCTACAATCACCCCTGCTTCCAGTTGTCATATCTAGTTCTACAAATGTTTGAGACAGAAAGTATCTGCTTTGTTCAAAATGTATAGTCAGTATCACTTTTAAAGGAAGCTTTTATAAATTTCTGTTTCAATGGTGTTTAACCGTACTACATCTTAATTGTATTTACAGAACAGCAAGTAGTTCATGCTGAGGGTATAAAGTACATAATGCTGATATTCAGCAAATCTTTGGATAGTAAATAAGAAACTGAAATAACAGATTTACCAACAGATCCATTAGTTTTATTATTTGGGTGCATTAAAGATTTGGAATTAGCAGATGACAGGGAACTGGTCCAACATTTATTGACAGCAGAATGAACAACTACTTGTTCTAATTTAAGGACTCTGACACTGGATGACTGGTTAACTGGCGTATGGCACATAGTATATATGGTCAAATTGACCGATATGCTTATAGAATTGGAGAGTGTCTTACTGGTATAATATGATGCAGGAAAATACAAATCCACACATATCTGGGCAACACTGTAAAATATTTATTAATGTATTAAAATAACCAGTATAGGTATTCTTACTTGTATCTCCTAGGAGATTATATATTCAATCTATAAACTTAATTATTCACGTCTTTATCATTTATTCAGTCAAATTGTAAAGTATTTTGCTTTAATCTCTCCACTGGGGCCCCAACACAACCAAATGTGATGCCTAATATTTATTTTTCATAACCTTATAAAAACTTCAATTATTTTTGTCCAGGTGATTGGAGAGCTGTAACCCCACTCTGTTGATTGGTCTGCAGCTGATAACCCGCTTGTCCTCCTATTCATAACATGTTGTTGCCAGTGCTGCCAGCAGTACCAGCTGGCAAAGGGGCAGCGGTGTAGGGCCGAGCTCCTCGGCACTGCCCGCTGATAGGCTGGAACAAAGGACCAATAGCTCAGCAACCTAGCTGAGTGGCAGCCTCAGTGCCCCATGAGCATCAAGCATGGCAGAGAGCGGGACGGGGGATTGGTCAGGTGCAGGTATCTTTCTAAAGCCCGTGCAGAGGGTGTCCTAGCAACTGGCCATCGGCCAAATCCACTCCTCAGTCTGCTCACATAAACATTGGGAAATTTTCTGTGTGAGGGGGAGGGCGCACTTTTGGAGTACTCTTGTGTTATAATAGAATGTAATATTCTATGCTGCTATTGTACTACTGTATAGGTATCAAGATAGTACGGTATCATAAAATAAAGATAAAATTGTTAAAACAATGCAGTTATACCTTAAAAGCCAACTGAAACAAAAGTGTCTACAATTTCTGGTGGAAAAGGCACAGAGAAAGAGTCTCATGGATTTTGATGGTGGGGGGGGGCACTGTAGAGCTATGACACGACCACATAAAAAGCCCAGCCTTTCACAGGCACTTGTGGCTATCTTAAAACAGCACCAAGAGCAAAGCCTCTGAAGTTGACTTTAATTCCCAAGCAAGTCCATATAGGAGGAATTGATCCATAAGACAAATTAGTCCTAAACCGTTTTACAGCCAATGCTTCAACGTGCATTTTGAATCGAGCCCAGAAGAGGATAAGATGCTAACAAACTGACATATGACAGACAGTAATAATTTCCTGCCTGTAGGTTTCAGACAAAGGTCTGGCTATCACACTTTGGACTAATGAAGTTTCCAGGCCAACGTCACTAGTCCATCCCTGAGGCAACTGAAGGACCGATGACTGAAGCCAAATTCAACTTCTCTAGGAAAGATCACACACAGCCAGTATATCTACTGGAGTAGATAAAAGGCACCCTAATGGCCACCCTCACCCGAGTATCCAGGAAAAATGACACAGTGAAGAATACTGCAAGACAGAAACCTGCTTCATCAGAAATGCCACTCCATCCAAGACAGGTTGAACATTTCACCTAGATGACCAGTATGTTTGAGTACAAGCACATTCATCTTGTTTGGATTCTGTTTCAGCTTGTCAATTCATCCAGTGTTTTCACAGATGATTAAAATGTTTGGAGTAGTGTGTATGGGCTCCTGGGCTGCCCAGACAACAAGACCCTTCCTGGCCTCGCTGATGTGGTCCAAGGGAAAGCAGAGCAATACGTTTGGCACTAGCTTGGATGCAGGAATTGCCGGAAGGAGACGTACAGGGAGTCATCCAATCATCTTAGAAACTCGACTCTGGATTTGTGTGGGGTTTACTCCTTAGCCTTTTCTTCTCCCAACGATATTCCACAAGGCAGTGGAGGTTTAGGACCAGAGTTTTCCTTCTCCTAGATGGGCTATCTTCCCAGGTTGATGAGCTCCATCTGCCACTCACTTCTCTCTACAGAACATGCAGAAACTATCTTCTTGTCCATTGGACCCACTAATGGTCTTGTCTGCTCAATCCACCAGAGCCTGTCTTCACATGCAGGGGAAATCCCTAACTCCAAGGGATTGAGATCCCTTGACTATCCCCACCTGGTTTAGCTAGCCAGTTGAAGCTGTTTCCTGTGGTGTGTTTGCTGTCACATGCTGAGAGCTTCTAGGAGCCAAAGGTGAGCGCGAAGTACAAAGCGGGGACCAAAGGTGGACAAGCTACCCCAGAAGGAGCACAGCATGTCCTCCACCTCTGGCTGGGAAACAGGCAAATAAAACTGTTTTGTCTTTTGCTTTCAGTACCAGTGTTTCACATCTGTAGCAGCCTGACCCAGAAGCACCCAAGCAGCCCCTGTAGCAACCTCCAACACCCAAGGCCACACAGGGAATGAGCAACACAATGTTATCTTAAAAAACAATTTTAAAAATGAATGCTGTAACTTTTCCAAACATTCTCCATGACATGAGCCAGCAGAGATATAATGCTGGATGTAAAGTAATTTCAGTTCTGGAAAGCCTTAATTTAACACCTAAGAACTCAAGCATCAAGTACTGTAAGCAACTGCTGCCAAAACTTAAAACTGCCAGATTTGATAAGCACACAACACCTGCAAGCTATTTATCAAGGTCTAAATGGTGTCTCTCTTCGAACGCAGTGAGGCCTTTGCATGCATGCTTACCAGGGCAGTAGGCATCAAGGTCCAGTTTTGGTGCAGAAGAGAGAGTTGGTGAGCCAAGCTCAGATTCTGGAATTCGAGGGCTCTCAACAAATTTTGCCTTCCTTAGAGGAGCTTAAGAAGAAGGGAAACACAAAGGAAGGTCATGAGAAAGTGAACGGTAAACAACACATGGAAGCATTTAGCTAAACAAACTATGTCAGGCCCAGATCATGTTCCCTTTTGTAAAACCAAAAAAAGGGAACTCTACATTTCTCAGAAAAGAGGTGGGTCATATTAAAAATGCAAATTTCCACGCTGTCTTTTGAGAAAACGTACGTGAAGAAACCACCTCCAGGTGAAATAAAAACAGTTAATGGCACAACCCTACACATATTTACTCAGGAGCAAATTCCACTCTGTCCCATGGGGTTTACACCAATATAAGTATGGTTAGAATTGCATACTAAAGGTTATGTCTCCTGGACAGATTATGCACATGCACAAGTGATGGGACTAATTCACCCTCCGTTGTAATCTAAAGGAACTATATTTCACTGCCCATTCTATAAGCCACTTTGAACAAAAGAGCCATGCACCAGATTCCTTCCAGTTACAGCTTCCGCACAATCTCCTAAGGGCACACAAATATGTAACTGTGCAAATAATACCATCACTTTCTGCTAGACTGTTCTAGACAGACTTTAGCTTTTTCAGAAAACAGAAGACAGTATAACCGAGTCACATTAATGTGTGAAATGAAAGCAATCTCTTCCTGCAGGACATGCAAAAACCCACACAACCTACTTGGCCAAAGACCCTAGAAGGATAAAAAAAGTATCTGAACAAATGTTCTAAAACCAACATTGAAGAGCTTTCAAGCATCCAAAAAATTACCATCTTTATAGCAACCCAGCAGCTACCTAGCCTGACACCACCTTCCCGGGAGAAAGTTTCTGCAAAGGAAAACAGCACGTGCAAATTTCAATTTAGGAAGAATAAACAATCTTCACATTTAGTGAAGATTAATTTGCTATGATTAAATTTTGGGAAAAATTGTTTCCTAAAAAAAGAAGAAGAATTAAATCATTCACCTCTTTGAATTAAAGCAAGGAAGCAATGTGGGAGGCAGCCTATCATGTGAACTTGCATGCCAAAGAAGGTAGCTCAAGTATTTAAACAGATTCCACTTCATCACAGGTTGAAGACGCAAGCCTCCCAAAGGCTGACTTACACATTTGTGTGGGTAGTGAACAGATTTCTAGAACAATTTTTTAGAGCTTCATAATTACTGTTTAAAACATGTCAACCATGAAAGAAATGGTGCTGATTGCTGAATTCAGATTAAAGATATTTATAACTAAGTTACTATGTTCATCGTACATAAAACCATAACTAAATTACTCCATTGTTTTATAATACACAAATTATTTCATAAAGCAAGCATCTGTTAGACCTGAAAAACTAGATTGGAAGGGAAGCCAGAGTACTAGGTTTGACTGAAATACTCAGGATGTGAGCCCTCTTCCACCATGAGTCCCACTGGCAGATCTTGGGGAAGTTTGTAATCTCATCTTAACCTACCTCTGTTTGCGATAGCCTAAAATGCTCCTCTGAGTGACCTAAAGGGCACCAGGACTTAAATTTGAGAAAAGCATGCCTTCTGCTTATTCGCCCTGCAAATCACAGGACAAAAGTTGGTGTGACAAATCTGTAGGTTGAGCTGAGCTTGTGACAAAGCAATCGTGTGACTGCTTCAAAGCACTTAATTAAGAGACTTCGGGGTGAAGTGATAAACATTGTTCATAATTTCTATGCCACCTTTTGACCATGCAGTCCCTATGACAGTTTACAAACAATAACTTGAACCAACTTGACAAATCTCACAAGTCAAGACATTTAAACAAATAAAAAAGCAGAACACAGTGGGGAGGGAACCAGATTAAAACAAGAGTTCAATCAAGTGCTACTAAGTGCTTAGGTAAACAGAACTGTTTGACACCAAATTGATGGTCAAATATGAGCCTGATGGACAGTTTTTTGGGGAAATTCCATAAACAGGGTGCCAACTGAGAAGGCTATGCCCATGTTATAGCAAAGTACTTCAACTCTGCAGGTGGGACCTTTAACAGAGTCCTCAACAATTGGAGGAGTTTAATAAATTGACATCTGATCAAGCAATGAAAAAACTATACATGTTTTCAAAAAGAATTACACCAATTAGAATACGGATATCAAAAATAATGTTTTAATTTCTATAGATGGGTATGTCCATCAATGACATGAAGAAATAGTATTTTATAGGACAACAGCGGTTTTGTATGTGAAATAACATAAACACCTTCTGTGAAAGAGTGGTTAAACAAAATGTCAGAATATGCAATGATGACAGAATTACCATATTATCTTGGACCGAAAGAACAAAGAGAAAGAAGAATAAAATTCAGAGAAAAGTAGCCATGCTTCATCAAATATTGCATGATTAAGGCAAGAGAGTTTGTTTTTGCTTTATTTTGAAGAAATGCTAGAGGTGTTTAGCTAACATGTTCACATTAGTATGTTCAACACTGATGTATATTCCCATGTGTTTCTTTATAGTAATAAACAAAAACAAAAACGGGGAAATAGGAGCATGCGTTCCATCAGATACCCAGGTCCTAGGCTGTTTAGGCCTTTACAGGTCAAAGCAAACACTCTGATTTGTGCTTAGAAGCAAACGTGAAGCTAGTGAAGATCTTTAAGGGGTAACTGTGCCCCTGAAGGACCACGTGCGCAGCCTGGGAATCATTTTGGACTCCCAGCTGTCCATGGAGGCACAGGTCAATTCTGTATCCAGGGCAGCTATCTACCAGCTCCACCTGGTACGTAGGCTGAGACCCTACCTGCCTGCAGACTGTCTCGCCAGAGTGGTGCATGCTCTCGTTATCTCCCACTTGGATACTGCAATGCGCTCTACGTGGGGCTACCTTTGAAGGTGAGCCGGAAACTACAACTAATCCAGAATGTGGCAGCTAGACTGGTAACTGGGGGAGGCCACCTAGACCACATAACACCGGTCTTGAAAGACCTACATTGGCTCCCAGTATGTTTCCAAGCACAATTCAAAGTGTTGGTGTTGACCTTTAAAGCCCTAAACGGCCTCGGTCCAGTATACCTGAAGGAGCGTCTCCACCACCATCGTTCTGCCCGGACGCTGAGGTCCAGCGCCGAGGGCCTTCTGGCGGTTCCCTCATTGCGAGAAGCAAAGCTACAGGGAACCAGGCAGAGCGCCTTCTCAGTAGTGGTGCCCGCCCTGTGGAACACCCTCCCATCAGATGTCAAAGTGATAAACAACTACCTGGCATTCAGAAGACATCTTAAGGCAGCCCCGTTCAGAGAAGTTTTTAATGTGTGACATTTTGGTGTATTTTTGGTCTCTGTGGAAGCTGCCCAGAGTGGCTGGGGAAACCCAGCCAGATGGGCGAGGTACAAATAAATTATTATTATTATTATTATTATTATTATTATTATTAAGCACATGAGTGGCACTCATCACATTCATGTTTCCTGTCCTAGCCTCTTATTATTAGAAGAGGTGTGGCATTTTAGTAGCCCAGACTGTAAATCAGTGAAACTCTTCCGAGCAATTATTATAACTGTTGGAACTACACCGATGGTGGTCAAGATGACTCGACCCATGCATCCCAGTGGATAAGCTTGTTACTGGACCTAAGAACACACAGAAAGGTGTCAAAGCATACAGAATATGAAAGGGGCAGGCATGGAACTTATTACCAACAAAAAAAAACAGCAAATATAACTAAAAATATGTGAGCAGCTCTGTAGACAAAACCTGCAGGAACCAAATATATAACAGCACCCAGCTAAGCATATTTACCCTTAGTGGGACTTACGTTCCAAACTTATGCTCAACTGTGTTCAAAATTGCAGCATGAGCATGAGACAAAACAGAAGAGTTGGGAAAAGCAATCAAGCACACAAATATAAAGTTTACATAAAATATAAAGAGAGCCAGCAATAGATACGGTGGTGGGGAGTTCTGTGTTAGAACAGCTGTGATCGGTGTCATCAGCATATAAGCAATACTGAAACCTATGAGACTTATGATGTCACCCAGAGATGTGTAGAAAGAGAATATCTTAACATCAAGAACAAGTCCCTGAGTGACCCCAGCAAAGCTTTAAAGGAACTCTAGTATCCACTGCAGAGAAGCAGCACATTAATTGCTAGTTACACATCATCAACTTGTAAGATCCAATTACAGACGTTAAACAATGTGAGTCAGAATGGTGTAAAGAACAGAGTGCTGGACTTGCTCAGCCATGCAAATCTCTCTGTGGTTTTTGGAAAAGACATCCTCTTGTGGCATAACCTAACTCTGGGGTTATTGTGAGGCTAAAAGTACATTCCTTTAAAAAAAACAAACTTGTTAATTTTACATTATTTTGATAAGTCATACAATAATTACACAAAACAAAAACAAGAAGATCCTTATTCTGCTACATATTGGAAGTGCCTACACTTAAAAAAAAGAAGAGCTAAATAGCAATAGAGCATAACAGGTAAGCAATAGAGGTACCAGGAAGTCAGAATATAAAGGACTAATGATCATCAATAAGGAACACCATTAACAAGGAAAACGTAGCAGCATCACAACCCATTACATAAGGGCATACAAAATAAAAATAGTTTTAATCCTCTAAGGTCTTGCATATGACAAGTGGTAGAATCTATATAACTCAGAAAAGATAAACGCCATTGCAGGAAATAATCTGCAGGTATCTAATTAAAGGATCCCTTGATTTGTGATTACATATTTAACTGCAACAAGGAGTAAGGCAATCAAGCTTCCTAATATAATGCCTGTAGATTCAAATAGCACTCTGAAATCTGTAATGTTCTTGATATACTGAACAACCTGAAACCAGAAAAGAACAGATCTTTGGATAGTTCTCTCAGCAACAGAACAATGTTCCAGGGGAATAAATCTGCACTCCCCCCACCCTCTAATTTAAAGAAGAAAAATCTAAATTAATTTGACCTAAATGTAATGGTGTGGAATGCCAGCTAAAGAAAACACGAAATGCTAATTCTCTAATATTAAGAGACAAATAAAATTAAGGACATGAGATTCAAATTTTATCCCAGACCTACCCTCCTGATTAAGATCCAAACTCCTGGGGAATTTCTTTACTTACAGAACTCAATAGGCTTATATATAAAAGACAGGGGTGTATTAAGTTATGGCTGGCCTTGGTAGGCAAGCATTAGTTTCTACTAGCCAGCTATGAAGTCCAGTCCCACCTTGATAGCACAGAAATATTATTTTACTCTATAAGCACAGATATTGTCTTGATCAATTTATGCTTTCGTAGCACAAGTCTACATAGGCTAAGAGTCTACTTCGCAGATTCAGCCCCCCCCCCCAAGTTCGCTAGGGTTTCATTATTTTAAATCAAAATTCATGATTAAATCACATGTTGGTATGTAAGTTCCTTTATTAAAGGTCTTAAGAATGGGTGATTTATTTCCTTTTTCAACTGCCTATGGAATGATCTGCTCCAGTCTTGGAATCTATCACAAGCAGATGCCACATTGCTCTTAATTCCTAGTGAGAAAATCCAAAATATGACAAGATATATAACTCAGAGCTAAACACTTCTATTAGCCAAATAAGTTTTATTTTAAAAATAAACTGAGGTAGGTATCTGTTTAGAAGAGGGAGTGGGATGGCAGAAATCTGCTGCATTAATTAAAAATACTGCCTAACTACCAATTTCAAAGGCTCTTTTTCTGCTGGCTGAAATACAACCTTTAGCTTTTAATTAGAAATGCAAACAATCTTACAAATATTTTTAACATATAAACTATTAGTTTGAATTAGAAAATGCATCAAAGAAAGGAAAAGAAGTTTCCAGTTTGCGCTGGGTTATTTTCCTCACATTTGCTTTTAAATTTATTTCTAATTATTTTTGGTATTTGGTCCCTTGCAGTTCAAGCTAGTAGTTTGCTGCTAATTGACTTTATAGCCAAGAGTTAGGTTTACAAACTATTTAAGGATCACAGAATCACAACTGTTTTTAAGAATATGACTATAATTTTATAAGTAGTAGAAACACACCAAATGTTCATATTTCTTGAATTCAAAACTGCTTCACAAATGATACAGCTAAACCTTGCATGATTCACTTTAGTCACTAGGCAGAAGAATGGCTAAATTAAGCAACACAAACTAAGGGCTTTTTTCCAGCATTGCTTTGCACTCCTCTGTTCCCATTTTACATCTTTGGGTACAATAAAAGCATTTTTAGCATCTTGTTTAAATGAATGCATTTCAATATTTTATTAAAAGTGTCCAAATATCCTTGATACATATTTGTGACTACCTCATCTTCACCCCCAAATTTAGTTTTTCACTCTTTTGCCCTCATTCACCTCAGGGATTATTTTAAAAATAAAATAAACCATAGGCTTTATGGTAAAGAAGAGTGTTATAAATAAATATAGTTTTCATCATTAAGTAGAGAGGTCTGTCATACAGCTTCTCAAACTTTGTGCTTCTAAAACTTTGCATCCTGACATGTTCCTGGGTAAGTTTATTTCCTTGTTTATTTAACATATTTTTATTCTACTCTTCAAGATCCCAGAGTGCATTATAACTGATTGGTAATAAAATAATTGCCAACAATATAACTGCCAACAATAAATAAAGCACCAATTAACACATTAACAGGCTGAAAATATAAAATAACAGCACAATAAAATAAGCTTCACCGCAGCAGAGACCAATGAATCACTCAAAGGCCTAGGAGGTAAATAAGTAAGTCTTTAAGTTGGTGCCAAAATTGATAAGAGATAGCATCATTTAGATTTGGAAAGGAAGGGCTTTGCAGAGTCAGGCCATCTATACAAAGAATGCCCTTTCTTGTGTCAGCGTATACCATGGGTAGGCAAACTAAGGCCCGGGGGTCGGATCAGGCCCAATCACCTTCTAAATCTGGCCGCGGACGGTCTGGGAATCAGCGTGTTTCTACATGAGTAGAATGTGTCCTTTTATTTAAAATGCATCTCTGGGTTATTCGTGGGACCTGCCTGGTGGTTTTACATGAGTAGAATGTGTGCTTTTATTTAAAATGCATCTCTGGGTTATTTGTGGGGCCTGCCTGGTGCTTTTACATGAGTAGAATCATAGAGTTGGAAGAGACCACAAGGGCCATCGAGTCCAACCCCCTGCCAAGCAGGAAACACCATCAGAGCACTCCTGACATATGGTTGTCAAGCCTCTGCTTAAAGACCTCCAAAGAAGGAGACTCCACCACACTCCTTGGCAGCAAATTCCACTGTCGAACAGCTCTTACTGTCAGGAAGTTCTTCCTAATGTTTAGGTGGAATCTTCTTTCTTGTAGTTTGAAACCATTGCTCCGTGTCCGCTTCTCTGGAGCAGCAGAAAACAACCTTTCTCCCTCCTCTATGTGACATCCTTTTATATATTTGAACATGGCTATCATATCACCCCTTAACCTCCTCTTCTCCAGGCTAAACATGCCCAGCTCCCTTAGCCGTTCCTCATAAGGCATTGTTTCCAGGCCTTTGACCATTTTGGTTGCCCTCCTCTGGACACGTTCCAGTTTATTAGTGTCCTTCTTGAACTGTGGTGCCCAGAACTGGACACAGTACTCTAGGTGAGGTCTGACCAGAGCAGAATACAGTGGCACTATTACTTCCCTTGATCTAGATGCTATACTCCTATTGATGCAGCCCAGAATTGCATTGGCTTTTTTAGCTGCTGCGTCACACTGTTGGCTCATGTCAAGTTTGTGGTCAACCAAGACTCCTAGATCCTTTTCACATGTACTGCTCTCAAGCCAGGTGTCACCCATCTTGTATTTGTGCCTCTCATTTTTTTGCCCAAGTGCAATACTTTACATTTCTCCCTGTTAAAATTCATCTTGTTTGTTTTGGCCCAGTTCTCTAATCTGTCAAGGTCGTTTTGAAGTGTGATCCTGTCCTCTGGGGTGTTAGCCACCCCTCCCAGTTTGGTGTCATCTGCAAATTTGATCAGGATGCCCTTGAGTCCATCATCCAAGTCGTTGATAAAGAGGTTGAATAAGACCGGGCCCAAGACAGAACCCTGTGGCACCCCACTAGTCACTCTTCTCCAGGATGAAGAGGAACCATTGATGAGCACCCTCTGGGTTTGGTCAGTCAGCCAGTTACAAATCCACTGATTGGTAGCATAGTCAAGTCCGCATTTTACCAGCTTCTTTACAAGAATATCATGGGGCACCTTGTCAAATGCCTTGCTGAAATCAAGGTAGGCTACATCCACTGTGTTCCCTTCATCTACCAGGCTTTTAGAATGTGTGCTTTTATTTAAAATGCATCTCTGGGTTATTTGTGGGGCCTGCCTGGTGGTTTTGCATGAATAGAATGTGTCCTTTTATTTAAAATGCATCTCTGGGTTATTTGTGGGGAATTCGTTCATTTTTTCACCAAAAATATAGACCAGCCCCCCACAAGGTCTAAGGGACAGTGGACCGGCCCCCTGCTGAAAACATTTGCTGACCTTATCTCAATATGGTGCAAGACCATCAAAAGGGAACGCCCAGTTGCACAACAAGGGGTTTCCTCCTTTCCAAGGGTTTTTTTCTATTTCACTGGACAGAGCATTACTTGAAACATAGACAAGTTTAGAAGCAGGTTCTGAAAGAGTGAGTAACTTTACAGGCAGGTCCCACTTCAAAGCACTGAGAAGCATCAGCTTTAACAGTTACTTGTACAGAGTGTTAGAAATTAGCCAGATACGGGTCCAGTGGCACAGGTTCAGTGGAGAACTCTGGATGCTAGGTTGGCGACTGACATCTCCACCTGGCTGGCCTCTCCAGCCTTCTTAAACAGGTAAGCAGGAGGGCTTATTTGTTGCATTTAAATCCAATCTTTTTCTCCAAGGAGTACATAGTTTACCCCCCTCTTCAGCTGATCCCTACAGCAACCCTGTCAGGTGGGTTAAGAGGCTGTGACTGGCCCAAGGTCACCCAGTGAGCTTCATCACCCAGTGGGGATTTGAACCCTGGCCTCCTAGGTCCTAGTCTGACAAGCTAACCCCTAATAATAATAATAATAATAATAATAATAATAATTTTATTTATACCCCGCCCTCCCCAGCCAAGGCCGGGCTCAGGGCGGCTAACAACCAATAATAAAAACAAGTTGAATGAATACAACTTAAAAACAAGATTAAAATACAACATTAAAACATTAAAATCCGGCCTCATCACAGGAGGAGAAAACAAAAAAAGAAAGGGGGGAATCAATTGACTTCAAACCACACTGGCTTCCAAGACTACGTCTGCTATGGGGCAACTATATAAATTAAGTAGCTAAATATGGGGAAGGTAAAACGTCACTTAGAGAAGGATCTAAAATATTTCCCTTGAAACTTGAATTTGTTTTATTCTGGATTGTTTTATTTGATGTTTTAATGTGTTGTAAACAGAGATTTTTTTTCCCTTTAAAATATAAAGCGGTTTAGAAATGAAATGAACAACCACCCCCACGGGGGGTGGGGGGTGGCGGCGCCTAGACATTCTGTTGTGGCAACCACAACCTACGTTTAAGGTGCCATTTGGCAATTAGTTTATATTTTTGAGTTTCTAGCACTGCTTGCACACTGCTCTTATCAATGTCGCTCCATGTACCAGTCAGTGTTAGAAACTGGGATATGAAATGGCACCTTAAACCTAAGTTATGGGTGCAACAACAGAATGTTCAGGTGTGCTTTTTATAATAAGAATACAAAGCTGAGAATAAATGAACTGCAGCTAAAATATTGTGTTCATTTTTCACATGGTCTAGTCCTTTCCCTGCCCACCCCCCTAATATTCTTAAGAGGGTCTCTTTTCCAGTCTTCAGAGAGTAGCTGGAAGTGGGGAGGCAGAAAAAGGTCCTCCTTTCCTTCCACTCTGCAGTTTTAATCTGAAATCTTAGGTGCAGTACTACACACAGAACTCAGAAACTGCTTGTGCTAATCAAATTCCCTGTTGCAAAATGTGCCTAGAACAATGGGAGTTTCAAACACTGGTACCAGTTATTGAGACAGCAGATGCAGTTAGGGAACAGCAGCATGGTACTGTAGTGGAGAGTTTCTTTGCCCGTGCTTACATTTATGTTCCACCTTCTTTACACCATGAAGGCCAAGATGGCATACATGTGATTTCCAAGAGGTCTCCCATACAGGTACTGGGAAATACAATTCAACCAACCTGTCCTTCACCTACAGAAAACATGTTTCTGGGGTGGCCTGTGCATTTCTGCAATTTCTTGTCCAGCCTGAGAGCCGATACAATGCTGTGTGGTAGGAGGGAGAGGAAGAGGAGAAAACACAAAAGCATTGCTTGGCACAGCCAATTCTTTCCTTTCGCCATGTACCAGCTCCCAGTACGTTTCTGAGCACAATTCAAAGTGTTGGTGCTGACCTTTAAAGCCCTAAACAGCCTCAGTCCAGTATACCTGAAGGAGCGTCTCCACCTCCATCGTTCTGCCGGGCACTGAGGTCCAGCGCCGAGGGCCTTCTGGCGGTTCCCTCGCTGTGAGAAGCCATGTTACAGGGAACCAGGCAGAGGGCCTTCTCGGTAGTGGCACCCGCCCTGTGGAACGCCATCCCACCAGATGTCAAAGAGAAAAATAACTACCAAACTTTTAGAAGACATCTGAAGGCAGCCCTGTTTAGGGAAGCTTTTAATGTTTAATAGGTCATTGTATTTTAGTGTTTTGTTGGAAGCCGCCCAGAGTGGCTGGGGAAACTCAGCCAGATGGGCGGGGTATAAATAATAAAGTGTTGTGATTCGAGGACCCGATCCCCACTTGGGGAATAAAGACACGTGGACACAGTATATAAGGTTAATGGGTAAGGAAAAGGCCACAACTTTCTTGATTACAGCATGTGAGAAGGTATTGGCTTAGGCACTGGACCACGGAGGAGGGGTTAACCACCAGTAGGGGGAGCCTGTTGATGCTAATACAACTATAGGCTCTCTCCTGATGTCACCGAGGGTCGTGCCATGGCCCCCCGCCACACAGGCATCGGACAGGATCCACGACCGCCGGATTCCTTTAGCGGAATACCCAAAATTGTTGGCAAAGGCGATGGCCACACCTTGCCCCCCGAAACACCAACAACACATTCCAATGCCTAACCGCCAAATACCACGAAAGTTGTGACGGTTGCTACAAGGTAGGCGAAAAAACCAAGAGGCCGGGCCAATTTAGCCAATTGGAAAAAACTCCTACCAGGCCCCCTGGTTAAACAGGGTGACCAACCAGAGGTCCATAGCAAAGTCTCAGGAAAGCTAATCTAAAGGGAGTAGATGGCGGGTGACTCAAAGAAAATGTGTGTGCAATGGCTGGGATGGCTGACACGGCCGCGTTTGAGCGGCAAGCCACGCCCCCACCGAGCTTCCCTATTGGGTGCCCAACCGGGGAGGGGCGTGATAGGCTTTGTTGTTGCTGTTGTTGTTGTTGTTGTTGTTGTTGTTGTTGTTTCTACCATTTGTTTTATTTCAATGTATTACCTGCCCTCTTTTTAGACTCAATGCAGGTAACGGCATTCATAAGCTCTCTCCAGAAAACGTTTTCAGTAAATGGCAGATGGCATCTAGCAATAACACATGCCTCTATCTGGTTCTAGACCATGGAAGCAGCAGAAAGCTGTGTAAACCCTGCTGAAACGACTGCCACAATCAGACAAAGAATTTCACCCACAGATTGTTCAAGAAATACTGCTCTGGACATAACATTTAGAACCGCATACAGTTTGGAGATTATCAGAGCATGGATAATGCAGGCCTATCCAGGAGTCAAGAGGGGGTGGGGTGGAGCGGTTCTAGCCGGTGCACTTTATAGTGAAAGGGACTTTATACCATGGATGTCAGTTCGGCATCCAGCAACAAAGGAATGTCACAATGCAGTGTCAATTCGATTGAGCCATTCTGCAGCAAAAAGGAATCTTGCAGGGCTGATTTAACTGCGATTCCACCAGCACTTGAAAGAGCAGTGAAGCTGGTGGCCTTGTGCTACCTCAACTGAAAACAAGATTCACATACACACAGAGACACCAATTAAAATTAATGGATTTCTGCCATCCCCACCTGAAAGTTGCTAAAAATGTCCCTTTCTTTATGAAGCATGAATTCTAATTTTGACTGGAAACTTTTCCAAAGCATATGTGGGGATCACATTTTTCTTACCTCACTTTCCCTTTTGCAACAAATCCCCATGAAAATATTTGCATAATGTGACTTCTTTAAAGTGCAAAATTAGGCAAATCCCAACAGGTTTTCAATATGATTTTACTATGGCTGGGCTTCTGAAAACCTTGGGTGGGCCCAATGGATATCTGTGTGTTTCTGTGTGCTTTTTCTTTTCTTTTTTTCTTTTGAACAGGAAACCGCACCCCACCCCCACCCCCACCCCATGGCACAACACAAACTGTTTATGAGGCTCCCATCTATTTTCACCCATGATCCAGCATGACCTCTCTTAGAATCCAGGTCCTTTTTAACAGGAATCAGGGGACCACAAGAAATGCATAAATAACACTTGTTTATCTTTCATCTTTTTATATTGCAGGCAACAAGCTTCTGAGATTTGTTATGGTGATAGTTATCTCCTTTTCTCAAAAACTTGTCGGTAAAAGTCATTAGGATAACCATAAGCAACTAAATGAGAATTCTTCATAGAGTAAGAATACACAGAAACAACTTCGGAGACCTTGCTTCCCAAAAGCAATGATGGGAAGCATCTCTCACTTGGAATTAGTGGGCTTTCATTTTGCATTATATCAGCACCAATATCTTTTTTAAAAATGCACTTTTTTATTAATCATTATAAATATCATTCCTAAACCATAACCTCAAAAAGCCTCATTATGGTGTACAAATGTGAGAGAACATATGCTAACAGCAACCAATTATGGCTAAATAGGACAGTGTGAGAAAGTTAACAGTTGATGATTTTAAAAATCCCTTCTGGTATGACAAGCCGCACTGAAAAATGCATCCATTACAATCACTACCAGAAATCCAACAAAAGTATAACAGAGACTAGCAAAGCTGGGATACTTCTTGTCCTTTGCTTATACTTCCTCAAAGCCTTGCTCAGTGATGACACTAAGGGAGGGTCCAGCCATGTTCCCATGAGGAAAAGCATCAGCAAGATGAGAACTAGGCTTTGCACTGTGGAAACTGGGTAAGCCCAGCTTGTTAGTGAAACAGAGCTGTAGCTCAGACACAGAGTCCATGCTTTGAATTAAAGAGACCCCATTCAACAAACATGGGATTGGTGGGCCTTCCTCCACCTCAAAACAGTTGCACTTTCCTAGCCGTTGGGTTGGGATTCTGTCCTTCCTCAGGAGAGAGTCAATGCTATAAGAGGCAAAGCAGCCTTTGCCAATCTAAGGTAAAGGTAAAGGTAAAGGGACCCCTGACCATTAGGTCCAGTCGTGGCCGACTCTGGGGTTGTGGCGCTCATCTCGCTTTATTGGCCGAGGGAGCCGGCGTACAGCTTCCAGGTCATGTGGCCAGCATGACTAAGCCGTTTCTGGCGAACCAGAGCAGCACACGGAGACGCTGTTTACCTTCCCGCCGGAGCGGTACCTATTTATCTACTTGCTCTTTGACGTGCTTTCGAACTGCTAGGTTGGCAGGAGCAGGGACCGAGCAACGGGAGCTCACCGCATAATGGGGATTCGAACCACCGACCTTCTGATCGGCAAGTCCTAGGCTCTGTGGTTTAGCCCACAGCGCCACCCGCGTCCCTACTTTGCCAATCTGGCGCCCTCCAAATGCTGTCTGACTACAATTTCCATCCACTCCAATCAGCATAGTTGCTGTGGCCTAATAATAAACAAAGGGCACCAGGCTAAGGCAAAAAGCGACCAGTCTGGGCCGTGGGCAGCAGTCCAGAAGCCACAGGACAAACCAGGAATGAGCAGCTAGGCAAGACTCAAGAGCAAGGCAGAATCAAGGACAACAGCCCAGGAGAGGATCTAGGCCCGCAGTGTAGCAAAAAGCAAGAAGCTGAGGTCTGCAAGAAGGATGCACTTTTACTCAATACGATAACAGTGAACATTTCTTGGCACTGCTTGCATTATTCCATCCACCCATCCTTTTTTGGCTGAATAGCAGATCACTTTCGGAACCATTCCTAATGCAAGAAGCGAGAACAAAAACACATTTTAATGCTTTTGTTGCTGAAGTAGTTTAATCTCTTGATTCTATGTGATTTACTCCATACTTAAATCCATTTAGCTTGCTAATAATATAATTGCATTTTCTATTTACATTATTTTGTTGTGACATGCCATTTATGATTGAGCTGGTATTTAATTAGGAAATATTTATTTAGACTTCTTTTTTAGAAACATTATTAATAAAGTACAATTGAAAAATAGCATGTCAGCTCCCAAAAGAAATAGGCTTAATTATGGTATTTTTATTTATTTTTTAAAAGAGCTTTGTAGCTTGATGGTCTAATCTACAACACACATACCTGACATGCTATTTTTCAAGCCTCAAATGTCAACAGAAGAAGTATTGAAATCCACAATATACATATGAGATTTCAACCTTCTCACTCTGCATGGAATTCTACAGCTGACAATAGAATTGAGAGCTATCTTGTGTTTGAGGTTGCTTTTCGTGGGGGGGGGGCATTGCTGTGGCATTCCATCCTCTCTTTCTATAACAATATACCTTACAAACCATATCAAAATATCAACAATGCAATCAAAATTACGAAAACAACGTTACACCAAAATATTAAAAGCAGAGGCCTAGAGTAAAAGTCAGTTTCAAAAGTCAGTTTCTCAAAAACGTCTACTGGAATATTACCATTTTTACAGACACTAGAGTGAGGAGGAAGTGAGCAATCCCACGATTAAGGGATCCCCAGCTTTACATCTGCACTGGTGACTGAAAGGGACAAATTAAGGCATTCAGGGGGAAACCTTCTGCGAATTTTCTATTTGCTGAATTGAACAGGAGCTGGGCAACAGTGTATCCATGCAGTCTAATATTTGCTTCTGGCTTTTCTGCAGTATAAGGTTTCCGCATTGTGTAAGGTTCAATAACTGAGTGGCCTCTGAGCCAAATCTGGCTCTCTAGTTGTACTAAAGGTGAAAGAAGGGTATGGGGACAGTGATAGCAATGGTAATGAGACTTTCTGGCAGACTGCTTGGGTGTGGGGCAGCAAATCTGCCCCACTATCCTGTACTCCTCCTCAAGTTTCACCACAAGGCTTTTTATTGCTGACCACAGCAGGATAATTTTTATTGATTTTAAATAAAGCAAACATCCAGCCATTGCAGATTAAGCTAAGTGTTCCTGCCCCCCTCCACTTAAATAATGAATTCTCTTGCCAGAAGCTGACTCACATGCTGGACACTAACCAGTTACTATCTAATACTGCAATGAGCGGCCTTTGGTGTTAAAATGTTTTAAGTGCTGCAGTGCTATTGATTCAAATAGTTCAAGACATGTAGCAATCCATTTCTAAATAGCAAGACCACTCCAAACATAGCTCAGGTTCTAGACCTGCTTATTCCGCGAGCCTTAATGAGCCTTATTCTGTTGCATCTAAAAATCACAATTATGAAACAATAGTGGTGGCTGCCGTAGTACAAAATCTAAGCTGAAAAAAACAACACAAAATTATTGAAGGGTGCTCGGGCCTGAAAACAAATTAGGGGACTCAACAATGCTTAGACTCAATCTAAAAGCCACCGTGATTCATCCAATGAAGCTGAAGGACAGACACAAACAAGTACTACTTTGAACTACGGAAAAGTATGTAATTCATAACTGCACAGTGTCATGGTGGCCACCACTGTGATGGTTTTAAAGGGGGGATTAGACAAATGTGGGTGGCGCTGTGGGTTAAACCACAGAGCCTAGGACTTGCCGATCAGAAGGTTGGTGGTTCGAATCCCCGTGACGGGGTGAGCTCCCGTTGCTCGGTCCCTAGCAGTTCGAAAGCATGTCAAAGTGCAAGTAGATAAATAGGTACCGCTCCTGCAGGAAGGTAAACAGCGTTTCCGTGCGCTGCTCTGGTTCGCCAGAAGCGGCTTAGTCATGCTGGCCACATGACCCGGAAGCTGTACGCCAGCTCCCTCGGCCAATAAAGCGAGATGAGCGCCACAACCCCAGAGTCCGTCACAACTGGACCTAGTGGTCAGGGGTCCCTTTACCTTTAGACAAACTTATGAAGAATAAGTCTATTAATGACTACTAGTCACAATGACTGTGTGCTCTCTTCCCGTACTGGGAGGTGGGTATTCCTCTGGATACAAGTTGAAGGAGAACACTAGCAGGAAAGTGATGTTGCACTCATGTCCTGCCTGAGCACTTCCCATAGGCATCTGATTGGCCATGGTCAGAATAGGATTCTGGACCATATGAGCTTTGGTATGATCCAGTGGGTGGGGAACAGGTTATTTTTTAATATACACACGCTGTTATTATCATCATCAACTTCATCATCATCATCAATTTATTTATAGCCTTCTGCACTATCATCTCAGGGTGGTGTACAACATAAACAGCAAAACAAGTTAAAAACACAAAAAGCTGACACATTTAGAAGAGAACTAAAACAATACAAAATACAGTACAGTACAGTCACTCATGGCAAAAACCCATTTATCCAGCCGGAAAAGCCTGTTAGAACAAAAATGTATTCACTTGTTTCTGGAAAGTGGAGACAGTGACACTCTTATGGGAACCATTTGCTCTATGGGATTTAAAGGGTGTGTATTTATGTTCATTTTGCACAACTTAAGGGCAGTTTAGAGTATTTTCAACTTTATGATTGTCAATGTATTCCTGAATGTCACACACTTTGCTAAGCAAAAAAGGTAGAGGTAATTATAAAAGTTTTGTAGACTGGAATGCTTAGCTGCACCGTGTGATGGTTTCTTTGGATAGTCATGATTTTTCAAATGACTTCCAATTTTAAATTATTCTAAACATACCTTATTTAATGTTTATTGCATGTATGTATGTTATCTCCATGGTAAGTCACCCACTATTAGAGGAAGTAGCATCTTGACTATTGAAAGGCTAGGCTCTTTTAAATAGAGAACTGCCTATTTTTCACAAATGATTTTAGTCCTAGAAGTAGTCTAATAAACTCCAGGCTAAGCTTATAAAATATGAACACAAAAATCAAATATCTGGGATTCTACTTTTAATTTCTGCATTTTTGTGTACCATTAGAAAATTCTAATTATACATGGTTTTATTTTTCATTTGTGGGGATATACTGCTGTTCACCAGGCACCAGAGATAAGGAAACACACAGTAGTAATAGTAATAGTAATAGTAATAGTAATAGTAATAGTAATAGTAATAGTAATAGTAATAGTAATTTTATTATTTATAGCCCATCGTTCCGGCTGGGTTTCCCAAGCCACTCTGGGCGGCTTACACCTACCCATCTTATGTATTCTGCCCTGAAGAAATCAATTCACTTAATACTTCAGTTTCAGCTAAAAGCTGCACTTTCACATTATGGCATAAAGAAGAAATAAACACCCAATAATAAATACCCAAGAACTGTTCACTCATATGTGACAGTCTTGCAAAATAAATCCACAAAATCTCCCAGTCAACAAGAACTTTTGCTAATCGTACATACAATATACATTCCAGCGGTATGTAATGTTGCGTAACTCTTGTTAAGTCTGTTGTAACAAACACAGCATAGAGTCTTGCAGTACATTTAACAGAATAATTGCAGCACAGGCTTTTGGGTGTGTTTTTTTGTGGACCAAAAAACACTTCATCTGATGCATAATACAGTAATCTTAGTAGGTCTTTGTAGTACATTTAAGGTTGGCTCTGATAGGAATATAGATGATGGCTTTCAGCTGATAACTGGTTCTTTGTCCCAGCCTCCAAGATACTGTAAAACGGGAATGAACAGTCTTTGACAAGCTTCTAGTGAGTGATGGTTTAGGTGACTTAATGGAATCTCCATTTCAGAAGATGTATATCTCTGACAATCTGCCCAGGACCACTGATTTGGTCTCTTGGTGATTACTAGCTAGTGTATCTCAATGGAACCTCTATACAGTGGTACCTCAGGTTACATATGCTTCAGGTTACATACGCTTCAGGTTACAGACTCCACTAACTCAGAAATAGTACTTCAGGTTAAGAACTTTGCTTCAGGATGAAAACAGAAATTGTGCTCCGGCGGCGCGGCAGCAGCGGGAGACCCCATTAGCTAAAGTGGTGCTTCAGGTTAAGAACAGTTTCAGGTTAAGAATGGACCTCTGGAACGAATTAAGTACTCAACCCGAGGTACCACTGTATGCAGAAGCTCTATACCCCTGAGTATGGTATACTGTGGGGTTTACAAAGACTGTGGTTAAGGATCCTACCTAGATGGCTTTTCAAACAGGTTTTTGACAAATTCATGGGGACAAAAATTCACAGTGACTACTCTGGTTCCCTGCTACTGATTCCCATTTGACACTTACATACGGTTTAGCTCTGACAGTTTGCCAGGCTGCAGCAAACTGGTCCTGAGCATAAATAAGACAAATAACTCTTCGGGTGACTTGGCAGGTCCAGGCATGGTGCAGACACTCCAGACACAACAGGTACAGCAAACTGAAGTACAAATATTGAAAGCTAGGATCTCCATGATAACAGTAGAAGTTTTAATGTCCCCTATTCTTCCACCAGCAAGGAGGGTGAGAATTCACGGTCGTTCTATCATGGTAATTAGATCAACATCTTGATGTTCAGGGGGACATGCAACTCTACTGGATCAGATACAACCTTTCCACCTTCGGTGCTTAGAATTTGCCCCTCCACAAGTCCTGGTGGTTTATTTGAAAGGGATATCCTGGACAGAGAACAAGTCTGTCCTTGAATTTTCTGGAAAGGAAAGATAGAGGAGCGGACAGGCCTTACTTAGGGTGTAAGTATTGCGCCATATTATGGTCTAAGCTATTAAAGAACAGGACTATGTTCTACCGAAAATATGATCTCGAAGACAGAACAATGACCCATGTCTATTGTAGTGCGCTCAGTTTTCTAACAATCCACCCTAAGGGCCAACTTACACAACACTGTTAAATGCTGAAAAATATCACTTGCGTTCTGAATGCCAACATGACAAAACTATGTTTAGGGAACCATTCTACCTTTCAAGGAAAGAGACAGAGCACTGCATTTGTTTGACTTAGGGTATTTACTGCCTCTGTTTTTCTGAATTTTTGGTGAGATGAGGGTTGGTTAACATATCTGGAGGCACATTTACATATGTACAAAGCACATTTATGTAACAAATGAATTCTTTAGTAGAATCCCAGCTTTCATTTTATATATTTGGTAACCCTCGGGGATTGAAGTGGCATTATCTGAAAGCCTGATGGGAAAAACACAAAATAAAATCCAAATGACATCCAAGCTCATAATGTTTTTTAAAACCTCAGAAATCTTTGAATCTGTCAGGACTTCTCAAACACTGACTCATTTGTATCACAAAACTATACATCCTGTTCTATAACATCTATATGTCAAGGTCTATAATACAAATGTATCAAAGCTTAAGATACTGACCATAGCTAAATTACGGTATACTATATATTCTTAGAATTCTTTTTGACTCTGAGAGACTACTGCAAAGGAACTGCATTAAACAAAACACAATCGTTCCATAACTCACCATGCCTGCTATTAAAAGTACTCTTGTTTCTGTAGGAACAAAAGGAGGAGACACTTTCACTCCTACAGGAATTACAGCCTAAAATGATTCTAAAAATATGCAGCTAATGTGGAATATCACAAGACAGAAGTCAGGCGTATGGACAGCTTTCGCAAGTTACTCCATTAAAAGACTCAAGCTGAAAATAAACCTGCCACTGCATGCTATATTTATTCAAAGAAACCAAGTAAATGTTGAAATTAACTCTGAAGTTATGAGATTCAACCTCTCTCTCTCTCTATATATATATATTCACAGTACCTAACCACAAGACCCTCTAGCTGATCAATTCTATTTAAAGAAGTCTTCTCTCTTGGTTTCTGTTTTTTTATAGGCCAGTGATTCTTAGGTTACACACCCAGTAAATACAATTTCTGGAACATGTATGCATGGACAAACTCATATATTCACCCCTTTGGGGGAAAATCAGAAATGGATCATTGGATACTTAATATTTGTAAGCACAGCCCAATGCAAAATACTGTAGTCAAAATCATTGTTTAAGAATATCATGTTTTTCTGCTTTTAAAAGCTCATCTTGGTTTTCCATTATAAAACTCAATTATAACAAAAATGGAAATTACTGGAGTCTTTTATTCACTTCCCTCTCTTGTATCCTGCAGGGGAGAGGAAAGCATTTTGTCTGGGCCTACAAAAGGCTTCAGTACTGACCACTACAAGGCCAGCACAGAGTAGCTTCACAGCCACCCTGAACCAGTACAGAGCGCCCATTATAAAACGGAAGAGTGCAGGATCAGTAAAATGCATATGGGCACAAAACTTGGATCCACTATCACTGTCTACCTGGACAGACAACCAGAATGACTGTCCTATCACTTATCTCCATTTAACAGAGATGCCAGAAGATCTACCAAGGTGTCACTAGTACCACAGGGGTACAAGAGTAAGGATGCATTCTTCACTCACCCAAGAAAGCAGAGCCTGACTTGGAATTCAGATCTTATACCAACGAAGTTCTGTCTAACTCTGACATTCATTAGACAAAGTTGTCAACCTCAGAGCTTTTGGAGGTCCTGCAACCCTGATCCTCTGACCTGCAACCAATCCTCCCATCTCACCTAACTGCTGCCATTGGTAGGTTCCATACATCTAGGTCTGGTGATATTTTTCTCTCCCTCTTGTCCCCTTCATGGTCAAGACATGGCTGCTGCTGCTGTAGCTGCGCTTACTGAAGAAAGTAATAATCCAGCACATGGGTTATGGCACACCACAGAATATTCTGCTCTCTCATGTAAGTGGCCTGCCTTGACCTTTTTTCTTAAGGAACTAATACTTTGAAACCATCAGAAGAACAAGCTGGGAAAGAGTATTTACATAAAACAAATAAAATATGCACCACTGACAAAGCCTGCCAAGCTAGTTAAAGCAGATCCCTTGAAAATATTGTTTTCTTTTTTGTTTCTCCAATACAGAAAGCAAGGTGTGTGTGTGTGTGTGCTTTAATTTTGTACACAAGAGCAAATTGCTTCCTGCCTTACATAACCAGCTATGACTCTACTGAAAGATACAGGGATTCCCACTGCGTTGCAGAACTTGCTAGAATGCTTTCTTGCCGGTGTTGTAAATAAAAATCACTTCTACTGGGGGGGGGAATAATAATATTTGTTTACAAGAGGTAGAGATCATATGGATCAGAGCATACATAAGAAGAGCCAAGCAGAAACTCTTCCTAAAGAAATTTGGCTAAATGAGGCCTGTGAAGTGTGAGTGTAGTGGTTAAAGTATTGAACCAGGGCCTGGGAGATAAGGATTCAAATCCTCACGCAACCATGAAGCTCCGTGGGTGACCTGACCTTGAGCCAGTCACCGTCTCTTAGCTTCATCTACATCACAAGAAACTGAGTGGTGGTGAAGTATATCCACCACCATGTACTCCTTGGAGGAAAAGTGGGATATAACTGTAATAATATATAAATAAAGCTCAGTCCTCACATGATACATTCAATGTCCTCAACATATATTGTAAAAATACATAACCCTCTTAAAATTGTCTAGCACAAGTATATCAAATTTGTATGCGGTAGTTTGTGGCCAGCACGGAGCCAAAAATTGGGCTTATCAAGCCTTGATGGACTGAAAGTCATGGCTGATTGTCGCATACAACAGAGTGAACTTTACTTTTGACATCCTTGTGCTAGGCATTTTACTTGTCTATTCCTTTCTTACAAAATCAATAATCAACAGCATGGCCAATTCTAAAAAACAGGTTATATGCCTCATCCAGAAACCTATTGCATATTTCTGTCTGCACCAGGACCCACTGGTGGCAGCCACCTTTCCCCCAAAAGAGTGATACAGCATCATCCCCATAGGGGAATTTTGTCCCATATTAGAAGGGAATGCTACAGGGCTGCTGACAGTCTAGTATTTATCAGAAGCAACCATAAGGATTTTTTCCTCTATTGAGAGAGAAAGACAGAAGAAGGGGGGTGGAGAAGAAGAAGGGAGAACCCTCAGGTGGGAACCTACCTTATTTGCCCAAACCTCAACCTGAAGGTTCTGAGATTTCACCACTCAAAAATGTTGAAAAAAGTCTGGGGCAAATACTTCAGCCCAGTACTAGCATGATATGCAACGGATGATCACTGTGCTTATTTTGCATCCTGTTTAGCTCTAACTGGATTGCTGGGAACCTGCTTTTCGACATTTCATTGTCATGTAACTTCAACATTTACATTTTCGCCCCCCTCTACAACCATGTATACACATAGCCAACTGAGGACACTGCTATATGCATCTGATAAAAGTGAACTCCAGTCCACAAAGCTTATGCCATAACAAATGTGGTAGACTTTCAGATGCTACAAGATGAGGAGGAGAATTACTAAATAGATCAGAACAGATACACCTCCAAGACCCAAAGTTGTTAGCCCAATGCAATGAGGGGGGTTTGTTAAGTGACTTTAGACTCTGGCATTGGGCAGAGACCATGAAACTAGAAGTGGGATTTAAGAGAATTACTGGAATTTTGTAAGAGACACACTGACAGTGCTGTTGACTTCTATTTCTGGACTTACTCCATCAGACTTGTCACAAAACAATCTCTGTCATCAAATGGAAGGTCCTTGATATGAGACCAAACTGCCAGTATCTGGGACTAGGAAAGTAGACACAAGTGTCCATGGAGACACACAACTCTGGCAATCATTTTGGACCAACAGTCGGTGACACGGATTTTTGCATTTACTTGTTTCACAAGTTGAAATGCTTCCTTCCCTTGAGGCAGGTGGTTCAGGAACAAGACGAGTTTTTCCTCAGAGAAGGCTGATGTGCATGCCAAATAACTGGCCATCTGGATAGACACGGCAGTTGTGAAGAAAAATTTCCTCACTGTTCCATCAATTTTGTGGCTACCTCATTTACCATTGTAGTGCCATTGTGGTGCTCATTTACATCACAATGTATACATCAATTGTGTGGGACGCGGGTGGTGCTGTGGGTTAAACCACAGAGCCTAGGACTTGCAGATCAGAAGGACGGAGGTTCGAATCCCCGCGACGGGGTGAACTCCCGTTGTTTGGTCCCTGCTCCTGCCAACCTAGCAGTTCAAAAGCACGTCAAAGTGCAAGTAGATAAATAGGTGGGAAGGTAAACGCCATTTCTGTGCGCTGCTCTGATTCGCCAGAAGCAGCTTAGTCATGCTGGCCACATGACCCGGAAGCTGTACGCCGGCTCCCTCGGCCAATAAAGCGAGATGAGCGCCACAACCTCAGAGTCGGCCACGACTGGATCTAATGGTCAGGGGTCCCTTTACCTTTATACGTCAATTGGTGATGGAGATTACCTGCCCAGGTCTAGAGGTAAAGCAGACGTCTGGATGAGCTGCTTGCCAAAGAGCCAAAGGGCAGGGAAGGAAGCAGTATCTCATATATAAAAGTTTTCCAAGCCTTCCACTTTCATACTATGCCAGGAGGAGAGGTTTTGCTGCTGCTGCTGCCCCCACCCCATAGCCAGGTATGTCTACTTCTGGTTAGCAGGAGTGGTGATGATTCTGAGTGAACTCCAGTATGAGCCTAGGCCCAAATTTGACACAATTTCGGTTCACCTTGCACTGGAGTTGCATTGCATTTTGAACTGAGGTTATATTCCAAATTCCTTCAACTCAAGTTGCACTTCTATCATTAGTAATTCACAGAGGTAGCGTCTTAATTTTGAAGGGCAAAATGTTTACATAACATCCCAAAGAGGAAAAATTATTTAATGTGAAGACAAGAAATAAAATTAATTCACTCCAGCAATGTACGTATAAGAAAATGCCATACTGATTTCAAGGGACTCTCTCTCCATGTCAGTTGGCTTAAAGCTGCAAACCTAACGAGCTCAAATGAGCAGCAAGCCAAACAGCTTTTGCTTAGTTCTATAGTTAAGTTTTAAGGCTAAAGTCCAAGGTTCCCCCATCTTTAAACAAGTTATAAAATTTATATTCACTTGACCTGACCTATCTCTCAAGCTACTTTACACATTTAAATATTATTCCAAGCAAATATACCAGAATAGGCTCAGAAGGGGAACATTATGTATTTTCATAATTTTTTCCTGAAAATTCAATACATACTTTTATGTATTGTCTAGTTCACAAACAAGGAAGATTCCAATTCAACAAAATATTTTTTTTAAAAAAACACCTAAATACATTGGTTTGAAAATGCGAAAATTGCTACTCGTGTTTTGCACTGCACTCAAAATTTGTAAACAGTTATGCTAAATGAAATCATTTACTGTTTCTAGCAATAAAATCTAGAACACATAACCTTGGCTGCATTTCTTGACATTGGAGTAGCTTATTAGTACATAAACAACTTCTGCAAGTGGCAAGTCTATTTTTTTCCTTTGTGGGTGGTGAAAATCTCTTGGGAGCCGCAGGTTTCATAATCCAGCCATATATTAAAACATGAACTGAAAAACATCTTTGAATGCAGCAGCAATCTATTAGATACCATGTTCCAAGTAATAGGATCTTCAACAGCTTAAAGCAAGAAAATAATGCAACTAGTAATACTCTATTAAGGTAAAGAAAATAATATTACTATAACATAGATTTTCACTAGTTCAATGTAAAAGCGAACATCTTATTTTAAAAGGCAATACTAAATACATTATATAAGAGCTGTAAGCAAGCAATTAGAAATCTCAGAACAACACCTCTGATTCACAACAGCAGCCTCTTGATGGTTTCTGTGACAAGAGTTTTCAAGAGACAAAAACCCTTTTGCTGCAATGATATATTTTTTTAATGTTTGAAGCAGGCCTGAAAATATTAATAAAAAAAATTCAGCTAGAGTACATGCAAGATGCAAATTTCCCTCCCCATATACTTACAGGGTTCAGTTCTTCCTCCCCATTAGTCGATAGAATGCAATCTTTCTGCCAGTAAGACAAAAAACCTGCTCTTTCACAGGCAATGTTGCCAGCAATCCACCCTCTTGGTTTGTTTGCCGCTAGATCCATATCACTGCTGACAGCATCAGTGTGATGTTACGTGTCTTGTGAGGTTTGATCCCAAAAGCCAATCTCCCTACAGTGCTTGCATTTTCTGGGTGAGCAAGGAAAGCCAATTCAAGGTCAATTTCGGGAGAGCTGACATAAATGCTAAGCTTCTCTCGCTATTAAGTCCTTTAGCACAAAATAACCCTTCTTCTCTAGACTACCACACAAGTAGTAGACTCTGCAGCTCCCTGGGGGTTAAATTAAGTATTTTCATACGGAATCTCTCTATGGCGCACTTTAATTTGTCCTACCCCTTGTCGGAGTAAATTACAGAAGGGACATGAAGGTAATGTCGCAGTATACCAAGTGAATGATTCACTGATATGCTCCTTAACATTCAGGAGTAACACGAAGGCTAGCAATGCAACCCAGTCCAGAGCTGATGAATGGTGCAGTGCTGCTGTTGTCATGGCAACTTACAGAAAAAAAGCACTACCATGTAAGGAACTGTGACATGGATTCCGGGAATGGTTTATATTAAAAAGCAATAAACCCTTTAACACTTACCTTCTCTCTATTGCATGTCTGTGCAGCCTTCATTTTCAGTCACAACAAATTGTCACATGCATAATCACCTCAAAAAGAAAAACTGTTTGCACTGGGAATACTGCAGTAGCAGCAGTAACACTGAAATAACACAAAGGCTCCTCTTGCAGTGGTTAGGCAAGGAAAAGGGAGAAAAACGTTTGGCTGAGAATTAGGATTCTATCAATCATATGTTTGGAACAGAAAACAGGACTAAGAGCAGCTCAGCATGTCAGAGGGTTGGCTGGAGACTCAACTCCAATCCTGGGATAACCCACCCCAGGTGTCAGCTGCAAGCCTCTTCAAGAGCCATTGCTGGGTTCCTACTCTGCTACAATGATGGCAAGCACAGAGTGGATCTTACGCACACGAAAGGCAACAGCTGGGATCAGAAACCGGCAAGACATAATGATCCTAATAATTGATCAGGATGAGTTGCTTGAAACGCAAACGATTTAAATGGTTGATTTAAATGATTAATTTAAATCACTATGGTGTGTTTGGGCAACAGCGGCATCACAAACAGCCACTCCTCAACCTCATGCCAGAAAAAAAAAACACATGCGACACTAGTACGAGTTTGACAGTTTCTGTTAACATAAAAATATACTAATCCAAATGTGATTGGCAAGAAGAAGCAGCTTGGGAAAGGAGGGGGGCCCCCACTGACGTCTATTTCATAATTTTTGGGAGGGGAAGAGATGTCTTGCTTCTGCCTGTAGCACCTTTTCTGAAAAGTTTTGATGTGCTTCTCCTCAATCCTCTCAACAGGGCTGAGGACCACCTCCAAAAGGTATTCCCATCACCACATTGCTTTGCCCCATACTATCTCTTGCTTTCTCACAGTTGGCCCTTTCACAGGTTGGTCCTGGGATTCATTTTCTCTCCTGCAAGAGGCTACTCCCGACTCCACCAATAATCCTCTTTACCCCCCCACTTACCTGATCTCTCTCCTCTTCCTCTGGCATCTCTGGCTCAATGCCACCTGTCCTGCCTTCTTCCTCCATGTCTCTTTCTTCCAGCTGCCAATTCTCCTCTACATTCCACTCTACTCCTTTGCCTTCCTCCTCACTCAAGATTTTGATCTGGCTCCTGCACTCCTCCACTCACAGGAACCTGCTTGTCCTCTGCTTGCCATCTCCTCACCTCCCTACCAGCTTGTTGCGACTCCCTTTTCAGCCTGCCACTGCTGCTCTGCCCTGTCTCCTCCTCACAAACTCCCCTGCAGTTCTGTGCTGGCTCTCTACATAGCCCATGACTCCACAGCAGCTGCTTGGGGTATCTGGAGGTGACAGAGGCTACGGCCATCCTTGGGGCTCTTCAGCAGGAGCCAGGGAGGGGAGTAGCAACGCTTACTCCAAACATTAGGTCACAACCACCAGATGTGAGGGGGAAGACAAACAAAGTAATTTAACTCAAATTTTCCAATTTGAAATTCATATACAGTGGTACCTCGGGTTACATACGCTTCAGGTTACAGACTCCACTAACCCAGAAATATTACCTCGGGTTAAGAATTTTGCTTCAGGATGAGAACAGAAATCATGCTCCAGTGGCGCGGCGGCAGCAGGAGGCCCAATTGGCTAAAGTGGTGCTTCAGGTTAAGAACAGTTTCAGGTTAAGAACGGACCTCCGGAACGAATTAAGTACTTAACCCAAGGTACCACTGTATTTCCAAAGCAAGTACACACCTTAACTGGTTACCATACCAATCAGAACATGTTGCTTTACAACTAAATACACCTTTACACAAGCTAGGAGCTTAATGAGGAGCTGTCCCGGAAGACAATTCAGAAACTTCAAGTAGTACAGAATGCGACAGCCAGGATAGCAAGTAGAGCAGGTATAGCATCAATATTCTAACATATCATTCTTGTTGTATATATACGTGTGTGTGTGTGTGTGTGTGTGTGTGTGTGTGTATATTGTTAATTTTTTGTGTGTGTGTTTATATCATGGCTGAGGGAACCTGTAGTCTCCAGGAATTATGGGAGCTATAGTCCAACAATATATTGTTTCTCTATCCCTACTATTACAGACGCACCAGATTAAAACTCCCAAATGGAATTAATAAAATACACATTTCTGTTTTAAAGGCAGGACAGCTCCTTGCTCCCATGTTTGTTTTAGAGTGGTTGGTATCTTATATCCCTGCAACCTTCTTTAGGTCTCCAACATTCAAGAGCCACAAAACCTCAACCTAGGCAAGATGCTCAAACCAGACAATGGTAAGAAACTGGCTATATTATGTGTTTGGAAATGATGTTTGATGTTTTTTGACTTTCCAAAATATCAGTCTCACATTTGATCTACAAAATCACATTGCACTATTTTCTTTCATTATGAGTCCAAGGTATCACTATACTTGTAAAATAATTGTGACAATAGCAATGCTGTTTTCCCCAATATTGCTCTTTCTCATTAGACTCTCAAACCATTCTGCATTTTTCCAAACCATTTGTCTATGGTATGTTACCCTTACAAACACATCTTGAAGGAAAGATAGAAGAGTTTCTTGCACCATGCAAGTGAAGATAAGTAGCTAAGAATTACAGGTTTATTCCTGTGCCTTTGGGCCATGATGCAGTCTCTTTCACAGTTTCTTCATAAAACCACACACCTTATATGTTCATCGAGCATTACTCCACCCACAGCAGACTATTTTTGTGTTTTATGCCTCTCTCCGTTTCCACCCCCAACAATTCTCTGAAGGCTCTGAGTTGCTTGGCAAAGGAATTGGCTGCATTCCAGGTTCGGCAGGGATAGCTAAGACACCCTGCAGTCCTTTTATTCAAGATAGCATTATGGGTTTATCTTGCCTGTGAAGAAGAGAAATGTACCCAACCTGTCCTCCGTTATGACATCCTGGCTCAACCTGCAAAGACAGCCTGCTAACCCTCTGGCCTATTAAGTACAGTATTCTCAGATGGGCTAGTTCTCTGTGTTGGCACGTTTACCATCAGACAACCCTAAGTCCATCTGCAGCTTCTTCTGCTCCCTAATTCTTGAAATACGAGTGTAGAATCCAACAGGATCACCAATTATCAGGGTTCCAGAATGTCCTCCCCACACATGAACATAATCCTACTTATATTGTATCTTTGTGTGGGTCTTGGAAGCAAGCTTAGATGCCAAACTTGGCTGAAAAGCAGTGTATGAATATTATGAATACCTAAAAATAATATTAAGAAGAGCCCTGCTGGATCAGACCAAAGTTCTCTTTGCACAGAGGCCAACCAGATGCACATAGGAAGCCCACAAGCAGTAGCACTTTCCCATCCATGATCCCCAGTAACAGGGATTCAGAAGCATACTGCAGTTGGCTACAGTACTGATGCTAATATGGCCACCGTGACTTGTAGCTCTTGATAGCCATATCCTCCATTAATTTGTCTATGGATATGTTACAAAATACAGAAATGGAAACATTAAAAATCTAAGCACCATGTAGGCCTGCCTTATTTTTCTGTCAAACACAGCAACCTGGATTCACAACTTCTCCATAGGGGCACAGTTAATTCGGTGACCAAATATATTTTATTCGTATTATCAAATTTGTATCCTTACCTTCCTCTAAGGAACTCAGGGGTGCCTGTAATAAGTTATCCCATTTGATTCTCAAAATAGTCACTTATGGTAGGAAAGACAGGACTAGTAACTGGCTCAAGGTCCCACAGTGAAAGAGATGTGACCCAGGTTCCTGTGATCTAACAACTCCAGATTAGCTCTCCAATTAGGTTATAAATTGACCAATAAAGTTTCTATCATAGACAATTGTTGCCACAAGTGACGAAACTATTTTTCAGACAGAGGGGGTGTCAGAAAGGTTATGTTACAAATCTGACAAATAGGACACGTAGGGATTATAAATTCACATTTTGATTAATTTCAGGCCACACCAGGATTAAAAAATTAATTCCAAAAACAACAACAACATTTTATGAGAGGATTAATCATAACATTTCTATCACAATAGCTAAATTGGATTGAAATGGCTGCATGAATTTACACCTTTGTTTATTGTTTGATAGCCAAAAGATTTGCAATTCTACACCAATTCTAGTCTGACATGGTTTTACCATGATGGGAAAACCTCCAATGGAAAGTGTCAATATGAGGCTTAAGTACTTTATAATTTACTAAATAAAATAAACTAATTCCATTTATTTTAATTAAGTAAAAGCTACAATGTGCTAGATAGGATTACTGAATCCAGAGAAGCACAAAAGGTACAACATTTCAATTATATTTCAATTATAGTCAGATTAAGGAGGGGGGAGTGTTTTCCCATTTCTTCTCTTCTTCTTAGTAGTATCTTTTTTTCTATAAATATTAATTTATTTCTACAACTACAAAAAGATCATTAAAAAATTACCAGCCTAAGTACACTTCCTGAAACTGCAGAGATACTCAGGGAGTGTAGGACACCTGAGAAATCTGAATTAAGAAGAATGTTGTCAAATATATCCTGTTGTGTCAATTCCACACTCCAACATTCCAAAAGCCTCAACTAGGATAATTCTCATCCCAGGTCTTTTACAGAGGAAGAACAGATTTGGTCTCTTTTAAGAAAGTTCAGGAAAATAGAAGATTGAAGGAATATCCTAACAGCAGCATTGGGTGAACTGGTGGATAATGGGAAGAAGAAGAGTTTGGATTTGATATCCCGCCTTTCACTCCCTTTAAGGAGTCTCAAAGCGGCTAACATTCTCCTTTCCCTTCCTCCCCCACAACAAACACTCTGTGAGGTGAGTGGGGCTGAGAGACTTCAGAGAAGCGTGACTGGCCCAAGGTCACCCAGCAGCTGCATGTGGAGGAGCGGAGACGCGAACCCAGTTCCCCAGATTACGAGACTACCGCTCTTAACCACTACACCACACTGGGAGGAGTGCAGTCCTGATGGTTCTCCCTGGGTGCCTCAACCATGGTCTATTTCTAGCTCATCTGGCTGGAGTGAATCTGGGAAGCAGAATGCTGTGGTGGATCTGGTTCTTCCTTGCAAGATGAATCCAGATGTTGGCACAAGAGGACTTCTGTTCTACCTCATGGTACCTTAGGGTGCCTCAGAGCGCCATCTTGTCCCCAGGCTTTTTACATGAAGCCACTGGTGGGAAAGGAAGTCATCTGGAGTTTTGGAATAATGCTGATAACATTAAATTCTACCTCTCATTTCCACCTACTAACAGATATCTGGAGGTAGTTTTGGGATAGATGAGGGCTAAATTGCTGAAACTCCACTCTGAAAAGACAGTGATACTGTGGGAGGAAAGATCAGCCTATGTAGATGGAGGTCTGCAACTGGTTCTGGATTGGATTCCACTCTCTCTGAACCATTCAGATTTGCAGATTGGAGGTCCTCCTGGACTCAGTGCTATCTGGGGAGGCACAGGCAGCATCTGCAGTGTCATTTACCTTCTTTGGGTGGAACACCAGTCCAAGGCCCTATTTGGAAATGGTGTACAGTGGTGCCTCGCAAGACGAAATTAATCCGTTCCGCGAGTCTCTTCGTCTAGCGGTTTTTTCATCTTGCAAAGCAAGCCCATTGACGGCTTAGCGGATTAGCGCTATTAGCGGCTTAGTGGCTTTTAGCGGCTTATCGGATCAGCTGATAAGCGGCTTAGCGGCTTAGAAAAAGGGGGGGAGGGGGGGAAAGTCGGAAAAACTCGCAAGACATTTTCGTCTTGCGAAGCAAGCCCATAGGGAAATTCGTTTTGCAAAGCACCTCCAAAACGGAAAACCCTTTCGTCTAGCGGGTTTTCCGTCTTGCGAGGCATTCGTCTTGCAGGGCACCACTGTACTTTATCTCAATTACTCATACCCTGGTTATGTCCCGATTAAACTATGGTGATGTACATTACATAGAATTGCCTTTAAAGACAGTTCAGCAGCTTCTGGTACAGAATGCAGCTGATGGACGCTTGTGAACGTTGGGTTTTCAGAGCCTACTAAATGCTCTTGACCTTTTTAATGCCCTAAACTAGCCTCATCAGGAGTGATGAGAGCTATCAAAAATATATGGAGGCGATTAGGCTGGAGGAAGCTACCCTATACAGTTTCCTGAGCCTAAATATGCCCAGGCATTAAGATCACCAAGTGACCATGTTCATATGTCCACCATATTGGACATACTGTCAGGTATAATAAACAGGGCTTTTTCAGTCGTGGCCTTGTCACTGTGGAACTCCATTTCAATTTGTCTCCCTCATTGTTTTAGAGAACTTTTTACTACAATCCACCTTTGTTTAAAAATTAAGGGCTGGAATTTGAATTATTCTTTGAATGGCAGCCTCTGCTGTAAAACAAGCTCCAACAGGCTCCTCCCTCAACTGTCATGTACAATAGCTATTCCATAAGGGTATAGGAGACAGAGAGACAGAGAGAGAGAAAGAGAGAGAGAGAGAGAGAGAGATGGGACTGCATCGCCTCTCCATCCACTCTGCTGAAAAACCAGCAACTTTTGGAGCTACCTCTGCTTTCCCCTCCTCCACTCTCCCAACCCCTTTTCCCTTTGTGTCACACCATGTAAGCCAAAAGAAAGTGACTGCCTTATCACTGACATTTGTAAATAACTATGAAATCACTGGCTGAACAGCAGGAATAATAACACTATTACAGTGGACACTCAGTTTGCGAACGTGATCCGTGCAAGATGCACGTTTGTAACTCGCAGAGCTCGCAACCTGCAGCAGCGCGTCTGTGCACACGCGGGTTGCGATTCGGCGCTTCTGCACATACGCAAAGCGCGATTTAGCGCTTCTGTGCATGTGCGACTGCTGAAACCCGGAAGTAACCCGTTCCAGTACTTCCGGGTTTCAGCAGTCCGCAACCTGAAAAAACACAACCTGAAGCGTCTGTAACCCAAGGTATGACTGTACATCATACTTGCTTTATGCTTCAATGTGTGATAACATTTAACTGTTTTGTTTGAATCATTGGTCTGAAATGATATGTGCTACTCTTCTAGTTTTTAACATTTTAAATAGTGGTGGGTTTTTAAACAAGTTTTTAGGATCCTGATTCCCACCTTGGGATAACTTTTTGTTTCAAAAACACATCAAGTGAAGTTTCAGATAGGTAGCCATGTTGGTCTGTCATAGTCAAAACAAAAAATTCCTTCCAGTAGCACCTTAAAGACCAACTAAGTTAGTTCTAGGTATGAGCTTTCGTGTGCATGCACACTTCTTCAGATATCTGTATCTGAAGAAGTGTGCATGCACACGAAAGCTCATACCTAGAACTAACTTAGTTGGTCTTTAAGGTGCTACTGGAAGGAATTTTTTGTTTTGACATCAAGTGAAGAACACACTAATAGATAATCTGCTCTGGCAGTTAGACGGCCATGTATATTCTTCCCGAAATGCAATTAAGTAAAGCATTTTTATTTGACTCAGCCAACACAATGCATAGGCTGGTAGAGTAGAAAAATGAAAGGTTGGGTAGCCAAACTGGTGTCAAAGATTTAATGGTTACTGTGGCATCTTTCCATTCTGGATGCAGGTGGGAATAACAAAGGAAACAATAAACTGCTGCTTCTTATTCACATGTAGAGATGGTTGGGAAGGTATTTTATATTGCTTTATTCTTTTTGTAAACCACTTTGAGATTGTTATTTTTAAACTATCAAGTGGTATATAAATTATGTGAAATAAAGAAATACAAGTGAGTTTAAAAACTAATCAATTGTCATTGTTGAAATATTGGCTCAGATTGGTTGCAAAAAAAGGCCAAACCAACCACATGAAAATGTGAAGAAAGAAATACTTGCCATTATTTAAGATAAAGTATATGAGAATTGTGATGGTTTTCATATTGTTTGCACTTTAGTGTCTTTGGTTAAAAAATAATAATCAATTTAACTACTAACAAATATTGTAGCTGATGTGGCAGCAGAAGCATCTCTCATGGTGTCTGCTGTAAGATAAGTGCATCATCTTTAAAAAGATAGCTTTTTTCAGAAGTACTGCATTATTAATATACATATTTATGCAAATTGATTAATCAACTAAAGCTCAAACAATGAATCAATTAAGTTTTCTTTTATTGCATGACAGCCCTGATTAACAACTAATTCAAGCCCTGTCAGGTATGACTAGTAGAGCTGAGGAAGGAATTGAGAGTTCTAGCCCTTACTTCCTGTCCAGCATCACTGACGCCATTATCTTAGATCAGAAGCTACAGCCCCCTAGATGCTGTTGGACTACAGCTCTCATCATCCCTGACCACTGGCTATGCTCATTGGGGCTGAAAAGAGTTAAGGGTCCAGTAAAATCTTGAGGGCCACATGTTCCACACCTCTGCTTTAGACGGAGCAAAATATGAGACCATGTCTGCTTTCCCAAACCTGGCCTTTGCCTCTGTTCCCTACAAATATAACCTCAGGTTCAGGCCCTGAGCAGAACATAAAGAATTATATTTTTGAGTGAAGTCTGAGTATATCTGGGACATGGGTGGAGCTGTGGGTTAAACCACAGAGCCTAGGGCTTCCCAATCAGAAGGTCGGCGGTTCGAATCCCTGCAAAGGGGTGAGCTCCCGCTGCTCGGTCCCTGCTCCTGCCAACTTGCAGTTCGAAAGTACATCAAAGTGCAAGTAGATAAATAGGTACCACTCCGGCGGGAAGGTAAACGGCGTTTCCATGCGCTGCTCTGGCTTGCCAGAAGCGGCTTAGTCATGCTGGCCACATGACCCGGAAGCTGTACGCCGGCTCCCTTGGCCAATAAAGCGAGATGAGCGCTGCAACCCCAGAGTCGGCCATGACTGGACCTAATGGTCAGGGGTCCCTTTACCTTTACCTTTTACTGAAATTATATAAAGGGTGGGAAATTTCCACCTCAGAAACTCGGCTCTTATTTTGTTTTGTTCATACAAGCCAGGAGTGCAGAGAAGTGCCATACCCATTTCAGAGGGCCAGGGCATACAGTTTTGCGCCCCACAGCCATGTTGTCTGCAACTGCAGTTCCTTATGTTCCATCACAGAAAGGAATGACAACTGCTTGCTTATATGAGAGAAAGAAAAGGACTTGTAACCAGGGACACAGCTGGCTTGTAAGGGGCTATGCCCTATATCTGAACCAGGAAGTCCCAGGGCCTGGAGAGAGTGGAGAGAGAAGCAACTTCTGAACCCTCAAGTATGTCCCAGATTATAGGCCATTTAGTTATCCCAGAAAACTCAATGGGAGCTCAATGGCATCCCTGTTCTCTTTTTTGATCACACTAGAACATGAGACTTCTTTGAACAGAGAAAGAAAAGGTCGATTTCTATCCCACTTTTTATAAATATTGCAAGGTACTCAATATGATTTGTTTTGTTTGTAGAAGACGTCTAACATGAATATTGCATACAGCCCAAACTTGCTCAACTTGTACCATTTCAGACAAGGGGGATTATCAGTGGAGCTTTGTGGAAAGAAACTGCATGGAAGTTTTCGGTGGGATGGTGGAAACAACCTTTATTCAACATTTCAAACTCACTCAACTCGTGTAAGTTCCTTACCAGTTAATTTCTTCATGGGCTGGAGCCGAACACTGATAGACTGATGTGTTAGTAATGGGGAGGATGGGAGAGAGCGGGACATGCCTTCCATAATCCGAATGTGCTGCATACCTTCAGGCACTGGGAGTGTTGGGATAGCATACTCTGGTTCAAAAGCACAGTCGTTCTCTGTGGAGCTGCCACCTGAGAGAAATATAACAAATAAAAGATCATTAACCAAGCATTGCCTCCTTGTTTAAAATACACACATAAAGCCTTAAATTTGTATGCCACCTTTCCATTACAGCGGTACCTCTGGTTGCGAATGCTTCTGGTTACGAACGCTTCAGGTTACAAGCTCCACTAACCCGGAAGCAGTTGCTCCTGTTTGTGAACTCTGCCCTAGGATGTGAATGGAAATTTGTGCGCCAGAAGTGCGCGCACAGCGGGAGGCCCCATTAGCAAAAGCACGCCTCAGGATAAGAATGGTTTCAGCTTAAGAACGGACCTCCGGAACGAATTAAGTTCGTAACCAGAGGTACCACTGTACGGTGGTACCTCGGGTTACATACGCTTCAGGTTACATACGCTTCAGGTTACAGACTTCGCTAACCCAGAAACAGTGCTTCAGGTTAAGAACATTGCTTCAGGATGAGAACAGAAATCGTGCTCTGGCGGCGTGGCGGCAGCGGGAGGCCCCATTAGCTAAAGTGGTGCTTCAGGTTAAGATCAGTTTCAGGTTAAGAACGGATCTCCGGAACGAATTAAGTACTTAACCCGAGGTACCACTGTACTGTTTTACAACATGGGGGGAAATTATATAATTATAAACTTAATAAAAATAATCATAATAAATAAAACATCCAAAAGTACACAACCAAACTGAACAATCTCCACATAAATCACATCTCAATGCCTGTGACATGGAAGATGGAGCAAGCTTGTTTTCTCCTGCTCTGGAAGGTTGGACTTGAACCAACGCATTCAAGTTACAAGAAAGGAGATTCCGACTAAACATTAGGAAGAACTTTCTGACAGTAAGAGCTGGTCGACAGTGGAACGGTCTCCCTCGGGAGGTTTTGAACTCTCCTTCCTTGGAAGTTCTTAAGCAGAGGTTGGATGGCCATCTGTCATGGGTGCTTTAGCTGAGATTCCTGCATTGCAGGGGGGGCTGGAGTAGATGTCCTTTGGGGTTTCTTCCAACTCTACAGTCCTATGATTCTAGTTTTCTCTCTGGCTCTACTCACCCTAATGTGGCTCCCAAAATATTACCTCTGAGGAAAGGTGGTCCTTGACAAGGTGGGGAAATGTCCTAAAACTATCAAAAACTGGAAAATCTTTACATTTCCATAGTGAAAGCCTTGCGCTCTCAGGTGGGCTCTATGATAAAAAAGAAGCCAGATTTCCTTCAGGACATCCCTGTTCTCAGCCTGGGGAGCCAGTTTTATAAATTGCCATATTTTTCGCCCTATAGGACGCACTTTTTCCCCTCCAAAAATGAAGGGGAAATGTGTGTGCGTCCTATGGGGCAAATGCAGGCTTTCGCTGAAGCCTGGAGAGCGAGAGGCGTCGGTGTGCACCGACCCCTCTCGCTCTCCAGGCTTCAGGAAGCTATCCCCCCAGCCCGGCAAGCTTCGGGAGCGATAGCGAAGCTGCGCACAGCTTCGCCATCGCTCTCGGACCCGTTCTGGGGTCTGGGGAAGCTCCGGCTTCCCCCTCCCCCAGCCCCAGCCCCACAAGCTCCAAGAGTGATGGCGAGGTTGCGCAACCTCGCCTTCACTCCCGGACCCCCGGCCCTGAGGCTAAAAACGAAGCCAGGACAGCGAGCAGGATCCATCCCGCTCGCTGTCATGGCTTCTTTGCTTTTTGGGGCTCGGGGGAGGAAATAATTTTTTCCCCTTTATTCCCCCCCCCCCAAAAAAATAAGTGCATCCTATGGGCCGGTGCACCCTATAGGGCGAAAAATATGGTACATTGCCAATGTGGGTTTAGCACTGACTAGCACATCACACAGTAGGTCATTTATCTGGATTGCCTTGATCAGAAGAACTGAAACAGTGCCCAATCCCTCAAATGAATGCCTTCTGGGCACAGATACAAATTAGTAAGAAATACTGAGCATTTGAATTCATCCAATTAAGGCCAGTGCATACCATGCCAAATTCTGGTCAATGCACCAACTGGATACCCAGTCAAGGTTCAAATAGCAACCCACTGGGACAGGGAATAAGGTTAACTTGTGAAACCAGTAAAAAGCTTAATCAGCAAAACTGCTAATAAATTGAAACGTAATCCAGACAAGGCTCTGGGTCAGGAGGGACAAAATCTGAACCTGGCGTTAAATATTCTTTGTATGGGGTAGTACTTCTCTTAAGAACCAGGTTCAGTTTGGGGGTGCTCCTGGATTTAACTCAGCATCTGTGTGTTCAGGTGGCAGCTGCAGTCAGGAGTGCTTATACCTGGCTTAGGTTGAGCCACTAACTGCACCTATTGCTGCAGAGATCATACCTGGCCATGCCAACACGTGCATTAATCATATACAGACTGGATTATCACAATGCACTCTAGATGAGCCTATCTTTGAAGAGTATTCAGACACATCACTTGGTCCAGAATGCATCAACAAGAATGTAAGTGGACAGCCATGCCTCTCCTGCAGCAACTGCACTGAATGCCAACCTGTTTCTTGGCGCAATGCAAAGTGTTGGTGATTACTTTAGAGACCTAAACAGCTTGAATCAGGGATACATTAGAGGCCATTCCTCCCATCTCATCCTGTCCACTTCCACAGATCTTTCCATATGAACCTACCTGGACCCTGAGATCATCTTCCAAGACCCTTCTTCGTTTGCCCCCTCCTCAAGAGTTCTGGAAGGTGGCAATATGAGAATGGGCCTTTTCTGCGGTGGCTCCCCGTCTGTGGAATGCTCTCCCCAGGGAGGTTTGCCTGGCACCTTCATTATACACTTTTAGGCGCCAGGCAAAAACGCTCCTCTATAACCAGGCCTTTAGTTGACTGACATCCTATGCCCTTTTAATAATAATTAATAATAATAATAATTTATACCATGCCCATCTGGCTGGGTTTCCCCAGCCACTCTGGGCAGCTTCCAATATTAAAAATACAATAAACATCAAACATTAAAAACTTCCCTAAAATGTGTTTGGGGGGAGGTATTGGGTTGTTTCTGTTTCTGTTTTTATTTTTTATTTTGTGGTTTTATAGTCTGATTTTATCCTGTGAACCACCATGAGACCTGCAGGTATAGGGTGGTATACAAATTAAACAAACCAACAGACAGACAGACTTCTTCTTTGTTTCACTCATGGCGGAAGCACAATTGACAGGAACTAGAGAAAGCGCCTCCTTAGTAGCTATGCCGAAACTGCAGAACTCTTTGTGCCATGAGGCTGAACTGGTCCCTTCTCTTGCCATCTTCCAACAGCTGCAAGACTCTTCAATTTTATCCCAGCAGGTTTTGCCTTACAGTATAATGTTTTATTCAATTATGTTTATTTTTATTTATTAGGTCCCTATCTTATCTCACATTGCCTGGTTTTATATACTGTTATTTTATTATGAGTTTATGGTTTCAACTACAGAAAGCCACCCTGAGTAAGTTGTGTGCATTAGAAAGGCAGGATATAAATCCCTATATAAATAAATAAAATATATTTCCAAGTCCTTCCTTTTAAGTGTTGCAGATTCAATTGCTCATCCACTTCTCTCATTCTCCGTTCTTTACTTCTCCTCCAAGGAAAGCCATACTCTGTTTATTTAGCCATGCAAACAATAACGAGGAGATTGCCTCCTGTATATATTTTAGAGAACTATTTAGATTAGAGAACTTATTAGCAATTGTAAAAAACAAAAAAACAAAAAAAAGCAAAAAAAAAACCCAACAGACAGGCATAGGCTCTATCTATCCAACATACAGTGGTACCCTGGGTTAAGAACTTAATTCGTTCTGGAGGTCCGTACTTAACCTGAAACTGTTCTTAACCTGAAGCACCACTTTAGCTAATGGGGCCTCCTGCTGCCGCTGCACCGCCACTGCACAATTTCTGTTCTTATCCTGAAGCAAAGTTCTTAACCCGAGGTTAGCAGAGTCTGTAATCTGAAGTGTATGTAACCTGAAGAGTATGTAACCCGAGGTACCACTGCACTACTAAACTAAAGAGAGTTAACATTGAACTTGTTCCACTACAGGGTCACCTTGTGCAATGAGATTTTCTGCACAAACCAAACTGACATTGCTGGGTACAACCCATTGGCTTATCTCGCCTTAGAGAGGCATTAGCACTAATACTGTTATAATGTATTTATTAAATTTATTATCCTGCCCTTCTTCCCAAAGTAGGGCCACAAGAATGACCAAGTGGTCATATTCTGGATTGGAACAGTGAAGACCTACAATAAAAATGAAGTAATCTCCAATGTCACAGTCTGCTAACTTACTTGTAATACAGACATTCCACAATCTGTGTATCTAATAAGTTACTGACAGAAAATTAGATAACTTTCTATCAGGTATTTAATTAGATTTCTGTTCAAGATATGAGACGAAGGTTCATCTTTCATATTTTGAGTAATTACTTCCTAGAAATATTAAAGTGTCTACTGCTTAGAGAACTTAAAACTATCAAGTGGATTTTAAATGCTTCAAAATAAATAAATGTGGAATTTTTTTGCAGGTGGAGCAAAAGAGGAAGTATGCAAACAGCTGGCACAGATCTGATTTAGTGGAGCAAGCAGGTTGGTGCTCAGAATATGTTTCCACTGATTTCTTGAAGCAGCCCAACTGAACAGCATTCTGATGTGGTATTTTCTCTGAAGAAAGCTGCTGCTGCATTATCAAACCCCATTATCTAACAGCTATGGATATTTGTATTCACTATTCCCAATACAGTATACTCAACAAAGCCCACTACAAAAGGAGAAGTGGGGGCTACTAATTCAAGGAAACAGAACATTATTTTGTCTAAATCACATTTAACGGAAGTACATACATAGAACTATTCACAGGAGTCTATCTTCATCCTTAAATGTTTGGCGTTTCTAAAAAGATTGTGCATCGCTGCAGACTGAAATACATTAAAATATAGTATCACAAATGGGTTCTGCAAGGCATATGTAATATCTGGAAATCCATGGTTTACTTACCTTGCCCAGAATGGCTCTGACAGTAGTCTATGCTTGCCTGCCTTCGGTCTGATGGTTCCTCGCTTCCTCCATCTGCAGGAGAACCAAAACAGCATAAGTAAATCAGCAAGGCAGATAGATCTGGCAGACGTAGCTTCTCTTCCAGCAGCATCACTATCAGGCTAGGAGGCCAGCTGGTTTTCTTTTGGTTGCAAGGGGAAGAAAGCAACCCAAGAGCAAAATCTCTTTGGTTCTTGTCATTAGTCCCTGAACCAAAGGCCCCCAAAATCTACTTTAAGAGTCTTTCAATGCCTCCACAAATATCTGGACAAAATCACAATGCCCATCATTTAATTTTACAAGAGAGATCTAAACCATTTAGATAAACTGATCAAAAGAAGTACCGGTAGTTGATAATAGTCAAAATAAAACCGGTAGTTGAAAACCAGCTGCTTATTCTATGAAATATTCCTTGACACTGAATTTATTATCCAGACAATCATAATACACAAGTGTTTCTTATATTGTGCGGCTGTTCAGAAAAAAAAGTTACAGCAGCAGAAACTAACATGCAAATAAACCTTTGTGGATAAATGGGGACACGGAAATCTTATGCAATTAACCACACGTCATTCTCATTGATCAAATTACCAGATTAGTTACAATAGATAAACATGTCAATACATATATACCAGAATGCGTGGCGTATTTAAACTAGAATGTGGATTGAAGTAAAGCCATTAACAGCTAGCTGAAGCATATGAACTATAAATTTAATTACAAATGAAAGAGCGAAGGAGGCAGACAATACTAGAGAGTAGTAGCAGGACAGGCTACACATTTGAAGCATTCCATGCCAAATGTGATATTCACTACCACATAGCCTTAAAAATCTAGGCCTACCCAAGCAATAGTCACAAACACACACACACACACTTAAGAGTGAGACTTCCAATGCTAAATAACTTCCACAGAGAAAGTTAGGCCACAGATTCTCCTTGGAAACCTTCCCCAAATATTTTTGATGCCACCATTCAAGTCTAGAAGCTGCTACAGGAGTACAGTGGTACCTCGGGTTACAGATGCTTCAGGTTACAGACTCCGCTAACCCAGAAATAGTACCTCAGGTTAAGAACTTCGCTTCAGGATGAGAACAGAAATCGCGCGGCACCGCTAAAGTGGTACTTCAGGTTAAGAACGGACCTCTGGAACAAATTAAGTTCTTAACCCAAGGTACCACTGTAAAGATTTAAAATTCTGAAAATCACGTTAATGTCAAGTCAAACATCAAATGGAGATCAACAAAGAAGATAAGATACAAAACTTAAATCAGTTTGTTCGATAGACTTATTGCTGGGAAGCAGTTTTAGCTCATGCTTCTTTATTTGTCAATGCTACTTTGATGCAGTGTTAGGAACAAAGATATGAAAGCAAGGAGCTATATGGCACCTTAAACCTAGGTTATGGGCGCAACAACAGAATGTCTAGGAGCACTTTTTCATAACAAGAATACAAAGCTGAAAATGAATGAACTGCAGCTAAAATATTATGTTCATTTTCCACATGGGTCTAGTCTTTCCCCTATGCACCCACCCCAAAATATTATTAAGAGGGTCTCTTCTATAGTCTTCAGAGAATAGCTGGATGTGGGGAGGCAGAAAAAGGTCCTCCTTTCCTTCCACACTGCAGTTTCAATCTGAAATCCTAGGCTCAGCAACTGCTCACGCTAATGAAACTCCCAGTCGCAAAATGCGCCCAGAACAATGGGAGTTTCAAACACCGCTTTAACCTGGATATATTACAAAAATAGGGAATTAAAGACAATCAATACCAAATGGGCTGCAATCCTAGGCACACTTAGGTGAGTTTCATTGGATAAGGTGGGACCTCTGAACAAATTTAGGAGAAGGCAGTTTGCGTATTAAATTGCAAAATCACTTACACATACTTCAGAAAGACTCCCATAAATGTATTTCACCATCAATTAATCAAAAATCTATTATTTAAAAGGCATATGATATGAGTAACACAAAAAAACATTTAATAGGCTGGCAGTCCTTATTTGTTTTGCTGATGTCTCTCTAGGATTTTTGGGATTTTGCTACAGCTAGGGTAAATAATCTTTTTTCAGCTCAACACCACAGTCCCTTCCAGGCAGCCAATCAGGGGATAAATGCTAACTGGTAGGCGGGGCCAGAGACAAAATAGGGAGGAGTAAATGTAAATTTTTACCTTTGTGTATTAGCCTAGTTTGTTCACACACTCACAATCCACTCTACTCTCCATTGAGGCAAGCATGAAGCGCTCAAAAAGAATGCAAAGCAGGGCTGGTGACAGGTATGGCCCCAGAGTGGGTGTCACCTCATGAGAGTCCCAAGGGACACAGAGAGAGGTCTGGAGGACCATATGTGGTCTCCAGGCCTGAGGTTCTCCACTGTCGTGCTCCCGTCCAAAGTCATGAGAGCAGCTATTATTTGAGAATAAGGAAGAGATCTTCATTCAGGCTCATAGCATTACAACCTCAGCAGCCATCACAAGGTCCAGAAGTCATAACTGAACAAAAGCTACAAAGATGTCCCAATAGTTGGCACACACCTCTTGCCAAGTTTTTAAAGATGAGCAAGTTCATGAGATTCTCTTTCCCTACGGATCTGCAGCACACACCCATCCACACTCATCTGATGCCCCAATGAAGGTGGCGCCTAGCTCTCTGTGACAGGATTGTGCCCTTCCTCTCTGCCTCCAGCGCCATCACTGTCCATCCCTCTGGCTGGTCAAAGTCTTCCTTGCTCCCTGACTTCTCTAGGTATTATTGGTACAGCACATAATAGAATGGAGATTAGTACAGTGGCATGTCTAATTGAGTCTTATATATCAAGCTGGAAAAGTTACTAGCCTGTTTTTTTAAAGAGCTCTTAGAAGACTAGCAAAAATAAAAAAAAGCTTTCTACCTGGTGGGCTAGCAGAGAAGGGACTGAGAAATCTCTCCTTCCTATGGCAGCCTGCTCACTTGCCTGCACAGAATTAATTCCATGCACTTGCTTGCAAGGAGTTCTTACGTACAAGACTGATCAAATCAAATTCAGCACAGGTTGTATGAGTCAATGATTCATTTGTGACAAGTATTACTCAAGGGAAAACTAAGGTCAAACAGCATGTACAAACAGTGGATTAGAGAATGCCACATCCAAACTCCAAATGACAGAAATTCTCCATAGCCCTTAACAATTATGCTCTTGGAAGCAAATGCCTCCACGGGAAATGAATAATCCAAGGAGTCTGAAAATTTATCTAATATGAAGCGTATCTGGTGTGTCATAGAGCTGGTGTCCAATTGCCTTGCTGTTTGTCCAGGATCACAATCAGCTAAGCTATCATAAAAGCTATCAACCAACTGCTTTGCTACAGTCACATATGCTGAATTCCTGAGTTCCTTTGGCTTCCTCTGATCTTATAGTATCTACAGTATAGTCACTCCCTCTGAAGGCAGAGGGCCTTCTCGGTAGTGGCGCCCACCCTGTGGAATGCCCTCCCATCAGATGTCAAAGAAATATACAACTATCTGACATTTAGAAGACATCTGAAAGCAGCACTGTTTAGGGAAGTTTTTAATGACTGATGTTTTAATGTATTTTTAATATTTTGTTGGAAGCTGCCCAGAGTGGCTGGGGAAACCCAGCCAAATGGGCAGGGTATAAATTATTATTATTATTATTATGCTTCCCTTCCTCCTATGCTCATGTTTCTTGAAAGGTGGGCATGATAGTAATATAATGAACAATGCAGTTCACTCATTTGATACTGGGTATTTTTTATATAATCGCTACAGAAATTGTGTTTCTATCTTTTAGATGCTTTTCTACTGCATATATTTTATTTTATTTTATTTTTTGTCAAAGCAGTAATCTGTAAAATACAAGCATATAGTTGTGGCAAGGTTCCTTCAGCATGGATGAGAACTACACTGCAACATGGAACTGCATTAAACAAAGATGAACCACATCTGGGTAACTCTAGGAACTGGGACAACTCAGCCTGTTCCTGTTGTTGGAAGGAAATCTGTTTGCAAAGAATCTCTGGCTGTGTTCACCTTGCTGGTGGAAGGGTGGTGCTCTCCTATCTGCTGGAGAAATGGGGGAGTGGAGCTTCCCACCAAAACAGCAATACCCAGTCTCCAGGCTATGGATCTGGTGCCCTTCCAACTCACACCTTACATTAGGGACTTCGGTCTCACAATTCCTTCTAGAGCTCCCGGCATTTCTTATCTCTCCCACCATGGGAGCTAACTGCAGGGTGCCGTGGGTGCTCGGGCACCCACTATAATATAAATGTGGGGTTCAGGCACATGAAAGCTTATACCTAAAACTACTCAGTTGGTCTCTAAGGTGCTACATTATAATTTTTAAATTCTTTTTAAAGACTTTCTTAGATCATATAACTTTTTTGAAGACTTGATTCTTTTAAGGGAGTTTTTAGGTTTTTAAGAAGAGTCTTTTTAACTATCTTTTTATAGAATTGTTTTAATTTATTATGTACATGCATACACATGTGATGTCACATGTCCACCTTGCGGTAGTGGGCACCCACAATCCTGAGGGTGAGATGGCACCCCTGTGTCCCACACCTAAGTGAAGATGGTGTAATGCCATTTCTCATTTGGCTCTTAAGGAAAGAAGAACAAAATTAAGCCAGAAGCAGCTTTATGGGTATCACTACTTTAACAAATAGATTAAGAGTTATTCACATAGAGAATAAAGAGGAAATGAGTAGTAGTTTTACTGAGTTCGATATTATTTACGTACTATCTTAACAGGCATGATGCAGCCACGTCTTCCAAAATCCTGTCCCAGGGAAAACACAACCAACCCATTATCTCAGTTTTAAGGAAGCAACTTAACTTCCCTACCCATATACTTCTGCAGCTGATGACAACAAAAGATTAATCTCAGTGTCAGAACCATAAAAAACTGCATAGGTAAAGGTAAAGGGACCCCAACCGTTAGTTCCAGTCGTGGACGACTCTGGGGTTGCGGTGCTCATCTTGCTTTATTGGCCATGGGAGCCGGTGTACAGCTTCCAGGTCATGTGGCCAGCATAACTAACCCGCTTCTGGCGAACCAGAGCAGCGCACGGGAACGCCATTTACCTTCCCGCCGGAGCGGTACCTATTTATCTACTTGCATTTTGACATGCTTTCGAACTGCTAGGTTGGCAGGAGCAGAGACCGAACAACGGGAGCTCACCCCGTCGCAGGGATTCGAACCGCCGACCTTCTGATCAGCAAGCCCTAGGCTCTGTTGTTTAGACCACCCGCGTCCCTGAAGTAGGGGCTTGCAAATGAAAGCTCATGTCAGAAGAGGTTTGCTTGTATTTAAGTGCCAAGGAATCTTTGATGTGTTTTCTATGATAGACTAATTATCTGCAATTTAAATACAATTTAGTTGTGTCCGACACTTCATGACCCCATGGACCAGAGCCTGCCAGGCACTCCTGTCTTCCACTGCCTCCCACAGTTCAGTCTTAAAATACTAAGACAAATAAATTTTATAAAATATAGAGCAACAGAGTCCTCTCAGGCCAACTAATGGTCTGTTCGGGAACTGGTGGCACAAGCTCCCTGGCCTGGGCTTCCTTAGCTTCCACATTCCCTCAGGGCACACAGGTCTTTCTTAAGCATTCCCAGGTCAAGTGAGGAAAAGTGTGTCCGATACAGTGGTACCTCGGGTTACAGAAGCTTCAGGTTACATATGCTTCATGTTACAGACTCTGCTAACCCAGAAATAGTACCTCAGGTTAAGAACTTCGCTTCAGGATGAGAACAGAAATTGTGTGGCAGTGGCGCAGCAGCAGCAGGAGGCCCCATCAGCTAAAGTGGTACCTCAGGTTAAGAACAGTTTCAGGTTAAGAACGGACCTCCAAAACGAGTTAAGTTCTTAACCTGAGGTACCACTGTAGTTATCTCTGGCCATTGATGGTCTCTTCAGGAGCTGATGGTATGTCATCCCATTTTAGTTCTAAGTGGCTTCAATTGCTCAGTGCTGAGAGGAAGAAATCTTTAGATGTTGAAACGTATTTGTTACTTGTTTGTGCTTAAGAATTCCATACCATAGCTTACCAAAACTGAGCTAATTATTTATTACAAGGCTTAGGTATTCCTCAGCTGTGCTTTATGGGTTTTATAGTTGTCCCCCCCCCCACTTTTTCATCTAAAACTTGCATGCTCTTTCCACAGTGTAGAATCATAGCCCGAAACAGTGTTCGAAATTCCCCAGAGACCAAGCGCATTTTGCATTTTGACTATCAGCCACTTGCGACAAAGTGAAGATCCCTGGGCACCAGGTGAGCTTTGCTTGAAAGATCGTTCTATCGTCAGGGCCCCACTACAGAAAAGGCATGTTCACCAGAAGCCACCCACTTCACTGTAATTAATGAGGACAGCTGGAAACAGAAGGCAGATGAAGATCCTAACAGTCTGGACAGATGCATATGAAGAGAAGAGATTCTTAAAGTACCCTGATCTCAAACTGTGATGGGCTTTAAAGCTCAAACTGGCACTTTGGATTGAGTATGGAAATAGACCAGGAGCCTGTGCAATGGATGGAGCACCAATATAATATGAACATACATAACACCCAGTCCCAGTAAGCTACCATCAGCAATGGAAGTCCCATGTATAATGCATTATAGTAGTCCAAATCTGCTGGTTACTGGATAATGAATAACTGAGGACATGCTCCTGCTGTCTAGATAGGCTGGTATTCCAACTGCAAGCCTAAACTGGTAAGAGGAACTCTGTTCAACGGAGGCAAAGGCCTACACTTTTTGCCCAAGTCAAAAATTGTGGTCACCAGGTTCCTCCTCTAATGCCTTAGGGTTCTGTAATGAAGATAAGGAGGGGCAGATTGGCAATCACTCTAAGTGTCTAATGAATTATAACAGTCTTTCTTTATCTCATAAGAATAAAAACTGTTAACAATTAATGAACAATTAACACACTCCACAGTGACTCAACACAAATCACTCCTGGTTACTTGGCAACAGTGGATTGGAGGAATAAATAAATAAACAAAGTCCATCAGCTGTTGCTAATTGAATAGCAGTGTCTGTCACAGGCCTTTTCAGTCTAGGAGAGACCACTCTTCTTTCTGCTCTCTCGCCCATCCACTTTCCCTCCATCATTTCTTTCTCTTCTTCATGGCATCTCTCTCCAGCTCCTCTGCTGCTTCCCCTAGCCTTTCTCCTTTGCTGCCCCACTTTCAACAACCCCTTTTGAAATAATTTTCCACTCTCTTTTCTCCCCATGCTGTGCCTTTCCCCTCTGCACAGCTCACATGTAAAGGCCCCTAGGAGCAGGAACTACACTCTTGTGTCCAGCCTTCCCAAGCAGCTTGGTGGTTTGAGTCCTGCAGGGCAGGTTGGCCACTTAGAGCAGTAAGGTATGCTGGCTGGATGCTTCCCTCCAGAACAGTTGGATGTCTCTCCTCCAAACAGCTAAGGAAGTACCATTGTCCCTCACTGGCTTGGCTGTTTGGAGAGAAGATGCAGCAGGAGTCTCTTCTACCTGAGCAACCCCCACCCTTCCTCCTAACCTTGCAGCTAGAGAGGGAGGCAGAAACTGCCACAAACCGGGGATCTGCTAGTATGATCCCCACCTGCCTCTGCAAACTCAAACATGAGTGGGAGGTTGGTTGCCTACCATGCTCACCAGAGAGCAGTAGCAGCACATTGGGCATCATGAGATGTGGCAAGTGAAAATGCAGAAGTCTGTATGGAGGCTACTTATACCCCCAGTGATCAAGTGACAAAAAAAGATCAAGGAGCACCCTCAGACTACCAACCAAACACTTCAGGGGGACTGCAACCCTGTCCAAAACAGAAAATAATCTATATAAACCACACTAAACAATATGTATGCATTAGAAGGGTGGGGCAGATTTTTTAAAAAATAAAAATGAATATTGCAAACTGTCATGCTATAAGGTTAATGGGTGCCTGGTTTGCATGACATGAGCACAAATGCGCTCTTCAGCATTTTCCGCAACACAGAATCATAAAATTATAGAGCTGGAAGGGAAGTCCAACCCCCTGCAATGCAGGAATCTTTTGCCAACATGTTTGACTTTTTGGGATAGTTTAGAAGCATTTTGGGGTAGTTTAGAAGCCTGATAACAGTAAGAAAATAATCTCTCTCTTCTATAATCATACTTAAAGCATCTGGAAAAACCCTAACTATTACTTAAAACCCATATATTGACCTTTCCTGACCTCTCATTGCCACTTAGAAAACAAAGTTGGAATACAATTTATTTCAATTATTTACACAATGTTTTTCATATTTATTTTTTGAAGCGGTATCATTAATAGAAAAGCAATGCAATATAAAAATCATGTAAGTTAAAAGCATGCAGCAGCATTAAAAAGCAGCAAAAAATGAAGAAAAGCATTCATAATTGCCATCTAAAAATGGAAAAAAGAGAAAGGCTATCAGATTTTCCTGGAAAGTGCTCAGCTATAGTGTTACTACCAAAAAAAGTCCTGTCCTCATTTTCCAGCTATCAGTAAGGAAAAATGGCAGGACCTCTGATGCCTATCTTAAGATTCAAATGGATGAATACAGTCCTTATGATCCTAGGCTTTTTAGAGCTTTCAGTGCCATTTCTAGTACTTTAATTTGAGCCAGAAAACAAACCAGACACTTCCAACCAGACCAGTGAAGTCTACCATCAACACTATATCTCTGATTTTCTGAAATAAGTTTGTTTGTTTGCCCTCATCCACACCAGAACTGCTTCCAAGCGCTAGTTCAGAATTTTCAGCACTTCCCTACAATGATGAGGAAAATATGCTCATAACTATTCAGACTAACCTCTGGACATTTCATGTCGATGTGAATCAGTATGAGGGACAAGACAGAGACAACCACAGAAAAGCACAACCTTCTGGGAACCTCCTTCCATAAATGGGTCACCAATCTTTTGGGGCCCATGAGCACATTTGCAAACCAGAGAAATTGTTGTAGGTACCATACACACATGCACAGAAACATGACAACCATTGCATATGCACACTCATTCTTCCTGCTGCCCCCAGGCATTAGGCTTGACAAAATGTTCTTTCCAGCCCAATTTCAGTGGCGAGAGGTGTGTCCAGTATGTGCAATGTGTACAGAAAACAATATAAAGCAATTCCCACCCTGACAAGGTGACCTAGAAAGATACTGTGGTTGATGGTATCAAAAGCTGCTGAGAGGTGTACAAGAATCAACATGTTGGCATGTTCTCAGTCCATCTCTCAGTGCAAGTCACTAGGGTTGTGCTGGGGTGCTGCTGCTGGGATTCTCTGGAAGTCATTTTCTTTTTTTTTTTTCTCGCATAATTTTTATTGTTTTTAAATCCTGGAAGTCATTTTCTATCTCCAAACGAAGTTAGAACTCAGATCATAAAAGGTCTAGAAACACCCGGAGATGAGATGCAGAGGCACCAACTGAGCAGAAGATTGCCTACCTCCAATGTCTAAGAGTGGGATTCACCTAAGGAGCATCCTCAGCTGAAGCCATGAACAAGGACTTTCACTTGTGCAGTGGGGCTTCCCCCCTCTCCCCTTCTGCCCTTCCCCCATGGTTCGAGGAGGGTATCAGGAGAAAACCCAGAACAGAGAATGTGAGGAGGGTGAGATTGTTCTGTCTGTCAAGCTAAAATGTTTGCACAGGAAAGACATTTGTAATGGTGCAACACTGAATTCCACCCTATGTATGGGAGCTAGTTCTGGCAGCTTTAATTAACCAGAAAGAACGAGGTAAAGGGTACACGTAGTTAGCCGCCATCCTTCAATGTAAAATTATTTATCTACTGCCTTTCTGAGCACAGGTCTACCCAGGGAAGCTCAAAATACCAACCTCAAGCTGCACAAGATGCAAGTTATCCATAATAAGCAGAACAAGTAAAACAATAGTCTATCTCTGGCATCTAAGGGGCAAGCTACATGTTACATTAACCATGTGGTTTGCCTGTAAGTGCAGGGTTTTGCTTTCACAAATAGCCCATGCAGGACTCCAGTCCTGATTAGGACCCCAACATCAGGCTAGAGGTTTAGCCTTCTGACCCCTTTTTCAGTCCCAGACCTGGCTGACCCACCTGCTGTTTGCAAGAAGGGAAAGCTCCTGTTAGCTTCAATGAACAGAAATAATATTTTATTTGGGCTCTCTGCAATGTTTATTTTCCCACCTGCTATCTCATGGCCCAGCTGCTTCCCTGCTTCTGTTTATCTTAATGGTTTTGCAAATGAACTTCTCAAAATCTTTTTTCACTTGCCAAATAGTCAAAAGTGTGTCTTACAGCACAATCCTATGCACGTTAACTCAGAAGGTGGGGGTTTTTTGTATTCATTTCAGCTTAGTCACCGTTTAGTGTGCATAGGATTGCAGCCTTAGACATGCTTTGCCCAAAACAGCAGCTCTGAAGCTGCAAGGCACACTGCTTTTGAGACGCTGGGGAGTTAAATATTGTTTTTGAGATATGGCAGGGGAGTCAGATGTTTGAAAGTAAAAGATCAACCATGCTTAAAGGTAAACAATTCCAGTGATTTCATATAAGCTCCTTGCTCACCGGATTCCCATTCCCTTGTCTAGAAAAGCAGATTATGTAAACAAACTAATATGACAGGAGCTTGATGAGAAAAAGTCACCTATAGCCATCACAGAGTTAATTGTATTAACTACACAGTAATAACAGCAGTAACTTTAACAGCACATTTACAGAACAGTTCAAAGCATCTCATGAAAGAGATGAGATGAGAAGAGGGGACCTCTTCCTCTTTAGAAAGACAGCCACCTGGAATAGCTAATTCAGTATCACTTGCAGTATAATTTGAAGCTGCCTGATAATGTCAGAGCAATATTCTAGCCAGCCAGGGATTGTCTACTCTGACTGGAAGGGCTCTCTCCCAGAGTCAGAGGAAGAGATGTTTCTTAGCTCTTCTATCTGAAACCTTTTAACTGGAAATGACAGGGAACTGGGGCCCTCTGCATGCAAGGCCCATATGAAAAAAACAAGAACTGGAACCACATTATCCTGCACATTATCCACTTTGCTGAATTTAGATCTGCAAATAAATAAGCATGTACCCCCCCCCCCAATGTTCTGTATTTTTTTTTATTCTGAACATCAATTGTCTTATAATTGTTAAGACTACTGGGTCTAGCCAGTCCAGTACTGTTTATTCTAGGGCTGGGAGTTGAATCCTGGTGTCAAATCTCAGCCCCCATTCCCCAGTGGCTGGATAGAGGACGAGGTGGTTGGACAGTGTTCCCACAAGCTACGAACATGAGTTTGACCAAGCTGCGGGAGGCAGTGGAAGACAGGAGTGCCTGGGGTGCTCTGGTCCATGGGAAGAGTCGGACACGACTAAACAACAACAAGCGGGAACAGGGGACACACAAGATATGCTGGAAGGAAGTACACCCAGGTTGTGGCTGAAGCCATTGCCCTGTGAAAAGTTCAAATGTGTCCAGAGTCCTCTAAAACGGTGCAAAGTATCCTGGGACACACTAATTCCAAGGGTTTCTGGGATTTGCTTCAACTTCCTGTACCCTGCCGCTTCTGACCATACTTCACCCTGCAGTCTAGCTATTTTTTTGTTACATTTTTACCCTGCTTTTCAGCCTCCTAGTCTTTTCTGCACCACGATTAAGACATTTTCATTCACCCAGGCTTTTCAATTGTGTTTTTAAAATCCAAGCTACAAATTGTTTTATGTTGTTTGTGTTTAAGGTTGTTTTTTTTAGAGGGGGCTAGGGTTTTTTTCTGTCCGTTACTGGTTACTGTTGCATTTAATTGTTATATGTTGTATTTTAATATGGTTTTGTTGTAAGCTGCTCAGGAAATAGTTCTTGATGGGTGGCTGTAAAAAAAAATCAACCAACCAACCAACTAACCAATCAATCAATCAAATTTGACTAAACGTGGTAAGCACTATATCAAATTATATTTCTTCTGGGGTGAAAAATAGGTACAAGCTGGTGCTCCACCTCCTATTCAGAGCGGTTTCAGTCAAAACTAGCTGCCTGTGGTCTTTCCCAAGTCTCTTATCTGCAGTCCTTTCCATTGGAGATACCAGGATTAAATGTGTGACCTTCGGCATGCAGTGTGCTCTACCACTGCGTTATGGCCTCTCATGATCCCTTCCAACTCTACTATTCTTTGATTCTATAGTCACATATGTGATGATGAAGCTCTTTGATGCTATGTAAATTCAATTGGATCATCAATACATTTCCGATAGCCATCAGGAGAATAACTATTGGGGGCGGGGGGAGGGAATCTCTTTAGCCCACTGTCAAAATATGCTACATCTTGAGAATGACAGTCCTGGGGCAGCAGAAGCTTCTGCGCATATTGCTGTGGCCAGAAATAAATGATGTTCGTGTGTGCATAGACTGCCACACAGTTATGTATGCCTTAAGAGGCTGCTGGGTGTGGCATGACCAAATCATTTTCACACAGAGACTGCATTTGCTTGGGTCAGAGCAGACAAGTGACTTCCACTGTAGGAGTGGATCTATATATTCAATTAACAGCCAGCTGGAAATTGAAAAGTCATGTCTGGAATTGTCACTTTAGAAAAAAGGGCTAGAAGGACAATTCCTTGTATCCCAGAAAGTTGAGAATTATCTTCTGTAACATCACTTTCCTACATTTAAACCCATAACAGCTGCTCCCCTAAAGATGCTTTGAGTACACACATGAAAAGCCTTTTCCCCTCCTAAGATATATTTTTAAGCCTACGAATTCAGAAACTTGAACTTCATTTACTTTTATTTGAGGCACTTCACATGCAGCAATTAAATGATATTTTATTTTAAATAAATGGAAACATTAGTTGCTGTAAAAAAGATAATAATCACATACAAAAGCGGAACTAAAAATATTCATCTGGCATGTAATCTCGCATTTAAAACTTTGTTTAGAAATCACATCCCAGGCTATTTGCTTGCAAATTTGCTCTAATAAGAAGCTACTGTTTTACTCTTCTTCTCTGCAAACAACTGGCACCAAACATTGAGTCAAAATCATTGTGCTTTCCCCTGTCACTGGAAATATATTTTAATTGCAGCCAGTTTTTCATCTGCAGTTTGCAGCAACGGGAGTCACCAGCCATTTTGTTTTGAGCATGAAAGACTAACAAGCAGATGTCTCTATTCTACCTCTCTATTAGCATACCAGATGATCACGAAATGTAAGTGCTAAAACAATACATAGCAACAAATATTTTACATAACAGAATGTATTTTGCTTCTAACACTGCTACATCCCATTTTATCTGCAACTCTTATCTGCACAGCCATCTACATTCTGCAGCCTCTGAAACACAAGCAAAAACAAGGCTTAAATTCTATTATCTCAGAACATGTACCTTTTGCAAGAAGACGCTTCAGAGTACAATTAGCCTTTTAAATATTTTAGGTTAAAAGGAAACGGTCATACATTTAACAAAGCAAGAAGTGTGTTTCACTGCATCAGCTTGCAATAAGTATTAAATATATCAAGGCCAGCATACATTATTCTGACCTAATAAGCAGTCGAAGGAAGACTGCTTATTCTCCACCTGCTTGGACTGCAATAGCCTGCTGTAGGAATGCCAATTACAAGGCGTGTCAATGATCTCCAAAATTACACCTTTTTAAAGATAAATTAAAACAATTTCGAAGCTAACGGCCCACGATTTTATTCAGCTAATCTGTCACGAACGTAAAATTTTACATCCCATTTTTAAGCGATTGCCCACACCTCCTCCTGCAAACTGTAAAGTGCCTGTATGTCAAAATATATAGCGCAATCATTTGTCTAACAGAAAGCAACTCAAAGAGCATAGCATAATATATGAATATTCACTACACAATAAAGAACAGAGTACCTCTTGATCCAGACAAAACGTGTTGCACTCTAAAGGAAACAGCTCAAGACAGCTCTCACTGCAATTCATCTTTATTTTTTACTTTAAAAATTAACAGAAATGATTGTTTCTCACCAGCATGCTGAAGGTGAGGTTGAATCAGAAAGGTATAACACTTCCCCCTGTTACTGTATCCTATTACAGAACCAATCATATTACTCCATTTCATCTGCAATCACTCCATCAGCATTATATAACATTCTAGAGACATTAAGATGTCCAGAAGTTATCACATGGTTAAGCCTTAGTAGGTAGAGCAAGCATATGTAACTCTGGCAAATAATTTGCTGCTTTCAAGTAATAACATGATTACAATTGAAACACACCAGTGACTACCCGGTCAGCAGCAACATGCAACTGAAACCTAAGGGGAAAGCCTTCTATTCCTCAAAATAAGAGGATGAAAATGAAATAGTACCAGTGTTCAGTATGGGTGACATTCAGGCCTGTACTTCTTAACATACAAAACTGCATAAAACTACATTTCCATTAAATTTCCATTCTTCTCCTGTGTAACCATTTTATTCCATGAACGCAATCATCATGTTGGGTAATTTGCACACAATCATAATCCATAGCACCACACCATTTCTATGTATATGAGAGGTTTTTATCTTGAGGTACACTGACAGAAGCAATTCTTTAAGCAAAGGTTTTCTAACTGCTTTAACCAAAGGACAGCAATCTGTACTATCCCTTTTCCCTTCAGTTAACACAGCACTGCTTAAAACGTTTCTCACTCCTACTTTCTGTGGGAGTAACTTAATTATAAACTTACAATATCAGAGTTTAAAATGCCCCCAAATGCCCAGGTGTGGCCAGTTAATTTAACCTTCTTATCATGCTCCTTAATCACTAGCATCCAGCAACCAAAGCTTGAGTCATGCCAAAGTAGGTTGCTCAAAAAGAAACATAAAATCCATCTTTAAAACCTAACAAATAATATGTCGCAATGAGGTATCATTCTGTGTCAGGTTTTATTAAAATGTTTGTAGGGTTGTTGTATCTTCATATCAGTCTAATAACCTTAAAGCTACCTTGGACATACAATGTTCTGAGCAAAAAAATATAAAGCAAAAGCCAACTGTTCTTATATGTTTGTTTTCTCGGGTTCTTTGTGGTTCTTTTATATCCCTCCCTGTCTCCAACAGGATCAATCTGATCTACAGTCAGACAAAGGAACTATTTTTAATGCTGACCATTTGCAATTCAAACCTAACAGGGTATTGCATTCATCAATAAAAGATAAAGTGGCAAGTGTAGCATTCATTTTCCACTGCGTGTTTTCCTCCTCTGCCATCTCAACTGAGAATCCTCCACTCTATTATAAAATAAAACTTTATTCTTTTCTCCTGCCTCCCTCACTTGAAAATAATTTGTGACTAAAAGAAGCTTGCTGTAATGTTAGCTAAAGAATACAGCTTGATATAAGAATAAATATGTTTCTTAAAAACAAGGAAAACCAGTATATACTGCATAATGCATGTAAGTAATATGGTCAATTTTATTTCTATTGGCATGCAAATGTTATTTTTTATTTGCAATATTTAAATACTTGTAACTAAAATAAGGATTAAATAGGTTAGTATAATCAGAATGCTTTTGCTAAAGCAATTCCTCTTGTTCTCCCCCTCTCTGTGCAGCTAAACGGCATTGCAAACCTACCTCTGCATCATACTGAAGGTTATTGTTTCTTAAGGAAGCCTCTCACACACTGCACCATTTTGCCTGTCTTCTGGATGGTGCAGAAGCTGGCAGAACAGCAGGCAAAGGAGTATACTGGAGTCAGCAAATGTCAGTGCTAGCCTCATACTGCAGTCTGTGCATTAAACACACTGAGACCCACAGGTGCCTACGTAAAGCCCTACAGCTGCAGGCAAGCTGTTACGTCTTCTCAGTAGAATGTCTGTGCTCTACTTTCATTCTTCATTAACCCATTGCGTCACGGTAAATCAGCACCCCCCTTAGGATGCTCACGGCAAAATCTCAACTTAAGGAGACAGGATGCATATCAAGCAGCATCAGGGCAATGCATGTCCTGATATCTAAACCAATAGCGAAGGCCAGACAATTATAGCTGTGTATGCATATGGATCATGAATATTTTACCTTACCGCATTAAGTTACTTTAAAGGCACACGCTTCTAAGCTTTTTGCATTACAATGACCACCATTTTTTTAAAAGCTTTAGTTTTTAAAATACACAGCTTTAGTGTTTAAAATGCCTGGATGGATGGCAGAGGAACTCCCCATACTTCAAGGACACTTGCAAAATAATACAATTCATCCCAAGGTATTCTGAAAATAAAATACGTATACAGTGGTGCCTCGCAAGACGAAAATAATTCGTTCCGCGAGTCGCTTCGTCTTGCGATTTTTTCGTCTTGCGGAGCGCGGATTCCCCGGGTATTAACAGTTTTACGAAAAAGGAAGCAAACTCGCAATACGTTTTCGTCTTGCGAAGCAAGCCCATAGGGAAATTCGTCTTGCGAAGCACCTCGAAAAACGGAAAACCCTTTCGTCTAGCGAGTTTTTAGTCTTGCGAGGCATTCGTCTTGCGGGGCACCACTGTGTATAATGCATAAATGGAATCCCCACAGCTTGATAGGTATAGATTTTGCATACAAATGAACAATGCCTCAGCCGCAACACTCCCCCCCCCCCATTGGGACCAACGGTAGTCATTCACTTATGACCGGAATCATGAAGGAATTAATCCTGTTGCTTCTCATTATCAGTGCCCTTGAGATTGCTGCATCACAGAACGTTGGACTATGTGACCCTTAGGTCCCTTCCAACTCTACAATTCTCAGTTTCTAGTAGGTTTTGGCCCAAGGCATTACAATTTTTGACAGCCATGGAGTGGTAGTAGGTACTTTTAGACTGAGACAACCTGTGTTAACATGCCAGCCCAGGTCACAAAAGTTGAAAGATGTCGGTCACTATCTCTTAGCTACATTACAGGTTTGTTGTGAGGATACAATGGGAAAAGATAATGTGTACCAGCCTGAGTTTCTTACAGAAACAGCAAAATAAAATTAAAACAACCCTTTCATCCAAGGGCCTTAGGCATGGTCTCTTCCATTTTATCCTTACAACCATATACTGAAATATAGTGTTTGGCACAAAATCAGCCTGTGTGCTTTTGTGGATGAGGTAGGATTTGAATCCAAAACTCTCCAATAATAACAAAGAACAAACTCAACCTAAACTGTTTAGAAATGTTACAGGTTACATTCATTTTATAGGTTGCTGAATGCTCAAAAAGCAATTTTAACCAAGAAGCGTAAAAAAAAACTAGACTACAGGGGTGATATTCTTAAAATCTGGCACAAGATCTTTCATAATACTGTTCAAAACCATCTGTGAAAGCTATAAAACCGTATGGTGGTGGGAGGTTATCTAGCAAAATGCTTGGTACAGTAAAATGGTTGAAGTTACAAAATGTGCTCGCTCTCCTACCAAGATTTTCCATAATTTGTTCTTGCAAGGACAGAAAACATAGAGTCCACTACAGAAGCAATTCTGCTTTTCCCCTCAACCTGAAGACTCAAAAGCTGCAATCAGACGTGCAATAAATCCCAATCATAGCTAACCGAAGTGTGATTTCAGAAGAGGACACTGAAAGAACAGAGGGAGATGAAAGATCAGGATAGCTCTTCTATTTTGGTCATCAGGTAGTTAAGGCATTTGTTCTTACTTTCATTTCATTCATCCACTCATTCAATTTCTATCCCATTTTTCTTCATATCATGGTCCCAGGCCAACTTACAAATTCAATTAAAAATCCATCTATCGAAAGAAAAGCTGCAGAAGAGCAGCAGCTGGAAAAGCTGAGAACTAGGAAGAGGCACTTAACATCCATAATGACTGCTGCTACCCCAAGTCTATTTGCTTACTGCTAGAAAGGAGGTGGACCATGCTGGAACCAACATACATCAAAGGAGGAAGCTCCATCCCTATGAAGGACAACGGGTGCCTGGCTTGTTGGCAGCTATTTCCAGGGCGCAAGGGTATTCTCCTCTGAAACCTATTGTGAGCAGACTGAGTCATTGCCAGCAAGGGCAAGAGCAGGAGATCATAAGGGTCCTCATGCTTTGTTGGTTACTATCGGTCTTTTCTCAAATTACTACACCTACAGTCTATACAATTGACTGTGCCAAAGTCAGAGATGAATGTGATTAGGCCCTTAGTGTGAGGGAGGCCTTTTATATCTGGGAATTGGTAGTGTGACAGTAGTCTGTAAGGCAAGAGTAGGAACCTGTTTCCAGTCTGATTCCTTCACGGGCAACCTCATAAGCAGCACATACCACTGATGAGTGTGACAAAAGTGGGTGTGGTCATGCACACACACCAGTCTCCATCTTTCATCCAGGCAAGGAAAAGGTAGTATCACAGTGAAAGGACACAATCCAGTTAGGTAAAACCAGTTGAAGGGGCGGGGGATGCAGAGCAGGGCCAATGAGGGGCGTGGCCTGGGCAGAGTTCCAAGGACCAGACAGCAAAGCACCTGGGAGAGGTCATCTGGCTTTTTGGATGATGGTGTCTGGTAACATATATCTATTTTTCTCCTTGTCATCAAATCAAGTTAGCTGTGAGATCAATATAAACAGGTGTCTCAAGTTTGACTGTCTAGAGGCCAAAGAAACTCCAGCTCAATCCAGGTAAGACCAAGGGCTGATGAGTAAAGATAACAATGGACTGAGAGCTTGGACTTTTATGTGAGGGAGGGAACTGCAACCCTCTCCCAAAAGAATAGTGTCCACAGCCTATGGGTGCCCTACAGATGGATACTGAGGTAGTGTCCATGGCCTTATGAGGGACGGTCAAGGAAGCTGGGTATGTTTATCCTGGAAAAGAGGAGACTGAGAGGAGATATGATAAGCATCTTCAAATATCTCAAGGGCTGTCACACGGAAGATGGAGGAAGCTCATTTTCTGCTGCTCTGGACGGTAGGACTTGAACCAATGGATTCAAGTTACAAGAAAAAGCACTTGAGGGTGCTGAGAGGAGCCAGTGAGAGATATGACTTGGGGAAAAGGTGTGGCCTAGACAGAGTCCCAGCGGCCAGATAGAGAGACCTGGAGGTCTGCATTAGGCCTCAGGTTCTCCACCCTGATATGCCCACTATATCAGCAGCATGATGGAAAGGACAGAAGCAGCAGAATATAGTTAATAGTGGGTGATTTCACCCATTCTACTGGACTTAACTGGGAGTGCTTAAATGATAATCAGATGGAAGTATTGTTGAACCATTTGCTTACAATGAAATCAGGGGACATACCCTCTTATGGATCAGGAAATGGTAAAAGCAGCAGAGAGTAGGAATAAATGGCCAGTTCTCACAATGGAGGAACAAGGAAAGTGAAGCACCCCAAAGATCTATGTTGAACCTAATAATAAATAATAATAATAATTTTATTATTCATACCCTGCCCATCTGACTGGGTTTCCTAAGTCACCTATAATTTTTATCTTGTTCATAAATGGTTTGGAGTTAGGGATGAGCAGTGATGATTGATGAAGCCAAGTTGTTCATCAAATTTGCAGGTGACACCAAACTGGGAGGGGTACGCAATGCCGCAGAATTGGGATTTAAAGTGACTTTACCAGATTGGAGAACTGGGCCCAAACTAACAAAATGAATTTCAATAGGGATAGATGCAAGGTTCTACATTTTGGCAAGATGAACCAGATGCATAAATATGACTGGGGTTTGGGGGGAACACCTGCCTTGTCAGTAGTACATGTGAAAAGGATCTAGACATCTAAGTAGACCACAAGCTTAACAAGAGTCAACAGTGTGACGCAGCGGCAAAAAAGCTAATGCTATTCTAGGCTGCATCAACAGAGTTATAGCATCCCGATCAGCAGAAGTAATAGTACCACTCTATTCTGCTGGAACGTGTGCAGAGGAGGGCGACCAAGATGATCAAGGGTCTAGAAACCAAGCCTGATGAAGAACAGTTGAGGGAGATGGGTGTGTTTAGCCTGGAAAAGAGGAGACTGAGAGGAGATGTGATAACCAATGGCATCAAGTTGCAAGAAAGGAGATTCCAACTAAGAATCAGGAAGAACTTTCTAACAGTAAGATATGGGGAGGGAACAGAGCACACCTACAAAAGGGACCCAAGATTATTCCTGATGTAATCCCATGGATTCCTGAATGCTATAAAGGAGTTTCCAACTGGCAAGGTTGGTACTCCTGTGAAAGCCTTAGTCTGAATGTTCCATCTGATCATTTCAAAGGGCTACTGACTTTATCACTCCCAATCATTCTCTCCTGTAGGGTGGAGCCTGACTGGCTGTCTGGTTTTCTGGGCAACTGCAGGCCTATAAAGCAAGCACGATGACAGCTAGAACACAAATAGCACAAGTCTCAGATTAACGATGATCAAATACAAGGGTTTATTATTGTGCCTACTTTGCGGCAGGGATTGCAGCAAATCAAGCTCACTTTTTTGACAGCATTGCATCTCAAGTCCACCAAAGTTCTGCCAAATAGCGTAACACCTCCAGGTGGTGAAAACAGGCCTGCATAGGGAGGTGGTATAACCATAAGAAGCCTGCTGCAACAACTCTGTGAGGCACTTTTTGTGGATAAAGTCACTAATATTCTCACTGAACTTAACACTGTCAATATTGCCTCATTTCTAGAATGCCCCCTCCCCTTTACAGGTATGCCAGGAAACAACAATGTTCTCATTTCAGCGCCAAGTGAAGACAATACCCATTTACCCAACTGTTTTAGGTCTTTAATCAGTGACTTTTTAAGTCCTCTTCTATTTGGTTGTCTCTTTTCTGAAGTTTTAAATTTTTCTTCTTTACTAATTGTTGTTTATAATTACTATTGTAGCCCACCATGTTATCAGTGCCAATCAAGGCCAGGTTATAAAGAAACACAACCTTTCCATGCAATTGAAAAAAGAAAAGAAAAAGAATGCTAAAATATCTTCTCTCTTTTTCTTTTTCTTTTAAATCCATTTATATTTTGCCCTTCTTCCATGGAAGTTAAGGCAGTCCACATGGAATTTCTAGGCAGTCTCACTTCTAAAGCAGTAATCAGACCTACACCCATTTAGCTTCAGTTTTGAAAATCCGATGTTCTCTTCTAAAGCAAGGTTTAAATTAAAAAAAATTAAGTCCCATTTTCCTCCCACGCATTTTTAATCACATAATATTTCAGTTGACTGTGGTAAGTAACTCTGTGAAACTTCATTTGCATAGTATTAAATTAGGCAGTTCTCATTTCCCTGTAGATTAGAAATTACACAGGCTAGCGGTTTTCAAAATTTCAAACTGGTTCAAAAAGAACTATTGCTAGTTCTCTTTGATAAGCTGAAATTTAGTAAGCTTAAAGGGATCAAAAAAACTGATATTTTTTTACTTCTATAATGGTATATAAGCAATATGTTTTTTCATAGGAGAGTTGCAGAAGCAAAAGAAGTCTGTTTACAAGAAGCAAAATTTCTAGTACACAAACTTGCATACTAGTATGCACACAAATATATTTCTATAGAATGGGACATAGCTATGGGTGCACTACCAGTGTCTAATGCAGGCTTCCTCAACCTCGGCCCTCCAGATGTTTTGAGACTACAATTCCCACCATCCCTGACCACTGGTCCTGCTAGCTAGGGATCCTGGGAGTTGTAGGCCAAAAACATCTGGAGGGCCGAGGTTGAGGAAGCCTGGTCTAATGTATTTACATCCATCCACCCAAAATACATGCGCATATACCACCACATGCCTGTTTTTAATACACCCAGTACACCAAGTACGCATGAAGAAGGCTGATTTCCACATGCAGATTATATTTTCTGGATCACAGTGATTATTACTGATATGCAATAGTGTGAAGAAGCAAAGGTTCTATAGAGATGACACAGAAGTCTATCCAAAGACAAAAAGTGTTAACAGTATCAACCGCTTATAATAACAGCACAGGAAACTACTATAAAATATAATGGCCCACCTGGTCTACAGGCGTTCTGCAAGTCCACAAAATTCAGAAGATACATACTGCTTTAAATGCATGATAAATTATACCTTCATTATTATACCTATTGCAAGTTACTGCAATAGGTACACATATGCACCCTCAATACACTAATCTTTTTTTAATGGCAGATTTAGAAAGATTCCCAGCTAGCTGCTATGCAGCCCCACTATTATACCTTAACTAAATCAACGACATTTGTCTAATTAACCACTTTTGGCACAAATCTGTGGGAAATGTGGTATATAAATAAACCAACCATGACTAATATGGACCCACTTTGAAGTGTCACCTAAGATGTTCCGTCCTACCTTCAGTTCTTTCCATCTCACCATCAATCTGAGCATTATCTACTCCACCTTGAACATTAATTTCCTTGTTACCACAATTTGATGAACGGGGTATGTGGAGCTTCAAGTCTGCTTATATCAGAAGCCAGGTGAGCATTACACATTCGCCTATGCCTTTACAGTAAGTTCTGTTTTATACACGCCACACAACACAACCAAGCCTTACACTACAACCGCATTTGTTCATATCTATCGAGTTGTGACAACCAGCTGAACCTTTTGAAATAAGCTTTCTTAAACATCTCCAGATTTCAATGACCAGTTCAATACTCAGAAGACAACTACTTCAACATAAAAGCACCACAAGCGAAAAGACAGACCTCCTGTTGATTATTACCTGCAGCTCACTGCTGGGTGTCTTAAAATGCTTCATAAGGAAACTACAACCTATTTTCTGGAATGATCCTGTTCTCAAAGAAACCACAGGAGGCACACCACTGCTGGCATACAGACAAACGCTCACATAACCTGAATACTACTTACCATGGACAAACACATCTTCTCTAGTTTATGAACAAAATCTTGCAAATATCAGCCATATGTAAACCGAGTAGATATGTAAATCCATCACATTAATGGTCCTTACACCTACACATCTCAGGATATAGTAAACTTAATTTCATGCTTCATGTGTCCATCAGCAAAGATTAAACGGTCCTTAAGGCAAAGACTGAATGATCACAAATCAGGTACAAAGAGCAACACTAAGAAACCAGTAAATGATCGTTTTAATCTCCCTGGAGAAAGTGTGACAGGACTTAAGAGTTAGCTCTGAGGAACAGCAAATCATGTAGACACATGGAGCAGGAGGGGCAGCTAATTTCTTTTAGTCTAAGGGCCACTTTCACTTACTGAACAACCCTCCAGGGTCCACATGCCGGTAGGGGTGTGGCTAACCCACACTCATATGCACATACAGGTCATAAAGCCCCCCCCCCCACAAAAAAACCCTCAGTGATTCGTGCACATCAACTGAGACGCAGGTTAGCACCCCTTCCCTGCTTGCCAAATGATTCACAATGGGACAACTTGCATCCACATCCCAGCACTAGGCTAGGTGGAAAGGCTGAAAGTCTTCCATCTATCCCATTATCATGTTGCTGTCTCCACTTCCAATACTACATATGATTAAGTAGGCTGTTGCCAACCGCAGCTTATGCTTTTTTACAATAACTATGTTCAGAAAAGTTAGTCACAAGATACTACCAAACACATTTCTCTTCTCAAAGAAAACAGACAAGTTATATGTCCATTTAGAAATAGTAAGTCATTTTTTTTTACTCCTGAACCATTTCTCAAAAATTTATTAGGAATGCTCTCCAGATGCTCTCACTTACTTACTTACTTAACTAAACCTTTATTGGGCATTACAAATATAAAAAGGTAAAGGGACCCCTGACCATTAGGTCCAGTCGTGGCCGACTCTGAGGTTGCGGCGCTCATCTCACTTTATTGGCCAAGGGAGCCAGCGTACAGCTACAGCCAGCATGACTATGCCGCTTCTGGCGAACCAGAGCAGCGCACAGAAACGCCGTTTACCTTCCTGCCGGAGCAGTTCCAATTTACTTACTTGCACTTTGACGTGCTTTCGAACTGCTAGGTTGGCAGGAGCAGGGACCGAGCAACAGGAGCTCACCCCGTCGCGGGGATTCAGTTGAGCACAGCATGCAGGAGAGGGAGAATGCTGCAGAAGTATGTTACATTAGCTCAGGCTTCCTCAACCTCGGCCCTCCAGATGTTTTTGGCCTACAACTCCCATGATCCCTAGCTAGCAGGACCAGTGGTCAGGGATGATGGGAACTGTAGTCTCAAAACATCTGGAGGGCTGAGGTTGCGGGAGCCTGCATTAGCTGCTGCCTGCACCACTACCACATGCCGGAAATGGCAGCTCAGATTCTTGAAGGAAACATGCCAGGCTGAAAATCTGTTGCATGGGGGGAGGATACTTCAAGTTTCCCTCTTGACTGAACAATGCCCAAGCTTAGTGTCTGGCGCTTTGGGAACTTACAGGAGCAACATACTCCATAGCTTTTGCCTTTATCACTAGCACCTAAACAGAAGAATGGCTGTCAATCCCACTAGAGAGCAAGTAAAAAAAATCTGCCTCTGAGGAGGGGAACTTCTGGTTTCCAGCTTTTTAAAAATGAGAGCCAAATGAGCATAGCATATCGAACAGTGAGAACATATTGGGAGCAATGCACTCCATCTGTTGCTGACTTCACCAATACAACCTGTAAGGATTAATACTAGTTGGTTTTACACTCTCCACTGTTCTTTGAAGTATTTTACTTAACAAAACTTGTACACTGCTTACTTGATAAACTTCTAAGCAGGTTATAAATCTGTATAATTGCCCTTCCCATCATTCTCCCCTTTAATCTAGAAATTCCAGTTGTTCAAGCCTTTATTCCAAAAGACAACCCTCCGTTGCTTCTATTATTTTAGTTTTTCTGTACTCTCTGCCCAGCTCTACTATAAGCCTTCAAGAGACAAGGCAATTAGAACTTCCTATTGTGGACGCACCAGAGATGGATTATAAAACAGCAATCTGTGAAGCACAGGTGACTTATGAGTAGTGGCTCTTCCTCCACCATAGCACCATCTGAACTTGATGAGGTTTACAGTGGTAATATTAGACATAAACACACCCTTGTCCTACCTTGGTGTTGGAATGCACCTCAGCTAGAACAGCAAACATCAGTTTTGATGAGTATAGTCTAAGACATCATGGCTCCTGGCAACTCAATTCCGGTTAACAGCCCCTCTCACTAGCATTTTAAAAGGTACTTGGGATTGCTCTTTTCTTTAGGTTTTGATATAAAATAATTATCAGCAATATACAGATAAAATCAACAGACTGTAAAGCAGATATACATAACTAAGTTACATATATGGCTTGCTATAAGAAAAAAGTTTAAGCAGGCATCTAGTACAGTACTGTATAGCAAGGGTTCCTGCCTAATATTTACTCCTAATGTGAATAAAATAGAGATCTCTACAATGAAACTGCAGCCAGAAGTGGTTCTAAGGCACCTAATAGTTCATGTTATACTTCACACCTCAACATATCCACTAAATCTCTGAACAGCAGAATTTAACTGAAAATCTTGAAATGACTTTATCGGTGGAGGTACAGGAAAGAAGGGTTCTTAAGAGGCTGTTTAACAGAGCTCACAAACCTTCCATGAATATAAATTTAAGTCACCAGTGCAGCAGTAGCACATATAAGGCTTTATATCTTTCCCCTACCTTTAATTATAACAACACTGGCAGACCGGTGATCAGTATGAGAATAAACCATGAAGATTACAGAATACATTTAGGATTTGTTATATGATCAGATGAGTCATGTATACTTAAGTATGAGTCAGAAAAGTGCAGAGGGAGAAATCAAATAATTTAATTAAATGTCAGAATTATTGATGCAACAGTGGCAGAAAAATAAAAAAGCTGGCTTTTCACTCAGTAGAGCATACTTAAATTTAGACTGCTAATGCTAATTCAGTTTGTGTGCTTAAAAGAAACATAGTTGAAGCCTAACTAACATCAGGAAGCATGATAATGGCTAGTGGTTTTTTTTGGTTTTTTGTACAGATCACCAGATTGTCATATTATCACTAATCATATGTATTTTAATCTTGTTTTTAAGTTGTAATCATTCTACTTGTTTTTATTATTGGTTGTTAGCCGCCCTGAGCCCGGCCTTGGCTAGGGAGGGGGGGTATAAATAAATTTTATTATTATTATTATTATTATTAATCCTGCAGTACCAAAAGTCAAGTCCACATTAAGTCTGTGTTTCCAGCTGTGCAATCATGTGTATGTTTATGCATGTCCCACAGCAGTCCATGAAACTAATTCTCAGTTAAGTATGCATAGAATTGCAAACTAAAACCTTTACAGATGAGTTGGGTCATGCCAGATAAATCTAATTTCTTCTTCTGGAAAAAGGTTCAGAAAAGGGCAACCCAAAATGATCAGAAGGCTGCAGCAACTCCCCTATGTGGAAAGGTTAAAACAGGTGCAGTTTTTCTAAAATGCGAGTGGGGGAGACATGATAGAAGCGGAAAGGTAAAAATAGGTGGAGTTTTTGTAAAATGAGAGTGGGAGAGACATGATAGAAGTGTATAATATTATAAATGGTGCAGAGAAAGTAGACAGGCAGAAGTTTTTCGCCCTCTCTTTTGTTACTAGAATCCAGGAGAAATGAAGCCAAATATTGGAAGGTGTTTTTTTCACACAGCACATAGTGAAACTATGGAATCTACTTTCAATCTATGTGGTTATGGCCATCAGCTTGGATGACCTTAACATATTAGACAAATGAGGAATGAAGTCTAGCCATTATGGCTAGCAGTCATTGATATAGTCTCCCCTTCATTCTCTTCCCCACGGCCAGTGGTGATAACGATAGGGGAAATGAAGGATGGGGGACTGAGGGAACTGTGAGGGCATATGGAGGAGTTGGGTGAAATATGATGAAGTTATTTGGGCAAGCTGGGAGGAGCAGCTGTGGAAGCTATGGTGGAAGGGGTTGGGTTGACTGTGAGGGGAAGAGGGAGGGCGTTGGGCAAGCTGCAAGGGAGGAGAGGTTGGAGCAGGCATAGGCAAACTCAGCCCTCCAGATGTTTTTGGCCTACAACTCCCATGATCCCTAGCTAACAGGACCAGTGTCAGGGATGATGAGAATTGTAGTCTCAAAACATCGGGGGGGGGGGCGAGTTTGCCTATGCCTGGGTTGGGGCAAGGTGTAAAGGGAGGGGGATTAGCAACAGGGTGGGTGGGAAGTAGGTGGGATTGCTTACAAGCACATATTAGGCACATTCACACTGCATGGCTTCACACTCCACAAACGGAACAGCTACTTTGCAATATGCACTAGCCATTTAGTAATTCTCATTTTTCTATCTCTAAATAATGATGTGCTACAGCAACTGCCTCTAACATTTAATTAGTGACCAATGAATAAGTACATTTCACAGTTTGAATGCAAATCTTCAAGCTGAACAGAGTTCAGTCAACAGTTCAAAACCTTGAAAAAGTTGAGTTGCAGACTGCATTTAGTTAATCATTAGTCTGAGATATCCACTGGCACATTCTGAAAGAGACATACAACCTTATGAACTATGCAAAGGTGAACAGCTCAAAAGTCTACCAGAGGGGCAGAGCAGCCACACACATTGGGGGAGGCACTCAGTGGCTCATGAGAGGAGAAGTGCGGCATGTTGAGGGGCGGACAAGGGTCCAGGGCTACATGCCTAATTAGGACGCACTGTGCACTGCTAGTAATTTCCCACCTCTGGTCTACCTGCTGCAGCATCCTGTTCCCCATGGTGGTTGCCCAGAAACTCCTGAGAAGCCTATAAGTAAGGCATGAAAGCAATAATCTTCCCACACTGCTTCCTCACCTCTCCAAATGTAAACTTGGAGGCTCCACACACCCATTATGACTAGTAGCCAGTGAGAGAATTGCAAGCCATCAATTTGCATAACCCATTTTACGTAATCTAGGTTAATGGTCTTGTGGCAATTAAATCCAAAAAACATGTGAGTGTACTGTCTTTTGTCCATTCTAAATCTCCTCCGAAGTAATTTCATTAGCTGGCCTGTGTTTTAGCATTATTTAGTATTTGTTTAAAACCTTTTTTATTATGAGAGGGGTAACTTCACCATCCTCTTTCTCTACACCATGCACAGTATTCTACACCTCTACCATTCTCTTTAGTTGTCTTTGTTCTAACTAAAAAAAAAGCCTACCATTGTGGTCTTACTTCAAACAGAAGATGCTCTAGCTCCATGATCATTTTCGTGCTTTCTTCTGCAGCATTCCCAGTTCTCCAATATTGTTTTTGAAATGTGACAACCAGAACCGTCCACAGTACAGACATGCCTGGTTTTTTTGTACTTTGCTTTTCTTGCGGTTCACAAACGTTGCTCCTTACAATGACACAGGTGCAGCTGCAGGCAGCCTGGCCGCTGCCAGGAGAAGGAAGCCCCCCGCCATCGCCACCCCTCTTCTGGCCACAGGAGTGGAGCTAGCTAGGGCTGGAGCCAGGTTTCTCCCCTCCCACCCCTGCAGCCAGTGTGACTCACATGATTGTACTACAGTGGAACCTTGGGTTACATACCGTCCTCCTTACGAACACTTCAGGTAACGAGCTCCGCCAACCTGGACATAGGTGCTCCTGGTAGCGAACTTTGCCCCAGGATGCGAGCGGAAGTGGCGCGGCGGTGGGAGGCCCCATGAGGTGCGGGAGGCACCTCAGATTAAGAATGGTTTTGGGTTAAGAACAGACCTCCAGAACGAATTAAGTTCATAACCGGAGGTACCACTGTATTTGCGCTATTGTGGTGGTCTGGAACCGAACCTGCAATATCTCCGAGGTATGCCTGTATTATAATGTGGCCATACTACATCTCTGATGCAGGCTCTACAATACTGGAAGTTTTATTTTCCTTTCCTTTCCTTTCCTAATAAACACTATCAGGAAATTTGTCATTTTTGCAGCTACCACACACTGAGTCAATGTTTTCTTTTTCTTTCTTTTTTCATTAAAGCAGAAAATAGATACATCAATATAGCAAGTAAGAAAAAATAAAAATAAAGTATTACAAATACTTTTTACAACTAAGATGAAAAGAATTATGTCTGGATATAATATTGAAATTTGTTATTCCCAAGCAATGCAAATAAGGAGTTGTATCCTTTATGTTCACAGTAGACTCACATCCATTTTCTAAATCACAGACCATTTTCCAATGAATTTAAATTTGTTTGTTGTTTGAATGAAAATTAATAAAATGGCAAATTTAACATACCATTCCAGAAATGAATTGAGAGGCAGGAGATTTCCCCCCATCAGTTGCATTACATTTCTTTTCAGCCAAGCCGATCATCTTTGATTGTGAGGGTTATACTAGGTATCACACAATTTCCGTGCCAGGGGAGGATGGGTATATGTTCTGTTAACCATTTAGCTTTATATTAAACATGAATCTAGAAAATGAGATCATGCACGCATACAACAACAAAAAAGGATTATGCAGAAAACTAAACACAAAACAAACACATTAGTCTAGATTATACTTGCTATAGTTACATACAGTACAGAAGGATTAATTCCTAGCTAAAAATTACCAAGTAAATCATTACCTAGGGCCACTAAATTTAGAGTGCTTTTAGAAAGCTGCTAAACAATACATTTTGCTGTTCTGACTATGACATACCTATTCTTAGTGTAAAATAACTACACTAATTTCTCATGGTTGGATTTCCTTCTGAATTTTAATAATAATAGTAATAATAATGGGAAAATATGTTTAGCTTACAGTTCTATTTGCATTTCATACTCCATTAAAAATGTGAAAGGTTCTCCCCACCAACAAATTACACAAAAATACTCCTGGCACTCCAAGGGATTTTCTTTATACATTCAGAGTATTCTGCTATGGGAAGCACATTTAAGCAAGCTTGTCGTTAGCTCTCAGGTACTCAAAAAACTGCGGGACCTGAACAGGAATAATGATGATAATCCTCCCTCTACTCCTTTTTAAGTCTCCTCCTCCTCAGCTGGACATTTCTCAAGCTGCCTTAAACTACGCCAGGGAGGAAGCTGTGCTCTTCGTTCTGCAACATACAAAGCTCTCCGTCTACTGGGAGACAAGGGAGATGGAGAACTTAGCACAATAGGAAAGGCAAGCTCCTGGGATGCTTCTGCAGCCTCTGGCCACTCCTCATCATCATCCTCAGACAAGTCTGAACTGCTTTCTGCACACTGTTCTTCTTATTCACTAAAGCCTGTTGCTTCTTCAGTATCCAACCATTCCTCCCCCTTCAACCTCCGACCTGTCCTCAGTATCCCACCACCACTCCCCAGGCTCTGAGCCCTCCTCATCTCGGGGGGCTCCCCTAGGCGGTTCCTCAGCTGGTGCCTCCCACCAAATGCAAGTCCCTGACATTTGCTTTGCTGTCCTTGCATGGTTGCTGTTGCTTAGATGGGAAGAACCAATTTCTTCCTTTGCTGATAAGCCAAAAACCTAGATAAAAGTTTAGGAAGCTTATACAGTGGTACCTCGGGTTAAGAACTTAATTCCAACCAGAGGTCCGTTCTTAACCTGAAACTGTTCTTAACCCGAGGTACCACTTTAGCTAATGGGGCCTCCTGCCGCCACCATGCTGCCGCCACACAATTTCTGTTCTCATCCTGAAGCAAAGTTCTTAACCCGAGGTACTATTTTTGGGTTAGCGGAGTCTGTAACCTTAAGCGTCTGTAACCAGAGGTACCACTGCATTTCTTGTTGTCAAAATCAAACTTTTGTTTCCTCTTTGGGAATTTCAGTTTTAAAACGCCAGCTGTTTCCTTACATACTTTAGACTCTCACATACCTCAGATTTTATAGTTTGTGCTCTCTCAATAACCCCCTTTTTTTAATTTATTGGCCCTAAGACATTCCTGGAGCCAATTCAGTCAATCTAGTCCGGCATTCTGTTCTCACAGTGGCCAACCAAATGCCTGTGGGAATGCTAGAATCAAAATGTGAGTGCAACTGCATGATCCCCACTATATGTTCTGCATGGAACAGTAGTTTGGCATGATGTTCAATATGCCAAAATATTATGTTAGATCATTATTTTTATCTATGTTAAAAAAATATGTATATACATACCACTATTTATGAAAAATATCACAGTGGTTTACAACAATGATAGCAAAACCACACGGTAATAAACCATATAAAAATCAGAAAACAGCTAACCATTATGTTGAGAGGCATTCTTAATGAATGGAAGAAAGAAGTTTTTAGCAGGCACCTGCTGAATATCTGATGGCAGAATATTCCACAATACTGAGTTGATACTAAAGGCTCAGTTTATTGTTTTCAAATGAGCCTCAATATATCAGGGAATGACCAGCAGTGCTCCTGCAATTGATAGCTGTAATCAAGCTGGAATATTAGCTTTAACAATTATGTTTAATCTTACTGGTAGTTGGTCTCTATGGTTTCATTCACTGAACTCTACCAGGCCATGTTTAGTTATCCTTTTAATACTCATTCAACAGACTGCTGCTAGATCTTCTGCACACAAAGGGCAGTATTCAACACTAGTCCTACTCAGAGTAGAGCCACTGAAGTTAATCAACACGACTAACTTAATTGTGGCAACTGAGTGGGATTTTGTTAACTATAATCCATATACAGTGCTACCTCGGGTTACATACGCTTCAGGTTACAGACTCTGCTAACCCAGAAATAGTACCTCGGGTTAAGAACTTTGCTTCAGGTTGAGAACAGAAATTGTGCTCCGGCGGCGCAGCAGCAGGAGGAGGCCCCATTAAGCTAAAGTGGTCTTCAGGTTAAGAACAGTTTCAGGTTAAGAATGGACCTCCAAAACGAATTAAGTACGTAATCAGAGGTACCACTGTGCAGTGACTCCGCAAAAGGGGTTCCCCCCTTATGTAAATAATAGTCAGAAATATGTACCATATTCTGCAAGAATACCTTGAATATGAATATGCCTCAACAACTGACATGCTAGTTGTCCTCTGCATGGGACTAAACAGGAGGGGCAACAGTCCTATCAAGCAGAGTTGCTTCCGTACAGCAGGAACTAGGATAGAACAGAGAGCATAATCACAGACGTTGCCAAGTTTCAATTATGCCTTACATTTCCGCTAGTTGCTTTTATGTTGCACACTCTGTTTTACAAAGTAATAACCCTTCTGTGCTGAGAAGCTGGCTTTGGTATGTTTTAACTGCAATTTTAACTTTTCCTTTTTATGTAACTTGCCTTGAGAGAGCTTTAAAATATTTTATTTTTTATTTTATGGTATAACTAGTATTTTATTTTAAATAAACAATTACTCTTGATTCAATACACAGTAGATGTTGTGGTTGCAACAAATAAGAATTAAAGGATGACTGTGGTGCTACCCTAGAAAGTTAGACGCATAGGCACTTTGGCCATGAATTACAACGTATGGACTCCAGAATATGGTTTCTTGTGGGCCCCAAATTTGTAAGGCTTTTGAATGGTTTAATTTAGGTGGGAGGGAGAGAGATTACTGGCTTTCTATATAAAAAAATTTTTTTTGAAAAGTATTTGAACAATTGCTTGTGAAAAGCCTTGTGCAAGAGCTTGCAAAAAGAAAAGAACAATTATTTTCTGCATAATGCTCTTCTGCCACGTCAGAAACAGCCCTTCCATGAGAAGAAAACCTTATCTGTTTGAATATAGATGCAACTCGGGAGTGCTTTACACCTAGTAAGTTTTATTAAGCTAGTGTTCAAGGAGAAATAGGCCAATTTCCCTTTATAGCTGCTTTTAAATAAAGCCACCCAGTATGTTCCAAAAAAAGACATTTAACCATCAGTTCTTCCTCTGAGATAATTCAATTTCCAAAATATTTACTCAAAATGTAACCATGTTGTTTCCAAACTAATCCTGTGTTGTAAAATAATAATAATAATAACAACAAAATCCACAACAGCAAGCACAGGCAAGAATTGAAAGGCATAGAAAACTGGTGCCAACAGCCTGAAGAGGCTTTTTATCTCCCCCAGCCCTCACAGCGCCCCACAAGAAGCTTTCAAATCCACATGGAACTTCAAAATCACTTTGCAATGCAGTATTGGCATCCTAAAAGCCCTAGTAGAAATGTGAAATCGCTCCAGTGCGCTAGAAAGTATCCTGTAAAAAGCCAAAACCTCCCAAACTATTTTGGTAATGCTTTTACTGACTTTTCATTTATAAGAGGCTAATAAAATGGTGACATGATCCTTTCTGCATCATGTTCTAGTCTTCTGGAGAAATAAAGAGTTCAAGTGGTATGGTGCCTGCCCCAACTTCATTCCTTATAAGCTCTTGTGCAAAAGAGAATGGAATGGCCACATTTTTGTCCAGGCTCAGAATATATATCGAACAAGTGAGATAAAGGGTCAAGAACCTTTAGACTGACCAGGAAAGATGCATGCAAACAGAAGGGCAACAAATAACTCAGAAGTTAGTGCAAGAGTAGAATGAACATGTTTGTACTCCCTCTACTGGTTCCTCACCAACAATACATAATTTGGTACTATAACTTTACCAGAGCAATAGCGAATGCAGCAGTTACGTTTCACTGGTATACCAAAAAGGGCTTAACAAGTGGCCTGGACTCCTTTGGAAGGAAGGGTAGGATAGAAATTTAATAAATTTGTTATTTATTTATTTAATAAATAAAAATGCTTATTTGACCTTTCAAACTTTGGAAAATCTGAACCACACAGTCACAAGAAATACCATATTTAATTTACCTATACATAGAGAGCTATTGATCCAGTCTGGGTAGGGGATAATAAGTACAAATGTGATATATTATACAAATTTACAATTATATGGTGTTTACACTATGCAGGGACATTCATAGTGGTAGATTCAAAACAACCAAATCACTCTTACGCAGAGGTTGCTTGATATATATCTCATTCCATCACTAAGGCTCTGACAGCACTCATGGAGAACTACAGTTTTACACTAAAAAGAAAGGAGTACCACAAGAAGAGGAATTTGTCTTAATATTCCAGGAGCCCTCCCCAATAGCCAACATCCTGGGGCAGTCATTCAGAGATCAGCTGACAGTTTTGAAGATGGAGACAACATTTGCCCACTTCCAGACTGCAGGGATCTCCCCTGTTCTCCAATAATTCTCAAAGATTATAGACAGAGACTCTGAGATTACATCTGCAAGCTCCTTTAGTACCCTCGTGTGCAGCTCATTAAGCCCTTAACTATCTTGGGCTGCAGCTCCCTCATTACATCATTTATTATGTTATCACCAGGTTGGGCATTGCTTTCCTTTGGGGAGAAGACAGAGGCAAAGTAGGTGTTGAGCAGTTCCGCCTTCTCTCTGTCACCGAATAGCAATTCCCCATCTTCTCCACACAGAGGACCTATCACTTGCTTGTTCTTTCTCTTGCTTCAAACATAGCCAAAGAAACTATTTTTTATAATTTATAATCTCTCTTGCATGCCTGAGCTTATTCTGAGCTTTAGCCCACCTGACTTTTACCCTGCAAATGTTCACAACACAGGCATACGCCTCCTTTGTGATTTCCTCTTTCTTCCATTTCTTATACGTACATGCCTTTCTTAAATCTCAGCTCATCTATAAGCTCCTTATGCAGCCACGCCAGTTTCCTTAGGTGCATCCTAAGGAAGAGTGACTAGTGGGGTGCCACAGGGTTCTGTCTTGGGCCCGGTCTTATTCAACCTCTTTATCAACGACTTGGATGATGGACTCAAGGGCATCCTGATCAAATTTGCAGATGACACCAAACTGGGAGGGGTGGCTAACACCCCAGAGGACAGGATCACACTTCAAAACGACCTTGACAGATTAGAGAACTGGGCCAAAACAAACAAGATGAATTTTTACAGGGAGAAATGTAAAGTATTGCACTTATCAACGACTTGGATGATGGACTCAAGGGCATCCTGATCAAATTTGCAGATGACACCAAACTGGGAGGGGTGGCTAACACCCCAGAGGACAGGATCACACTTCAAAACGACCTTGACAGATTAGAGAACTGGGCCAAAACAAACAAGATGAATTTTTACAGGGAGAAATGTAAAGTATTGCACTTGGGCAAAAAAAATGAGAGGCACAAATACAAGATGGGTGACACCTGGCTTGAGAGCAGTACATGTGAAAAGGATCTAGGAGTCTTGGTTGACCACAAACTTGACATGAGCCAACAGTGTGACGCGGCAGCTAAAAAAGCCAATGCAATTCTGGGCTGCATCAATAGGAGTATAGCATCTAGATCAAGGGAAGTAATAGTGCCACTGTATTCTGCTCTGGTCAGACCTCACCTAGAGTACTGTGTCCAGTTCTGGGCACCACAGTTCAAGAAGGACACTAATAAACTGGAACGTGTCCAGAGGAGGGCAACCAAAATGGTCAAAGGCCTGGAAACAATGCCTTATGAGGAACGGCTAAGGGAGCTGGGCATGTTTAGCCTGGAGAAGAGGAGGTTAAGGGGTGATATGATAGCCATGTTCAAATATATAAAAGGATGTCACATAGAGGAGGGAGAAAGGTTGTTTTCTGCTGCTCCAGAGAAGCGGACACGGAGCAATGGATCCAAACTACAAGAAAGAAGATTCCACCTAAACATTAGGAAGAACTTCCTGACAGTAAGAGCTGTTCGACAGTGGAATTTGCTGCCAAGGAGTGTGGTGGAGTCTCCTTCTTTGGAGGTCTTTAAGCAGAGGCTTGACAACCATATGTCAGGAGTGCTCTGATGGTGTTTCCTGCTTGGCAGGGGGTTGGACTCGATGGCCCTTGTGGTCTCTTCCAACTCTATGATTCTATGATTCTATGATCCCACTTTTCTTTCTTGTTGGAATTATCTGCATTTGGGCCTTCAATATTTCATCCTTAAGAAGCTCCCATCCATTTTGGATTCCCTTCTCTTTGAGTATTTCTGACCATGGGATCTCATCCAAGGTTTTGGAAATTGGACTTCTTAAATCCAAAATGCATGTCTGATTGCACTCAACTTTCCCTTGCCTCTGTATCATGAAACCCAGGAGAACATGATCACTTCCTCCCAAATTTCCCAGTACTTTCACTTAGTCAATGAGTCCCTCTCTGTTGGTGAGGACCAGGTTCACGATAGATAATACCCTTGTTGCTTCTTCCAGCTTCTGGGAAATGAAACTGTCAGCAAGATTACGGAGGAATTTGTTGGACCTTACATTCTTGGAAGGGTTTGATTTCCAATACATACTGGGGAAACTGAAGTCTCCCATGACTACTACATCTCTCCTTTTTGAATGTTTGGTAATCTGCTCTAGGAAGACATCATCCAAGTCTTCAATCTGGCTTAACGGTCTATAAGCAGACATCCACATAAGACTGATGTTGGTTTTTCTCCCCTACAAAATGTTACCCATATACTCTAAATCTGCCAGGTTATGGATTTCTTCACAAATGCACACATCCTTTACATATACAGTGGTACCTCGGGTTACATACACTTCAGGTTACATACGCTTCAGGTTACAGACTCTGCTAACCCAGAAATATTGCTTCAGGTTAAGAACTTTGCTTCAGGATGAGAACAGAAATTGTGCTCCGGTGGCGTGGCAGCAGCAGGAGGCCCCATTAGCTAAAGTGGTTGAAAGCGGTGTGTGGCCGTATTGTTTGTACCCACATGAATCAGAAGGAAGGGGTTGTGGTCAGTGGACTTTATAAGACTTGGCAACTTCTCTGTCACATTGTGAATCTTTACACCTGGAAGTCAGCACACCTCCTGGGACATCCTGTTTCCTCCACACACTACTGCCTCTGTCTCCCTCAATAGCGAGTTACCTACCATCACCAGACGTCTCTTCTTCCTCTGGGGAATGGCTGAAATCGTTCTATACACTGTGCCTTCCAAAGCCTCCTTGGAGTGTTCTGAGGTTAGCAAAAATAGCAGCTAAAATCAAAGGAAGCATTTAAAGGTACCAGGTATTGTTGACTATCTGTTGTTGATGTTGTTATTTATAAAAAGTTTATTGAATATTTAAAAATTAAAAAACAATTACCAAGTGGACTAAAGTTGTTACAGTTAGAAATGGAAGAAATGAAAGGCAATAGTTCTCCTCTCCCAACAGCCTCTCCCATTCCCCACTAAGATCCATCTAACCCCACCCAAACGCTCCCTTGATCTTATCCCCTCCAGACTCCTAGCTGCTAAGTCCTAGCATCATCCTCTGGCTCCTCCTCTCCTCTATTCAAGCATTCCATTGTTCCCTACTTCAAACAATCAATCAATCAAAAAATCAACCCATCCCCAACTCTCCATCTGCCACCCAATTTCTCTTCCATTATTCACCACTATCCAGAACTCCACCACCAAATTCATTCACCTAATTCACTGCTCTACATTGGGTTCCCGTCCAAGCCTGGATTTAGGACAAACTCCTTACCTTAATCATCAAAGCCCTGCATGACCTCGTAAGCTTCTTGGGGTAGGGATCTGTCATCTTGTTACTATGTGTGTGTGTGCACTGATGGTAGTAAATAATTAAAAATTATGGTACATTAAAGATTTCTATCAGCAAAAAAAGAGATCCCTGCTGGTAAGCAACACTGGGAAACAATAACAGAAGGAAGGCAGTGAGGAGACAAAGTGGGGGGAAACTGAATCAGAGTAAATATAGCTTCAAATATTTAAGTTTGGTTACAGATGGGCTTGCGGATGAAGAGATTAAACCAAAGGCTTCCAAATAAAATGTTGGATTGAAGTAAGGATTTGAAGGGGCAGGAGTGGAGAGAACGGAGCACCAATTACAGATCAGAGTTGTGCATTTTCCAGGTAAAGAGGGGCAGCAAGAAAGAGGGGCAGCAAGCTGAAAGAACATCATATCACAGGGTGTCTGATGGTAGTAGAGTTGGAGAAGCAAAGGTCATGGAAAAGGATACAACTGCCCTGCGTGGTATGTCACTATTATTTCACTTTACAGGCGAAAATCGCCCAAAACTACCTGCTCAACTTTTGACTGAGAGGGAATCTCAACCCATGCCTCATACTCTTTCCACAAGTTCTCACCAGGGAAACACACAGAATACAAGATGTCCCCACAAGCTGGTTTTACACAAGTATTCACAGCACTGACTTTGATGCACCACTTAATTTAAATACTGCCTGAAACCTGATCTGTATTTAAATTGCAGATAATTAGTCTATCATAGAAAACACATCAAAGACTCCTTGGCACTTAAATACAAGCAAACCTTTTCTGACATGAGCTTTCATTTGCAAGCCCCTGCTTCAGGGACGCAGGTGGCGCTGTAGTCTAAACCACAAAGCCTAGGGCTTGCCGATCAGAAGGTTGGCAGTTCCCCGCAATGGGGTGAGCTCCCATTGTTCGGTCCCTGCTTCTGCCAACCAAGCAGTTCGAAAGCACGTCAAAGTGCAAGTAGATAAATAGGTACCGCTCTGGCAGGAAGGTAAGCAGTGTTTCCATGCACTGCTCAGGTTCGCCAGAAGTGGCTTGGTCATGCTGGTCACATGACCCAGAAGCTGTCTGTGGACAAATGGCAGCTCCCTCGGACAGTAAAGCAAGATGAGCGCCGCAACCCCTGAGTCGTTCACGACTGGACTTAACAGTCAGGGGTCCCTTTACCTTTACCTTACTTCATTAGATGGATAGCATTAACCTTAAACACTATACAGTCATACCTTGGTTGTTGAACGCCTTGCGACTCAAACGTTTTGGCTCCCGAACACCACAAACCTGGAAGTGAGCGTTCCAGTTTGTGAATATTCTTTGGAACCCAAACGTTTGACGCTGCTTTTGCAGCTTCTGATTGAGTGCAGGAAACTCCTACAGACAATCAGAAGCCATGCTTTGGTTTTTAAACGTTTTCAGAATTCGAACGGACTTCTGGAATGGATTCCGTTCAGGAACCAAGGTACAACTGTAATAGTCCTAGTGTTGTGTTTAAGAATAATTGGGAGTGCATCACTTCACATTCATCTTGCAAGTTAAAAACCCAATACTTCATATTAAAGCAGTGCTTTTTTTGAGTAAAAGTATAAAACTTTTGATATCTATATAATCACACACATGCAGACACACACCAATTTCTGTTTTTTCTTTTGTTATGGTATTTGTTATGGTATTTGTTACTATAACATGGAATGTAAAAGAACTAACAAGAAGTTGTGAGTGAAAAAGCTGAAAACAACTCCACTAGGGTGATGAAAAATGAGAAAGCTGAAATAACAGTCAGCCAGAATTACAGGACCACATCACCAAATACTGACATCTTCAGCATACTTCCACTTATCCTGACTGCTGGTGCTAGCTGCTTAGTTTGGGTAAACACCGCAAAGAATTGTAATTTGATAAAAGTCAATGTGTTCATTGTAAAAATCAAAACAAATAAAACCCAAATGAAAGAAGCTACAATACCTTTCACTATAGCTGAAAGGCATTATACCGAACTTGAAAAATAAATAAAATTGATCATGATTTGCTTAAGTGAAACAAACCATGATCCCTAGTTTAGACATAAGGCTAAGCCAATGATAGTAGTTTGTTGCTCCCACTCACCAGCAGGAAGAAGTGACGTTAGAGCCATCTGTGTGTTCATGGTAAGCCATTAGTCATGGCTTACCATGATATGCAAAACACAGCCAGCAGGTTAGGTACAAGGTTTTTTAAAAACTATGTTTTGTCTATAAAATATCCAACATAGAGTGGCTTCCTATTTTCAAGCTTACTCTGCATAATGAACATAGTTCATCTGACTTCTAAATATCAAATCAAAGTGTGCAATTCATATTCCAGCAAACCAACAGGTCTCACTGATTCAAGGTTTGCACTCAGTGGCAGTCCTGCAACCCCATCAAAGACTTTTATGTAGCAGGGGGGAAATCACAGTAACGTTTTTTCCAGAAACTCCAGTACACAACTTGGACAGCAAATAAATAAAACACTGTACATTAGGCATATTGCCACTTTGTAAAATAAAGTCATCAAGTCTTGCCAGAATTTGAAAAGAAATTATCCTGCAAAGAAGTCTGTGGATAATTCATCTTTTGTGCACTATATGACAAAACAAACATTTTTATTCAGATCAAAAGGAACATTGTATATTATAGCAGAAACATTTGAAACTCAAAGCACAATGGCTCTCATTCACAAAATGTTTAGTTCATTTGCAGCCCAATTCTATGTATATTTACTCAAAATCAAATCATACTGAGTTCAATGTGTCCAACTTCTAAATAAGTGTGTTGCAAGTTCCCCCCAACCACTATGGGCCATTATGACGGAATGATGGGGCCACCCACCAATAGCCTGACATAACCATGATTTCAGGACAGACCCAACTTCAAAAAAAAAATAAATATCCCAATTCTTTCTTTTCAGTCCACTTTGAGCTAAAACCAGCTGCAAATGAAGATCACTGCAAAAAGTTTGGAACTGAGTGCAAATTCTGATTTTCAGAGGAACTGGTTGTATTCAGGATCTCCAGTTAGGAGCTCCAGAGTGCAACCAATCCCAGCAGGATTTGAATTTGAAACCAAATTTTAAATGTGGTGAATGCAAGATCCACTTGCCAAGGAGCACTGTAAGACTCTCCATTGTTCCTTTGCATCTTTGCTTGCCCCACAGCTGATGTCACGTATGTTGTCAGGTGTGCTACAGGTGGGCATGGTTTGCAGTAAACATGTCACATGGCACAAATTAAGACCCCTGCCAAGCCTAATTATACTCGTGGCCCAGAGGATCCCCACTGCTGGTACACAAGCCTGAAGCCACACCCATTTAAATATGAATTTTTAATGTGGCCTTACTGGATTACAATCTAGAAGATATAGAGGAAGTTTTTCTGGTTGCCCAGCAATCACATGAATCATCAGAATCATTTCCTCTTCCCTTCTCATTCAGTATTATTCAGCTCATCAGGCATGAAACTGGCTTGAAAGTTATACTGTTATCATTATATTAAGGGGTGACAAAATAACTGAAGTCTCAGGAGCATCATCAGCATCAACTCGAGTCGTCTGGGATCTTAGCAATGCGGGGAGCAGTCTATCCACTAGTTGAGTCTCAATAAAGATACGGAATAAGGAATGGGATCACTATATTACTGGCATGGCAATATTCTACATCACCTTGCAGCCCGTTTCTACATGCAAATTTCATTTGCTGGGCTGGGATGATTGTGCTGCATTCAAATACTCCTTCCTTCACTTACCACTGGATCTGTTTTTGCGGTTTGATTTCCCACCCGTAAGAAGCATCTTGAGACTGTTCCGAAACATGGCTGTTCTGGTCTAATCAGCTCGCCCCCAAAGCTGTATAAATATAAAAATAAAAGGCATCCATTAACTAATTTTTGGTCATTAGCAGCAAGGAACAACGTAAAGATTTATTGTGTCTCTGCAACTGCTATTTGTATTAATAATGTAACATCTGAATTGGCTCTTTGTAGGAAACTAAGCATTCAGAAAAAAAGATCTTAAACCCGTAAATGAAATAAAGTGCTAATCTTCTATTGTAATTTTTCTTCTCTTCCAGAGACTAACCATGGTCAGCACATATTTCAGGATTCTGTTCTGCCTCACCTGTTTAATAGTTTGGGGCAAAATGCTGCCATGATTGGGTTCTGCAAATGGGGTAAAATTTGCAAAGTAGCCCCCATGTTGGTAACAATGTGGAATCCAGAATTTTATTGCAGAGAGGCCATGTCTTGTAAAGGCAGTTGAGAGCACCAAACCTACATAAATAAGAAACAGACCAGGTATGAAAGATCCACCAAGCTGTATTAGTGGAACAGGCTCAGGATACTTGGAGGGTGAATTTATTTACACAGACCTTGAATGGCTCCCATTATCAACCTTATTTATTAGTATTTGCCAAGGATATTGAACTGTACAAAGATTTCTACAAGATTGCACCTAGGGCTGTGTACAAACTCAGAAAACTCAAATAATGTTGAACATGTGCAGGATTCACCTTTAATTCTTCCAGCTCTTTTAGATGTTAAGGTAAGTTTAAAACCATGAAGGCAATATCACAGAAGAACATAAGAAGAGCCCAACTAGATCAGGACCCATCTAGTCCATTGTTTTCATAGTGGAAAACAGATGCCTATGAGAATCCCACAGGTAAGACTTAAGGGCAACAGCAGTCTTCTCACCTGTGATTTCCAACAACTGTTACACAGAGGCAAAACTTAGGCAAAACTCAGAGGGTTTGCTTAATAAGACTTGCCGGGAATACACATTTGGTGCCCTGCTTAAGTCCTTACTCCTCTCCATAGCAAGTAAAAATAAACTTTGCAAAGCAAGCATATACGTACAGAATGGCAAAAACTGGAACAACAGAGTACCCACAGACCTAATCATAAACCAAGTCAATATAAGAAAAGTTTAACGTTCCAATATCTGATTAAAGGTTGGACTATATTAAATGACAGCAATCCATGACTGGTTCTCCCATCTCTTTAGATTTAGGTTAGCTAATACAAGCCTTGAGTGTTCAAACTGAGACCACAGTATGTGTCTGTGTTACCTTTTCCCCTCTGCCATTTACCTTGTGAATTCCCTCCCCCAAAAAACCCTTGATATTCATCCCATTCAGGCAGGGTTGAATAAACCATAAGTAGCATCCATCCCTCTCTGCATAATTTTTGTTATGTTATGTTTCTGTTTTGCCGCATAATATACACACACTCAAAAAAATCCTGCCGTTTTAAAAATAAATATAGGAAATTATTGTTATTGTGTTTCTATGTGATGTCGAAAAACCAAAAGATTGTTGGGGGCGATAGGCTCCTCTCCATTTTCCTTCTTTTTTAATTATTACTTTTTAACTTCACCTAACCCTAACCCCACAAAGAAGGTTTTTTGTAAACCCATTTTTTATTTTAAAAAACAATAGTAAATCTTTTACTGACCATTCCCGCTGCTGCAATTGTGATGCCAAGAGGTTGTTATGACCCTCCAAGACCCACCCCCTTGTTATAGTTTTCCTTTTAAAAAAAATGTACCGTATTTTTTGCACCATAGGGCGCACCGGACCATAGGGCGCACCCAGTTTTTAGGGGGGGAAATCAAGAAAAAAAATATTTCCCCCACAAGCCGCAAAGAGCAGCGTACAGGCTGCGCACAACCTCTCCCTGCCGGAGGATGGATCCCGCTCGCTGTTTTGATTTCCTCTTTAGCCCCGTGCAATCTCTCCCTACCGGGCTAAAGAAGCCATAGCCCCATGCAGCTTCTCCTTGCCGGAGGGGTTGCGCGCAGCTATGGCACAAGCTTGCATTCGCTACATAGGACGCACACACATTTCCCCTCAATTTTTGGAGGGGAGAAACTGCGTCCAATAGAGCGAAAAATATGGTAAATGCCCACTTTTACACTTTTGACACATACATTTGACATGCAGCCCCAAATAAGCTGTCCATGTGCCAATGCTGCCCTCGCCCCAAAAAGGTTAGCCACTACATTTTCAAGCTTCAATCAATGATATTGATCTTGAAGAAGTTGTAAACTTACTCATGGCTTCAAAAACATGTATAGCTACAAACTGGAAACAGTGGCCCCACTGAAGTCTGATTTGTATGGGAGAATATGGGATACTGCACTTTTATCGAAATTAAGAGATTGATAAACCTATTTGGTGTGCATTCATCAAAGGGTAGTCTTTACTTAAAATATTTTGGAACATCAACTTTCATAAACCACGTTCTTTCTTTCCATTATGAATGTCCCCACCCCACCCCTACTTGTTTACTTTTGATGTGAATGTAAATGTTTCTACGAGTTTCTTTACATGTGTCACATATTCATTCTATATATACACACACACACACACACACACGAGACGCGGGTGGCGCTGTGGGTTAAACTACTGAGCCTCTTAGGCTTGCCAATCAGAAGGTCGGCAGTTCGAATCCCTGCGATGGGGTGAGCTCCTGTTGCTCGGTCCCTGCTCCTGCCAACCTAGCAATTCGAAAGCACGTCAAAGTGTAAGTAGATAAATAGGTACCGCTCCGGCGGGAAGGTAAACGGCATTTCCGTGTACTGCTCTGGTTCGCCAGAAGCGGCTTAGTCATGCTGGCCACATGAACCGGAAGCTGTACGCCGGCTCCCTCGGCCAATAAAGCAAGATGAGCGCCGCAACCCCAGAGTCGGTCACGACTGGATCTAATGGTCAGAGGTTCCTTTACCTTTACGTACACGTACACACACACACACACACACACACACACTTTGATCTTAAGTATACAATCAACGACGATTTTGTGCAGGGGTTCCATTCCCCCCACCCACCCATCAGCAGAGCATGTATGAGCCCATTCTACCCCCACCCGGCCCCCATTCCACCCTTTTTAGTGACGTGTTTAGTGACATTTTCAACTACTTACAGGTTTGGCACTGTGTGCACATGTGTGATCACGGACCTTTCAGACATGTGTTAATCAGTTGTCATGTGTACACATGGTATCTCCCTAATCTCAATGTCACAAGTGGAACTGAAAATATTGTAAAAATGTAGGCTGCATTGTCAACAGGAATCACTTTCTCAATTAGAATCCAGTCATGGTATTTTGGAATACCATAAATGTATGATGAAACGGGTCATAATATATCAGATTCAAAAGTTTGGGCCTTTGGTTCAGTTAAAGTCTTCAAAAAAATAATATATAAGCAGATTCACTGCACCTCAAGCAATATAGGCTCTTCTCAAAATTTTATGGAAGTAAGGTGATAACCGACTCTTCTGGTAGAATCTGTGGAATCATCCATGTTTACAATATAATTCAAAGTGTGCTTTAAAACAAACAGATACATTATATTAGACACTGGTGTGTGAGAAGCTAATGCTAGAATATAATTTGTCACAAGACCAGATAATATCATCTTCTAAGTAGAAGGTCAAAAAAAACAAGTAAAGGGAAAGATTTTTGCACCTGATCTAGACTTGAAAAGAATATAAAATAGAGCTTTCTAATGTTACTACAAAATGGATCACTGTCAGCAAAGGTATTCATGCTTTTCCATCTTTAAAGGGGGGGGGGGAATAAGACTGCCCTTCTAAGAAATGCCCTTGACATTTATAGATAGAAATTAGAGGAAAATTCGTCAGAATAAGATTTGTGCATTTGTGGAGAAAAAGTAGGTGTGTTTTGTTATCCTATTTATGAAAACTATGTGATAAATTTATTGAAGATCTTAAAATTACCAGAATTCATAGAAATTCAGAAAATCTGGTATATTCTCACAGAGCCTACAATGTGGCAGTGATGACAGCAAAAATAGCAACACTCTGCCACCACTGTTTCTGTTCAGCATTGGTCAATTTGTGTGTGTGTGTGTGTGTGTGTGTAAATTGTTATCACATGCACCCACTCCTGGGAAGTACTGTCACTGTGACCAATTTGCTAAACATTTTGCAGCTTAAACCACTTATACCTGCTTCCAATAATATATCATAGTTCATGCAGTACTAAGAAGGGGTGCAACTATTGTTGCACAAATATGTGGACACATTTCTTGGAATTCTGAGGCTCCACACTTGTTCACTCAATCCCTGTCCAATCTGGTTTGTGAAATCTTCTCCGGCTATGCTGAATAAGCTTTTAACAGCCATTGTGAATATTGCTTCCTGGTACTTTAAAAAGGAGTGGTAAATCAAGCATTATTTTATATTAGATTTTCCTGCATTCATGCAAGTCAGGCTTAAAAAGAAGACTCAATGAATCCTGTGGCATTTTAAAGACTAAGAAAAAATGTTATGAAATAAGCATTTGTGGACTACAGTCCCCTTCAGCTCAGGACCGCAATACCTCATGAACTGCCCCTCCCAATATAAATCAACCTGGACCCTGAGATCATCGTATTAGGCCCTTCTTCATGTGCCCCCTCCATGACAGAGCCAGAGGGTGGCAACATGATAAAGGGCCTTTTCTGTGGTGGCTCCCCGCTTGCGGAATGCTCTCCCCAGGGAGGTGCCAGGTAAAAACATTCCTCTTCTCCCAGGCCTTTGGCTAATTAAACAATCTATGACCTTTTAAACTGTAGGAGACATTGTTTTGGTTTGTTATTATGATGTGTATTTTTGTGTAATATACTGTAAACCACCATGTGAGCTTCAGAAGAAAGGTAGTATAGAAATTAAAATAATAATTATTTATCAGATGCATGAATTGTATTCCTAAATTGCCAGGTAATGACCGGGGGAGGTGGAATGTAAGAGAGTGAGGTAAGAGGGAAATGAAACGCAAAAGTAACAGACAGCAACAGTTATCTAAAAGCAATGACCAATTGCCACAGCACTGTTGCTGAGAACACAAACATCCTGGCATTGGTAAGCTAATAAACAAGCACATGTAGAATTTTTTTTAAAAAACCAAACAAACCTTAATCTCAATTCAAGCTGCAAGTGACAAAAATTAATTCCCCAATAAATTATAATTCAGACTAGGGTTTACCTCTGAAGTTCCTTTGTTCAAGGATAACCACCTTAAAATCAGTGTTCAGGTATAATGAAATGGTTGGTTTCTGCATATTGCTATTTCTAATGTTAGGCTGAAGTCTACTTCTTATTTTGCATAGAAATTGGATTGTTTTGTCCTATATAGAATGCAGAAAGGCACTGCTGGGAGATGATGGCAAGTAGATGAGCACACACAGAAATCACTGACATTATTAAGCCCTGTAACAGTCTTGCCTGCAAGATACGGGGATAAAGTTGGTATCTCCGCCTGCTGCAAGGCTGGCTTCTGTGTTTCTCTCTTGATATATGGCCTGTTGCTGATAGCAAATGCCTGTTTTAGGCTGGGCACTGTCCGTAAGCAAGTACAGACCTAACACTCAAGGCCTGCGAGAGAGGGAAGTGTGATTATTCAGGATGGGCTGGTACTTTTAGTTGAGAGCTATTAGGTTATAATAGACTATTAGATTCGAATCCCCGCGATGGGGTGAGCTCCTGTCGTTCGGTCCCAGCTCCTGCCCACCTAGCAGTTCGAAAGCACCCCTAAGTGCAAGTAGATAAATAGGGACCGCTTTATAGCGGGAAGGTAAACGGTGTTTCCGTGTGCTGCGCTGGTGCTGGCTTGCCAGCTGCAGCTTCGTCACGCTGGCCACGTGACCCAGAAGTGTCTTCGGACGGCGACGGCTCACGGCCTCTAGAGCGAGATGAGCACGCAACCCCAGAGTCGGACACGACTGGCCCGTACGGGCAGGGGTACCTTTACCTTTATTAGATTATAAATAGTGTTTTGTCATGTTCTCTTTTAGGTCCATCCTGGTGCAGATTATTCCCAGGTACCAGTCTGGCTCCATTTAGCTGCTTTTTTCACTTAACTGGGCAAGTACTGTACAGGCAGCTGGTGAAGCTGCATCCACAGACCAGGAGGCTACTGAAGAGGCTGCTGCAGGAGAAAGGATACCTTCCAGAGCAGGTCTTCAGAGCAGAGGAGACAGGCATGTCCTGGAAGAAGATGCTTGAGAAGACTATATTGACAAAGCAGAGAAGGCAATGTGGCTAGGCACTCAATCAAGCCGGACATGGTGTACAGCTTAAAAAAAACCCATGTCCTCAAAGGCAAGAACAAGAATCTGCTGCCTATCTTCTGGCAGGCCAACAAGAAGGCCTGCAAGCTTTCTAGACTGGTTCCACATGCGCTTCTTTCTGGAGGTGAGGTGTTACCTGCAGGAGAAAAGGCTCGAGTGCTGCTGATGGTGGACAATGCTCCTGGTCACCCGCAGCAGGAGCTGCCATTTGCACACGACGATATCACTGTTGCCTTTCTCCCCTCCAATTCAACCTCACTCATCCAACCTTTGGCTCAAGGGCTGATTCACTGCTTCAAGTCCCATTACACCAGGCTCACCTATGCCTCGCTGATCGATATGATGGATGCTGATCTACATCTCAACCTCATGGCATTCTGGAAGTCCTTCAACACTGCCGACTGTGTCACCTACACCAAGCAGGCAGTGGATGCAATCAAGTCCTAACCTAAAACATGCTGGCACAAACTGTGGAAGGAATGTGTTCACGACTTCAAGGGATTTCTGGGCATTGCCAATGAGGCTGAGAACATTATGAAGATGGTGAGGGAAGTTAGTCGCAATGGCTTCATCCAGGAGGAGGAAGAGGAACTTACTGAGGGGCAACAGGCCTTGAGTCTGGAGGAACTGGTGAGATCAAGTTCCAGCACGGAAGAGGAGGGCAATAGTGAACAGGATGACCAACCCACCTGGACCCTGGAGAGCTTTTCCAAACCCTTTTACACACTCCAGCATGTGAATGATATCATTGCGCAGTATGATCCTTCCATAGAACAGTCATCCATCCTCCAACCTTCAACTAGACAAGACCAGAAGTTACAACAACGGTAAATCTAAATCTAGTATCAGTTTTACCTACTTCTGAGATGCGTTTACACTGAATAGATAGGAACTGTAGAAGCTGTGTTCAGTTTGTTGCACCAGAATCACAACTGGATATTCCAATAGGTTACATCAAAAAGTTTCAGAAGCATATCTGAGTAATAGGCTTAAATCCAGTCCTGTGTCAGTGCAAGATTAAAATAAAAACCATTGGGACACACTCATATCCCTCCTACCATCCATTTACCAGGCTAAGGTTTTCTATCATTTTTATTGAGGAAAATAAATAAATAATAAAATCCCAAGGATTCTATCCAATGGACATATTCTCATTACCACCGAACATGCAAATTTATTCTTTATAAGACAAGATGGCAAAGGGGACAGCAGAGCCAACTCAAATGAGAAATAGATATAATGTGCTGCTTCCTGGCAAATAATCTATTTTCTCTCCAACCCGTTTCAGAATCTATATTAACTTCGTAAGATTCACAGTGATAATCTCTTCTAAAATTGCATAAATGTAATATGTATTTACTAGTATACTAAAGCTACTGTATCTTAAAATGAAGGCATTTTGTTAGGCAACATTAAAAGTGTGCCCTTAGTGTGAGTGCTTGCTTTGCCGGGTTTCAGATCCTGATTTGAAAGCCATACTAATCTGCATACCCGACATGACGACAAACCGTGGTTAGCTTGTGGACTTGAGTCATCTCAGTATTTTCCCAGAAGAAATCCAAGCAGTATTTCAGCATGTCAAAGCAACCCAAGGCCCCAAAGAAAAAATATTATCTATACTACAAGTCAACTGACAATTTAATCTAGAACACAGGAAATCTATTCTGTCTGGATTTAACATAAATCAATAGAGTTTATTTTCCCCGTCAGTTTTGATAACTACATCATGGGTAAACACTTTTCGGGATAGGGTATAAGTGATCCAAGCTAAGCTGTTTAAAAGGCTGTTGTTGTTGGCATCAGTCTGTCTCAAGGGACAATAGAGTGTGCCTCCAGAGGTGAAGTCAAACAGCTGTGTTAGCAGTACTGAAGCAACCCTCCTAGGGCACAAGCCTTGGCACTGTCTATGGAGGTCCTGGGCTGCCCAGATGACAAGATCCTGCTCTCAACCTCACTAATGTGGTCCAAAGGAAAGCAGAGCAATACATTTGGCACCAACTTGGCTGCAGGAGTCGCTGGAAGGAGGCATACAAGATGCCATCCAACTGCCTTAGGGACTCCACTCCGGATTTGTGCAGAGTTTACTCCTTAGCCTTTTCTTCTCCCAAAGATAACCCGAAAGGCAGAGGGTTTAGGAACTAAGTTTTCCTTCTTCAAGATGGGATGCCTTACCAGGTTAATTGATTTGGCTCGGCCTTGGGTTTGGCACTGCCTAGCAGAGTGCTCAGCCCAGCCCAGCTTCATGCAGCCTCACAGTTTAGGGGAGTTAGAACAATAAAACAATGAGATAAAATAATAAATTAAAACAACAAAACGAAGCACTAAAAGGAGTTAAGAAATAAAATGGAAGAGAGGATAAAAACAAATGCTAAGGGTTGGTTATAGAGCAGAAACTTGCCTTAGAGTTGGCCTTGGAGCTCAAAACCCTGCTTCAAGCATTCGGCAGCCACACATTTGCCCCTCACTTCCCTCTACAGATCGTGTAGAAACCACTTTTTAACTGTTGGACCTGCTATTGGTCTCATCCTCTCAATTCGCTGGAGCCAGCCTTCACATGCAGGGGAAGTCTCTATCTCACTGAGGGTTTGAGACCAATCAGCTACCTTTGCCTGGTTTAGCTGGCCAGTCAAAGCCATTCCTGGGGTGTGGCCACTGTCACACACTGAGGCATCATTTCAACGAACTAGTATGGCAATTACGAATTTACCCACTTTGAAGCTACTACAAATTGGTACCTTTACCATGACAATAATACCACCTTTCAGACTGCTTACATAGCTATATCGTTGTAGCCTGCAGAAATAGGTAACATAGTTTAGGAGATAAACAACATGGCACCAATTATGTGAATGCAACTTAAAGGGAAGAGGAAATATATCAACACTACATGAATAGCACAGCTGAAAAAAGTCAACAGTGCATAAAAGTAATCATACGATGAATGCAAATATTAATCAAGAAGCATGTCTGAAACAACTTGTGCAAAAACCAAGGAAATACCCATAGGGTGTACCGGCCCATAGGGCGCACCTAGTTTTTTTTTTGGGGGGGGGGGAATAAAGAAAAAAAATATTTCCCCCCAGGTGCGGGGCTGGAGCGGGGGAAGCCCGAGCCCCCAGAACAGGCTGCTATCCGCAAGCCTAGGGAGCCCGGCAGGAAGTCGTGCCGGTCTCCCCAGGTTTGCGGATATCTGCCCGAAGCCCGGGGCGCGCTACTCGGGATGCAAGCAGCTCTCCACAAGGCTTGAGGATAGCTTCCTGAAGCCTGGAGAACGAGAGGGGTCGGTGCGCACCGACCCCTCTTGCTCTCCAGGCTTCAGTGAAAGCCTGCATTCGCCCCATAGGATGCACACACATTTCCCCTTCATTTTTGGAGGGGAAAACAGTACGTCCTATAGGGCAAAAAATACGGTACTCTAGATGTAAGCATTTCAACAGTCATCATTTCTATGCTTAATCCAGCGATAATTTGACTTCTATAAAAATGTTATGTATATTACACATTCACACTGAAACATTATCCTCCCAAGTATATATTTTCTAAACACTTCCATACAATCGAGTGTAGTGGTACAGGAATACGTGTGTCAAATGTACATGTCAAAACTCTCACTTCAAAACAATTTTTCATTTTAAAATGAAAATGCTGAATTCTATGTGGAAGGAGCAGCGTCTTTACCTCCACTCCTTGGAAAGGTATGAGAGGCAGAGGCAGATTAAGCTGACAGTGGCAAGAGTGCTGTGATGAGCCACCAAAAGGCAGGTGATACTTGAGGACTGCTTTACAGTGTCCATCCGCCACCCTGTTCTAGGTGAAGCATCAGAAACAAGATCACACTGTTTTTGCTGCTTGTCTGGCACTGGTAGGCTTTGCAGTCCAGCATGACTGAAAAGAAGTTTGGCAGGGCAGTGGTGGAAAGACTGGAGAGTGCTCAGGACTCCCCTCCGTCACAGCAGGACAGCAATGGCTGAGAAGTCCTACAAAGAGGAAGCTGATGAAGGGCTGCTATTGAGGAAGTTAGACTGGACCAGAATATATTTGGTTCTTGCCAGTCCAGGGAAAGTGAATTGACTGGGCTGCTGCCGGCCCTGCCCCAGTACCAAAGGAAACTGCATACAGTAAAAACACCATTTTTCTCTCTTCCCCTTAGACCACGTAGTACAAGTGAAGCCTGCAGGTGCATACACCAGCATGGCAGGCTGTGCCAAAAAAGGGGGGAAATACCTAAATAACTCCCCCAAGCCCCCACTCTCTGACACGCATGTGATGGAGAGACCCAGCCTACTGTATTTCATGACAGTGGGCATCAATGGCAGCAGTAGGCATGCCACCAGGAAAGGCTCTCCAGGAAACAGCATTCATCCAACACTGAACTAATTTCATTTGAGGACAAGGAATGGAAAAAATAATACTAATCCAACTGCTGTTGGAGCAGGAAAGGGAAACAGACGTCAACCTATAGAGCAGAGCTTGATCTAGGCAACCAGAGGCCAATACAAGGAAGGAAATATGAAAGAAACTTAAGTCACTTTCTCACAGGATTGTGAATGAGCAAAACAATGAACAGCTAGGTCATCCAATGAAGACAAAAAAATAATTATTACAAGACAGCACTAGTGCAAATAGGTTAATTCCACATATCTGGGGGGTGGAGAGGACTTGGGAGTTTTGACTCCCCTGATTTAAGTGGATAATAAGGGTCCTACCAACCCCCAGTAGGTATAGATGCTGTGTCTTTCTTCTCAATATCACATTAAAGGGCAGGATGGAGGTGTTCTAGGCCCTAAGCCAGCAGCTTGGCCTTCCTTGTAGGACATATAAACAAGTATGGCTGGGTGTGGCCATATCATCAACTTGCTAGAAACAGGATCTTGAACCTGCTAGAATCAAGGTCATTATGCCTTCATCCTGCAAGAACCAGGGATAACCCACAGATGGGTGGGCAATGACTAAGCTTACTCTAATAGAGTTGCACAATATTCTTTTGGAAAGAGGGCTACAAAAGGGGAAAAAATGGGAAGGGAGAGTGAATAAGGAGCATGAAGTCAAGTGGCAGGCTATGCCAAAGACCAGGAGAACATTCATCCCAAGCAGGTTGACTGCAACTGGGTCAACTGGATTGCAGCATTCACCCAATTTTGGTCAAGTACAGTATCTTAGGGACGCAGGTGGAGCTGTGGGTTAAACCACAGAGCCTAGGACTTGCTGATCAGAAGGTCGGCAGTTCGAATCCCCGCAACAGGGTGAGCTCCTGTTGCTCGGTCCCTGCTCCTGCCAACCTAGCAGTTCGAAAGCATGTCAAAGTGCAAGTAGATAAATAGGTACCGCTCCAGCGGGAAGGTAAATGGTGTTTCTGTGCGCTGCTCTGGTTCGCCAGAAGCGGCTTAGTCATGCTGGCCACATGACCCGGAAACTGTACGCCAGCTCCCTCAGCCAATAAAGTGAGATGAGTGCCGCAACCCAAAGTCGGCCACGACTGGACCTAACGGTCAGGGGTCCTTTTATCCTTTACCTTTTTACAGTATCTTAACACAACATACAGAAACTTTATGAGCTTCAGTTGAGGTTAAGGCACAACTAGACTATCAGAATGAATGTGGCCTTAATCCTCTCCTTAGCCTTTGTTTTTTGGACAGGGGAAGAGCTACAGTCAGTGATGTGAAGAGGAAGTTTTTTTAAAAAAAAAACTTCACTGCTTCATTTTTCTGCACACAAAAGATCTGTTTCCTAAATTCATTAGCAACAACAAATGAATGCCAATTACAAATAAAAACTAGGCAAGCCTGGCTATTTCAATGTTTTTAGTTTTGTTTACTAAATACAAGTAATCAATCAATACCTTAATTACAGTAATAAGACCTGATCCAGTTTAGATACAGAACACAATTAATGCAGTCCCTGTAATACAGTCCATCATTTGACCTCTTATGGGTATAGCAATTTTGAAAACATTAGCCACCTGTCCAGTGATACAAGACTTTATCCAATAAACAAGGGATTACAAATCTTTCATTTGGGTGCCCTGGCAAAATAGATAGAAGAGGATAAATGATATGGCATCTCAAATCAGAACAGAAATTACAGTATGTACACGGGTGCATATGTAAAGGTTTAGGGGACTTGGACACAATTTATTTAGAAATTGGATTTTCAAAAATATGCCCTGGAGTGCTACTAAATAAAAGTAATATAAGCATGCTAAATTACATTTCCTTGTTACTGACTGCTGGCGGATGAATACTTTTAGTACTATTTATGGCTTTAATGCTTTTGCCTATTTTATGTTTTCTTTCCATTCTTGTTGTAAGTTAAACTAATTTTCTGGGACATTTTCTAATTCAGAATTTTTTTTGGGGGGGGGGGGGAGAGACACATCCCTGGAGATTTTCATTCTCCATCCCTGGCATCAAGCACTTACTGACTGATTTCTATAGTGACAATGAAATTCAACTTTTCTTGAAAGAAGGAATGATTTCTCACGTGTCACCAAGACACCATGGAAAGGGAACAAGCCTTGGGACTCATTGACCCCAAGCTCACAGGCTTGCAGACTGGTGCTGCTGTCAATGGTCTCCTAGACAGACCTTTCAGGGATGCTGGCGGAGAGGCACAAGGTTCAATTTTAGCACTGAATTGATGTTTTGTGCCAAGATAGGGTGACCTAAACAATGCAGACAGTATTTTTGGTTCTCACCTAAGCAGCAGGTGATGAATATAGGAAGAAAAAGGAAGTAGGTTAATTAACCATCTATTCCACTGCAGATAAAGTAATAAAGTTGTGAAACTTAGTTTAAATGGATGTGTTTTTTATTTTAATTTTTCATTATGTTTTTATTTTTATTGGACCCAAAGTAATAAAAAAAAAATGGTTTTCCTTGATTTTCTGAAAAAGCCTTCCATTCCACTGAGGTACACAGGGATTTCTAAATATAAACAGAGTAAAGAAATCTTCTGTCAACCAGAAACAATTACTCAGGTGTGAGCTCTGTTGTTTCTATTAATTTAAGTGGGCCAATGATAAGCAAGAATGTTAATGAGTGGAAAGGAAGTAGGTCACAGGTCTACATCAAGGTTAGAAAGGGATGTTGATGTGGAATGGAGAAGGCAAACTCAGCAGAATATTAAAGAATTAACAGGGCACCCTTATGAAAATTAATGCTACACCCATATTTTTATAACAAAATTAGTTTTGGGTACTCCCTTAAACAGTGACTGTTGAAGTAGATAGAAAAATTCTTGAGGGAGGATAGCCAAAACTGTCAAATTGTGTATTCGACTGTCAGTTACGTATTCTTATCTATTCACTCTTATTTCCTTCCCTGCATCGGATTTCTTTATCAGAAATCACTTGTCATTCCCCACATGATTTATATGCAATCTCCAATGTAGAAATCAGGTGGAAGAGAGTAAAGGAAGGTGGACAAATATTAAACTGCTTTGAGATTTTATTAAAATCTCTAAATATTGTGGAATAAATAAAATAAATACGTAAATATTAACCAAGATGACATCCTTGCAGTTAGAATGCAGAATAGTAACAATTTCTTCTGAGCAAGTAGCTTGCCAGATCCACCAGTCAAGCCACAATACAACACACAAATATTCACAGACACACTAGTCAATACTTTAATATATTTGTATAGACCACAGATTTATAAACTCAAGAAACTTAACCCCAAGTCCATGACCAAGCCTCATTCAATAATTATAATGTACTTACTGACTCTTGCCCAGGGTACAGAGTCTATGCTATAGCTGGCATTGCAAATTGAACCATGCAGAATATTACAGGTACATGGACTCTTAATTATAAGTTAAAATTGTTTCTCTGTCTTTAAGATTTACACTTTCTCCGAATTCAGTCGAGATGCTTTTCAGTTCAGGTGCAGTGTAAAGCAAGAGTCTACCCAGCAATTAAGATCTTCTTCTGAGGCCTTTCTCTGGGTACTCATTAAATGCGTTGTAAACTTTGTATGAGAAATCAGGTTGGGAAAAATGGAACTCTACACTGCCATCTGGTATCACAGTGTTATAATACATAAACAACACATATAAAGCACTTTTTCTTTGCCAATGTAGCTGAGTCCTGAGGCTAGGCAGGTGGAAGAGTCTTTTCAAAGGCATCCTGTCTTCAAGAATTCTACCCAGGAAAGCTCAATTATTGCCATCTTCACTATTTTTCAAATAAACTGTCAATTCCATGGTGTTTACCTATGCTTATAATAATACTTAATGTGCTGCTACCGATCTGGTTTCATTGCTTTATGGTTTTTAATCTTTATTTAGTATCTCCATTTGTTTTAAAATTGTGTTTACTTTTTTAAAAGTAATTTTATTTGTTTTCATAGATGTATAACAAAATATAACTGGACAACTAAACGTAACACTCCTTCAGACCCCCTCCATGCCTTTAGAATATTCATTCCTTTTTTAGATTTTCTAACAAGTTTCTCCTATGTTATTCCGTCAAGGTTGTATGGAAGCATCCATCCACAACAGGGTCATCTTCTCCAGCTAAAGTACCCATAAGTATTCACGGTCACACCGCTGAATTCCTTAGAGGCTTTGGAGGCTCTTCTCACCAAAAGGGTGAAATAATATTTTAAATAAAGAGATCACCGTATCACAGGAAGTATGGACAATTGCTTTATCTGAGAAACTAAGAGTACACGCCATGATGCAACTGATACAGACGATTTTACTAAAATATGGCATCAATTTATAAAGTATTGAAATGACTGGCACCGACCAACTATGCAAATAGATTTATGGGAAAATTTACTGTATTGGTCTTCTGGGGGAGGGGGGAAACCAATTGTTATGCTTATGCTTATATCATGTTTCTTAGAAAGCTAATAAAATTAAAAGTATAGATATATATATAGATATCATAGTTTCTTATTTTATGCTACCACTATGTGGATTAGCTTAATTAAGGACAGTAAACATGTAACTAGATGAAATTATTACATCTATTAAAGGATGCATGATGAAAAAATTGCTTTTGCTTTCAGAGAAACCTGTGACAACTTGAAAGCCTTACCTTAAATTCATCTGAAAATAGATGAGTCTCAAAACTACATTGTTTCTTTAAGCAAACCAAGATCCTAAGCTAAGAAGAATTCCTGTTTAAAATGGATCTCCAGCACAAGAGACGCTGTTGCTCTTTGCAAAACAATTATGTGGGATATAAATTAAAAAATAAAAATATATGATACATATACCTATAAATATAAATAAATACTGAACTGTGGGATCTCAAAACCAACCAAAGTTATTTTCATGCCACAGTGAAGAACCTGCTTCAGACAGCAGGCTGGATACAATTCTGATTAACCCTCCACATGTTTAACAGTTTAACAGGGCTATCGACCTTCCAATTAGATCAAGCCCAAAGCAGTGCAGTTTTTATTCAGTGTGAAACACAACTGAACTGGGAGCCTTCCTGACCAACTGTTCCTTTGAAGCATGGCTTGTATTCACTGCTATTTAAATTTGGTGCAGAATGCAAGCTGTGTTGCTTGGTTGGTAATCCAGGCCAAATGCAGCAGACTTTGCATTTAGCATCAAATTTAAACAGCACCAATGCAAATTGCAAATGCAAATGAACAGAAGGGAGAGCCCTATAAGGCTCCCAATTGTTCCTTTGCATCCACAGCTTTACCTGTTCCATATCTAATGTTAATAACTAATGCAATGACACATCAGGCAAATGACAGGTGGACAAGGCTGGAGGAAAAGTGCTGTGACTTGTGAATCAAATTAGGAACCTAGCCTAGTGGGCCAGATTTGACCCATAGGCCAGAAGTTCCCAACCCATGTTCTATGCCATGTGAAAGAAAGGCAGAACTTTCCAATATACCATATAAAGTCACATTTTCCTGCAGTCACTGACATAGAAGTTAGTCATCTCAGTTATTCACAACTGATGGATAATGTGAACAATTTCAATTTAGGAAAGAAAATCTGAATACAAAAAAGGCTCCTGGAAATACGCAAAGTTGTTATTATTATTCCATATTATCACCATAGTCTTCTAAAAACATGTTCCTTTATAAGAAGTATTCAACACTGCTGACTTGTCAGGTCTTTCCCTCCTCACTCAGTACCAAAGTTATTTCTTTTCAGTTAACTGGAGAAGGCCATTGGTCAATAGCACTAGTAGGCAGGACAAAGTACCTGCGCAGACCTAAGGATGTATACAGGATTCTTGGAGCAGAAAGGCCAACCATCTATGTGTTCTTCCTGCTCTGCCTCCTGATAAAAGCAGTCATAGTTAATCTGGCCAAGTTGGTAAGAGGAACAAAAAGGAGTTTTCCATCCAGCCTTAAAGAAGCAGCGTTGAGGCTTAGCATCAGGGTTAAGATAGGTTTTATAGTAAGTACAGTCAAAACTTGGTTGCCGAACATAATCTGTTCCGGAAGACCGTTCAGGTTCTGAAACACTCGACAACCAGGGCACGGCTTCCAATTGGTTGCAAGACCTTCTTGCACTCAAGCGGAAGCCGCATTGGACATTCAGGTTCCAAAAAACGTTCAAAAACCGGAGCGTTTACTTCCTGGTTTTCAGGCGTTCGGGAGCTAAAACGTTCAAAAACAGAGTTGTTCAAGAACCAAGGTTTGACTGTACCTAATATTCTATTTTGGGGCAACGTGCTCAAGCATAGGGAGATGTTTCAACTCCAAATTTTCCAGGATTATATGGATTGTCTAGACACATTACAATACATCTTTAAATCCAGTTATGGGATGGAAAGTTTTGCTCAAACATTTTTAAAAACAGCTGCACAAGAGGTGTTGGTTATACTTTTTAAAGCCCTAAACAGCTTAGGACCAGGTTACCTTAGAGACCTCTCTCTTTGAGAAGCCTGCCTAGGAATTAAGATTAATGTCAAAAACCTTGTTCTGGATACCATTTCAGGAGATTTGGCAAGTGAACAAAAGAGATAGTGCCTTTGCTGTGGCTATGTCACAATGCCCTGCTAATTGAAATTGCTTAGGTTCCCTCTCTATGTATCTTTCACTGGAAATTTTTTGCTGGTAGATGAGCCGTATCTGCTCCTGGAAAAAATCCGATTTTACTAGAGAAACCCATGGCTTGGCTACATTGCATGTGTATTATTGCAATGTGCTCCATGTGGAGCTACCTTTGAAAATACCAGTTGCTGGAAACTGCAGGAGGGGAGTGTGCTCTTTTGCTCAGGTTCTGTTTGCAGGTTTCCCGCGGGCATCTGGTTGGCCACTGTGAGAACAATATGCTGGAACAGATGGTCTGCCAGCCTGACGCAAGTTCCTCTTACGTTTTTAAAAGTATTTGGAAGTTTCAGAGGTCCAGAATGTCGTGGCCAATCTGTTGACCAGTGCCACTTATTACACCAATTTCCGTGGCTGTTGGTCTGCTTTTGGTTCCAATTCAAAATGCCCTGAACAAGTTGGGAATACGACACCTTTAGGTCTGCCAGCTGATTATAATCTTCTGGAGACACACTCCTTTGCATTCCACCAACATTTGAGTTGCCTTTGGTTAAAACACAGAAAAGTGTTGTTTTGATTGCCCCACCTAAGCTTTCCTAGCGACGCCTGTATTGTTCTTTCTTTGCCAGCCTTCCAACTCAGTATAAAACCCTTTTTGCTCCATCAGCTTTTTATTTATAACATTTTAATCATTCACTTTCACTTTCTATTTAATTTTTAATTGAAACATTCTCAATAAACAAGAATGAAAAATAACATTCTGCCCTTCCTTTCCTCAAGCAAAGTCTAAGGTGGTTAACACAGAGAAACTAAAGCATTATAAAGGAAAAGGTAAAGGGACCCCTGACCATTCGGCCGACTCTGGGGTTGCGGTGCTCATCTTGCTTTATTGGCCGAGGGAGCCGGCGTACAGTTTCTGGGTCATGTGGCCAGCATGACTAAGCCGCTTCTGGCGAACCAGAGCAGCGCACGGAAACGCCATTTACCTTCCCGCCAGAGCGGTACCTATTTATCTACAGCGGTACCTCGGGTTAAGTACTTAATTCGTTCTGGAGGTCAGTTCTTAACCTGAAACTGTTATTTACCTGAAGCACCACTTTAGCTAATGGGGCCTCCTGCTGCTGCCGCGCCACCAGAGCACGATTTCTGTTCTCATGCTGAAGCAAAGATCTTAACCCGAGGTACTATTTCTGGGTTAGCGGAGTCTGTAACCTGAAGCGTATGTAACCCGAGGTACCACTGTACTTGCACTTTGACGTGCTTTCGAAGTGCCAGGTTGGCAGGAGCAGGGACTGAGCAACGGGAGCTCACCCCGTGGCGGGGATTTGAACCGCTGACCTTCTAATCGGCAAGTCCTAGGCTCTGTGGTTTAACTCACAGCGCCACCCGCGTCCCTGAAAGCATTATAATACAAGTGTAAAAAAACAATGCCGAGAATATAAAAGGAAAAATAGAAAGCATCCACTAAAACCATTTCTACTAAAACAATATATGGTAGAATTAGAACATAAGAGCATAAGAGGAGCCTGCTGCTGCTAATGGCCCATCTAGTACAGCATCCTATTCTCACAGCAGCCAACCAGATGCATGCGGGAAGCCAGGAAGCAGGATTCAAGCACATGAGTATTCTCTACACCTGTGGCCCTCGGCAAATGGCATTTAAAAAACACTGCTGCCTCTAACCATGGTGGCAGCGCTTAGCCATTGTGGCTAGTAGCCATAAATAGCTCTCCCCTCCATTAATTTGTTGAACCCTCTTTTAAAATCATCCAAGTTAGTGGTCATCACTGCCTCTTGGGGGAATAGATTCCATAGTTTAACTATGCACTATGTTAAGAAATACTTTCTTTTGCCTGTCCTGAACTCCATATACTTAAGCAGTAGCAGACCTTGAGGCCTCGAATTTCAACGGCGCCTTGTACAATGCCAAAATTTGGTGCCCCATGCCTCTTACCTTTCATTCTACATCATAGTTGTGATACCCCCTGTGGTGCTCCCAAGGCTCTGCACCTAAATCCGCCTCTGACTTAAGGATCAAAAACTTTCCTAAAAAGTAAAGGTGATCACGAAAGCACCCCTAAGTGCAAGTAGATAAATAGGTACCGCTTACTTGCGGGAAGGTAAACGGCGTTTCCGTGTGCTGCACTGTTGCCGGCTCGCCAGAGCAGCTTCGTGACCCGGAAGTGTCTCCAGACAGGCCCCGGCCTCTTAAGTGAGATGGGCGCACAACCCTAGAGTCAGACACAACTGGCCCGTACGGGCAGGGGTACCTTTACCTTTAAAGGTGATCAGACCTCACATGGGGGGGAGTTCCAGAACCATGGGCAGCCACTGCAAAAGCGCTCTCCAGTCCAGGGGTGGGAAATCTGTAGCCTCGGTTTTCGAACGCAATCTGTTCTAGAAGACCATTCAGGTTCTGAAACGTTCGAAAACCGAAAACTCGAAAGCCGACAGCTAGGCCTCAGGATCTTGCACTCAGCGGAAGCCGCGTGGCATGTTTGACTTCAAGACATGTTTAAAAACTGAAGCATTTACTTCAGGGTTTACAGTGTTCGGGAACAGAAATGTACGTCAACAGAGATATTCGAAAACCGAGGTACCACTGTATTGCTCTCATCAGCTCCAGCCAGCAGAGTCAATGTTCATGGGTGACTGTTGTCCAGCAACATCTGTAAGGCCACAATCAGGTTCCCCACCCTAGCTCTAATCCCAACTAAATGTATTTTGAGGGAGGCCACAACATGCAAAGGGGTCTACTCAAGATCTCAGTGAGCAATTGGCATAAAATGGTTAAACTTTAATCTGCTGAATTGTTAATTGCATTCAAGTCTTTATCTGAATTTTTGTTTACTGCTTCACTCTTTTACTGCTCTCATAACTTTTTAAAACTTCCTTGAGACTTTTTAATGGAATGAGGGTAATACATTTTGATGAATATGTTTAATAAATGCAGGTGTAACACTCCCAGTTAGCTCAGGAATGGATCTTGCACTCCCTTCCCAATCCCTCCTTTCTGGAGTGCAAATTTCCACCACCTGCCTAATTAGGGCTTTTCCTTAACCATAATTTGGAGCTGGGTTCAAACCGCAGTTTGAAATCTTCATTAAGTGGGAACGCTGAATAGTCCTGACCATGGTGTACATCTCTGCCAATGTGATGCTTAATTATAATTATAATAATAATAATAATAATTTATTATTTGTACCCCGCCCATCTGGCTGGGTTTCCCCAGCCACTCTGGGCGGCTTCCAACAGAAGTTGTGACAGGAATTCACACCCCAGGGACTGGAGGGAGGTTGCAGTCCCATGGGCTGCTCCCAAGTGCTAGGCAAACTGGGAGCATTATGCCTCCACAAGACACAAACAGAATGAAGGCAGGCCTTGGATACTGCAAATTTGTCCAAATGTAGTACAAATCAGAATCCTTCATCCTTAACCAAATAAACAGTAACTCATCCTATTATTCTAAGACAGGATGGGACAGACATCCAAGAGGAGTAATTGTCCTACTTCACATATGAAGAAAAATGAGTGAAGTCAAAACCTAATGCTGTAAAGAACAAAGAAAAGGAAGGTTTCAACCCCTCTATCTGACTGTTAGAAAGCCTCAGTGAATTCCATGGGACTTACTTTCAAATGGACGTGTATAGATATGAACTTTGGTGTCTGTGTCAGATCTTTTTAAAGGTACATTTATCCTGTTGTCATTTTCTATGAGATCTTATTTTCATGTTTCACAATAACTTAAAATATAATGTTGGACCTTAATATTGACGTTTTTGCTTTAATTCTAGTTGTCTATGCAAAATCATATTTTGATATTCCAAAATGCGTTTTTAGCATGAATAAATGGCAAATACTGAGAACAAGTGAAATGAAATGTCAACAAGCGTGATTCATCTGCTTTCCTTCTTTTTTGTGCTAATCTGAAAGGCATACTACTCTAACAGATTAATTTCCCCACCCATTAGTCCTCATACAAAGCCTTCCCTGTGAAGAACTAAAGCCTTAAATATGTCAAGACACACAACATGAATAGTACCATTGAACTAAATATTCACATTCAGAATAGGAGCATATGCACATTCTGTAGTCCAATATTGCAGTAAGATATAAAAGCTACTAAAGATGCAATTGGGTAGAACTGTGCCATTTACAAAATGAAAGCTTATATAGAAGCAGACTATTAAAAAAAACTATCAAGACCAAACTGTTCTAATGGTTGCCTTTGCACCCAAACAAGTGTACCGAAAATCTGAAGTTTCAAAAATCACTATTTGACAAACAGCAAACCAAAGAAAACCAGTGAGATGTTTCTGTACATGTTCTGTAAGGCATAGCAAACAATTTTTCACAAACCACCTCAGACATTTCCTATAGCACAGTGCTATGGGAAAATTGAGTTAAAGGTTCTTCTGGTTTTTGTAACAACAACACTGCTAAATAAGGCTTGCAGTCCTGAAATTATATCATTACCCAAGGATCCACCAACATAAAATTGGTATCCCAACAGGAACAGACATGAAAGTAATTCAGTAGCTGGCTAGCACAAAATTGGCCAGTTGTATGACTAGAACCTAAACTTTTCTTCACCTTTCTCAAGACAGTGAAATCAAGCTAAACATAAGGTTAAATTAAATTCTGGGGAAAGTAAATAAGAATGATGTCCAATACATTTCCTTCTAATAGGCCTTTATATTCCAACAGTTTTAAGGACATGCAAGTTAATTTTTTTTAAAATGATATGAAAGTAAGGAATTATACTTTATTTCCCTAACTCCTGCCACAAATGGCAGCCCAATAAGTGACAAATTCTACATCACAAGATTTTCTAGTGCAGCCCACCAAAGCAGAATTGGAAGTAATGTTTCAAACTCCTAGGCACCAGCATCATATTAATAGAAAATAGATAAATTCTCAGCATTTCCCCCAAGGGACAGTAGAGCTCCCAAACAGTCTTGCTTACAACATATGCAACACAATAATTTCAAATAGTGGCATCTATCAAAATTAGACGATTGTGTTATTTGTTTAAAGCTTTAGATGGCACACAGTACAAGGGGGGAAACCCCTTCTTGAAGTTTGGAGAATTAAGCAACCACTATAATGGAGGCTCAGTGCCACAGACCATCAGAAAAAGCAAACAAGCCCAAAAGGGTGTGCATCTTTACTCAGAAGCAAGTCCCACTGAATTCAATGGGGCTTATTCCCAACTGTAACTCCTTAGTATGGGGAGGGGGGGGAGTAAGTATTTTCCAAGTGAAAAAAGAAAAATGTAAAGTTGATTATAAGACAAACAAAAACAAAATTGAGGAGGAAATTGCTGAAGCTATCAAAGCTAGGCATCATTTCAGTGGAATTTACTTCTAAAAAAAAGGGATTCGTCCTCATTTTTGTATATAGGTCACACTGTTTGAGGAAGAGTAGTTGACCATGATTCTTGTAAAGTTAAATAGTAAATACATCCATAGTAGCAGTTTTAGTAAATAAATGTTAAACAGCAACTCTTCACTTCAACCATAACAAGCCAATATATCATATTACGTCTGTTAATACAGTTTTAGTGCTGCTCCAACTGAAACAGGTAATATTATTAGACTGGTCTCTACTTTCAGTTATTGTGTGTGAATAATTTGACTCCAATACAAATACTGGCCACCAAGTTTTGAATTCAGATTTCTTAAAGTAATTACTAGTTTCCCCAATATAATTGCTACCTCATCAGTAATACTGAAAACAGACTTTCCCGCCCTCCACACACCAACTGGGACCACTGTAATCGCTATACCGCATCCAGGCTTATGAGTATGAATGTTGTATAACAAGCACCTTTTGTCACCCTGATATCAACAAGTCCTAAAGAGACCCACCCCTCCAGTTCGACAACAGACTGCCAATTCAATATCACCAGGCTATAATGCCCATTCACCCTACAATACCCATATGGACTCAATGTCTCTACCTTCCAGCCCATGGCGGAAAGATTTCTCATGCTCTTCATGTCAATATACCCTCTGTTCTCTATACATGGCTGACATCATTGTTCAAAGGGCTTCATGCCTACATTGGTACATCATGGGATTTTTCTGCTCCCTGCCCCCAATCTATACACAACCGATGCAGTGCAGGCATCACCCCCACTCTGAACACACACACACACCCAGGCTGATGTGACCCAACTCTTACATATGCAGACTGAACGAAGATGTTCGCTCCCCCCACAGCTCCCACATTTGCATCTGTCACCCAAAACAAAAAGCAAGGTACTGTACCACAAACTCCTGCCCCACTAGATTAATACTTGTCAGCAAATTCCACTGCCCCATAAGATACCACAACCCCTTCCCCTTTTGAGTCACTGAGATGATTCATGCCCCCCCCCATCGCCTGTAATAACATACTTCTAACTAAACACAAAACACACAAACACATACACCGTGCAAGACCAGATGACCTCAGACCATGGCAAACTGGGGTGGCGGGGAGGCGAAGGAGAGAAAGGATATCAGCAGCCCAGGATATCCTCCTCTTCGCAAAACATGCTCCCAAACAGCAACATCCTCCTCCTCCTCCTCCTCCCAGTCCAAACGCCACCCCATTTTCGCCCCCCCCCCCGATCTAAGAATTAAGACTGTACGTTCAGAGCGTGTGCTTTTCACCTCAAGCGACCCTGCCACGACTAAACCCGGCCGGCCAAACGAGCAAGGTATGACTATTATTAATTATTATTAACATACCACCTATAACTTTACGCGTGTAAGCAGGAGCATCGCTAATGGCAGCCGGACGCGGATGCGTGTCGGGCCGGCGCGCGAAGGTGCGCCCGCCCGGGAGGGGAAGGCATCTACATAAAAAGCGATGCCCAGCCCGCACGTCCCGCGTGTGCACGGAGCTCGCTGTCACGCAATCACTCCTTCAGACGGCGCGGGCGACCTATCCCCTCCTTCCACATCGAGCGATAGGGCCAGCTGGGAGGGGGAGGGGGAGGGGGAGGGGGAGACGGTGACAGAATCCCACTTCCCCCCGCCTGGGTTACACCCATCCAGCGCCCACCCCCCTTTTTTCCCCCCTCTCGCCAATCCCACACTCACCTCCTGAGGGGCGTCGGGGTGGGGGGCGTGTGAGTGGGGCGGGGGGCGGGCGGGCGTCCGGCTGCCTCCGGGGCGCGGCAACTCCACCTCCTTCCCTTCCTCTTGCCCCGGAGGGTTTCTTTTTTCTGGGGTGAGGGGGGGGCTGGTGAGGGAGGGGCTGCGAGGCGGAGGGAGCGGGGAGCCTTCCCTGCCTTCCCTCACCACATCCCGAAAGCGACGAGGAGGAGGAGGAGGAGCGGCTCCCTCCTCCCTCCACACAGACACAAGCCAAGGCGAGGAGGGGGGCGGGGAGGCGATGCTGCTGCTGCTGCTGACGGGGGGGGGGACCGTGGAGGGGATGGCGGCTGGACGACCCCCCCCCCTCACAACGCCCGCCTCCTCAGTCAGTCAGCGCGGCCGCTTTTGTTTTGGTTCCTTCTCCCCCCCCCCCCTCACAACACCACACACACACCTCACCAATCAAGGGAGAAGCAAATGACGAGATAGTGAGGAGGAGGAGGGAGTGCGCGCGCGCGCGCGCCAGCCACCCTCTTCCACACACACGCGCGCGCGCGCGACGGCGGGGGTTTGGGATATAGAAAAGGGGAGGGGGGGGTCGGCGGCGGCACCGCCTCGCGCTTCTCCTGAGCCTTATTCTTCTTCTTCTTCTTCAGGGCTATCCCCCCCCCCGCGCGCATGCGCCCGCCGCGCACACGCGCCACGCGCCTGCCAGGGCCGGGCGGCGAGGGGCGGCTGGGTGCGCGCGCACTCTCTCTCTCTCTCTCTCTCTCTCTCTCTCCGTTTTCCCCCTCGGGGGAAAGGGAGGAAGGGAGGGGCGGCGGCGGCGGCAGCAACAGCAGGAGCCGCAGCTGATTGCCAGCGCACAGGTGGTGGGTGGGGTTAGGAAGCGCCTCCCTTGGCTGGCTGGCCGGCGCGGGTGCGCGCGGGACGGGCGGGGGGGGTGTGGCCGCTCGGCTTCCTCCCCCCCCCGCCGCCTCCCTTGCACGTTTCAAGGCACGCCCCTGACCCTTCAGGAGTGAGGGTCTCCATCTCTCGAAATAGAGCTGGGTGGGTCTTCACGACCCGGGGATGCTCCCTAAAGGAAGAGGGAAGGAAGCATTGCCATGAATAGGGGAGTGGGTGGGTGGGTAAAGAGGCGTACCTGGGGGTTGGGGATACCAAGTCTCTACCCCCCCCCTGAAAAATAGCCCCTCGGTGACGTATGTGTGTGTGTATTGATGCGCCTCTGCTGTCATGGGGCAAGATCAAACCCTTACTCCTTACGCTGTGCCCTCACTCCCCATCTTGTCATCTTTCGGGACATTTCAAGTACTTGGGGGACATGAAATGTCCTAATCTCTAATATGGCTATTGCAGTAAGGTGATTTTTTTCAGTGGGGGGCGGGCACTGATACAGCTCGTTGCCAAGAGTTCCAGGTACACCTCTGGGTGGGCAGGTGGGTGCTACAGGTTATGTGTGTGATTTTAGATTAAAGTTTCCTTTTATTCTCTGCCGTCCATTGTAAAGGCCTTTGGCTATACAGTGGTACCTCGGCTTAAGTACTTAATTCGTTCCGGAGGTCCGTTCTTAACCTGAAACTGTTCTTAACCTGAAGCACCACTTTAGCTAATGGGGCCTCCTGCTGCCGCTGTGTCGCCGGAGCACAATTTCTGTTCTCATCCTGAAGCAAAGTTCTTAACCTGAAGCACTATTTCTGGGTTAGCGGAGTCTAGCCTGAACCGTATGTAACCTGAAGCGTATGTAACCCGAGGTACCACTGTATACAATAAAAATGATTGATTGACTTGCAAAAATAATTAAAACTACAGTTATTAACTTCTGTGCCGATCTACCTTGAAGTAAGCCCCATTGAACACAATAGGACTTGGGGACAGTGGCAAGGGGCAGTTTAAATAATAATAATAACAACAACAACAACAAGGGCCCTGCAACACTTACCTCACCTAAGGATAAATTCAAATGTGATGAAAATAGGCAATTAGAGATAGCACAACTTACCACAAGCCATTGTTTTAAGCAGATTCTGAACAAGGAAATACAGTTTCGTTGCATGCACTTCTAAGGGCAAATCTGTGCATAACCCTCTCAGTTCAGTGCTTCAACTCCCAAGCTGGAACGACAATAGGTACTATTAACTAGACCATTAAAACTGGCACCTTATTGGCTTTTGGTCATTCCATTTGTTTCTACCTAATTCAATAACTATGGTAACACCAATGACATTTAGTAAGTAGGACTTGAACAGAAGGTTGCGGTGTGGTGTGTCCTTTTCAGGGTTCTAGCCGGACAACAGTGTCCTTTTCCAAGATACTTCATTCCACTCCCTTTCTTACATCCCTGGTTTTTGCTTTCTCTCCTACAGCATTTAGCCATCATTCTGCGGGCACTGAGGATGCTCAGTCTTCATTGAGGTTTTAGGAAATATCCTCCCTCTTAGGCTCCCCGCCCCCCGCGTGCGCACCCTAAATCTTTTTATACTTCTGCAAAACTTTGTGTTCACCCAAATCTGTCAATACTTTTGTGCACTGATGGTGCTGTGATGGCTTTTTGTTTTTACATAAGGATCCATCCTTGCATGGGCGTAGCTAGGATTTATGTTATGGGGGGCAAGACACTTACATGCCATCATCCTCTGTCTGGGTCTGTCCAACAGATTCAGAATGAAATGTCTCAACAGTTGCTTTAAATTACTTCCTTTTGACCCCAAACGCTGAGAAAAATCTGTCAAAATCATCAGTCATTTGAATACTAGGAAGTTATTGACGCGATTGGTCTGTTTGCAGAAGCCTGTTGCTCAGTTGCGCTACGTAAAGGTAAAGGGACCCCTGACCATTAGGTCCAGTCATGACCGACTCTGGGGTTGCGGCGCTCATCTCGCTTTATAGGCCGAGGGAGCCGGCGTACAGCTTCTGGGTCATGTGGCCAGCACGACTAAGCCGTTTCTGGCGAACCAGAGCAGCACATGGAAACGCCGTTTACCTTCCCGCCAGAGCGGTACCTATTTATCTACTTGCACTCTGACATGCTTTCAGATTGCTAGGTTGGCAGGGACCAAGCAACAGGAGCTCACCCCGTCGCGGGGATTCAAACCGCCGACCTTCTGATCGGCAAGTCCTAGGCTCTGTGGTTTAACTCACAGCGCCACTTGCATCCCCCTCAGTTGCGCTAGAATGCCCAAAACATCACCAAGTGACCTCAGCAATCAATTCAGTTTTGAATATTCTTATTATTTCTACTTTTAGTTAAGTATTTTTATTTATTTACTTGATTTAGGGGGGCAGCTGCCCCTCTGCCCACCAGCTATGCCCAAGCTTCCTTGGAGAACCAAGTTTGCTACTGATATATAGCATGAACCTAGTCTAGTATATTCCACGAAAACGAAAACAATGTCAAAATAGCACATAATTTTTCTTCACCAGCAGTGCCCACACGCCTTTAAAAGACTGCAGCAGATTGTAGATACACATATTTATTTCTTGCCTGCAACAGAAGCCAAGGCCTGAAAGGAGGGGGGAATAGGACAGTGCAGTCTATATAATTACATTGTTTGGTTAAGCAAAGCGGGACACTCCCTGTGTAAACTGCATGCAGGAAGCAACACATTCTGTAGTGTCTCATGCTGTACACAGCCTGCCTTGAAATATTGTCCCATATACCACCAAGAATTAAACACTATTTTTTTTTTTACTATTGACAGATCTTATTGAATTCTTTTGCCGTGCTGAATTTAAGATTTTATAGGTCGCCATCTGGATGACAACAATGACAGAAGGAAATTTGCCCTTGAAATCTGAATGGTGTTATTTTGGATGGTGTATGTTTAACTCTGGTTATTGCTAATAATAATAATAATAATAATAATGTCACCTGCTTGTTCCACACTTGCATTCAAATGCTAGAATTAATCTTTGCAGCACAGTGCTGTTTTAGTATACGTACAAGTCATGTTGAGCTCCAAACATGGAACTATACCGCCCTCAGAGATCCAACATGTGATAAGCTCATGAAATAACACAGATCTGTCAACAGCATCTGGGATTCCAGGGTTGATCATGCATCAGCCTCTCCCAAAATAGCCATTCTGAATGGATCCCACTGTGTTGTGATGGGGAGGGGGAAATGGCTTTTTAAAAACATAGTAAACTTAAGGTAAAGTTAGATTGCATTGAAAGAAACTCAGACTTTTATGCTGCCTGGTTGCATGTGTCACAGTGCGATTAAAGTGTGATGAGGAAGTAACTGATCTACGAGACAGGATATTGAGCCTCCACCAAGAAAAGTAGTAATATTAGTTAAGAAGCATCCCAAACAATTAGTTTGTGTCTCCTTGTAGTACACCTGTAAGAACAAATAATTTAATTGGACCCTGGCACAATTTCATAAAATTCTAATGTGTCTGTGGTAGGTGGGTAGATTCCCTACTCGCTGAGACATCAAAAAAATTGCCACAAGAGCAAATATGTTAGGCAATTTGGATTTACGTGTCAGAATTTCCCTTCAGAAGACAAAACAGGTGAGTTTTTACTCAGGTTGGGACTTTGAAAGTTACTGTGTCTCCTTCAGAAAGATTGTGTTGCTCTCTTCTATTTAATTGGGGAGCAAAGTTCCATTAGATGAAGCCATTGTTCAGTATAATCAGTGGACTAGCATAGCAGGGAAGTGATAACTTAAAAAAAGAAAATAAATACTCTACCTGAGATAACGTAAATAAGCCAATTAATAAATTAAGCGAAAATAAACTATTGATAGGCTGAGATCTCAGCCCAGTCAAACTCCTTTCCTTATCTGTACTCCTCTTAACAGAGAGACAGGATGGATCAATCAGATAGAAGGAGAAAAATGGGAGGAGGGGCCGCTACCCCCTATCATCCACCATGTCATGAGAGCCACTGTGGTGTAGTGGTTAAGAGCGGTAGTCTCGTAATCTGGTGAACCTCCTGAACATTGTTATGTATGAATTATGCCTATAGGAACACCATTGGTAATATGGCTGTTGTAATGGCAACGCAAGCCTTAAAAGGAGTGTAGCTGAACATTCACAAATTCACAAGTTATCATCATTAATTAAATAATAATAATAATAACAACAACAACAACAACAATAATAATAATAATAATAATAATAATAAATTTTATTTGTATCCCGCTCTCCCCAGCCAAAGCCAGGCTCAGAGCGGCTAACATCATATAAATAAGACAATATGCATAATACAGTATACAATATACCAATAAAATAACATTCAACATTCATTAAAACCATATAGAATAATATTAAATATCAGCATGTTCAGTGCAGTTCCCTGGTTTATGTGGGATGTGACACATAGATAGCAGTCAAATACAACATTCCTAGAGTGCCCATGAAAGGGGATGTTTGCTCCAGTCAGTAAAAAACTTCCTGTTTCCTCCGGGCCGGGGGCAAACTTCCTCTGCGTGTGACTAGAGGTGGGCGTGACCTTACCTGCCCAGGTATCAAAAGGGGCAAGGCAGGCACCACACTCTCCTCTTCTCCGTCTTGCTTTCTATGAGTGAGCAGCAAGTGACTGCCTGTCTGCAGTCACTGGGACTAACTCCCATATGGGGTAGTTCCACATGTATATACTTTGTAACATACCGTATTTTTCGCCCCATAGGACGCACCGGCCCATAGGACGCACCTAGTTTTTTGGGGGGGAAATAAAGGGGGGAAATTATTTTCCCCCCCCAGGTGCAGGGCTGGGGCGGGGGAAGCTCGGGCTTCCCCCGCCCCCAGCCCCCAGAACAGGCTGCTATCCGCAAGCCGTGGAAGAGCTGCGCGACTTCGCGCAGTTCTCCCACAGCTAGCGGAGAGCTGCGCGAAGCCGGAAGCCTGGGGCATGCTGAGCTCAGCGCGCCCCAAGCTTCTGGGTGCAAGCAAGCTCTCCGCTAGCCGTGGGAGAGCTGTGAGACTTCGCGCAGCTCTCCCATGGCTAGCGGAGAGCTTCCTGAAGCCTGGAGAGCGAGAGGGGTCGGTGCGCCTAGGGGGGAAATAATTCCCCCCCCCTTTATTTCCCCCCAAAAAAACTAGGTGCGTCCTATGGGCCGGTGCGTTATGGGGCGAATGCAGGCTTTCGCTGAAGCCTGGAGAGCGAGCTCCCAAGGCTTGCAGATAGCTTCCTGAAGCTTCCTGAAGCCTGGAGAGCGAGAGGGGTCGGAAGGGTATTATTAAACAATATGTCCTCTCCTGCCTCCCTGTACATTCCTACAATTTATCCCTTGACCATCGCATGCTAAAATACAATATCATGTTGACAAATGAGTGGTTTAGATAATGAAGACATTGAGACACTTAACAGACATTATTACTGATTTACAAGTTAAACTAACAGCACACACTGGCATGCAGTACAGAAGATATGATACAGAACCTGTTGCTCGGATGTGTTACTGAATAATCATTACAACACCAGCCTAATCTGCATCAACGTCCCTATTTTCCTGTTATTGCTTTTATATTACCTGAGGTGCAGATGAACATTCACTGTCATGGTGGAAGATACTAGTGGTACAAGTGTTCTGCCACTGATACTGGAACATCCTCAAAGAGGAATGAAGCCGTCATGCTCTGCCTTCCACCAGTGCGTGCTGTGCACTGCATTCCCCAGGTGTGTCATAAAATAGCAAAGGTGCTCAAGAAACATCTGAAGCCTTCTGGCAGATGAAGATGATCGACTATATGGGATTGGCAGAAATGACCGGCAGAATCCGAGACCAGGGAAAAGAGTCGGCGGAAGAAGATTGGAAGAAGTTTAAAGACTATTTGCAGAAATATTGTAAAATTAATGAATGTTAGAATGATGTTGGATAGAAATTAAATGTTTCCAGCTGTAATGTTTAAGGGATATGGAAAATAAGGTTTTGAAATAAGTAAAGGTTAATGGTGAGGATTTGCTGAATTAATAATTTGAACAGGAATATAAGAAAGGGAGGTACGAGGAGGTCTGGAAAATAAGTTAAAAGAAAATAAGTAATTGGAAATTATATGTGTTTTTAGTTGTTTTTGATTTTGTATTATTTTTGTTCTTTCCTTTTTTTTGTTTTACATTGTATTATTCTTGAAAATTTCAATAAATATCTTATATAAAAAAAGAAACATCTGAAGCCTTCTAACACTGGGAAGTTTAATGAAAATCTGTCAGGTTATCAATTGGGAATCTTCTGCATTTGTGTCTCCACACTATGGAAGCAAAGTAGAGAGCAATGTTTCTGAAGTGAGCTATGACTTATGGTCCAACTAAAACATACTCTCCAACATTTCTCTGATGAAAATAGAGATGTCCAGTGCTATTTTTTTTCTAGAAAAAAAAGGTGCCAGAACTCACCATGAACACCTCCTCTTAGAATGGCAATGGCACCCACCTGAGGGGTGCAGGAACCAAGTTCTGGCTGAAAAAAAATCCCCAGGTACGTCCTTATTCCATACCCTCCAACATTTCTCTGATGAAAATAAGGGCATCCTAAGGAAAAGAGGGACATTCCAGGATCAAATAAGAAACCAGGATGGCTTCTGTGAATCAGGGACTGTCCCTAGAAAATAGGGACACTTAGAGGGTCTGCTAAAACTTAGACAAAACATCCATAGAGCACCAAATTAAAAATCTTGAGGCAGGCAGGCATTCAGACAGCCTTATTGAACCAAAATCCTCCTGATGTGGATTCTACTTGCTTTGAGTGGGGAAAGGATTTAAAAATAAAACAGAAGCTCTCACCATTCCACTGATGACCACCAGCAAGAAATTAAATTTTGAAGACGGTGAGTTGTAATTGTGTAACTGAACAACCATGTTTGAGTGGATGATATCGCTGTTCTGTATCTTTGCACTGGTCGTCGGTATGTAGGAAACAGCTGTTACACATCCAACTATTTCTAGATTGGTATTACTACACAGTCCATGGCTCTCTTGGGGCCTCAGGCAGAAGTGTTTCCTTTCATCTACTATTCAGCTCTTTTAACTTGAAGGTGACCAAACCACAGGCCTTCTGCATGCAAACTTGCTTTACCATTAAGTTCTGATCAGGGAGAGAAAGAAGCAACACTTGGTCTAGACCTGGATGTATGACAGGTGTTTGTGAGGAAGAAAGGGAGAAAGAAATATAGATACGACTTGAGTCAGGGCCGGCCCATCCATGAGGCAAAATGAGGCAACCGCCTTGGGCCGCAGGATCCAGAGAGTCAGCAGATGAATGTATCGCCTGCAGCCCCCCTTGAGTACTCCCTGGGGGGGGGAAGCACTGATGGCAACCATTTTGGGGTTAGACAAAGTTCATGGAGGAGAACACCACTAGTGGCTTAGTCATAGTAGCCATAAACGCAGTGACGGAGTGTGTTCTCATGGTGCATGCAGTGCACGTGTGAAGGACAGTCAGAGGCCAAAGTACCTATGGGGTTCTGAGGATGGATGTGCTCTTTGTGTGTGTGTTCTGGGGCCGAGCTGTTGGTGCAAAGAGCTCTCCTTTCCTGCAAAGTGACATTTCCTCATGATTCCCACCACTAAAAGGTCTGTTTTGTGTGTGCTCCGTATCTGAACATGTGGTCAGAGATATATGGGCCCATGCCACAAAGTCTGTCCCCTGAATTGTGGGCTTCTTATCGGGGAGCTAGATTCCAGGGTTGGTGTGCCGTCAATGTTCACAGATGTAGCCTGAATCATGTCCTTGTTGTGGTAAGCTGGGTTTCGTTGCAGGAGTTGGGGAGGCTGGATTGTGCCCTCTACTGAGTTCAGTGGTACCTTTTTGACTTCCACCAAAATAATAATAATAATAATAATAATAATAATAATAATAATAATAATAATATTGTATACAGTATACAATGATGTGGGCTCTTCAGAGACAAGGCGAATTTAGCATTTTGAATATATCTGTTCCTTCCCTGCTCTCACCCTTATTTCTGCTAACACTGGTCAATTTGTGTTGGTGATTCAGATACACTCAAATGGAGTTGCACACCTCTTGGGTTGAACCAGCATAGTTCCACTAGTGGAGGTGAATGGGAGGATCTGGCAGCACAGCAGGTCTTATACAATATCCTAAAATGCTTTCTCCCAGCTAGCATATTGCGTATAACGGTGGACCCTTAATATGTATGCTGTATTCAATAGTATATTGGATAGCACTATAGGAAGATTGCTCTAAGTACAGTGGTATCTCTGGTTACGTACTTAATTTGTTCCGGAGGTCCGTTCTTAACCTGAAACTGTTCTTAACCTGAAGCATCGCTTTAGCTAATGGGGCCTCCCACTGTTGCTGTGCCACTGCCGCATGATTTCTGTTCTCATCCTGAAGCAAAGTTCTTAGGGTTAGCGGAGTCTGTAACGTGAAGCGTATGTAACCTGAAGCATATGTAACCCAAGGTATCACTGTATATACAAGGCTAAAGGTAAAGGTAAAAGTACCCCTGACTGTTAGGTCCAGTCGCGGACGACTCTGGGGTTGCGCGCTCATCTCGCTCTATATGCCGAGGGAGCCGGTGTTTGTCCACAGACGGCTTCCGGGTCATGTGGCCGCTTCTGGCGAACCAGAGCAGCACACGGAAACGCCGTTTACCTTCCCGCCGGAGTGGTACCTATTTTTATACTTGTACTTTGACGTGCTTTCGAACTGCTAGGTTGACAGGAGCTAGGACAGAGCGACGGGAGCTCACCCCATCGCAGGGATTCGAACCACCAACCTTCTGATCGGCAAGCCCAAGAGGCTCAGCGGTTTAGACCCCAGCACCACCCACTACATAATCACAAAACTAGGGGGCTATGTCATTTACACACAGAGAGAGAGATTTACATAGTGCCAACTACCAACAAGGGGGAGAATCTACCTGATAAGCATCACATTGAAAGAGAACATTTATTTTCAAAGACGAAATCTGAGTGCCTTTGTTGTCCTTTCTCTAATGCATTAAATAATCATGGCTGTGGGGGGGGGGAGTAGCAGCAGCAGCAATGACAAAGGAGGAACAGCAGTTTTTTTTCCTACAGCTTTATCTCATACTAATTATTCATAGCAAAAAAGGGGGGAGGGAGAGGGGGGAAACAAAAGTAAGCAGAATGGAACATATGATCATGATGTCAGCCTCTGCTAAAATTGGGGGGGGGGGACCAACAAAAAAACCAAAACCCCACCTCGCTTTGCAATGGACAGTGTATCCTAGCGACTGCAGCATAAGGAACAGGTTGCTAAGAAACCGTGGATTCTGCAGGCAGCCTTTCTGGCCATGCTCAATACGGAAATAGGCCATAAAAGGCATTTCCCCTTGTTCTAGTCTCCTGGTTGCCATGGTGATCATACATAAGCAATGGAGCCCAAGTTTTGAGGCACTGCTAAAGAATATATTTCTCCCCGTTTTTCTATTTATTTATTTTTTTTAAAAAAAACTACACACTCCCCAAGCATCATAGCTGGCATATGGTAGGTTTCATTCCTGCCCCCAAATTGTGCAAGTTAGTGGTGATAAACTAAGTGACAAACAATTCCAGGCATACTAATAAGCTAAGCTTTTGCATCAGGCTGCAATTATCCAGTGTTTTAATTTATCCAGTAATGTTATTAATTGGAGGTGGGGCGGTGTTTCTAGCTAACCTATTTCCAGAGGTAAGTTTTCTCCAATGCCAAAACTACCTAAAGACCTAAAGCAAAGAGGCAAATAGAAAACAACAAAGCTCAAATGTATTTATATTTTCCAACTCAACTGCATCCACCCGTCAAGCTAGTAAAGGTAAAGGTAAAGGGACCCCTGACCATTAGGTCCAGTCGCAGACGACTCTGGGATTGCGGTGCTCATCTCGCTTTATTGGCTGAGGGAGCCATGTGGCCAGCATGACTAAACCGCTTCTGGCGAACCAGAGCAGCTCACGGAAACGCCGTTTACCTTCCCTCCAGAGTGGTACCTGTTTATCTACTTGCACTTTGACGTGCTTTCAAACTGCTAGGTGGGCAGAAGCAGGGACCAAGCAATGGGAGCTCACCCCATCGCGGGGATTCGAACCGCCAACCTTCTGATCGGCAAGTCCTAGGCTCTGTGGTTTAACCCACAGCGTAGGCTAGGATAAATATATACATTTACATTTGGGCTGCTTCCGGATTGTCACTATATCACAGGTGGGACTGAACAAGTTCAGATGACACAATTAAAGTGGATGCCCCCCCCCCCAGGAAAAAAACAAACCACCAGCCCTTTTGAGGTAATGAAAGGGGCAGGAAAATGCAATGGAAAATGTGGGATAACAATTGCTTGATGCGACATCATATAATCTCCCATGAAACAAATCAGGATGAAAACTCAATATTACAATTGGCATTGTATATTCTCCCTGCAAACTTTGTGCAAGCACATAAGGATGAAGGCTTGATGAACAGGTGATCTGGAAGCAGGGATAGGCTTCAGTTTTTAGGTTCAGTTTTCCACATTTCCTCATCATTTTGTGAATTTTCAAGAAACAAGTCCTCATGAAAATTCAGCAGGATTTTAGAGTGAATTTATCCCAATAAACACTTCATTGAATGCGATTTTGAATAATATACACATTTTTGAAAAGCAATCTCCCCCTCTATAATGTACTTTGTATGCTATTTTGCACTCGTTTATGCATTTTTATGAACACTTTACCCTAATGTGAACCTTTGTGGACCCTGTCTAACAACAACTTCTTCTTCTTCTTCTTCATGCAGATGCCCACATGCTAATTGTAGTTTTAGGCTCTGTTAATTAAGAAAAACATAATGACAAAAAAACCCCTATTATGAACTGAGTAACACTTTAAAATAAATTTGCAAATGTGCTAAAATCAAAGGAGACAGCAAAATAAATAAATATTTATTTCCTCAGGGTGCCCATTGATCAACAACCCAAGCAATTCATTCCAAAAGGTATTAGATAGACATTTAGGTAAAGGTACCCCTGACCATTAGGTCCAGTCGCAGACGACTCTGGGGTTGCGGCGCTCATCTCGCTCTATAGGCCAAGGGAACTGGTGTAGAGCTTCCAGGTCATGTGGCCAGCATGACTAAGCCGCTTCTGGCAAACCAGAGCAACGCACGGAAATGCCGTTTACCTTCCCGCCGAAGCGGTACCTATTTATCTACTTGCACTTGACATGCTTTCAAACTGCTAGGTGGGCAGGAGCTGGGACTGAACAACGGGAGCTCACCCCATGGTGGGGATTCAAACCGCCGACCTTCTGATCCGCAGGCCCTAGGCTCTGTGGTTTAGACCACAGTGCCACCCACATCCTGACAGATAGACATTTATTTATTCATAAATACAAATTCATTCATTTCCCCAATATAGCAAATGATCAACAACTCAACTAATCATTCAAATGAAACAAAATACATATTAATTTATTTATTTCTAAGTGAATTAAATTGATGTAATCTCCAGAAGAATTAAAATGAGAAATTTAATTGCCAATACTGTAATGTAATATTATAAGTATTATATTAACTGAAAAGCTAGTGGAAAATATTACTGTGTTCCCTCTTTTCTTAGAATAGGGTGAACATGGGGATAGGCAAACTTGTCAATTCTAATTTCTCACTTTTTCAGTCTTAAGTTCTGGTCTCCAAATTTCTGTATCAGTTGGCATTTATTATTTTTTAAAGGTCATCATGAAAATTCACCAGCATTTGGTTCAGATTTTGCCTAATATATACATTTTTATATACAATTTTGTTGAATATGCAAATTTTTGTTTCTCCTTATGTATGACAAACTGGAACGGGTCCAGAGGAGGGCAACCAAAATGGTCAAAGGCCTGGAAACGATGCCTTATGAAGAACGGCTAAGGGAGCTGGGCATGTTTAGCCTGGAGAAGAGGAGGTTAAGGGGTGATATGATAGCCATGTTCAAATATATAAAAGGATGTCACATAGAGGAGGGAGAAAGGTTGTTTTCTGCTGCTCCAGAGAAGCGGACACAGAGCAATGGATCCAAACTACAAGAAAGAAGATTCCACCTAAACATTAGGAAGAACTTCCTGACAGTAAGAGCTGTTCGACAGTGGAATTTGCTGCCAAGGAGTGTGGTGGAGTCTCCTTCTTTGGAGGTCTTTAAGCAGAGGCTTGACAACCATATGTCAGGAGTGCTCTGATGGTGTTCCCTGCTTGGCAGGGGGTTGGACTCGATGGCCCTTGTGGTCTCTTCCAACTCTATGATTCTATGATTCTATGATTCTGTATTGCGATTTTTAAAGTTATTTCCCCAGATTTATACACTCTCTAGTAAAGTTGGGCGAATGTAAAGCTTTTTTTCTGCCACCAAGAACTAAAAGCTTCCTGACACAAACACATTGGGAACGACCAGGATTTAAGAGTGTATATTCTCATATTTTAACCCCTTTTTTAAAACAAAATTTAAACGCCTTGAAACTCCGATTTCCATAAATAATTTTGTTATACAATCTAACCAGAATAAATTCATACACAACCCCCCTACTTATTAAGAGAGATTTTATCTTCCTTCGTAAAGTATATTGGGGGGCTTGTTTAGTTCTTTTGCAATACACTTCTCATTAGCCCAAAGTGATGAGTCCTGGTGGCTGTTCAAATGAAGTATTTTCACATTCTCCAAGACAAGGAGCGTGTGCTTCTACAACTCCACCCTGGATCCCTGAGACACCACAACAACTTCAGTTTCACATGATTCATCATAAGATTCTAGACAGTATCAATAAAATCCAAGTCTAAGATGGGAATCTGAACAACAACAGCCACCATAAGAAATTTGCAAACATGAGGGTACTCAGGAAACTTCTGTGGTCTCTGCCCATTCAAAGAAACTTGAAAGGTGGCCTTTTGCTTGAAAAAGAATACCAGGTTTCAAGCAAGAGCCAGTGTGGTGTAGTGGTTAAGAGCGATAGACTCGTAATCTGGGGAACTGGGTTCGCGTCTCCGCTCCTCCACATGCAGCTGCTGGGTGACCTTGGGTTAGTCACACTTCTTTGAAGTCTCTCAGCTCCACTCACCTCACAGAGTGTTTGTTGTGGGGGAGGAAGGGAAAGGAGAATGTTAGCCACTTTGAGACTCCTTCGGGTATTGATAAAGCGGAATATCAAATCCAAATCCAAACTCTTCTAGTCCCAAACTTTGTTGCCCAAGATTCCTGCATGACATTTAGGGTCCTTCCAGGTAGAAGCTTATGGTGGAATCAGTGCTGCTCCTGGTGGAATTTGCTGGTTTTTTGTCCACATAATGTCGTCATCATCGAAATGCCAGTATTTATAATTTATTTATTTAATGTGGATTTACAGATTCCCAGGAAAATTAAACAAGGAAGAATAACATGTGATATACACCCATGAAACTGTTGACGTGAAAGCTCTTTGGTGTTTTTTTGGGGGGTGGGTGAGAGATTTGCCATGTGTGGTGACATTTTGGTGGTTGCCAACTATCCCCCCTCCTCCTTTGCTTCTGTTTTTTCCTCACCTGACTGCAACCTCTTTATTTCGTTTCCGGCAACCCAAATGAGAAAATCATGTTTAATTCCACCAGTTCCTACATGCTGAGGGCTTTCCAAATTTTAACAACCTGGTCTGGATTAGTTGTTCCCTTGGGGATCTCTACACAGCACATATGAGATCTTTGCTGTCCCTTGTTCCAAGGAAACCAGGCCCTGAATAAATGCCTGGAATCCCAGGAGTCTTGCAGCACTCAGAGATTAGGGTGGCATGCAGAAATATATTCAAAAACCTGGAATGTTAGGAACCTAACATGTTAGAGCCAGTGTGATGTAGTGGTTAAGAGCGGTGGACTCGTAATCTGGGGAACCGGGTTCACATCTCCGCTCCTCCATATGCAGCTGCTGGGTGACCTTGGGCTAGTCACACTCTCAGCCCCACTCAGTGATTGGAATCCCAAGTCTACCCAAGATTATATCCCTCTATGTTGAGGTGAGATGGGTAGCATGCTTTCCCAGTGTGGTGTAGTGCTTAAGAGCAGTGGACTCGTAATCTGGTGGACCGGGTTCGCTTCCCTGCTCCTCCACATGCAGCTGCTGGGTGACCTTGGGCTAGTCACACTTCTCTGAAGTCTCTCAGCCCCACTCACCTCACAGAGTGTTTGTTGTGGGGGAGGAAGGGAAAGGAGAACATAAGCCACTTTGAGACTTCTTCGGGTAGTGATAAAGCAAAATATCGAATCCAAACTCTTCTTCTTCTTTTCTTCAATCACACACATACACGTAAAAACCAGATCTGAATGACCCACTTGCATATTTAGCCCCCCTCAGGGAGAATCCCGAGAGATGCATAACTAGAAACTAACCCAGTCTCAGCAACTGTTTAAACAGAGTAGGTTGATAGCCCAGTATTATTGCTTAATGGGGACTCGGAGGCAAGATCTTTCTGGTTTACAACGTCAGCACGATCAGAAGGATGCTTACTCAAAAATAAACCCCCCAAGTTAGTCTCACGCAAATGTTGTCCAGGATCACACCCCTTACCTAGGGGTAAGATCCACGGAACGCAATGAGAGTTGCTTCCTAGTAAAATGCATAGGATTTTCGTCTCAGGCACACTTGCTTGGGGGAATAAACTTCATTGAACACAACAAAACTATCTTCCTACCTAGTAAACATGCATGGGGATTGCGTTATCAGGCTTTTGCTACTTCACTAACTTAAAAAATGTGCATGTATGTGGAATTTGACAACGGAATTCCAGAGGTAGTTCCCCCTTTAAAAATAAAATAAAAATGCTGCCCCAAATCATACATTCTTTCAGGGGGGAAATTATTTCCCTTGTCTGGCATTGACTTTATCTGTTCTGGTAAACGGACAAGCCTATTTCTACTCTGTGGCTGGGGGCTTATTGAAAGCCTCTGTCAAAGTAACTGATTACAAGGGACGGAAATTCCCCATCACAGTAGATGTAAAGTTTAAAGAAAGGGACGAGAAGCCCAGGTCTCTCGTTGCTTAAATTACAGGGTGTCGATGGCGGGTTCTGAAAGAGAAAGAGGGTTTCATATGAACCCTGTAATAAGATGAGATGTAAGGCTGGTGAGGAGCAAAAATAGACGCAGACAAAAAGCACTGCGTCTGTCCATCTTCAGAGTGTTGCCAGAGGACATGGCAGCAGAGAGGGTGGGAGCTATCCCATTCATGCTCTGCATGTGAACTTCATAGGTTAAGGTTACCAGATTTTTTTCAATGAAACCAGTGACACTTTTCAACTTCAATGGATTTTGTATGGGGACTGATTTGTAAATCCCGGGAAACGGGGACACCTGGTAACCTTATCATAGGTGCATTTCATTTGACACTGTGAGAGAACAGCTGTTGAACTAGATGTTTGTTTGGTCTAAAGCAGCATGGCTCCTCAGTTTTTTCCATGGTACCCCTAACTGCAGATGGTGACAGCAGTCACGAAATTAACAGTCGCCTGCTTCTTGGGAGAAAAGCGATGACAAGCCTAGAGAGCATCTTAAAAAGCAGAGACATCACCTTGCTGACAAAGGTCTGTATAGTTAAAGCTATAGCTTTCCCAGTAGTGATGTATGGAAGTGTGAGCTGGACCATAAAGAAGGCTGATCTCCAAAGAATTGATGCTTTTGAATTATGGTGCTGGAGGAGACTCTGGAGAGTCCCATGGACTGCAAGAAGATCAAACCTCTCCATTCTGAAGGAAATCAGCCCTGAGTGCTCACTGGAAGGACAGATCCTGAAGCTGAGGCTCCAATCCTTTGGCCACCTCATGAGAAGAGAAGACTCCCTGGAAAAGACCCTGATGTTGGGCAAGATGGAGGGCACAAGGAGAAGGGGACGACAGAGGACAAGATGGTTGGACAGTGTTCTCGAAGCTACCAGCATGAGTTTGACCGAACTGCGGGAGGCAGTGGAAGACAGGAGTGCCTGGCGTGCTCTGGTCCATGGGGTCATGAAGAGTCGGACACGACTAAACAACCCCTAATGGAGGGGTAGCAAACCTGATATTGTTGGACTCCTAACTCCCACTATGAGTACCAGCCAGCATGGCCAGTGGTGAGGGGTAATAGGAGATGGAAGATCACAGATTCCCCATCCATGCTCCAAAGTGGTCTCAGGGATCTGACACATTACCGCAGCACAGGCAGCAGGTTTCAGTCCCCCTTGCGCCTGCACAGATGACAAAGACAACTGAAGAACCAAATGAAGGCTAAGTTTCAAATGCTTGGCCTGTCTGTGTCCTGGGACACCCAGCTAAGAGTGGGTTGCTGAACTAGCTGTGCACATTCCATTTTGGGGAACTGCATATCCATATTACCTACTATTCTATCTGAATCCTAATGACCTTCAACTTTCTGCTTGTCTTCTAGAAGCAACAGTTGTTATTATTACTTCCTTTAATTTTGCTTTTGTTTCATGTTATGTACTGAAGTTCTCACCCTGGGCCAGCAGGGGGATACTGTAGATAGTTATGCAAATGAAGGATCGAAAGTGACGTTCAGTGATTGGATAGTTTTAGAAAGTTGCTACAGTACAGGCACCCAAACACATATTCTTAAGGTATTTGAATATGCCATACACCCTATGACAACATTTCATAATGTCTTCATAAAGTTATGCTGTGCTCCATATGTGAATGCCATCCTTAGATTATTCAGAAGGAAAGGAGCTGGCTTCCTCCCGATGGCCCTTAAAGTTTTCCAGGCAAAATCTTTAGTCCAACTCCTGTATGGCACTCAAATTAGCCCCTCTGCCAACCTTAAGACCCTTGAAACAGTACAATCAAAATTCTTAAGATCACTATTTGCTACCCCAAAGTGTACACCTAATGCAGTCTTAAGGCAAGAGGCAGGACTGCCCAGAGTGGAATTAAAAGTCTGGGAGCAAGCAATATCCCTCTGGCTGAAAATCCATTACAATCCTAAGGGACTGCTACCTTGCTTCCTAGCCGCAGTTCCCTATCCTCCTTGGCTTATGCAAATAACTAACAAGATCAAACAAATTGGCCTAAACCCTGAAAATCTTTTTCTTGGAACTCAGAATAAGGCAAAGGCAATTATCACTCAGAGACTTTACGATGTCGAATTACAACAAGAAGACGCCCTACTCCCGGAGACATATAGATGCTTAAAAGCTTGGCCTAACTTTGCAGCTTCCCCTTACTTAACTAACATCACTAACGAAGCTTATAGATGGGCTTTCTCCAGAGCCCGCTTTGAGACAATGCCCTCAGCAGTGCTGTACGGCAAATTTACGTGGGTACCAATGCATGCACGTCTCTGCCCCTGTATGTCTAATAAGGTAGAATCTGTTACACACATCCTTCTATTCTGCGAATTTTATCGTGAAGAACGAGCTCAACTTATTTTGCCGCTTTTATCAAAATTTATACCCCTACAACATTATTTGGAATCCTCCCCCGAAATTCTACGAAAATACCTTCTGGAAGATTCCTCAAGCTCAATATCATATGAGGTGGCCAAATTTTGCACTTTAGCAATCAGGAAGCGTAAATTTCTTCTGTTGAATGGCACACTGCGAAGTTCCCTTGTGTAATCTTCTTCTTCTTCTTCTTCTTCTTCTTCTTCTTCTTCTTCTTCTTGATGTTGTTGTTAATTTCTTTTTGTTTGATCTTGTGGTGTTTAGTGTCACTGGCTTTTGCCGCAATAAAACTTGGTCTGGTTCACAGGAAAAGAGCCCAGAAGTCACATATTCAGTCACCAGATATTGCGCTGCCATGATAGATATTTGACGAATAATGATCTATGCTACAGTTCAATTCTAAACTGAAGGCCCATATTATTAGATCCGCACTTCTGAAGCCCACCCCATATAGCTGTGTTAACTGATCTTTTAATCTTTCTTATCAATTTTTAGACCCATTATCTATCCTTAAGTATTCTATGTATATGTTTAAATCTACGTTTGGTTCTAGCTCCTATTTATTTAATAATTATTCGCCTGGATTCATACTGTTATACTATTTATGTATATGTTTTGTTTATGCTGGTCTATGACCGTAATAAAGTACTTGACTTGACTGGAGGTCTATATAAGCAGGCTGACTGAGCCCTTCAGTTCAGTTCTGTCCTGGCCTGTGAATAAACAAGAGCTGTTTGAAGAATTGCTGTGTCGTCTGATATGTTCACCCACAACTTAACATTTCAGGCATTTGTAAACTCGCAATCAGACGGCTCAAGGCGTTCTACAACAAAACCTACACAAAAGAAGAAATAAAAAAGACTGCAATTGCTGCTCTCTCACACAGCAAGCTGAGGAACTTCTAAATTCCACAAACGTATCAAGGCACCCAAACACACATTCTTAAGGTATTTGAATATGCCATACACCCTATGACAACATTTCATAATGTCTTCATAAAGTTATGCTATGCTCCATATGTGAATGGCAGATATTCACCTTGTGTAGATCGGAAAAACAAATCATGATTCAAATTGGTTCAAAAAGCAATGGTTCTATAGGAATTCAAATGGTGAGACTGAATAAGTGAGAACAAACACTTTGGATAGGGATGGTGCAAAAACAGAGAGAACAGGCCAGCGCATCCCTTTTATAAATAAAATTGTTGCAAAAAACAGTGGGATGTGTCAGAGATACCCAAGAACAATGTTTTAGAACCGAAACGCCTGCAATAATGAAGTAATTAATTGATTATTATGCAGGGGCATATGTTAGACAAGATACACATAGGAGCAATGAGATCAGTACATTATTTGAAATGTTATTAACTTATTCCCAGCCAAAACCTATTTTTCACAAAAAGAAGAAGATAAAACGCCTGGCTCACAAGTCACACAGGGCTAGGGGGAAACCATGCAGACTCATGAAATCTGCACAGGTTCCACGTTCTGCTACCTGTTCCAGCAATAAACAGGGTTGCACAAAAACAGCCCAGAGCAATAACTACCAACTAATCCATGGGTAGGCAAAGTAAGGCCCGGGGGCTGGATCTGGCCCAATCGCTTTCTAAATCCGGCCTGTGGACGGTCTGGGAATCAGCATGTTTTTACAAGTAGAATGTGTCCTTTTATTTAAAATCCATCTCAGGGTCGTTTGTGGGGCCTGCCTGGTGTTTTTACATGAGTAGAATGTGTGCTTTTATTTAAAATAGGACACTTTAAACATCCAGGTATGATTCTACTCACCTGTATCACAAAGACATCTCAATACTGACTTTCTGCATTTGTACATTAGTTTCTGTTATTTAGAAAATGTAGCTGCGATATAACAATTATCTCTCAAACCCAATTAACGTTGTTGGTGGGGGGAGGTGGCGACATGGGCATAGCCAGGATTTTTGTTGTGGGGGGAGCCAAAGTTGTTGAGGGTGGGTGTTTTTTTAAAACGATGTAATATAGAATAAGAGAACAAGAAGAACATAAGTTTAGAGAAGATTGGGAAATGTTTATGGAATATATGGGGGGGGGGATTACGTACACTTGAAAATGTTGTCAGCATTAAGATAAATTCAGCAGTGTAAGTTTTGATGGATGTAATAATGGAACACTGGTTTAGCTTATGGAAAATATGCAGGGATTTATGATATGCAAAATAAACCATGGAAAGAGAAGGGAATTCATTGATATTTTAAGGTTGTTTAACCACAGAGCCTAGGGCTTGCCGATCAGCAGGTCGACCGTTTGAATCCCCGCGACAGGGTGAGCTCCCGGTCCTTGCTCCTGCCAACCTAGCAGTTTACCTTTACCTTACCCATGACCATTAGGTCCAGTCGTGGCTCACTCTGGGGTTGCGGCGCTCATCTCGCCGGCGTACAGCTTCCGGGTCATGTGGCCAGCATGACTAAGCCGCTTCTGGCGAACCACAGCAGCACACGGAAACACCGTTTACCTTCCCGCTGGAGCGGTACCTATTTATCTACTTGCACTTTGACGTGCTTTCGAACTGCTAGGTTGGCAGGAGCAGGGACCGAGCAACAGGAGCTCACCCCGTTGCGGGGATTTGAACCGCCGACCTTCTGATCGGCAAGTCCTAGGCTCTGTGGTTTAGAGTGTTTCCCAACCTTGGGTCTCCAGCTGCTGTTGGACTACAATTCCCATCATCCCTGACCATTGGTCTTGCTAGCAAGGGATGATGGGAATTGTAGTCCAAAAACAGCTGGAGACCCAAGGTTGGGAAACACTGGACCACAGCGCCATCCGCCTAAATGTCTATCTAATACGTTTTGGAATGAATTGCTTGGGTTGTTGATCAATGGGCACCCTGAGGAAATAAATACTGTATTTATTTATTTTGCTAAAACAAAACAAATTCCTTCCAGTAGCACCTTAAAGACCAACTAAGTCAGTTCTTGGTATGAGCTTTCGTGTGCATGCACACTTCTTCAGATACACACCAAGCTCATACCAAGAACTGACTTAGTTGGTCTTTAAGGTGCTACTGGAAGGAATTTGTTTTGTTTTGACTATGGCAGACCAACACGGCTACCTATCTGTATTTATTTTGCTGTCTTCTTTGATTTTAGCACACATTTGCAAATTTATTTTAAAGTGTTACTCAGCGGGGGGGGGGGGGTTGGCTATGCGTAGCAGAAAAGGGGTTCTTTGGAAGTTTCGTTTCTCATCCCATCCTTCCCACCTAATAATTCCAGGTGAGATATATGAATTCGTTCTGCATTCTGTATTTCTGCACTTGAGCTGCACATCGGTCCCTGGCTGCGTAGAGATGATGACGACGGCTGACTTGCGCAAGCGTCTGCGCTGCAAGCCTTCGAGCAGCAATCAGAATACGAGGCTCCCCGTCCAAGATTCTCCTCTTCACTCCCAGCTCGCTCGCTCCTCTTCCCCCCGCCCCCGCGGCGCTGTCTCCGCCCAGCTCTCTGATTGGCTCATCGCTCCTACCTGACGCACCGCGCGCAGCTCCTGAGGCCCCGCCCTCCGGAGTAAGCCCCGCCCCCGGCGCAGCCTGCCACAGAGATAGAAAAATGTAGAGTAATACGAAACGGAGAGTTTTTTTAAAAAAGAAAGACAATATTCAGCAGGGTATCCCACCCCGCCGCGCTTGGGGGCCCATAGAAAGCAATGGAGAAACACGGGATATCGTTGAGCACCGTGAGCGCCCAGGATGAAAACAGAAGCAGGATCAAATATTTTGCTTTAGTTACTTATTTATTAAACTTATTGGTTGCTCATCTTCTCAAAGTCTCTGTGCGACTTGCAGGAAATTCACACAAACACACGCACACACAAAATACCATCAAGTTTTTATTTACTTATTAAGGTTATTAGTCACTTGTCACCTGAAGGTCTTCATGCAACTTGCAGCAAATACACACACACACAAAAAAAATAATAATACCGTTAAATACTTATTTATTTTATTTATTCTTACTTGTCATCTGAAGGACATTTATCAACTTATTAGTCATTTGTCAAAGCCCTTTTTGGGGGTTTGGCTACTGTTGTATGCTAGGGCTGCCATTCATTACCAGGATTTCAAAGGCGGAATTGAATTCCGGGGGAAATTTCTGAAAGGCAGTGCTTTGTCCTGGATTTTAGGGAAGTAAATTGAAAAATCAGGGTTTTCGGCATTCCTTCAAAAAAACTCAATAACTTTCAAGGTGTCCTGGTTTTTACTTTTTGAAATATATATGCTGACAGGTGAGAGCTGAGTGCAGGGTGGGGAACAAAGGGGGACAAACTACCGCAAAAGGAGCGTGATGTGTCCCCCTTCAGAGGTGTTACACCTCCCCTAACACCCAAAACTCATATCCTAAACCTCCAATGCCTTGGAGGGATATCTCTGTCAGAAAAAAAAAGGCTAAAGAGCAAACGCTACACAAATCCAGAGTGGAGTCTCTAAGACACTTGCATGGCACCTTGTACGTCTCCTTCTGTTATGTACTGAGTTGAATAGGATCCAAAATGCAGCAGTCCGATTGGTCCTAGAACAATAGGATTCAGAATGCAGCAGTCTGATTGGTCCTAGAACAATGCAGCAGTATGATTGGTCCGCAGGAGCCACCCAATCCAGCTCCAGATGGAAGTGAATACACAACCTGATTGGCCTACAGGAGAATCCCGGAATTAGCCAATCACAGGCAACCCATTGTGTAAATAATGTATATAAAGCAGATACTTTGGGGGAACATTCATTCCTCCTCACCACTATGAGCTGAATAAAGAGCATGAAATACACTCTCAACTCCGAGTATATTTCACCTTTTGTCAACTCCTTCAGCCAAGCTGGTGCCAAATGTATTGCTCTGCTGTCCTTTGAACCACATTGGTGAGGCCGTGAGTGGGGTCTTGTCGCCTGGGGAGCCCAGGACCTCCATACGCACTGCCCAGGCTGGCGCCCAAGGACGCCACTTTGGTACTGCTAACACAATGGTTCGACTTCACCCCTGGAGGTGTACTCCACTGTATTTTTAGACAGAGGGATGCTGTTGTAGGAAAATCCTTGGGCTCACTTTGGATTACAAACAAAGACGCTAGCCAAGAATATAGGAGCAAAACAGCAGCCAGTAGGCTTGATCTTTATTCAACAAGACTGCTGCAACAGCACTTCCACCCACCACATGGGAGAAGCAGGAAGAAATCCAGAACAAAGGAGGGTTCAAACTTCTATCAGTTTCCAAAATTACCAGTAACACCTATAAACCAACATCACAACTACATCATAGTTACATCACACAAGGGGAGGGCTATGTGGCAGTAACCTGAGTACAAGGGCTTGCCCCCTACCCTTCCCTGAGCTCCACTTTACACCCATCAAGTAAGACAATACTGTAGTAATATTTACAAGTTCCTGGTGCTCTTGGCCAAACAATCACACTTATTTGTCTAGGATAGGAGTGCTATCTAATTTTGAATGATCCGCTATCAACAGGTGACGATTATTCGTCTAGCATCCATCTACCAGGATGCCCAGGATTATGTCATTCCTGCAACAATGCCAACAGTGTATATATAATATATGGACACTGCATTACAAAGTTTTCTATAAACATGACATGAAGGCTGGCAACATCAACCCTGCTGTGTGGAAATCCCTTGCAGATGACCACTGCATTGCCTGGAAACAATCAGGTTGTGTACTCACAGCAGTGAACTGAGGAGACATGACAACTGGGAGGAACACCAAGAGAGAAACGCCACATTACACCTGCATCAGCGCAACCGGACGCCTTCCTCTGCCCCAGCTGCAAGAAAACATGTCTCTCCCTTATCGGTCTCTACAGCCACAGCAGGCGCTGTAACTCTCCAATGGTTTGACTTCACCCCCAATGGCGCACTTGCTCCCACTGTCTCTCAAGACCAACAGATGTGAACGACAATTACAAGGTATAATATAATATTATGTTGACAGATTAGTAGTTTACATAATGAAGACACTGAGACACCGTGCCCCCTCCGGGAGAGAGTCAGAGGGTGGCAACACAGGAGCAGGGCCTTTTCTGTAGTGGCTCCCTGCTTGTGGGGTGTTCTCCCCAGGGATGCTCACCTGGTGCCTTGATTACATATCTTTAAGTGCTGGGCGAAAAGATCCCTCTTCTCCCAAGCCCTTTGGCTAATTACACAATCTATGGCCTTTTAAGCTCTCTCTCTCTCACTCTGGTGGATTCTGGAGTTACTGTTTGTTTCTGTATTTTGTGTTTTTATTCTTTAGACTGCTCTATGGTGCACAGAAGGGATGCAGGTGGAACTGTGGGTTAAACCACAGAACCTAGGACTTGCCGATCAGAAGGTTGGCAGTTTGAATCCTCACGACGGGGTGAGCTCCCATTGCTCTGTCCCAGCTCCTGCCCACCTAGCAGTTCAAAAGCACGTCAAAGTGCAAGTAGATAAATAGGTACCGCTCCAGCGGGAAGGTAAATAGCGTTTCCGTGCGCTGCTCTGGTTCACCATAAGTGGCTTAGTCATGCTGGCCACATGTACGCTGGCTCCCTCGGCCAAGAAAGCGAGATGAGCGCCGCAACCCCAGAGTCGGCCACGACTGGACTTAATGGTCAGGGGTCCCTTTACCTTTATGGTGCACAGATGAAGGGCGGTATATGAATATACCACAGACCAAGAAATAATAAACATTGTTTTCAGACAGACACACCGCTGCCCCATCACACCAAAGCCAAAAACTATAAAACTAGAAATATCGTCCCACAGAGTTCAGCGAGGATTTCTTCCCAGGTACATGTCATAATGGTAAGAGCATTATACTTAGGGCAGTTTTCACGTGGGAGACCTGAATAAGAATAAGAATCATGAGGGATTTTTATTTTTTTATTTTTATTTTTTATGTTAAATCTCGGTTTTTGTATTTTTCTTGTGTTTCTTTTTTTACTATATTGTAACTTTTTGTTTTCTTTGTTAAAAATTTTCAATAAAATATCATTTTTTTTAAAAAAAAAGAATAAGAATCATGTTTATGCCACGTGAACTCGGCAGTCCTATCAGACAGACTCGCCGCTCTCTTGTTTTTCCTAGCTCTCTGTGCTGCTTTCACGTATTGACGCCGGGATGGAGCGCGCCTGCGTGCGCGCGCGCACTCCTCCCCGCCCCCTCTCAACCGGAACCGTGGGGGTTGCTAGGGAAACGGGAGGGACGCTGCCCGCCGGCGCTTTGGGAGGGAGGAGAGCGCGAGCGCACGTGAGGGAGGGAGGCAGCGGGGGAAAGGAAAGGTGAGGGGGGGGGAGAGGGAGGGGCTCCCTTGGGGTGGGGCGGGGGGGGGGTTGACCGACACCCCCACATTAATTCCAAGCGCCCCTTCGTCAGCCCGTTTGCGGGGCGAACGCCGGGAAATCTTCGTCCCCATTCCCGTCTATTGGAGACACTGACTGTGCCTCCCCCCCCCCGCGACGCCCACCTGAAGTGAAGGGCTGTTTCCCCCCCCCCCACGCGGGGAGAAGGGGGCGGGGCGCCCGGGTTTACACCGACCTCTTCCTCCTGTGGGGAGGCGGCTGAGGGGGAGGTCTCTTCTCCCCACGGCCCTGTTGGTGGTGGCTCCCCTTTTTGCAGAGGGAAGAAGAGCCAGGCACAGGTGGGCACAAGCAGGTGCACCACAGAGAGAGAGAGAGAGAGAGAGAGAGAGACACACACACAAACAGACACAGGCACACACACATAGAAACAGACACACACATAAAGACACAAACAGGCACACACACACACACACATATAGAAACAGACACAGACACACACACACACAAAGACACAAACAGGCGCGCGCGTGTGCACACACAAAGACGGACACAGACACACACTCACAGACAGGCACACATAGACACACACACACAGAAACACACAGGCGCGCACACACACACTCTCACAGACAGGCACACACAGACACACAGGCACACACACACACACACACACACACACACATAAAGACACAGATGGACACAGACACAGACAGGCACACACACACACACACAGACACACACAGACGCGCACACACAGAAACAGACACAGGCACACACACACATAAAGACACAGACAGGCGCGCACACACACACACACACACACAAAGACACAGATGGACACAGACACACACTCACAGACAGGCACACGCAGACACACACAGACGCACACACATAGAAACACACAGGCACACACACACACATAAAGACACAGATGGACACGGACACACACTCACAGACAGGCACACACACACACACACAGACGCACACACACATAAAGACACAGACGGATACAGACACGCACAAACAATTAGTGCCATTGCCTTCCGTTAAGAGTTTGGGTGTAATCCTTGACGCCTCCCTTTCCATGGAGGCGCAAGTTACAGCAACAGCCAAGGCGACATTTTTCCACCTTCGCTGCATCAAGCAGTTGGTCCCTTACCTTTCCCGCCCCGCCCTGGCCACAGTGATCCATGCAACGGTCACCTCCAGGCTTGACTACTGTAATTCACTCTACGCGGGGCTGCCCTTGAAGCTGTCCCAGAAACTCCAGCGGGTGCAGAATGCTGCAGCGAGGCTCCTCACGGGGTCTCTGCCATGGGAGCATATTCACCCAGTGCTTTTCCAGCTGCACCGGCTCCCGGTGGAGTCCAGGGTCAGATTTAAGGTGCTGCTTTTGACCTTTAAAGCCCTTCACGGCCTAGGACCCTCGTACCTCAGGGACCGCCTCTCCTGGTATGCCCCACGGAGAGCCTCAAGGTCCATAAATAGCAACACCCTAGTGGTCCCAGGCCCTAAGGAAGTTAGATTGGCTTCAACCAGAGCCAGGGCCTTTTCAACTCAGGTGGAACGCTCTGCCTCATGAGATCAGGGCCCTGCAGGATCTGATTTCTTTCCGCAGGGCCTGTAAGACAGAGTTGTTCCGCCTGGCCTTTGGCTTGGAGCCAATTTGATTCCCTCCCTCTCTTTCTTTTTTCTTTTCCTTCTCCTGCGATGAGGCTACATTTTAATATTTTAATGTTCCATTATTTTAATGTTGTATTTTATTTTTGTTTTTAAGTTGTAATCATTCATCTTGTTTTTATTATTGCTTGTAAGCCGCTCTGAGCCTGGCCTTGGCTGGGGAGGGTGGGGTATAAATAAAAAATTATTATTATTATTAAACACACACTCACAGACAGGCACACACACACACAAACAGACACAGGCACACACAGAAAAAGACACAGGCGTGTGCGCGCACACACACACACACACACACACACGATACACCCTGCTGGGGAGCAGCCTCTGGTCCAAATTACACAGTTCCCCTATATTATATAAAATGTTTTTTACGCAGCCATTTTTATATATGTGAGGGAAACTCAATCCCCTTCCCAATTATTTTTTTTGGGGGGGGGCACAGGACGGAGTCGCCTTCCCATCTTCTAAGCAGCTTGGACACCCTCTTCCTCCCTACCCCAGGCTCTCCCCGCAACTCTGTTCTGTAAAATATGAGCACAATCAGCGGTTCTTCTCCTAATATGCCTAGGTGTCCCCACTTAGGATGTTTCATATCACAAATGGGTCCCGGAGATGTTGCAAAAGGGTAGCTCGCAACAGCTTTTTAACAAACCAGGTTTTCCTTGGGAAAGGTGAAAGTTGGTTAAAGGGGAGGGGGGGTTAGGTGTTCATGAACAGCGCTGGTTCCATAATAAGCGCCACTCTAGAAGCATCGCTCAGTCTATCCAAGCTCCTCTTCCCTCCCAGCCTCAGTTGTATGCAGGGTTAAAAGAGAGACTTGCATCTTCTGCTTCTTTGGCAAACTTAGTGACCCCAAATCCTCTCCACTGTACCATAAATTCTGCTACCCATGGCTGCCAGAATGTCTTTCTGTACTAGTAAAGTTCTTGTTAAAATCTCATTTTCTTCTTCTGAGTTATTTCTATCTCATTGAAAGTGGTTTTGCAACTAATTTAGTGACAACTCTGGCAATTACCTTTCAATACAGCAACCAGGGGTGAACTATGCTGTATCTACAAACTTGTATTAATTGAGCCAGCATTGACTTACCAAATGGATAGCACCCATGATAATTAAATTCCTTGGGCTCAAGATATGCTATCCAAATATTCTCAATTTCCAAACTTTATAAACTTGTATTTTATCTAGTTCTTGGTGTGCTTATCCTGCATGTTATAGTCACATTTTTATGATGCAAAATGTATGTCTTTTTCTCATGGCATTATTCATTGCCGTAATCTCTAGGGCCAACTTATAGCAGTGTTTATTGAGCATCTTGCTCAGTTTAGTAACTCTGGACAGAAATATCTGTTAGGGGAGTTGTTTCCACCTGTGACATGTCATAGTTCTTGGAATATTGTTAAGTCACTGGAAGAGCCAAGGGAAACAGAATGTTTAGACTTCAGAGAACCATAGTACCTGGTTGACTTAAACGCCCTATCTGCCTTCTCTCTTATTTAATCGTCTTTCGTTTTTTTCCCATGCCCTTTCCTCCCCTCTCTGTTTCCCTTTCCTTCTCCCTCCTCCCTTTCCTTTTGTTGTACATAGTGTGGCAAACCTGCCTCCAGAGAACCAATTCTGCACAGTAGAGCGCCGCAATGAGAGGGCAACAGCAGCTGCAGTGATCCTGAGCGTGAGTGCTTTAGAGTAAGGCAGAGGTTTTCAACCATTTTGGGTCCACGGCTCCCTTGACCAATTAAATTCTTCCTTTGGCACCCCTGTGGGGCTCAGGAGCCCAGTTATGTCACCCCTTGCCTGCAGAGCTGGCAGCCCCTCACCCCTTTTCGAACCCTCCCTTGTAGAGTGTTCCCTCAACCTCCTCTCCTCTCCCCTCTCCTTGGGAGTCCTCTGGGCAGCCACAGCTGCTGCCCCTGGTCTCTGAGCTGCACCCCCTGCCCCAAATAAAGGTGCCTCTTCACTCTGCCCCACAGGGGCCTGGGGAAACAACCCCTGGCCAGCCCCTGAGGCACCATGCGCCTGGGAAGCTTGTAGCTAGGGCTGCTGCAAAAAACAGCTGTGCAAGCCTTTGGGAGTCAGAGATGCGAGAGGGTATCAGAGGAGGAAGGGAAAATAAGAGAGACAGAGGACAGTGGTGCCCTCAGCACCCCTGACCCTCATTCCAGGCACCACAGGGTGCCACGGCGCACTGGTTGAAAACCACTGGATTAAGGAGCACAGAAAAGCAAATTGGAACAATTAACGAGTTGCAGAGGTTCCAGCACCCATTAACAAACTATGACCCTTATTGCGTGGAACTGAACTAAGGCGCAGGAGAATGGATCGATGGTTTCCTTTTCCATAGTTGCTTGAAGTGGAGGAAATATTTTTGGTTAAACATTTTTCATTTCTAAATTATCTTAGTATCACAGCATTGTGGCTCTGAGTTAGAGAAGCATGAGATCAGCAGAAGGTTGTATGTCACCGAGAAACAGTGACTAACTGCTGCAATACTATATCCACTTTCTTGGGAATGAGCATCGTTGAACTCTGGAACTTACATATGAGTAGCATATATAGGATTGCCCTGCAATTGTTCATAGGTTACCATATGGAATCCCATGGAATACTACATGGGTAACTCAAGGAGTAAAGTCATAGGATTGTACATGTGCTATTAAGTTTTTGTTCCAGTTCTATGTGGAGATACCTGCTTTCACGTGTATTTTTGTTTACTGGGTCATGTACACAAAAGTACATTTTATAATACCTAATCGTTTGAGTTTCCGTTAATAAAGGAATATCTTAAGATCACTTTACCTAAACAGGAGTCTCAGACATGGCAGTTATTTTAGTTCTGAACTCTTTGTCAATCTGAATGTTTCATTTCAAAATAATGCCAGACAGGGTTTCATTTTTCATTTTTCACTGTGTTTCATTTTAAATAAGCAAAGACCTTACAAATATGTGTTAATGTTAATTAAAGTTAAGTAAAAACTAGGAAATAATACCTTCAGCACATTATATTACATTAGTACACCTAACAACAAAAAGTAACCAAAATCATTACTTCTATATCCCTGTATGTTTTTCTATTATTTACTAAATAGCCACCCTTTTTACCAACAAAATAAAGAGTTAATTATACCAGACATGGATTTACCTTAGCATTCATCAGCTGTCATTTATGGATGCAATTTGATATTTGTTCTTTGGTCTCAAAGGCCTTGTCACAGTATGGCTGTATTTTCAGCACTTCCAGTCACTTAGCCTGAGCTATGTCAGTTCAAACTTAGGGCAGGGATTATGAAACATACAGGAAGGTCTGCTTTTTATCTTCTTAGGCAGACAAGTGTTTGAAGAAGTCTGAGCCATAATACGCCCTCTTGACTCTTGCCCTTGTTGGCTAATGAATAGTAAGTCATTGGACATTGGCTAGCCTTATTAGCATGGTAGAAAGAGCATCTTTGTCAGAGGAGGTCTTTCCCCTTCTTTGACAGAGGCAAACACATTTTAGAAAACCCTACTGACCTAGTTAATCATACGGCAGTTTCAAATATGCCTGGGGGTGGGCATAGTATTCAGATTGATGGTGGCTGATGAACCGAATACACTTTTAAATGAAACTAATAATGTGGATCCATTTCAGAATGGTTTCAGACCCAGTTTTGATCCTGAGACTTCTTGTTGCCAATCCATGCTAGAGAGAAGAGGGTAGATTTTGCAAGGCGCCTTAAAAAATAATAAGGCAGGTGCCTGGTGAACAAAACTTGGGAGTTCCACAATCTGGGGCTACCACATAAAAAGCCCTATTAGGGACAATTACCAGGGACCTGGGACTGCAGAAAAGTTGGCCAAACTTTACATTCTGGTAAGGCTTCCCCCTTCAGTTGCTGGTGAATATGGATTGCATGTCAAATAAGTAGCTGAACTAGGACAACTGACCTCTGTGGCCACGATCCAAATATTGCTTTAAGAACACAGTTAATTTATGGACGTTCTGGCTTTCCCACAGATTTACTGCTATGCCATCAGTTTAGATTTGAAAATGTTGGTAAAAATTGCTCAGCGTGATCCCTATATGCTTGGTAGGTAAAGGTAGAGGGACTCCTGACCAGCTTCCGGGTCATGTGGCCAGCATGACTAAGCCGCTTCTGGTGAACCAGAGCAGCGCACGGAAACGGCGTTTACCTTCCCGCCAGAGCGGTACCTATTTATCTACTTGCGCTTTGGTGTGCTTTGGAACTGCTAGGTTGGCAGGAGCAGGGACCGAGCAACGGGAGCTCACCCCATCGCGGGGATTCGAACCACTGACTTTCTGATCGGCAAGTCCTAGGTTCTATGGTTTAACCCACAGCGCCACCCGCTTGGTGGCAAGATAAATTGCCATCCAGGCAGCCTGGGCAACTCATTCACCACCTTTAACCCCAATGTGTCCAGGAACCCAACAAAACGATAATTTGATAATCTAGGGAATGAAGAGTGTCCAGCTTGGAAAAGCTGCCAGGAAGCAGTAGAAATGAGCTGAAGCTGAACAAGTCTAAGACTAGCAATGAACCATGGGGATCCCTGCAAACACCACAGATTACCTAAAGCCAGGAATTCAAGGCTTGTGATATTGTGAAAAAGTTCCTAAGTAAACAGATGATTCAGTTGAGAGCATTCTTGCTCTAGCTTGGTGCCAGTGTCTGGAAGTTGTTCTCATGCGGTATTATTGAGACTTAAAGGCTTCGCTAAAAATTGCCGCATAACCGTTGTGTAATGAACAATGTTGGTGGTGTTATAGTTGCTGATACCATTCAAGGGATATCACAGCCATGGTCATTGGCAAGTAAATGGCAAGTCCCTAGGACGAAATGACTTTTTGTGTTCACTCTCTTATAAATGGTATATTAGCCTGATTTAGAAACAGGCCTTCTCTGTAAGCAGTGACACAGATGCAACAGATATAGCCCTTCTTTTTAGAATACCCTCTTCCCACTGCTACACGGGAAGCATCCAGAATAGGATGCTAAAGAATGCTAAGAACACATATTGTGCATGTCCTTGACATTGCTTATGGTTTGATGCCGATTTTATTTAGCTAGATTGTGTATTTTTATCTTTATTTGATTTTTATATATCTTTATCATTTTAGCGTTGGAATTTTATTGGGTGAACTGCTTCAGGGTTCCTTAAATGGGAGGCAGTCTACATTGTTTTAATAAATAAAAAATCAGAATTTCTTTCTCTCTGCCCGCATTGCATTTGCTGTGAGGATAAATTACAAGATGTATAAATTATTTGGCAGAATTGAATAGAAGTAGTTTTATATTAATTGTGTTACTCTTAATACTTCTACGCTCTGACATAGATAGATACATTAAATCAGTGCTTTTTTCGGCGGGGGGGGGGGGGTACGCAGGGGTACGCATCCCCCTAAACATTTTGTGAATCTAAGTTTGGCCCTATTGAGGGGCAGTATTTCAATATGAGTAGGAAAATGAGAGTACCCCTAAAAAATGTTTTAAGAAAAAAAGCACTGTATTAAATAGTATAATTTATGCATCTACCCATGTCACAGTATAGATAATAATTTATTTTTCTTTATATTAAAAACAACAAACTTTAATTGTAAGAAATAAGGTTTGTTCTGCTTGGAGCCAAACAGCAGCATCCTTTTCGACCTTACCTGTTTTCAAAATGATGCCCTAGAGAATACGGAGTCAATCAAACTACCTTCCTTCTGTTGTCTGGGATATCACTCTGGGTGATCTTTGCTAAGTATTTGCTAAATGTATTTTGCCTTTTAAAATTGATAGTCACCCTCCATTTATTATTAATTATCACCACCACCACCACCACCACCATTATTAATTTATTACCCGCTGTTCACCCTAAGATCGCAAGGCAAATTACAACAATTTAAAATGCCACATTAAAAACACTTTATCTGGATCACTGGTGGGCAGTCTAGAGTTTGTTGTTGTTTAGTCGTGTCTGACTCTTCATGACCCCATGGACCAGAGCATGTCAGGCACTCCTGTCTTCCACTGCCTCCTGCAGTTTGGTCAAACTCATGCTGGTAGCTTCGAGAACACTGTCCAACCATCTCGTCCTCTGTCGTCCCCTTCTCCTTGTGCCCTCCATCTTTCCCAACATCAGGTTCTTTTCCAGGGAGTCTTCTCTTCTCATGAGGTGGCCAAAGGATTGGAGCCTCAGCTTCAGGATCTGTCCTTCCAGTGAGCACTCAGGGCTGATTTCCTTCAGAATGGATAGGTTTGATCTTCTTGCATATCTGGGACTCTCAAGAGTCTCCTCCAGCACCATAATTCAAAAGCATCAATTCTTTGGCGATCAGCCTTCTTTATGGTCCAGCTCTCACTTCCATACATCACTACTGGGAAAACCATAGCTTTAACTATAGAGACCTTTGTTGGCAAGGTGATGTCTCTGCTTTTTGAGATGCTGTCTAGGTTTGTCATTGCTTTTTTCCCAAGAAGAAGGCCTCATTTCATGTTGGCATCAGAGAAAGGGAAAGGGGAGTGGCAGAGACAAAGGGGGTGGAGGGGTAGCAGAAACAGAGAGCAAAGGCCTATCCTGCCCACTTTTGGCTCCAGCCCCACCCACCACCAGCCTGAATGCAAGGGATAGATTCTCCCCATGGGAATGTGGCCCTCAAGAGAAAAAAGGTTCCCCTCCCCTAATCTTGATAGTTCACCCCGTTCCTTAAAGTGTTAGCCCAGACAGCCATGAGACTTGCAATCTTATTTAGGAAATTAAGTTTGGCCCTTTGCTAACCTGACATCAACATATTAATGAAAGTTTAGATCTAGAGATAATTGATTTTACTGCCCATTGGGAACCAGCTAAATATTGGCTCAGGAAATCACAGGGTTTTTTTAAGGTCACCCATATATATATATATATGCTGTAGGTTGTGTCTACTGAGTCTTTTGGCCTCAAGTTGTAGCTTGTGTATTTACAGGCCAGAGCTGATTCCCGGAACTGACCTGAATCCTGTAATTATGCACCTTGTAACTTCTTTCAAAAACAAGATTATTATTTTCAGATAAGGCAGTAATGTGCTTGTGCGTTCCCTGCTTTGTGCTTTAGTGTGTGTATGCATCTGTGAAAGACTGCAAGCTCACATTTTTCTTTTAAATGGGTTTTGATTTGCGCTCCATCTCTAAGCCTTAAAATACCATTAAACACCCTAGCAATATTGCTATATTTTAGGTTGGGCTTCCTTTCTGGTTTAAATTGGAATCTGGTGGCTAACTTCCAAAAGTTTAAAGGATAACATCAGCTTACTGGTTTGGGAGCTGCTTTTGCATCCCATCGTAATCAGATGTTGACTATGAAGGGGAGAGAATGCCCTAAGATCAACACCTGCTTTCTGACAGTCTGTTTTATCTGTAGGTTTTCCTGAAGTACTGCCATGTACGAAGCAAAAGAAAGACAGAAGTTTATCAGTGATGCTCAGTACCTGAGAGAGATGCAGCACAAGATGGATTCAGAGTATCAGGTAGGGCCGTTTATCCACCGTGTTGCCTTTTTTCATGAAGAACGTAAACACAAAGCTACGAGGGATGAGGCTAACTTCATCAGGTGCACCATCATTTAAGTCCAGGGCCGGATTTAGGTTTGATGAGGCCCTTAGCTCCTGAAAGTAATGGGGCCCTTTATATGCCCAGTTGTCCTTTGCTTTTGGAACAGACTATTGGAACAGATTAAGTCTGAGAACCAAGGTACCACTGTATGTAAAGGTAAAGGTAAAGGGACCCCTGACCATTAGCTCCAATTGTTGCCGACTCTGGGGTTGCGACGCTCATCTCGCTTTATTGGCCGAAGAAGCCGGCGTACAGCTTCTGGGTCATGTGGCCAGCATGACTAAGCCGCTTCTGGCGAACCAGAGCAGCGCATGAAAATGCCGTTTACCTTCCCGCCGGAGCGGTACCTATTTATCTACTTGCACTTTGACGTGCTTTTGAACTGCTAGGTTGGCAGGAGCAGGGACCGTGCAACGGGAGCTCACCCCATTGCGGGGATTCGAACTGCTGACCTTCTGATCGGTAAGTCCTAGGCTCTGTGGTTTAACCCACTGCACCACCCATGTCCCATACCATTGTATATAGAAAAGAGCAAATTAGTGATATTTTAGGGAGCAGGCTAGCAGGCAGGGCCCATTACTTACATCATAGGAGCCTACACAACACAAAACACTGTTGCTGTATGTAGGTTTTATTTTATTTATTTTTTATCTCATATTTTGTAAATGTACATCCAGGTTTTTTCCCCTTTAATTTTTTTGGGGGGCCCCCAAGAGAGCGGGGCCCTAAGCTATAGCTTGTTCAGCTTATACGTAAATCCAGCACTGTTTTAAGTCCCTCACATAAACCTCTTTTCAGACAAAGTTGTGCTTGTTTCTTAGGCTTGCCTGAGAAAACAAGAACAGACTAAAGAGCAGTCTGAGAAGAAACGAGAGCAACATGCCAGACAAGAACTGAGACAGACAAATATATCGTCCATCTCTGCTGTGCGTACTTATGAAAGGCCATGGATTTCCAGAGTCCCCACTAATAGACAGGTAGCTATTTGTTAATTTCAGAGATAAAAATCAGGTACAAGAGAAGAGTAATCTGATAATGCCCCCAGCCACTCCAGCGTTCAGGATTGCCTCAACCCATCTGGTTGTTAAACAAAGAACATATCAGGAAAAGGAGCTCAATAGGAAAAAAAAATATGGCTGCTAGGAATTTGTTATCTAATTTTTTTTCCATGTAAGTATCTGTGACAAATAAGATGCGCTGTATAACATTTATATTTATCCTGGGGACTGGGTGATTATTCATATGCTTTCATCAAGCGTTTACTTTTTGGAGAAATACTCTAGTATATACTTAATTAGCTTTTCTTTGCCTTCTGAACCAACACGCCAGCATGCAAATGTGCATATCTATCTACTGTTTTATCTGCTCTTTGCAAAGCCTTTATTATTTCCTTAACATCTGCATTCATCATTTCCTTAACATCTGCATTCATTGTACAGTTTTGAAAATGAAATAGGCTAATTTTTCACATTTGCCTAATTTAATACAGTACCCCTCTGCTGACAGCAGAGTAAAAGTTAATCTATTCACACCGTGAACCCTTAAACAAGCCTATCTCGGCTTGAATGCGAGTGGAGGAAAGATCTGATCGAATGCAATTGAACACTGGTGAGGGTTCATCATCCAGCCCACCTAGTGGCAGTGAAGGCAGCAAAGAAGGCATACTTTTCTGCTTCATTGCATCCTCACTATGCCACCCAGTAGAGCTTTTCCGGGTACAGTGGTACCTCGGGTTACAAACGCTTTGGGTTACACGTTTTCAGGTTGTGGACCACGGGAAACCCGGAAATACCGGAAAGGGTTACTTCCAGACTTCGCCGCTCGTGCATGCACAAAAGCGCCAAATCGCGTCATGTGCGTGCGCAGACGTGGCACTGCAGGTTACGAACGCTGCGAGTTGTGGACGGGTCTCCGTCATGGATTACGTCCGCAACCCAAGGTTCCACTGTAGTGTGAAGCCCCTTAACAGTCTGGCCCGAAGGAGGTGGTAGAACCAGTGGTAGCTCACTGTGACTTGTTTGCAAATCATTTTGAGGACAAAATCACTTGCATCCACTGGGATCTGTTATAGCAGATGAATCTCAAAGGGTGTCCAGAGCACTGTCTTGTCCTGTTGTGTTGGGTGAGTTTCAGTTAGTAAGGCTGGAAGATATGGACAAGGTGCTTGGATTGGTCAGGGTGAATACTTGCACTCTCAACCCTTTCCCCTCTTGGCTGATAAAAACTAGCAGGCAGGGGACAGCTGACTGGACCAGGGTGGTGATACCTCCTTGCCAGAGGGTGTGGTCCAACAACAAATCAGGAAAACTTCCCTGGACTCAGAAAATCTAAGTAACTACCGGCCAGTTGCTTATCTCCCTTTTGGGGCAAGGTTCTTGAGCTGTGGACTAGATCCAGGCGCTCTTGGAGGAAACTGATATTTTAGATCCATTTCAATAGGGAACCTATGTAAGGACTCTATATGTGCTCTTGGATACCCCATAAGGGCAATTTTTGTTTACAACACTGGAATTCACAAAAATCAAATTCTTCAGGCATCTCTAGTACAGAGTGCTACTCACTACTGAGTAGCCACAATAAGCTCCTAGACATCGAAGGCTAAATAAGAGGCTTCTTCTACTGGGATGTAGCTTTTGCATTGGTAAAGAAGATTCTGTTAATAAATTAACTAATTTTCGCCTTGGCAGACCTCCTCCGAAGAATCTTCTGGATGTGAACTGAAATCTGCTATTAAGCCTCTTGGGAACAAAGGAGAAGCTAAATTTCCTGCCATTGACAAAACATCTGTTAAGCAGAAGCAGAAATCAAGCACATGCTCCAAAAAAACAGAAAAAAGTGGACCTGGCCCCAAAAAAGATTTTTCAGGTGTGTATGGAGAAAGTTCTCAGCTATTCATTGAAAGAAACGGATGCGTGGAGCTGGAGCCAGTGATGTTCACAAGCTCAAGGGGTCCTAGAGAGGGCATAGATATTTGAAGGCTTCTAGGTGAGCAGGCAGGGACACAGGTGGCGCTGTGGGTTAAACCACAGAGCCTAGGACTTGCCGATCAGAAGGTCGGCGGTTCGAATTCTCGCAACGGGGTGAGCTCCTATTGCTCGGTCCCTGCTCCTGCCAACCTAGCAGTTCGAAAGCACGAAGTGCAAGTAGATAAATAGGTACCGCTTTGGCAGGAAGGTAAACGGCGTTTCCGTGCGCTGCTCTGGTTTGCCAGAAGCGGCTTAGTCATGCTGGCCACATGACCCGGAAGCTGTACGCCGGCTCCCTTGGCCAATTACGCGAGATGAGCGCTGCAACCCCAGAGTCGGCCACAACTGGACCTAATGGTCAGGGGTGCCTTTACCTTTTTCTTTAGGTGAGCAGGCAAGGATTGGAGTCGAAAGAGTCAAATCCAATAAGGCAGCCAAACCCAGCTCAGTACAGATGTTACAGAGCTGCTCTTGCTGACAGATGTATCTGAACTGGAAGATTTTGTTCAACCTGCTGTAGGCAGAGTTAAGCTCCCTCTGATGGAGGAGGTTTGCAGGAGGAGATGCTGTTAGATCCGTCTTTGGATTCCTTCGCGAAACCTTAAATGCAAAGCCCCTTTCATCATCTGAGGCTATTTCACCGGTGGCAACCTCTCCTGCACAGAGATAACTGGGGCACAGCTAATCATCCCCTGGGGACGCTTGATATGGACTGCTGCACTACATTACGCAGGGCGTTGTTTCTGATGAATGTTCAGAAACAACAAATACTTCAAAACACGGTCATTGGATTGCTAGCTGGGAACCAGGAGTGGTAAATTTATGTATGCCACCTCCCAGTGGAGTTCCAAGCGCAAATCAAAGTTTGGTTTCAACTTCTGCCCCAGACAGTTTGAGACCCCTGTGGGATGGCTTTCTGCCACATGAACTTGCCTAAGTATTATGCTCATCCTCAGGGATTCTTCTCTGCTCCCCCATCATCACTACCAGAAGTTAGGTAGGTGATCGCTAGAGATGGGACCTTTTAATTGCAGTGTCCAATTTTTAGAACTCCCTCACAAGGGAGGATTGCCTGGTGTCAAGCCTTATTTATTTTTAGTGCCTTTAAATCCACCCAAGTCTTTTAGATTGATCAGTTTGTTTGTTTTAAGACTGGAACAGTATTGATTTTTACTGCTGTGCTGTTTGACAGAACAAACTTAGTTGGTCTCTAACAAACTTAGTTGGTCTTTAAGGTGCTATTCTGGGACGCGGGTGGCACTGTGGGTTAAACCACAGAGCCTAGGACTTGCCAATCAGAAGTTTGGCGGTTCGAATCCCCGTGACGGGGTGAGCTCCCGCTGCTCGGTCCCTGCTTCTGCCAACCTAGCAGTTCGAAAGCACGTCAAAGTGCAAGTAGATAAATAGGTACCGCTCCGGCGGGAAAGTAAACGGCGTTTCCGTGCACTGCTCTGGTTCGTCAGAAGCGGCTTAGTCATGCTGGCCACATGTAAGCCGGCTCCCTCAGCCAATAAAGCGAGATGAGCGTCGCAACCCCAGAGTCGGTCACGACTGGACCTAATAGTCAGGGGTCCCTTTACCTTGAAGGTGCTACTGGAAGGAATTTTTAAATTTTGTTTCAACTATGGCATATCAACATGGCTACCTACCTGTAACTAGAACAATTGAGGTGGACAGCCTGTCTCAAACAAGCTTTTCTCAGTTGTGCTCACACTCTGCCCCTGCCTTACCTTCTACTGCCTTCCACCCCCTTACCTTAGAGAAAGAGTATCTCACCTTGGGGAAGAGGTAACAAAAAAGAATAGCTTTGAAACATGCCCTATTCTTCTACATGCCCCCACTCACCTTGCCCCTCTGTTTTAGCATTACCATGCAGGGAGGAAATAAAAACCCAGGATTTAGAAAGCACAGATGGTTTAAGAGAACAGTTTTAAGTCCTTGCAAATTCACTCATGGAAAGTGAAGTTTTACATATAGAAAGTGCAAGCTAAGACATGTACTCCCTGTGCCGTGTCCCGTGTGCAAATGTTATGCAGTCTCATATATATTGTACTCTCTTACAACTTAGTCTCTAAGGACCCATGATTCATAAGCCAGAGGTTCCTTAAAAAAATATATTTGCATAAAACAATGTTTATCAGCTTTCCAGAAGCCAATTTTATCAAGAAGACAGCGATTGAACCAGAGAAGTTTTCTGGAAAACACAGACACTGAGAATATGAAAAGAGTGGAAGGAAGAGGGAGGAAAACACCAGTGCTACATGGAATAGCAAAGACTACCAAGAGTGCTGGTGAGAAACTCTTTTTCTGCATTGCATTAAGTTTATACCTCCTGTTCATAGAAGGCACCCCTGGTCCAGAGCTCCATCTTTGTTTCATGGCATATGTGGAACTATTATGTGCGCGAGTTCTTCCCTGATTGAAGCTGAAGTTGTTTAGATTGAATTCAAAGGAGAGTTTGGTTTGAACACCAAAGCTGCTGCACCTTGATATTGGCCTTTTGTTGAAGTGGTTTGAGAGATCACAGCTCAGCTGGTTGAAAAGTGTGCATGGAGCGCCAGCGATACAAAGGCCTCGTCTGTGGACAAGGAAAGGCTCCGTGCATGCAGTGGGGATCTACCATGTATGTAGAGAGGAGAACAAGAAATGAGGCTTAGCTTGTTCTCACTGCCATGTGTGTGCGTGTGTGTGTCTGTATACACAAACACACACATATGCAGATACTTAAAATCATTAATGGGCAAGCAGCTGCTATTAGAAGCTGCTAAAACAAATGAAACAGGCTTCTACCCCCCCTTTGCCAGCCCCCTTTTGTAAAGTTCCCAAAATACTGATTCTGGATCAGAGCTAATAAGAATAAGGCATCACTGTTTTGTATCTATTATTATTATTATTATTTATACCCTGCCCTCCCCGACCGAGACTGGGCTCAGGGCGGCTAACACCAAATATACAAAATACATTACAAACACAAAATCAAACGATTAGTTTAAAATACAATTCAAAACACATTTAAAATCAAAATAAAATTAAGTGGGAACCCACGAGTCATAACCGTAGGGGTAAGGAATTAAAATTTCACCAGGCCCGGCCATTTGTGCTGGTCCCATATGGGCTGATAGAAATAGCCAAAGAGGCCACTTACATAGAAGGACACTGTACACAGATGTCTTTGCAAGAGGCAAACAGAAAGGTTTATTTTAAGGCAATACAGTGAGTTCATGGTGAAGAAGGGAACTGAAGCTGTGTTTTTTCAAGCATAGTCCATTGGACTATGCTGAATCTATAAACAACAACAAACCATACAGGTGTCTTTTTCCAATGAGCCTTACAGGGTTTGGATAAATCATTGGAAAAGCCTTCTTCTCCAAAGAGCACTCCGCTTCTTTCATTAGGGAGATTCAAAGAAAAGATAGTTCTCTCTCCCATTTTGCAGGAAGCCCCAATTTGGCAAAAGGCAAAAAGGAAGCCTCACTCCATTTCCAGATACCACATCTATTAATTTAAGGAGCAGTATAACCATTTTTAAAGAAATTGTTTGGGGTGGGGGGCTTAAGGGGAGGAGCCATGCAATCCCCAGGTGGATCTGGGGGATATATTTGCCACTGGTGGCTCTTGTGTGATCAGTTTGTGGACATCACTAAAATTGAATAAAGTGTTTTGGCAAAGAAATTCTGAAAGCAACTCTTGCTCTCAATGCAGACTCGCAGGATGTCACAGGACAAAGAAGTGGCCCTGTTCTCAAGACTAAGAAGAAAGCTCCAGAAAAGAGGACCTTAATCCAGACCTCTAAACTAAACATAGACAGCAAAAGCCTAGACAGGGATCTCAAAAAAGGAAATGTTCTAACAGCAGCTCAGCAGCCCCCAACTACCGTGATGGACTCTACTGTTCAGGTTGCTAATGGTCCTTTGTTATCAAGTGAGCCAAGCAACTCCAACCTTCCCCCCATTAAAAATACCCCCATAAGGCCCAGAGAAGACGATTTTTATGCACTGTTGTGTGCAAATGTGGAAGGTTCTACCGAAGAGAATGATGACACTGAAGACGTTAACGAGATAGAAGAAGAGTTTCTTTCCTATGATATCAGCAAGTCTCCTCCTCCTGATCCGAACAACAGAGTCAGTGGGATGCCCGTCGCACAGGCCGAGCAGCCGAACTGTGAGATAGGAGTTGCGGGTGACATTAGGCGGGCTGAGCTTTCCCACAGATTACCACGGCAACACAGTGGAGCAGTGGAGGCAGCAGCTGAACAACCTTCAGCGGGCCAAAGGAAGACCAGAGACCAAAGGAACCCTCACGCTCTTGAAGAAAACAACCTTTCGGAAGAGGCCCACAGAAACGAAGGTGAGGATTCCAAAAGCCCACATGCTGAAAGCAGACCCAGGAGTGCAGCAGCCAATGAGACCATTGGCAATTTAAGTTCTACAGAAGACTGGTCAGGGAACAATGGCTGTGGTAGAGAGAGACAAGGTTTTGAGAGCAATCAAAGATGTTACACTGGACTCATTAGTTCAGCTAGGCCAGCAGTTCAGAGGGCTCCTATGCGTCCCGCATTTAATATCCCAGGATCCTTAGCACAACCTATAAACAGAACTGAAACGACAAGCAATGTGGATGTTGCCGCAGCTTCTATGCAAACCACAGAGCTGAGTGGAAGCCCCAGGTTCACTGTCCGTAGACAGCTATCTCCTATAAGAATCAGGGAGTCCTTTTCAGCTACTGAAAGTTGTCAGTCTTCATCACCTACAATCAGCACCTTTGAGGATAGTAGTCTGCTGGAAGATAGTATAAGCAATGGTCTAAGCAGCCTTTCCCCAAGCACCACTTCTCACGATGAAGACAATTTTCTGAATTCCCACAGCTCCTCCTCATCCACAGATTCTTCCCACCCATCTCTTTTCCGGGCAAACTTCACAGCACATCTTCACATGGCTGGCCCTCTCCCCGATCAAGTACCAATTTTCTTGACAGTATCTGATTTGCGAAATCAGAGCAGTTTCGTGAGCAGTGCAACCACTTGCAGTTCACCAAGCATGAAGGAGATTAGTAAGCCCGAGACAGACCCTGAGAAGCTAAAGAAGTTGCAAGAGAGGTAAGTAGTATATAATTGGAGGGGCAGTTATGACAAATGTACTTTTTCACTCTCAAGACACGGAGGGGAATTTGCCACGGACGTCCTTTGCCTGGTCTAAAGCCATTTTGAGGCAGTTAAAGACCTGTACTTAGTGCTAGAGTTCAACCCAGGAAACTTTGGAATGGGATAATGTCTGTTTCTATTTATTTATTTTCGGCATTTATAAAATGCCATTCACCAGTAGCCCAAGGGCACGGCACCTACATAGATAAGACAATATAACATCAAAATATAAAACGTTTAAAATCGTGATTAAAACAGCATTTAACAGAAGGAGCTGACAAGCTTCCAACAGCACAGTCTGTGCAGCCCTATCCTTCTGCAAATGCCCAACTAAGAGGTCCATCTTTAGTTGCTGATTAAAGGACTATAGTGTCAGAACAAGATGCACCTCTTATACCTACAGCTGGGGGGCCACTACCAATAAGTCACTCTCATAGGCCACTGTTGCCCATACCTCACTTTGTGCTGGAATTGTAAGAAAAGCCTCTCTTGCTGGTCATAATAACCGAGCAGATTGATACAGGAGCTCTTTTAGATATTTGGGGCCCAGGTTCTGTGGGACTTTATCATTCAGCACTGAATGGAGTAGGCCTCCAGGGTTGATTTCAAACCGCTAGAGAATCACCAGCTAAGCTGGTGCCAATTACTAGCTTTCTTTTGGACCACATCAGTCTTGTCATCTGGTTAGCCCAAAACCTTCATACACACTGCCCAAGCTCCCCCCCTGGTGAGGTCACTTGGGTGCCGCCAGCGCAGCACAAACAATGCGGGAGATAGCAGTTACAAGTTACCGGCCTCTTCAGCCACAGCAGGCGCTGTGAGTCACAGTCCAGCACCCGAACTGCCTTTCTTGATACAGATTAGAGTGTCATCAGTGACACCTTACTCCAAATCATCTGATTATGTATGTCTCCCAGTGGTCTCACATAGGTAAGAAGAAAAAAAATACATGGATGTTTGTAATATTCTAGCCTAAATAGAATCATAGAATTGCTTGTTGGCAGATATATTACTCCTACAGTATTGTACTAAGCTTTTCTAGCAAGTTACATTTCAATCTAAATTGCAATAGATCACAAACAGAAAGAGCTACCTGTGTGGCAGATCAGAGGTGGGGCAAGGCAGTGATAGGAAGGACTCACGTTAGAGACGGCCTTGGAAGTGTTGCTGTGATATTCCTTAACCCTGTCTAGTACAGGCTTCCTCAACATCGCCCCCCCCCCGATGTTTTTGGCCTACAACTCCCATGATCCCTAGCTAGCAGGACCAGTGCTCAGGGATGATGGGAATTGTAGTCCCCAAAATCTGGAGGGCCGAGGTTGAGGAAGCCTGGTCTCGTAGGACCGTCTCACCCACCATGTGAGAGGGGAATTTAGAAGGAATCCTTTTGTTTTCTTCTCCCCTACCCCACTCCATAAATTTCACTTTTCAAATTCATTACAATCATGCCCTATTGAAGGTCATTCCTCCAGACCACTGTTTTTGAATTATGGAACCTCTGCTGTATCTCCAGTCTCCTAGCAGAAGACTCTGAAGAGGAGGGAGATCAGTGTCGGATATGTCAGATTGCTGGGGGATCCATAACCAATCCACTGCTGGAACCGTGCGGGTGTGGCGGGACTCTTCGATTTGTCCATCAGGAATGTCTAAAGACCTGGTTAAAGGCTAAGATCAAATCAGGTGAGTTTGCAAGTTTAAGCAAAGAAAGAACATTAGCATGTAATTTAGTTTAAAATTCCATCATGGCCCAGGCACACTGTATGTACTGTCTGCTGACATCAAAGCAAAACTAGATTTAGAAATGCTTGACTGTTCCCCTTCTACTCTGGCAACAATCAAAAGTGGCAGAAATATGACTTGCTCAGTCTTGAACTAGGCTGCTCATCAGGTGCTATGTATATGTCTGGGAAAACCTTATAACTCCCACTAAGAGAGGGCTGAGAATACCTCAGCAAAAATGTTACGTGCTTTTATTCATACTGAGGTTGCAATCTTATACCCACTTACTTGGGAGTAAGCTCCATTAAACTTAATAAGACTTTTCTTAATAATAATAATAATAATAATAATAATAATAATAATAATAATAATAATTATTTATTATTTATACCCAGCCACTCTGGGCGGCTTCCCAAAAAAATATTAAAATACTGTACTACATCAAACATTAAAAGCTTCCCTAAACAGGGCTGCCTTCAGACATGCCTAGGTTTGAGCTGTCAGAAAGATGTCACAATAAGCATACCTAAACTCCACCAAAATCAGTTGGAGAAAGGCCACAAATTTGGAATGTTTTATATGAAAGAAAAATGCATATAACTGGACTTCTATACGTTCAATTCATTTAAAACTATTTGGTTAAAATATATAGTGTTTTTCAACAGCTTTTCAAAGTTATCAGGGTGTTTTATGTGTTGCAAGATGGTTTACTAACATGCTTCAGTAAAATTATTTACAGTCTCAGTAAGGAGGGACTTTTACATGTAGTTCTGCTAAAGGAATATCCTCCTGTACTCTATGCCTACTCAGAGTATGTATTGGCTTTGGAGGCTGGACAAAAAACAAGCCCTCCATAACTACCAAACCTGTAATTTCATTACCTTTGTTTCTGCATACAGCTCATGAGAAATGGCCACATAAAAGTGGAATTATTTAAAGTAAAACAGATTTTGCAAATGCTTTCCCTCCCCCAAAGACACTTGTGTATATGGTGTAACAGTGAAAATAACTACAGTGCTACCTCAGGTTACATACGCTTCAGGTTACATACACTTCAGGTTACGCATCCGCTAACCCAGAAATAGTGCTTCAAGTTAAGAACTTTGCTTCAGGTTGAGAACAGAAATCGTGCAGCGCGGCGGCAGCGGGAGGCCCCATTGGCTAAAGTGGTGCTTCAGGTTAAGAACAGTTTCAGGTTAAGTACAGACCTCTGGAACAAATTAAGTACTTAACCCGAGGTACCACTGTACACTTATTCTTCTTCAATGATATCATCCTTGATAGTCTGGTCTATGCTGGGGTTAAATGGTATAACAAGGTTACATCAGGCCAAAGCAGGGAGAATGAGTCATGTAATACCTTACTGGAAAGGAAAAGCATGATAGAACAGGCAAAGAAAATTAACTAGGAATGACTTTCTTTAGCATCAGCACATCAAAAAGGATCTCGAAACCAAGAAAACAACAGGCTGTGATGCTTATGTGCTTTCTCTGAGAAAATGCTTCCAAATTTTGCAGATTGTACACCCAAACAGTACATGCACACTTAGAAGAAATATCATGAAAGCAAGCAACCTTGTGTTCCAACCAGGTACCACAGCTTAATAGTTTATGGTTGGGCTAGTTGATCTTGTCATTGACCATCTACTGATGAAGAGCATCAGCAGCAGATGACTAGGAAAAGAGATATTTCAAATGTTCACACCTTGTTTGGGTTTCAACACAGGCATCATGCACAGAAATGGACAGGGCCAAGCAAGAGTTCATTGCTTCTCCTGTGTCACCCAGCAAACAAATAGGGACAGTGCTGCCCAGGTGCTGAGGACTGTTGGAAACAAATCCAACAACAACTTTAGGCTTGTGGCTTTATTTGTAGCTGGTTACAATTCCCCCACTGCACCTCTGTAGGATCACTTGTTCCCCACAAAGGTGTGGGGAGAGAAATATCAGCAGCTTTTGTGGGGACAGGCAAAAGTTGCAGCACTTTTTGGGCTTGTGGGGGGGGGTGATTCTTACAATTCAGTGAAGGTTCTTGTCTTCTCTCCTTTAACTTAAAACAAAGCTAAGCTGCTGCTCCAAGCTGTGCCTTGTCTGCTCAGCAGCCTTGCCTGTTGCCCTCAGGTGTGACAGAGAACATAGAATCCTAGAATTGTAGAGTTAGAAGGGACCCCAAGGCCATCTCATCCAACTCCCTGCAGTGCAGGAATCTTTCACCCAATGCAGTGGTACCTCGGGTTACATACGCTTCAGGTTACAGATGCTTCAGGTTACAGACTCCGCTAACCCAGAAATAGTACCTCGGGTTAAGAACTTTGCTTCAGGATGAGAACAGAAATTGTGTGGTGGCGGCGCGGTGGCAGCTGGAGGCCCCATTAGCTAAAGTGGTACCTCAGGTTAAGAACAGTTTCAGGTTAAGAATGGACCTCCAGAATGAATTAAGTTCTTAACCTGAGGTACCACTGTACAGGATCGAACCCACAACCTTGAGATTAAGAGTCTCATGCTCTACCAACTGAGCTAAGCATGGTCCCATTGTGCTGAAGTAAGTTTCAGCTCCAGTCTGGTCAGTTTTGATACATGGAATTGGGGTGGGAGATACCATCTTGTCTTTTGCCTTAGGCAGCAAAATGTCTTGGGCAAACCCCAATACGAGGCTTAGCAGCCTCCTAAGCTTTAGATCAAATGAACGTCTCACAAAAGATGAACGTGGCCCTGTGAAAATTTCCAAAACAAAAGTAGTTCAAGAGATCTTTTTCTCAGACATATGATTAGATCAGGGGTCAGCAACCTGTGGCCCATGGGCCACAAGCGGCCCACTGGGGTCATTTAAATGGCCCCCTAGCCGGCCCCAAACCAAGCCACCCGCTTGGCGAGTCCCCGCACGCTGCGCTAAACCGGCAGAGCAGGGATTTGCTTCCACAGCACCGGAAATTGCATTTGTGCAGACGCGATCTGGCTCACAGAGCCGGCGCTCGGTTTCAAATGTGCTGCGCACCCATCTCCTGGCACTACTGCCCTGAACCGGGGTCGGCCGGCGCTCAGTGCCCCACTCCCCAAGCTACCACTGGCACTCAGTTTCAAGTGTGCTGCGCGCCCGCCTCTCAGCAGTCCTGGCATCACCTCCCCAAGCTGGCACCGGCCGCCCCTGTCCCCTGTTCAGGGCGGTAGTGCTGGGAGGCGGGCATGCAGTGCTCAGTTCCGAGTATAAGCCACACTTTAACTTTTCACAATCGGAATTTGGAGGGGGAAAAGTGCGGCTTATATTCGGGCCAATACGGTATATGCTACTCTCTGTCCTCATTTGTAAATAGGGTGGAGTACCCAATCCACATATAGTGTATTGTGGCCAGAAAATCATGCTAGTACCTCTGGTGCCAAATATTGTATCACAAGGTATACACAGAGCCTTGAACAGAGCAAATTTCTGGAGTAGTATTCAGTGGAATGTGGGATTTTTCAACCTACAGCAAGTATGTGCTGCATATAAGATAAAGCAAAGAATTTTTGTTCTTCAGGTGCTGAACTTGGTGCAGTGAAAACATGTGAACTCTGTAAGCAGAGCCTTACTGTAGATCTGGATGATTTTAACGTGAACGACTATTACAGGAATCATCAGCAGTCCCGGGTAAGAAACGAAATGGGCGCCCTGATAAGGTCTTCATATGAACTGTTATTTATTTTTTACTCACCTTTCATTGTAAGGTCCGAGAACAGGCTACGGTTATTAAACAGAACAGGTAACCTGAACATCCTGCTGCACAAAGGCCTGTAAGTCTTCATGGAAAACAGAAAGTTCAAGGGAGAGATGTGCACTTACTCAGTTTTCATATTTTAAGCAATGTCTAACTTCCCAAATAATGCTAGTTGATGATCATTTTCTAAAACCTGCACATCACCTTGGACAATTCATTTTAAGCAAACGAAACTTGCAATTAAATGAAGTCATTAAATGACTTGTTAGGTAGAGATGAAAGTGCTGTGACAAGAGGGAAATCCCGCCTTGTCTTTATTCTACAGGGATTTCAGTTCATCAGTGTTCTCAGAGGTTTTTTTATTTTGTGTTTTTCAAATGGCAAGATACCTTAGTAAACTCTTAAAACCTGCATCTTTTGACTTTTAACTGGGGTGGGAGTGGTACTGAAAAGAGACAATGCAGTCCTGAAAGCCGAACACCCAGTATCGTAACACTACTGTATATAAATGTATGTTCTATTTACTTTATTTTGGTTTGGCTCTTCAGTTCTTCTGTATCTTACAAGAAAAATTCAGCAATTAGTAGAAGCTTATTTGAAAGGCACCTGTGCTTAGAGAAATGTTTGCTGTCATAGCTAAGCTGGAAATGATACAAAACACCAAATGAAATTACCAGGATGAATCATCTTCTAATGAAGAATGGCGTGTGCACTTTTATATAGAAAAAATATGGCCAGGAAAGACATGTTTATGATTATCAGTAAACTAGGACCAGGCATCAGTTAACTAGGACCAGCAGTAAACTAGGACCAGGCATCTAAAATGCAGAGGGACAGATAGCCATTTAAACAGGCCAAAGCACCATAGGAAAAATTCAATTTGTAGAGAAATGCGGTGTGTTAGTGTTTACACGCCAATGAAAGAAGCCTCTGAGCCAAGATTAGTGAGTTGGAGTGCTTGGCTTTAAAGGACAGCATAGATACAGCAGGTGTGTTGAATACCTGGCAGAATGGGCAGATGTGGTGGGATATGGTTATCTTGGAAAACAAATTCTATAGGAGCAACAGGGAAGCATTCCATACCTCAAAGAGCACCAAGTCCAACAATTTAGAAATCACAAAAGGGGCAGACTCCTCTCCTCTCCTTACCTTTCCCACCCCGACCTGGCCACAGTGATCCATGCAACGGTCACCTCCAGGCTTGACTACTGTAATTCACTCTACGCGGGGCTGCCCTTGAAGCTGTCCCAGAAACTCCAGCGGGTGCAGAATGCTGCAGCGAGGCTCCTCACGGGGTCTCTGCCATGGGAGCATATTCACCCAGTGCTTTTCCAGCTGCACTGGCTCCCGGTGGAGTACAGGATCAGATTTAAGGTGCTGGTTTTGACCTTTAAAGCCCTTCACGGCCTAGGACCCTCATACGTACGGGACCGCCTCTCCCACTATGCCCCAGGGAGAGCCTCAAGGTCAATAAACAGCAACACCCTAGAAGTCCAAGGCCCAAAGGAAGTTAGATTGGCTTCAACCAGAGCCAGGGCCTTTTCAACACTGGCTCCGGCCTGGTGGAACATTCTGTCTCATGAGACCAGGGCCCTGTAGGATCTGATTTCTTTCCGCAGGGCCTGTAAGACAGAGTTGTTCCACCTGGTTCCACTTTGGCTTAGAATCAGTTTGATTCCCTCCCCCTCTTTCTTTTTCCTTTCTCCTCCTCTGAAGACGCTGCATAATAATGTTTTAATGTTGTATTTTAATCTTGTTTTTAAATTGTATTTTAATCAACTTGTTTTTATTATTGGTTGTTAGCCACCCTGAGCCTGGTCTTGGCTGGGGAGGGTGGGGTATAAATAAATTATTATTATTATTATTATTATTATTATTATTGAATCAGAGTGTTGATCCCAAGAGTCATTTAGTACTAGGCATATACTATCATCCCCCTTAACAAAATGTCCATGACAATAATGAAGTGGAGAATGAAATGAATAAGACATCCAAAGGAGGACGTTTTGTAGAAACTGGCAGGTTCAATTGACTGGGTAAATTCACGACAGAGAGGTAACATTTCTAGATGCCCTGAAATGACTGTGCCTTATAACAGCTTGTCATGGAAATGGCGAGAGAGGTGGTCACCAGGGCCTTGATCTTAAGTGGTACCCAGGAACTAGTGCGAGACGTAAATGTTGCTGAACTGACTGGGAACAGTGGTTGTGAAGCTGTCAAAGTCAACATAGATGTAATTTGACAATTTCCATGGTTGGCTTCCAAAGGAGAAACTTTTAGAAAATAAGGATATTGATAAAAGGGAAGTTGAAAGGGAATGCTGAAGGATATATAAGACCAGAACATTAGAAGCTCAGCTAGACTGAATATGTAGCACAAAGGCCAAGTGGGTGCTGCCATGGTCAATGAGAAGAATCAAGGAAGCCATTGGAGACAAGCAGGCATCTTTCCGAAAGTGGAAATCTTGCCTGAATCAGAAGGAAAAGGGAACACAAGCTTTGGCGAAAGAAATGCAAGCAGACAACAAGGCACGCTTGAAGAGCCTCAGACCTTGGGGGCAAATGCGGCCATTCAGGACTCTCCCCAAACCATGCACCCTCTTCAAATTGCCCTCCTCAGACCCTTCAGTGCCTCTTATCTGTGTCCTCTCAAGGGTTTCTGCCTGGCTGAAATATGTCCTTGAACTGCGGCCATGCCAATAGCTTGGATGGAGAATGGTATGGAAGGAAACTTCTGGCTTTTTGTGGCTGGGATGTAATGTTGCTCCACCCAACAACGCCATGCAGAACCCACAGAGTTCTGTATGAGGCAGAAAAATGTCCCCCATACCTGCATCTAGCAATGCAAAAAGTTCTGAAATCTTCAGGGAGCCTCCAGTGGTCAGTGTGGTGTAGTGGTTAAGAGCGGTAGTCACGTAATCTGGGGAACCGGGTTCGTGTCTCCGCTCCTCCACATGCAGCTGCTGGGTGACCTTGGGCCAGTCACACTTCTCTGAAGTCTCTCAGCCCCACTCACCTCACAGAGTGTTTGTTGTGGGGGAGGAAGGGAAAGGAGATTGTTAGCCGCTTTGAGACTCCTGAAGGGGAGTGAAAGGCGGGATATCAAATCCAAACTCCTCCTCTTCTTCTTCCATGAATAGGCAAGGCCTCCTTGCTTCAGAAGCTCATGGAAGGCAACCGGGGTCATGTGGAGTTGCAGCTAGCATGCTCATCCAGTTGTGGCAGAAACTCAGAAGCATTTCTCCCCCTACATACAGGCCCAGGATGAACTGATGAACTCAGGCCTCTATCTTGTGCTGTTGCTTCACCTGTATGAGCAAAGGTTTGCAGAACTCATGAGATTAAACTACAACCAAGCCTCCCGAGATCGGGTAAGAGGAGAAAGATATCTAATTCCATCTCGTTGTTTATACACAGCAACCTAGGTTCACTAGCCTCCCATCAGTGATTGCTGTGATAAGTTATGTATGCAGTGTTTGATGTAAAAGTGACCCAAACTCTTAGGGTCCTGTTTCAAGGAGCAGAAATTGGCCTCTGTCCCCTGTGGCATGTTTATTGCATCTTCCCTTTGCTGGTTTAATATCTTCTGCTGAAAATACCAGGGTACCTAAACTGGTAAAGGGTGAAGCAGCTGTGAGATGAATCGCATCATTCGGTTAGACTCAACTGCCCTACTATGCTGGTTGTGAGACAGGGCAATCCTACGCATGTTCTTAGAAGTAAGTCCTGCTTTGCCCAACGGGCACTAGGGTGCGTGTTTAGGATTGCAGCCTAAAACCAGTTAATGCCAGTTCTTCATCTTTTATCGCAGGGCATTCTGTTCTGCTTCTTGGCTAATCTGATGTCAGTACAGGACCGTAAGCACTGCCATAAAAAACTCTGTGCTGCAATGTGATTGTTTCCAAGGGCTGTCTTCAGTCTCCACTTGTAGCAACCATAGCTGTAGATGAATTCTGTATCTGTCAGCATCTTTGGCCATTTGGTAATTAGGTCCTGTCAGATAACTGCTAAATCAGTTACACATTTATGACCCCTTTTTGCTACTTACAGGGTTGCATGGGGCTGGCTCTCAGACACTATCATATCTTTCACCCCCTTCATTGCCCCACACAAGTGCTCTTCCCTTTGCCTCATGTGTCTCATTTATGACATCAGAAACAAGCGAGCAAAGAAATAAATAAAGCGACTTAGCTACGAAATTACAATCCTCTAACACGTCATAAATATCCAGGATGCCTTAAACAGGCCAATAGCTTTAATATGACCATATGTAAGGCACACATATAAAAAAAGGAACCTATGGGTACTTATTGGTATGTACTTTAGCAGAAATGCATGCTTTACTTGTGACATCGTATACTAAACTGCCAAAATTCTAGGTGTCTTTCCAGGTTTTTTTCAAACCTCCTGTCTTCTGCTTGAAGACCCTATAGAACCCCTCTCCCCCCAATATAGGATTTCTTTTTCATTTTATAGACAAACAAAACATTTACCTATTGATTGTCTCTTTTAACATTATTTTCACTGCACCTTACATTTCCGCAGTGGGATGGTTTACCCACTTGTCTTGGATTTTTAAGATGTTTCTTTGTCCTCCTTTAAAGTGCCTTTTCCGCAGGCCATGCCAACAACATTGTTGTTGAAATACTATGTGTCTCGTCACTCTTATTAGGAGCAACATGTATTAATCCTTTTTTCCTTTCCCCCTAGCTCTCAAGACAGCCTAGAACAGAGGAAAACCAAAGTAGGTTTATGTAGGGCTTACAGCAACTCCTACTATCTCTCAGTAACTTTTTGCAGTATTCCTCATAAAGGAATCTTAGATCTACCAAGATTCTAGATTCCCTTACGGTGCATCTAATCAGAGGTGCAGGTGTCTCATTAAGCCACAGGCACTGCAGAAGATGCTCTGGTTTCTCTAAATAACAAAGGGAAGCTGTGTGATTTTAGAAGAACTGGAGGTTTGTCAAAATGGGAATTATATTCTATGGGGCATTATGAAAATGGGAAGTGTTTCCTAGCCCTTGTTTGCTTTGTACAAAGGAGAGCTCAAGGTATCTGAAAGGGTAGAAATTAATTGACAAGCAGGGGGAGAGAGTTATAGTGGTTGTATTATAAACAAGTAGGGACTGAAGCCCAAGCGCAGCTTCATCCACTTGTCCAACAAGGATGCTGGTAGCAGCTTCTCCCTGTAACTTACCACAATGAACGTGAATGGGGAAAACCAGTTGCACAGACCCCTTCCTCTGTCTTACAGGGAGCCTGTGTCTTTTGTTTAAGCACTGGAAATAGGCAAATAGATGAATAGTCATTATTGGGAGGGAGGTGTTTTGTCCCAGTAGCCCCTGGTGCAATCTGAGCTGTTTTGCATTCAGCAATGTTAACAAGTCTGCAACCCTCTACTTACCTAGGAGTAAATCTCACAGGGGTTCTTATAGAAGATTGAGCTTTAAAAGCCCTTTTACCACCTCCTGGAAAATAGCCTGACTCTGTGGCAAATGTAAAACTTCGCTTTGAGGCACAGCTTTTTTCCTCTCGCTTTTTTTAAAGCTTGACAGTGCATTTCAGGAAACTTGAAATTCCCCATCTTGCTTGCTGCATTGTGAGATTTTAATGAATGCTAATAGAGGTGTTGCCCTATTGTGCCATTTAGACCCGTTCATTGTTGGTAAATACTATGCACATTTACTTAGAAAAAAACCCTCCTAGTTCAGATTACAGCCTACCAGGTTTATTGTGCTTTCCAGACTAGAGCAGGAAAAACAATCCTCAGTCAGCAGGTATAGTTGTGTATATTTGTATGTGTGTATAATATATTATATATACACTCAGGTGGATATGCAGTGGTGCAAAAAAGCTCCAAGATTCAAGAAGGTCACTGGTAGTTCTATATAAGGCTTAAACAAACAGATACTATAATGATGACTAGTCACAACAGCAATAACTGGCGATAACGATAACCCTTCCTTTGTTAAGTAACATCAACAGTGGGTATGAAATTGACTGAGGCCTGTCTTGGCTCAAGCAAAGACTTCCTTGTGTAAATTCTAATATAGCAATTTCACACTGGAATCTCCATTTGAAGTGCCTTGGGAAACCGAAGGCTTCTCCCCATTGGTTTCTGGGCGTTTTGCTTATTCTTTTGCAAACAGACTGTAGCGTATCATATTGAGTAAGCAGGTGAACCCTATGGCATTGGCTTTTATTAGGATTTGTAATGCTTGAGTAGACACGGGGATAGAGTTCACATCTGGGTTAGCGGCAAGGTCTTCTTCCTCCGCTTTTGTCTGTTTTATATTAGGGGTATGTCTGAAAGCAAGGACAAGTCTATCACAGAAGGACTGTGATGTTCCACTGCTTATAATATATATGGTGCTTTTTTTCTTAGAAAATGTTTAGGGGTACTCTCACTTTCCTACTCATGTTGAAATAATGCCCCTCAATGAGGCCAAACTTAGATTCACAAAATGTTTAGGGGTATGTGTACACCTGCGTACTCCCAGAAAAAAGCACTGTGTGTGTATGGGAGCGCACGCGCACACACACACACACACCCCCTTCAAGGTGTCCAAAGAAAGTTGGTTTTCCGTCAACATACCCACATGGCTCCTACCACTTTTGAAGTTCCTAAATAAGAATAACATTCAAATCAAGAGGCCCCTTATACTGTATTTAGCTAAGTTACAGAAATGTGGCAAACAGCTTTTTAGCTTGGTCAGTTATGCCCCAGTAACGCCCCAACTCATGGTGTCCAATGTGGTTAACGAGCGATGAGGTGAAATGCACTCTGCATGTACCAAGGGGATTTCCCTCCTTTATAATATCACATTTCGGAGCTGAGCGCTTGCAGCCTCAGTAGAATTTGAAGCTGTGCTCCAAGTTATCTCTGCACATTCTCTTGACTTCTTGAGTTCCATCTCTCTTTATTTAACAGTTGCGCAAGCTTATGCAGTGAAAAAGTTGAATTGAAAATAAAACATTTGCTTTGGACTGCAATCGTAACCCACTGGGAGTAAGCTCCACTTAATTCAGTATGACTTACTTCTGAGTAGACATGGTTATTAGAATTGCACTGTTAGAAGGACAACTTTTCCCTCTGTACAATCATAGGAAAATATAATTTGAAAGGGTCTCACTGGTCATCATTCAACCTTTTCTCCCCCACGACCAGACTGCCTGCACTCCTATAGTTCTTGCATTGTTTACAGCAGTCATGGGGGACTGACACCAGTACAAGCCTCCTTAAAGCAGCCTTTCATTTATTTGAGTCGAATTTCCTAACATAACATATATCCACATCCTTTCAGATAGTCCTAGCATATGGCAAGTAGGAGTTAACTAAATTTGGCACCTTGGATGCCTTACTTTTTGGGCTCTCTGGCTCCCCGATTTTATGAAATGTGTCAAAACAAGTCTCTGGAGATAAGTAATTAAATTTGGATTTATGGTGAACATTTGAGCCTCCGTTGCTCTTTTGAGTAATAGTGTATTGAATGCATTTAAGGCAATTGCCACATTATACAGAAAAGCGTTCTAAGAAGTGATTTATTTCCTCCATCTTTGCAGATTCAGCCAATTCTGGCAACAGTGGGTAAAAGAGCTCTCAAGAAGGATCTAAGGAGGAGACCTCTTTGGGAATCTGACCGAGAGCCCTTCTTCACATCCTTCAACTTTCACTCTTTCTTAACACCAGGCCACAATAAGTATGTACGCCATTCATATTCCGTGTCACCCATTGAAATCAAAAGACTTTTAAGGGTCTGGGGTTGTTTTGGCTGTTTGTGTGGTTTGATTCTTGTGGGTTTTCCCCCTTTTCTTTTTGTTTTTGAAGTTGCAATATTGACTGACAATCTTTTTAAAACAACATGGGTTATTAACAGCAACTTGCAGAGTGTAAACTTTTTAATCTCTCCTACTTCCTGGCCCCCAGCTACTCAGATCAAAATTTAAAACGTTGGCTAGGGTTTCACGCGTGTGTTGTATGTGTGCTTTGACTGACCTCTGGCAAACCGTCCGAGATGGCAAACTAGGTATCTACATTTGCAGCACCTGCCCTACTAGAATCCACTCTGCTCCATTTCAGACATGCGCCTTTGGGGTCAGGGTTCCCTGGAGATAAAAGCAATGTTTTTTACATTAAAACTGAGTTGTTGTACGCCCAGCCTTTTCACAGGACATTTCATGGCACACAAATGTAAATGTATTGATGTACTGTTGTATGATCAGTCTTATAACATTATTGCCTTCCTTTTGAATGGCAAGCCCTAATAAAAAATATTTAATCTTTTGTTCACTCCTCAGGCACCCCCTCCCATGTTCTTTTTTAAAAAATTGATCAGTAAGTGAACAGGTTGTTGTTTTGGAGGGAGATTCCCACAGGTGAATATCAGATAGCCAGGGCATTCCCCTTGTGACAGAACTTTCAGGAGAGATGCTTTAAGGCAATCTGTGCCTCTCTCCTTCCCACCCATCCCTGCTGCATCACGCAGCCAACATAGACTGCCAATTCCTGGGTTCTGTACAGCATCTGCAACACTGCCAATGCTGGATTGCTGCTAAAATAGTAATAGCAGCAAATGCAGCTTGAATGACTACTGATTACAGTGGACCCTCCGGATATGAATTAAATTCATTCCGGGAGTCCGTCCGCAACCCGAAAAGTCCATAGGCAGAGGCGCCACTTCTGTGCACGTGGCGTGATTTAGCACTTCTGCGCACACAACGATAACTGGAAGTGTTCAGGGTTTGCCGCATTCATAACCCAAAAGCTATGTATCCAAAGCGATACGTAACTAGAGGGTCCACCATATACTAAGAGCCCACACTGGAAAGAGGCCATGAAACTTGAAGGTTAGAGCAAATTTATCCCATTTTCACAATTGCAGCAGGCAGCACTTGAAGAACTTGTACTTACTGCTGTGCTGCAATTGCTGGTGTCAAATGTGAAAAGGCGGCTTTTGAAAACGTGTATTACTGGTAGAGAAGCAGACACAGAGCAATGGGTCCAAACTACAAGAAAGAAGATTCCACCTAAACATTAGGAAGAACTTCCTGACAGTAAGAGCTGTTCGACAGTGGAATTTGCTGCCAAGGAGTGTGGTGGAGTCTCCTTCTTTGGAGGTCTTTAAGCAGAGGCTTGACAACCATATGTCAGGAGTGCTCTGATGGCGTTTCCTGCTTGGCAGGGGGTTGGACTCGATGGCCCTTGTGGTCTCTTCCAACTCTATGATTCTATGATCTGCATAGGGAGAGGCACTTTGGATGTAGTCATCTGCCCCAGTGGTAGAGCCTACGATAGAATGGCATTCCTCATTGGGTGTCGTCCAGTGCTGTCATGCCTTTCACAAACGCATGTGCGCTCTGTTTCAGAATGGGTTTGCTTGGTCCATTGTGTTTTAGCACTGAAGGGCTTAACTGGTCCAGTGTAGTGCCTTGAATTGTAGCTCAAAAGACAACTTCTCGCAGCACCTGCCTCTGTTTCAAAGAGAGAGCATTGCTTAAGCTCCTTCCCTTAATGATGATGTTACCACTCCCATCTTCTATCTAGACATGTGCATTAGAGTTTTTAAGAGTTTAATTCCAGAGGTTTCTCCACATGTTGACACAATTCAGTGGCTGATACATTGGGTGGATCCCACTAGCATTCAGATTGTCTTAGCTGAGAATGAGCTTCCCTGGCTGTTTTCCTAAAGGCTATGTGAGCAGTTTGTGAGTTAGGCGATGGGAAAGCTGAAAGGTTTGGGACAAGTTGAACAATTGGGCTGAGCCCACATTTTGCTCATCTCAAAAGACTGCAAGACTGACGTTCTCGAAATTCATCTTAAGTCCAAATATAGTAACTGAAGAGGAATTTCTGCCATTACCAATCTTGGGATCAATCAGAGTTGAATTTTCACAACTTTAATTAAAATGACGCACTGCACAGTGAATGGTAAATTCTGAGAAAGCAAGAAATGGGGCAAAATAGATTTTTGGCTTCTTGCGACTACTGAAAACCATGGAAGAAGATGAAGAGTCTGCTTTTGCTGAAACGGATGGGGAAATGAAGCTTTATTCCAAGATTCTAGAAGGCTTTTTTTTTTTTTAAAGCAAAAGTAATTACTTTAAAAGTTGCCAGTTTTTTTTCCAGCACCTTTTCACATTATTCAGAAGGGTGATAGGAAATGCATTTAATCTGAGGCATTTTTCCAGTAATTGCAGACAGACAGACAAACAAACAAAGAAGCAAACTTCTCATTATTTTGGGATATACCTCTTCCCTCCTTGTACAGAACGCAATGATAGTTGTCTGGTTGCGTTTTATTCACCTTGAAAGCAGAGAGGGGAATAACATGGTCAAGACTGTTGTTAAGGGGTGGCTATGGTACTGTCATAATTACTGAGGGAGAGTCTGAGGGAATAGCAGCAGCATACACATCTGAGAAGAGCCTTCCCTCCTTTCAGGCTTGCTATTGCACTTAATTCCTGAATATATATTGACCGGCAGGCTTGCCTTCTTGGCAGAAGGCATTTCCATGACAATTCCTTTGTCAAAACATTGAAGAAGTGCTCATACAGCACATCAACATTCTTGGGGCAGAAGCTTTGGTTTCAGAGAATATCCATTTCAGTGAACATGGATACTGAGTTTTCATGCCTGCACCATTTTCACGTCTGCATTGGAATCCTCTGTTCAATATTGCTGCAAAAGGGTTACTGCTTCATTTGTAAAATGAGAGGTTCCCAGCACCCGAGCCCAGAAATTAGCCTTTTGCCTGGGAGCTTACCGTAATTGCCCAGACACACAAGGCTGGCCTGTGGCTACTTATGAGAGAGATGAAGGCACACTGCGTATTACCGAAGGCATTGTTACTTCACACATCTCATGGTGGAGTCCAGGGCAAAGTCATTCAAATTCAGCCCTCCAAAACGATCCCCTGAGCAGAGAAGTTGTTTAGCATTAGCCATAAACCAATATGTATGAACATCTTTATCTAAATCAAAAAGATGCCCAGGAAACAAGCAGCAGTCATCAAGGGAAAAGGAACTGGAAAACCTAAGATTGTCTCAGAAACTCTCCATACCATGGCCTGGTATGGCAGCTTCCAGGTACCTAAAGATTAAAGAGACAAAGGTAAACATTTTTATGAACACTTAATATCCAGCTTAAGTGAAAATTACCAGATTTTTTTATATATATACAACAATTCTCATAATTATTTGAGTAGCAGAAAAGAACTATTCTCCCCTTATCATCTTTAGCACAGCCACTGTTCAAAAGTTATTTAGTTGGAAGCAAAGGATAAAACGACAATCACAGCATCTTGTTCAATTTTTTTTTCTTAATTCCACATTTCTTTCACCCAAGGTCTCTCACTAGCTCCTAGCATATGGTATTCAAACCCAAGTTGTATACTTATTCTGGAAGCAAGAAAACTTTAGTGTCCTGTTGCATTGCTTAGAATGATTGAGAATTAAGTGGGAAAGGGGGGAATTGTAGAACCTTTGGCCATCACATCTACACACAAAATACCCCCAAAAGAGGGTATAATTGTCAAACATGCACTTTGATACAGTATAAAATGAGAAGTATCAGAAAACAAGTTGTCTATACCACTTATCCAGCAAGGCAACAACAAAATTAAAATTAAAAAGAAGTGCCAGTATATTACGTTTTCCACTCAAGAAATGCTGTTGTTCCGAGGACCTTTCTGCAAAAAAAACCCGTTTTCTGCAATAAATATGCATTTGTTTCCCATTTTAAGTTCAGGGCAGTGTTTCTGTTGCAGATACAATGCATTTTCTTTAAGTGCTCAGACCACAACATTTTGTTCTTGGGGGGAAAGCAGGCCTTGCCTCAGGTGGACAACTCATGCTCATTGTTCCTGTTCAAAATGCAGATGTCTCAGCCCCACACTTGACCTACTCGATGCATTGTTACGTTTTGTGATCAGTGGGAAAAGGACACAACCCCCAGGACCATTTAGCGAACTCCCCACCACCACCACTTGTTTGTAGAAGGGCTGATAATGATGTTCAATTCTTTGATGGCTTATGAGTTTTGCAAGGAAGTGCCTATGTAGCCGGAGTCATTGTTAAAAGAGGCAGAGGCAAATAGCAACGTTCCTGTCTTCCTCACCACCCCCAAGCACACACCCGTTACTCATTTGTCACCAAGAGGCCATCCTGAAGCTGCGAAAACGCTTGTGGCACCACTTTCAGTCGTTTTCGCAGAAAGGCCCTCTATACGGCAACAGAATTCAACAGCAGAATGGTTGCTATGGCAGTGGCACGGCTGGGGAAGCATTTATCTCGGGGTATCTCGGCATCAGAGGAATAGAAGATCGAACCACCATTATTAGGAATTCAAGGGCCCATCACTCTTTTAACTATCCACATGGCTTCAAGAAGTAATCCAAAATAAGAAAGGCGTGTTCTTACCAAGAAGAACACGAGGAAACCCTGCAAGCCCTTCCCTGTTTTAATATTAGAACCAGGAAGAATTAATGCTTGCATTTTCATTCTCTAAGGAAATGTGGAGAAGACACTGCAGAGACTGGAGCATCCAAAATGAGGTTTTCTAACTCTCTCTCTCTCTCTCTCTCCAGCAAATGAACCACCTTCCCTTTTCTCCCATGGCTCCTCTTTGAGAAGGGCAGACGTACAAGGCCAGGGTTGAATTTCTTCTAGTGTCACATACAAATGGGACTTTTTTTTTTTTTGTATTTCTCCACATCTCCTTAGCAGTTCACAGTCCTATCTTTTGACCCTGCTGTTGCCCTATGCTGTCCTCGGGGGCTTGCTGTTGAGATGGCATGTTATGACAGGTACTCAGGTCCCTCCCCCCCCCACCCCGGCTCGCCAATTCCCCCACTAGTCTTGCTGTTCGTTCATCTCCATATCAGACACCAGAATGTTCTTCTCTGCAGATTCACTGGGGTTGGAGTTGGTACGGCTGTAACGGGCACTCTCAAACGCCCCTCGCTCTGAGGTCCTCCGACGCTTGTACAGATAGATAGCAACTGCTATCAGGGCACACAGTGCTAGGGAGGAGAGGACAACCACCGCGATGGCCTTTGTGTTCTCCAGGAAAGCTGCAAAAGAGAGGGAAGAAGGGTCAGAAGGGAAGGAGACCCGTTTTTGTGGAAGAGCGAGAGGGAGATTTTGTGCACAGAACTGGCCAGGATTAGTTTCAGTTTGCTTAGCGGGATGTGGAATTTTGAGCAGACACATCGAAATGGGGAAACTCTTGCCATTTGGGTTTCAAAAGGAGAAAATCTCCCTAAATCTCCACCTAACATCTCTCTGCCGTCTATATATAAGGGTCTGGTGACTTCCGTTTCAAGTATCTGAAGAAGTGTGCATGCACACGAAAGCTCATACCAATAATTAACTTAATTGGTCTCTAAGGTGCTTCTGGAAGGAATTTTTAAATTTAATTTAATTTAATTTATTTAGACTACGGCAGACCAACACGGCTACCTGCCTGTAACAATCTCTCTGCCAGAGCGGCAACTTTTGCACAGATCTGTCTGTGCTAAAAACAGCCCCTTTGTGTGCCAAAGAACCAAATTCCGGGGTGAATATTATAAACAGATGTGTTAAATTCGGTTTGCAGAATGTATTCAGCTTCTCTAACCATGAGAGAGGAGTAAGAAAGTATGCAGAGCACTGAGGTGCCACCCCCTCACTACTAGAAGCTCTGCTCATTCCTCCATCTAAATTGTTTCTTGCTACCCTGCACTCCTTTGGGAGGAAAAAAACGGATGAATAAAATAAACTAGGTCCCCAGTTACCTAACAGTTCAGTTTAAATGTAAACAGAGTCCCTTGGCATGATGAATTCTGGTCAAGATACAAGTTCTATAAATATGAGAAAGCATGGATAGCTCAGTTGGTTAGAGCGTGGTGCTGATAATTCCAAAGTTGCAGGTTCCATCCCTGTATGGGACAGCTGCGTATTCCTGCATTGCTAGATGATCCTCAGGGTCCCATCCAACTCTGATTCTATGATACTCAGTACACCCAGAGGCATAGCTAGGCTCCCTTGCGCCCTTGGCCGGGAGCTGCCTTTGCACCCCTCCCTGTCCCTGGCACCCTTGACAACTCCAAGTCAGGGTAGAGAGATGCATATTTTTGCACCCCCTTGGGCCTGCATCCTTGGCAGGGTCCAACCTGACCAACCCCTAGGATGGAGCAACATCAACAATTGCCTATGCAAAACCACTGAGGTTTTGAGAACATACCGTTCAAGTATTTGCAGAGTCTTAAGAGCGGTTGGGACTTCCCAAAGGGCATGCTTATAAATCTAAGATGGGCTGGCTCCTCCCTTGGCAGTTGAAATATACTCGGAGTCGAGTGTGGATTTCATGCTCTTTATTCAGCTCATAGTAGCGAGGAATGGAAGTTCCCCCAAAACGTCTGCTTTATATACATTATTTACACAATGGGCCCCACGTGATTGGCTAATTCAGGGATTCTCCTGTAGGCCAATCAGGGTGCGGATTCACTTCCACCTGGAGCTGGATTGGGTGGCTCCTGCGGACCAATCAGACTGCTGCATTCTGGATCCTATTGTTCTAGGACCAATCAGACTGCTGCATTTTGGATCCTGTTCAACTCAGTAGATAACAGCAGTTCACCTTGTTTTTTAAACAAAAGGCAGATCCAAGTCCTACCTTGGAGAGGAGGTAGCAGAGGGCCCTGGCAGAATGTCCCTCAGTAGCAAACAGCATACTACAGGCCCTTTTCAGACAATGAATTATGGTGCTGCATTACAGGCCCCACAATTTCCCTGGTGGGGATTCCTGGTGGGAACTGCTGCCATGGGGTGGTCCATTAGGACCCTTCGACCATGGGCTTCCCCTCCTGCTTCAGGTAAGGGAGAGAGTTGGCAGAGGGCAGGTTGCGCTCCAAGCACAAATGAGGAGAGAGGCTGTTTGAGGTAATAATAATAATAAAAAATTTTATTTATACCCCGCCCTCCCCAGCCAAGACCGGGCTCAGGGCGGCTAACACCAGGTATAAAAACAATTGATTAAAATACAACTTAAAAACAAGATTAAAATACAACATTAAGATGCAGCCTCATTTCAGAAGAAACTCAAATAAAAAACTTTGGGGGGATGAAAACGTCAAATCTTCACCAAGGCCAACTATCCAGACTGGTCCTACGTGGGCCAGAAAAAAGCCGGGAGGCGTTCCATCACAGAAGGAGAAAGGAAAAAGGAAAGAGGGGGAGGGGATCAAGTTGATTCCAAGCCAAAGGCCAGGTGGAACAACTCGGTCTTACAGGCCCTGCAGAAAGAAATCAGATCTCGCAGGGCCCTGGTCTCGTGAGACAGAGCGTTCCACCAAGCCGGAGCCAGAGTTGAAAAGATCCTGGCTCTGGTTAAGGCTAATCTAACTTCCTTAGGGCCCGGGACCTCTAGGGTGTTGCTATTTATGGACCTTAGGTCCTCCGCAGGGCATACCAGGAGAGGCGGTCCCATAGGTACAAGGGTCCTAGGCCTGTCCAATTCACTTGTGCCCAGTCATTGCAACTGAAGCAGGTCCAGCTTTCCTGTTTCAAATTCTCACCACCTTCTACAGTGCAAAAGGCACAAGACTCTGGTTTTACGACCAGTTTAGCAGACTGGGAGTCCATCTGTTTCAGGACTGGTGTTCAAAGAAGGCAAAGCCAAGCTCACCTACAAGGAGACACGGCAACCAGTTTCCAGTTTGGTACGTACCTGATCTGGAGAGGCTGCTTTCTTCCGCTGCCATGGAAAGAGAGCCCAGCCGGTGGCAGGAGGAAGAGAGAGAGAAAAAGAAAAAAGAAAGAGGGTGTCATTAATTTGCCTGTTCCTAGTCCTGTTTCATATGTTGCTTGAAAAGAGCCCTTCAGAGCTGCTCAAAACATTCCATAGCAACCACCTCCATGCTTTGCTGTTGCATTTCTTTGACTTTCATTAGCTACATTTCCCTTTCAACCCTAAAAATAACGATAAAAGTAATAATATATCCTCTCTTTCAATTGCAACCACACTTGTCCCCTTGTCCACGGGTAGAGCAACCCTACTTTCTAGCTGTTTTTGTCCTTCATTTTTCTCCATAAAGTAACATTAATCAAACGTATTAAAAGTAATACCTTTACTGAACCAATTTAGGAATGATTAAGAGTATGCACTCCTTTCAGCCTTCACAGAACTATTCATTAGGCAGAATGGAAAAGATTAGATTAGACAAGTCAACCAGCTCCCTCTCTTATCTACTTGAAAGCCGCCTCGCTTTTCACTAGCTGATGAAGAGTTTCATGAACCCATAGAACTCTGCAGATTCCCACAGCGGCCTTAGCTGACCCAAGAAACAATTTCATTCTATCTCAAGTTTTGGGACAACCAAGGCCGTCTGCAAAGGACAATCCATGTCTAACATATTCTGTTTAAACCAGTGTTTCCCAACCTTTGGTCTCCAGCTGTTTTTGGACTACAACTCCCATCATCCCTAGCTAGCAAGACCAGTGGTCAGGGATGATGGGAACTGTAGTCCAAAAACAGCTGGAGACCAAAGGTTGGGAAATACTGGTTTAAACCACCCAGCGTCCAAGAGGGCCAGGTTCCCAAAGAGCACACTGGCTGGCTGTTTCTCTTTAAATTATCAGCATTATCAAAAAACCACCACCACAACAGTGGACTAGAAAAAGTCTCAATGCATGAAGATATATACAGGATTCTATACTTAAACAAAAGAGAAGTAACGTCAATTTCTTGCAGTCTCTCTGAGACACCGAAACCCACCTCACTGGCTGCTGATCATGTGTGATTTACTGCAACTGGTCCTTATAATGTGCAGTGGTACCTCAGGTTGCGAACGGATCCATTCCGGAGCCCCATTCGCAACATGAGCAGAACGCAACCTGCGTCTGGCGATTCGCCGTTTCTGCACATGCGTGCGACATCATTTTGAGCGTCTGCACATGCGCGAGCAGCGAAACCCAGAAGTAACCCTTTCCGGTACTTCTGGGTCTCCGCAGGATGCAACCTGAAAAGACGTAACCTGAACCGAACGTAACAAGAGGTATGACTGTAGTGATGGAGACCCATTAATAAACCCCAGCGAACAACTGCTCTCATTCCCCGATGCTGAAGCTGACCCATGACCATTAGAAGCCTCGCCCCACATTTTAGCTCCAAGGCCTTCAAAACCACCCGCTTACCTCGGGCTGTCTTGCAGATGACTCCCATGGTGACGTTGGAGCAGGAGCCCAAGTGCCACACCCCATTGCTGCTCTGGATCCAGTAGCAGCTGTTTTGGCTGAGCATGCTCGGTCCCGTGTCATCCTGCCCCCAGTTAGAATAGTTCACCGCCATGTTGTCATGCCAGACAAGTGTGCCCCCTGCACAGGAAGGAGAAACATGCTGTGGGGTGGCAGAAGAGGGAGAGAGAGAGAGGGAGAGGGAGGGAGCACCACTGCTGGACGGCAGAAAAGGATGAAAAAATCCTTTTCTGAAAGAGGAAACAAGTTCCATGGATTACAGTGTAGTCTGCTGGGCAAAAATGGCTGGGTATAAGCCACCTAAAGGGACGTGGGTGGTGCTGTGGTCTAAACCACTGAGCCTCTCGGGCTTGCCGATCAGAAGGTCGGCAGTTCGAATCTCTGCGACAGAGTGAGGTCCCGTTGCTCGGTCCCTGCTCCTGCCAACCTAGCAGTTCAAAAGCACGCCCAAAAGTGCAAGTAGATAAATAGGTATCGCTCCAGCGGGAAGGTAAACGGTGTTTCTGTGCGCTGCTCTGGTTTTGGTGTTCCGTTGTGCCAGAAGCGGCTTAGTCCTGCTGGCCACATGACCTGGAAAGCTGTCTGCGGACAAACGCCATCTCCCTCAGCTGGTAAAGTGAGATGAGTGCCGCAACCCCTGAGTTGTCTTCAACTGGACTTAACTGTCAGGGGTCCTTTACCTTTTTTATAAGCCACCTATCTATGTTTAGAAATGCTTTTAAATAAATATGATTGCACATTTCCCCCATTTATCACTGCTTCCATTTCCCTCTCCTCTCCTCCTGCCGTTCCCCCTGGGTGCAGATTATAGACTTTAAATGTCCTTTTATGCATAGGAATCAAACTAGCCAAGATCCATATGTGGGGTAACTGATAAACTGGACTGCTCCTCAGTCTCAGTCAGGCATAGGCAAACTTGGCCCTCCAGATGTTTTGGGACTACAACTCCCATCATCCCTAGCTAACAGGACCAGTGGTCAGGGATGATGGGAATTATAGTCTCAAAACATCTGGAGGGCCGAGTTTGCCTATGCCTTGTCTCAGTTCATGTATTAACGCCACCCTTCAGGTATCGCCCCAAACTCTCCCTCCTCACTGCTCTTCATTTCCTATGACGATAACATGCTGTTAACTACGTACCAATCAATCAATCAATCAATCAATCAATCAATCAATCAAGACATTGTCAGCCTTACCTTTGGGGTTAAAGGCCATCCCCAGCCAAGCTCCTTTGGATTGGCTCTCATAAGCCTGAAGATGCTCCCACACGAATAGGTTCTCGATCTCGTCTAGGATGGACAGCACTGTACCTCCAACTGTGGGGGAAGCGGGAGATGATGGAACAGGAGAAGAAACAGATGCACAAGCCTGAAAGTTTTACTGGGCAAGAAGAGTACAGCCGAGAGGCTCTCGCACTGTGCATTTTCTGAACGACACCCTCGTCCACATGAAGGAAGCTCAAATTTTGTCACCAGAATAAAAAAAAGATATGCAAATTAAGCACCCCTTTTCATATATTCATTTGATCTGTAAGGTGAGCCAATATTACTGTCCCTCATGTTGGGAGAAAGGATGCTGTTTCTGTGAGAGGCGGGATTTGATGCAGGTAATTCTTATTCATTCCTCAATCTCTTATACATTGTGGACAAACTTCCCATGAAAAGCTTGCCAAAAACACTCATATTCAGGATACTGAGTTTGGTTGACAGAATCACAGGTGCCTGCATGTTATGTGCCTGAAGGCCGCAAAAGTTTTCCCTACATAGCTCCTGTAGCAAAACCTTCTAACCAAAAAGGACCCTTAAATGGGCAGAATAATCCCTGCCCCAGTAAAAGCTCTTCTGATTGCCTTATTGCCAAACAACTGCACTTTGTTTGCTCTCCCCTCGAGCACTGGCTCTGCAGGAGAAAGAAAAGGGAAAAAACGACAGTCTACAGACTCTTAGAGTTAGCAGTTCTCTGACTTTCTCGGGAGAAAGGTGCCAGGGCTTTAGAAGAGAATGTCTGCAGCAACTGGGATTTCTACAGAAACGCATCGCCAACAGCGTGTGCACACCGTTCTGTACTAAAACAGGCACAAAGTAGGGGTGAGCAGATTCCTTCAGTTCTGGTATTTGGTTATTACTCTGATGTTCCATTGTTGTCGTGTGTTGTTGTCCGGGAATTGTTTGTGTGTGCTAAATATAAAGAGATGAGTGCATTAATGACTTTGCTTTCTAAAAATTATTGTCCCACCTACAAGAACTTCTCAACAGTCCCAAGTGGAGGAATAGGCAGGTAGATGCCACTGAAAAAAACCTCCAGCTATGCACTTCCAAGACAGATGCTGGCGTGTGCTTTCGGCACAAGGAAGGAGGAAAGAAACCAAACACAAAGAAAAAAGCCAGAGCAAAAGAAAACATGACTTTGCGCCGGAAGCCATGTTCTAGGGCATGAGAAGTGGAGCATGGTTGTTCCCTGTGAACTTCTTAGAAGCGCTTTACCTTTCTCACATCTCTTCTTAGCTTCTTTCTGGCCCAGCACGACTTCCATGTGGAAGGCATAGCAGTGATTCCGGAAGGGGATCCAGGAAGAATCCTCCACAGATTTCGGGCAGCTCCCATTGTACCTCCACTTGTGCGGGGGAAGGGCCCCTGAAAGGGATGAGCTGGTTAGAAGGAATGTCTGGGCCTTTTCTCCATTCAGGCTCAGGGCTGACTAGAGGATCCCCTCCTGCCCCGGCTGAGTTCTCTCCCAAATACAGCACCTGTGCTCATTTTGCAGATGGCCCCTTGAAGCTTGGTGTCACAGCCGGCGGTCCTCCAGGTCCCATCTACATCCATGTATGCGCAACCCACAAGCTGCTGCGGTTCTCCAGCTCGCCAGTTTGTGTAGGAAAGGCTCTCTTCTGTGAACCACGTGTAGCTTCGCCTCCCCTAAAAGCAACCCAGTAAACCAATAAAAGATCTGCCAAGTCGGACCAGACAGAATAAGATGTCTGAGGGGGGAGCTTGTAACTGGGACTGGATGGAGATAAAATCCAAGTGGTCAGGAAGGTGCACTTGTAAGGCTTGTGAAATATTCTGGATTTGTTCGATACCGTGTCCTACACAGGTAGTTCATCTTAAGATGTTTCAGGAGTAGGATCCAGCTCTGAAAGCACCCCTTTTCCAGTGACTCATGCCTTACACTTGGTCCCACCTTGCCACTCTTGGTGTCAGGCCATGGGGAATCCTATCCCTCCCACGATGGCAGCCAAGAAGCTGATACGCAATAAAAGTTCTTACCAAGTAATTTATTCAATAGTCACAGAGAGAGACAAAGGAATGCAGTCTCCCCTAGATCAGTGTTTCCCAACGTTGGGTCTCCAGCTGCTTTTGGACTACAATTCCCATCATCCCTGGCCACTGGTCTTGCTAGTTAGGGATGATGGGAGTTTTAGTCCAAAAACAGCTGGAGACCCAAGGTTGGGAAACACTGCCCTAGATAATGGCATTGCTCCAAGTAAAGTCCCACCCGCTATGTCTCTCCTATTCTACTTCACCCCTGTGTCGACTAATCTGAGCTTTCTGCCTCTGAGCCTTTTTGTTCTTCTACCCTCAATGCTCGTCTGGTCCTGGGAGAGGGGGGTCAGGAATGCTTTCCAAAGACACTGAGTCTGTCAGCTGTCTCTCCCCTGGTGCTGCTGCTTCTACCTGCTGCTCCCCCAATATTTCCCATCTTCTGCCCTCTGCAGCCTCTGAACTGTGACCTTCTGCAAACCACTGTTGTAAATCTATACAATGGTACCTCGAACGGGATGCGTTCCAGAGCCCCGTTCGCATCTAGAGGTAAACGTAACTAGCAACGGCACATCTGCGCGCATCGCTTTTTGCAGCTTCTGCGCATGACATCATTTTGAGTGTCTGTGCATGCGGGTGAAACCCGGAAGTAACGCGCTCCGTTACTTCCGGGTTGCCGCGGAGCTCAACTCGAACGCGCTCAACTCGAAGCGTATTTAACCCGAGGTATGACTGTAGTGTCCTTCTGTTCTCGGAAAGGTTCAGGAGAAGGGAGGGTGCAGTCCCCACCATTCCTCCTCAGTCCAGTCCCTGACACTTGAGCTCCCATCCAGGAGGTGTGTATCGTAGGTCATTTGACCTCTGTAGCTCTGGCTACTGGCTCTAGCGACTGTGCCACTCCCAACTCTGATCCCCACTTGTCCACCAGTACTGGCCCAAGACACTTTGCCACCTGAAGCAGAGCCCAAAAGCCTACTAGGGCCAACAATGGTCTTGCTATACCACTTGGACACTGATGCCTGCCTTCATCTAGTAGCGCTGTCTGAAGCAGAAGCACCACCCCGGCAAACGGCAGGGCCGGCCCTGCTTCCCTTGCTCTTGCCGCTCTGTCTTAGCCAGCCCCCCTGGCTGCCTTACCTCCTCTTTGGACAAGCCAATCCAGAGCGGGGTCTGCAGGCTGCTCACTGCTTGGGTGAGGAAAGCCTGAGTGTACGGCTCCGTCATGCTCGCCAGGCTTGTGTTGAGGCTCTCACACAAGAGCATGGCTTCCTGCCACCTGAGAGGCTTCTGCAGGATGCGGTAAGTGCTGTTGAAGTACGAGAGGGTGGAGTTGGGAACAGGGGGGAAGGTTGCTGGGGAAGGGCTCAGGGCAGGATCTGGGGGTGGGAGAAAGAAAGAGGACCAGAGATCCTTAGAACTGGAATAACCGTAGCTTGCACTTCCATCCCACCCTGCCCCAGAGCCATTAACGTAGCAGTATTGGTTTGATCGCCGAAGAACTGATGCTCTTGAATTATGGTGTTGGAGGAGACTCTTGAGAGTCCCATGGACTGCCAGAAGATCAAACCTCTCCATTCTGAAGGAAATCAGCCCTGAGTGCTCACTGGAAGGACAGATCCTGAAGCTGAGGCTCCAATACTTTGGCTACCTCATGAGAAGAGAAGAATCCCTGGAAAAGACCCTGATGTTGGGAAAGATGGAGGGCACAAGAAGAAGGGGACGACAGAGGACGAGATGGTTGGACAGTGTTCTCGAAGCTACCAGCATGAGTTTGACCAAACTGCGGGAGGCAGTGGAAGACAGGAGTGCCTGGCATGCTCTGGTCCATGGGGTCACAAAGAGTCGGACACGACTAAACGACAACAACATTGGTTTAATTCAAAAGCATACTGGAGCTTTTTGAACAACACTCAAATGTGCTTAATAATAATAATAATAATAATAATAATAATAATAATAATAATTAATGTTTATTTATATCCTGCCCTCCCCAGCCAAAGCCGGGCTCAGAGCGGCTAACAACAATAAAAGTAACACAGCATTCTAAAATCAATTCATTCTAAAATTAATTCAGAATCAAATTAATGGCAACCGTTGGGCTAGAGTTCTATGAGGATTACCAAAGAAGGGGATCAGACTCTGCCTTGGGGAAAGGCCTGGTGGAACAACTCTGTCTTGCAGGCCCTGCGGAAAGACGTCAAGTCCCGCAGGGCCCTAGTCTCTTGTGACAGAGCATCCCACCAGATCGGGGCCACAGCCGAAAAGGCCCTGGCTCTGGTTGAGGCCAGCCTAACCTCCCTGTGGCCCAGGACCTGCAAGATGTTTTTGTTTGAAGACCGTAAGGTCCTCTGTGGGACATACCAGGAGAGGCGGTCCCGTAGGTACGAGGGTCCTAGGCCGTATAGGGCTTTAAAGGTTAAAACCAGCACCTTAAACCTGATCCTGTACTCCGCCAGGAGCCAGGTGTGTTCCCTCCCCGCTCTTTCCACCACCAGCCATTTCTCTTTGCGGGGAGGTCCGAGAAACAGTGGCACCTTGGATAATTGCCAAGGCACATTAATCCTCCCTGTGCCAGGCACAGCTGCAGCCTGCCTGACCCTTCCCACCCCCGGTCCCCGCTTGCATCTTTCCTGCACTCTTACCTTTCCTCCTCTGGCAGATGAAGGCATTTTTCTCCTCCAGGCAATTCCTGTCATCCCAGCGGCCAGTGAACTGGGGCGGGATGCCATGCCAAACCACAGCGCAGTTGGTCTGAGAGAGACAGAGCCAGGAGCATCAGTCAGTCACCTGCGCCCACAGTGGGAAGGCTGTTCACCGCACGCCATCAGCTGGAGCAGCGCGCAAGGCTCCATCCAGTCTTGAGGGTATGCAGTTGCAAAATACCTTATTTTTTGCTCCATAAGACACACTTTTTTCCTCTTAAAAACTAAGGGGAAATGTCTGTGCGTCTTATGGAGCGAATGTGTGGTCCCTGGGGCTGGGAGGGGGGGGGACTGGGCTTCCCCCGCCAACCCCGCAAGCTCCGGGAGTGGAAGCAAGGCTGCGAGCAACCTTGCCGCTGCTCCCGGACCTGTTCTGGGGGCTGGGGTTGGTGGAAGCTCAGGCTTCCCCCACCCCAGCCCCGCGGCTAAAAAGGAAGCCAAGACAGCGAGCGGGATCCATCTCGCTCGCTGTCTTGGCTTCTTTGCTCTTTGGGGCTGGGGGGGGGAGCCCAGGCTTCCCCCACAGCCCCGAGAAGCGGACAGGCTGCATGCAGCCTGTCCTCCGCTGCTCTTTGGGGCTGGGGGGGAAAAATAATTTCCCCCCTTGATTTCCCCCTCTAAAAACTAGGTGCGTCTTGTGGTCTGGTGCGTCCTATAGAGCGAAAAATACAGTACCTCCACACGCAACAACCCCTCACAACTGTTGCAAATCTGCAGCTGGCGCAGAACGCCGGCACCCAGTTGAGGACAGACACTAAATATTTCTGCAGAACTCACAGGCAACAAGATGTTTCAGAGGCCTCCAGTATGCCATCAAAGGATACTGTCAGCATCCGTCTGTCTCGGGAGGCAATGGAGTATGCCTCTGAGGGTGAAATCAAACCGCTGCGTTGGCACCTAAATGACCTCCCTAGGGTGCAAGCCTGGGCTGTGTGTATGGAGGTCCTGGGCTGCCTGGATGATCAGACGCCCGCCCCACCGCAGCCTTGCTGGTGTGGCCCAGGGCGATGTTAGAGGAGGAGGGCTGGCCCATTTGGCATCGCAAAGATTGAGACACGACAAGCACTTTGGCTGTTTGTTTTCCCATGCGCCTCACAGCAACAACAAAAAGCCGGCTACTCAAACTGCTTTAAGAAGCTGCTGAGGGCCGCCGAAGGCAGCCTTGAGGGCCACGTGTTGGACCACCCTGATCGAAAAGGTATTGGCATAGGAAACAAAGAGAGGAATAACTTGGTTGGTTAGAGCTATGGTGATGATAATGCCAAGGTTGCAGGTTCGGTCTCCGGATGGGACAGCTGCATATTCCTGCAATGCTAGATGATGCTCAGGGTCCCTTTCCAATTCTACAATTCTATGAAACACACAGTAAAGGTAAAGGTAAAGGGACCCCTGACCATAAGGTCCAGTCGCGGATGACTCTGGGGTTGCGGCGCTCATTTCACTTTATTGGCCGAGGGAGCCGGCGTACAGCTTCCGGGTCATGTGGCCAGCATGACTAAGCCGCTTCTGGCGAACCAGAGCAGCGCACTGGTGAAGGAAACGCCGTTTAACTTCCCGCCGGAGCGGTACCTATTTATCTACTTGCACTTTGACGTGCTTTCGAACTGCTAGGTTGGCAGGAGCAGGGACCGAACAATGGGAGCTCACCCCGTTGCGGGGATTCGAACTGCCAACCTTCTGATCGGCAAGTCCTAGGCTTTGTGGTTTAACCCACAGTGCCACCCGCGCCCCTCTATGAAACACACAGCATCCCCACAAAAAGATGAGGCTCGGCAAAGAGATAGCTACAAAACTGGGTGAGGGGGTCCCCCAGGGTTTGGCTCACCGGGTTCTCACTAGCTGTGGATGCCCCGCATCCAGAGGGCTCACCAGGACCCCAGTTCACAAAGCTGACAGGCTCCGCTTCCACCCACTGGAACTCCTTCTTTGCATCCTGGAGGCCGATCCACAGGTCAGAGGTCACATTTGGAAGAAGAGTGGTTATAAAGGCTGTAAGTGGGAAGAAGAGCCCATTACTAGAGGAAGTGAAATGAAGGTGCAAAGCTTTGTTTTCATAGGGACTAGAAGCCTAACAAGCCAGAGTTCAGTTTTGCCATCAAGTGCCTCCCCTAAAAAAAGACGTCGCAGGGCCTCTAACTGCCTCTGAGGTGGGCGAGGGAAAGACAACGCTTATTCAGTGGGTGAGGGAAATACATTCTGTCCTTTCTCAGAGGCACTCTGTTCTCTATTATTCCTTCATATATTACATGGGTAGGCAAACTTAAGGCCCAAGGGCCGGATCCAGCCCAATCGCCTTCTCAATCCAGCCCATGGACGGTCCGGGAATCAGCGTGTTTTTACATGAGTAGAATGTGTGCTTTTATTTAAAATGCATCTCTGGGTTATTTGTGGGGCATAGGAATTTGTTCATTCCCCCCCCCCATATAGTCTGGCCCCCCACAAGGTCTGAGGGACAGTGGACCGGCCCCCTGCTGGAAAAGTTTGCTGATCCCTGATATATTACGATGGACTGTTCTAATTTTCTTGCAACCACTCCAATAATACGGCGATGGTTTTATTTATACCCCGCCCATCTGGCTGGGCTGCTCCAGCCACTCTGGGCAGCTTCCAGCACATATAAAAACGTAACAAAACGTCAAACATTAAAAACTTCCTGATACAGGACTGCCTTCAGACGTCTTCCAAAAGTTCTTTAGTTCTTTATCTCCTTGACATCTGAAGGGAGGGCATTCCACAGGGAGGGCGCCACTGCCGAGAAGGCCCTCAAATCAAGGGTCCATTCCAGTCCAGTGTTCAGAACAATAAGTCCACAGACCACCCTTTCACGTGTTCAGGCAAATGCCTGAATGATCCTTGGGTTTTCTTCGGCTCATGAAGACACTTGCCTGGGCCAAAAGCAGATCAGTTCCCAGAGGCGAGGCGAGGGGAGGCAATGTGTGTGTGTGTGTGCATGCACACACGCACAGTTGTCTTGTGAACAAAAGGCCCTTACCTTGCTCAACGTAATTGGAGATGGTTGCCAGCACGCCCCCCTGAATCTCACACCTTCGCTTCGCCTCTAGCCAGGTCACCTGTTCTTCGTTGTTAATCCTAAAGCACTGTGTTATAAAATTGACAGAAAAGGAGATTTATAAACAGAAGACATTTCAGGCAAGGTACTTCCCCTCCTGTGAAATAATAATAATAATAATGATAATAATAATAATAATAATAATAATAATAATAATAATAATAATAATTTATTTATTTAAAATAATATTTATTCAAATTTTAAAGATTACAAAGATACAAAAAATAGAAGAACAAAAAAAAGAAAAATAAAAAACAGAAAAAATACAAACAATTGATAAAAAAAACAGATCAAACCTTTACATAACTTTATTTCCTTTGCTTATTTCCTTGACCTCCTCACACCTCCCTTTTTTGTATCCTAGTTCAATTAGATGTTTCAGCAAATGCTTTCCAGCTTTGTTTTTATCCTAATAATTATCTTAATATACGGTAATTCTCATCTTTCACCAATTAAAAAAAATCAATTTTAACCTAATCCTTTATATCATTTCTGCTAAAACCACATTACTTCATTCCAACAATTTATTATTTATACCCTGCCCATCTGGCTGGGTTTCCCCAGCCACTCTGGGCGGCTTCCAACAAAATATTAAAATAAAATATTCTATTAAACATTAAAAGCTTCCCTAAACAGGGCTGCCTTCAGATGTCTTCTAAAAGTCTGGTAGTTGTTTTTCTCTTTGACATCTGGTGGGAGGGTGTTCCACAGGGCGGGTGCCACTACTGAGAAGGCCTTCTGCCTGGTTCCGTGTAACTTGGCTTCTCGCAACGAGGGAACCGCCAGAAGGCCCTTGGCACTGGACTTTCACATTTATTTTATTTATTTTCAATTTTATCCCATCCTTTCCTCCCCAAAAGCTCAAGATGGTTCCCCCTCTCTGCAACGATACCATGAAGTAAGAAGGTAAAAAATATCAACGCATTTGAGAGAAGGGGAAATTGAACTACACACAACTGCGCAGACAGACTTGCAATATGAAACAGCTATCTATCTGAAATCTCACTAAGCTAGGCTGATGGACAGTGATCTGAACCCATGTCTCATCAGTCCTAGATGTGACACACAATATACTACCCTCCACACACTCATACGTTCACGAACAGGAGGGGGAAATTAAATGGGTAAGTGGTTTCTGAACCAGGAATGTCCATCAGCCAAACTTCTGCCCTTCTGTATACTCTGCAGGAATTATTTCCACACCACCACCCGTCCAGTTCAAGGGGGGACCTGGCACACAAACATTCCTGGCAGACTCCCCCCCCCCAAGAATGATGGTGCCCGGGGCCAGAGAAAGCACTTCCAAGTACCTTATTGCCGACAGCATGCCAGCCCTGGGCACAGCTGCCAGGAGTAGGCGCCGGCAGGGGTGGCGAGGAGGCTGTGGTAATATTGGTGCGCTTGCAGATGTAAGGCAGAGCGGTGAAACACTTCTGGTCACCCCAGTCCTCTGCAGAAAGAGAGAAAGGAGAAGATATGAGAGCAGATTCTATATTTTGCTTGGTTACAATGGCACTCTCAAAGTAAGAAACAGCAGCCATCTCAAAGTACAGTGCTACCTTGGGTTACATACGCTTCAGGTTACATACGCTTCAGGTTACAGACTCCGCTAACCCAGAAATAGTACCTGGGGTTAAGAACTTTGCTTCAGGATGAGAACAGAAATTGTGCTCCGGCGGCGCAGCGGCAGCAGGAGGCCCCCATTAGCTAAAGTGGTGCTTCAGGTTAAGAACAGTTTCAGGTTAAGAATGGACCTCCGGAACGAATTAAGTACTTAACCTGAAGTACCACTGTAAGAAACAGCAGCCATCACAGCCTGTCCCAACATTTTGTATAAAAAAATTCCAACACAGAAAAACCCCAAACCTGGGTCAGGTTTCTCTTTGGGGCATAACATTCTTTTATCCAGCTGTCCAATTGTTGTTGTTTTTTAAAATGGTGAGTGTTCATGTACAGTGGTACCTTGGTTCTCGAACTAACTCCGTTCCGGGAGTCCGTTCGACTCCCGAAACAGTTCGAAAACCAAGGCGCGGCTTCTGATTGGCTGCAGGAGCTTCCTGCACTCAATCAGAAGCCGCGGAAGCCTCGTCGGATGTTCAGCTTCCAAAAAATGTTCCCAAACCAGATCACTCACTGGTTGCGGTGTTCGGGAGCTGATTTGTTCAGGAGCCAAGCCATTCGGGAACCAAGGTACCACTGTATTATAACTCTAAAGACTTGGCAACTGCTTAAAAACAACATCACAATAATAAGTTAGGAAGCCAGTGATCTTAACATTTCCACTGCCTACCCTATACAGTGGTACCTCGGGTTAAGTACTTAATTTGTTCTGGAGGTCCGTTCTTAACCTGAAACTGTTCTTAACCTGAAGCACCATTTTAGCTAATGGGGACTACTGCTACTGCCGCGCCGCCGGAGCACGATTTCTGTTCTCATCCTGAAGCAAAGTTCTTAACCTGAAGCACTATTTCTGGGTTAGCAGAGTCTGAAACCTGAAGGGTATGTAACCTGAAGCGTATGTAACCCGAGGTACCACTGTACGTTTTCAGGGACATCAGCCAGAAGTTCAGGGTTTGATGGGTGTCTGGAGGGATGGAATATTTTTTAGGAATTATCAGGAGGCTGGTCTGAGCTGATCATAGAGACTGCAAAGGGCAATAGGGGGGAATGTTGATCTGTAAGTTGATTAGGAATATCAAGCCAATGTCTGCGTGCCCATTACCCACCTCGGCTAGCAGTCATGTATACACACTTCCGGTCCTTGGTGGTAGGCCGGGGCTTTCCTGGTGCCCATGAGATGAAGTTCAAGAGAGAGTAATCAGACCACCTGGAGATGGCAAACAACACATTGGGGAGGTTTCCGCATTTTGAACACAAGCAGGAATCTAAGACACACCAAAAAAATGCTTCTAGGACAGAAGACACTTAATAGAGAGACTCACCGAAATCGTCCATCATTCTCATAGGTGCTCAGCCCAATCCACCAGTGCTGCTCCTGTCCCCTTGAAAACTGGCCAAAGGAGGAATAAGAAGAAGAAGAGTTTGGATTTGATATCCCGCCTTTCACTCCCTTTAAGGAGTCTCAAAGCGGCTAACATTCTCCTTTCCCTTCCTCCCCCACAACAAACACTCTTGTGAGGTGAGTGGGGCTGAGAGACTTCAGAGAAGCGTGGCTGGCCCAAGGTCACCCAGCAGCTGCATGTGGAGGAGCGGAGACGCGAACCCGGTTCCCCAGATTACGAGTCTATTGCTCTTAACCACCACACCACACTGGCTCTCAATTATACGCAATAATGTCAAGGGGGAGAACAAAAGACTGTCTGAGCCACCTTGATCTTCGGATTGCCTCCCACCAGGCTCTTTTTGTGTGATGATACCAGCATGGAGTCCCCGCACCTTTTGTTTTTGCCTGCGCATAGCAGTCATTTTGTGCTGGCACCCACTGCCTACCCTACAGAATTGCTGCCTAATCACTGCTGTCCATGCACGGGTGACCATAAGGCTGGATCACTAGGGTGCACATTGTGTGGGGCTGCCCTTGGCCCTGGTCTGGAAACTCCAGCTGGGGCAGAATGCAATGGCTATGGGAACACATGGCTGCCAACACGTGACATGATAGGTTCAAGGTCCTTGTATTGATTTAAGGTAAAGGTAAAGGGACCCCTGACCATTAGGTCCAGTTGTGGCCGACTCTGGGGTTGCGGCGCTCATCTCGCTTTATTGGCCGAGGGAGCCGGCGTACAGCTTCCGGGTCAGCATAACTAAGCCGCTTCTGGAAAACCAGAGCAGCGTACAGAAACACCGTTTACCTTCCCGCCGGAGCGGTATCTATTTATCTACTTGCACTTTGATGTGCTTTTGAACCGCTAGGTTGGCAGGAGCTGGGACCGAACAACAGGAGCTCACCCCGTTGCGGGGATTCGAACCGCCAACCTTCTGATCGGCAAGTCCTAGGCTCTGTGGTTTAACCCACAGTGCCACCCGTGTCCCAGACTTGTCTTGATTTACACAGCACTGAAAAATGTAGGTCCAGGGTACTGCAGGGGACACCCGAACACCTTCTAAAATTATTATTTAAAGCCCTAAATAGCCTCAGCCCTGTATACCTGAAGGAGCATCTCCACCCCCATCGTTCAGCCCCGACACTGAGGTCCACCGCCAAGGGCCTTCTGGCGGTTCCCTTCCTGAGAAAAGTGAGGTTACAGGGAACCAGGCAGAGGGGCCTTCTCGGTAGTGGCGCCCGCCCTGTGGAACGCCCTCAAGGAAATAAACTATCTGACTTATAGAAGACATCTGAAGGCAGCCCTGTTTAGGGAAGTTTTTAATGTCTGATGTTTTACTGTATTTTTAATATTTTGTTGGAAAGCACTTAGAGTGGCTGGGCAAACCCCTCAAGATGGGCGGGGTAAAATTATTATTATTATTATTATTATTTCCCAGCTCAATCACTGAAGTCACCTGTAGCTGTCCCATGAGTTGGTGAGGCTCATCTGATTATCAAACTGATACCAAAACTGATACCAAACTGATTCAGCATGCACCTTCTATGTTAACTGTCCAATGTTTGCTGGGAAGTTTTCTTTGCCGCCCAGCTTACGGAGACTATTAAGTATCCATAATAGCTGATTATCCATTTTAATTTTTATTTCCGTTCTTACTGTATTTAATTATAAAGAGCTTTGAAACTTTTAACTAAATTGTAACAGACAAGTATTTTTATACAGTATATCAAATAAAGAAATGAAGAGCACTTGGAATACAACAATAAAGCTGTGTTTATTGTTCTTGTTATTATTATTATTGGTTATTGCTGTGTGAAACACTAACGGGGGGAAGAAGATCAGAAGCAGCAGCTCACTATGCCTTTGCTGCCATCTTGAAAAAATAATTCTTCAAGCAGGCATTTAACTTGTCTAGTCGGTTATGTTATGCTGCTCTTGTGTGTAGAACAATATACATATATTCGTAAACTAAAAGAAATTTCTTTAAAACCCTTGTAATAGCCCTGTGAGCTTCCACTCTATAAGCTTCCACATAGAGGAGGGAGAAAGGTTGTTTTCTGCTGCTCCAGAGAAGCGGGCACGGAGCAATGGTTCCAAACTACAAGAAAGAAGATTCCACCTAAACATTAGGAAGACCTTCCTGACAGTAAGAGCTGTTCGACAGTGGAATTTGCTGCCAAGGAGTGTGGTGGAGTCTCCTTCTTTGGAGGTCTTTAAGCAGAGGCTTGACAACCATATGTCAGGAGAGCTCTGATGGTGTTTCCTGCTTGGCAGGGGGTTGGACTCAATGGCCCTTGTGGTCTCTTCCAACTCTATGATTCTATGATTCTATAAAAGGTTGAGAGCATGATGCTACCTAACTGCAGAAAGGCCAAAATTTAAAATCCCTTCATTGTTTTCTGTATACAGCTCTCACTTTTGTCTGGGAAGGAAATAGCAAGCACCTGAAGGAATTGGGCCAGAAAGGCTTCGATTCTATAAATTAATAGTAGAAACAATGTACCAAGATTTCAAGACCCTTCTGAGGAGAATTTGCTAAGTGAAAAAAAGAAAGATGGCAACCACTTAATAGTAATTTTAACATATTTTTCCTTCTAGAATGGATTCCCTGACACCCTAATACCCATATTTATACAGCAAAAGCACATTCCTTAGACTTCTGTCAGGGAAAATGTATTAAGATTATTGTAAGTTGGAGTCCATCTTGCATTTCTCACCTAGTAAATTTTCCTTAAATCTTTGGGAAGACCCAATTTAGTCTCCACTAATCATCAATATTCCCTTCCTGCCTGAAGCTCCCTGCCACAACCGGATGGGATTTTAAAAATTGTTTCCTTTTTGCCCAAACCCATTGCCATTCCAGGTGGCTCCCTACCTTCTTCAAGTTCTGACCCAGGAAGTCCAGCTCAGCTTGATTGTGAATTGACACCAGCTCAGCTTGGAACCAAGTGCAGATCCTCTGAGCCTGTACCCAAGTTGAATGATGGTCAAAGAACTTGTACTCAGCATCTTGGTATTTCACCCACTCATTGCTCGCTGTGGAGAAACGGGATGTGTTAAGAGACCCTGGGGAAACTTGGTGCTTTCCAGGTGGAGATTGCTTAAGGCAGCTAATACCACCAAAACCTCGTATTTCCCTTAGATGCCCCCATCAGAAGAGCTGCAACTCTTTCAAGTGTCAACGCAACTATCTAGTCAACCTAATTCTCTTCCAACAGGGACTCAGAAGGCACATTCTATGTTTACTTATGAAGACAGGTTGACCAAACTGTGTAGATTCTAACACAGTACCATGTTTAGGTAAAGGGACCCCTGACCATTAGGTCCGGTCGTGACCGACTCTGGGGTTGCGGTGCTCATGTCGCTTTATTGGCCAAGTGAGCCAGTGTACAGCTTCCGGGTCATGTGGCCAGCATGACTAAGCCGCTTCTGGTGAACTAGAGCAGCGCACAGAAATGCCGTTTACCTTCCCGCGGAAGTGGTACCTATTTATCTACTTGCACTTTGACGTGCTTTTGAACTGCTAGGTTGGCAGGAGCAGCGACTGAGCAACGGGAGCTCACCCCATCGCAGGGATTTGAACCGCCGACCTTCTGATTGGCAAGTCCTAGGCTCTGTGGTTAGCCCACAGCGCCACCCGCATCCCAGTACCATGTTTATTCATTAGGTAAAAAGGTAAAAGGTAAAGGACCCCAGGACATTTAAGTCCAGTCAAAGGCGACTATGGTGTTGCGGCGCTCATCTCGCTTTCAGGCCGAGGGAGTTGGCGTTTGTCCACAGACAGCTTTGTGGGTCATGTGGCCAGCAGGACTAAGCCACTTCTGGTGCAACGGAACACCGTGACAGAAACCAGAGCGCACAGAAACACAGTTTAATTTCCTGCCACAATGGTACCCATTTATCTACTTGCACTGGCGTGCTTTCAAATTGCTAGGTTGGCAGAAGCTGGGACAGAGGTTCTCAAACACCTTGGAACTCAAACGCCTTGGTTCCCAAATGCCAAAAACCAAGAAATAGGTGTTTCAGTTTTCGAATGTTTCTCAGAAGCCAAACAGTCATTGTTTCCGCGGTGCCTGCACCAATCAGAAGCTGCACCTTGGTTTTTGAACATTTCGGAAGTCAAACAGTGCAGGTAAGAAAAAAAATCAATTTTAATTTTTATCATCTACATTACTGTCATATTTAGTTTATAGTACAGTACATTGATTATTGCTTTCATTTTATAGATCAGTGATCTTGTTAGATAGTAAAGTTCATGTTAAATTGCTGTTTTTAAAAGACTGGAACGGATTAATCGGTTTTGCATTACTTTCTATGGGAAAGCGTGCCTTAGTTTTGGAACGCTTTGGTTTAGGAACAGACTTCCAGAGCGGATTAAGTTTGAGAACCAAGGTACCACTGTAATGCTAAATGCCACCTCAACATCCTGGGGTCATGAATGTCATAGGTTAATGATGTGTTACGCAAAGAAGCATTGCTTGTTTTTCTTAAACCTGTTTGGGGAAGTTTTAATGTTTGGTGTTTCATTGTATTTTAGTATTTTGTTGGAAGCCGCCCAGAGTGGCTGGGGGAACCCAGCCAGATGGGCGCAGTATAAATAAAATGACAGTGGTGCCCTGCAAGACGAACGCCTCGCAAGACGGAAAACCCACTAGACGAAAGGGTTTTCCGTTTTGGAGGCGCTTCGCAAAACGAATTTCCCTATGGGCTTGCTTCGCAAGACGAAATGTCTTGCGAGTTCCTGTGGGTTTTTCCCCCTCCCCCCCCTTTTCCTAAGGGGGGAAATCCGCTGATAAGCCGCTTATCAGCTGATCCGCTAAAAGCCGCTAAACCGCTAATAGCCCTAATCCGCTAAGCTGTCAATGGGCTTGCTTCGCAAGACAAAAAAACCGCTATACGAAGAGCCTCACAGAACGGATTAATTTCGTCTTGCGAGGCACCACTGTATTATTATTATTATTATTATTATTCCTATCAGTTTCAAGAACAGGTGCCCCAGGCGTTGAGGCTGGGGAATGAAAGTCTCCCCTATTTGTTTCTGAAAATATTTATAGCCTGCTCTGCATCACACTGATCTCTGAGCAGGGCACACAATTCATTCTGAACGTTTACACAAATATAGCAGGAGCAGGCAAAAGTATAAATCACTGCATCTGACTCAAAATGCAGAGCTGCAAATACCATCATGTTCGGCTGCAGAATTAACAATTCATAAGGACCCCGAGAGAATAACCAGGTCTTAACCTGGCACTGAAAGAAAGCCAAAGTTAGCGCTAGCCAGACCTCATGGGATCTCCGTTTCTCCACATCACTCATGGTTTCGTAAACCTCCATCACATTATGCATGCACAGATACACACACACAGCCCAGTTCCCTTTTTCCGACATCAAAAACATTCTTTTCTTCGGTAAGATAAATAATCAGAAGTCAAGATGGTTCGGTCGCCCTGTTTTCCATACTCCCTCCAGCATAGCTATTCTTTTTCTAGACCTGGATGAAGCTAGGTACATGAGTGCAGGCTTCTTAAACTCATACTTGACCTCTGCAGGCTTATAGCTGAGAGGGATCCAACTCTATTCAGTTAGCTGATGTTTCTGTCGCCTGCTTTTGACATAAGCTTGGTATAACACATAACTCCCTTTCCCAGGGACATAGCCCACATTCCCAACTGCAGACCACACATCATCTCAGCTGAAAGAGCAAGGGGCCGTGCCACATAAGACTGCTGGCAGCAATCTATCAATCCTTGACAAGACCACCTTGCTGAACCTTAATGGCAAAACCTATTTGGTGTTTCGCAACTTTCGGACTAGTTGCGGGACCTTAGCCAGACCTTAGCAGAGCAAACGCAGAATCCACAGAAGCAATTGGTGACTTGGCTGCAGACAGGATAGATGAAGCGGGAACCAGGAACTTGTAGTTAGGTGTTTATTACATACAGTGGACTATTTACAGGAACAGAACATGGATCTTTTGCTAGCTCTCTCTGATACTACTCACAACTCCTACACTGACACAGAACTCTGAACCCCTGAACTCTGAACACATTCCAGTTAGTAGGCCATTAATTATCACTCCCTTGAGAGAGCTTGACCAATCAGGGAGCGGTCTCCATGCCTCTGTTATCACCAGGCAGACTTACTCCTTCAGGTTGCCTTCTGGCTGTCTGCCAAACCTTAATTGACTCTGTGTGAGTAGCTGCATTTACACAGTATCCCAACAAACCTTTCTCAAACTTTTGGGTCCCCAGGTGTTGTTGGACTACAACTCCCATCATCCCTGACCACTGGTCCTGCTAGCTAGGGATGATGGGAGTTGTAGTCCACCTGGGGACCCAAGTTTGAGAAACACTGCTCTAAAAGCACAATGCCAACAGCGCAGTATAACAGAGGCGGGAAGTTGGCACCATGTTTCCTCTAGCTTGCATGCAGCCAGAAAACACACACACACACACACACACACACACACACACACACTTTTTTTGCATCCACAAGTCAAGGAGTACGGGGCGAGCGTGGAGACAGAGCAATCTCTGCACAAAAGAGGCTTTGCCACATGAGATGAGGGGGGCAGAAATATTCACTCACCTTGAACGGTTGTCTCTGGCTCTTTCACATCAGTGCCTATTAAACAACAGCACACGATCAGTAAGTGAGCAAGGGAGATGCGCTGGGCCTGGCCCAGAATTCATTTCAGTTCCTGATTCAGGAAAAAATGCCCCTTCAGGAAAGTAAGATATTCCCCCTATCCTTTCTGTACTGCAATCCCTGTTGGTTATGAAGGAGGAGCAAGCCTCATCCTTTGTTTATTGGAATGCGGCTACTTGCCTTTATACACATTCAACCATGTATCAAAGAAATAATTAAACATTAATTTTTTAAAAAATAGAAAGGGTTAGATTGTGGGGAGAGGGTGGAAGTCAAACACAGACACCAGAAGGAAGACAGAACGTCCCTGAGAGGTTCAGTAATCTTAGTATGAACTAGTGGAGCTGAGAAACTTTGTTATTCTAAAAATATTAACATACCCATTAAGTAGGGACACCAAGTTATCTTGGGAAGATAATCCTATTTGAGGAACTGACAAGAAACAGATGCACTTAATACAACAATCTTTGTACACCTCACACTCACGTAGAAATTTGCCATGCTCAGGACAGCTTATAGCGTTTTTTCAAAACAGTAACATTAGTCATGCAATCAATGGCAGCAAAAATAAACAGCAGTAAAAATGAAAGCAGGCACTGAACCCCAATAAAAAAACCCCAAAGAGGTCAGCCACAAAAGAATCCTCGACCTGGCAGGACAAATGGTATTAAAATTAACTCATAGCACACTGTGGTGACCTATGGAAATATTAAGCTGTAAACAAAACCCTCCTGAAGCCCTGGCAAGGTACTTAACTCCTTCGCTTAATGGACATTATTGAGTTGGCTGAACATTACCTCAAGAATCCTCCTTCAAAATCTCGCGTTTGAAGATACAGTGGTTCCCCGCAAGACAAACGCCTCACAAGACGGAAAACCCGCTAGACGAAAGGGTTTTCCGTTTTGGAGGCGCTTCGCAAAACGAATTTCCCTATGGGCTTGCTTCGCAAGACGAAAATGTCTTGCGAGTTCCTGCGGGGTTCCCCCCCCCCTTTTCCTAAGCCCTAAGCCGCTTATCAGCTGATCCGCTGATAAGCCGCTAAACCGCTAATAGCGCTAATCCACTAAGCTGTCAATGGGCTTGCTTCGCAAGACGAAAAAACCGCTATACGAAGAGCCTCACGGAACGGATTAATTTCATCTTGCGAGGCACCACTGTATGTAGACATGAAAGAGGCGACTGCAAAGTTTTTACTGTGGCTAACTCTTCCCCTCCCTGCCAACCCATCGCCATCCCAGTCACCTTTGGGCAGTTTGCAGATCCAGTCCAGTTGAGCGTCGCACTGAAGCGGCATCCACTGCAAGGATGCCAAGTCCAGCGCTGCACAGTTCCGGATGTCCTCGTCGTCGTGATTGCTGCGGTCAAAGTTATGGTAGGAGAACTGAAGGCAAAAGAAAGATGGGGGAGGGCTAGTTAATGTTTGATGTATTACAGTATTTCAATATTTTTCTGGAAGCCTTCTGCCGGTTCCCTCGTTGCGAGAAGCCAAGTTACAGGGAACCAGGCTGAGGGCCTTCTCAGTAGTGGCACCCACCCTGCGGAACACCCTCCCACCAGATGTCAAAGAGAAAAACAACTACCAGACTTTTAGAAGACATCTGAAGGCAGCCCTGTTTAGGGAAGCTTTTAATGTTTAATAGAATATTTTATTTTAATATTTTGTTGGAAGCCGCCCAGAGTGTCTGGGGAAGCCCAGCCAGATGGGCGGGGTATAAATAAATTATTATTATTATTATTATTATTATTATTATTATTATTATTATTATTAATCCCTTAATGTCATGCTTAGTCAACTGAAGCCTTAGGTCAGGGGCCAGCAAACTTTTTCAGCAGGGGGACCGGTCTACTGTCCCTCAGACTTTGTCGGGGGCGGACTATATTTTTTGGGGGGGAAATGAACGCATTCCTCTGCCCCACAAATAACCCAGAGATACATTTTAAATAAAATCACATTCTACTCATGTAAAAACACACTGATTCCTGGACTGGCTGCGGGCCGGATTTAGAAGGTGATTGGGCCGGATTCGGCCCCCGGGCCTTAGTTTACCTACCCATGCCTTAGGTCACTGGCTCATCCAACTCAGTTGAGTGCAGTGACATGAATACTTTCCTCTCCCCCCCCCCCGCCACCACCAGAAGGAATTCCCACTCCACACTGTGCTCTGCATTATCTCAAATGCATTTCCCTCTACCTCGGCAACAAACAAACATCGAGAGAGGTCTGGGTTTCTTATGGTGGCTCCTTAACAGATGAAGCCTTAATACATTAGTAAAAAGGAGAGCCGTGATTTCCAGCAAACCACCTGACAAAATAACTCTGGTTTGTTTGTTTTTTAACGTTGGAAGTTTGCATTTATTTATTTATTTGCATCTCTAACAAATTCTGTATTGACAAAATATCAACAAAGACAAAGAGAAAAGAATCTCTGAAATAAAGAAGAGGTGACAATTTAGGCATCAATTCAGATACTGTTCTGACAAAGTAACTCTTGGGACTTTTTGTCAGATTCCTATTTCTCCATCAATACACAACTGCTGGTCCTCTTTTCCCTCTAAATAACAGCAGAGGCATTCTATTTTACTTACTTATCTGCTGACAGGAGTACTTTGTTAAAACACACACACACACACAAACATGCAAATCTCTGTTCCTGGTGCCTTTTGAATAGGTTGGAGTTCTTGTTATTAAACATACCAAGAAAAAAAGCACACCAAGAACTCAGGCCAATGTAAGTTTCTTACATTGACAAACTGGAACGTGTCCAGAGGAGGGCAACCAAAATGGTCAAAGGCCTGGAAACGATGCCTTATGAGGAACGGCTAAGGGAGCTGGGCATGTTTAGCCTGGAGAAGAGGAGGTTAAGGGGTGATATGATAGCCATGTTCAAATATATAAAAGGATGTCACATAGAGGAGGGAGAAAGGTTGTTTTCTGCTGCTCCAGAGAAGCGGACACGGAGCAATGGTTCCAAACTACAAGAAAAAAATATTCCACCTAAACATTAGGAAGAACTTCCTGACAGTAAGAGCTGTTTGACAGTGGAATTTGCTGCCAAGGAGTGTGGTGGAGTCTCCTTCTTTGGAGGTCTTTAAGCAGAGGCTTGACAATCATATGTCAGGAGTGCTCTGATGGTGTTTCCTGCTTGGCAGGGGGTTGGACTCGATGGCCCTTGTGGTCTCTTCCAACTCTATGATTCTATGATTCTAAGTTTCAATAGTGGGAGTGGTCCCTACTCACAAGTCAATACTCAGTAGTAACAAAAACTAATCCATTCGAAAGTATGTATTCTGACAAGAATTACAAACTCAAATAAAGATTACAAATTCTAACAAAGATTACAAACTCATAAAGCTATGTATAACACAATAATTCGTTACAAAGATTTTCTCTTTTTCACTCGACAATAATGTTCCTTATAATTTATCAGCTTGCAGATGGAGACTCAGTTTCAATCATAGAGTAGAACTCAAAAGTCAATTATGGATTAAAAGCCAGGACAGGGCCCTGTTTCGATGTATTCACCTTCATCAGCTGGAAGTATCAAACGTTACATGAAAATACATTTAGATTCTAAATTATCATAAATTATAAAACAATCCTAAATTATAAAACAGTATAATTTATACTGCAGTACAGTGGTGCCTCGCAAGACGAAAATAATTCGTTCCGCGAGTCTCTTCGTCTTGCGGTTTTTTCGTCTTGCGAAGCAACCCTATTAGCCGATTAGCGGATTAGCGCTATTAGCGGCTTAGTGGCTATTAAAGGCTTAGCGGCTTAGTGGCTAAGAGGCTATTAGGGGCTTAGCGGCTTAGAAAAAGGGGGGGAAAGGGACTTCTGCGGACTTGGTGACTCGGCGGGCACCTTAAGCGCCCTCCCCGACCCACGAAGAGCCTTTTTAAAGGCTACGGAGAGGGTACGGAGAGTGGCGTGGTGCTGTGAGTAGACCACTACTTCAGTGGAGCGAAGCCGCGAACCATGGCCAGAGAGCGCTGACTTTTTCCCCCAAATTTGGACTGGAAAACAAACAACCCGTGAGTAGAATGGAATTTGGACTTTAAAATTTTTACCTTTGAATTCGGCACGACCGGGGGATGTGCTAAAGGGAAGTCCGCACCCCCCCTACATACAAACGATCTAAAGCAAGGATCGGAGAACTAAGGTGGAGAGATCATTTTTTTTTTTGGTGTCAGATAAAAGATAATTTCCATGAATTTGACAGAAGAAGTCTTTGTGCTGGAGAGTAAGAGAGGAATTTTAGAAGTTTTTGTGTAAACCCCCCCCCCCCCCGGACCCGGGAGCGTCCTGTGCGTGAGCCTGAGGAAAAGGAATAAGGAGTTTGACAGCTGTCAAAGGAGCTGTCAAACGGGCGGTTAAAGTTAAGAATTTTATTACTTAATATCTCTCTGGACTAAAGGTGTTACATTTGAATTGAGGTGGTTGGAAACAAAGTAGTATTAAACAACAAAGTAACGGATTGTTGGAAAAGGACTATTAAGCAACTGGAATCCCCCTAGGGGGAACCAGAGACATTACAATGGCTGCAGAGGGAAAATTACTGGCAGAGATAGAAAGAATGTTTTTTCTCGTGGGAATTTTGCAAGAGCAGAGCATGGCTATGAACAAAGAACTTATGACCTTGAATTCTAAAACAAGCAACTCTGCTGAATGCATAAAGGACTTGACTGATAAAAAATCTGCAGCTGAACCAGAAGAGACATTTTTGGAACTGGTGGAGAGGGAAGAAGGAGTGGAGAAAGTACAGGTGGAAAATACCAACCAGAAGCCTATATTGTCAGAAAATAAAGAAGAAGATCTTTGGATTACAAATCTGCGAAAGATGAGAAAGATGAAGGAGGAAGCCCCTGGAGTACTTGGAATACTGGAATTTAAAAGAGTAAAGAAATATGATTGGGACTTTGAGTATGGGAGATCAGCTGACCTTTTGCAGCAACTGCTTTTAAGCATTTTGGATGGAAGAAAATTTGATGTGATTGTGACAGAACTCCTTCGAGACCTGAGGACCAACAAAAAGGGTTACCAACAAAACAAAACCGGCAGAGAGAGACTGACAGAGATTTGAAGGCCTCGGGTGTGAGGAATCCGGGCTAGGAACTGTTTTTGTGGACATTTGCTTGGGAAGGGATGGAAACCGGGGTAGGGAGGGAGGGGAGAACAGAATTTCCAAATTTTATGATTTTTGTGTTTGGCCATTATGACCTATAATTAATATAAAAAGGGAGAAATTCGTGGAAGGGAATTTAGGTCGACCTTAGAAAAAGGATTTAATGTTTATAAGAGAATTGGATAAGTAAAATGTGGCCAAGTAAAAAGAGCTAAGCCTAAAAATAATAACAATATGTTAAGGACGAGGGACAAGAACTTGCTGAGCTAATTATTGGAACTGGGATGTATGAAGAGGGGGTGGGGGGAAGTCAGGGAAAGGGGGTAAAGAAAGTAAGGATATGAAATTATACATGTTTTGTCTTTGTCTTTTTGTGTGTGTGTGGTGTCTTTATAAAATGTAAAAACCCAATAAAAATTTAAAAAAAGAAAAGAAAAAGGGGGGGGAGCAAAAAAACTCGCAAGACTCGCAAGATTCGCAAGACGTTTTCGTCTTGCGAAGCAAGTCCATAGGGAAATACGTCTTGCGAAGCACCTCGAAAAACGGAAAACCCTTTCGTTTAGCGGGTTTTTCGTCTTGCGAGGCATTCGTCTTGCGGGGCACCACTGTATAATGGATCACACAGTGATCCATGCAACAATCACCTCCAGGCTTGACTACTGTAATTCGCTCTACACAGGGCTGCCCTTGAAGCTGTCCCAGAAACTCCAGCGGGTGCAGAATGCTGCAGCGAGGCTCCTCACGGGGTCTCTGCCATGGGAGCATATTCACCCAGTGCTTTTCCAGCTGCACTGGCTCCCAGTGGAGTACAGGGTCAGATTTAAGATGCACGGAAGACCTTAAATTGCAACACCCTAGTGGTCCTGGGGCCTAAGGAAGTTAAATTGGCTTCAACCAGAGCCAGGGCCTTTTCAACTCTGGCTCCGGCCTGGTGGAACGCTCTGCCTCATGAGACCAGGGCCCTGCAGGATCTGATTTCTTTCCGCAGGGCCTGTAAGACAGAGTTGTTCCGCCTGGCATTTGGCTTGGAGCCAATTTGATTCCCTCCCTCTCTTTCTTTTTTCTTTTCCTTTCTCCTCCTGCGATGAGGCTACATTTTAATATTTTAATGTTTCAATATTTTAATATTTTAATTTTGTTTTTAAGTTGTAATCATTCAACTTGTTTTTATTATTGCTTGTTAGCTGCTCTGAGCCCGGCCTTGGCTGGGGAGGGCAGGGCATAAATAAATATTAAGGTAAAGGTAAAGGTACCCCTGCCCGTACAGGGCAGTCTTGACAGACTCTAGGGTTGTGCGCTCATCTCACTCTATAGGCCGGGAGCCAGCGCTGTCCACAGACACTTCCGGGTCACGTGGCCAGCGTGACAAGCTGCATCTGGCGAGCCAGCGCAGCACACGGAACGCCGTTTACCTTCCCACTAGTAAGCGGTCCCTATTTATCTACTTACACCTGGGGGTGCTTTCGAACTGCTAGGTTGGCAGGCGCTGGGACCGAGCGACGGGAGCGCACCCCGCCACAGGGATTCGAACCGCCGACCTTTCGATCGGCAAGTCCTAGGCGTTGAGGCTTTTACCCACAGCGCCACCCGCGTCCCATAATAATAATAATAATAATAATAATAATAATAATTATATACTATTTATACATATATTTATGAAACAAAATAAAAAAATTCCTTCCAGTAGCACCTTAAAGACCAACTGAGTTAGTTCTAGGTATGAGCTTTCGTGTGCATGCACACACGAAAGCTCATACCTAGAACTAACTCAGTTGGTCTTTAAGGTGCTACTGGAAGGAATTTTTTTATTTTGTTTTGACCATGGCAGACCAACACGGCTACCTATCTGTAACTGGAAATATATTTATGAGTTAGTTTTTGTTAACTCTGTTAGAATTTGTAATCTTTATTTGAGTCCTTGGTGTGCTTTTTTTTTTTTAAATAGGTTGAGCAAACCATCATTCACCCCAAGACCATCACTCCATCGCCAGCTCCTCTCAAGTCCCGGGTCCCGGCGATTCAAGCCGATCCAAAACCAATGTTGCTCATGGATTTCAGGTTCTGATGCCCTGGAAGACATCCGAAAAGAAGATGGGTCAGGTAGGGGGTTCAGTTCTTCCATGAATGTAACTGTGCGAAGACTTAATGCTCAACTAAAGCTCCCAAGGTTTGTCCCCCCACCCGCCAACCCCATTTTGCTATATGTGATTTGGCTCAATTGATTCAAGCTGCTTATAGCAGGGTTGGGGCACGCGTGTGCCTCTCCTGATATTGTTGGGACTCCCAACTCCCATCAGCCCAAGCAGTATGGCCAGTTGTCACGGATGATGGGAGTTGTAGTCCTGCAACACCCGGGAGGCGCCAACTTCCCCCTCCATTTTGTAGCCATGGTGACAGCATCTCACGGTTGTGACGGGCCAAGCTAAGTAACTGCCGAGGTTTCGGAATCAAAATGCACAGAGCACCATCTAGGCCCTGTTCAGCTTACCTCTCCCTGAAAAAAATATCAAGGACTGCTGATTAACGATGTGGGAGTTATTTTTTATTGGCAAAACCTGAACCCATCATTTCCACTTCCCCCTTTTAGGAAACAGCCACGCTTCTTCTCAGTTCAGCAGATACCGTATTTTTTGCTCTATAAGACTCACTTTTCCCCTCCTAAAAAGTAAGGGGAAATGTGTGTGCGTCTTATGGAGCGAATGCAGGCTGCGCGGCTATCTCAGGAGCCAGAACAGCAAGAGGGATCGCTGCACAGTGAAAGCAGCGATCCCTCTTGCTGTTCTGGCTTCTGAGATTCAGAGTATTTTTTTTCTTGTTTTCCTCCTCCAAAAACTAGGTTGTGGTCTTTTGGTCTGGTGTGTCTTATAGAGCGAAAAATACGGTACCTCTCACACTTTCCCTATCCCCACCCATTCACAACCACCAGATAAAACATTATGATTCTTCACAAGCTTCAAGAGGAAGCAGAACCTCTTAACTTTTTGTTTCAGCTTCCATCTTCCTATTTTTTTTTTTAAAAAGGTGGGGTTTTAAATGTTGGCTTCAACTGTATCGTCTCTCAAAGCAAGGGACGAGGAGGATGGCTGTCTATCTGTCTATATAAAACGTAATCACACTGTAGGCACGTAAACCGAAACTCGCAAATGCGCTTACATATGAAGGAACATTCAAGTGTGCCTGAGAGCACATGGATATACCGTATTTTTCGCTCTATAGGACACACTTTTCCCCCTCCAAAAATGAAGGGGAAATGTGTGTGCGTCCTAAGGAGCGAATGCAGGCTTGCGGATAGCTGCCTGGAGAGCGAGAGGGGTTGGTGCGCACCGACCCCTCTCGCTCTCCAGGCAGCTATCCGCAAGCCTTCGAGCGCGGCGGGAGTTCCCGCCGGGCTCCGAAGGCTTGCGGATAGCTGCCTGCAGCCTGAAGCCCGGGGAGCGCAGGGCCAACTCCTGCTGCGCTCCCCGGGCTTCAGGCAGCTATCTGCAAGCCTTTGGGCTCCGAAGGCTTGCAGATAGCAGCCTGTTCTGGGGGCTGGGGTCGGGGGAAGCTCAGGCTTCCCCCGCCCCAGCCCCGTGGCTGGGGGGGGGGAATGTTTTTTTTTCTTTATTTCCCCCCCTAAAAACTAGGTGCACCCTATGGTCCGGTGCGCCCTATGGAGCGAAAAATTCGGTATTTGCCAGGGTGTCGCCCAGAAACATACATCTCCTGCTTTTGTAACTCAGTCCTCACCCAAATATCTTGTTGAGCGTGTTGGCTATAAAATGTTCCTCCTCGTAAGTGCCGACGCTCAGGAGTTGTGCTTTCCGATCGCTGCAGAACAAATGGGCCATGATCCAGTTTTTCTTCTCCTGAAGTTTGTCGTAGGTGAACACCTGCCCAAGAAAAAAGGGAGCCGTTTCACAAACCGAACCCGGTCGGTGAGAGCCGCCCCTTCCGAGAACTAAAAGCCCGAACTGCTGTGACAAATATAAATCCAAAACCAATTTGAGCTAATACGATTCATGTGGTGGACGTGTCCTAAGGTGAAAGAATTCTGGGAAAAGATTTATAATGAATTTTTAAAAATGTTGAAAAATACATTTATTAAGAAACCAGAAGCCTTTCTACTTGGAATAACAGGACCGGAAATGCCAAAGAAGGATGTTAGACTGTTTCTGTATGCCACTACAGCAGTAAGACTTTTATTAGCCGAAAATTGGAAATTGCAAGAAATGCCGACAATAGAAGAATGGCAGATGAAGATGATGGATTTTTCGGAAATGGCTGACCTGACTGGGAAGAATCCGCAACCAGAAAGAGGAGGAAACACAAGAAGAATGGAAGAAATTTAAAGAATATTTAGTGAGATATTGTAATATAAGATAATTAAGAAATTTCTAGAAGTAACAGATTAGGGATAGAAAAAGATTAATAATGATTATTATTATGGATTACAATTGGAAGGAAGGATAAGAAGTTTGTAATGAAAGAGGATATTGATGCTATAAATATGAAATTGGGAACTGCTAAATATGTGTTATGATGAAATTCAGATTGGAAGGTGTCGAGGAAGTCTTCTAGCAATGTAAATATACCAGGCAATAAGAGGGGGGGGGGATTCTTCTTTTATCTTTTGTGTTTTTACTGTTGTTAGGTTTTTATGTTGTGTTAAATGTAATGTTTGTTTCTGTGTTTATGTCTGTGTGCTATAAGAGAAAATCAATAATTTTTTTGGAAAAATAAAAGAAAAGAAAAAAGGGAGCCGTTTCACAAACTGATCCCAGTCGGTGAGAGTATTACAAGCCCGAACTGCCGTGACAAATGTTAAATCCAAAACCAATTTGAGCTAATATGATTCACTTTGCATTAAAAGTTTTGAGCACGAATTGGCTGGCTGCCTCCCCTCGTTTTGTACGTACCTTGTAGCAATGCCTCAACTTGGGGCTGGTGACCCATCCCGCTGGACAAGTTCCCGTGAGGCTCGGGGTGGGATGAGGCGAAGGAAGCTCAGGGTTCACCGGAGTCCCCAAATTCTGCCTGCAGATGTATTTGGCCTTGAAACTGGTGCAGTTCTTCACTTCCCATAGTCCCATGGCACTCCCCGTCGCCAAGGCAACACAGCCGCCTTTGTTATAACCTGAAAGCCTCATGGGAAGGGGGAAATAGGCCAGAGAAGAAATTTAAGCCAAAGGAAACGGTTTCCATCTGGCTTGGCGTAATCATGCAATAACCACCAAACTAGATAATGGCTGCGCTCATCATGGTAAGATATAAACCATGGTTTACTGTGCATGAGCAAACCACCCCCCCTTTGCTTCTCCTCACGAATAGGTGGAGGAAACCAGCCACAATCTCTAATTTAACCTTATACCTGAACCAGGGATTATGGTTTGTTTAGCTCCAAACAAACCGCAACAAACCAAGGTTTCTTCTTGTTGTTTCTCTCTCTCTCTCTCTTGAACTTCTTTTCTATTTCTTTTTCTTTATTTCTCTCTTTTTCTTTGTTCATTCCTTTCTCTCTCTCCCCCCCTCTATGTTTTTGTTGTTGTTAGATCAAAGTCTTAGTTTGAACAAAAAAAAAAAAAAAAAAAAAGGAAAAGATATTTGATATTAAGTTTTGTATTTTTCTCTACAAACCTGAATAAAATTTATTCAAAAATGAAAAAGGAAGTGCAGACAATTCGGACAGTCAAGCCAAATTTCTTACTGTGGGAGAAGGCAAAATAAATATTCTTTTTTAAAAGGAAAAAAGGGGGGATGCATAACCCACTGTGATTGCAGAAGAGAGACACATACTAAGTCACTTGAAAGATGTAAACAAACCCTAGGTGCGCGCACACACACACACACACACACAGAGAGAGAGAGAGAGAGAGAGAGATCTATTACCGGGCTGGTTGCGATTCCAGTGGGTGTAGGTGACTTCATCCCCGCTCAACCAACGAAAGGAGCCCGTTTCATTTATGTCCTGTAGAGCTGTCCAGAAATATTCGTCCTCCCAGCCATAAATTAGGCTGCTCACATAGGCCTGTTCAAACCTTGGCCAGGGAGACAAGGGAATGAGTCAGTCGCTTCTTCACCAAATCCACCAATCCATGATCTTTCCTCCAGAGGTTGATAGTCAAATAATAATAATAATAATAATAATAATAATAATAATACAGTGGTACCTCAGGTTAAGAACTTAATTCGTTCCGGAGCTCTGTTCTTAACCTGAAACTGTTCTTAACCTGAGGCACCACTTTAGCTAATGGGACCTCCTGCTGCCGCCGCACCACCGCCGAGTGATTTCTATTCTTATAGAATAAAGCAAAGAATGAAGCAAAGTTCTTAACCCAAGGTACTATTTCTGGGTAACCTGAAGCATCTGTAACCTGAAGTGTCTGTAACCCGAGGTACCACTGTAATAAAGGTAAAGATACCCCTGCCCGTACGGGCCAGTCGTGTCCGACTCTGGGGTTGCGTGCTCATCTCGCTCTAGAGGCCGTGAGCCGGCACCGTCCGAAGACACTTCCGGGTCACGTGGCCAGCATGACGAAGCTGCAGCTGGCGAGCCAGCACCAGCGCAGCACACGGAAACGCCATTTACCGTATTTTTCACACCATAGGACGCACTTTTTCCCTCCTAAAAAGCAAGGGAAAATGTGTGTGCGTCCTATGGAGCGAATGCAGGGGGGAGGCAGGTGGGAAAAGCCCCCAAGAGCCGCACACAAGCTCCGTGCGCTCTTGCGGGCTTTTCCCCAGGATTTTTTTCTTCATTTCCCCCCCTAAAAACTCGGTGCGTCCTATGGTCCAGTGCGCCCTATGGTGCAAAAAATACGGTACCTTCCCGCTATAAAGCGGTCCCTATTTATCTACTTGCACTTAAGAGTGCTTTCGAACTGCTAGGTGGGCAGGAGCTGGGACCGAACGACAGGAGCTCACCCCCGCGGGGATTTGAACCGCCGACCATACGATCAGCAAGTCCTAGGCACTGAGGTTCTACCCACAGTGCCACCCGCGCCCACCACTGTAATAGTAATAATTTATTATTTATACCCCACCCATCTGGCTGGGTTTCCCCAGCCACTCTGGGCAGCTCCCAACAGAACACTAAAAACAGAATAAAAGACCAAACATTAAAAACCTCCTGATACAGGGTTGCCTTCAGATTGCCTAAAAGTCAGATAGTTGTTTATTTCCTTGGCATCTGATGGGAGGGCGCCACTACTGAAAAGGCCCTCTGCCTGGTTCCCTGAAACCTCACTTCTCATAGGGAGGGAACCACCAGAAAGCCCTTGGAGCTGGACCTCAGTGTCCGGGCTAAACAATGGGGGTGGAGACACTCCTTCAGGGATACTGGGCTGAGGCCATTTAGGGCTTTAAAGGTCAGCACCAACACTTTGAATTGTGCTCGGAAACGTACTGGGAGCCAATGTAGGTCTTTCAGGACCGGTGTTATATGGTCTCGGTGGCCGCTCTCAGTCACCAGCCTAGCATCCTGTTGCTTTTTGCCATGTGGCAGCCAGGCAGCATAGCTCCTTCCAAAAATAACCAAGAGATCAAGTGCCTGGCCTAGCCTTCCCCTCTAAGTGTTTGCAACACAATACAGTTTACCTTGGGTTACATACGCTTCAGGTTACAGTGGTGCCTCGCAAGACGAAAAGAATCCGTTCCGCGAGTCTCTTCGTCTTGCGGTTTTTTCGTCTTGCAAAGCAAGCCCATTGATGGCTTAGCGGATTAGTGCTTTTAGCGCCTTAGGGGCTTAGCGGATCAGCTGTTAAGCGGCTTAGCGGATCAGCTGTTAAGCGGCTTAGCGGCTTAGCGGATCAGCAGATAAGCGGCTTAGGGGATCAGCTGTTAAGCGGCTTAGCGGATCAGCTGTTAAGCAGCTTAGCGGCTTAGAAAAAGGGGGGGAAGGAAAAAAAACCTGCAGGAACTCACAAGACATTTTCATCTTGCAAAGCAAGCCCATAGGAAATTCGTTTTGCGAAGCACCTCCAAAACGGAAAACCCTTTCGTCTAGCGGGTTCTCCGTCTTGCAAGGCATTCGTCTTGCGGGGCACCACTGTACATACGCTTCAGGTTACAAACTCCGCTAAGCCAGAAATGGTACCTCAGGTTAAGAACTTTGCTTCCAGATGAGAACAGAAATTGTGCTCCGGCAGAGCAGCAGCAGCAGGAGGCCCCATTAGATAAAGTGGTGCTTCAGGTTAAGAACAGTTTCAGGTTAAGAACGGACCTCCAGAACGAATTAAGTTCTTAACCTGAGGTACCACTGTATCTGAAAACCCATTCCATGATAATCCAATTTCTTTAAATAATAAAAAAGACGTTTGTTGAATCAAAACTCTGGATGGCTTACAACACAACACACACCTGTTGGTGATGGTGACCAGAGTAGACGAATAATCTGTGCACACCTTCCGAGCATCACTGTACGTCACATGGTCGTCTCCCAGCCAATAGCAAGATGGAGTTTGCCATTTCCAACCCTGGGGAAAACGTGACAGAAAAATGTCAACGAAATGTATAAATCTAAATCAAATAAGTGTTGGAACTGTAAAGAGAAAGAAGGTTCTTTCTGTCATATGTGGTGGTCTTGTAGTAAGGTTAAAGCTTACTGGGAAATGATATATGATGAATTGAAAAGGATGTTTAATATAACCTTTGTAAAAAACAACACAGAAGCTTTTCTTTTGGGAATTATAGGGACAGAACTACCTAAACTGTATAGAAACTTATTCATGTATGCGACTACAGCGGCAAGGATGTTACTCGCCCCAAAATGGAAAGAAGCAGAAGTCTCAGCAAAGGAAGAATGGATACAAAAACTCATGGAATACGCAGAAATGGCAAAACTTACCGGGAGAATAAGAAATCAAGACAACAAACTTTTTATAAAAGAATGGAAATGGTTTATTGAATATTTACAGATAAATTGTAAGCAGGTAAGAACACTGGCAGGATTATTGCAATAACCTGCAGTTTTATAAGAGCTTATATTTAAAGTAGATGGATAAATGAGCAAATTAAGTTAATCTGGATATGCAGAAGATAGTAAAAATAAATTTAAGGAACCGCAGAGAGAGGGGGAAGGAAGTCAAGTTCTGAAATGTTTAAATGATTGTAAAATTAGTGAAATGTATAAATCTGAAAAGCATAAAAAATAAAATAAAAAAATAAAATTAAAAAATTAAAAAATAAACAATTGCAAAGAGTAAGGCAATTTCTATTACTTTTGATCTAACCAAAGTGTTACTTTGCTTTGCTAGGTGGTTATAGCTTCATCCAACAAGAGACTTTAGGCTGTACAATACTATCAGGCCGGGAAATCAACATTAGGCAATATCAGGGAGGGAAGGATTAAAATGGCAGTGGCCATTACTCTTCAAAACACCCACAGCAGCTGTCATTGTAGACCCCACGGGGCGTTTCAGTTTTTGTCACTCCTTCCCAGTGCTCTGCTGAGTGCCAAAAAAGAGAAAAAACTTACCATCCTCCCATTCTGGAAAATAAAATCACAAACTCTCTTGCTGTTGTGAACATTTTTAGTATATACTGGTGATGGTGTGAATAAAAAGTCAGCAGCAAATGTCATTCAATATTTTCCCCAAATTTAGATGAAACTAGAGAGAATTCTGTCCTCAGGCGGATTAACTGTATTTCCAATCTTTGTTCATTCACACGATCCATTATTCTATGAGGACGCGTAAGTCAAATTGCTTGATAGTGGTGCCCCGCAAGACGAATGCCTCGCAAGACGGAAAACTCGCTAGACGAAAGAGTTTTCCGTTTTGGAGGTGCTTCGCAAAACGAATTTCCTATGGGCTTGCTTCGCAAGACGAAAATGTCTTGCGAGTTCCTGTGGGTTTTTTTTCCTCCCCCCCCCTTTTTCTAAGCCGCTTATCCGCTTATCCGCTTATCCGCTAAAAGCCGCTAATAGCGCTAATCTGCTAAGCCGTCAATGGGCTTGCTTCGCAAGACGAAAAAACCGCTAGACGAAGAGACTCGCGGAACGGATTCTTTTCGTCTTGCGAGGCACCACTGTAGTTCGCCTCTGAAGATAACCTAATCTTCATCAAGGGAAAGCTCCAGTCGAGTCAAGACTGCAGTATGAGAGTCTTCCAACATTCCAACATATCCTGGCCTGATTCTACTTCCCAGACTGATGTGCAGATCAAAATTTAATTACTCTTCATATTTCATACAACTCCCAATTTTGCTATGTAGCTCTCAGCTCAAAAACCATTCCAAAAATATGATGAAAAATTCATAGGGCGGCCTAAAATACGTTTAAGATAAAGGTAAAGGGACCCCTGACCATTAGGTCCAGTCATGGATGACTCTGGGGTTGCGGTGCTCATCTCGCTTTATTGGCCGAGGGAGCCGGTGTACAGCTTCCGGGTCATGTGGCCAGCATGACTTAAGCCGCTTCTGGCAAACCAGAGCAGCACACGGAAACGCTGTTTACCTTCCCGCTGGAGCGGTACCTATTTATCTACTTGCACTTTAATGTGCTTTTGAACTGTTTTAATACATTTAGAAATGCATAAATGCTAAAAAAAAGTTTATGTAAATATGATTTTCATATGGATTTTTCTATATAAAAAAGTAAACTCACAGATCAATGTAGAATTTGGAGAGACCCAACATATGAAAGATCATATGTAAAAATGAGAAAGATTTGGGCATTCCATCCCTCCATACTTATGACATGGCTTCATTGAACAAACCAACATTGTCCCTGAATGATGAGTCGACATTGCAAATTGGAAAAGAGTCACACACTTTCTATGTACAGTCGTACCTTGGTTTTTGAACAGCTTAGTTCTCGAATGTTTTGGCTCCCAAACGCCGCAAACCCAGAAGTGACTGTTCTGGTTTGCGAACGTTTTTTGGAACCCAAACATCCAAGGGGGCTTCCGATTGGCTGGAGCTTCCTGCATCCAATCAGAAGCTGTGCTTTGCTTTCCGAACGTTTTGGAAGTCAAACAGACTTCTGGAATGGACTCCATTCAACTTCCAAGGTACGACTGTGTTATGTACTGAGTTGAATAGTATCCAAAATGCAGCAGTCTGATTGGTCCTAGAACAATAGGATTCAGAATGAAGCAGTCTGATTGGTCCTAGAACAACGCAGCAGTATGATTGGTCCACAGGAGCCACCCAATCCAACTCCAGATGGAAGTGAATCCACAACCTGATTGGCCTACAGGAGAATCCCGGAATTAGCCAATCACTTGCAGCCCATTGTGTAAATAATGTATATAAAGCAGATACTTTGGGGGGGGGGACTTTCATTCCTCCTCACCACTATGAGCTGAATAAAGAGCATGAAATCCACTCTCGACTCCGAGTATATTTCAGACAGTATTTCTGTTCCCTCCTTGCTTAGAGTCATCCACATGATCATTTGAACCCGTGTTCGAAACAGTACTTTGTTAAGCCCACCATCAAGGCTTAGCAAGGCAAGCCACTTGCCACCTGCTGCTGCAAGCTGTGTGTGGGCCAGCTTTCGGCAGCCCATCTCACTGACTGCTTTTTAAAGGGGAAAGAAGTATTATCCGTTCAAGCTTAGCTCAGCACATTGCTAATGGTGGCTGCATGCTTGTGGTGGTGGAGATGAAATTCAACGCAGTTTAATTAAGAGGCCACAACTACCAAGTATGCAAACCTAAGCTCTCAACTAAGGAGGGCAGGCATTTGTCACAATCACTGTTTATTTTACCATCCCAAGAGAAAATATCAAATAGTCACACCGTATATCAAAAGCACCCTTGGCTGCAGTCCTAAGCACGCTGACCGCTTACTGTAAAAAAATAATAATACTCACATCCACCCCACTCTTTTCAAAACAGAAACTGGAGCATCTTATAATGCAGGATAAAAACTACAGCAATAAAAGCACAACCAACAATGAAAGCAAAGAACCCCAACATAGTGGAAATAAAAAACTGTTCATTATTAAAACTAAGCACCAGGGCACCACAAGCGAGAATAAAATCCTCAACACTGAAGTGTATATATAAATTTAGCAAATAAATAAAATAACTAGAAAGGGCCTTTTCTGTAGTGGCCCCCTATTTGTGCAATGCTTTCCCCAGGGAGGTTTGCCTGGTACCTTCACTTTATATTTTTCAACCAGGCCTTTGGCTGATTAATAGTCTACAGCCTTTTAAATGTTCCTGTGAGAAGGTGGGGTTATCGTTTTTGTTGTTTTGGTTTAATTATTTACCTGTGTTTTTTATCTTTGTGAACCGCCCTGAGATCTTTTGATAAAGGGTGGCAATCAAACAAACACTGAGGTCCAGCTCCGAGAGCCTTCTGGCAGTTCCCTCACTGCGAGAAGTGAGGTTACAGGGAACCAGGTGGAGGGCCTTCTCGGTAGTGGCACCCGCCCTGTGGAACACCCTCCCAACAGATGTCAAGGCAATAAGCAACCATTTTACTTTTAGAAGAAATCTGAAGGCAGCCCTGTTTAGGGAAGTTTTTTTTAATGTTTAATGCTGTATTTTGTTTTTAATATTTGGTTGAAAGCCACCCAGAGTGGCTGGGGAAACCCAGCCAGATGGGTGGGGTATAAATAATAAATTATTATTATTATAAACAAACAAACAAATGTGGAAGAAGGGCAACCAAGGCAGCAAATTCCTCTCCCATCCCTCACTGGCATGTAGGATGCGCTTTCTGAGAAATGGGCCCTATGGCTTCACAGTCCCTTCCCATCCCACCCAAAGAAGACCCACTGAATTTAATGGGTGCAAGTTACGCATGTCAATTAACTTCAATGGAACTGCTTGAGAGCCAGTGTGGTGGAGTGGTTAAGAGCGGTAGTCTCGTAATCTGGGGAACCAGGTTCGCGTCTCCGCTCCTCCACATGCAGCTGCTGGGTGACCTTGGGCCAGTCACACTTCTCTGAAGTCTCTCAGCCCCACTCACCTCACAGAGTGTTTGTTGTGGGGGAGGAAGGGAAAGGAGAGTGTTAGCCGCTTTGAGACTCCTTAAAGGGAGTGAAAGGCGGGATATCAAATCCAAACTCTTCTTCTTCTTCTTGGAGCAGAATTAGCACTGGATGCAACCCTTTGGATTTCTGTAGCATCCTTTTTACGGGAAAGAAAGGAAGTGACTACTTGCATACCTGTCAACTTACAGATTTGAAAATAAGGGATCAGCAGCCAAAATAAGGGATCAACAATTACTTTGATAAAATACATATTTTGTTGCGTGCATATGGCTTTAGATACCTATTAGGTCCATAAATTACCATATAGCATATATTCAACACAAAAAAAGCAACAATTTGTTGTTGACAAAGCACAGCTGGACATAGAAAGGACTCCATTACCTTCAGTAGCTTATTTAAGGGACATCATCAATAAGGGACAGCAACGGGACATGGCGCTGGGATAAGGGACTGTCCCGCCAAATAAGGGACGCTTGACAGCTATGGACTACTTGTGTGGACTTGGCCTGTGTGTCATGGGTGGTGGGGTCTCCATTATTGGTGTCTGCCCTCTCCACCTAGGTTGGCTCTGGCTTAGTTTTCAAGGTCACAGCACAAGGAGAAGACGTTGCAGAGTTTAGAAAGGAAGAAGGAAAACACATCAAAGCCGCTTGAAATCCCCACACCCTAACCCAAGCTACCAATGCCCAGAAGAGTCTAAGAAGGGGAAGCGAACTCTCTTCCTTCGGCACGAGAAAAAAGGAAAAAGGGAAGAAGTTCAAACCCCACCGCAGAGCGCTTTCATAGCTCTGGTTTGTTGATGTTGGAGCCTCTCCTAAGCTGGGAGCACAATAGGCAGCTCAAATTGGTCAGGCAGATGGAGGGGGAATCGTTCAGAGATCCGAAAAAGCTCCTTTTGAAGGCAACCACAGGGCTCGCCACTATCAACATGCAGCGTGGGAGAAGCCTTCGGAAGGAGGCGGCAAGCAGGCCACAAGAGTGGAGGAGGAGGGCTAAAAGGAGAAGGGATCAAATGAGCAAGGAGGAAGACCCAGGGCAAGAAGGAAAGAAACAGGAGAGCAGTGAGGACACCTTAGCTAGGGAGACATCTGGACCATGCAGAGACCTGTACAGTGTTGTAAACAAAAATATGCCCTTTTCCCTTATGGGGTATCCAAGAGCCCATATAGAGTCCTTACATAGGTTCCCTATTGGTAGGAGAAAATAACAGAGGCCAACCAGAGAATATTGAGAAGCAAAGCAGCTAGTAAGCTTGATCTTTATTGATCTGTTGCAACAGGGTGCTCCCCTCACATGCAGGAAAGGAGGAGGACTCAGAAAATGCTGTGCAAGGCCTTATAAAGACTTTTGAAATTGCCATCCTGTAGATCAAGACCACCCCCCAGAAACATCATACATACATCACAGAAGGGGTGTAACCTAAGACCACCCCTCAGATACATCACAGAAAAGGTGGTCTTAAAATAGAAATTTCAATATTGTTTTTCTCTTGTCCTTGTTTATTTCCTGTCTGGCAGGTTACTTGATTGGATTGCCTGAGGAGCCTGGCCAGTCTTTTGTAATGATAAATACTGATGATAAATACTTAGTTCCTGAGCCAGGTCACAGGCTCACACCCTTATTCAAACAGACATACCCTTAAGACAGGATTTGTGAAGGAAAAGACAATGGGGGGGGGCTTTTTCAGTTTGACCTTGCAGAGAAAACATTTGCTCAGTTTAGGAATCAAAATGGTTCCAGGTTGGCCTTCCTGTGCTGATCTATGTATGTGCGGTTATGAACATTACCATATATCTAAGACCATAAAATTCCTATCACACCACTCACAAGGGACCCAGTGTGTCAGGTGCTGGTGTGGTTGCTCGAGAGCAAACAGGCAGGACCCCGACCTGTCTTTTCCAGGCTTTATTATCTGTACAAACTATTTACAGTGCACAGTGTCACAAGACCATGTCTGCTCAGTCGCTAGCAGAATCTGGGAGTGGGTGGTCCTTACACCTTCCCCAGCATAACAGTCATGTGACCCCCACCCTTCTCCTCCCCTCTCTGCGCGCAAACCTACTGCGCAAAGGGGGACTTGCCTCCCCTCCGCTTTGCTCAGGCTCGGTGTTGAGGTTCTCCTTAGCATCTTCTGATCCCTGAGCCCCTTCCCCACTGGAGGCGGGTCTTCCCTCCTTGCCAGAGGAAGAACAGCTTCGCAAGATCTTCGGAGGCTCCCTGTAACACAACTGCCCTTCCACCTCTTGCCTCTGTGCTGATGGCAGTTCCCTGACACAGCGGATCACCTAACCCCAAGGATTTTTCAGCCAGCGATGCTTCACAGCACATCGGGTGATACAAGTACCACAGCTGAAAAACAACGGGCTATGAGATCCCCAGGAGAGACTCCAGCTCCCATCATTCCCAGCCAGCACGGCCAATGGCTAGGGATAATGGAAGTTGTAGTCCAACAACATCTAGAGGGCACGACATCAGCTACCCCCAATCTCAAGACAGATATCCTAACAGCTTCCCTGGGCTGATTCTGCACCCCAAGGATGAGAACCATCTCCCTCTTCTTGTTCAGAGAAAGATTCTCTCCCTTGCACACTCTTCTGCTTCACCTTTATGGACCATTTCTCAACCCATAATGACAAGAGGGAGGGAGGGAGGGAGAAAAGATGGAGGCCAAAATGCACGCAACAAGAGAATTCTCTTCCTTGCAACGTCTTTTCTACTGCAGCTTCCAATCGTTTCTTGAAGCTCTTTGAAGGAAGAGATTCCACAAGTTCCAAAGCATCTTACTCCAGCGGAGAACTGCTGCTCATATATTCAACAACTGGATGCAGATTTAGAAAGGAAACTACCGTATTTTCACTCTATAAGACGCACCTAGTTTTTGGAGGAGGAAAACAAGAAAAGAAATATTCTGAATCTCAGAAGCCAGAACAACAAGAGGGATCGCTGCGCAGCGAAAGCAGTGATCCCTCTTTCTGTTCTGGCTTCTGGGATAGATGAGCAGCCTGCATTCGCTCCATAAGACGCACACACATTTCCCCTTACTTTTTAGGAGGGAAAAAGTGAGTCTTACAGAGCAAAAAATACGGCACTTAATGGGGGGTTAGGAGCTGGTCTTCTGAGCTCTGCTGTTAGCATAACCGGCCTATGGCTGGGTCCTCCTAGTTACGAAGGAAACCAGTTGGGAGAATACAGAACCAAGGAAATGTCAGCATGTTGTTGTTTTTTAAGAAGTCATGCTGGAAAAGAAGAGGGATATCTGGGAAGGAGAGAAGGAGGAGGAAGGGACCTGCTGGACGCCAGCCTTCATCCAAGTTCGCAATGCTGCCTGCGAGGAATGCAACCGCTATACAGCTCCGGCAGATGGGCTCACCTCTTGCCAAAAACACCATCTTGGTTGCTTTAGGACAAAAGGCAGGGAGTGCTGGAGCTTTTGCTGAGCTCTGTGGGCCAGCAACCAGATCGGGAGCCTCTGACAGCTGGAGGAAACATCTGGAATGTTGACAATGGGGAAGGAAAGAAGGGAGACGAGGAGAAGAGAAGTCCAGAAGTTATCTCCCGCTTGGACTACTGCAATGCGCTCTACGTGGGGCTACCTTTGAGGGTGACCCAGAAACTACTACTAATCCAGAATGCGGCAGCTAGACTGGTGACTGGGAAAGATCTACATTGGCTCCCAGTACGTTTCCGAGCACAATTCAAAGGGTTGGTGCTGACCTTTAAAGCCCTAAACGACCTCGGCCCAGTATACCTGAAGGACTATCTCCACCCCCATCCTTCTGCCCAAACACTGAGGTCCAGCTCTGAGGGCCTTCTGGCAGTTCCCTCACTGTGAGATGCGAGGTTACAGGGAACCAGGCAGAGGGCCTTCTTGGTAGTGGCACCCGCCCTGTGGAACACCCTCCCATCAGATGTCAAAGAGATAAACAACTATCTGATGTTCAGAAGACATTTGAAGGCAGCCCTGTTTAGGGAAGTTTTTAATGACTGATGTTTTAATGTATTTTTAATCTCTTGTTGGAAGCTGCCCGGAGTGGCTGGGAAAACCCAGCCAGATGGGCGGGGTATAAGTAATAAATTATTATCCAGTGGCTTGCGTTTTTTCTTTTTTTACTCTTGTCATAACTCTGGTTGGTCCAGAACTGGCCTTAGGGGAATTAATCACTTTCAGGTTCGTTTTCCCAAATCTGTAAAATGGGAATAAGGTTAACCTACTTGAGTACTTGTTTTACTCAAGTTTATTGCCTGGTCTTCACCACAAGGTCCCAGCAATTTTAAAAAGCGCTAATCAGAAGTGTTGGCCTGCGGACGGGTGCCAGTCCATGAGCCGCTGGCTGACCGCAGCCCAGGTTGGGTGGGATGGCTCAGGGACCAAATGCGGACCCTTGGCGCAATGGAGCAGGGCTTGCCAATCCACCACATCAGGTAGCTGGAGAAGCACTGGTTTAAAATGCAACATGAAAACCGGTCTGAAGCAAATGCAAATCCAAGGAACAGGGTGCCTCCTAAATATATCTGTATCGACGTAAGGTGTCAGAAGGCAGAGAAAAGAGGGACACACCTTCAGCATGCAGCAGAAACAATGAAGGGGAACGCAAAAGACGGCTGCACTGACAGCTACGGTTCCAGACGCATTTCAAGGAAACTCTTTATCGTCAAGGAGAACATTTCGCGCTTTGTAATAAAACTGCTTAAGAAGGGAATTCTGCTGCAGCAGACTGCCTAGGTGAGCGGCAGAAAAACAAAGCCGCGAAGCATCTCTGTCTAAGCAGCTGTTCCTCTTTGTATTTGAGAGCCAGTGTGGTGTAGTGGTTAAGAGCGGTGGACTCGTAATCTGGGGAACCGGGTTCGCGTCTCCGCTCCTCCACATGCAGCTGCTGGGTGACCTTGGGCCAGTCACACTTCTCTGAAGTCTCTCAGCCCCACTCACCACACAGAGTGTTTGTTGTGGGTGAGGAAGGGAAAGGAGAATGTGAGCCGCTTTGAGACCCCTTCGGGTAGTGATAAAGCGGGATATCAAATCCAAACTCTTCTTCTCTTCTTTGGTGAATGTTTTCTTCTACAGCCAGATCCTTTTCCTTTGGGGTTCAAGAGGCTAAACATATTCATAAAACACAAGGCGCATGCATACAAGTCTGCAAGGCATGGGAACACGGCACCCAGAACCCCAGCAATCCATGCCTCACATCTGGGCTCTCATGTGGGCACACGGCTTTTTGCTGCTTCTGTAGCTTTGCAGATCTAGGCAAAGGGCCGAAAAGCACTTGTGTGCAGACTCAGCTATGTTCGTGACTTAGAAGAAGTATTATTATTCAAGAATAGTTCCTTGTCCCGAGGCTTGAGAGCTGGGGAAAAAATGTGTTTTGGAGGAGGGAGAAGGATTTGGGTCGGGAGGGGAGAGAGGCACTGCGAACCAGGAAGCAAGACATGGAGTTTTTCTTCTTCATGGAGTCCAAACAATGCTGAGACTGAAGCGCATGCACACACACACACACACACGGCATGGCCCACATGGCAGCTGGGCTACTCAAAGCAGTCCAGATGACTCTCCTTTCAAAGAACCACCTTTGGCTGGTATTTATCAACCTTTGCCAACCTGGTGCCCTCTGAAGAATCTGAGTTACAAGGGACCCCTTAGGAGTCATCTAGTCCAACCCCTTACAACAATAATAACAATAATAATAACAATTTATTATTTGTACCCTGCCCATCTGGCTGGGTCTCCCCAGCCACTCTGGGCGGCTTCCAACAAAGATTAAAAATACATTAATGCAGGAATCGCAACTAAAGCAGCCAATGTTGCTGGATTACAACTTCCATCAGCTCCAGCTGGCACAACCACATCTGGGGGGCACCATACGGACTCTTAAAAAGGCACACAAAGCTTTACTTAAACGGGAAGGGAGCAAACACAATGGAAAAGAACCAAGCAAAAGCCAGAGGACCAAAAACGAAGGAAGCATCTACAAGGGAAACTTTAGAAGCATCCGCTAGAAGACCCAGAAACCAGCCCAGTGTCTATTGCAAATAGTGACATGGTGGTTTTCAAAGGTGCAGACAACCCCAATGCATTCTGATCCTAGAGAGCAATTCAGAGCTCCCACCACAACTTTTGAGGAATGATACGGCTTTACTTCCTGCCCATATCTAAGGGACCAGCTGTCCAAAGGCAAAGGTTGCCATTTAATGTTTATAAGAAGTTGGGTTCAACTTTTAGCAGGCCAATCTTTTACCCTCATCCCTCAGAGCTAAACAGTGGGTTTACTTAAAATGGAGCATTTAAACAAGCATATAAACAAACTGACCAATGCTCGTAAACTTGAGCCACTTCTCCTCTCTGTTATCCTCCTCCACACCCAAACATCAATTCAATTCAAAGACAGTACTCTAAGGAATCTTACAGATTTCTCGTGTCTCTCCTTGCGGCTCCCGCCTTCGGACGAAAGCCTTGGGGACTCTCAGCTTGGGGAAAGTCCGAAAGCTTTATCGATAAAATCTGCACACGGTCTTGTGGTGTAGTGGTTAAGAGCAGTGGACTCGTAATCTGGTGGACAAGGTTCGCTTCCCCGCTCCTCCACATGCAGCTGCTGGGTGACCTTGGGCTAGTCACACTTCTCTGAAGTCTCTCCGCCTCACTCACCACACAGAGTGTTTGATGTGGGGGAGGAAGGGAAAGGAGATTGTGAGCCGCTTTGAGACTCCTTAAGGTAAAGGTAAAGGGACCCCTGACCATTAGGTCCAGTCGTCGCCGACTCTGGGGTTGCGGCGCTCATCTCGCTTTATTGGCCAAGGGAGCCGGCGTACAGCTTCTGGGTCATGTGGCCAGCATGACGATGCTGCTTCTGGCGAACCAGAGCAGCGCACGGAAACGCCGTTTACCTTCCCGCCGGAGCAGTACCTATTTATCTACTTGCACTTTGACGTGCTTTCGAACTGCTAGGTTGGCAGGAGCAGGGACCGAGCAACAGGAGCTCACCCCGTCGCAGGGATTCGAACTGCTGACCTTCTGATCGGCAAGTCCTAGGCTCTGTGATTTAACCCACAGCGCCACCTGCGTCCCTTTGAGACTCCTTAGGGTAGTGATAAAGCAGGATATCCAAACTCTTCTTCTTCTTCAGCTCAAAGTATAGGATGCACGGTTTGAAGCATGATACATGGCTTGGCATAACAAAATACCTCTACTTTTAAAGAGTAGGGTGCAGCCCATCAATTGCAAGGCACTCGTCACAAACAGGAAGGCTGGGCTTAAAAGTGTGCACACCGGAGTGTGGAGCTGTGTCAGTTTTCACGACACAGGTGGCAACCGGACCCCCTCCTTGAACTAGCCTTGCCAGCTCTGCCCCCCCTTCTGTGACCCATAGCAGGACTAAGTCGCAGCTTGAGCTCCATACCCCCCCACCACTCACACCTTGGGACCCCGCTCTGACACAGACAAACATTCCTGCCCTGTCCCAGCTGGTGCCACAGGGCCCTTGACAATGCCAGAATTCCCTTAGCTAAAAGCAGTTAATACAGAAACGTTCCATGTCCCCCTTCCCAGCTTGCGCTGTTGTTGCAGAGGGAGAAAGGCAAGCAAATTCCGGCCCTGGCCAGCTGGAAAGGAGATGTAACTTGGACAGCTGAGGTGCACCGGAAAAAGGAAGTCTATCTGGACAGTACACATCTGGACAGACAACATGCAGCTGGTACAATGTCTTTCTCAAAGGGCAACAGCTTAGTTTAAACAGAGCACAGGACGCGCATCTTGCTTTTATTTTAGAGTTTACGAACTTCTGGTTTCTTATTTGTTCACTGCTCCGCTCCAAATGAGTGTTTAGAAATTACTTATTGTAACTGTTAAGTGGATTTCTGTTTAATTTGGAAATGCTGATATTTAATATTATTCTATATTGTTTTAATGAATGTTGAATGTTATTTTGTTTGCATATTGTATATTGTATTATGCATACAGTGGTGCCCCGAAAGACTAACGCCTCGCAAGACGGAAAACCCACTAGACGAAAGGGTTTTCCGTTTTGAAGGCGCTTCGCAAAACGAATTTCCCTATGGGCTTGCTTCGCAAGACAAAATATCTTGCGAGTTCCTGCAGGTTTTTCCCCCTTTTCCCCTTTTCCTAAGCTGCTAAGCCGCTTATCAGCTGATCCGCTGATAAGCCGCTTATCAGCTGATCCGCTAAAAGCCGCTAAACCGCTAATAGCGCTAATCCGCTAAGCTGTCAATGGGCTTGCTTTGCAAGACGAAAAAACCGCTATATGAAGAGCCTCACGGAACGGATTAATTTCGTCTTGCGAGGCACCACTGTATTGTCTTATTTATATGATGTTAGCCGCTCTGAGCCTGGCTTTGGCTGGGGAGAGCGGGATACAAATAAAATTTATTATTATTATTATTATTATTATTATTATTATTATTATTATTATTATTATTTCCAGAGCAGCATTTGAAAACACAGAGACTTCTCCTCGTCAGTCGCTCGTGAGTCAGAAACCTCACCTGCCTTGGGCAGGACAGGCCTTGGGCCTCATCCTTCTCCTCTCCAGAAGTGCTCATATGTAGACCTCTAGAGGCCTGTTCCCCAAGAGGCAGCCTTTGGACCGCAACTCCCAGCCTCCCCTTCTCCCCTTCCTGCGGCCTTCCGCCCTGTTCCCTTTGCATGCAATGCCGCCATTGCTCTCTTTACCTTTCTGCAGCCGTGGTCCTCTTCTTCTCTCCCCTGGCTCACGCGGCCACGCTTCTTGCACACGGAAGGCAACGTCAGGTTGCAAGGGCTATCGTTCCACCTCCCCTCCTGGACAGAGAGAAGCAGAGAAGTTCCAGCTCAAGGAAAAGAATTCCCCACAGTAGGCAGAAGCTTCAAAACATGTGACCCAAAAATGTACCGTATTTTTTGCTCTATAAGACTCACTTTTTCCCTCCTAAAAAGTAAGGGGAAATGTGTGTGCGTCTTATGGAGCGAATGCAGGCTGCACAGCTATCACAGAAGCCAGAACAGCAAGAGGGATTGCTGCTTTCACTGCGCAGCAATCCTTCTTGCTGTTCTGGCTTCTGAGATTCAGAATATTTTTTTTGTCTTGTTTTCCTTCTCCATAAACTAGTTGCGTCTTGTGGTCTGGTGCGTCTTACAGAGCGAAAAATATGGTAAGCCTTCCGCCCTACAGTGTATGCCCAGTCCGTCCTTTCTCCAACCTAGTGCCCTTCGGATCTTGCGGGACTCAAATTATTTAAATTATTATGCAGCTATGGGGGCACCACCCACATGTTCTTTTCGGAGCACTAGAATTACTTGCAGTTTGTTCTGCCCTAATCTCAGCTTGGTCCAGCAAAGGAGAGCTCCTAAAATGAGCACAGGGAATAAATAAGTCAATTGAAGGATGCACTGATGAAATTTTATTCTATTTAAAAAAACACACACACAAAAACCTGAGGACCAATACAGTCCTTTAGCGCAGGGAGGAGAACCTGCGGCCTTCTGGATACTGCTAAACTACAATTACCATCATGCTTGACCACTGATCACGCTGGATGGGGCTGATGGGAGTTGGAATCCAACAATATCTGGAGGGACAAAGCTTCCCCAGCCTTGCCTTATCGGAAGAATTCTGTATAGGTTAGAAGCCTTTGATTTCCCCCACCTCCACTCCCTAAAACCAGACTATTTGTCTCTGTGCTGTTCTGCAGCAACACTCCATCTTGCCTGCTCCTCCATTTCAATCTAATTTTCTGCTACACATCCTCACTTTCCACTGATCAGTCCTGAGATTCATTCCCTACCCTTGTTTTACTTACCATATTTTTCGCCCCATAGGGCGCACCGGCCCATAGGGCACACCGAGATTTTTTGGGGGGAAATAAAGAAAAAAAAATATGTCTCCCCCCCCCCGGCACAGGGCTGGGGCGGGGGAAGCCTGAGCTTCCCCGACCCCAGCCCCCAGAACAGGCTGCTCTCCGCAAGCCGTGGGAGCCCTCCCACAGCTTGCGGAGAGCTACCCGAAGCCCGGGCGCGACTGCTCAGCGTGCCCAGGCTTCGGGATAGAGGCAGCTCTGCGCAAGCAATGGGAGGGCTCCTGTGTATGCCCAGGCTTTGGGATGCAGGCAGCTCTCCACAAGCCATGGGAGCCCGGTGGTAACTCCCACGGGCTCCCCAGGCTTGCGGATAGCTTCCTGAAGCCTGGAGAGCGAGAGGGGTCGGTGCGCACCTGCATTCGCCCCATAGGAAGCACACACATTTCCCCTTCATTTTTGGAGGTGAAAAAGTGCGTCCTATAGGGTGAAAAATACGGTAATCAGAATTGCAGCAAAAGTTATTCCCAGGTACGGGGTGGGGGGTGGGGACTCTGTAAGAAAATAAACATATAAACATATGTTCATGATTACCATTACTGCAAAAAAAATAAAATAAAAGGTAAAGGATCCCTGGATGGTTAAGTCCTGTCAAAGGTTGTGGTGCTCATCTCGCTTTCAGGCCAAAGGAACCGGCGTTTGTCCACAGACAGCTTTCCGGGTCATGTGGCCAGCAGAACTAAACCGCTTCTGGCCAACAGGACACTGTGATGGAAACCAGAGCGCATAGAAATGTTGTTTACGTTCCCGCTGGAGTGGTACCTATTTATCTACTTGCACTTTGACGTGCTTTCGAACTGCTAGGTTGGCAGGAGCTCGGACAGAGCAATGGGAGCTCACCCCGTCACAGGGATTCGAACCGCCGACCTTCCAATCGGCAAGCTCAAGAGGCTCAGTGGTTTAGACCACCTGCATACCTTACCTTTACTTATCATTACTGTAGGATACAAATTATTAGGATATTAAATTATTATTATTATTATTATTATTATTATTATTATTATTATTATTATTATTCGACCATATATGAGAGCCATATTCCCTTCTGGACCATGTGCAATGGCTAGGTGGTTACCCAGAAAGGAACACGGGCAGCGCAACATATGTGGATTTTACCTGAGGATAGGCCTGAGGGCCAGAGAGGAGCCTGGGGCCAAACTAAGCCTCTGGGCCCGAGATTCTCACTTGACTGGGGTTTCACCTGGACACTACTACTCAATTTAGTTGTCCAAAGGCTCTTACTGTTAGACACAAGATCTACCCACCCTGGAAGAATGGCAGATGAAAGTAATGGACTATATGGAATTGGCGGAAATGACTGGCAGAATCCGAGACCAGGGAGAAGAGTTGGTGGAAGAAGATTGGAAGAAATTTAAAGATTATTTACAGAAACACTGTAAGATTATTGAATGTTAAAATGATGTTGGAACGAAACCAAGCGGTCTTAGCAATAAGGTTAAATGGAATATGTAAAAATGGATTGATATTAGATGAAAATTCGAAGTTATAATATGTGAAGATAAAGAACTAAGAGAAGGGGAAAAAAGAGGGTATGGATTTGCTGAACTAACTATTTGAATGGGAATACAAAAAAGGGAGGTGTGAGGAAGTCATGAAAATAAGTAAATGAACTGTAAGATATAGAAAGAGGGATTTGTTTTTTATTGTTTTTGTTGGTTTTTTTTGGTGTTTGTACTTTTTGTGTTCTCTTTTTGTAACTTTTTTTCTTGTCGAAACTTTAATAAATATTATTTTTTAAAAAAATAACTGGGGAAAAAACAAAGGCTCTTACTGTTAGAAGAAAAACCATTTGCATTACACACTTGCTTTGCGGCCAGGTGGGAAAGGGGAGTCATCACTAAGTTTCTTTTTCCGTCCAATCTACTGAAAGGATGAGGGAGCTGACTCAGTTGCAGGACGGCCCGCAAAACTGCCTGTTCTTTAAGGCTCTGAATTCCAACAACTTTGCTAACTGTCAGCTCAGGTTTGCCCAGGACCCATATTTACATATATAAGTTTCGCCAATCAATTGCAATCTTTAATTAATGAAAGCTTGCCTTCCTAAGTGTTGCATGACAGATACGAAGAGGGTTCTATCCTGTATGCTCAGAGCTATGTCCCCTTCTCGTGATGGGTATCCTTCTGAAGGAATGGGTTTCTGTGCAGTCAGTTTGAAACAGGACCCAAAAACCCGCTTTTCTTCTTTCTCCAAGGGAGCATTTCTAAAATGCATTAACTTGAGCTGTTGAGCAAATGCATAACAAGAACACAGCTGTATAAACAGCTCTCTCCTTTATCAGTCACGGCAATGGATGACCTTGGCTGTTCCAGTGGAGTAGGGATCTTATCTTACATCCTGACCACACTCTGACGCACAGACCTAGTCCGGGAACAGCGCCAGAGTGTGTTCTTAGAGTTGGTGACCTCTTGCTCCAAGATAGAGTATAGGAATAGGAATACCCTTTTATGGTCAGGAGTACAGGAAGGAAAACCCTTTTATGGTTAAGAGTACCAGAGCAGGAACATCTGTGATGTCAACCTATGTGTACAAGCTGACGTGGCTGGATTCCTGGGGAAGGGGGGAGAGGGTGCCTGGAGGATATATATACTGCATGAAATTTCTCATTTCTTTGGACTTGCTGTGGACTGACCATGCAAGTGCCTTTCTGTTGCTCCGGAGAGCAGAAATAAAGAACTCTTTCTCTGAACCAACCCTCGGTGTCATTTGACTTCCTTCCTCCTGTCCGGGAGCAACGCAGAGCCCACCAATCGGTAAAGTCTAATAAGGCTACACTTCCAGCTCTTACACATACCGGTCCCCAGATCGTCACGCAGTCCTCTAGGCTGTCTCGGAAATTGTTGGGCTCAAAGGGGTGCCAGAATGTGAACTGCACTGGTGTACCGTCTGACCACTCAAAGCTCATCTGCCGCTTGAGATCGTTCAGGCCAATCCAGAGTTCTTCGACATCTGCCAAAACAAGCAGGGAAAGGGGGGATTTCTACTAAATGAAAAAGAAAAAATCCTCTTCATCTGCCAGTGACTGCCACACACAATGCACCCACGCCTGCTTTGCCCAACCAGTTCCCTCCAGTTTGTGAGCATTTAGCAAAACACTTGATCCTCATGAGGACTACAAACTTGGGGAAGAGGCAGACATAGCACCCTACAGAAGTAGGGGAGCATTTCCCTGCTGTAGCTCCTCCCCGTAACCTTCAGTCTCCTGGATCCACTGCAGATTTTGCTCCTCCAAACTGTGACATTTCAAAATGTTTATCCATTAAACATTTATTCAGTGCTTAAAAAAAAAAAAATCCAGATTTTCTAAAAGACTCCCTTTTTAACACCCTGTGCTCAAGGTGAATAGCTTCAAGAGTGTCCCCAAAACATCTGGATGGCGAGATGGGAGGGAGGCAGCTTTGTGATTGTCACAAGAGCCAGCCAATCAGCATTCTGCACAGCCAGCTTCTCCTGGGGAGAATCAGCTGATCCTAGGCTTGATTCATTTTGGAAGTGTGTGCAGATATAAAAGGAGCAACTCTGGTTCTACAGCAGTCACTGCTCGATATTCAACTAAACTTTTGCTCTCGTAAAAAAAAAGTTAAATCAGAGATAATCCACATGTTGTTGTTATTGTTGTTGTTTAGTCGTTTAGTCGTGTCTGACTCTTTGTGACCCCATGGACCAGAGCACGCCAGGCACTCCTGTCTTCCACTGCCTCCCGCAGTTTGGTCAAACTCATGTTGGTAGCTTCGAGAACACTGTCCCACCATCTCATCCTCTGTCGTCCCCTTCTCCTTGTGCCCTCCATCTTTCCCAGCATCAGGGTCTTTTCCAGGGAGTCTTCTCTTCTCATGAGGTGGCCAAAGTCTTGGAGCCTCAGCTTCACGATCTGTCCTTCCAGTGAGCACTCAGGGCTGAGTTCCTTAAGAATGGAGAGGTTTGATCTTCTTGCAGTCCATGGGACTCTCAAGAGTCTCCTCCAGCACCATAATTCAAAAGCATCAATTCTTCGGCGATCGGCCTTCTTTATGGGATAATCCACATACACACAAGCAAACACACACACACACACACACACACACACACAGAGAGAGAGAGCACCTGTGACACAGCATTGCTTACCTTGCTTGATTTGCTTGGTAACAAACTCCAGTTCGTTGAGGGTGTGGATGCTGACCAGATCCCCTTCGCTCCGCAAGCAGGTTTTTTTGGCATCTGGCCAACTCTTCTTTTCACTGATCAAGCGGTAGCAGTTGGTCTGGAAAGGCTGCCAGCTCGGATCACAGTCAACCTTCACATCAGACTCCACTGCAATTAGGAAAAGCAAAGCTTTGAGTAAGCAGTATCCGGGGAAAGTTGTGGGAGCAATATTTTAATTAGGAGCGCACACCCAAGATCCGCAACCCGGAAAGCAGAAATTTCACATGCACTCCACGAACAAACTAGCAAGCATCTTCATTGTCTAGGTTCTGTTGTGTGCTGAAAAGACGCACCTCTTTAACTCTGGCCTCTGTCAATTAATGGGTTGGGGTTTTTTTTTGAAGGACTCACTTCCAGTTTTGATTGGAACTGTTTTATTTGTTTTTTATCATTGCATGCACAGTCGTAACTTGGTTTTCGAACAGCTTAGTTCTCAAACATTTTGGCTTCCAAACGCCACAAACCCGGAAGTGACTGTTCCGGTTTGCGAACTATCTTTGGAAGCCGAACATCCAACGGGGCTTCTGATTGGCTGCAGGAGCTTCCTGCAGCCAATCAAAAGTCGTGCTTTGGTTTCCGAACGTTTTGGAAGTCGAACGGACTTCTGGGACGGATTCCGTTTGACTTCCAAGGTACGACTGTAAACCCTTTTCCTTCTTTTATTTAGTTTTGATTGTATGGGGCCTTACAGGGTGGGCCAGGTCAGAAATCGTATAAAGTAAATAAATATATCCCAGTACGTTTCCGAGCACAATTCAAAGTGCTGGTGTTGACCTTTAAAGCCCTAAACGGCCTCTGCCCAGTATACCTGAAGGAGCGTCTCCACCCGCATCGTTCTGCCCGGACGCTGAGGTCCAGCGCTGAGGGCCTTCTGGTGGTTCCCTCATTGCGAGAAGCAAAGCTACAGGGAACCAGGCAGAGGGCCTTCTCGGTAGTGGCGCCTGCCCTGTGGAACGCCCTCCCATCAGATGTCAAAGCGATAAATAACTACCTGACATTCAGAAGACATCTTAAGGCAGCCCTGTTCAGGGAAGTTTTTAATCTGTGATATTTTAGTGTATTTTTGTTTTCTATGGAAGCCGCCCAGAGTGGCTGGGGAAACCCAGCCAGATGGGCGGGGTACAAATAATAAATTATTATTATTATTATTATTATTATTATTATTATTATTAATGAATCCAAAAGGCTCCATCTGACAGAGAGCTAATAAAATCCTTCAAACTACAGACCCTGCAGCCAAAGTGTAAAATTCCCCTCCCTCCTCATTTAGACCCTCTAGGACTACCTGGCACTTTTCCTACAAACCGACATTGCTTGCCTACTTCCTTCCAACCAACTCCATGTATTTCTGCCCCTAAATCCAGCAAGATGTTTTCCACCAGCTCTCCCTCCTTCATTTTCCCCTTTGGCTTTTGTCTTTTTCTCCACAGCACTGCCTGAAAGCTTCCTCTGCCTACTCTCTGCTTTATAGTCATGCTTTCCCCTAGGCCTACTCTTCCTGTTCAGCTTCAGCCAGGAAAAAAATAGACCGCAGTTAAACTGCCCTTTCCCTTGTCTCACAAAAGCTGCGCTCTTTGCAGCATTCCGTTCCTGACACTCACTTCTACTCCAAACAGTCAGCACATGTTTCACGGACATTCCGTGACATCAGAACAGCTCGGCCAATAGTTGTTGGGGTTGCAGAAAGGCAGGCATGAGATAGGTGGCTTTCAGATCATGATATATATACGTCAAACCAATCGCTTTCTGCATATTACTCACGTAAGAAGTATATATTAGAAGTGGCATTGGGTTTCTTCTTGCAGATGTAAGGCAGGGCCATGCTACAGTCACGGTTCTGCCATTCCCCTGATGACTCTGTCCGTATCACCCCACAGTTTTCTTCGCTGGGGTTGTCAGGCTGATCTGCAAGGGGCAGCAGGAGGAGATCACCAACCTTTGTAACTACGGCTGTTATTTACCCAGAAAAGCACAGCCTGAGAGTGCTTTGCTGTGCGGCAAGAGGCAAAACCACACCCAGGGATGTCACCTGGGATCAGTTCTGAATCTCAAATACAGAGGCTGCACACACACACATTTAAAACACATGGCTCCCCCCACAAAAAAAAAAGAATCATGGGAACGGTAGCTCAAGCCCTCACAGAACTATAATTCCCATAACGAACTACAGTTTTCAGGATTTTGGGTGGAATCCTGTGCTTTAAATATATGGTGTGGAGGCAGCCTATGCATTTACAGTGGAACCTTGGGTTACAGACGCTTCAGGTTACAGACGCTTCAGGTTACAGACTCCGCTAACCCAGAAATAGTACCTCGGGTTAAGAACTTTGCTTCAGGATGAGAACAGAAATCGGGCTCCGGCGCCGCAGCAGCAGTGGGAGGCCCCATTAGCTAAAGTGGTGCTTCAGGTTAAGAACAGTTTCAGGCTAAGAATGGACCTCCAGAACAAATTGAGTACTTAACTAGAGGGACCACTGTGTTCCAATGAGAATCGGAATAAGAAATGCCCTTTGGATGTTGTTGTTGAGACTTGGAAGAGGCATGCAGTGGGGCAGCTATGGTTGTGCCTTCTGGCCGAACTCCCAAGGCCCCACAACCCAGCCACCCACAATTACAGCAGACGAGGGGGCAGTGGCAAACAGGCTTGGTGTCAGCACCTGGGTACCATGGGCCATGGGTCACTGGGGCCAATGCTGGTTGCTGCAGTATCCTTAAGACTCATAGAATTGCAGAGTTGGGAGAAATCCTCAGGATCCAACCCCCCACAGTGAAGTCTCATACTGAGATCAGACCTGCAACCATGCTCTAAAGCAGGGGTCAGCAAACTTTTCCAGCAGGGAGCCGGTCCACTGTCCCTCAGACCTTGTAGAGAGCCGGACTGTTTTTTGGGGGGGGTTGAATGAACAAATTCCTATGTCCCACAAATAACCCAGAGATGCATTTTAAATAAAACCACACATTCTACTCATGTAAAAACACGCTGATTCCCAGACAGTCAATAGGCCTGATTTAGAAGGTGATTGGGCCTGATCCGGCCCCCAGGCCTTAGTTTGCCTACCCATGCTCTAAAGAACTGAGCTATCCAGGTTCGTCCCTTGATCTTCTTGCTTTAAAATATATATATATATATATATATATATATATATATATATATATATATATATATATATAGTGGTACCTCGGGTTAAGTACTTAATTCATTCCGGAGGTCCGTTCTTAACCTGAAACTGTTCTTAACCTGAAGCACCACTTTAGCTAATGGGGCCTCCTGCTGCTGCTGCGCCGCCGGAGCACAGTTTCTGTTCTCATCCTGAAGCAAAATTCTTAACCCGAGGTACTATTTCTGGGTTAGCAGAGTCTGTAACCTGAAGCATATGTAACCTGAAGCATATGTAACCCGAGGTACCACTGGAGAGAGAGAGAGAGAGTGTGTCAAGAAATGGCCAAGCAGCAATGTACAGAATGCTAGTTTCATTATTTACTTATTCCAGATGGCTAGTTTAAAATGAGAAACTCCACATGCTCCTTAATAATTTTTTTTTTAAAAAAAAATCAGAATTCACAAAGTGTTTCTTGCTCTGATTTATCAGAAACGTAGAAGCAGTTGAAAAGTATGGGAGGGAGCTGGGAGGGGATGGAGAAGAGAAATGTGAATTGTTTGCTTCACAACTGCCCACAATACACATGGGCGTCAAAAGCCCCCCACTGCAAAAAAGAAGAAGAAGAGGGGGAAAGGTCACGAAGTCTGGGGTTTTAAATTATCTAGCTGCATCACTGAAGGCAGGAGAGAATTTATACTGCACAGCTGAAGAGCTCGATTTGCCACAGTGACCCAAGTTCAACTGACTGCTCAGGGATGACATTTGTGGGGTAACTTTGGCCAAACCAATATCAGAAGTGTCACAACACTTTGTATTCCAAAAAGTGATATAGTAGCACCAAAGTAAGGTAAAGGAACCCCTGACAGTTAAGTCCAGTCGTGAACGACTCGGGTTGTGGCGCTCATCTCGCTTTATTGGCCGAGGGAGCCGGTGTTTGTCAGCAGACCGTTTTTTCCAGGTCATGTGGCCAGCATGACTAAGCCACTTCTGGCAAAACTAGAGCAGCGCACGGAAACGCTGTTTACCTTCCCGCCGGAGCGGTACCTATTTATCTACTTGCACTGGCGTGCTTTCAAACTGCTAGGTTGGCAGAAGCTAAGACCGAACAATGGGAGCTCACCCTGTCGCGGGATTCGAACCGCCGACCTTCTGATCAGAAAGCCCAAGAGGCTCAGTGGTTTAGATCACAGCACAGCACCACCAGTCTCCAGTAAATACCAACAGCCTATGCCAGACATGTGGCTCATTTGTCAATTCACTGGGATAATTCACCCATCCTCTTGGTATTTTTCTTACTTACCACTCTCCCAGTTAAGGAACTTCAAAGGCGAGTTGTCTGACCACTGCCAGCCCCCGTTGAGGTCCAGATCATTAAGACCAATCCACAATGTGGAACCATATCCCGTTAGCAGTCCTGGTGTAGACAGGAAAAGGGCAGAACGTCTCTGTGTCAGATCCACCACCTTCTCAGCATAAGACACATCCAGCAACGTAAGCATTTCCTGGTCCCTGACAGAACTTAGCCCCCACTCCCTCCAGCCACAGAGACCTCCTTAAATCTTGGACGCTTGCCCTGCTGACCACATAACACAGCCTGATTTTCCCCAGATCCTATTTCTCTCATTTGCAACAAGAGCCTGCCAGATGTCCTTCTCTTCCGATACTCATCAAGAGCCTGAATACAGTGAAACCTTGGTTGTCGAATGTAATCCATTCCAGAAGCCCATTCAGCTTCCAAAACGTTCGCAAACCCAAGGCGCAGCTTCTAAAAAAACGTTCGAAAACCAGAGCATTTAATTCCAGGTTTTCGGTGTTTGGGAGTCGAAACGTTCCAAAATGGAGGCGTTTGGTATCCAAGGTTTGACTGTACTGAAGAGCTATTCCACCTGGCCTTTGGTTTGGACTCAGCCTGACCCTTATGTTTCTCTCCCCTTATGGTCTTGATTTATTGGCTACTTTTAAAATGAGGCTGCATTTTAAATTGTATTTTAACCTGTATTTTAATTTTTCCTTTATTTCCCCCCTATTATGCTTTTCCTGTGATTTTATTGGTGTTAACTGCCCTGAGCCCAGCTCTAGCCGGGGAGGGTGGGGTGGTATTATTATTATTATTATTATTATTATTATTATTATTATTATTATTATTATTATTATTATTTTAGAGAGACTGTGAGGGGAGAGACTCCATCAGGCAAGGCCTCCTTCCACCTGCCTTGCCCCACCCTCTGCTTCTCAATGTGTATTGTATTGTTTTATGTACTGAGGCTTGCCGTTTTATTGATTATAGTTCAGATATTACTGTAGCTGTTGAGTGGATTTCTGTTTAACTTTTATATTATTTTATACTATTCTAATGTTTGTTGAATGTTACTTTTTTGATGTAGGTTGCCTATTTTAAAGTTATGTTTTATTATCATATTTTTGTATTGCATTGGATTGTTATAAGATGTACATTTTTTTGTTTCTTCAGCTTGTAAACCGCCTTGAGTATTGTAAGATGGAAAGGCGGTATACAAATTAAAAATGAAATGAAATCTGCTGCAGAATCTCAAGTGATCACAGAATTGCAACTCCAAATCTCCTGTCGCTGTTCAGAAACACATTTGCACATATGTTATACAGTGACTGGCCCACTTTCCCAGTCCTCAGTATAGCCCCTTCTCAAACCGAGTTCCCACCCACTGAAGTAGACCGGGAGAACAAACATGACTGGAACGGCCTTTTGCTGGTGTGCATGTACACAAGGAGAAAGGCAGTCAGGGCACCCTGCAAACTTTTGGCAGCAGGGACTCCTTCAGTTCCCTGTGCCCATTGCTCACCATTGATGTAGGTCTGTTCGTGGACCTCAGTGATGCTCAGCAGGCTGGCCCCTTGCTGCTCACAGCTCTTCCCAGCCTCCTGCCAAGACAGGGTGGACTGGAAGTTGAACTGGTAGCAGCTGTTGGTGAGCTGGTCCCTGTCCCAAAATGTATCGCAGTCATCGCCTAAGAGGACAGGCAAAAAAGAAAGAAAGAAGGGCATTTACTACTGCAAGTTAATGTGACCATTATCCATACCGATCAACAGACACCCTGTGGGAAGCCATCTGCAGGTAGTATCAAAGGGGGGTTGTCCCTTTTGCTGACCACAACGGAATGGGAGGTGGAAAGGAGAGACACACACACACACACACAAAATTTTTATTAAATTTTCTGTTTTACAATTTAAAATACTCATTTTACACCCATGAGATATCAATGACTTCCCTTCTTCTCTTTCCACAGTCCATTTTACATATCATAAAGGTAAATGGTAAAGGGACCCCTGACCATTAGGTCCAGTCGTGGCCGAGTCTGGGGTTGCGGCGCTCATCTCGCTTTATTGGCCGAGGGAGCCGGCGTACAGCTTCCGGGTCATGCGGCCAGCATGACTAAGCCGCTTCTGGCGAACCAGAGGAGCGCACGGAAACGCTGTTTACCTTCCCGCCGGAGCGGTACCTATTTATCTACGTGCACCTTGACGTGCTTTCAAACTGCTAGGTTGGCAGGAGCAGGGACCGAACAACAGGAGCTCACTCCATCGCGGGGATTTGAACCTCCGACCTTCTGATCGGCAAGTCCTAGGCTCTGTGGTTTAACCCACAGCGCCACCCGCATCCCTTACATATCATAAATCCCTGCATATTTTACAGAAACTATTCCATTCAGTATTCCATTATTACACCCACCATAACTTATTTATACTGCTGAATTTATCTTAATGCTGCCAACGTTTTCAGCTGTACACAGTTATTTCCCATATATTCAGTATTCAATAAACGATTTCCAGTCTTCTTTAAACTTATGTCCTGCTTGTTTTCTTATTCTATATGTTAAGTCTGCGAGTTGTGCATATTCTGTCAACTCTAGTTGCCATTAGAACTTCTTTGGTTGGGACCTTGCTCATTTTCCATTTTGGGGCTAACAAAACATGGGTTACAATAGTGGCATACATAAATAACCTTTTCTGACACCTGGGAATTTCAGTCTGGATTATCCCCAACAGAAAGGACTCTGGTGGGGTTTTTTTTGGGGGGGGAGTACTTTTAATTTTTTTTTCCAATTCATTAGGGTTCATTTCCTAATATTATTTTACCCTTCAACACGTCCACCACATATCAAAGAACATGCCCTCCGCCTCTTTATACTTCCAGCACTTATGTGATCAGTCTGACACAACCTCACAAACCTACTAGGAGTTAAATACCATCTGTGATTCATTTTCTGATAGCTCTCCTTCAAAGAAGAACATGCTGTAAACTTCAAGTCACTTTTCCAGAGTTTTAGGGAAGGCTTTTTTCCAGACTCTGTGTCGTGTGACAGGGTCCTGTGAGGTGGGGGGAGGGGAGAGAAGGCAGTGACTATACCTTATACAGTCATACCTCATGTTGCGTTTGCTTTGGGTCGAGCATTTTCAGGTTGCGTTCCGAGGCGACCCGGAAAGGGTTACTTCCGGGTTGCGCCGCTCGCGCATGTGCAGACGCGCAAAATGACATCACGCGCATGCGTAGAAGCGACGAATCGCGACCTACACCCACTCAGGTGCGGGTTGTGTTCCTTTCAGGTTGCGAACGGGCCTCCGGAACGGAACCCGTTCGCAACCAGAGGTACCACTGTACTTTATACAGTGGTACCTCTGGTTACATACCTAATTTGTTCTGGAGGTCCGTTCTTAACCTGAAACTGTTGTTAACCTGAAGCACCACTTTAGCTAGTGGGGCCTCCCGCCGCTGCCACGTGATTTCTGTTCTCATCCTGAAGCAAAGTTCTTAACCCGAGGTACTATTTCTGGGTTAGCGGAGTCTGTAACCTGAAGCGTCTGTAACCCGAGGTAGCACTGTAGCAGGAATAAGAGAAGATGGGACAGCAGTTTGGGAATGGCGATACGGCCTTCTATGGGCTTGCACTCCTTCCTTATCTTTAAACTGAGCACTCTGGGAAGCACCCATTCCATGTCTGTTATATTTTATATACATTTGTAAGATATTTAACTTACTTTGAGCCCTGAGGGGAAAGGACAGTCTCAAATTAATGCGTATATTGTTTACCCTTTGTCACAATACGGGAAAGAGACCGATCATTGGTGTATATAGAATACCAGACTTCCTCAACCTCGGCCCTCCAGATGTTTTGAGACTACAATTCCCATCATCCCTGACCACTGGTCCTGCTAGCTAGGGATCATGGGAGTTGTAGGCCAAAAACATCTGGAGGGCCAAGGCTGAGGAAGCCTATTCTATACAGTACTACAGCTTCTGCAGCACTTGCATGCCTATCTTATCTATTTACGGTGAACGCTACTTGTTTTAGTCCCTTGTCCCTAGACACCAGCATGGAATATTCATCAATACTCCAACTCTTGAGGGGGAAGACTGAATCACAGAAAACAGTGCAACCGCTATGGGCATGTGTGTGTGTGTGTGTGTGTGTGTGTGTGTAAACGGGACACTTACAGAAGGGTAGTGTAATGTTTCTAGGGGTTGCTCGTGCGTAAACCGGCGCCACACCTGGCTGGGTTGCCTGAGTGAACCCTTTCTGTCCGGACAGCCACTCACCCGTGGCTGTCTCAATCGCTGGCAGAATCGGTCAGTGGGCGTTTCTTGAACTTCCAGCAAAGAAGCTCTTTGACGCTTAGTCTCCGCCTACTCTCCCTGCGTAGAAGCCTTCTGCGCAAGGAGGGTGTGGGCAGCGGAGGACCCATGCTCTCCCCGCTGGTCTCCGGCGAGGAGTCATGGAGCCACCTCGCCGATTCCCCCATCTGCCCCCCTTCTCCACTAGTGTTACGCTGATTTCCTTCCCCAGAAGATGGGCTGCTTCTCTCCCTCCCGGGACGCTCTCTGTAATCCCTCTGGAGCCCTCCCTCTCCCTCTGGCTCCGATGGCAGTTCCCTGACAGGTAGATTTGGCAACCAAAACCCTGAAGGCTTAGAAGGCAGAAGGAAACCTTCCATGGTGTCTTAAGAAAGGAGGACTGTTTTTCGGTTGAACAGTTGGCACAAACCATCTGTTCACTCCTGTGGTTTGGCTGCTACATGCCCATCATTGCCCGTGATTTCCCACCCCACAGAAGCAGCTTACTCTTAATAGGGCAGAACCCCCATCTTTCATCTTTGCCGTAATCCTGTGTGGTGGCGCACCAGAGGTGACCATCTCCACGCCCCATGCTGGTGCAGTCATAGAACCACTGGTTGTCGTACTTGAAGGGAATGGTACAGGGCTTCCCATGAGAGTTGCCTTGAATGGTGTAAATTTCTGGAGGAACAGAAGAGAGAGAGATGAAACACACAGAGAGAAAGAGCTCATATGGAGAGTCCTTCTTTGATATGGATAGAGAGAGACTGCTTATCATTTAACCCCAAAGGCCTTGGCAACCTACAGGTGAAACTCAGAAAATTAGAATATCATGGAGAAGCTCTTCTGCATTGCTGGGTCTCATGTCTCTCATCTGTCTCTTGGCAAATCTCTTTTCTGATAAGAGCAGCTTTTGCATCTCATTTGGAAACCAAGGACCCAGAGTCTGGAGGAAGAATGGGGAGGCACACAATGCCAGATGCTTGAAGTCCAGTGTGAAGTTTCCACAGTCTGGGTTGATTTGGGGGGCCATGTCATCAGCTGGTGTTGGTCCACTGTGCTTCCTTAAGTCCAGGGTCAACGCAGCCGTCTACTAGGAGATTTTGGAGCACTTCATGTTTCCTTCCGCAGATGAGCTTTATGGGGATGCTGACTTCATTTTCCAGCAGGACTTTGGCACCTGCCCACACTGCCCAAAGTACCAAAACCTGGTTCAATGCCCATGGGATTACTGTGCTTGATTGGTCAGCAAACCCGCCTGACCTGAACCCCATAGAGAATCTATGGGTCATTGCCAAAAGAAAGATGAGAGACATGAGACCGAGCTATGCAGAAGAGCTGAAGGCTGCTATTGAAGCACCCTGGTCTTCCATAACACCTCAGCAGTGCCACAGGCTGATCACATCCATGCCACGCCGCATTGAGGTAGTAATTGATGCAAAAGGGGCCCAAACCAAGCACTGAGTACATATGCATGCTTCTACTTCTCAGAGGCCCAGTATTGCTCTATTCGCAGTCCTTGTTTTGCTGATTTCATTTAAAATTCTAATTTTCTGAGATTGTCAATTTGGGGTTTTCATCAGCTGTACACCATGATCATCACAATTATAACAAATAAAGGCTTGACATATCTCGCTTTGCATGTCATGAGTCTATCTCATATATTAGTTTCACCTTTTAAGTTGAATTACTGAAATAAATGAACTTTTCCACAATATTCTAGTTTTCCGAGTTTCACCTGTATGTTCTTGTAGCCCTAAGTTAAGATTCAACACGCCATTCCACAACTCCTCCGGCTAGCTGTGCCCTCACAGCATACCCTGCCTGACTTCAAATTAATCCAGCACATATTTGGGCTGGCGGGCTGCTCCACTGAGCACATGATGAAATTTTTTCCACATGCACCGAGAGTATGCGCGCACTGCTGCGCTACCAAAACAAACATAAAAATCCTGCATCAAGCGAGTTGTTCAGAACACAGGGCTTGTTTGTTAAGGGCAGGATTCTGAAGCACAGCTGGCTGAAAAAGCTTCAAGATCATCAAACTAGCAGAAGGCAAAGACATCAAATAAGACCATTTGCATCTGAGCCCCTAAATATTCAGCAGGGAAACTGATCTCTCACAGGGTTTGGAAACGTACATGCGTTGGCCTCAATTCCCAAAGCAAAAGGTTTAGTCTATTTACTGCGGCAAAAATAGGAGACACTTAAAAAAGGTCTTCCCGACTATTCAATCCAGAATTGGATCGCAAGGTTTTGGGGGTTTGGCATTGTCTGAAAAGTTAGCACATCAAAAGCGGACTGGGAAGAGGCAAGGCAAAACAAGAACTTCTTTGAAATGCGATTCCCCTCTTCCTCTCCTAATATATCAACAACGCAGAGGTGGTGAGGATTTGCCCTCTGTGAGCTCATTTGTCCTTTCAGAAAGGCACACTGACTTGACTTATGAATTTTAGGCTACGACTCCATTCGTATTCGTAAACTGGTCCAAGTTCTCAGTTTTTTGTTCATTTGGTCACCTTGCAATACATGTATATGTATTCAGGTATTTTTTTTCCTCCCAAAAAAGTCCGCATCAACGTAGCCCAAATTTTCTGCCAAAGAACAGCTCAGTTCCATGAAGTAAATAAATTACTCAAATTAAACAAAAATGGCATTTTTATTATGCACTTATTCTGAAGAAAGGTTAAAGAGCACTGGAACGCTGATCCTCTGGAAATTTGGTCCTCCATCTAGCTCCTTAGATTCTATCAGGTACCTGCCTATGTACCTCTGCCTATCTTTGCAGCCTTGAGGGATAGAAAAGCAACCTTTCGCGGAACCGTTCAGTGCCACATCACAGAGCAGTTTTATGCTGCAATTTAGAACACACATAGGTTTGGTGAAAGAGGGTTCCATCCAGGCTAAATTAGTTGAACTTTAATCCTGCGCTCATTTTAGTGGAACCTTTGTTAGTCATGGCTAACTTTCTTCGCTGGAAATCAAAGGGTGCTCCCAGACGGACAATTTAGCAGCACGGAATCGCTGTTCTGCTTTAAGCTGGAAGTGGAATAGCTACTCTAATACCCTGTAGCCAAATGGGCAATCTCTCTTTCCCTAGCCTTGTAAGTTAAGAGAGAGAGAATCTGCTCTGTGACCACTGTGTGAGGATAAAAAAGGTAAAGGGAACCCTGACCATTAGGTCCAGTTGTGGCCGACTCTGGGGTTGCGGCGCTCATCTCGCTTTATTGGCTGAGGGAGCCGGCGTACAGCTTCCGGGTCATGTGGCCAGCATGACTAAGCCGCTTCTGGCGAACCAGAGCAGCGCACGGAAACGCCGTTTACCTTCCCGCCGGAGTGGTACCTATTTATCTACTTGCACTGGCGTGCTTTCGAACTGCTAGGTTGACAGGAGCAGGGACCGAGCAACGGGAGCTCACCCCGTCGCGGGGATTCGAACCGCCGACCTTCTGATCGGCAAATCCTAGGCTCTGTGGCTTAACCCACAGCGCCACCCACGTCCCTACTGTGTGAGGATAAAGGATTACAAACTGTCTCCCCCTGCCTCACTACCAATCACAGTTGCCTTAAACTGCAGGCTCTTTTTTTGGCGGTGGGGGAAACCAGATTTAAAGGTAGTATTATTTAGGTAAATGGAAGGGTTACTGTGACACAGCTGATTCCTAGGAGAGCTAGATCCTAGAGAAGGAAATGGTTAGAATGCAATTGACAAAACAGCTGAGCAATCTCCAAAGGCCATATGATCTAACCCAGGCATGGCCAAACTTGGACCGCAGCTGTTTTTTGGGACTACAATTCCCATCATCCCTGACCACTGGTCCTGTTAGCTGGGGATGATGGGAGTGGTAGTCCCAAAACAGCCAAAATTGTAATGAAATAGATCATCTAAACCTGGAGAAAATGTACAACTGTTCTATTGAGCCATAAAACTCAGAATTTTTGAGCAATGAATAAAAACAAAATCTGAACTGCAAACATGTTTATTTTATTTCGTAAAATTTGTACATCGCTTGATTGTGGGGGGCAAAAAAAAAAAGTCTCAAAGGGGTTTACGGAAAGATAAAGTGGGGGGTGCTTTTTAAATATGTTTTTGCAAATTCTTCATTGAAAGTGAGTAAAAGCGTAGCTATTTCACAGCAGGGGCCCAGTGTGGAAACAGCCAGAAGGCAACCAACTTAACCTGGATTCAAACTAAAGCAATTCAAACCACAATTTCACTATGCAGCTGTTTCCAATGCAAACTGAGGCTGATGTTTGAACTTAAGCGTTATTTAGACTGAATGGTGGTCGGTGGCTTTGGCGATGGCCCAGACTTTGGCAAAACGAAACTCAAGAGAGACAGTTAAAATATGGTGGGAACGCAGTGAGCATCGCGGATCAGAGGAAAAGAATCAAGGACCTATCTTTCAGAAATACAGCACCGTTTTCCCGTTTGCGTTGGCTTTTACAAACAGTTGGAAATTTTACGATTTCTGACGCTCCACTCAACTATGATTTGCAGAGCAATCCTAAGCTCTGAAAACTCCTACAACTCCGTGCAGAACATAGAAGGAACCACTTTTGCTGTGCTAGAACCAGCATTGGGGCAGCTGAGAGACCGGCCTTCTGAATTCGCACAGCAAACCCGTGAAACACATACAGTGGTATCTTGGTTCTCGAATTAAATCCGTTCCGGGAGTCCGTTCGACTTCAGAAAACGTTTGAAAACCAAGGCACGGCCTCCGATTGGCTGCAGGAGCTTCTTGCACTCAATTGGAAGCCGTGTTGGACGTTTGGCTTCCGAAAAACGTTCGCAAACCAGAACACTCACTTCTGGGTTTGCAGCATTCAGGAGCCGATTTGTTTTGGAGTCAATCCATTCGACTACCAAGGTACCACTGTGCTACCAGCAACAGCAAAGAATGAGGAAGAAAAGTTTCAAAGCTCTACTAGAGGCTTTACCCGAATACGGCCTGGAGCACAAATCTTCATCGTGGCCATAGATCTTCCACTGGCCTCCCCGTGCCTGATCACCCCTCTCCGATGGCGTCAGTGACCAGTTCCCCAACCTGGAGCTCAAATACTGGGAAAGCTGGTCACCCAGGCTCCGGCAGTTCCACCGCATGTTGACAGATTCCCGGTCGCACTCATAGGTGCCTAGTGCCTGGGCTGTTGCACTGGAGTTTGCAGACTTCCAGGAGACCCCCAAGCACTGCATGGTCCCAACGTTGAAAAGCCGGTTCCGGGAAACCCATTTCCACTTCTGAGCTGGGAGGCTGGTGTTGCAGCTCTTAGAAATTTTCACTAAAGAGTCCTTAGTCTCCAAGCAGCCTTGCAGACCACTGCTATAGATGAGGAATATCCCAGAGTCTGTGAAAATTAAAACAAAATACAGTCATACCTCGGGTTACAGATGCTTCAGGTTGTGTTTTTTCGGGTTGCGGATCCACCGAAACCCGGAAGTACCGGAAAGGATTACTTCCGGGTTTCAGCAGTCACGCATGTGCAGACGCGCTAAATCACGCGTTGCACATGCGCAGAAGTGCCGAATCGCAACCCGCACACGCGCAGACGCACCACTTCGGGTTGCGAACGTGCATCCCGCATGGATCACGTTCGCAACCCGAGCGTCCACTGTATACTTTTTATATACAGTGGTACCTTGGGTTACATATGCTTCAGGTTACATACGCTTCAGGTTACAGACTCCGCTAACCCAGAAATATTACCTCGGGTTAAGAACTTTGCTTCAAGATGAGAACAGAAATCGTGCAGCGGTGGCGCAGCGGCAGCAGGAGGCCCCATTAGCTAAAGTGGTGCTTCAGGTTAAGAACAGTTTCAGGTTAAGAACGGACCTCTGGAACGAATTAAGTTCTTAACCCGAGGTACCACTGTATAAAAAAACCCTCCATGTAGTTAGCAACTCCCTGTCACAGACAGGACCATCCTCACAACAACACAGGTCAACCCATTAATTCAGAGGCCAAGTTGCTCACCAAGGCAAGGCAGTTTGAACCTATTCAACTGATCCTGACCTGACTGCACTGGCCCACAATTAAGTTTCTGAGCCCAAATCACAGTGCTGGTTTTGGCCTACAAAGCTTTAAAAGACTCAGGACTGCAATATCTCAAGGGCCGCCTCTCCCTTATATGAACCAACCCAGACCCTGTAATGATAATCATCTGAGGCCCTTCTTTGTGTGCCCCCTCCATGAGAGGTCCAGAGGGTGACAACATGAGAAGGGGCCTTTTCTGCAATGACTCCCCGTTTGCAGCATGCTCTCCCCAGAGAGGCTCACCTGGGGCCTTCATAACGTACCTTTAGGCACCTGTCAAGTGTTACATTCTACTCAGGATGCGAACGGGGCTCCATAATGGATCCCGTTCGCATGCAGAGGTACCACTGTACTATATTTTGTGTTCTTATTTTGTAATTTTATGTTCCCCCGTGATCTTTGGAGAAAGGTTGGTATACACATTTAATAAACAAATGCATGAAATGAAATGAAAACCTGAGTTAGAGCAGGCATAATGTGGAATAGTGCCCAGATCTGGTGGGATCTGCTTTCAATAGCCCCATAGTGGTAGCAAACAGCTCTGCAGGAATCAAGTACGAAGTAGTTTCCCAGATGGCAACCAGAATAGTACTGTATACAACCACCTCTGAATAGGAAAACATGCATTTTTGCAGAACCGCATTTTACTTGCTGCTTTGCTTAAAACCCCAAACGGTTATTAAAACCGGCAATTACCTTCTCGCACCAAGCCAATCTCTTTAGCAAAGTTCCTTTCAAGACCCAGGCCATAGCTGGAGTGGGGCCTTTGCCATGTTTCTGGCCATGTTTCAAGACCCAGGCCATAGCTGGAGTGGGGCCTTTGCCATGTTTCTAGATTTTATATAATGTGCTGTTCAGATGACCATAACACTTCCGTCAGCAGAATGTGAGGGGAACTGATTTTCCTCCTGTAGCACAGCCCCCCCCCCCCCGCCTCCATAATTCTGCTCCAAAGGGTTGGGGAACCCTCCGCAAGGGAATCGCCAGAAATGGATTGCTTCCATGTCCTGCTGATGGAAGCCATACTAACACAATACAACCATCTCAAACCCTCCAAGAGTCCCTATTTCCCAGGGACAGCCCCAAATTTACAGAAGCAGTTTATGATTTAAACCCGGAATGTCCCGCTTTTCCTTAGGACATCCCTATTTTCAGGGTGGAATTGATTTAAATCAAATCTATTTAAATCACGATTTAAATTACTAGTCGCTGGGACTTCCGGGTTGGCGCCATCGCCGAATGGCGGACTCCCTCCGAGCTCTGGAGGGAGCCTGCTCGGCAGGGGCTGGGTTCTACCGCGCCGGCGACGCGGGGACCCTTAAAAACCATGGCCGCTGAAATCCATGGGCATGGTGACTCGGCGGGCACCGTTTGCGCCCCCCCCGACCACGCGAAGGAGCCTTTTTAAAGGCTACGGAGCGGGTGACTGGGGGGGGGGTGGTGCTGTGAGTCCTCCGCTTCCCCTGCCGAGTGAAGCCGCATGCCATTTGGCGGAGAGCGCTGACTTCTTCCATTGAAAATCTGGACTTAAAAGAATAACCCGTGAGTAATTGGAACTTGGATTAAAAAGGGGAACAATTTTTTTCTTAAATTCGGAGCGAGCGGGGGAGGTGCAAAAAGGAAGTCAGCCTCCCCCCTGTTGTAGAGGAGCTAAAGCAAGGGACCTGACAACTAAGATCGAGTGCAACCTTTTTTTTTTTATAAAGTTATTAATTTCGCGATGGAAAATTATAAGTTGGGCTGGAGGAGAAAAGTGGAATGTGAATTAAAATACACACCCCCCCCGAAAAACCCCGGGAGCGATCCGTGAGCGCGCCGGGAGAGGAGAAATAGAGGTTTTGACAGCTGTCAAAGGAGCTGCCAAAACTGAAGAACAAAAAGAGAACTTTGTTACGAGGACTTTGCTGGTTACATTTGTTATAAATTGGATATAAACTGTTTAAAACAAGGAATAATAAGTTACTTTGACTGGTGGGTGTGATCGGGAAGGAAACTGAGTTATTATAATCCCTCTAAAGGAGCTGTGGGTCATTACAAGTATTGCTGGCATGGAATTTGAATCGGACTTTTTATCTCCTGGGAAACTGCAGAAATGGAACACTATTTTGTCTACAGAGGTCTATACACTAAAGGAGACAATAGATTTATCTATTGAAGAATGGAAGGGACTTGATGTAATGTTTTGTTCCTGAATAACAAAGCCTCTGTAGAGGAATTACAAGCTTTTTGGAATTAGAACATTTGTGCAGGAGAGCAGGGGGGGAAAAAAAGAGGAGAAGAGAGAACAACAAGAACAACAAGAATAACAAGAACTGGACAAAGTTGGAAGATAGACCCCTTCCAAGATTGGACATTCGAAATCAAAGATGACCAAAAGACGGCAAAGACTATTAAAAAGACGGCAAAGCGGACTGGTGAAGGACTATGGCTTAGATGTGGGAGCTCCAGGACGACAGTAGACATTGACGGACATTGGGAACGCAACCGGGAAAGGGGGGAGGGAAATTTGGAATCCAAAGGGTGTTAAATTACATTTTATTCTTTTTTCTATTTTTTTTTATGTTAATCTGTATTGTATATTAAAGAGGGGAACTCGTGGAAGGGAACAGGTCGATTTTAGGGGATGGGAAAATATTTTTTAAATTGGGTTAATGATAATAACTTTAAAACTTGGGGTAAGAATTTGCTGAATCTATTTGAAAGAACTGGAATACAAGAGGGGGAGGGGAGGGGAAGTCCTGGAAAGATGACATTGAAAATAAGGCCTTAAATTTGGATGTTTTTCTTTTCTGTTATATTTGAAAATTTTTAATAAATATTATTAAAAAAAATAAATAAATTACTAGTCGCTGTGGTCTAAACCACTGAGCCTCAAGGGCTTGCCAATCAGAAGGTCGGTGGTTCGAATCCCTGTGACGGGGTGAGCTCCCGTTGCTCTGTCCGAGCTCCTGCCAACCTAGCAGTTCGAAAGCACGCCAGTGCAAGTAGATAAATAGGTACCGCTCTGGTGGGAAGGTAAACGGCATTTCCGTGTGCTGCTCTGGTTTCGCCAGAAGCGGCTTAGTCATGCTGGCCACATAACCCGGAAAAACGGTCTGCGGACAAACGCTGGCTCCCTCAGCCTGTAAAACGAGATGAGCGCCGCAACCCCAGAGTCATCTGCAACTGGACTTAACTGTCAAGGGTCCTTTACCTTTACCTTTTTAAGACTTGATTTAAATCACTAGTCAGTAAGACTTGATTTAAATCATATTTTTTACAGAAAGACTCATTCTTGCTGGTATAATCTTAATATTTACAACCAGAAGAAGGTTTCATCTTTGGAATAATAAATTTTCAGAGTTGTTTTTACAGTTCTATCAAAATTACTCATTTGGTTATACTATTAGAAAGAAAAAGACAGGTAATTATGAAATTATTGTTAATATTTGGACAACTTTTCTGCTGTACTTTATTGGAAGGAGAATAATAATCATTTCCTTAATAACAATTTAAACAATTTATTTAACTAAAACAATAACATTATAGCATATGTATCCATGTTTGTAAACTGATGTGGTTAAACGATTTTTTTAAAAAACAACAACACAACCTTAGACTGAGTTTTAGCACACATGAAAAGCTTAAAACAAATCCTTATTTCCCGATGAATAACCTTTGGACTATAATGTAACTTAAATAGAAAACTATCTTTAGAAAGCATTTCATCCAAAAGCATTTTATTTTAAAAATCCAATTTAAATCAAAAAATCTGATTCAAATTTAAAAAAATCCGATTTAAATTTTAAAAATCTTGTGTGTGTGTGTGTGTGTGTGTGTGTGTTTAAAATCACTGATTTTTATCCACCCTGGAGGGTGTGGAGTTATGTGACCCACCGAACCAAGGAGATAAGTAACTTACAGGGAAGCTTTTTTTATGTTCAATGTTTTATTATGTTTTTATATAGGCTGGAAGCTGCCCAGAGTGACTGGGGCAACCCAGTCAGATGGAATGGGTACTGTTATTGTTGTTGCTGTTGTTGTTGAACAGGGCATCCCTATTTTCATTGGAGAAATCTTGGAGGGTATGCCATATGGATTTTTTTTTTAATCATTCACTCTCAATATCCCTTTCCGTGCAGGTACAAAAGGAAGCAATGGTGTCATTCCCCCAAAAAAACAAAAGACAAGACATAACAGGTTCTGGGAAAGATGAGCTCTCCCGAGGCTTCGCCATGCTCCTGGATAGATGAGTTTAGAAACCATAAGGAACAGTTATGGACCACAGGTATGAAGTTTACGGCATGTAGTACCCTAAGAGAGAATATTATGAAAATGATATGCAGGTGGTACATGACACCAGTCAAGCTTGCAAAAATATATCATGTGTCCGATAATAAGTGTTGGAAATGTAAAGAAAATGAAGGTACATTTTTTCACCTTTGGTGGACGTGCCCAAGGATTAAGGCTTTCTGGGAAATGATATATAATGAAATGAAAAAGGTATTTAAGTATACCTTTCTGAAGAAACCAGAGGCCTTTCTCCTGGGCATGGTCAGCCAATTGGTGTCAAAAAAGGATAGAACTTTCTTTATGTACGCCACAACAGCAGCAAGAATACTTATCGCAAAGTATTGGAAGACACAAGATCTACCCACTCTGGAAGAATGGCAGATGAAAGTAATAGACTATATGGAGTTGGCAGAAATGACTGGCTGAATCCGGGACCAGGGAGAAGAGTCGGTGGAAGAAGACTGGAAGAAATTTAAAGATTATCTGCAGAAATATTGTAAAATTATTGAAAGTTAAAATGATGTTGGACTGAAACGAAGCAGTTTTAGTAATAAGGTTAAAATGAATTTGTAAAAATAGATTGATAACAGATGAAAATATAAAGTTATAAGGTGTTAAGATATTGGATTAAGATTAAAAACAAAGAGGGAAAGGATTTGTTGAACTAAATAATGTGAATTGGAATACAGAAAAGGGAGGTGTGAGGGAGTCAGGGAAACAAGTAAAGGAAGTATAAGACAAAGAAAAGATGGATTTTTTTAAAAGTGGTTTTTCTTTTTCTCTTTGTATTTTGTATCTTGATTTTTGTATTTCTTTTATCTTGTTATTTCTCTTTACTAAGCTTCTTTGTTCTGTAAAACCTTAATAAATATATATTTTTAAAAAAAATAGAAACCATAAGGTCATATTCAACTGTCCAGACCAGAAAAAGAATTTGTGCCTATGACCGAAAGGGAGAGATCGGCTGACTCTAAAAACAGACAAAGGGCTAAAAGTAGAAAATTACCACTTGCAGGAAAACTTAGAAAATTACAGCCGCTGGAGGTTTCAGAAGCTTTTACAGGAGGGGCAAACACAAAGGCAAGTTACCTGAGGAGGGAAGAGCAAAGCCACAAAATACTCTCTTAATATGGGCCCTCCTAGCCCTGCCTTTGTGGTCTAGCAAGTCTCACACAGGGAGTTGAAGTGCCGAAAAAAATGGAGATAGGAATATATTTTCCTCCATTACATTTCCTGCCCTTCGGATGTGGCTGTATGACGCTGAGCCATAATATGCTGTCTAAACATGTTCTTAGCCTTTTCTTTTTTAAAAAACACACCCTGAAAGGTGAATTTCAGCATTGCTAAGGATGCTTCCAGACTGCTGACTCCTGGCACAACCCGATCGTTACTCTTCTGTCGTAAACGGCTAGCAGAATCCCAACCGGTGCCGGATTAAACCCTGCAGAGGCCCCTAGGCAGTCAAAATCTCGGGGGATCCCCTCACAAATTTTAGGAGAGAAGAAAGCTTGATTGACACTTTCTTTCAAGATCAGTATTTCAAAATCAATTATGATTTTGATCCGTTGTCCCAGCGCCCCCTGTTAAGTCGTGGGTGAGCATATCAGACAACACAGCGATTCTTCCAAAGCTGCTCTTTATTTGTAAGCTGGAACAGAACTGAACTGAGGAGCTCAGTCAGCCTGCTTATATAGAACTCCAGAACAACGTAACTGTAGCAACTTTCTAAAACTATCCAATCACTGAACGTCACTTTCAATCCTTCATTTGCATACAAACTATCCAATCACTGAACGTCACTTTCGGTCCTTCATTTGCATAACTATCTACAGTATCCCCCTGCTGGCCCAGGGTGAGAACTTCAGTACATAACACCCCCTAAAAGGCATGGGGCCCACAGGCCGGTGCCTAATCTGCCTACAGTCATACCTTGGGTTACAACCGCTTCAGGTTGCGTTTTTTCAGGCTGCGGACCGCCAAAACCCAGAAGTACCGGAACAGGCGCGGGTTGCGAACATGCATCCCGCATGGATCACATTCGCAACCCAAGCGTCCACTGTATTTGGTAAATGGGCACTGATCCCGATCATCTTTCCACATTATGGCTGCATCCACGCACCAGGGAACTCTGGGAATTGTAGTTCTGTGAAGGGAATCAATGCAAAATGACGCCTTCCATCTGTGGCAAAGGACTCCTCTCAGGCGATGCTCCTTTCCTACGAGGAAGAGAGCCTGTGGACCTAACCCCAAGCCAGGAAGTTGCTTTCGAGGTTAGAAAATATAGCATTTTTTAATTTTTGGGTGGCGAGACCTGAAGGAAGTGGAAAACTCTATATCCAACTTTGTGAAAGGATTCTCTTAAAACAGGCGCAGGCAAACTCGGCCCTCCAGATGTTTTGGGACTGCAACTCCCATCATCCCTAGCTAACAGGACCAGTGGTCAGGGATGATGGGAGTTGTAGTCCCAAAAACATCTGGAGGGCCGAGTTTGCCTATGCCTGTTTTAAAACAACCCTCAAGTACTGCTGCTGAAGGAAGCACGTCCAGTTGTGCACTCAAGAAGGCTCTTCTGACTTTTGGATATGTTAGATCCTGCAGATAATAATAATAATAATAATAATAATAATAATAATAATAATAATAAATAAATAAATAAATAATAAATAATAATAATAAATTTTATTTATATCCCGCCCTCCCCAGCTGAAGCCGGGCTCAGGGCGGCTAACAACAATAAAATAATACAACATTCTAAAATCATTTCATTATAAAATTAATTCAAATCAAATTGATGGCAACCATTGGGCTAGAGTGCTGTGAAGACTGCCAAAGGAGGGAGTCAGGCTGTGCCCTGGCCAAAGGCCTGGTGGGACAGCTCTGTCTTGCAGGCCCTGCAGAAAGATGTCAAGTCCCGCAAGGCCCTAGTCTCTTGTGACAGAGTGTTCCACCAGATCGGAGCCACAGCCGAAAAGGCCCTGGCTCTAGTTGAGGCCAGCCTAACCTCTCTGTGGCCTGGGACCTTCCAGATGTTTTTGTTTGAAGGCCATAAATTCCTCTGTGGGACATACCAGGAGAGGCGGTCCCGTAAGTACGAGGGTCCTAGGCCGTATAGGGCTTTAAAGGTTAAAACCAGCACCTTAAACCTGATCCTGTATTCCACCGGGAGCCAGTGCAGCTGGTATAGCACCGGGTGAATGTGATCTCGCAGTGAGGACCCCGTAAGGAGTCTCGCCGCGGCATTCTGCACCCGCTGGAGTTTCTGGGTCACTCTCAAGGGCAGCCCCACGTAGATGATATGCTACTGTTATCAAGAGGGCTATCTGCAAAGCAGTCATACCAGGGACTCAATTTTCTCATTGCAAGAAGATTATTTTGTGGTCCAGTATAAAACGGGCATCGCCTCAATACATTCTAATGCTCTGCTCGGACCTAAACTTAATAACTGATGTGGTTGAAAAGCCAAAAGTGCATAACCTTAAATCGATGGCTTTCATCCAGCTTGCTTCCAAGTGAATCCAGCAGAACGAAATGAACCAAGACATTCAGACAGAGCCAATGGCCTCATCCAGACCTGTGTGAGAATGGAAGCTTCACATCGCAAAGTGACATTTGAAACCCAACTTGGTACAGAGGAAACGTGTTGAAGGAATTTACACTGCACAACATCCAGAGGGTTTAAATTAGCATCGGAATCCCATAAAGTAACTGAGCTCAAGGTTTAGCCAAGTACTGCAGAAATAAAGTTATGGCCTTTTGTTTGTTTGTTTGTTTTAAAAAAGCAGCAGAATTTGAATAGCTTTTTCTATGCCAATATTCTTGTTGATCTCAGAAGGTTGAAAATCTATTCCCAAATATTTAAAAACTGTTACTTGTTCAATAAGCTGCTCACCTAAATACCATTTGGGGAAGATGTGTGTATCATTTAGAAAACACCTTCTTTTTAGCAATATTCAGAAAATACCCTCACACCCATTTTTTTTCTGGACTAGACTTGTAGGATCATCTGCATCCAATAAAACAGAAATCTTTTTTTGTGGCCAACTTGGAGACGTGATAAGTTAGTGATGACAGAAACTCAACAATATCATTTGTAAATAGGTGAAATAGGACAACAGCTTAAAAATGGCACGGGATCTGTAAAAGATGGCTCTTTGGTACACTGCACTTTCTGGCACGTATTAATATACAAAGTTTTAAAGAGAAAAGGGAGTATTTTTTTATAGTTAATTAGACTACTTTTCCCTGAAATCCCAAAAGGGCAATGCTGCCTTTAGATCAATAAAAGCTTCATAGTATATAAAGCACCTCTGAGGGTTATGTGTTTGTTTGTGTTTATATTGCAAAAACAGCCTAAAAAGGGGGGGGGGATTAAATCATTGCTCCAGAGCCTCTGTTGCAAGCTGTTTCAGAGGTTTTACACAAATAATAATAACAACACCCTTTTTAAAAACAACACTCAGAGGTGTTAAATGGTGCTTTAAAACGCTGCCCACACACCTGGCCACTGTTGGTGGCCAATCTGGATTTCCACAGAGAAAAGGTTTCCTATACAAAGCATCCCTCAGGTTGCTCCAGGTCAGTCGAGTTAAATTGCCTCCATGAGGACCTTCCATCCACCCTCCCAAGGGAAATCCATGCAGCAGTTGCAGGCAGAAGACTCAGGTCGCATAAACATGGATGCAAGTGTGAGACACTTTTGCCCCTACCAAACTAAAAGGTAAAGGTAAAGGGACCCCTGACCATTAGGTCCAGTCGTGGCCGACTCTGGGGTTGTGGCGCTCATCTCGCTTTGTTAGCCGAGGGAGCCAGCGTACAGCTTCCGGATCATGTGGCCAGCATGACAAATGGCAAACCAGAGCAGTGCATGGAAACACTGTTTACCTTCCCACCGGAGCAGTACCTATTTATCTACTTGCACTTTGAGGTGCTTTCGAACTGCTAGGTTGGCAGGAGCAGGGACCGAGCAACGGGAGCTCACCCCGTTGCGGGGATTCGAAGCACCAACTTTCTGATCAGCAAGTCCTAGGCTCTGTGGTTTAACCCACAGTGCCACCTGCGTCCCCCCCCCCAAACTACCAAAGTTAAATTCTGAATCAAACTGGAAGCCCGTCAGTGTGCATGAATCTAGTTTTTAACAGGTCAGCGGTTGTACTAAGGGAAACCTGGGAGAAATAGAGGATAAACTGGAGCAAATTCAACAGGGACATAAATGGAGAGAAGCTACAACGGGGCAGTGCGGAGCAATAAAGGGTCGAGAATCCTGGAATTTCTATGGAGGAAAAGCTGAAGTCCACCCCATACATTTACACCCCATGCCTTCCCCCGATGAATCACTGGGAATGTCATTTCTCTCAACAACTTTCAGCACCCTTAACAAACTTCCCTTTCCCAGAATTCTTTGGGTGAAGCCATGACGCTTGAAATGGCATAACAGTGCTTTAAATCATGGGTAGGCAAACTAAGGCCCAGGGGCTGGATCCAACCCAATCGCCTTCTAAATCCAGCCTGCAGACGGTCCGGGAATCAGCGTGTTTTTACATGAGTAGAATGTGTCCTTTTATTTAAAATGCATCTCTGGGTTATTTGTGGGGCACAGGAATTCGTTCATTTCCCCCCCAAAAAATATAGTCCGGCCCCTCACCAGGTCTGAGGGACAGTGGACTGGCCCACAGCTGAAAAAGTCTGCTGACCCCTGCTTTAAATGTATGAGTTGGGTGTGACCTACAGCACCCAAGTGTGGTATACAGACCAGGTTCCACTGCATGTTGATACTGATAGCTGGTTTGGCCAACTACAAGATGTTTCACAAAAAGCCTTTCCACATCACTGATACAGTGGTACCTCAGGTTAGGTACTTAATTCGTTCCAGAGGTCCATTCTTAACCTGAAACTGTTCTTAACCTGAAGCACCACTTTAGCTAATGGGGCCTCCCACTGCCGCTGTGCCGCCGGAGCATGATTTCTGTTCTCATCCTGAAGCAAAGTTCTTAACCTGAAGCACTATTTCTGGGTTAGCGGAGTCTGTAACCTGAAGCGTATGTAACCCAAGGTACCACTGTATTCGGGTCTGTTCCCTACTGGCCTGCCTTCTTCTGAGCTCACATGACACATACAGAACCAGAGAAGTGACTAACCAGAAAGTCTTCTGTTCTGTTGCCTGCAGTCATGCGATAACTTCCAAATTCTGGAAAAATAATGTTCGCAACTATCGGACTGGAATATTGTTCTGGTTTCCCTATTTTAAACAGCGGTGATGGGTGCTGTTTGCTTTTTGTGTTTTTGCTTCACAATTAGGAGAGAAGACTGCATTCAGAAGGCACTTTATTTCAGTTTCCTTCTGGCAATTTTTGTGTTCTTTCACAAAACGCAAAAGCCACTTCCGGGAAATCCAGCTGAATCCGACGTACTATTTCTGGGTTAGCGGAGTCTGTAACCTGAAGCGTATGTAACCTGAGGTACCACTGTACATTCTTGCATCTCTTTGCATGCTTTGTTTTACCAGCCTTCTCCAAGCTGGTGCCCTCCAGATGTTTTAGACTACAATTCCCATCTACCCCAGCTGGTTTTTACGTGTAAAAGGAGCTGCAGGCAGCAGAGGTCTGCATTTGGTTGGAGCAGCGTACTGTGGGAGTGGGGTGGTCCATTCCTCCTGCTCCCCATTTTCCAGGGGGTGACGCAGGAATACAAGTTTCTGCGAGTGTTGAGCAGGTACCTGGCTGGCTGGAGAGGTGCGCAAGCCGCTGGGTGGGAGGAGACAGAGAAGAGCATGTGGTTGTGAGTGATCTCCTACCCCAATCAGCCTATGCAATAAGCCATATATAAGCTGCTCACCCCTTCATGGATCACTGCCTTGCCATGGCGAAGGAGCTTGAATAACTCAGAGAAGCTATGAACTATGCCGAGCAGGGCACCCAAGATGAACAGATCATAGTGGAGAGTTTTGACCAAACGTGATCCACCTGGAGGAGCAGTAGTGATGTATGGAAGTGAGAGCTGCACCATAAAGAAGGCTGATCGCCAAAGAATGGATGCTTTTGAATTATGGTCTGGAGGAGACTCTTAAGAGTCCCATGGACTGCAAGAAGATCAAACCTATCCATTCTGAAGGAAATCAGCCCTGAGTGCTCACTGGAAGAAAAGACCCTGAAGCTGAGGCTCCAATACTTTGGCCACCTCACGAGAAGAGAAGACTCCCTGGAAAAGACCCTGGTGTTGGGAAAGATGGAGGGCACAAGGAGAAGGGGACGACAGAGGACGAGATGGCTGGACAGTGTTCTCGAAGCTACAAACATGGGTCTTACCAAACTGCGGGAGGCAGTGGAAGACAGGAGTGCCTGGAGTGCTCTGGTCCAGGGGGTCACGAAGAGTTGGACACGACTAAACGACTAAACAACAACAAAAGCTGCTCTCACTCCATCACTGCATCTTTTGCTCTAACTTCCCACCCAAAACTGAGACAACCCACCGACCACACACTGCTTCATTCCTGACCCTTTTCCCAACAGCTTCCTGCTCCCCCCATTTCCCAGCGGCTTCCTGATTTACTTTAAATTGCATTTTTTTCGCTTCGTAATCCACAATGGGGCTCTTTTAGAAATTTATCACGCTGCAACGTTTGTTTGTTTTTGTTAATCCTTTGGTTGCAGACTGCATGGAAACTGGAGCAAAAAAGCAGGGTTTTTATTTATTTCTTTAAATGTCACTGTCTGGCACAACTGACCGGGTCCAGACACTGGAGCAAGTTTTGCAAATTTGGCCAACTTGCAAGGCCAGTGTGCTTGCGAAGCAAATACACTGAGCCTTTGACAAAGCTCTGGGGACCAACAAATGCCTCTCATTAGTTTCTTGTCTCTATCACTGTTGTTGCTGGCCAAATCGCTATCCTCCTCCGAGGGACAATTGGGAGACCAGCTTGGAAAATGCGCTCGCTCTTGCTTTTGGAAACACTGATTCCTCTGGAAAAATCCGGTGGTGTGTTGGGGTTTTTATTACGGCTGGACACATGCAAAAAGCCTGCAGGGTTGCAAGGCAGAACTGGTGGGTGAGAGAATAAAATTCCCAAACCTCAGGGGCGCAGAAACAAGAGCATTTATTTCAAATGCACCAGGGATCAGCTCTTGCAACTAGAGAAAATCCTCTCTCTCTTTTTGCTGATGGGGAGGTAGAAGAGAAGCAAGTGTGCGCCCCCCCCCCCAGTTTCTTTCAAAAACAGCCACTTCCATCTCCTCCTCCCTTCGCAATTCCAAACCACATCTGGTTCCATTCAGGTTTCTCCTCCCCTCTGCAAAACGCAAGCTCGCGTACACCCCCCAAATGCCCCAACAACTGCCCAAAACGGGGGGGGGGAGGGAAATCAGGGTGGGGGGAAGAGTGCATGCTAACTTTGTGAGGAGCCGACCCCCCTTCTTTTTTTTTAAAGAAGCAGATCTACAAGTACCTCCTTTCACCACCACCACCCCCAACCTCCCGCCCTTCTTAAAAGACGCTGCAAGTTTGGAAGTGGAGGAAAAACAAACACATTTGGCCAACTCAGCCCTACCTGGGAGAAGAGCGCAGAGTCCGAGCTCAATGGTCAGAAGGATGCCCAGGGCGCATCTCAGCAAGCGAGGCCGTGGCGAAGAGGGGGGGCTGGGAAGTTTCATAGCTGGGGGCTGGGACTGATCTCCCTCTTCTCCTTCTTTTGCGTCTTTGCGCACTCTGTCTGTCTCTCTCTCTCCGTGCTGACTCAGGGTCCTTTCCTTCCCCTCCTCCTGTTGGGAAGGTGATGGGAGGGTAAAGAGACAGGGAGATGGGAGAGAGACAAGGAATGCGCCCCCCCTTCCAAAAAAAAAAAGCGCCCCTCCCCTGCCTTCTAAGAATTCAGACGCTGCGTCACGAGCCCCACAGGCTGCCCAGCCAGTTGTGGGCGGAAGGGAAATGGGGGGGCGGGGGGGGAGAGAAGCTTTCTCCAAGACTTCTCAAACTTTTTTCGTGGTTTGGCAAGCTGGATGTGCGCTAAGAGGAATTGCAACACGTTGCAAGTGAGGCGGAGGGGGACGGAGAGGAGGAAAGGAGAGAGAGAGAGGCTCTGGTTCCTGTTCTTCCCAAAGCCCTTCTTGCAAAGGGGGCGGGAAGCAAGCTCTCTCCCTCTGCCCACCTTAAAAAATCAAGAGCATTTCTTCCCACCGCAGCCGCACTTTTAAAAGACACCTCCTTTTTCCTCCCAGCTGCACTCGGGCATTTTTAAACGGGCGCGATGCTGCGCGCGGGTGCATGTTTTGTCTTGTTATGCAGGGGAAACGCAAGGAGAGCAGCTTTTGCAAAAGCCGGAGATGGCATAGGCTGCCTTGGATTGCATGGCGATATCAGGTCTACCTCCACTCAGCCCCAAAGTTAATGGACTAGATGTCTTGCAAATAATAAGGCTTCCCCCTCCCGCTCCAGTATTTTGCAACCCTGCATTTTGGGATGATTGGTCACCACCAATTTGTTATATTTCATATGCAACTCAAGAGCTGCAACGCTCCATCTTTTGGTGTCGCCTCCCCCCCCCCCCCGCCAGTGCGATAATCTGCTTCCAAATTTGCCACATGGGAAACTTCTACCCCCCCCACACACGGAAAAAGCATAAAATAGGCGGACCTATTATAAAATCACCAGACTGCAATGCATCCAAAATATTATCAAGACCAAGTCTCCTCCCCAAGTCGCAGCCCCGATATGTGGAAATCTGACACGTTGAAGGCACTGTCCTCCAATTTGTCTCTTAGCCTATTAAAGCAAGCTAATTTTCCATTCCTTGAGGCCACAAGGAGAAGGGGAGGACAGAGGACGAGATGGTTGGACACTGTTTTCGAAGCTAACATGTTTGACCAAACTGCGGGAGGTAGTGGAAGACCGGAGTGCCTGGCATGCTCAGGTCCAGGCTTCCTCAACCTCAGCCCTCCAGATGTTTTTTTGGCCTACAACTCCCATGATCCCTAGCTAGCAGGACCAGTGGTCAGGGGTGATGGGAATTGTAGTCTCAAAACATCTGGAGGGCTGAGTTTGAGGAAGCCTGTGTGGTCCATGGGGTCATGAAGAGTCAGACAGGACTAAACAACAACAACAAATTTTCTATTCTGGGCTAGAGACAACACTATGCAACTGAAATGCCTATACACTTTTAGACTGATGTAAAATACAGTAGTATTACTTTGCAATTATGGATATATATGCCTTTCTGGAGCTGAGGTTAAGCTTGACTGCTTTTATTATATATTTATTCGTTACCTTTCAGAAAAGAGAACTTAAAGCGGCTAAAAAAACAAAAAAATAACCCTGCAACACCACCGTCGATTTATTTGTATGCCGCCATTCCATAGTTTAAACCCTGCTCAAGGAGGATGACAACTTGAAAAGATTGGCATAATAACAAAAGTAGCCATAATCAATATATAAAACACCTCAAAAAATACACAGGAAAATTGAACATTTCCTCATAAATCGCCATAGATCTAAATAAATAAATATGCAGAAAATTAATACCAATAACGGCAACAACAACAAAACCAACAAAATCCCCTAAATGATACCCCAGCCCAACATGATAAACTTCAAAACTGAGTTATTATATGTGTGAGTTTAACAGCTATTACAGGGCACCACAGAACACCTGAACTCACCCATGGTCATAATAATGTTCAGTGAAGACTGAACAAAAGGGCTGGAGTTTTTTAAATATACCGTATGTCTCTAGACACACATGACTAGACATAGACTAGGAAATACAGTGGTACCTCAGGTTAAGAACTTAATTCGTTCTGGAGGTCCGTTCTTAACCTGAAACTGTTCTTAACCTGAGGTACCACTTTAGCTAATGGGGCCTCCCACTGCCGCTGCTGCGCAATTTCTGTTCTCATCCTGAGATAAAGTTCTTAACCCGAGGTACTCTTTCTGGGTTACCGGAGTCTGTAACCTGAAGCGTCTGTAACCCGAGGTACCACTGTTTGTCATTCCCCTTTCTGATTGAGGTCTATCACCCAGAAAACAACAACAACAACAACACACACACACACATAAAGAGAAATCATAGCTTATTTTTAAGGGCCTCTGCTACTCTTGACTATGTAGCAGGGGAGGTCATGACCTCACCATATTAGGCTACATGTGTACAGCGGCGTAGCGTGGGTTGTCAGCACCCGGGGCAAGGCAAGTAATTTGCGCCCCCTAACCCGGGGCAAGGCAAGTAATTTGCGCCCCCTAACCCGGGACAAGGCAAGTAATTTGCGCCCCCTAACCCGGGACAAGGCAAGTAATTTGCGCCCCCTAACCCGGGACAAGGCAAGTAATTTGCGCCCCCTAACCCGGGACAAGGCAAGTAATTTGCGCCCCCTAACCCGGGGCGAGGCAAGTAATTTGCGCCCCCTAACCCGGGGCAAGGCAAGTAATTTGCGCCCCCTAACCAGGGGCAAGGCAAGTAATTTGCGCCCCCTAACCTGGGGCAAGGCAAGTAATTTGCGCCCCCTAACCCGGGACAAGGCAAGTAATTTGCGCCCCCTAACCTGGGGCAAGGCAAGTAATTTGCGCCCCCTAACCCGGGACAAGGCAAGTAATTTGCGCCCCCTAACCCGGGGCAAAGCAAGTAATTTGCGCCCCTAACCCCTAACCTGCCGCCGCTGCCAGCTTCTTCTTGCTGCTGCCTGGGCTGCTGCCATGGGGCTCTGCTACAGCCTGCGCCCGAGGCTCTTCGGCGACTCCGGAGGCAGCAAGCGCGCCCCCCCCAGATGTTGTGCCTGGTGCGGCCGGCCCCCCCTGCACCCCCCACGCTACGCCACTGCATGTGTATTCTCTTCCAGGACTGGCCCTACCATTAGACAGAATGAGGCAATCTTCTTGGGCACCAGGTGCTAGGCTGCAGAGAGCAGTGGCAAGATGGTGAGGGACAGAGCTCTGCATACCATCATATGAACCATCTGACCTGCACCTCCTAAACTAAACTTGCCGCCCTCAGGTGCAGTGGAAGGCTCTGCCATGACTCCTGTATTGAAGTGAGATTGAGCTGCCAGCTTCTGTGCACGGAATGGGAAGGGGCGCTGTTCTTCGCCTCAGGCGGCAAAACGTTATGGGCCAGCTCTGTACAAGATTTAAACTACAGTGGAGGGCTTCTTGACATGGAAATCGAGGCCTAGATGCTAGCCAGTCACTTTGAGGGCCGATGCAGAATGTGGCATCTTCTTTGTTCCTGACTGGTATCTTCACAACCTGAGTTTCTACGAACCGCTTTGAGGGAGTTCATTTTATGAAGAAAGCAGGTCGATTTTTAAGAAACCAAAAACATAAAATTGCTACGGCAAAACCACACGCGCAAGCCGTAGGCTGCTATCCTGGAGGTCATCCAAATACAGTGGTACCTCAGGTTAAGAACTTCCGGAGGTCCGTTCTTAACCTGAAACTGTTCTTAACCTGAGGTACCACTTTAGCTAATGGGGCCTCCCGCCGCTGCTGCGCGATTTCTGTTCTCATCCTGAAGCAAAGTTCTTAACCCAAGGTACTATTTCTGGGTTAGCGGAGTCTGTAACCCGAAGTGTTTGTAACCCAAGGTACCACTGTACAAGTTACTGTGTGTTCAGCGTAGCAATATCAGTAGAATAATGCAGGGATGTCAGAAAAGCAATACTATGGATTAACAAGGGTAGTGGTTCTCAAAAGTTCAACAGCATGTCCTGTGCACGAAGCCCATTGAGCCTCATCTTAAGCCCCATTATTTGTTAATACTGAATTTATGCCGCCCTGTGCTAATATGTTTGTAAGTTCCCTTCCCCAAGGAATGGGTGGATAGCACACATGAGGGAATTCTCAGGTATGGAGAAGTCAGGAAAAGTTGAAAGAGGATCCCCCTCAAAGAGTGTAAAATACTATTGAGTATGCACGTCTTAATTTTTAATCTGATCCATTCTTCTACATTGGAGGTCGAGGAAGACGGAAGGGAGCCATAGAGAGGGGGTGAAGAGGGAGAGAAATGAAGAGGAAGGTGGTTGTGGTAGCCATTTGGACCTCTCCAGACTGGTGTTTTATTCTGGGTGTATTCTGCAACATTTTCTTAGGAATAAAGGTAAAGGGACCCTTGACCATTAGGTCCAGTCCTGGCCGACTCTGGGGTTGCGGCGCTCATCTCACTTTATTGGCCAAGGGAGCCGGCGTACAGCTTTTGGGTCATGTGGCCAGCATGACTAAGCCACTTCTGGCGAACCAGAGCAGCGCACGGAAACGCCGTTTACCTTCCCGCCGGAGCGGTACCTATTTATCTACTTGCACTTTGATGTGATTTCGAACTGCTAGGTTGGCAGGAGCAGGGACCAAGCAATGGGAGCTCAGCCCGTCGCGGGGATTCGAACCGCCAACCTTCTGATCGGCAAGTCCTAGGCTCTGTGGTTTAACCCACAGAGCCACCCGCATCCCTTAAGAATAGCGTTGGATTCATTCCACTTTGTTCCCTGACGCTACCACGTCATTGCTTGTCCGGAAGGGCTACAGTACAACAAAAGTGGGACAACTGCCCCCTGCCCAAAGAACATTTGTCGTATGAAAAGTTACAAGATTTCACCAAGAAGTTACAGGTTGTGCGCTTGTTGGGAATGAAACAGTATGGCTGCCCCAAAAACCTTTGCAGTACAGAAAGCAGGACCACACAGGCCAACTGTAAAAGCATCATGAGCACTAATCATCACAAATGTGCAATAGAAAGGGGGGGGGTGTTTGGTGGGGCCCTTAGGAAGGTATGATACCTACCCACCCACCCACCAGTGTCTGAACCTGGATGCTATAGACAGGCCAGACAATCACATCAGCACTTTCTAGGGCGTGGGTCAGTGCTGGATTTACGTATAAGCTAAACAAGCTATAGCTTAGGGCCCCACTCTCTTGGGGGCCCCCAAAAATATTTAAGGGGGGGGAGTGGATGTACATTTCCAAAATATACAATAAAAAACAAATAAAATAAAACCTACATAAAGCAACAGTGTTTTGTGTTGTGTAGGCTCCTATGATGTAAGTAATGGGCCCTGCCTGCTCCCTAAAATATCACTGGTTCGCTCATTTCTATATATAGGGTGCCTACATTCTGCATGGACTGATTGCATGGCAATATGTAGCATGCAGCTACAGACTACATATTGAATACAGGTCAAACTGTTGTACCTGTTATCGAATATTAAAGAGTGCTTGTAGACTGATGATCAGGCAGCATAGATTACGGGTATGAGTCTTATGTCTACTTACTGATTTCATATAATACATAATTTATTTACTTTGATCCCATTATGGCTTTAGATACCTATTAGGTCCCTAAATGACCATATAGCATATATTCAACACACACAAAAAACAGTGACAATTTCTTGTTGACAAAGAACAGCTAGACATATAAAGGACCCTATTACCTTCAGGAGCTTAGGGCAGGCACCCCCAAACTCAGCCCTCCAGATGTTTGGGGACTACAATTTCCATCATTCTTGACCCACTGGTCCTGTTAGCTAGGGATGGTGGGAGTTGTAGTCCCAAAACATCTGGAGGGCTGAGTTTGGGGGTGCCTGGCCTAGGGCCTCATCAAACCTAAATTCGGCCCTGGTGTGGGTCATCGATCCTCACATTTCCCTGGCATTGAACAGATACTACAAACACTTAAAGGAGCAGCAGTAAGGACCACCAACTCCAAGCATCGCCATCTTTTCTCCTTCCTCCTATAATAGGCTCATGTAACCCGCACACACCAGCACCACAGCAAAGCTTGTTGTGGGTCACACTTTTATGTCGTGTTAGCAACGTCTCGTTTCTCTTCCTCTTTTTTACGGGCTATTTTTTCCCCAGAGCCCCTCACCCAGTTCTTGCCCATGTCTATGGGCGCCTGCCAGAGTTCTCAGGGGTTCATGTGTATATTTTGCCACAGCACCTACACGAACAGATCGCTGTAGAAAGTTGCATGTGAGTTGTTGTCGTTGTTGTTATATATTTATTTATACCCTGCCTTTTTCCCTGATGGGACTCAAGGCGGCTTACAGATATAAACAAGAATAACTAACAACAAACCTTAATATAAGATTACCAGATTTTTTTCAATGAATCCGGAGACACTTTTCAAATTCAATGGATTTTGTATGGGGACTGATTTGTAAATCCAGGGACTGTACCCGGGAAACAGGGACATCTGGTAACTGTACCTTAATAGAATTAAGAGTATAGACATATATAAAACCTGTTAGCTTCTCCAGGAAGGGAGTTCCAGAATTTGGGAGCAGTCACTGAGAAGGCCCTTTTATTTTGCTTTAAAAAAAAAAAAAAAAAAAAAAAAGCTCTCTTTTTTGGAAAAGTCAGGCCTGTTCAGTAATGAACAGTGTCAGAAGAGGCTGAATCCTGTCACTAACTACAGCGGTACCTCGGTTTAAGAACTTAATTCGTTCTGGAGGTCCATTCTTAACCTGAAATTGTTCTTAACCTGAGGTACCACTTTAGCTAATGGGGCTTCCTGCTGCCACCGCCACAAAATTTCTGTTTTCATCCTGAAGCAAAGTTCTTAACCCGAGGTACTATTTCTGGGTTAGCGGAGTCTATAACCTGAAGCGTCTGTAACCTGAAGCGTCTGTAACCCGAGGTACCACTGTACACAACAGAACTAGCTTTTGCAAGTTAAGAAGAAAGCCCAATAGCTGCTCAAGCCTTCAGCGAAGTAAAGAAGAAAGCCGCTGTAAATGGGACAATTCTGGGGCGACTATTACAGGCTACGATTCCACATCACAATACAATGCAGCGATTCAGGACAGATTGATTTCCAGTCCACTGTAATGTGGATTAGGTACTTGGAATTGATTCAGAGAACTGTACACAGTTTACTTACAAAATCTGAAGTTTACCAAGTGATGACTTCATTTTGTTCAGCGGGGGAATCAGACTGATGAATTCCTAACATTAGCACCACTCCCTGAAGAGCACACAGCTCAGTTTAGTAAGGAGATGGAAGCTTTTACAGACCATTTCACAGGAAAGAAAAATGTGATCTGAGCGGGCTAAATTTAATGGCTGCTGTCAAGGGTCCTTGCAAACTGTAGGCAGTTTTATCATTTATTTACACACACATGAATAATCCCGCATGTTATTCTCAAATCAGATTTTAATTGTGGGCCATCTTGAACTAGATCTTAATGATGACAAGTTGTCACAACAATTGGATCCTGTGTTAGCTTTCCAAAAGACCATTACACAAGTTCAGATTTCAAAGTTTGTCAAGCAGCAGCAAGAATAAGAACCTTTAATTAGTCTTCAACCTCATCAGGACACTACAGATTTATGAATTACAGAGCAAGCCTCTGCATGTCTACTCTGAAGTAAAACCCCACTGAGTTAAAATAGTCTTTGTCTCTTGTAGGTGTTTATAGGACCAGTTTTTCATGGTCAACATACTGGAGACATTAGGAAACTTTACAAAACTAAAGACTTAACATAGGCAGATGGGCAGACATTGGTTAGCACAATGAGTGGCTTCCACATAATTAATCTAAACAAAATAGACATGATAAAGGTTACTGGGGGAGGTGCAGTCAAAATCCCAACGTTTGCCTGCTCGGCCAGGAAAGTAATATTCCAAAGTTGCAGAAAATGGCCACATTCTGTGTTGACAGAGCATGTTGGACCCTGTGTGGGAGTCTTCCTCTCATTATTATTATTTCTATATACAGTGGTAACTTGGTTCTCAAATGCCTTGGTTCTCAAACGCTAAAAACCCGGAAGTAAATGTTCCGATTTCTGAATGTTTTTCAGAAGCCAAACATCCAATGTGGCTGTCAGTGTGGTGTAGTGGTTAAGAGCGGTAGTCACGTAATCTGGGGAACCAGGTTCGTGTCTCCGCTCCTCCACATGCAGCTGCTGGGTGACCTTGGGCCAGTCACACTTCTCTGACGTCTCTCGGCCCCACTCACCTCACAGAGTGTTTGTTGTGGGGCAGGAAGGGAAAGGAGAATGTTAGCCGTTTTGAGACTCCTTAAAGGGAGTGAAAGGCGGGATATCAAATCCAAACTCTTCTTCTTCTTCTGTCGGTTATTGTTTCCAGGGCACCTGCACCAATTAGAAGCTGCACCTTGGTTTTCAAACATTTCGGAAGTCAAATGGACTTCCGGAACGGATTAAGTTTGGCGCTCTTGTTTTTGCTATTTATTTTGTGGTTTTGTTTTTGAGGCTTTTTTGGTTAATTTGTTTTTGTGACTGTGTGGAACCCAGTTCAGCTACTGATTGATTGATTGATTGATTGATTGTGTGACTGCGGAAATGGATAAAAGTCCGCCATCCAAACAATGACTATCATCAGTGCAGGTAAGAAAAGAAAAAAACTTTAATTTTTATCATCTTCCATACTGTCTTACTCATTTTACAGTACAGTACATTGATTATTACTTTCATTTTATGGATCCAAAGTTTTGTTTATTATGCACGTTCTATGGGGGGAAATTCTGAGTTGTTGCTGAAACCTCTACTATTATTCCTCTGGGTCTAAATATTTCTCAGAGCTGGAAATATGCTTTGACCTTTGCTCGAGATGCGTGGTACAAGAAAGCCTTGCTTCTTATCACCCAGGAAAATCCCACGCATGATCTTAGGGCTACCAGAGGCAAAGCATCCTCAGATGATTTTGTTGCAGTGCGCTGACCTTCATATGACCTCCATGAACAAACACATGATAAACTGCTTAGTCCTGCCAAGTATGACTTCATTTTGGAAGAACTACTGAGTTGCATTCTTGTTTGGGCCCCCTCGGTGCTCCTCAACTGTACGTCTGTTCGTATTGTTTCCCACTTGTGACTTGTGAATAGATATGTTGTTGTTGTTTAGTCATGTCTGACTCTTTGTGACCCCATGGACCAGAGCACGCCAGCCACTCCTATCTTCTACTGCCTCCCGCTGTTTGGTCAAACTCATGCTGGTAGCTTCCAGAACACTGTCCAACCATCTCGTCCTCTGTCATCCCCTTCTCCTTGTGCCCTCCATCTTCCCCAACATCAGGGTCTTTTCCAGGGAGTCTTCTCTTCTCATGAGGTGGCCAAAGTATTGGAGCCTCAGCTTCAGGATCTGTCCTTCCAGTGAGCACTCAGGGCTGATTTCCTTCAGAATGGATAGGTTTGATCTTCTTGCAGTCCATGGGACTCTCAAGAGTCTCCTTCCAGCACCATAATTCAAAAGCATCAATTCTTCGGCAATCAGCCTTCTTTATGGTCCAGCTCTCACTTCCATACATCACTACTGGGAAAACCATAGCTTTAACAATGCAGACCTTTGTCAGCAAATAGAAGCATAGAATTGTAAAGTTGGAAGGGACCAAGGGAGTCATCTAGCCCAACCTTCTTGCATTGCAGGAATCTCAACATGCGGCCTCTCCCATCCAATTTGTAACTGTACCAGACCCTGCTTAGCTTTGCAAATGTGCCAGCAGCTTTACTGCTGCACCACTAATATAGTTTTAGATGCCGCGTTTTCTCTGTTCTGAAGGCCCGCTTCGGTTGGTTTCTTCTCTATATTCATACCCTTGTTTACGTAAATAAACATTACAAAATAAAAGACGATTGCTGAGTTGTCTCACCTTGAGATCCTATGGGAATCTTCAACATAGAGAATATTTCTGCAATTCAGCAGCACAGATGCTTTAGCTGGGATTGCAGCATTGGACTAGAAATCAGTGGTGTCCAAACTTTTTTTCAAAGCGTCCTAGATTTGATGAAATGAAGGGCTGTGAGAGCCAACCAAAGTTGCTGAGCTTTTTTTAGGATTGAAGTTGTTGGGCTTTCTTTTAGGATTTTACCCCCAAAGTTCTTAAGCTTTTTTTAGGATTGCAGTTCTTGATTGAAGTTGTTGTGAGGTTTTTGGGGGATTTTACCCCACAAAATAAACTACCGCAGGGGCCGGATTAAACCAAGCAGAGGGCCAGATTAGGCCCCCGAAATGGACTTTGGACATGCCTGGACTAGATGATGCTACATCTAGTCTACAAATCTACAATTCTATGATTCTGTGATAATCATGGAAATCTGGGAGAAATTTAAGAGAATGCTTAAACACCCCCCCACCCCGGTTTATTAACTTAATTTAAAATAGCATTACAAGTATAAAAAGCACAAGGTAGCAAGGCTCACACTTAGAAAGAACAGGCCTTTGTATTCCAAGCACAAATCCTATCCTAGCCTCTTGTCGGTTCCCAGTGGTTCATTTCCACAGAATCCTCTGTTCTACTTCATTGCGGTACGAAGATCACTTTAGTAACTCGGGGAATGTCAATTTCTCGCCCACCGAAGGCCTTCAAGGTCACTTTTCTCTCCTCGGTGTCGTTTTTAAAGAAAGCTCTACTTATAAACAGGAGATTCCTTCTCGTCCTGCTCTCAAAAAGTCATACAAGTTTATTCTTTTAAATTAATTTAAGCCAGATGTGTTCACTGCTTGGAACTGGAGCAAGGAATGTCAAGCTGCTGCTGGTTGTCATATATCGAGCTCTTTGGAATTATGAAGAATAGTTAGGCAAAGTGCTTTCCCTCGATCGCTCTCCGCATCGCAGCGGGGGGGAGCCGACGGAACACAGAGGCATTTCTCTCGCTTACAAAGGATTTTTTTCCAGCAGTTTGATTGCAGAAACGAGGAGGGGGCATACAGGGCGACATTGCGTTCCTCTTTTCTCCTTATACTCTTTACAACTGCTTGTATCAAAACAACTGCAAACCCTAAAGGTAAAGGGACCCCTGACCATTAGGTCCAGTCGTGGCCGACTCTGGGGTTGTGGCGCTCATCTCGTTTTTACTGGCTTCCAGGTCATGTGGCCAGCATGACTAAGCCGCTTCTGGCGAACCAGAGCAGCGCACGGAAACGCCGTTGACCTTCCCGCTGGAGTGGTACCTATTTATCTACTTGCACTTTGATGTGCTTTCAAACTGCTAGGTTGGCAGGAGCAGGGACCGAGCAACAGGAGCTCATCCTGTCGCGGGGATTCGAACCACCGACCTTCTGATTCGTGAGCCCTAGGCTCTGTGGTTTAACCCACAGCACCACACGAATCCTTCCCAACTGCAAACCCTACTGTAGCATAAACAATGCTTGCGCGAACTACGTTAGGATGGATCTGTGGAGGAAGCTGGTCCCCTCTCAGTGAGCGTTGGACATCTCTGGATTGAGGCGGCGGTAGGGGGAGGAATAGAAGTGTGTGCGAGATGTGTCTCTGTTAACAATATTGTAGTAGTGTTTATCCCCTAGAAGGGAGCAGGCAGAATATCAGTGTGTGTGTATGGATAAAAAAGTCATGTGCCACCCCCAGCCTCTGCATGATTCCCAGGGGTTCCAGTGTCTGTGTTGCTTTAGAGCAGGGGTAGGCAAACTAAAGCCCAGGGGCCGGATCCAGCCCAATCGCCTTCTAAATTTGGCCCGCGGACGGCCCGGGAATCGGTGTGTTTTTACAGGAGTAGAATGTGTCCTTTTATTTAAAATGCATCTCTGGGTTATTTGTGGGGCCTGCCTGGTGTTTTTACATGAGTAGAATGTGTGCTTTTATTTAAAATGCATCTTTGGGTTATTTGTGGGGCATAGGAATTCATTCATTCCCCCCCCCCCAAAAAAAATATAGTCCGGCTCTCCAGAATGTCTGTGGGACAGTGGACCGTCCCACTGCTGAGAAAGCTTGCTGACTCCTGCTTTAGAGAATTGAGACACAGCGGAGATGGTCGTAGCTTTAAGAAATATGGTTTATTCACCTATTTACACCTTCAGTCTGCATGGAGGGAGTCCAGATCGTACAGCATGGTCGAGAGGGGCTTGTACCCCACAGCAGTGCAGCCAGCCTTCAGCCAGCCTGCCCAAGATGAATTCCTTCCTTCCTTCCTTCCTTCCTTCCTTCCTTCCTTCCTTCCTTCCTTCCTTCCTTCTCCTCTTCAGAACACCCTGCTAAAAGACACTCTGTTCCTGTCACCTCACACCCAGTTACCTTGGCAACCTTCCAAACCCCCTGTCTCTGTTCACACCACCACCGCAAGGCCGAGAAGTGGGTCTTGAAGTCTGGGCAGCCCAGGACCTCCAAACACACTGCCCAGGCTTGCGTCCAGAGGAGGTTCACTTCGGTGCTGAATATCCAAGTGATCTGATTTCACACTCCATCATCTCTCAAGACGGAAGGATGACAACCACAATACAGTGGTACCTTGGGTTACATATGCTTCAGGTTACATACACTTCAGGTTACAGACTCCACTAACCCAGAAATAGTACCTCAGGTTAAGAACGGACCTCTGGAACGAATTAAGTACTTAACCCGAGGTACCATTGTACATGTGTGTGTGTGTACACAAACCAGCTTCCAGACAGCGGGAAAAATATCTGAAGACAACTTTTCATTTAAAGAGTCCTCCTTGTGAAGGGTCATAGAGCCATAAAGAAGGCACTGCACTCTCTTCTCCACTTCCTCAAGTACATCTGAATCTCTACTGCATCTCCTAAAACAGGTGGCTTTACAGATATTGCTGGGACTACAACTCCCATAATCCCCAACCACTGGGCCTGAGAGGTGGAGGGAGGTTGAACTTCAATAGCACCTGAAGGACTACAGGTTAGTCACCCCTCCCTGGTACTGCAAAGTCACATCCAACCTTGAGGACAGAGGACATTTTTCACTAAACGCAAGTAAGATCGTACAGAAAAAGACAGACAAAAACTCTGATCTAGACAACACGGCCTCCAGCTCTTTTTTTATTTTCTTCAAATTTAAAAACTGCTTAGCAATATTACTGACGAAACACAGGAGTGTTGCTTCAGGTGTCAGTGAATCCTTGGGGGGGGGGAAGAGCAGCTTTTTGTACACTGTTTGGGCTCTGACAGGAAGTGGGCAAGCAACATGGCAGCACAGCTGAAGACCACATTCAAGAAAGGCCACCAGTGTAAAGGGTCTGGGTATTTGTCTTGCTTCCTGCAGGAGCAGTCTTTTCAAATGTGCTTCCAGAGGGTTGCTTTGAAGAAAAATAGGGTAGTTCCAAAGGGAAAAGGTCACACGAGAGCTTTGTGTTCCCCTTTCGGTTCCCGTTTGGGGCAGCGGAGAAAGGAGGCCTTTCGGTAACAGAGGGGACTAGAAACCGCACGGCAACTTTTGACCTTTGCACAGCGCAGGAACGGCAACAAAAGAAAATATCCCGTGAAGAAAGGTGTCTCTGAGGCCAGCCATGATGGAGGCAGTGCCTTTAAGAGCTGGCATTGCACCACTACACCCTTTAGTCTTGAAACGTACATAGCAAGTTGTCCAGACATGCCCAAGGCTGGACCGTGTGATGGTGCTGTGTCCAGCCACCGTTCTTGGCAGACGAGGAGGGCTCACCGACGCCTGAAGGCTCGCGATATTCTCCAGGCGTTGGGCTCTTCGTAGCGGTTGTAAAGGGGCTCCAGCCGCTGCTGCTTCTTCTGCTTGCTGAGTTTTGTGGGGTCAGAGACCTTGAAGAAGGCAGGGGCGAACTCCACTAGCCAGCGGGGATCGATGGTGGTGACCTCCCGCATATACTCTTTAGTGGTGAGCACCAACTCATGATACACCACCCTGCAGGGAGAGGATGAGAAAGGGGGGTAGGTGAATTAGGACATCCCTCTCTCCCCAGAATGCGGCTCACTCTAAGAACCCTTTCCTCTATGTGCAATATGAAGGCAGATCCCCTACACCAGGCATGGCCAAACTTGGGCCTCCAGCTGCTTTGGGACTACAATTCCCATCATCCCTGACCACTGGTCCTGTTGGCCAGGGATGATGGGAGTTGTAGTCCCAACACACCTGGAGGGCCAAGTTTGGCCATGCCTGCCCTACACCAAGGGTATCTATACAGCAGTGTTTCTTGAACTTGGGTCCCCAGCTGTTGCCAGACTACAACTCCCATCATCCCTTGACCACTGGTCCCGCTAGCTAGGGATGATGGGAGTCGTAGTCCAACAACACCTGGGGACCCAGGTTTGAGAAACACTGCTGTAGGATCAACAGGAATGAGGTCATAAATCAGAGCTTGAAGTCTTCAGCAACGTGACAGCTGGTTTGGAATCCCGCCCCCAAACAAATTTGGCATTGAAATATGACAAGACAAAAGCATGTGTATTTCAAAAGGTCTCCAGCTGTGACAGGAGCAAATTCCCACAGGGCTAAGATACCGTATACAGTGGTGCCTCGCAAGACAAAAAGAATCCGTTCCGCAATTCTCTTCGTCTAGCGAAGCAAGCCCATTGACAGCTCAGCGGATTAGCGCTATTAGCGGTCTAGCGGCTTTTAGTGATCAACTGATAAGCAGCTTATCAGCGGAACAGCTGATAAGCGGCTTAGCGGCTTAGGAAAGGGGGGGGGCGAAAAAACCCCGCGGGAACTCGCAAGATTTTTTCGTCTTGCGAAGCAACCCCATAGAGAAATTCGTTTAGCGAAGCGCCTCCAAAACGGAAAACCCTTTCGTCTAGCGGGTTTTCCGTCTTGCGAGGCGTTCGTCTTGCGGGGCACCACTGTATTTATTTTAAAATGCATGCCACGCTTTTATTTGTATTCACTCTGCTTGCCAACCACATACTCTTCCTCCTCTAAGTACCACCTACACTAGGGCTGGGAAAGCATTTTGGCTCTACAAGACAGACCCTTATCAGGATTTGCCTTGCGGACCAAATTTGACCATTGGGCATCACCACTCACCTGTCAATTAAGTGACATTGCAATTGGCCTCATGCTTTGAAGCCTCAGAGTTGGGACTTCAAAGCACTTTTGCAAGGAGCTTGAAGGTCCCGACTTCAGGACTTCAAAGCCTAGCAAAGTGCATGGGGTGTGCAAGGGATGAAGTTCCCTTGCACTTCTAAATCAAGCTGGATTGATTTCCCTTTGTACCAGCTGATGTGCAGGGGGGGGGGTCAATCCTACTTAGCATCTTCCTTCCCATAATTTAGGGGGTGGGCAATGCTTTGCAGGGAATGGGGAGCTTGCTTTGGTGACTGGGAGAGGCCGCCGGGACCACATATCACCGGTTATGTGGAGATCTGCATTGGCTCCCAGTACGTTTCCGAGCACAATTCAAAGTGTTGGTGCTGACCTTTAAAGCCCTAAACGGCCTCTGCCCAGTATCCCTGAAGGAGCGTCTCCACCCCCACCGTTCAGCCCAGACACTGAGATCCAGCGCCGAGGGCCTTCTGGCGGTTCCCTCACTGCGAGAAGTGAGGTTACAGGGAACCAGACAGAGGACCTTCTCGGTAGTGGCGCCCGCCTTGCGGAACGCCCTCCCTTCAGATTTTAACACTCAATTGGGAGCCGCCCAGAGTGGCTGGGGAAACTCAGCCAAATGGGCGGGGTATAAATAATAAATTGTTGTTGTTGTTGTTGTTGTTGTTGTTGTTGTTGTTGTTGTTGTTGTTGTTGTTGTTGTTGTTGTTGTTGTTGTTACATGCCACTTCCCAGGAGTGGAGTCAAATGAAGTCCTTTGCAAGCTTCCCCATGTGGTTCTGTTCAACAGTAAATGGGCTTTTCCCACCAGGCTAAGCCCATGAGCTCCCTCTTAACTTTCAACTATGTCATACAAACATCCCTTTTCTTGGTAGAAACAATGACGTCCGGCAGCACCAGCCTCCTTACCATTCAGGCTGGCGGTTGAAGAGGGCACTTGAAGGGTGGATGTAGACGACCTGCTGGTCAATCAAGGTCCGGTAGCCCTCCTGGGGATCCTTCTTGGCGGCATTCCGGAAGAAACCGCTGCAAATGGCTTTCTGGACGCGTACGGTGGCTTTTCCACATGACACTACGTCCAGCTTGTGCCTGTCCAATCAGAGGAGTGGTGGAAGAGTTTAGAACAGAAGCTTCAGTTGATGCAAATCCAAGCTAGCCTACACCCAAGTCCACACACAAACTCCACAGCTAAAACTTTGCCACGATCCCCAGGAAAGTGCTCTGCTCTAGAGTTTTGCCCAGCTCAAAAACTTATGTTCAACTTTTTGATGATCTTCATTGGGTGTACTATTTCTGCTGCTCTAGTGCTTAGCGGAAGGGACGCGGGTGGCGCTGTGGGTTAAACCACAGGGCCTAGGACTTGCCGATCAGACGGTCGGCGGTTTGAATCCCCGCGACAGAGTGAGCTCCCATCACTCAGTCCCTGCTCCTGCCAACCTAGCAGTTCGAAAGCACGTCATAGTGCAAGTAGATAAATAGGTACCACTCCAGCGGGAAGGTAAATGGCGTTTCCATGCGCTGCTCTGGTTCGCCAGAAGAGTTTAGTCATGCTGGTCACATGACCCGGAAGCTGTATGCCGGCTCCCTCGGCCAGTAAAGCGAGATGAGCACCACAACCCCAGAGTCGGCCACGACTGGACCTAATGGTCAGGGGTCCCTTTACCTTGCCTACCATGAGCACATTCTTAACTAATTAAGACTAGGGCTGGGCATTGTCTGGCTGTGTGTTTGCCTCCTTGCGAGTAAGCGGGGCAGCCAGTCTCTGTCCTCCTGAGCGACCAATGGGGAGGAAAGAGACTGGTCGCCCCCCCCCCCCCCCGCTTGCTCGCTTAGAGGCAAACTCGCAGCCAGGCAGGCAGGCGGGAGAGCAGGCGATTTGAGCTGAGAATATATCATGGCGCTGCCAGCACAGTGCAGGTAGGCAGGCAGGTGTGCTGGCAGTGGCTGGGGAGAAGAAGAGAAGAAGAATTTGGATTTGATATCCCGCTTTATCACTACCCTAAGGAGTCTCAAAGCGGCAAACATTCTCCTTTCCTTCCTCCCCCACAACAAACACTCTGTGAGGTGAGTGGGGCTGAGAGACTTCAAAGAAGTGTGACTGGCCCAAGGTCACCCAGCAGCTGCATGTGGAGGAGCAGGGAAGCAAACCCGGTCCACCAGATTACGAGTCCACCGCTCTTAACCCCTACACCACACTGGAGCTGCGATGTATTGCCAGCTCAAAAGGTCTGAAACCGGTATCGTGATCTGTACATCATACGGGTTTTGGACAATGAAGGGAAAACCGGCCAGCTCTAATTAAGACTCTGGAAGGCTGAGATGCCTTTGGGAGCACTGATACACAGAATGGATGCTTCTCCCATTGTTTCCCCTGCCCCAAGGAAGCAATAGAAGAAGAAAATTAAAATACAATTAAAAAATCCATATGAGCACTGAACGTAATGATGTCCCGGCTCCCATCTTCAACCACGAATCCATTGGTGAGCTGCAGACCACCTGAACGAAGCTCATGGATCACTGGTCCATGACAGTTTGGGAACATCCTGTTTTGTTCTAGCACATTTCTCTTGTCCGTGACCAGACCCTCACCTATCCATGATGCCTAACATCTGTTTGCGAATATCCTGGGCACGGCGCAGCGAGCGAGCTTGGATGAAGTTCTCATAGCACCAGGGATTGGAGAACTTGTTGTTCTTCCAGGAGTTGTACACGGCCAGAAGAGTGAGGTGGTCTCCTTCCGTCTGGTGAAACTTGGCTTTCTTCTGGTCAGCGAGAGCTTGCTTGTCCTACAACGCACACAAGCAAAACAGAAAGTGAGTTTTCTCCAGCAGCCCCCCTGCCATCAGGAACAGCAAAAGAACATGGACAGAACTCCGGCTTATAAGGAATCGGTTTCTGGAAGAGCCAATATATTTTACATAAAATTTACAAAATTGTACCAAGTGCATGCACAAAATGGTAGTATCTAAGCAGGTCAGCTAAAAAACGGCACAATCGCAAATATTTTTAACAACATTTACAGTCATGCCTTGGAAGTTGAACGGAATCCATTCCGGAAGTCCGTTCGACTTCCAAAATGTTCAGAAACCAAAGCACAGCTTCCGTCAGAAGCCCCGTCAGACATTCGGGTTCCAAAGAACGTTGGCAACCGGAACACTCACTTCCAGGTTTGTTGGAATTTGGGAGCCAAAACGTCCGAGTACCAAGGAGTTTGGGATGCAAGGTACGACTGTATAGCCTCTGAACAAATTATTGGAACCCATCACACGATTTTCTGTAGTCGTTATTTGTTATTCCGCTATTTTAAGGGGCTGACGTTACCAAGGGATTTGTGCTAATGTTTCTGGAAAGATGCAGACAGACTGTGGGGTGTGGGAAGAAGAGAATTGGTTTGCCTTCAATTACTTGTGCGAACTGAACACACAAACTGTTTCTATATATATATATGTATTTCAACACGACGTTTTGATTTTCATCTCTAGTTTATGAAGCAGTTCAAGGCTGGCTGGCTCATGACACAAACTGAACAAAAGTTGCACATTTTATTGGAAATCAGCTCAGCTGCAAGGGCCAACTGCCTAGGCTCCTTCCCCCTTTTGACATCATTTTAGGCTCTATACACCTTCTAGAGCGGGTGTGGGGAACCTCTGGCCCTCCAAATGTTGCAGAAATACAACTCCCATCAGCCCCCAACAAGTATAGCCAACGGCCAGGGATGATGGGAGATGTAGTTTAGCAACACCTGGAGGGCCAAAGGTCCCCTACATCTGCTCTAGAGTCAGGCATCTGGCCTGCTGAAATATCTGCTAAGTATGGGACGGACAATATCAAATAATGGTCAAGTATTTAAAACATCCGCTTATTACAAACGTTAACACAAGGGAGTCAATGATAATTCAACAGTAGTTAACAGGGAATCAATCACAGCTAACTGACACATCAACCCTGCGCACTTCCTAGTGGGCCCGATCTACATCTTCTTCTTGTTGGTTTTTGTTATTTTGAATTTACTGACATGCTCTGTTGTTTTGTACATTTGGTATTTCCAATGTTCTCGTTTTGAAGGTTTGTTGCAAGCTTCTTTGAGCACAGCTCATTGTGGGAAAGCAGCACATAAAGTCAAAAAATTAATCAATTTTCCTAAACAAGGAGTTGATGCCGGTTAACTCTAGCTGCGCAAAGTGAACCCGTGACAGGGAACTGCAGTCTCCCACATCTAGGTCCGATTCACTACCCACCAGACCAGCACTCCGTGTTCTTTTCCTCTTCCCGGGCGCTAGCCCAGCTGCGACCAGTGCCAGGCTGCCTTGAGAGTCCAATCCCCCAAACGTGCCCATTTACCTTGGGTCGGTAGAAGACGTTCTGCACCGACAGCATGGAGACGATGGTGAGCATTTCCTCGCTGCATCCCAGGTGCACAGACATGATGAGCATCTTACACAACATGGGCTCCAGGGGGAACTCGGCCATCTGTCGGGAAGGAAGGGAACGACATTCACATCTGGGTTATTTCTTCGAATCTGTGCAGCCTCCCCAAGCAGTGGCAGTCAACCTGATTGCAGCAAACCACTGAACTTTGTCTTTGGGGGGGGGGGCAGGAAGAGAACGCCACAAGTACTTGCACACACATTTCAACACTCCCTCTTTGATTTTCATTTCTAACTTATGAAACTGGTTATCTGGTATAGCTATCATAACTGAAGCTCCTCCTTCCGAGACGGTTCCCAGAGCATACCAGGCAAATCCAGGGCTAGGGACCTCTAACCATCCCTTGCTCCTGTGCTGCACAGGGAGATTTCCCCCACCCGTCCAAAGTCAGGGCAGGGCACAAGGGTTTAGCACACCCGCAATGGATTTCAGGACTCTGGCAAGCTCAGCCAGCTTGTTCTCTCCTTTTGTAAAACAAGTTTCTAGATCTTATGGGTGAGAAATTAGAAATACGTATCATCTCTCTTCTGTATCTGGTACAATCTCAGGGAGAAAGGCTGAGCAGAGCTTTCCAAATCACTGGGGTAGGGAGAAAAGGGTTTCCAACACCCTCTGCGGTTCCTTCTCCCCCAGACTCCTGCATCTATTTCCTGGCCTATTTCCAGATCTACACTGGCTCACAGTACGTTTCCAAGCACAATTCAAAGTGTTGGGGCTGACCTTTATAGACCTAAACAACCTCGGCCCAGTATACCTGAAGGAGTGTCTCCACCCCCATCGTTCAGCCCGGACACTGAGGTCCAGCTCCGAGGGCCTTCTGGTGGTTCCCACACTGTGAGAAGCGAAGTTACATGGAACCAGGCGGAAGGCCTTCTTGGTAGTGGCACCCACACTGTAGAAAGCCCTCCCATCAGATGTCAAGGAGATAAATAACTATACAACTTTAAGAAGACATTTGAAGGCAGCCCTGTATCTGGAAGTTTTTTAATGTTCGATGTTTTAATTTGCTGGAAGCTAATGGGCGGCATTTAAATAACCACAATCAAAATCCCAGAACTTTAATGCAATAACAAATAAAGAGGAGCATCAAATGTAAGCAGACTCAGGTTGCTTATTCTAGCTGCAAACACTAGGTTCTACATGTAGTGTTTCCCAAAGATTCCCTGAGCTTGGATATCCCTTCCATCACTCCCCAGCTATGAGACATGAACAGCGCAGGGCCTACCCGGCGTCCCAGTCGGGTGAGCAGCCCCTCGTCATCCAGGGCACCCAGAGTGTACAGCTGCTCCATTGCGGTGATCAGAGTTTCCATTGGCGGAGCATCCATGAAATCAAAGGAGAGCAGGTCATTGATTCCCATAGCCTGTATGTGTGCATGAGAGAGAGGGAGGAGAGAACATGAGGTGTGTTGTACAAACATCTAGGTCAGGGGGCTGCAACCTTTAAGACAAAAAGAGCCACTTGGACTCGTTTCCGAAGGAAAAAAAACTGGGAGCTGCAAAACTCGTCATTATAAAAATAACTTTGTCACTTTTTTATTATTTCTTTGTTTGACCCCTCAGAATTACTCCTCCTCATAGAAATAAATGTTAAATTAACAAGTTACCTTTCTTTTTTTTGTATGTGTGTGTTCTTCACTCCCCTTCAAAACAGTGACCAGCGTACATGCCCCCTTTCAATGCAGTGACCAGCGTACATGCCCCTTACAATGTAGCGGGCGGGCGGGTGGGAAGGTGACATCGGGACGGTGTGTGACTAACGCGCGCACCGCCCCCATACGATGTCACAGCCAGTACAGCGCCCGCCACAGTGGGGAGTGTCGGGGCGCACAATGCACCTCCTCCCCTCGCTAGTATCCGCCCCAGAGCCGCGGCAAAGGTGTAAAAGAGCCACATGCGGCTCCGGAGCCATGGGTTGCAGACCCCTGATCTAGATAAAAAAGGTAAAGATAAAAGACTAATTCATCATGCGAAAGGCTGGGCTGGATGAATCCCTAGCCGGAATTAAGATTGCCGGAAGAAATATCAACAACCTCAGATATGCAGATGACACAACCTTGATGGCAGAAAGTGAGGGGGAATTAAAGAACCTTTTAATGAGGGTGAAAGAGGAGAGCGCAAAATATGGTCTGAAGCTCAACATCAAAAAAACTAAGACCATGGCCACTGGGCCCATCACCTCCTGGCAAATAGAAGGGGAAGAAATGGAGGCAGTGAGAGATTTTACGTTCTTGGGCAAACTGCGGGAGGCAGTGGAAGACAGAAGTGTCTGGCATGCTCTGGTCCATGGGGTCACGAAGAGTCGGACACTACTAAACAACAACAAAAGACCCCTGGACGGTTAAGTCCAGTCAAAAGCGACTATGGGGTTGTGGCACTCATCTCGCTTTCAGGCCGAGGGAGCTGGCGTTTGTCCACAGGCAGTTTTCCAGGTCATGTGGCCAGCATGACTAAACCGCTTCTGGCACAGCACGACACCGGGACAGAAGCCAGAGCGCATGGAAACGCCGTTCACCTTCCCACTGCAGCGGTACCTATTTATCTACTTGCACTGGTGTGCTTTTGAACTGCTAGGTTGGCAGGAGCTGGGACAGAGCAACGGGAGCTCACCCCGTCGCGGGGATTCGAACCGCCGACCTTCCGATCAGCAAGCCCAAGAGGCTCAGTGGTTTAGACCATGCCTTGTACAAACATCTTCCACCGCCCTGACCAAACGAAAAGAACGCAGCTCAAATGCTACGAAGGGAAGGAAGGTTCATTTTACAAGGCGCTACAAAGATGCTCTGCAAGGCTTTTCTCGAGATGGCTCCTCCATAAGATACCAACTGCTGCGTCACCAGCGCCTACCTTAAGGGACAGCACAGTGCTGGCCAGGTTGGTCCTCTGGATCTCAGGCACGTTGGTGGTGAGCATCTCGTCACGGTAGGCCCGTTCTGTGTACAGCCGGTAGCACTTGCCTGGCCCGGTTCTCCCAGCCCTCCCAGCTCGCTGCTTGGCTTGGGCCTGCGGAAGTCGTAGATAAGAAACCAGGTCAGTGATTTCCCACCCCCCTTCCTCTGTATTTTTTATTAGATTATCTGTTTTACATTTTAGAATATTCATTTAAGCAACTTTAAAACATCAATGCCTTCCCTTCTTCTCTTTGCATGGTTTATTCTGCATAACGTAAATCCCTGCGTATTTTATATAAACTAAACCATTCAGTTTTCCATTATTACACCCATCAAAACTATTTACACTATTGAATTTATCTTAATGCTGCCCATGTTTGACCAAACTGCGGGAGGCAGTGGAAGACAGGAGTGCCTGGCGTGCTCTAGTGCATGGGGTCACGAAGAGTTGGACACGACTAAACAACTAAACAACAACAACATTCACCTAATAGCACAAGCAGACAAATCATTTTCTTCTCCATATTTCATAGGGCTGAGCAAGAGAAACCCATCACATCTGCCAACAGAAATTCTTCTATCTCCCACGGACCCCAGCCGCAGATCTTGTGTAGAACAGCCACCCAGGCACGTACCTGAGAAATAGGTGTCACAACCAGCTGGTCAATTCCTGTCTTTGAGTTGTATACTTTCTGCTTCACAAACCCAGGGTCCACCACGTAATAGATGCCATCAATTGTGAGCGAAGTTTCAGCGATGTTCGTGGCAATGACCACCTAGATAGGACGAAAGGGACAGACACGCAGCCTGGGTCAGACAGCATGCTAAACAGGAGGCAGCAAAAGCCTCCACAGACTGGTCCAGAAGGGAACTTTCACAGGAATCGTATTTGGGGGGGGGGGCGCTCCCTGCCAGAAAGTGCAGCTACCTTTCGACTCCCTGGGGGAGCTGGGTCAAAGATGCGTGTCTGCATCTCGCTAGGGAGGGCTGAGTAGACAGGCAAGATGATCAGCTCAGGGACGTCAGGACCCAGAGATTTCATTCGCTCATAGAGGATCTCGCAGGCCGTGTCGATCTCCTCCTGGCCAGTCAAAAACACCAGGATGTCTCCTGCAGAACAGAAAAACGGTTCCTCCGATTAGCTCCACCCGCAGGCAGGCCAGGGCACAACATTTACAACTTCAGGAACAGATAATAATAATAATAATAATAATAATAATAATAATAATAATAATTTATACCCCTCCCATCTGGCTGGGTTTCCCCAGCCACTCTGGGCGGCTTCCAACCGAATATTAAAAACAATACAGTGTCAGACAGAAGGGCCGCCTTCAGTTGTCTTTTAAAAGTAAAATACAGTGGTACCTCGGGTTACATACGCTTCAGGTTACATACGCTTCAGGTTACAGACTCCGCTAACCCAGAAATAGTACTTCGGGTTAAGAACTTTGCTTCAGGAATAGAGCCAGAAATCCTGTTCCAGCGGCGTGGCAGCAGCAGGAAGCCCCATTAGCTAAAGTAGTGCTTCAGGTTAAGAACAGTTTCAGGTTAAGAACGGACCTTTGGAATGAATTAAGTACTTAACCTGAGGTACCACTGTAGTTGTTTACTGCCTTGACATCTGCTGGGAGGGCATTCCACAGGGCAGGCACCACTACTGAGAAGGCCCTCTGCCTGGTTCCCTGTAACCTCACCTCTCGCAGCGAGGGAACCGCCAGAAGGCCCTCGGCGCTAGACCTCCGTGTCTGGGCTGGATGATGGGGGTGGACACGCTCCTTCAGGTATACAGGACCGAGGTCGTTTAGGGCTTTAAAGGTCAGCACCAACACTTTGAATTGTGCTTGGAAAAGTACTGGGAGCCAATGAAGATAAAAAGTATGAAATTGGCCAGTTTTCACAAACTCAGCTTCGTTTAAATCGACGGGAAAGTAAACTTCGGGCCCTTACAGCTGACAAAGCAAGCTTGAAAATTTGTGGTTAGGTGGGTGCCAAGCCGACAGCTTTGCATGATTTGCTGTGCCTGAAGGAGAAGGGTTTAAGAGGCAAGTTCAACATAAACAGAGTAGTCGTCGTCTTCTCTGATCACTCGTAGCTGAGTGAGATTGTCCTCCATGAACACGGGCTTAACAGGGAGTCCGTAAATGACTATAGAGTAGTATGGTTTGGGGAAATGTAGCTTCTCGTTTGCAAGATGGGTGCACATAGGAGGGTAGTGTGCTACAGATCTGGGATAGCTCAGCTGGTAGAGCATGAGACTCTTAATCTCAAGGTCGGGGGTTTGAGCCCCACATTGGGCAAAAGATTCCTGCACTACCCTTGTGGCCCCTTCCAACTCTACAATTCTATTATTCTAGGATAGGTAAAGGGCTCCTGACCATTAGGTCCAGTCATGGCCGACTCTGGGGTTGCGGTGCTCATCTCGCTTTATTGGCCGAGGGAGCCAGCATACAGCTTCCGGGTCATGTGGCCAGCATGACTAAGCTGCTTCTGGCAAACCAGAGCAGCGCACGGAAACGCCGTTTACCTTCCCGCCAGAGCGGTACCTATTTATCTACTTGCACTATGACGTGCTTTCGAACTGCTAGGTTGGCAGGAGCAGGGACCGAGCAACGGGAGCTCACCCCGTCACGGGAATTCGAACCGCCGACCTTCTGATCAGCAAGCCCTAGGCTCTGTGGTCTAACCCACAGCGCCACCCACCATCAAAGGTTTCTTCTTGTTGGCCAGTGAAGACTACCCCACTCTCATAGCAGGTCTATGCAGATGAGATAGACCTTTAAAGGGTCTGTCCACTTTTTTTTTTTTTAGAACTCCAAAAACAAAACTGATGAACAGAAAAGAGAGGACTTAAACATTATCTAGTCCAAGCCAGCCACCCTAGGTAAAAAAAAAAGGCAAAGGACCCCTGGATGGTTAAATCCACAGTCAAAGGTGACTATGGGGTTTGTGACGCTCATCTTGATTTCAGGCCAAGGCAGCTGGCGTTTGTCCACAGACAGATTTCTGGGTCATGTGGCCAGCAGCACTTAACTGCTTCTGGTGCAACGGGACACCGTGATGGAAGAAGAGAAGAATAATAATAGGAAGAGTTTGGATTTGATATCCTGCTTTATCACTACCCGAAGGAGTCTCAAAGGGATAACATTCTCCTTTCCCTTCCTCCCCCACAACAAACACTCTGTGAGGTGAGTGGGGCTGAGAGACTTCAGAGAAGTGTGACTGGCCCAAGGTCACCCAGCAGCTGCATGTGGAGGAGCGGAGACGCGAACTCGGTTCTCCAGATTACGAGTCTACCGCTCTTAACCACTACATCACACTGGAAGCCAGAGTGTACGGAAACGCCGTTTACCTTCCCGCCGGAGCGGTACCTATTTATCTCCTTGCACTGGCGTGCTTTTGAACTGCTAGGTTGGCAGGAGCTGGGACAGAGCAACGGGAAGCTCACCCTGTTGTGGGGATTCAAACCACCGACCTTCTGATCAGCAAGCCCAAGAGTCTCGGTGGTTTAGACCAGTGTTTCCCAACCTTGGGCCTCCAGATGTTTTTGGCCTACAACTCCCATCATCCCTAGCTAGCAAGACCAGTGGTCAGGGATGATGGGAATTGTAGTTCAAAAACAGCTGGAGGCCCAAGGTTGGGAAACACTGGTTTAGACCACAGGGCCACCTTGGAAGCTGCAGGAGTGCTTTATGATTACTGCATGGGACTGAAAGCCTTCCATCCTCCAACATGAAGCAACCTTCGAGGTGAGCACCAACTTTCCATGCCTTACCTGGTGGCTCCGTCAAGTGGATCTGCATGACTGTGATCAGGCTGGCATCCAGGTAATCTGTCTCTGGCTCCTTAGTATAGAGAATCTCCACCGGGTACGTCCGGCCTGGGATGGTAAAGATGGGAGCCTCGTAGAAGTACTGGGAGAACTTAACCGCGTCCAAGGTGGCCGACGTCACTATCAACTTCATGTCTTGCCTCTTCTGAACCGTCTGCAGGAGAGAAGTTGGCAAAGCATGTTCAGTGCGGGGGAAAAGGTACACAGCAACACAAGCCATGAGGGAGCAACTGTTGGCTGTTGGCTTTTTGCAGTATGGTAGCGCTGCAGAGAGCTTGCTGGGGAGACCATGCATTAAAAAGGGATTCAAAATAACTTAAACAAGGTTTTAATAAGAAAAACAAAAACTCCATTTACACTAAATACATCAACAACAAACCAGACCCAACCACCAACCCACCCCCAGGGTAATGGGAGAGCTAGGTGCTGCTCCTTGTATACTATACCCAATTGCCAACACAGCTTAACCAATACAACTCAGCAGCACCTGCTATGTTTCACAGCTGTAAAGCTGGGTCTCGTTATTTTGCTCTGGCACTTGCTCTGGCCCCTTAAAGACATACACATTGGGTGGAACAATGATGAAACTTTACATTTAAAGAAACCATTCAACAGCAACAGCCCAGGCTGCCAGCCAGACTAATTTGAGGGCCAATCAAGAGCTGGGGCCCAGGACAGACAGGCTTCTTTCTTATTTTCTGAGCACAGGGTTACACAGTGGAGAATCCATATCCTTGTTAATAAAGCCTTCCGTCGTTGGGAAATGATATATAAATAATAATAATAATAATAATAATAATAATTTTTATTTATACCCCACCCTCCCCAGCCAAGGCCGGGCTCAGGGCGGCTAATAAGCAATAATAAAAACAAGTTGAATGATTACAACTTAAAAACAACATTAAAATACAACATTAAAATATTGAAACATTAAATATTAAAATGCAGCCTCATCGCAGGAGAAGGAAAGGAAAAAAGAAAGAGAGGGAGGGAATCAAATTGGCTCCAAGCCAAAGGCCAGGTGGAACAACTCTGTCTTACAGGCCCTGTGGAAAGAAATCAGATCCTGCAGGGCCCTGGTCTCATGAGGCAGAGCTTTCCACAAGGCCGGAGCTAGTGTTGAAAAGGCCCTGGCTCTGGTTGAAGCTAATCTAACTTCCTTAGGGCCCGGGACCACTAGGGTGTTGCTATTTATGGACCTTGAGGCTCTCCGTGGGGCATACCGGGAGAGGCAGTCCCGTAGGCACGAGGGTCCTAGACCATAAATAAATGAAAAAAATGTTTGAAATAACTTTTGTTAAAAAATCAGAAGCCTTTTTATTAGGAATTATAGGTACCGAGACTCCAAAGGACCAGAGGAAATTGTCCATGTATGCTACAACAGCCGCTCGGATTTTGGTAGCCCAGAGGTGGAAGGAAGGGACAACCCCACAACCAGAGAAGAATGGCAAATCAGGTTGACGGACTATGCCGAAATGGCAAAACCAACTGGGAAGCTCGGGAATCAAGAAGACAAGAAATTTTTAAAAGAATGGGAAATGTTTATAATGTATATACAAATTCACTGTAAACAGGTCAAAACATTAGCGGGATTTTAAATACAATTGAAATGTAACAGAATGTATAGATAACTCAGGAAGATGAAAAATTGGAGAAGTATTGATATATAATTGAAAATAGAACTAAAAGGACCCATGGAAGGGATGGGGAGAAGTCCAGAGATTCAGAGTAATCTCGTTATTTGGATTTCGTATTGTGTTTCGTTGTACGTTTTTATTTTTGACAATCAAATTAAAAAGATTATAAAAATAAAATAAAGCTTTTCGTCAATTGTTCTTTTCTAAGTCATTATTTTTAGGAGGTTGTTGGGGGTGGTGGGGAGAGGGATTTGAAAGAGCTGACACCTTTTTCAGGAGACCAAACAGCACATCGGTGTGTATGGTGCGCTCGTGGGCTTCATCCAACATGATGATGGCATACTGCGTCAGATCCGGGTCGATCAGGCACTCTCGCAGCAACATCCCGTCCGTCATGTACTTGATCACCGTCTCGGGACTGGTGCAGTCCTCAAACCGGATGGTGTAGCCAACCTGCCAGGGAGAGTGGGGCAAAACGATCAGAAGGGGGTGAAAGGGCAACCATTTCTGCTCTGGCAATTACATCTTGCCTGCCCGCCTGCAAGAAACAACTGCAAATTTAAAGGTGTAGAGCAAGGATAATAATAATATTTTTTATTTATACCCCGCCCTCCCCAGCCAAGGCCGGGCTCAGGGCGGCTAACAAGCAATAATAAAAACAAGTTGAATGAATACAACATTAAAATATTGAAACATTAAAATATTAAAATGCAGCCTCATCACAGGAGGAGAAAGGAAAAAAGAAAAAAGAAAGAGGGGAAGGGAATCAAATTGGCTCCAAGCCAAAGGCCAGGCAGAACAACTCTGTCTTACAGGCCCTGCGGAAAGAAATCAGATCCTGCAGGGCCCTGGTCTCATGAGGCAGAGCGTTCCACCAGGCTGGAGCCAGTATTGAAAAGGCCCTGGCTCTGGTTGAAGCCAATCTAACTTCCTTAGGGCCAGGGACCACTAGGGTGTTGCTATTTATGGACCTTGAGGCTCTCCGTGGGGCATACCAGGAGGGACGCTCCTGTAAGTACAAGGGTCCTAGGCCATGAAGGGCTTTAAAAGTCAAAACCAGCACCTTAAATCTGACCCTGTACTCCACCAGGAGCCAGTGCAGCTGGAAAAGCACTGGGTGAATATGCTCCCATGGCAGAGACCCTGTGAGGAGCCTCACTGCTGCATTCTGCACCCGCTGGAGTTTCTGGGACAACTTCAAGGGCAGCCCCGCGTGGATGGGAATGGATGGATTCATGGATAGATGGATGGAAGCATTCCTGAGTGGGTGGGAACCTCTGGCCTGTGGAACAGATCTGCATTCCCAACTGGTCTCTTGCCCATTCCATTGTGTTGGCCCTGAGCACAACCTCCCACCGCCTTTCCACTCCTGCCAGCTTGAGGAAAGTAATCAGCGCAGCTGCTACCATGGAATTGTATGATCTGCCACTTCTGGCACATTGCAGGGTCAATCCACAAAGTACCAGCGCATCTCACCTCCTGTCCCAGACAGCAGCCGAACTCCTCCGATACCCGCTTGGCCACGGACATGGCAGCCACTCGGCGAGGCTGGGTGCAGCCAATCTTCCCACGGGAGGTGTAGCCAGCCTCAGCAAGGTACTGCGTGATCTGCGTCGTTTTCCCGGAGCCCGTCTCCCCGATGACTATCAGAATCTGGTTATCGTGAACAGCCTAGGACAGAGAAGCCATCGGATGCTCAGGTATCTTCAGTGTTCAAAGCTACTCAAATCTCTTCCACCTGCTACTCTGTCCGTTCTCCTCCGTGAACATTACGTCCAACAGGGAAGCATGCTGCTCTTTGCCTGCACGAATCGGTTTTTCCTTTTAAAATCAAGCCGCAGGTTCGGACGCTACAGAAAGGGGCCTACAAATCTGCATGGATGCAATAGCACGGCAGGTGGAAAAATGTTTCCTCGAAATTATTGCCAAAACCACAGAACCCGATGAATCCAAATGTCAGAGCTTTCTGTTGGAAATGTATGGTTCTTAAAGTGTTATTCAAGAAAGAGCTCAAATGGAAAAAGATGCTCAAACTAACACTGGGGGGGGGGAGCTTCCAGTGACCAGATGGTGACTTTTAGCTCACTGAGCAGACACCATTTGCTTTGCATCCTGCCTCTAGACAACTAATTCTATCTGGTGTTCTCAAAGTTCCTTATAGGGCAACTTCTGGTTTCATACACCCTGCCACATCCTGCTCAGGTTTTGAACAAACAGAAGAGCAAACCTACATGCAAAGTACATATACCACATTCACAGCCCTCTCTTTATAAAGCTGATGTTATGCTTCTACAGTCGTACCTTGGAAATCGAACAGAATCCGTTCCGGAAGTCCGTTCGACTTCCAAAACGTTCGGAAACCAAAGCGTGGCTTCTGATTGGCTGCAGGAAGCTCCTGCAGCCAATTGGAAGACTCGGAAGCCCCGTCAGATGTTCAGGTTCCAAAGAACATTTGAAAACTGGAACACTCACTTCCGGGTTTGCGGCGCTCAGGAGCCAAAATGTTTGACTTGCAAGGTGTTTGGGATCCAAGGTATGACTGTATTGGCTTCCCAGTCTGTTCGACTGCATGATATTAACCAATTCGTTTTTACGGTTTTATTCTCTGGGTTGTAAGCCACCCTGAATTTCTGATAGAAAGGCAGGGCATGCAGGAATTAAACAGGAAACATTTGCTAGGTAAGGGCATTCATATATGAAGCTGCGTCAACTCCCAACAATCACAGGTTTTGCAGAATTTAATGGGAGAAGAATTGGCAGGAATATAGAAGCTCCTTAGGATTTTGGAACACCATGGTCATCTCCTGTGGAGGCCAAACCACCTGATATCGGCATATTGAGATGCTGGACTTGATGGCCCTTGGTTCAATTCCGGACAGCTGGTTTTTTTCCCTTCTTCTCACTCTTACCTGGATGAGCTGATCCTTCAGCCGGTAAATCGGGAGACTTTCCCTCTGCTCAATGATTGACAGCTGAGTTTTTTTCCCGTAAGAGGCTTTATTGCCTCCGAAAGCGTGTTTCTTCCACTCTGGGATGTCGTTTGGCATCATGCCAATCCCTCGCATGTTGGCAGCGATTTGTCTCCCATCCACTGGAAAGAGAAAGGAAAATGTGCATCACACTTTGGTCCATATGGCAGCATGGAAGGGGTAAGAGAGGACTGACTAGAAAGGGGTGCAAGTGTTAGTTTCTGAGTGTTGCCACTGTGCAGTGCTTTTGGAGTCACAAGACTCTGTTTACATTCCAGAGACCTTCCAGGCTGTTGGAAGTCTCACAGAAAGACAGGAGACGGATGTGATGTTTACTGGTTTCCAGTTCCTTTGTTTCAGTTGCTCTCTGCTTTCACAGAGAGAGGGTGTATATTTCTTTGCTGTCTGAGTAGTAAGAAATCAAGCATAGCGATATAGCAATAAATCTCATCACTTCTGCTGCTTTGGAAACTCTGCTGAATGGGAATGTGCCTGAGGCCTCATCAAAGGCTCAGGTTGTTAATTATTGTCGGTGGACTCGGCCAGAGGAAAGTGAGCTTTATCAGTTTGGCCGAGCGGAGATCCCGACAGTGAGTACATGGGCTCAAGTAACAGGACAGCAAAAACCATTCATTCCACAGCTGCTTAGAGAGGGAAAGAAGTTGGCTTTCAAGGCCAGCCAGAATTTCTGGATCTCTGCCGTCTCCTAAATTGCCTGCTGCATCCCAATTTACAGTGCACGTTACACGTTACAGCGGGTTCCCACAGTGATGTCTAAACAGAAATACATTTTACAACCAAAAATACATCAGGAGGAAGATTCGGTTACCGTCTGGGAGGGGATCCACCCAGTGCTTGTTGAGTCCCATGGGAATGGAGTCCATCTCTGCCTCCCTCTGGGCTTGCTTCAGCTCTCGCCTCTCTTTCGCAAGTGCACTCTGCATCATGGCAGCTTGAGACAGTGAGCCGTCAGGGTTCTGGAGTAATACAGGAAAACGTATTCCATTACTTGCTGCAGAGCTAAGTTTGTCCAAGAAGTCCTTGCCATCCCAACAAATTACACCCCCAAATCAAATATCACCACACCCTCGCCATCCCTCCCCACCGCTGGCAATATGTATTGGCAATATGGAAGGGCCCGGGAACTGGATCTCGTCACCTTCACAATCTTGATGGGGCTCATGTCCATGCTCTGCTTGGTGTGCCCTCGCAGGAACGGCGGCTCCTCCTCTACCAGTTCGATTTCCAGGTCCTCGTCTGGAAGAGGGAACCAGGTTCAGTCCCAGGCACATTTTAACAAGGTTCCCTGCTCTCATCAACAAGCCCCAACCTTGTTAGCTACCAGCTAAGCTAGAGGATGGCACCTGGGATAGCTCAGTGGGTACAGCCCCACATTGGGCAAAAGATTCCAGCAGGGCAGGAGGGGTTGGACTAGATGACCCTCAAGGCCCCTTCCAGCTCTACAGTTCTATGATTAATCTAGCAGCCTCTAAGCTAATCTAGCCCCTGCAAAGAGAGCAGACTGGTCCCTGTACTGGAAAACTTTTGCCCTCCAATAAAGCACGGTCCTAGCCTCTGGAGGACACAGAAATACAATGGAAAGAGACTCTCCCTTGAGTTCTTCTTTGTAGATGTTCTCAGCCAGGGGTAGGTAAGATGTGGCCCTCCAGATGTTGGCAGACTAACTCCCATCAGTCCCAGTCAGCAGGGCCAAAAGTCAGAGATGATGGGAGCTGTAGTCCAGCAACATCTGGAAGTGTGCAGATGTTAGCCATGTTTCTAGGCAGTGTGGAAGACAGGGGAGCAGTTAATTAGTCTTGATAGTGGAAGTACAGTGGTACCTTGGTACTCGAATGGCTTGGCCCCCAAACAAATCGGCTCCCAAGAGCCGCAACTTGGAAGTGTTCAGGTTTGCAATCGTTTTTCGGAAGCTGAACGTCTGACGCTGCTTCCACGACTTCCAACTGAGTGCAGGAAGCTCCTGCAGCCAATCAGAAGCTGTGCCTTGGTTTTCGAACTGTTTCAGGAGCTGATCCTGGAATGGATTAAGTTCGAGAACCAAGGCACCACTTTACCTCAAATCCACCATTCTCCAGTTCAGAGTGGGACGTGAGCAAAATGAATTGCTAGATGAGGAACAAGCACAGAGGTGACTCAAGTCTAGACCATCACAGCTTTCATTACCTTCTTCATCGTCAACCTTTGGCAGGATCCCCGTTTCCTCGTCGAAGTCAGGGAACTCCTCCTTGGAAAGCACGTTGGCAGCAATCATCTGGAGGGGGTGGGGAAGCACAAGGACAAAACCTTCAGCCAAAAAGTTTAGAGGTATGTCTTGTTTCAAACACAAGTTTCTTTAAACGACGGCCAACACCCACTTCATGCTCGGGCAAAGGACTCAGGGCTGGTCTCCTGCTCAGTTGCCATTTAGTCCCAAGGCAGAAATCGTTCACGTTATTAATCATGATTTAGTCCCAAGCCAGAAATCGTTACCTGCTTGATTTCCCATTTCTCAGGGTCAGAAATGCGGGTGAGGCGCTTCCGTTCCAACGTATCGTCCTCTACCTCTGGAGCGCTGACCAAGGACAGGTGGGTTGGCCTGTCTGGGTTCCTCATGGCTGCCTCCTCAGACTCCCCGACGAGGTTCCGACGTCTGTTTGGGTTCAAATCCTCCCCTGTGTCTTGATCTACATCCTAAAGAACACATAAATCACAGATTGGCACTCCCCTCAATGTACAGATGGGAAAATTAAAAAAGAAAATTAGCTTAGTTCCATTCTGCAATTAATTTGTTTTTTAATTTATGCTTTACTGTACACAGAGAAAAACAACAACAAAAAACACACATACATTTACATCACCCGCCACCTCAAATACAAAATAAACAAAAAAGTATTTTTTTATGTTTTGTCAGTAAACCTTCTCAAAGTACATCCAACTTCCCGTCTTCTCCAAACTTCTTTCAAAATTTACAAACTTACTGCATAAATCTGTATGTTCATTTTACAATAAAACATTACTCTTCTGTGTCTTTATTTCTTATTTAGTACAGCTGCAGAAGTTATTCAAAGGCAGCGACCAAATTCATACTGCAACAGTTATTTTTAAGGTATGTTTTGAAAACTTCCCATTCTGCAATAAATATTTGTTTTGACCTGTCTTTCATTTTTTACAGATAGTTGGGCCAGCTCTGCATATTCAGCTAGTTTTCGTAACCATTCTGATCTGGAAGGAATTTTATCACTTTTCCAGTTAGTCACTATTAAGACTAACGTATAAAATGGCGTATAAAAAAAACTTATTTTACCTTTACAGTGGTTACATACGTTTCAGGTTACAGACTCCGTTAACCCAGAAATAGTACCTCGGGTTAAGAACTTTGCTTCAGGATGAGAACAGAAATTGTGCTCCGGCAGCACAGCAGCAGCGGGTGGCCCCATTAGCTAAAGTGGTGCTTCAGGTTAGAACAGTTTCAGGTTAAGAATGGACCTCCGGAACGAATTAAGTACTTAACCCGAGGTACCACTGTATAGGAATGTCTGGTTCTGTAATTCCGAGTAGAAAGGCCTCTGTTTTTTTTAAAAATAAGACCGTGAACATTTTCTTAAGTTCACCGTATATGTCATCCCAGAATATCTTAATTTTTTTACATAGCCACCACATATGAAGAATGATACCAATTTCTAATCCACATCTCCAGTAGTTCCATTTTGCAATTAGTGTGCAAGCCTAGCGTGTCGCCCAGGTGAGACATGTAGCTGCATGGTTGATATCGACAACAACAGTTCCTGTCTTGGGGGTTCCTAGTAAGCGAGAAGCACTGGCTGGTAAACAATGGCCCATTTGCATCTGTCACTACCTCTGAAGTCAGTAGCAGGTGGCCCTTGAGATCAGTGTGGTCCATGCAGGATTCCCCCCCCCCCTTTACCCTCTTCCTTAAAACTGCTGGTGCCAATTAGAGGAAAGGGCAGGTGAGATATCCCAAGGCCAAAATAACTGCAGAGCAAGGGTGAATAGTTGAAGTCCAGGGTAGAAACAGTGCCTTGGCACTATTCCCTGACAGCAACCGCTCACCTCCTAGGGAGCAAGTGTTTTCACACCACAATACGTTGTCCTAAAAGAGACCCACCCCTTGGCCCAAATCAGAGATGGAATTGTTTTATTATATGACCAAAGTAAGGAGGAGTGGAATGAGGATGGCCAGGGACTGACAAGTGAGCACTGCAGAAGCAGCAAGGCAAGATGAAGCAGACAGAGGAAAGAGGAGACGCTAATGTCCCGGGGAAACATGGAGCAAGACAGATGGGAAGGACAGAAAGGGAAGGGAAAAGAAACAGAAGCAGACAGGAGGTGGGCTTTTATGGAATGGACCCTCTCTTACCTTCATGCTGAGGCTGGTTTTAGAGCCAGTGAAGGACAGAACTTTGACTTTGACCCTCTGCCCTTTGCTCACCACGTCAGCCACGTTAGCAACACGCCCCTCGCGGCGCAGCTCTGAGATGTGGACAAGTCCTTCCCAGCGCTTCCTAAAAAGGGGAATCGGACACGGAAAAAGCCAGTGGGTATCTGCTACGTCTCATGCAGGAGCTTTTCGAAGTTATACACTGTAAGTTCCACCCACCGTAAAGGTATCAAGACGGATATGGTATTCACACTCTTAATTGTTGGACTGGGAGGTGTATATAATCCCAAGCAAGCTTACCCAAAACAAAAACCCCTGGACTTCAACGTAACTTACTTTGTACGTGCCTAAAATGCCATAAAATCCTGGCGACGGGATGAGCTCCCGTTGCTCAGTCCCTGCTCCTGCCAACCTAGCAGTTCAAAAGCACATCAAAGTGCAAGTAGATAAATACCGTATTTTTCGCCCCATAGGACGCACTTTTTCCCCTCCAAAAATGAAGGGGAAATCTGGGTGTGTCCTATGGGGCAAATGCAGGCTTTCGCTGAAGCTTGGAGAGCGAGAGGGGTCGGTGCGCACCGACCCCTCTCGCTCTCCAGGCTTCAGGAAGACATCCGCAGCCTAGGCAGCCCTGCAGGAGGTCCGGCAGGGCTGTGTAGGCTGTGGATAGCAGCCTGCTTCCCGGAGCGTCGGGTGCCCTGAAAGCAGAGCGCCCGGCGCTTCGGGAACACATCCGCAGCCTAGGCAGCCCTGTGGGAGTTCTCCACAGGGCTCCCCACGCTGCGGATAGCAGCCTGCCGCCCGGCAGGCGGGGCGCCCTGAAGCAGAGCACCCCTCGCGCCGGGCAGACATCCGCAGCGTGGGGAGCCCTGCAGGAGTTCCCCGCAGGGCTCCCCATGCTGCGGATAGCAGCCTGCCACCCGGCGGGTGGGGCACCCTGAAGCAGAGCGCCCCGCGCGCCGGGCAGACATCCGCAGCGTGGGGAGCCCTGCAGGAGTTCCCCGCAGGGCTCCCCATGCTGCGGATAGCAGCCTGCCACCCGGCGGGTGGGGCACCCTGAAGCAGAGCGCCCCGCGCGCCGGGCAGACATCCGCAGCGTGGGGAGCCCTGCAGGAGTTCCCCGCAGGGTTCCCCATGCTGCGGATAGCAGCCTGCCACCCGGCGGGTGGGGCACCCTGAAGCAGAGCGCCCCGCGCGCCGGGCAGACATCCGCAGCGTGGGGAGCCCTGCAGGAGTTCCCGCAGGGCTCCCCATGCTGCGGATAGCAGCCTGCCGCCTGAGGCAGACATCGGCCAGCCCCAGAAGCTCGGGGGACAGCAGGGAGGCGCAGCGCCGTTCCTCGACCTGGTTCGGTTTCCCCAACCTGCTTTTGGGGGGAAAATAAAGGGGGAAAATTTTTCCTTTATTTCCCCCCCAAAAAACTAGGTGCGTCCTATGGGACGGAGTGTCCTATGGGACGAAAAATACGGTAAGTACCACTCCAGCGGGAAGGTAAACAGCATTTCCGTGCGCTGCTCTGGTTCGCCAGAAACGGCTTTGTCATGCTGGCCACATGACCCGGAAGCTGTACGCCAGCTCCCTCAGCCAATAAAGCGAGATGAGCACCACAACTCCAGAGTCGGTCACGACTGGACCTAATGGTCAGGGGTCCCCTTTACCCTTTAAAATGCCATAGACATGGCTTTGCAGTTTAAAAAAAGTGTTGCGTCAGTTTCTCACTTTCTGGAACGGCACAGATCAGTGGCAGCCAGGGATGCCAAAGGTGAAGCCCACCTTGTATCAAATACCTGAGTCCTTCAAGCTGGACAAAGCAGCCAAACTGCATGATGCTGGTGACTTTGCCGTTGTAGATGTCCCCGATGGAAGGTTCCTCTGGTGGGGGCCGGTCCACGTGCTTATCTCGCCATCGCTCGCTGCTCTTCTCTGCAGGCTTCTCCCGCTCCTTGCGGTCCCAGCTGGGGCTTCTGCTCCTGGAACGATACCTGGACTTTCCCTTATTCCGCTCCCTCGTCCGGGAACGAGAGGGCGACTTCCGCTTCCGCTTTTGGTCCCGGCCCCTGCTGCGGCTGCGGCTCCTCCGCCTTCTCTTGCTGCAAACAACAGAAAGTATGAGTACTCAGGTCCACTCTTGATTCAGACGCTACTTTAATACAGTGGTACCTTGGACGCGGGTGGTGCTGTGGTCTAAACCAATGAGCCTAGGGCTTGCCGATCGGAAGGTCTGCGGTTCGAATCTCCGCAACGGGATTCCTTGGGAGACCAAGGAGAGCTGTTTTTAAAACACCTCTGCAGCCTTCTCCTTGGTAAGTCACGTGGAAGACTACAGGGCATGGCAGAATTAGTGACAGCAGCAGAGTCTGGTTGGGCAACCTAATTTGGCTGATAATAGTTAAAATACTGGCAGGTGCTTTTTCTTCCTTTTTTACAGAAACAAAATGGCAAAATTCGGCAGCTTCTCCAGGCTGCGATCTGTACTCCAATACTGTCCACTACGATGGTGATATTTGTGGATTCATGATGGAATATCCTACCTGAGATAAGAGAGTTGAATTAGATCTGGGGTGGGCATACCTCAGGCTATTGGGGTCTACTTTATCTTTTAAGTAAAATCCTGAGGTCCACCAATAAGAGGCAGGTGCAAAACAGTAGCTATTTTGGGTGGGGCACTAAGAATTAAGAAAATAAGAGGCACACGTGCCATCAATAAATTTGCGATCAATAACAGAACCTTGCAAGTCCTTTCACCTCGTCATCCGCACACACCTTTTGTCACGCTGTGACATTCGTTTTTACCTGGCCCATTTAGAGGAGAGGAACCTTTTAGACAAGGCTACTGTTAGACAGGGGACGTGGGTGGCGCTGTGGGTTAAACCACAGAGCCTAGGACTTGCCGATCATAAGGTTGGCGGTTCGAATCCCCGCAACGGGGTGCTCTCCCATCGCTCGGTCCCTGCTCCTGCTAACCTAGCAGTTCGAAAGCACGTTAAAGTGCAAGTAGATAAATAGGTACCGCTCCGGCGGGAAGGTAAACGGTATTTCTGTGCGCTGCTCTGGTTCTCCAGAAGCGGCTTAGTTATGCTGGCCACATGACCCGGAAGCTGCACGCCGGCTCCCTCGGCCAGTAAAGCGAGATGAGCGCCGCAACCCCAGAGTCGGTCACGATTGGACCTAATGGTCAGGGGTCCCTTTACCTTTACCTTATTGTTAGACAACTGGGAATCAGAAACTCTTGCCAATCTACTGTGTGCCATTCTTAAACCTACCAGTAGATCCCAACCTGCCTTCTGCCCACCTCTGAGCTAGATCACCTATGACTTTTCCAAAACAACAACAACACACTGAAAAAGTTTCCTTCTTGAGGAGATGAAGCCCCAGGAACCTACTGGTCCTCACTGCTTCGGTGCTTCTCCTGCTTCCCTGAAGTTGGCATCAAAGCTTCCAGTTCCTTGAGGGCATCGGCAGCTACCTTCACATCATCTTCATCCAACATTGTCTGTGAAGGAAAGGAGAGAATCCCCCTGAATAGACCGCTGGTACACTAATTCAACATCTCTTTCAGATCCATGTGGTGACAGCTGAACTAGAACCGAGTTCTTCTTGGCTCCAAAGTCAAATCTCACCACACTTGGACCCCACTGTTGAATTCAGTAGCAGTCGCTTATAAGTAGGCATGGTTAGGATTCTGCTGCTGATCAGGGAAGCAAGAGAAAACAGAAAGGAGCGTCTCCACCCCCATCATTCCGCCCAGACACTGAGGTCCAGCGCCGAGGGCCTTCTGGAGGTTCCCTCGCTGCGAGAAGCCAAGTTACAGGGAACCAGGCTGAGGGCCTTCTCAGTAGTGGCACCCGCCCTGTGGAACGCCCTCCCAGATGTCAAAGAGATAAACAACTACCAGATTTTCAGAAATCTGAAGGCAGCCCTGTTAGGGAAGCTTTTAATGTTTGATGGACTACTGTATTTTAATATTTTGTTGGAAGCCGCCCAGAGTAATAATAATAATAATTTCTTGGGAATGCTGTTATTTTGCTATTATTCACAACCCCCACTCCATTCCCGCACTTGGGGTGCCTGGCTCTCCTCCCTAATCTCACAAACCTCCTCCCTCCAGCCTTTATGCCTGCAACCCACACTCTTGTGTGCAAGAAAAAGAAGAGTTTGGATTTGATATCCCGCTTTATCACTACCCTAAGGAGTCTCAAAGCGGCTAACAATCTCCTTTCCCTTCCTCCCCCACAACAAACACTCTGTGAGGTGAGTGAGGCTGAGAGACTTCAGAGAAGTGTGACTGGCCCAAGGTCACCCAGCAGCTGCATGTGGAGGAGCAGGGAAGCGAACCCGGTTCACCAGATTACGAGTCCACTGCTCTTAACCACTACACCACACTGGCTCTCACCACCCACTCACCCTGTTCCTAATGTGCTCTCTTGCCCCAGATTCCTCTGCACTCTGCTCTTCCCGTCTGCAGCTCATAAATGAACAAAAACCCACCTACCCTGACAATGGGATTGTCTGGTCTACAGAGGGCAGGAAACAACTCCTTGTACTTTTCTTTTTCGGTTTTCGGTTTTACAGCTTCTACAGTGATAATAAACAAAAGAAAACACACACGACTTGAAATTTCATTTCATTTCACTTTTAACCTGTATATGTACCTCCTTTCTTTGTTACTTTCTCTATTAGATTTTCATCTAAATGTTATTAGCTCTGCTGCATTACTTGCACTCTGGAAAGGCGAAGGGCCATGGCAGATTTGTATTTCTTTCTCCTGGTGACAGGCAGGTGATGGGATCCCTTCTGACAGGCCAAGCACTGAAGATGGCAAGATGTGCACTGAAACCCTGTAACTCGTGGTGTGGAATTTTGGCAGCAATCCCAAGACCTAAAGACTACAGTGGTGCCCTGCAAGACGAATGCCTCGCAAGACGAAAAACCCACTAGACGAAAGGGTTTTCCGTTTTTCAATGCGCTTCGCAAGACGAATTTCCCTATGGGCTTGCTTCACAAGACGAAAACGTCTTGCGAGTCTTGCGAGTTTTTTCCCTCCCACCCTTTTTCTAAGCCGCTAAGCCGCTAATAGCCTTTTAGCCGCTAAGCCGCTAAGCCTTTAATAGCCGCTAAGAGCGCTAATCCGCTAATAGGGTTGCTTCGCAAGACGAAAAAACCGCAAGACGAAGAGACTCGCGGAACGAATTAATTTCGTCTTGCGAGGCACCACTGTAAATGCTCACACTATGAAACTGTAAGAGAGACTGCAAGTGTGCTGACCCAGAATCTGGCTTGTACCAACCCATAGTCGTATCTGTTTTTAACCCATATTTTTATTTGTACACCAAATAAAACTGTGCAACTATTAATGGTTGATTTCTAACCACAACTTGCAGCTGCTAGGTCCCTTCCATCCCCATTCTGCCTGTGTGCCCGTGAGGCTTCACTTACCTTTGCTAGTGGAAGGTTTTGCAGGCGGTCGCATCGTCTGTATAAGACGCAGCAGGTTGCTAATGAGGGAATCCTGAAATACAGAATTTGGGTTTAAAAAACAAAGCAGAAATAGAATTTATTGCTCCTACAATCCTTCCCCCCCCCCACCAGCTCAAATACCAACACCACCCTCTGCACCTGCTGCCTTCAAAAGATTTTGGCACTCACTGTAAATTCGGCACCATTCTTCACCAAGGCTGCCTTGAATGCATCAAAGGTTGTATTTCTCTCTGCGAGGTTGATCACAAATTCAGCTGTAAACAATTAGAGGGTGAAAGGAAAAAGGATTAGGCGAAAATGGCTCACACTGTTTCGGAGCAGGCACGGTTCCAAATCCTAAAATACCTGCATATACATTTCCCAACTACCGTATTTTTTCGCTCTATAGGACGCACTTTCCCCCTCCAAAAACTAAGGGGAAATGTGTGTGTGTCCTATGGAGCGAATACAGGCTCCTATGCTTCAGCGATAGCAACGCGAAGCCTCCGAAGCGCAGAGGGAGCGCTCCCTCCGCGCTCCGGAGGCTTTGCGTTGCTTTCGCTGAAGTCTGGAGAGCGAGAGGGGTTGGTGCGCACCAGCCCCTCTCACTCTCCAGGCTTCAGGGATAGCCGCCTGAAGCCTGTGGAGCTCAGCGCGAGTTCCTGCTGCGCTCCAGAGGCTTCAGGTTCCTTTCGCTGAAGCTGGGAGAGCAAGACTCTCCTGGCTTCAGCAGAGAGAGAGAGCTGCGCAGCGCCCCTTCAGCCAAGCGGGAGGAGAAATGGAAGGGGCTCCGTTTCTCCTGCCGCTTCGCTGAAGGGGCGCTGAGCAGAGAGGGGGAGATTTTTTTTTTCTTGTTCTCCCCCTCTAAAACAAGGTGCGTCCTGTGGAGCGAAAAATACAGTACATATTGCTTGGAAGAACCGGTGCACTCTCTAGGCAATTCGCAGGATGCTATAAGCAGATAGCAGATTTAACGAAGAAGAGATGCCTACAGCTAAAAACAGTCCAGACTACATTAGCAAGCTAGTCAAGAAGCATATCCCCCCCCCCCCCAGGAAGGGCACTCTTAGATTTAGGAACATCTCTAACAGAAGCCTAGCAACAGGTAGGGGTGTATTGGGGGTGGGATGGGGGAAACAGAATTGATTATAATGAATTTAAAAGAACTGTTTAAAAGATATTAAATGGTACCAATGATTTTTTAAAATGGTTTCATTGCTTGTTGAAGGAAAGGCAGAATAAAAATCCAACAAATAATAAGTTAAAATGCATACATTTGTCGCATGATAACTGAAGGCATTATTGTCAGTCATATGACCACAGTTGAACATTTTTATTTTTGAATTGTATTCTTTCATCATATACAAACATGCTACAATGAACCACCTATTTAGGGCAGTGGGAAGTTTTCTATTGCAGGAAAATTTTACCTAAATTCACACCATTGGTAGTTTGACTGAGGGGAGGAGGTAATCCTCTGTCTCTGTATGAGAGCGCTTCATATCAACAGCTACCAGCCATGATGGCTATGTTCCACTGTCAGAGGCAGTATTTCTCTAAATCTTAAAAAAGTATAGTATAAACACCGACAGCTGGAAATCAATGGCCTGCGAGAGCTCCAATGGGAGAAGAGCCTTTACCAAAGGTGTTGTGGGCTTTGAAGACGCTTGAACTCAGGACACAAGGGAGAAACGTGCTAAGAGGAAGACACACTTGGCAAACCCTCACTGTGATCAACTCCCGCCTGGAAACCTATGCCCCTGCTGTGGAAGGACGTGTGGATCCAGAACACAATCTTCTTCAGCTACGAATGATCGTCAAAGAAGTAGTCTCTAAATACCAGTTGCTGCAATTTGCAGGTGGGAAGGGAGCGCTGTTGCACTCATGTCTTGCTTGCGAGCATCTCACAGGCATCTGGTTGGCGACTATGTGAACAGGATACTGGGCTAGGTGGGACATTCGCCTGATTTAGCAAGGCTCTTCTGGCATTCTTATTTATTAATTTATTAATACCCCAGCTTCATAAACGCAGCCTCCAGAGAGCACAAGGCAGCCCAGCAAATGTGGGATTTTCATCCCAGAATCCCCTCACCTTCTTCCTTTACTGACAGACAAAACAAATACAGTGGTACCTCGGGTTACATACGCTTCAGGTTACAGACTCCGCTAACCCAGAAATAGTGCTTCAGGTTAAGAACTTTGCTTCAGGATGAGAACAGAAATCGTGCTCCGGCAGTGTGGCAGCAGCAGGAGGCCCCATTAGCTAAAGTGGTGCTTCAGGTTAAGAACAGTTTCAGGTTAAGTACGGACCTCCGGAAAGAATTAAGTACTTAACCCGAGGTACCACTGTATTATTACTACTACTACTATTATTATTATTATTATTATTATTATTTATACCCCACCCATCTGGCTGGGTTTCCCCAGCCACTCTGAGTGGCTTCCAACAGAATATTAAAAACACAATAAAATACCAAACGTTAAAAACTTCCCTAAACATGGCTGCCTATTCAGATGTCTTCTGAAAGTCAGATAATTGTTTACTTCCTTGACATCTGATGCGAAGGTGTTCCACAGGGTGGGTGCCAGTACCGAGAAGGCCTGGTCCCCTGTAACCTCACTTCTCGCAAACTCACTATTTATTCAATTTATATATCACCCTTTATCCAAAGATCCCAGGGCTGCGTACAACATTAAGAACATAATTTGCACAGCGTAAACCAGTGAGTCCCAACCTTTTTTTTTTTTTTCCATGCCCCGCCTAAGCATCTCTAAAATCCTGTGGCCTATAATTCTTATTATTCAAAAAGTGAACTCCTATTCATGTGGAGGAAGCCTACAATGCCATTCACTTGGTCTAAACAAGCTTCCAAAGAACATGGCATCCAAGAAAGAGAAAAATAAAAGAATGAAAGCACAGCTGAAGTACTGAGGAAGAAATCACTAAGAAATTGTTAAAATAATAATAATAAGTGATAACCTCTCCATTGTCACCAGATGACGGCGGTGTACATTCTAATTTTAATTTTAAAAATGCATATGTCACAATATATATTTGTATACTGTGCATGAGGCCCCCTAGAACCATAAGAAATGCAAAAAAATCAATGTTAACAACACATTAGGAAGCATAAATTATAATCATAATAACAGCCCCCTCACATGTTTAAGAAGTCACAGATTATTTATTACTGTTATTGCAGATGACACAACCTTGATGGCAGAAAGTGAGGAGGAATTAAAGAACCTTTTAATGAGGGTGAAAGAGGAGAGCGCAAAATATGGTCTGAAGCTCAACATCAAAAAAACTAAGACCATGGCCACTGGGCCCATCACCTCCTGGCAAATAGAAGGGGAAGAAATGGAGGAAGGAAAGATTTTACTTTCTTGGGCTCCATGATCACTGCAGATGGTGACAGCAGTTACGAAATTAAAAGACTCCTGCTTCTTGGGAGAAAAGCGATGACAAACCTAGATAGCATCTTAAAAAGCAGAGACATCACCTTGCTGACAAAGGTCCGTATAGTTAAAGCTGTGGTTTTTCCAGTAGTGATGTATGGAAGTGAGAGCTGGATCATAAAGAAGGCTGATCGCTGAAGAATTGATGCTTCTGAATTATGAAGCTAGAGGAGACTCTTGAGAGTCCCATGGACTGCAAGAAGATCAAACCGATCCATTCTGAAGGAAATCAGCCCTGAGTGCTCACTGGAAGGACAGATCCTGAAGCTGAGGCTCCAATACTTTGGCCACCTCATGAGAAGAGAAGACTCCCTGGAAAAGACCCTGATGTTGGGAAAGATGGAGGGCACAAGGAGAAGGGGACGACAGAGGACGAGATGGTTGGATAGTGTTCTTGAAGCTACCAGCATGAGTTTGACCAAACTGCGGGAGGCAGAGGAAGACAGGAGTGCCTGGCGTGCTCTGGTCCATGGGGTCACGAAGAGTCGGACATGACCAAACAACTAAACAACAACAACATATTTATTTTACTGTACCCCGCCTTTCCCCCCTGACATGGGCTCGAGGCGGCTTACAGATAAAAACAGTAACAGCCAATATGACAAAATGGACCCCTTTACACCCTCGGCGCCTACCCAGATCCTTGTCGTTGATGCCCAAGTGGTTGTCGAGCTCCGTGCAGACTTTGGAGACCAGGGACAGGTACTCGAGCTTAGCGAGCTCGTCCAGGGGCTCCGCCATGGCGCCTCCGCCGCCCTGCGCCCACCGCGCAGCCTTCAGGCGACCGACGACCGGCACTTCCGGGGTCGCCTCTACAGCGCAAGGATCATAGAGAAAGTGGGCGGGGCGGGGAGCGGGAAGAGAAAAAACAACCACCGTCACTTCCGGTTTCCTCTTCCTACGACTTGAGGGGGGAACCATAGACAAGGACAAGGCTAGACAAGCCCTTCTCGTGATTGGTAACTCCCGTTGAACTGCAAACCCCATCATCCCCCGCCGCTGGCCCCGCTAGCTAGGGATGATGGGAGTCGTAGTCCAATCACAGCAAGGCTGATTAAAGGCTACTCTCTAGAGTCTGGACTGAAGTTTAAAGATGCGTGTTCTGCTCTCAGTATAATTTTTATTTATGTTCACTCCCCCGGGCTGTCCATAGGAATCAGGGGAGAATTGTAATTTTTTTATGATTTAACTGTGACCATTCTGCTGGTTGTCCCCCTTCAAAAAAAAAAAAGGACAGGCAAAGAGAGATGTGTCTGCTCCTACTGCCTTGTGATTATTAATAATAATAATAATAATAATAATAATAATAATAATTATAATAATATATTTATACCCCGCCCATCTGGCTGGGTTTCCCCAGCTACTCTGGGCGGCTTCCAACTGAATATTAAAAACAATACAGCATCAGACATAGAATTTGTTTTGTACTTTTGCAACGTCTGCAATTGCCACCTGCCTGTCTATGGAGGCTTCAAGCAAGCGGTTTGCAAGGAGGATCTTCTGCAAAGGGAGGGGTGTCTAAGAGGGGCGATTTCGAGCCTATACAGCCTGAGGGTTTGTGTCAAAGCTGTCAACTTTTCCCTTTTCTCGCAAGGAATCCTATTCGAAATAAGGGACTTTCCCTTAAAAAAAGGAAAAAGTTGACAGCTATGGTGTGTGTGCGTGTGTGTTGACTCGAATGTCAAACCAACCACAGCTTCAAACCAGCATTAGGGTACCCTGCCAAGGCTATTACACACTTCCCCTCAATCTGGTCCCTGATGTGGGAGCAATAGCACTGGGCTACGTTATTTCACAGCATCTTAAAAACCGTAGACATCACCTTGCCAACAAAGGTTCATATAGTTAAAGCTATGGTTTTCCTATTAGTGATGTATGGAAGTGAGAGCTGGACCATAAAGAAGGCTGATCGCCGAAGAATTGATGCTTTTGAATTATGGTCCCATGGACTGCAAGAAGATCAAACCGATCCATTCTGAAGGAAATCAGCCCTGAGTGCTCACTGGAAGGACAGATCCTGAAGCTGAGGCTCCAATACTTTGGCCACCTCATGAAAAGAGAAGACTCCCTGGAAAAGACCCTGATGTTGGGAAAGATGGAGGGCACAAGGAGAAGGGGACGACAGAGGACGAGATGGTGGGACAGTGTTCTCGAAGCTACCAACATGAGTTTGACCAAACTGCAGGAGGCAGTGGAAGACAGGAGTGCCTGGCGTGCTCTGGTCCATGGGGTCACGAAGAGTTGGACACGACTAAACGACTAAACAACAACAACAACGATATTGCAACTGCAACTCAGCTAGTGGTATCCCTGCTATTGATGATCTCACAGTGCATGGTCATTTGTTTTTTATTAGCAGCTGCTCGAATTACATTTTAAAATGATTGCAGAGATCTGTCGTGACCTTTGGCTAGTGCAATAAATTTATTGATGATGATGATGAAGTCTGCAGTGCAGGTGGACGGAATACGACTGGCTGGCTGGCCTACCCTGCAGGGCGTCTGAGTATGTGTACGTGTGTGTGCATAACATTTTAAAATGATTGCAGGGATCTGTCGTGGCCTTTGGCTAGTGCAATAAATTTATTGATGATGATGATGATGATGAAGTCTGCGGTGCAGGTGGACGGAATACGGCTGGCTGGCTGGCCTAATCCTGCAGGGCGCCTGAGAGAGAGAGAGTTTGTGTGTAATCAGAGACAGTGGAAGAAGATTGGCAGAAATTCAAAGACTATCTTAATAAACACTATAAAATTAATGAAGGCTAGAAAGACATGGGTTTAAAAATTTGTGGTTTTCAGGGGCGTTGATTAAGGAAAAAGAACAGAATTATCAAAAACTATGGGAAATAAGGGAATGGATTTGCTGATTAGATAAATGAAATTAGAAGACAGAAGGGGGAGGTGTGAGGAGGTCGGGGAAATTAGGTTTAAGAAAATAAGGTTTGAAATTATACTTGTTTTTGGTCTTTTGTCTGTGTATGTTTTTATTGTTGTCTGTGTTTATATGTTTTTATTGGAAACTTTAATAAATATCATTAAAAAAAAAAAAAGAGTTTGTGTGAAATCTTTCCCCTGGCCATCGGAGCGCACTCCCTCCCAAGAACTGCCCTCCCGCAGCCCTGATTGGGCGACGTCACGGCATGACGCGTGACGCTGTGCCGGACCCGGGGGCGGACTGGGGGGGGGGGGAGGGTCTGGAAAGATGGCGGAGCCGCCGAGCGTTTCTCCGGAGAGCTCCTGGGCGGCCAGAGTGAGTGAGAGCGGGGGAAGCAAAGGCAAGGCGAGCGGGTGGGTGGGGACCGAGGCTCAAGCCATGGGGCAGGTCGACGGGACGGTGGCGGGTGGGTCCCGGTCGCCTGCTCAGCCTGCAGAACCCGCGAGGCTCGGAAGAGAGTGTCTCTGAGCATGTGAAGAATGCCCCTTTCCCCCCCACCCCCCCGGGAAGCAGGCCTGGGGCCTTTTCAGTGCATATAACTAAACCACCCCCCGCCAGGTCAGTGAATAGGGAGAAGTGGGAAGAAAAGCGCTTGCTTGATCGCCTCTGGGGCGGATTTCTCTGGTTACGAAATCAGCTGAAATCTGGGCTTAGTTTAAACGTGGCTTAATGGAGCTGATAAACAACCCCTCCTAATTGCATTAAAAGATGCCAAGGAGACTTAAAATTAAAAAAAAAGCAGCAGTTGGTTCTCCCGGGGTTTCATAGCTGTCCACGTTTCCCTTTTTTTAAGGGAAATTCCCTTATTCCAAGTTTGATTCTCTCACCCTCTTTATTTTTCCTTTCTCCTCCTGCGAAGAGGCTGCTTCCTAATGTTTTAATGTTGCATTTTAATCTTGTTTTTAAATTGTATTTTAATCAACTTGTTTTTATTATTGGTTGTTAGCCGCCCTGAGCCTGGTCTTGGCTGGGGAGGGCAGGGATATAAATAAAATGTGTTATTATTATTATTCCAAATAGGATTCCTCGCAAGAAAAGGGAAAGGTTGACAGCTATGGGATTGGCTTTCAAAACTCCTCCTGCCCCTTTGACAGCCTGAACTGACAGCCTCCCTCTGAGCTCACGGTGATGGAGCCTTTCCCAGCTGTGGGTTCCTAGATGTTGGACTACAACTCCCATCATCCCTAACTAGCAGGACCAGCTGTCAGGAATGATGGGAGTTGTAGATGAGATTATAGTGCCCATTGCTCGTTTTCTGCTGCGTTGCAAATGGGCCAGAATGAAAGAGGAGTGGGGAAAGCTCAGCATTGAGATCTCTGCTCCAAAAGGCCTGAAATTGTGAGGCTCCTGTTTCAGGAATGCTGCCTTAGACCACTGAGCCGTCCCACCTAGTGTTGTTTGCTGGCAACAACTCTCCAAGATCATTTCTTAGGCCCTGCTGCTGTTGATTCTGGGATAGTTCCCAATGCTACCCCTCTCTCCCAGAAGGTAGGGAGGAATATTGATTGTCTCGTATCCAGAGGCTGCAATATATAACTTTCAGCTTCCTTCCTTCAGTGCTATAAAATATACGAGGGCAAAAGCAACCTTTCAGGAGGTTGACTTCCTGCATCGTCACTTTGATTTTTCAACACAGAGAGTAATTAGGTTTTGAAAAAAATGTTTTAATGGGGGTCGATGGAATGATTTTGTTTTAGTTTTACTTGATATAACAGCATATTTGTTGAACATTCCTCTTTGTGCACTCAGCACACAGGTATCAGTTTTACAGATGCTTAAGAATGCTTAAGAACCAGCCACAGTTCAAGTAAGACATTGGGATGTGTCTAAATAAAAAGTTGTCTTATTTCCACCCCCCCTTCTCTTCTTGTGGCACAACAAACCAGGTTGACTCGACGTTTAGCGACAACGGGCTGGATCCTGGTAAGTGTTTGGTAGCCCCTCTTTCTCATGACTTCTTGGATTGCTTAGCGTCTTGCTAAATATCCTTAGCTGCTTCTCCTGCTTCTCCCTGGGCCCTTGTGTTTTAACAGGAGCTATTCCCTTGTTTGGTGGATTCGTGTTTTGGGGCTACACATTTCAGCTGGGCTTTGGATCCACAAATTTTGGCTAGGCATAATTTGTGGTTGCCACTGACTCTTCCCCTCCCCTCCTCAGACACGCACAGGATTTGGGAAGGACAAGGTGTCCTGTGTTGCCCCTTCGGAAGCGTTCAGCTGGGAACGGAAGGGTTGTGTGAATTTGTGTGCCCCATATTCTTAGCGTGGGAGAGGGACGATGCCTCATCTTTGAGCTGGAAGCATGAAGGGACAATTGCGAGGGAGGCAGGCAGTTATGGTGACCTCGTTTGTGGGCTCTTTGTGACAATATATACACTTACCAGAGATATACCGTATTTTTTGCACCATAACACTCACTTTTTTCCTCCTAAAAAGTAAGGGGAAATGTCTGTGCGTGTTATGGAGGGAATGCCTACGGCTGGCATGTCTACGGATTTTCCTCCTCTAAAAACTACGTGCGTGTTATGGAGCGAAAAATACGGGTATATGACAGATCACACCACTGCATTCAGTTAATGTAGCTTAGCTCCCGGTTGCCCAATTGCAACCAGTGAATCCTTGCTTCACATAAAAGTGTGCCATCAAAGAGGGAGGACCGAACCCTTTTCTCCCCCTAACTGCAAACGCAGTAGGGTGGATAGAGGGTATTAAGGAGTAAAATTATGTGGAGGATGCACTCTTGTTAGGTCTACTTTGGTGGTGTTTCTCTTTCAGCACTCTTTGTGGAAAGCAGGAGGAAAGGGAGCATTGTATCAAGAGCAAACAGCATCGGCTCCACCAGTGCCTCTTCAGTACCCAACACAGGTACAGCCCACTGGCTTCTCTGTCAATGGAACAGTCACTCGTCTCCCAAGTGTGAAGCGAACTATGCCTCTCACCTGTACCCCTGCATTATTCCTGGGCAGCTGGGAGGCAGTGTCTTAAGTATTCCAATTGAAGGGAGTGCCATGGAAGGGACGAAGAGAGGTATTAAAGGACTACCAAATGGGACATCAGCTGGTTGGTAATGACTTTTGGAAACTGCACTCCTAGTTTGACATAGCCAAATTCTCGGCTAATCCCTGGCTTTTTTGCAAGGTGTTAACGTCCCATCCCTCCTCACTGGCCCATGGAAGTGTGAAAATGCAGAGAAAAGGAAGCCCCCTAGCAGGGGTGTATTCCCTTTTAATTTCCAGAAAAGGGATCCGAGGCTGGCTTGCGCTTTCACAGCCTACAAATGGCGATTCCTCCAATATACCCTGCAGTTTTCTCATCGCAACTTGAGCCTGATGAAATCTTGCGGTGAGGAAGCTGCTGGGTGCCCTCCCCCGCTTCCCTTAGGCCCCTTCCTGCTGCCTTGCCCCTTAGCTGACAAGGCCTGTTTTCCTGCTGCAGATGATGAAGACTCTGACTACCAGCAGGAAGCCTACAAAGAAATCTACAAAGATCGCCGCCGCCGCGCCCACACGCAGGCTGAGCAGAAGCGGAGGGATGCCATCAAGGTCAGAAAGTGGGGTGACCTACACGTCCATCCATGCTCAACGCCCCTTTCTGTCCCCCTGGTATAGCAAGTTTGCACTGCTCCTCCCCAGGAGAGGCCGAGAAAGGGAGACAAGAAATGGCGGCTGGAGGTGTGCTGACTTAGCTAATCATTGGGGGGGGCGGGCAGCCTTGCTTTGTAAGTTTTAACACCGCTCTCCCTCTCTCCTACAGAAAGGCTACGACGATTTGCAGTCGATTGTACCTACCTGCCAGCAGCAGGATTTCTCCATAGGCTCAGGGAAATTAAGCAAGGCAATTGTGTTGCAGAAAAGTGAGTTGAGGAACTGCTTGGGTGTGTTTGGCTTTCAGTCTTCCTTCCATTTGCATTGTGCATCTTAATTTCTTATTATCTCCTGTCTTATTTCTTGCCAAGCTCCCACTAGTCTGGAAACCAGTTTCATCCTCTGCTCGCTCTCTCTCCTTTTCAGATTATGAAACTCTGAATAGATGTGTCTAACTAGCACTAGTGCCTAAAGGGAGCCTAGCTTTCTTGTCTTCCTCCTAGGGGGGGAGAGAGACTGCAACTTTCCTGAGTTAACAGGGCAGAATAGCCCACAGGTTCTGGTTATGTTTTGAGAAGCCCCCTCGTGGTTGCGTTCTAACCCATTGGTGTCTTTGCTCCTCAGCCATTGATTATATCCAGTTCTTGCACAAGGAAAAGAAGAAGCAGGAGGAAGAGGTCTCCACGCTCCGGAAAGATGTAATGGCCTTGAAAATCATGAAAATGTAAGACCCTCTGTTAATGTACCCATGCCATTAAGACAGCATGCTTCAGTAGCAGCTGTTCCCACAATATTTATAAGGGACGGAAGTGAAATCCTTAATTGTGAGCAGTCAATTCTATCCTGTTTCTTTGAGCTTTGAGCTGCAACAACTGCTATAAAACATCCCATAGTTCAGATGTCTTTCCAGCCCAGCCTACTTCTCCTAAGCCCACATTTATGCATTTCAGAAACTACGAACAGATTGTCAAAGCTCACCAGGACAATCCTAATGAAGGGAAGAACCAGGTCTCCGACCAGGTGAAGTTCAACGTTTTCCAGGGTATCATGGATTCCTTGTTCCAGTCCTTCAACGCCTCCATCTCCGTGACAAGCTTTCAGGAGCTCTCGGCATGTGTCTTCAGCTGGATAGAAGAGCATTGCAAGCCACAGGTAATTCCGCAGTTTGAGAGCATGTGGCTAGCGGTTTTATGCAGCAAATACGTGCTTGTTTTGCTCATGCTAACCTCTTTGGAGTCCGTGTTGCCTCCTGCTCAGAGGCAAGCAGGTGGAAATTGAATCGATCAAGGGGTCATGAGATGGATTTCCTTAACTCCTCCTGCTGTTGCTAAGTACCACTCAGTAGCCTATGGCGTTCCTCTCTTTGTACAGCTGGAACTGGGTAGATTGAACTCCTGATAGGAGAGAAATGGTTTCCTTATCTTCCACAGTACCTTAATTATGCAAATACTCCCAAGTCAGCAGGGCACTAGAGCAGGGAGCAAAGGGTTAGCCCCTTCCACTAGAATGTAGGGGCAAAATCAGAAAAAAATGGCCTTCTGGCAAAGTATGAATAATGCTTTCAGCCTACGTGGGAGCTGCTTGTCCATCACTGGATGAGGGCTGCTGGCCAGCCTATAGCATGCTCTGCCCCATTCTGACTCAGGAGACAACGGGTCTCTGATCTCATGGACCTCAGTGTCCCCAGCTATGGCAGCTCCTAGTCCATCTGCCTCTCCTCTCCCGGTGTCTGATAATCGGTTCATTTAGTGCCCAAGTGGTTTCAGCTGTGTATCTGAAAACTGAATAAATTCAGCTCTTGAGACTCAGGACTGTCAAGAGTAGCCCATACCAGCCTGGTCCCCAGCAGTGAGATGACAAAGTGCTGTGGAAGTGGTACAGTTGTGTCCCAATGGACACACCTTCCTCTTGGCTCCTAACATGTCCCACTCCTGCTGATTTTGGCCCTGGCTTTACTGCCTGCTGCGCTGCTTGCTGAAGAATTCTGTGACCGGAACATCTCAGTTCGGCACCCACATTAACGTTTACCTAGGTAAATTCACAATTTAGTTTGAACAGTAAGATCTGAGTGTTTTAACTTGCACAATTTTTTGGAAGGGAGTCGAGATGTGAAGGCAGGTATGTATTCATAGATCTCCCCTCCCATTATTAGAAGTCTCGTCCATATTTGCTCAATGCTGATAAACTGCTCAATTTTTTCAAGCGTTCCCCCGCCCCACCTCAGATCCTCAGGATAGTGCCACATCAGGCTTTGATTTCCAGCACTTTACGCAGGATGATCCTAAGGAACTTGACAACTGGCTCCTCCTCCAACTGTTGTGTAGCATTTGCTTATAAAAAGATTTATATACTGCTAACTCGTATAGAAAATGTCTAAGCTACATACAGCAAACATAAAATCAGAAGGAACTTGCCAATCACACAAAATCCACCCACCCAAGGAAGTCGTCTAAAAATAAGATGTGATGTTTCTTGGCTGATCTCCATCACGAGGGCATTCCACATTGCTGGATCAGCCATGCTGAATTTTTCATAGATACCGACAGTTCTCATTCACTTGAGACACAGTTAATGACATTCCTCCCGTAGGTCTCAGTGATTAAACAGGGACATAAGGGGAAACCCAGCCAGATGGGTGGGTTATAAACAATAGATTATTATTACTATGTCTCAGGTGGTCCTTACGGTAAGGTGCAAGACTGTGGTGTCCCCCTGTTAAGAGGTTGATGATCCCCATGGGTCAGGAGCCTGAAAACTAAAGGTTCTGGTTTAATCCCATCCAGGCTAGTTTTCCCTGTCTTCCCAGCCCTACCAAAGAATACCCTTTAACTTGAACCAGCTTCTTACGAATTCCTATGGACTTTCCCCTCCTAGACCCTACGGGACATTGTGATTGGCGTCCTGCAACAACTGAAGAGCCAGCTCTACTGACCTTGGGCACCCCAGGAGGGGTGTGTTGTAGCCTGGCGCTCTGTAGCCAAGAGGCTATTCCTGCTCGTACTTCCTCTTCAAGCTTTTTTGGAGGGCTATTTGATTGTATTGACCTCTGAAACCCTTCTCTCGGCCTCCTTATGTGAGCAGGAAAGAAATTAGCTGTCTGTTCATGAGGATCAGTCGCTGCGGTCTCACTCTTTCAAGCCTTGGCCCTGATGTGTTCTTCATGTTGACCTAGCTTGTCTGATAAAAACCCATCTACAACGCACAGTCCTAGGGTTTGATTGTGAGCAAAGTTCCTTTCCTAAGGGTACGCAAGTACCGGGACTCAAGCTCTCTTCCAGCCTTCGCTTCACCTCAAATCAAGAGCAGACGCTCTTAAATTCTCAGTACACATTAGGCTTTGGTCTAAGTGGCATTAACTTGGTGTGGACACTTTAAAACAGAGCCCCCTCTCTATTGTGTTTTATTCAGATGCCCAATTTACACACCCAGATGCCTTAGCCCAGCATTTAGTCTGGGCTACTAAGGGCTGTGACCTGAACAAGTTATGCAATAAATGGGTGTGTTTTGCATACATGATGTATTCTGCTTGCGGTGCAGAAGGGCAATAAGCCATGCTAACACTGAAGCCTTGCTCTCCAATTCCAGCTACTGTAATTGTTTGACCGGATCACAATACTGTTTGCCTTCAGTACCACAGATTGAGAGAGGCTGGCAAGGCTTATATGGCAGGGGAAGCCTTTTCAGCCCCTCGGAGCCCCCCAGTTTCTAAAAATGCAGCAAAAGTGAGCCTAAGCCAACCCTCCTCTGCAGCTTCTGCTTTCTGTTCTGTAGCTACAAAGAAGGAGGGTCCCCTGTCCTTTTATAAGCACCACTTTCTAGATCTGCTGCTGGCTGGTGGATAAGGACTCGCTTAGACAGACCTCACTTGTGAAAATGAAAACTATTTTTTTATATCATGACAAGCAATTCTAATAAATTTTGCTAAGTGTTTGAATGACTGGGGTGTGCTTGCCTGTTTGTTTTCAGCCACGCATAGCCAAAGCTAAATTTTAGAAACCGGCTTCTCCAACACACTTACACATCCATCTCTGAATACCTTGAGAGTTCCAGCACTCAAGTTATTCCGGCATTTATCTCTTCTCGATGAGAGTTGGAGCAATCATCTAGACCCCCAAGTGTTACTTGCGCAAGTCAGGCTATATCTTAGGCTAAAAACACACCAGCCTTTTAAGTCAGGGGTCGGCAACGTGCAGCCCATGGGTCGGATCCGGCCCATGAAGATCATTTTACCAGCCCACGAGCCGAGCTGCCTACTCAGTGAATCCCCTGCCCACTCAGTGAATCACCGGCACAGCGCAGGGACTCGTAAGCAGTGCTGGAAATCACATCTGTGCACAAACAGATAGAATCATAGAGTTGGAAGAGACCACAAGTGCCATTGAGTCCAACCCCCTGCCAAGCAGGAAACACCATCAGAGCACTCCTGACATATGGTTGTCAAGCCTCTGCTTAAAGACCTCCAAAGAAGGAGACTCCACCACACTCCTTGGCAGCAAATTCCACTGTCGAACAGCTCTTACTGTCAGGAAATCCCTTCTGTGCATGCCCAGACGCTGAAAATTGCTTCTGCGCAGGCGCAGTTTTCGGCGTCTGGGCATGCACAGAAGTGATTTCCAGCGCCGCGGACATGCATAGATGCGATTTCTGGTGTAGCGCTGTCCTGGTCCGACCCACAGACAATCTCCACGGGAGTGATCTGGCCCATGGCTGGTAAGCCTTGCTGACCCCTGTTTTAAGCAAACAAACAAATGCTGCTCTGAAAAAAAAATTCTATGGTTAAAATCTCAAAGGAACCTTCCTGAGGTATGTCAACCACATATGTCTATGGCTAAGACAATTTTTTAATATATATTCAGCCACCCTTCCCAATGCATAAATATTCTAGACGAAAGACAAGTTCCCTAAAGCAGACAGAAGAAGCATTAAATGCAGAACGCAAAGAAGCTGGGTGGGTTTAATATGCACAATACACCATCTATACATTATGCAGGCTGGCTACAAACAGAGAAAAATGATACAGCCTTCAGAGTTAATTCAAGTATTTTATTTTGTGTCCCGCACCCCACCCCCAGACAATTTTCTCAGTGCTTATCAGCAGTCCTGTGTAGTGAGACTAACAGCTTTAAGAACAAAACGGCAATTAGCCTGACATGCCAGGGGAGAGGTGCCGGAACGAAGAAATAATAGTGCAGTAGGCAGGGTCTGCTTATCTCCATCCAACGCAAACGTCGTTTCAAAAATATACAGCAATGTGGAATATGTAGGACTGAAACTTGAGTGCTAAGTAGGTGACAGTTTCATAAAACAGGGAAGCCCTTGGGTTCAGACGGTGGGTAAAGTAACATTGAAATCTTCATCTGTCTCAATGCCAACTTCCTCCTGCACAAAGGACAACACAGACTCCTTAAGATGCAGGGCAGGAAAACAGAAGCATCCTATATCCCACCTCTCTGCAGTAGTTGGACTATTGCATTATGGGAGCTCGCCGAGAACAGCCTGCTCAACCCACTGTTATGAGGCCATGTCATTCAGTGGCAGATGGGTTGGGTTTGTACTCACAAAGAACTGCTTCTTGCTTTTGGGGTAGCCTTCCAGGATCGCGTCAAGTAGCTCTGTTGCCTGTTGAGAGAGTCAAAGCACACACTTGGCTACTTGGCCCTTCAACCAAGACAGAATCATACTACAGTGCTGGTAGACAGAAACAAGCCCTCTTGATGGTACAGACAAAAATGACCAAAAAAAGGGATGAGCCTAAATATTTCAGGAGCCACGGCTAAGTTTACAGGTTGTAGCTGGGAGGAACAATGGCAGCAAGCTATTCTGTATTTCTCAACCTCTTGAAGAACACCCTCCTCAGAGTACTTAGTAGTGCAGAATACAACAGTCTGGTATGATTAGAGATGGGAAGCAAAGCTGTCAACCTTCCCCTTTTTTTTGCGGGAAATTCCCTTATTCCAGCACCGTTTTCCTCTGCTATCCCAGATTGTTAGATACCTCTTAGACTGTCCCTGGGACAGGTGAGGCTGCTGATCCCTTATTTTCAAATCTGAAAGTTGACAGCTATGATGGCAAGGCCTGGAAAAAATGGGGGGGGGCAGTCCCGCCTCCCGTTTTTTTCTAGAAAAAATGAAAAAAAAATGTGTGAAATATTCAAACTATATCGAACTGTTTTCCCCATTTTTTCTGGGGGTTTTCTAGGCCTTCCCATCTCTAGGTATAATCCTGACTTACCATTCTGGAGACCAGATTCAGAAGTAATGCTGATCCAAACAATGGTTTTGCTCCTGGAAGGAGCAGGGAAGGATCAAATCAGGTGTGATTTTCTAAACGTGCATAAGCACACTTGCGGGATCATGGTTTAGCTTAGTATTATAATGCTGAGCCAATGAGAAATACAGAAGGTCTAAACCTCATATCCATCTTGAAACTAGAAATTCCTGGGCATTCTCTTTTTAAAAACCAGAACCTGTTGTTATGTTCAGCAGACTACAGTGACTAAACCTAGAATTAAGATTTAGCTCAAAATACAAAAGAGCCAATTGGACTATCTGGTATAGTGCTCAGCTACAAACCTCAAAGGAGTTATAAGGAAACAAACAAGAAAATAGTTTTCATAAGCAAATAACTATTCATGTGTGTGGGCAAGATCCTCGGCAAGGAAGACATGGTGCAAAATGACATGCAAACCACAGCGCCTCATAGCTCCCACCACAGATTAGCAAGCATTCAACAGAAAGCACAATCCCAGGAACATCAAACATAATAAGCTAGAATTTTTGAGAATGTTCAGCCTGCAATCCCATTGAACTCATCAGGACCAACAAACAGAATCAAACAGGCAAACTTGCAAAGGAGAAACTGATGAAATCTTTCAATTAAGAGACATCTCTCATTACTTCTGGGGGTCCAATCTCTGGAAAGGGCACCTGGAAACTTCTCCCTCCTAACTTGCAACCCGATTAAACTGGGCAACAAAGTGGATCTGCATTTGAACATTGCAGGGCCTTGCTTTTTTCTTTTTCCAGACTTGCATAGCACCTATCACATGTGTATAGCATTTTCTATGCACATCTGGATAGATGAAGTTACAGAACTAAACAATTGTTGGCATCCGTCTCTCAAGAGAGGGACAATGGAGTACACCTCTGGGGATGAAGTGAAACTTCTGCATCAGCAGCAAAGCGCCGAATCGCAACCCGCATGTGCGCAGATGCGGCGCTGCGGGTTGCGAACACTGCGGGTTGCGAATGTGCCTCCTGCACGGATCACATTCGCAACCCAAGCGTTCACTGTATTGGTTTTGTCCGCTCAATCCGCTGGAACCTGTCTTTTCATGCAGGGGAAGTCCCTAACTCACAGAGGGTTTGAGACCAATTGATCACTCTCACCTGTTTTAGCTGGCCAGTGAAGCCATTCCTGGCATGTGGCCACTGTCGCACGCTGACATCTTCTAAGAGCCACAGGTAAGAGCTGAGTAAAGGGTGGGGACCAAAGGTGGGCACACTACTCCAACATGACATGTATGGGGTGTTAAGGGAGGGGTAGTACCTCTGATCTAAACAATAGTATTTTTAAAATTGCCCTTGGGGCTGTGCGCACCACTTATTCTTTTCATCCTATATGAAAGACAAGTTGCCTTACCATTCTCTTCCGGCGACGCCATTCCCTGCAATACAACTTCTTTTCATTGTACACCTGCAACAAGCAAAAGGAAAACAATTCTTACACTCGGTCCCCAACAGAATGGCCAGTAACGCAGCTGGCTATGATGTGAGAACCAAAACCACAACAATTGTGTTGGACTGTGTGTGCACAAGCTTTCTGTGTGGGAAAGAATCCCAGAAATGGCAGGCAGCTGTGCTTTTACAGAGGGGATTGTTCACCTTGTGAGTAAGGACATCCATAGTACAAAAATTGCTTTGGTGAAATTCTAAACAAGCCCCACAGTTAAAAGGCTCCTGAGAACATGTGCTCACTGGTTGCCTTGATTTGATTAAATGCCAGACAACTCCAGACAAATCAACATTTATCCTCATTTGAATGCTCTAGGTACAGGATGAGTGCTGGGACTGCCCAGATCCCAGGGGGAGAGAGGGGGGGAGAGAGAGAGAGAGAGAGAGAGAGAGAGAGAGAGAGAAAAATAAATAAATAAATAAATAAATAAATAAATAAATAAATAAATAAATGCATTTTGGAGTTCTCTCATCCTTTGGTGTTTGAGGCTAGCTGAAAATTAAGCAGCGCTAGGGGCCCTGCGTATGGCTGGCAGAGCTTGGCAGGGCACCCAGAAAGAACTATACCTGTCTGGACCGTGCCAGTCTCCACTATTGGCCTCTCCCTTGGCAGCTCCATTACCTTTTCTTTCTCCTCAGGAGTCACATGATTGGCAGCAGATTTAATTCGCTCCAGTTTCTCTGTATAATTGGCACAATCTTTTTTTAACTCTTCAATCTCCTTAACCATCTCTGGGGTTGTCATTGAGCCCTTCAGTTCTTTCAGTTCTGGAATGGAATTGCTAGTTACAACATCTGAGATGGCATCGGTCAGTGGGAAGGACTCTAGGCATTCTGTGTACTATGGCTCAGATACAAACATTTCACAAAGGCTCCATACTGTTCAAGTGCTCAATCGCACATGCACTCACTCAGCAAAGGATAGCACAGCAGACGGACTGAACCTGCCTGAACACACCTGACTCCATATGACGACAGTTCTGTTGGAGGGTCTGTACTTTGCAAGACAGTTCCGAAATCTCATTGTCCAGGCCTTTGAGCTCTGAGTCATTCACACTACCAAAGCGATCCTGCATGACCAAAGACGTGAGGGTTATTAACATAATAAGACCAATGGGACAGAGGATAAAATTGCTACCGTGTCACAAACTCTACTTCCCTGTCCAGCAAATACATTTCACTCATGGAATTTGAGTTTCCTACACAGTTGTCATTGAAAATCTTTTGGCTTCAGTTACTGGTGTGAGCAAATATTTACTTCCCATAGAACTTGAAGGGCATTTCCCTTACCTGATCTGGAAAATAAATTTTTTGCTTTCCGTACACCTTCTCTTTGATCTTCCCTTGTTGAGCCAACTGTTCTAGTGCCTTCACTACAGCCTAAAAAACAAGAGAAGGAATAGACTGAGAAAAGAAAAAAATATGTTCACAAGTTATCTGTGAAGTGGACAGACTGATCTTCTGTATGTGCATCTAAGTATCTTTGTCAAGCAACAAAAACTGAAAATTAAAACTTTGAGGACTCCCCTTCCCACAAGATCATCAAAGGAGACTTACTAAACATGAATTCTAAAGTCCAGCATGATACAGTACTTGACAACTCACATCACTATCTACTAGTAACCAGGGAAAAATCAGTAAGCTGTAGAAGTGGGAAGAGCTGTAGAGCCCAATATCCTAGGAAGCACAGTGTGAGATTTTCTACAGCCAGCCGCCCATGCTGCAACGTCACTACCCTGTATAATATGTTGAGAAACTGCTGCTGTAAGCAGAAAAAGCTTAGCTGAATTTATAACTTGTATAGAGAAACAAGTATATATCTTAGTCAGTTACCACTGAATGTCCAGCATTGTGAAGTACAAAATATTTGTCAGATTTGCTTAAAATCCAGATATACCCAATATAATTTGGAGCCTCTGAAAGGTATACAGAGTGTGCTTAGCTTTTGAAAGATGTTGCACATGTCTATTTTGCGCTGATGGTGGATGATGCAGCCCCCACACCTTCACCTCTAAGATCGTCTCTCACCGTCTTGCCCAGGCCATGCTCTCGTTGTAAGTTGCCAAAGGCATCCTGAGCACTGTGAGGCCGGTTCTGCTCCTGGAGGTAACGTAGCAGGATGGCAGCTGCTCCTTCTCCAGCTCCTTTGGAAACAGAAAGCAGCAGTGTGAATCAACGCGCTCTACGTGGGGCTACCTTTGAAGGTGACCCAGAAACTGCAATTAATCCAGAACGCGGCAGCTAGACTGGTGGCTGGGAGTGGCCACCGGGACCTCATAACACCGGTTCTGAGAGATCTGCATTGGCTCTCAGTAATAATAATAATAATAATAATAAATTATTTGTACCCCACCCACCTGGCTGGGTTTCCCCAGCCACTCTGGGCGGCTTCCAACAAAGATAAAAAGTACACTAAAATGTCACATATTAAAAACTTCCCTGAACAGGGCTGCCTTCAGATGTCTTCTGAATGTCAGGTAGTTGTTTATCGCTTTGACATCTGATGGGAGGGCGTTCCACAGGGCGGGCGCCACTACCGAGAAGGCCCTCTGCCTGGTTCCCTGTAACTTGGCCTCTCGCAGTGAGGGAACCGCCAGGAGGCCCTCGGAGCTGGACCTCAGTGTCCGGGCAGAACGATGGGGGAGCAGTACGTTTCCGAGCACGATTCACAGTGTTGGTGCTGACCTTTAAAGCCCTAAACGGCCTCGGTCCTATATACCTGAAGGAGAGTCTCCATCCCCATTGTTCAGCCCGGACACTGAGATCCAGCGCCAAAGGCCTTCTGGCGGTTCCCTCATTGCAAGAAGTGAGGTTACAGGGAACCAGACAGAGGGCCTTCTCGGTAGTGGCACCTGCCCTGTGGAACGCCCTCCCATCAGATGTCAAAGAGATAAACCAACTACCTGACATTTAGAAGACATTTATTAAGGCAGCCCTGTTCAGGGAAGTTTTTAATATTTAACACTGTACTGTTTTTAACACTTGATTGGGAGCTGCCCAGAGTGGCTGGGGAAACTCAGCCAGATGGGCGGGGTATAAATAATAAATTATTATTATTATTATTATTATTATTATTATTATGAAAGAAAAAGGAGGATGGGGATGGGGAGAGAAATCAAAATGGCATTTAAGGCCATTCCATCAAGAGTGCAGAAAGCAGGCCCTTCTATTGCCAATGACAGCAACTTGGGAAGAACTGCAATGGGAAAGAATAGGAGGGATGTTCAGTATATGGCCGTGTTCATATAGGAAGAAAAGGTGGCAGTGAACAAACATGTATTGATGCATTCTCCCCCCCGACCCCCAGTTTTAATGTGTCGATGTGAGTTTTTCTGTTTCTGTGTTGGCAAGTTGCTTTGGGTTGCCCCCAACTAATAATAAACACACAGAGAGAGGACAGAGGGCTTCCATTCTTGGTTCAGCTCATCCCAAGGGCCTGCTCCAGCATCACATGAACAGACCCAGATCCTGCGATGATCAGTATACCTGAAGGAGCATCTCCACCCCCATCGTTCTGCCTGGACGCTGAGGTCCAGCGCCGAGGGCCTTCTGGCGGTTCCCTCACTGCAAGAGGCAAAGCTACAGGGAACCAGGCAGAGGGCCTTCTTGGTAGTGGCACCCGCCCTGTGGAACGCCCTCCCATCAGATGTCAAAGAGATAAACAACTACCTGACATTCAGAAGACATCTTAAGGCAGCCCTGTTCAGGGAAGCTTTTAATGTGTGACATCTTAGTGTATTTTTGGTCTTTGTGGAAGCCGCCCATCTGGCTGGGGAAACCCAGCCAGATGGGCGGGGTACAAATAATAAATGATTATTTTTTATTTTTAGGATCACCATCTGAGGCCCTTCTCTGTGCAACCCCCTTCCTTGAGTGATAAGGAGAGTGGCAACATGAGAACGGGGCCTTTTCACCGGCAGCTCCCCTTTTGGGGGACACTCTCTCTGGGTAGGCTTACCTGATGTCGTCATCGTACATCTTTACGCTCCAGGTGAAAATGTCCCTGTTTATTTGTTTATTGACTTTATATACCGCCCTATACCCGGAGGTCTCACAACCTCCTCCTCATAACCAGGCCTTTGGCTGATTAAAGGAGGGTTTGCTTTGGTTCCTTTGTCACATATTTCGATTTCCTTTGTTGTTGTTGTTGTTGTTCTATTTATTTACTTATCATTATTATTAGTTGGCAAGGCGCCCCGCGGACCTCAGATGAAGGACGGTATACAAAAGCAAATAATAATAATAATAATAATAATAATAATAATAATAATAATAATGATAATAATAATAATAATAATGGTAGTAATCGCCACGCAGCCTCTGCGGCCTTCCAGAAAACGGGAGAATTGGCGCTTGAAGGAAGGCAAGAAGCAGGTAACAGGTCTCCGGACCCACCGCCAGAAGAGGCCCGGATCCGGACTCGACGGGCGAGGGAGGCCTGCGGCGAGAGGCCCGGCCGTTGCCTAGCAACGCCAAGGACCGGAGGGAAGGCCCGAGCCGCGGCCTAGAGGCGGCGACGCTCGCGCTCATCCTCTCCCCACCCCCTCCGCCTTCCCCTCGATTCTCCCCACCTGCACTGCCTTACCTGCAGCTCCCTCCCGGGTTTTCCCTGCTCCGCTCATCCTGGCCACGGCGGAGAGAGACCCCCCCGTACCGGAAAAACCCGGAAGCGGAAGCTTGCCGCTAAGAGGGCGGGAAGGCGGGCGCAGTGGAAACCATAGAGCTATACCTGTGGCTGGATAGGCCCTGCCCGGCTTCCGGGAGCGCGTTCGGGCCAGGAGAGGGAGGGCGCACTGGAAACCACGGAGCTATAATGGTAGAGGGATAAGCACGGTCTGGCTTCCGGGCTCGCGGGAGTAAACAAGGAGAAATGCAGTTTTTGCGGGGGAGATGCAGCTGGTGGCCTCGCAAAAGGGCAGCCACGGAGACAAGGAAATTCAGGCTCTTCTCTAACTTCAGGGAGCTGATGTTACCATTTCAAAAGGAGTTTAGAATGATGTACAAGGCTGGGCTGCACTGATTCCTGTAGTCTTTAATAAATTCTGGCAGCATTGGGAATATTATTCTAACTGGCACAAAAGGAACCATTTGATCGACGGTAAGGAGAGGAGAAAGGAATTTGAAGGGTTGTTTTTTGTTTTTTAAAAAACCTTTATTAACCAGTACACTTCGTGGCAGTCAGAATTTAAGTGTGGCCAAGACCTATTCCAAAACCTGCCACCTTACTTGTCACAGACGGCACTTTGTTAAACCTTTCCCAGACCTATAAGATTGGGCCCTGATTAATGCGTATGAACCCCCTGAATCTGTTTTATTTACTTTGATGTTGTCATACTATTCTATTGATTCATCATCTGCACTTTTGTTATAATGACTATTGTTTTTAATATTGTTCAGTGGCGTAGCGTGGGTTGTCAGCACCCGGGGCAAGGCAAGTAATTTGCGCCCCCTAACCCGTGGATTTGCGCCCCCTAACCCTAACCCCCAGATGTTGCGCCCAGTGCGGCTGGGCCCCCCTGCACCCCCACGCTACGCCACTGATATTGTTCATAGTCTAAGGACGGCTTAGAGATTTCAAAAAGATGAAGTTGTTTTGAAAGGCTTTTAAAATAAAATATACCTGTTTTGTGTGGGTTGGCAGAACAAAACAAAACCTATGCAGGTCACTTTAAAAGTACTATGATCGTGTAGGAAGGGGGTAGTCTTGCTGTTCTTTTTTGTGCTGGATATTATGCACCTGTGCAAATTTTCATCATACTTACCTGGCATCACTCCAAACTGAGGCTTGAGTGAAGCCAATCCAACCATCTTTAGTCCTGGCAAGGTCATAGAATCATAGAATAGAATCATAGGATCACAGAGTTGGAAGAGACCACAAGGGCCATCGAGTCCAACCCCCTGCCAAGCAGGAAACACAATCAGAGCACTCCTGACATATGGTCGTCAAGCCTCTGCTTAAAGACCTCCAAAGAAGGAGACTCCACCACACTCCTTGGCAGCAAATTCCACTGTCAAACAGCTCTTACTGTCAGGAAGTTCTTCCTAATGTTTAGGTGGAATCTTTTTTCTTGTAGTTTGGAACCATTGCTCCGTGTCCGCTTCTCTGGAGCAGCAGAAAACAACCTTTCTCTCTCCCTCAGTGGCCCAATAATACTTATTGCTTTATCTGAACCAGGAAAGCCTGCCATTAGCACTCAGACAGGGGCAGGGACGCATGCAATGTCCCTGGGCTCCTATCTGGCCTTTGCACTTGTAGCTTCAAGGTCCGCTAAGGGTTTCTAAGCATTTTGAAGCCAGGTTCTCAGTCACAGGGAGCTTTGCGCATCTAAAAATGAGTCCATTAGGGACATTAGTGATAGGGCTTGCATGTGTGCCCATGTCCCATTGAAGTATCTCTGTATTATAAGTGTAGCACTGAAGAAACAAAGAAACCGTGCTTGTCTCAAATTCTTTATTTTGCACCATTTAGGGCAGAAAGAAACACTCAATAAAAACAAAAAAAGTATCATCCCACTACTGATACAGTGGGTAAGGTATGGTTGTTTTATTGCACTAAAATCTTGTTCTAATCCACATAACACAAAACCTAATGAAATAATGTCAGTTTCCCACCTCAAAAGTTATCAGCATCTTATTTTAAAAACTTCTGCAAGATGACAAATTACTCTATAAACTTCCACAATATTGGCTGATTTGTAAACACTAAAAAAGGCAGTTAAACACCATGATATTGCCACACAAATGCTACCAAAACCAAGCTGTTTCAAATATACAAAGCACCACCCTCTTGAGTCTTTTCTGCAAGAATGTGCTATTTAGGCATATAGCATCTACATCACATTACTGCTTGGCCAAGAAAACAATAGGCAGCGTATCACAGAGGTCTTCAGATGCGAAGTCGGGGAAAATATGTAAACGCCTAACTACAGAGCCTGAAATAGGATGCAAGTTGAGCTGGAACTATGGGAACCTAGAAGGCTAATTGGATATGCAGGTATTCAAGATGGTTTAGTTCAGCAGATTCACAAGTTGTGAAAGTAGGCTGGAAACCTTTTAAATAAAACTCAAAGTAAAAGCACAGCATTTATTCCAAGTCTCTCTTCAGTCCACAGAGGGTTATCAGGATGGCTTTGCACCAAGAATAATTATTTCTAAGGTACAGTCTTCCAATCTTTTTGTATACAAACCCAAGAAGTCTGGATGTGGTGTTCTATAAGGGAAGATATGAATCACCAACTTACTAGCTGCAGCACATAGCTCCACACAGTATGTTCTGTGAAGGTTCTTTGCAGGTCTGAGACACTGGTTAAAATCATACCAGCATAGTTAACAACTTGTGCCGGTTTTACTGAAACAAGGAGAAACAGGTATCAGGGGTCCTGTGAAAATCCAAACCAAAACATTAGCAACATCCAGATGCCATTTGTAAATGGTTTATTCTTGAGGAACACAGCACCATCTTCACAGCAATGCACACAATGCAACCAAGATGTGGGAATCTGGTACCCTAAATCAGTCATCGAGCCAATCTAAATTTGGTCTTCAAATACCTTTAGCCAAAACAATGCTGCCGCCATACTGATTGCAGAGATCCAGAGAAATGATGGTATAGTCTCGTTCTGTATTAACAGAGGCTTTTTCTAATGAAATATTCTGAAGCCGTGATCCCCCCTTTTATGCTCTACTTGCAAAACTGCACATATTGTGGGTGAGCAGGCCCTAGGAATCTGGCTTTGCTACTCGTTTTCATCTGTGATCCTAGGCTAAAAAAATTCTGTAGTACCTATATTGTTTTCTTCAAAAAGAGGGGGCCATCTGAGAGCATAAAACATCCATGAATTCTGAAACAGGTCTCAAATGACCAGTGCATGGACACGCCAGACTGACAGACCCTTTGCCACTACAGACTGTTTAGTGAGGAAGCATATTCATGGTTCCCGCATAGGTGCTGGCGTTGGTGACTGACAGAGGGTAACTAGGAGCCAAATCTTTTGTTGCTTCTGCCCAAACCTTTATGGTGCAGGGTGGAGGGCATTATTTTTAGTGCTGGGAACTTCTCTGAAATAGTTAATAGTAAAGTGTGTATGTGTGACTGTTAGCGTGAGTGTCCAACCCACCAAAATATTATTGCCATTATCATGTGCGAGAAGAGCCAGAATAGAGCTCCAGAAGTTCAAAACGTAAGGATTTGGGGTCATTACGTGCAAATGCTTACTGGGGATAGATAGAGGCTGCTTCCAATACCTTGCAGATGTCAGGGTCCAATACACAAACATAACAGAGGTACACTCAATCGGATCTGAAGATTTCCTTCTTACAATCAGCAGCTGGGCCCAAGTCACTTCCATCACTCAAGAGATTTTAGAACTTGTTCTTTATCTGGCTTTTGAATAAAAGCCAATTCCTGTTGCCTGACTTGTGTTGCATTAAACACAAGCTGAGATCTGTCTTGCAAGGCCCGTTTTGGAACGTGAACCACAGGAGCGGGACATTTTGGCTTTGAACAAAGAGTGCAACACACAGCAAGCTAGAAAGGTGAAGGGCATGGCAGGTTCAGCAACAAATATCTTCCGATTCTGCACCAGAAGGGTTTTGTTCGAAAATTCACACTGTCTTCCAAATTTGCCCAATCAGGCTTTACATCAAAGAATGGGGTATTATCCTACTCCTGGCACAAGGCTCTCCATCTGTGCTCCATGAGACAGAAGAGCCACAGCAGGGAAGGGAAGACAACTGTTTATTGGCTGCGGGAACTGGATGGATCCATCTGATTCAGCTCTGACTGATCCAGCAGTTCGAAGTCATCTCCTTCCGCATCTGTATCGAGCTCCGAGCTGGAGGTCCGGAGGAAAGCCCTGGCACTTTGCTGCCGTCTGCTGCCAGGCACGGAGCCAGGCTGGGAGGCTCCCGACAAGGCCAGTTGGATCATTCCCCTGGTTACAAAGCCAGCCAAGTCATCTGTGAGGTTGTGCATTAATGGCAGGCTACCTAGGATATCTGAGGTCGCTTCCTCCCGGTCATGAGAAAGTCGCAGCTCTTCCTGGCCTTGTACACGACAGGCAAGGCTTGGTATGCCTATGCTGGTATCATCTTCATCGTCTATGCCTGTCACCTCAGGGTTGATGGAAGGGAAATCTGGAAGGTCTTGGGCAAAGGATTCCTCAGGGTCGCTGTGGCCATCAAAGTCTATTGAGAGAGAATTAGTTTGGCAAAAAGTCATTACTCAGTTTCTTTGCCTACCACTGAGTAGCCTAGCTTCCTATTGGAAAACAGGCAATAATTTCTTTAAAACTATATTGTCTTCCCACAGGGATCTATAATGTTGGGGGGGCGAGTAAAAAATTAGTTATGAAACCTATTCCCAAATACAGTGGTGCCTCGCAAGACGAAATTCATTCATTCCGCGAGTCTCTTCGTCTTACGGTTTTTTCGTCTTGCGAAGCACGGCTATTAGCAGCTTAGCGCTATTAGTGGCTTAGCGGCTATTAGCGGCTTAGAAAAAGGGAAGAAACTCGCAAGACGTTTTCGTCTTGCGAAGCAAGCCCATAGGGAAATTCGTCTTGCGAAGCACCTCAAAAACGGAAAACTCTTTCGTCTAGCGAGTTTTTCGTCTTGCGAGGCATTCGTCTTGCGGGGCACCACTGTACTTGACTGAGCTGCCTCTTCTGCAGAAGAGAGAAAATTTACAAAGCTTCTGTACTGCAGCAGACCTCAGAATTGAATTTGAGGGACCAAGAACTAACTCTATCTGGGTTCTGGCATTCTTAATTGGCAAATGGGTCTTAAAACAATCCGACAGGCAGAAGCCTTTCTAACTCTTAACACCAGAAAGCCCTCAATTGAAGGTGCTGAGGACTGAAAGCTCCCATTTCAAAGAATAAAATTCCAGGTTCTGTTACTCAGTGGACCAGTGTACACAACTTCTGCCTGCACCAATCTTTGTCTGCTTCATTCAATGTAAACTACAAGCTTTTTAGAGCAGGACCAAGGCAAACTTTCCATGTTGGAAGGCTGGCTGGTCTCACTTTATCAACATTCTGATACCTTGCTTTTTTTATCCCAACAACCAACAGCTGCAACAGTACGATTAATATGTTATTTGGTAGCAACTATGTTCTTTATAGTGGGACGCGGGTGGCGCTGTGGGTAAAAGCCTCAGCGCCTAGCGCTTGCCGATCGAAAGGTCGGCGGTTCGAATCCCTGCGGCGGGGTGCGCTCCCGTCTTTCGGTCCCAGCGCCTGCCAACCTAGCAGTTCGAAAGCACCCCCGGGTGCAAGTAGATAAATAGGGACCGCTTACTGGCGGGAAGGTAAACGGCGTTTCCGTGTGCTGCGCTGGCTCGCCAGATGCAGCTTGTCACGCTGGCCACGTGACCCGGAAGTGTCTTCGGACAGCACTGGCCCCCGGCCTCTTGAGTGAGATGGGCGCACAACCCCAGAGTCTGTCAAGACTGGCCCACACGGGCAGGGGTACCTTTACCTTTACCTTTATGTTCTTTATAACTTCGATAATAGCTGTCCTCACCTTCAGATCCCTCTGTCAAGGGGGTTTGGCCTCGTGAGAGATTAAATGTTCCATTCTCGGTATAGGATACTTCTGCATCAGAGTGCTCCGAATCAGAGATAGCCAGCTCTTTGGCAACTATTGCATCGTCCAACTTGAAAAGAAGCAAATGATAAGACAAAAGATCTCAGCAAGGTAACTTTGGGTTACTGGAGAGCACACATACCTCCATAATGCTATTCAACACCACATGGGCCCAGAGACATTCCTCTCAGCAATGGAAATGAGGAACTTGAAAGCCAGGCACTGCCCTCCAGTTCTTCTTTTCCATTCTGGAGGTCTTTACTTCATTTTACAGCCACCCAAGTGTTGCCCAAAAATTGTTTTACAAAATTAAAAATGCCTATATCTGCTTCTGAAAGTATGAGATGTAGTTGTGATGAGGGAAATCCAATGGCACTATAAAAAGAAACAATTTTATATTCAAGTTAAGAAGAATAGAGCCAGCAAGAGATGCTTTATCTCAGAAATCAGGCAAGTTTGACCATGAGTAAAAACTCACAGGCCGCCTTGTTGCTTACCCACCCCCACCCCAATCTTAGCAGCACCCTATCTTAGCGGCGGGTGGCACTGTGGTGTAAACCACAGAGCCTAGACCTTGCCGATCAGAAGGTCGGCGGTTCGAATCCCCGCAACGGGGTGAACTTCCATTGTTCAGTCCCTGCTCCTGCCAAACTAGCAGTTCGAAAGCACATCAAAGTACAAGTAGATAAATAGGTACCGCTCTGGAGGGGAGGTAAACGGCGTTTCCGTATGCTGCTCTGGTTCGCCAGAAGAGGCTTAGTCATGCTGGCCACATGACCCGGAAGCTGTACACCAGCTCCCTTGGCCAATAAAGCGAGATGAGCGCCACAACCCCAGAGTCGTCCGCGACTGGACCTAACAGACAGGGCTACCTTTACCTTTACTGTTTAACAAGATCCATGCCCTATTTACCGTGGGACAGAAAGCAGCAAGTTCTTCTTCGCTGTCGCTCCCATCAGCACTAGCAGCATGACGGCTCAGCATCTTTTGTCGCACTGCAGAGAAATCAGGGGATGGAATAGCAGTTATAAATGGGAAGGAAACAACTCTGCATGCCCATAAAGAAGCCAAGCAGAAGAAACAGGTGTGATCCAGAGAGAAGACTTTGGGATTGCAAACCAGAGGCTGCAGAGGGTAGGAGGGGCGCCCCAAGAGCTAAAATGCTAACTGACCCCTGTGCCCTAATTAGGACTGCAACAATTCCGGACATTCAGACATTCAATTGCTCATCAATTGTGGGAAATGCCCATTCTCTTCCTCCCCCCGCTCAAACCCCCACAAACTGTGGTCAGGGATGCGAGGAACATTCTTAGGTAACTACTGATTCATTCAGTGTTTTCATCTGATCTTCTCAGGTTTCTCACATCACCAACAAAAAGAGGTGGCAGGCAAGAAGTGGGTGAGTTAGTACCAGCCCCGCACAAGACTTACATTGCCTCTCCTTATGCTTGGACATCATGTAGCCATGAACACTGAAGTCCAGCCGCTGCAGAGCTGGCTCCAATTTGGTGTACAGGCGGTGACCCAGCCGGTGGTAGACAGCAAGTGGCCACAGAAGGATGGAAACCACTGCAGGAAGAGGATGATTAGAGGGTTAGTGTTCAATAAACACTCTCAGAAGGCATTTTGGGATACAGTATAATAGAACAGAGATATCATGTATTATATCATACATAAAGATCTTATCTAAACGTATAGATATGTTTGTGGTTTTATTATTTGCTTTGTACTTTCTTCTTTTTTTGTAAACCACTTAATGGACTATTTAAACATTATGTACACACAAGTTTGCAATGCAACCGAGTTGGAACAGCTCAGAATAAGCTTGTTTGCAAATGCTCTGTACTTTCAAGTGAAAGGCACTCTGTTGCCCAATCCCCGCCCAGCACACAGATACTCACTTGTTAGATAGGCAAGACAGACACCTGGAATGTACTGGCCCAACACAGCCAAAAATGTGAGGACACCGCAAGCCAGAAGGCAGAACTGGAAAACAAAACCCAAAGTTAGTCTCTACCGAATTGAGAAAAGTGAGCAAAGTGGCTCCTACGGCTCAAGATCATACAGACACACTTTGCCTGCTGCCAGAAAGCTCACTGCTTGGGAACAGAGACCAAAACAGAGGAATTCTGCTTGAGAAGCCTTGCATAAGCATTAGGAGAGAGGGAGGGAGGAACCTCATGAGCCACAGCTGTCTTTGGACCAAGCCCTGGACTGATTTTGACAGAATCAGGGCAACATTTCTACTTTGGAACGTAGGTGGAAGCAAGACCAGTCTGATGAAAGCTCCATCTAATAGGATGGCTGCGGTATTTTCCATTTTGGCATCCCATTCCTCTTCCTCTTTCTACCTGCCTCTCTACCCTCCAGTTTCCTTCTTTCCTAGTAATGAAAGCACACCTGTACAGAGCACTTTGCGTACACAGTTACAGACGGATTATAAGGTAAAGGTAAAGGTAAAGGGACCCCTGACCATTAGGTCCAGTTTGGCCGACTCTGGGGTTGCGGCACTCATCTCGCTTTGCTGGCCGAGGGAGCCGGCGTACAGCTTCTGGGTCATGTGGCTAGCATAACCAAGCCGCTTCTGGAGAACCAGAGCAGCGCACAGAAATGCCGATTACCTTCCTGCCAGAGAGGTACCTATTTATCTACTTGCACTCTGACATGCTTTCAAACTGCTAGGTGGGCAGGAGCAAGGGACCAAGCAACGGGAGCTCACCCCATCGCGGGGATTCGAACCGCCGAGCTTCTGATTGGCAAGTCCTAGGCTCTGTGGTTTAACCCATAGCGCCACCCGTGTCCCTGGATGGATTATATCTCTACATAAATAAAAGAGTAATTCAAACTGCGGCTATTCTTTGTTCTTTGCTCCCCCTTCTCCTCCAACCCATTCCCCGATGGCTAGTATCAATGAGGACTGTTTTTCACCTTGCCCGGATTTTGCCTTTTGAAGCCCAGCAGGTTCCTCATGAAGCTGTCTCCTGTGACCCATCCTTCTGCCAAATAGTGACATAGTTCAGGCACACTCAGCAGTTGGGGGTGGACGTAGCCCCAGCTGGAGGGACAACAAAAACGACATCTTACTTTGCTAAGAAAAAATCAAGAAATGAATCCTACTGCAGTTTTAAAATAGCCCTCCTCTCATTCCACCTCATCAAAGCTGCTCAGGGTTCACGTTTCACACGCAAGAAACGGACCCTGCGTTTGAACTTCATACCCACACTTGCTTAATTTGAGCTCTTTGTAAACCAGCGGCACTCCCAAACACATATCCCACAGAAGTAAATGAGATTTTCTCAATTCATTTCAATGGGATATGTGCAGAAGAATTTGTCACTGGAGGCAACCTTCTTTAGGGCAGACAAGCCACTCACATGTATTCACAATTAGGCTGTTTAAAGGGTGTTAATAAGTACTTAAATCTCCATGTCCTTGGCTGTGCACTCAAAGAGATTAAGGAGCAGTGAAGGGGTTGGATTTCCCCGGCTTTTCAACCCATTTCCCCAGGAAAACTGGGGATTCTAAGAACCCAGTGCATGTAGAGTTCAAGGTCTCAGATATATGTAGCTTGCAACCTAATCCTAATACAGTGGTACCTTGGTTTACAACCATAATCCGTTCTGGAGGTCCGTTTGTAAACCAAAACAGGTTGTATGTAACCCAAGGCGCGCTTTTGCCAATGAGGCCTCCAAATTATTATTTTTTTGTAATCCAAAAGAACAACAACAACAAAAGCAAGGGTTGTAATCCAGAAAAAGGTTGCAAACCGGGACACGCACTTCCGGGTTTGACGTGTTTGTAATCCAAAACGTATGCAAACCAGGACGTATGCACACCAAGGTACCACTGTTAATGGTTTACAGCGCAGTGCTCTACATGTCAACTCAGAATGAAGTCCTATTCACTGCAATAGGACACAGAATTGCAACCTTACTCTGGGACCTAGCAGTAGACTTTCTCCCAAGCAAGCATAGGATCGCAGCCTTAGTTACAAACTATGAGAAGAGGTAGGTAAGCAACAATATTTAGGAGCAAGGGATCTTTCCTTCCATCCAGCCAGCCACTGAAGGGCATTCACTGCTAATAAGGTTTAAATTAACAAAAAGCTTTACAGCTAAGCCTCACAAGCACATGTAACATGAGACATACTACAAAGAAAAGGATATTTAATTTTGCATACCTTTCGTTGTCTAATTCATCAGGTCTTGCTACTAAAACATTAAAGACAGATCAGGATTAGTTGTGAGGGAAATGTCTGGGAAAACTCTTTGCTGCATAATTAAAATACACAGATGACTTGAGAATAACGCATAATTGTTTCCCACTGACAGCCTGCAACTGAAAACATCCTGTACACTTAGTATTTTATCCAATTCTGTGCCCCCACTTTTATAAACTCAACTTTTTTATTTATTATGTTTGTAATTTTGTACAAATGCAATTGTACAATTGCAGAAATGGTTTTGTTGCCTTTCGTTTACAAATGCAAACATTTTGTATTTTATTGCACACTGCTATTTTGTTGTTGTTTGTGAAGCAGTTTATAAATCTGCAAATATATTTAAAATGTATTTTAAAAATTTAAACACTGCCCCTCAAGATAGCTTCTTGTAATGCTCTTATTATTATAGCAGCCTGATTTGGGGGGGCAGGGTGGGGGCTAGCAGTCAATGATCTGGTTAGAATGTAATGCTAAACCTGACCAAAGCTTAGTGCAAATGTGTGGGTTGCCAGAGAAGATATTACTGTCACTTTGCTCTTCAGTCATTTATGTAATCTGAAATCAAGCTCGTGGTCTGACACAAAAGTAACTCAAGTTTACCCTTGTTTTACAGCTCGTGGTTTATCTGATGGAGAGAGACCACAAGCTTGGGTGTGGATGACATACTAAGCCAAACTATGGCTTAGCTCATAGCAGCAGGACTGGAGGAACAAGAAACCACCATCTCCTCTCCCAAGGACCTGCGGCCTTGCACTAAACTAAACATAATGCTTAGCATTATGTGCAACCTGAACTAAAACTCTTTTAGTTCTTATCTAAGATGATGGTTCTCAAAATGCAAGCAAGCTTTCAATTGGGAACAAGTTTTTTTTAATCAACTATTACCTCAGCTCCAGCATATTAGAGAGAAAAACCATCAGGTTTCAGTCTTCAATGAAGCCTTTAAAACTACTGCTTTAATTTATTCTTCCATCCTTCATCAATACAGCTTTCTATATAATAAACTACTACTATAGTCAACAAATACATTTTTTTACCATGGTTACCTCCCTAAGAAATTATAGTATGGTTTTGTTGAATTGAATTGACTGCTTTCAGACTAAAATATAATTTAAGATATACACCAATATGTTAGCTCAATGCTCAATTTAATGATGAACTAAAGCCTGGACTGTATGTCTCTATAACCAATAAGAAAAAATATCCCTTTGGAATATATTTTAACATTGATAAACAAAGGCTTTTTCTGGAGCTAGAGAACAAAAGCAGATCTTTGGAACATCTGAGATCTGGGTAAGTGAACTTGGAAAGCAAAGCTCCTACACATGAACAAGTAGTGAAAATGCAGCAACCTGAAATACAAATCCCAATTTTCCAAACCACCAGTTTCATTATGGTGGAATTGCTCTTTTCCCTCCCAGCATCTGAGCAGCCAGGGTGCCTTTTCAACACTATCAACTCCTAAACATTCATTTAAACTAGGAAGGCACCCAGTTTACAAGATCTTTGTCAATGACTGTTTTGATTAATGAGACCTGCAATTTCTTGAGATCAGAAATGGGGGTGGGGGAAGAGACCACAGCTGAATTCAAGGGTCAAGTGGGGAAAAACATACCTCTTATTTCAGGCCATATTTTATTCTTCCACTGATCTAAACACACTATTAGTATCAGGGTGAAAGCAACCAAGAATATCAGATGAAGAGACGTCAGAGCAAAAAACCTGAGGGAAAATAAAGCTAGTCAGTACACAATTTTCCTTTAGAAATGTTACCTTAAAAGCAAGAGCTGATGTTAGGCCATGGAGCAGGAGAAGCCCAAGATAAATAATTATTGCCTTATGATTGGCAAGAAGAGGTTAGAAAACAACAGGTAAGGAATGGAAGGTATCACAACAGCTCTTTGCAGTATATTTCCATTAGGGTTAAATAATGTGTGAGAGAGGATTTTGTGTGTGTGACCTCTATGACATCCACCAGATATCATCCTGTTTCTGATCAATGATCTGAAAACTGATTATTTTAGCTATTCACTCTGTCAATCAAGAAGGAAACTGACATTTATGGCAGCTGCAGCTTATTTATTATCATTATATTGAAATCTTAAGCATATGGGTTGCTATGGACAGGAACCAGTTTACAATGGCTTGTACCTTCTGGCAGAACAATGTTTAAAGAGACGAAGATCAAGGGGAGAAAAATTGTTCGGCATCAAGTGTCAGGAGTTTGCAGAAAAGCGGGAGAAAGCTTAAAACTGCCTATGGACTACAGAAAGATGGCTGTGTGTGTATATATATTCTCATGTTATTCTTATTTATCTCTTAAGAGTCATTATAAACAAATGAGTATCAACATATCGGGCATTTAGAAAGTATTCAAGTCAGTGGTCACTTTCCACTCAATTATAACCAGAAGCAAAATCTGCAGTGTTACTAAGCTGTGAATAAGAGTTACACAGCTTTCTATAGTCAAAATTACTTTTACCATAAATGTAAACATGTAAATAACTTTGTATCCATGCATACAAAGAATGATTGATTACACTTTTTTCAAACTGAAACACTCAGCAGCCAACATAAGATCCTTGTCATTATGTTTCAACATAGACATAAATTACTATGGATTTTACAGTCTTAATGTCTCTGGTAAGCTAAGGCTGAGCCTTGTTGAATGGCTGCAGTCTGTTAAATGTAGCAAGAGAGATACTCAGTGAATGCCAAGAAGCCTGTTAAGTCAGTGAGAGGCAGAACCACTCAGCAGTGACACACAAAATGACATGTGAGCTCAGAGGTTCTGTTTTTTTCAGAAGATTTGAAGACTTGCTTGTTCCCTCACTGAATAAGAGCTGTGTGCTTTCTCTGCAACGATTAGTCAAATATAATCAGTATTGTTGGGAAGGAGCTGCATCCACCAGAATCAGAGACAGATGGCTATTTTCAATCATTTAATGAGAAGCAGCCCTTGGGAGAAAGTCACAAGCCATCTGTGGCACTAATGATATAAATGATCAATCTGAGGCATGTAATAAGGGGCTCTTCAATGAGACCCAATTACACACCAGTACTTAGCAAGAAGATACGTACACAGAAGACCTCAGGCTCCTGTCAAGAACAATGCCAATCTTTCTTTGGTGTCCTACCTATGGAATTAACACACCTCAGGTCTGTTTTCCAGAATACAGTGGTGCCCCGCAAGACGAACGCCTCGGAAGACGAAAAACTCGCTAGACGAAGGAGTTTTTCGTTTTCTTAGCCGCTTCGCAAGACGCATCTCCCTATGGGCTTGCTTTGCAAAACGAAGCTTGCCCCGCAAGCTCTGGGGATAGCGGGGAAGCGCAGTGCGTCTTCCCCGCTGTCCCCGGACCTCTTTTGAAGCAAGGGGCGGCGGGGAGAATACCGCTTCTCCCCGTTGCCAGCCCCGCAATCTCCGGGGACAGAGATCAGGTCAGAGATCAGGACAGAGATCTGGTCCCCGGACCTGTTTAAAGCAGGGGAGGCAGGGAGAAGATTGCTTCTCCCCGTTGCCTGCCCCGCAATCTCCGGGGACAGAGGGGAAGGCGTGCACCTTCCCCTCTGTCCCCGGACCTCTTTTGAAGCAAGGGGCGGCAGGGAGAAGATTGCTTCTCCCCGTTGCCTGCCCCGCAATCTCCGGGGACAGAGGGGAAAGCGCGCGGCGCTTCCCCTCTGCCCCCGGACGGTCTCCATAGGAACGCATTGATTGATTTTCAATGCATTCCTATGGGAAACCGTGCTTCGCAAGATTACAAACTCGCAAGAAGAAAAAACTTGCAGAATGAATTAATTTCGTCTTGCGAGGCACCACTGTACAAATTACCGTATTTTTCGCTCTACAAGACGACCTAGTTTTTGGAGGAGGAAAACAAGAAAAAAATATTCTGAATCTCAGAAGCCAGAACAGCAAGAGGGATCGCTGCGCAGTGAAAGCAGCAATCCCTCTTGCTGTTCTGGCTTCTGGGATAGCTGCGCAGCCTGCATTCGCTCCATAAGACGCACAGACATTTCCCCTTACTATTTAGGAGGGGGAAAGTGTGTCTTATAGAGCAAAAAATACGGTACTTGGCTGATAAATACAGAACAACCAAAGGAAATGTGTGTGCATTTAAAGCAATCTTGCTGCGGTGAAGGTCATACTGAATGGGGAAGCTTCCCAGGGCTTCACCCAATGACAACAGGTTATCAATAATAGATTATCAAGCACCAGGGGATTTCCCTTTGAGAGCAGGGTAGACCAGGGTTCCCCAGTCACTTGTGAAGTGTGTAACTGCCTGCATTCATCCTCTTTTTATTAATTGCAACTGAAATGTTATCTCCAGAAGTAGGTCAGCAGGTAGATGCTGATGCTCACATGAAGGCAGTTCAGGGGACTATACATTTCCTATTGTTTCCTTAAAAGCACTGCTGCAGCCATAGCAGCTTGGTGCTCTGAGAAGCAGTCTATCACATTGAGACACAATTACTCTCTAGAACGGGAGATCAGAAGTCTGTAATCTGGCTCTCCAGAACCACTTTCTGGAAGCACAGGCAGTGACCACATAAGAGGCAGATTTTGGCTGGTCAAGGACAAAGCTTTGCTTTGCTGGGTTGAGAATCAGTCTAAGAAACTGAAGGGGATTCTATAAAGGGGAATCAGTCTAAAAAACTGAAGGGGATTCTGAACCTCAGGGAGGGGATCATAGCTTCACCCATCGATGCTGAGTGAAGCACTAGGAAAGCCTAAGATCCTAACTTTTCCATCCAGTATCCAAACAGCTCCATCAAGTCTCCAGGTGTTCCCATGGCAAGTGCAGGATTGGCCAGCACACCCATCGCTAGCCCTCATGATTCATAACAGAGAGCAACTGAACTCTGTCAATTCAGCATGCTCCAACCTGCCTAACAAACCCACATTATAAAACAGATCTAGGCAATGACTTCTGCCGGCAACCTTTTCCCTTGGGTCTAAGCCTTTAAGAGTATACATGAACTTTCTGGCTAGGAAAAAACTAAAGCAAAAATAAGATCAGTTCAAATCTCACTTCTGGACACAAGGAAGGCTCTATTCCGATAAATACTTTTATCCCATATGCTGTCTTGATGTCAAAACACTAGATGCAAAGCTAGCTAGCAAGCAGAATTGTCTTCACAATGGAGGGTGGAGAGAGGAGCTCTTCCTCAGTCCATTACTTTTTGCTTTTTTTATTCAAAACTGACAACAGGCGTGCAAACAGGAGGGATTAGCAGGGGCAATAGCATATGGGCCCCAACAACAGGTCAGTTGCTAGAGCATGAGACTCTTGATCTCAGGATCTTGGATTCGAGTTGGGCAAAAGATTCCTCCATTGCATGGGAACACCACTGCAGGGGGCTGGACTGGTCCCTTTCAATCCTACAATTCTGTGACTTCTACAAATTCTTCAAGAAGCTGCCAACCCCTGGATTGGTGGTAAGAAGGGTGATGGGGTGGTAGTGGCAGCTGACTGGTGCCAGCCTGAGGTTGGTGGCACAGTGCCCCATTCCCCAAATGGACCAGCCTCCGCCAAGTCCCTTTCTTCCTAGCCTCTAGGCTAGGCTCCCTGACAAGAGCTCAGCAAAGCTGCCACATAAGCCATCCTTTTAACCAGAATACCACCATGCTTCATAAAAACGTAATGGATATTCCTCTTCAGAGACTCATTTCATTGGGAGAGTTTAAGCCACCTGTTGTAAGGCTGGATAGCCCACTTGGTAGTCCCTTGTAGTCTGGGGGGGAAAGGTGGGGGGTACAGTATAAATAAGCATATGATTGTAATTATAATAAATAACAACCAGGGATAGCTCTGTTGGTAGAGTATGAGCCTCCTAATCTCAGGGCGGCGGGTTTGAGCCCCACCTCGGGCAAAATATTCCTGCATTGCAGGGGGTTGGACTAGATGACCCCCAGGATCCCTTCCAACTTTGTGAAAGGAGGCTAAAAGAGTACTTCAAGTCTGCTTCCACGCCACTCAATGATAACTTATTACTTCAGGTAGTGCTAATAAACAAACAACAACAACAACCTGGGACAGCTCAGTCTGAAAAGCAGGAGCCTCTTGATGATGATGATGATGATGATGATGATAATGATTTATTTATACCTTGCCATCTGGCTGGGTTAATGCCAGGGTCGTGGGTTCCAGCACCATTTTTTTTTGGGGGGGGGAAATTCATGCATTGTAGGGGGGGTGGGACTAGATGACCCTCAGAACCCAAGCCTGCAATTCTACGACTTTATGATTTATTTATACCTTGCCATCTGGCTGGGTTAATGCCAGGGCCGTGGGTTCCAGCCCCCTTTTTGAGGGGGGGGGAATTCATGCATTGTAGGGGGTGGGACTAGATGACCCTCAGAACCCAAGCCTGCAATTCTACGACTTGACCCGACACCCCCCCCCCCGCCAAAACAAAAGCAAACCCCTGAAAAGGATATTCCCTCAGGATTTGTTACTTCAGGCAGTGCTCAGAAGCACCGCAGGGGAAGGAAAAGCTTCACCCCGCGTCAAGCCCGTTTCCCGCCCGCCTCCCCTCGCCTCCTCCATCCCTCCGAGAGGCCCCTTGTCCTGACCCCGCTCAGCCCCTCGCACCCGAAGGCGGCGTGAGCTCCGGCCCAGCCCAGCGCGCTCCTCGCCGGCCTCTCCCAGACGAGCGTGGCCTGCAGGGCGCTCAGCGCCGGCTCGTAAGGCCCCAGGCGGCCCTTCAGGTAGGCGCTCAGCGCGCGCACCCGCCGCTCCCGCTCCGACGCCGCCGGGGCCTGGGCGCCGCCGCCGCCGCCGCTGAGGGAACCTTCGCCGCTCCGGCCGCCGCCGCCTCCTCCTCCTCCGGCCGCCTCCGCCTCCATCCTTCCTCTCTGCCCAGCGTCACCGGGAGACCCGCGGATGGCGGAGGAGGATGATCATCGTTCTCCGTCACCAACGGACACCGCAGAGGCAAGCGGCACTACCGCCGCCGCCTCTCACACACTCGCATGGCCGCCCCCATACCGGCGACAACATAGGGCGGCGCCATCTTGCCGTACGGAAAGCGCGCTTCCTGCCGTTTCGGCGCATGCGCGTTGCCGAGGGAAGAAAATATTTTTTTATATATATATATACCGGATTCATAGGGTGTGAGGAGGAGGTGAAGGCGGGAAGAAGCGTAGCAGGGCTGCAAACGGCATTTATTCTCATTTTTTAATTTTTTTTTTAAAGAAGGGGACGCGTCTCAGGCCCGGGAGGAGCAGGGCCCGGAGCCGCCATGCCGCGGGAGATCATCACTCTGCAGCTGGGGCAATGCGGCAACCAAAGTAAGGCCGGGATGCGGGGGAGGTCTATGGAAAAGCGCGCAGGGCGGGGGAGGGAGGCGTGGGGACAGCGAAGGTTCTAAAGGGGCGGGGCCTGGCGTTGGCCGCGTTCTATTGGGGCGGGGCCGGAAAAGTGTTGAGGACTAGACACTTGAAGATTTTGAAGGTAGGCCAAGGGCCATCTAGTTCAGCCCCTCTGCAATGCATGAATAATAATAATAATAATAATAATAATAGTTATTGTTATTTATTTCTTTATACCCCACCCATCAGGACGCGGGTGGCGCTGTGGGTCAAACCACAGAGCCTAGGGCTTGCCGATCAGAAGGTCGGCGGTTTGAATCCCCGCGACGGGGTGAGCTCCCGTTGCTGGGTCCCTGCTCCTGCCAACCTAGCAGTTCGAAAGCACGTCAAAGTGCAAGTAGATAAATAGGTACCGCTCCGGCGGGAAGGTAAATGGCATTTCCATATGCTGCTCTGGTTTGCCAGAAGCGGCTTAGTCATGCTGGCCACATGTCCCGGAAGCTGTACGCCGGCTCCCTCGGCCAATAAAGCGAGATGAGCGCTGCGACCCCAGAGCCGGCCAAACTGGACCTAATGGTCAGGTGTCCCTTTAGCTTTACCCCACCCATCTGGCTGGGTTTCCCCAGCCACTCTGGGCGGCTTCCAACAAAATATTAAAAATACAATAAAACATCAGACATTAAAAACTTCCCTAAACAGGGCTGCCTTCAGATGTGTTCTAAAAGTCAGGTGGTTGCTTATTTCCTTGACATCTGGTGGGAGGGCGTTTCACAGGGCGGGTGCCACCACCAAGAAGGCCCTCTGCCTGGTTCCCTGTAACTTGGCTTCTCGCAGCGAGGGAACTGCCAGAAGGCCCTCAGAGCTGGACCTCAGTGTCCGGGCTGAACGATGGGGGTGGAGCCGCCCCTTCAGGTACACTTTTGCCTGACGTGGCTCGAACTCACGACCCCTGAGATTAAGGGTCTCCTGCTCTACCATATATTAATTTAAAAGCACGTGTTTCCTCCTCAACAGGGACTCGAGGTGGCTTACAGATAAAATCAAGAACAGCCTGAACACAGAGCAGCCGTAGGGGTGGGAGGCCGGGGAAGAGGAAACATTATTATTATTATTATTATTATTATTATTATTATTATTTGTACCCCGCCCATCTGGCTGGGTTTCTCAAGCCACTCTGGGCGGCTTCCACAGAGACCAAAGATACACTAAAATGTCACACATTAAAAACTTCCCTGAACAGGGCTGCCTTAAGATGTCTTCTGAATGTCAGGTAGTTGTTTATTGCTTTGACATCTGGTGGGAGGGCCTTCCATAGGGCGGGTGCCACTACCGAGAAGGCCCTCTGCTTGGTTCCCTGTAACCTCACTTCTTGCAGTGAGGGAACCACCAGAAGGCCCTCGGCGCTGGACCTCAGCGTCCAGGCAGAACGATGGGGGTGGAGACGCTCCTTCAGGTATACAAATCATTAAAATAAAGAATTGCTCGAATTAAACCTATATGTATAAATCTATTAAAGCCACACCAATAATTACAAGGAAATAAACAGCATGGCACCTGCCATTTCGTTAGAAGGGAGAATGTAGTGGGGCTGCAAGTGGAGGAAAGGAGGACCGGTAAAAAACAGCGCAGGGGCTGAGTCTGTGGCTCTCTTGTGTTGCCAAGGCTGCTAGTCCCTGTGGAATTGGGGGGGCAAGGAACTGGCACTGTGATGTGCAGCAGGTGGAATACCTCAGGCTCCTTGCCTCCTGCCTGAGGACCATTTTTGCACCAAAGATGATGCATATTTCATTTCTTTCTTTATTAAATTTATAAAGGTATGCAACTCACTCTTCCTCCTCTCCAGCCCCCCCCCCAAATGCAGGCTAGTTTTGGGGTTTTTTTTAAGTAAGCTGGTAACTTCATGGGCTTATTTTCATGGGCTAGTATTGTATCGTCAAAATTCTGTGGAACAGGTAATGCAGCTGCCACTGCGCACGCATTATTTCCCCCTTAGTAGTAGGGCGATGTTTTTACCTTCCTTTGTACTTGATGACAAGGCAGAGTATAAATAATAAATTGTTATTATTATTATTATTATTACTACCACCTTTATGCTTTCGTTCCTGTTGCAGTTGGCTTTGAATTCTGGAAGCAGCTCTGCGCAGAGCATGGCATCAGCCCCGAGGGCATTGTGGAGGAGTTTGCCACCGAGGGCACTGACCGAAAAGATGTCTTCTTCTACCAGGTACAATAGGCTTCTATTCCTTCTACCTTGTGGATTCTGAGGCGGGGTAGCCTCCCTCTGATTCTGCAGTGAACAAAATGCACTTCTATGAGTGAGAACTGGACATAGCAGCCAAGAGTAAAGTGAAAGGATAAGTGTCGTAGCAAGCAGGCAGAATAGTTAGTAGTAGTAATGATGATGATAATAATAATTATTATTATTATTATTATTTATTTATTTATATACCTCCCCTCTTATTGGGTTGCCCCAGCCACTCTGGGCGGCTTCCATTAGAACACAGTAAGACATCAAACATTAAAAACTTCCCTATACAGGGCTGCCTTCAGATGTCTTCTCAAAGTCAGTGGTTTATTTCCTTGGCATCTGACGGGAGGCTGCTACATAGGGCGGGTGCCACTACCGAGAAGGTCCTCTGCCTGGTTCCCGGTAGCTTCACTTCTTGCAATGAGGGAACCACCAGAAGGCCCTCTGAGATGAACCTCAGTGTTTGGGCTGAGCGATGGGGGTAGAGATGCTCCTTCGGGTATACTGGGCTGAGGCTGTATAGTATCTGGGCAAAAACAGCAAACTACCGTATTTTTCACTCTATAAGACGCACTTCTCCCTCCTAAAAAGTAAGGGGAAATGTGTGTGCGTCTTATGGAGCAAATGCAGGCTGTGCAGCTATCGCTGAAGCCAGGAGAGGAACACTCCCCCTGCCCTGAAGAGGCTTGGCACGGCTATCCCAGAAGCCAGGAGAGCAAGAGGGTTCGCTGCACAGTGATCCCTCTTGCTGTTCTGACTTCTTTTCGCTGGAGAGGCGCTGCGCAGAGAGGGAAAGCTGCGCAGTGCCCCTTCAGCAAAGTGGGAGGAGAAACGGAGCCCCTTCCATTTTTCCTCCCACTTTGCTAGAGAGGCGCTGCGCAAAAAGGGCGAGAATATTTTTTTTTCTTGTTCTCCTCCTCTAAAACAAAACTAGGTGTGTCTTATGGTCAGGTGCGTCTTATAGAGCGAAAAACGTGGTACAGTGGTGCCCCGCAAGACGAACGCCTCGCAAGACGGAAAACCCGCTAGACGAAAGGGTTTTCCGTTTTGGAGGCGCTTCGCAAAACGAATTACCCTATGGGCTTGCTTCGCAAGACGAAATGTCTTGCGAGTTCCTGCGGGTTTCCCCCCCTTTTCCCCCCCTTTTCCTAAGCCCTAAGCCGCTTATCAGCTGATCCGCTAAAAGCCGCTAAACCGCTAATAGCGCTAATCCGCTAAGCTGTCAATGGGCTTGCTTTGCAAGACGAAAAAACCGCTATACGAAGAGCCTCACGGAATGGATTAATTTTGTCTTGCGAGGCACCACTGTAAGTGGTTATTAGGCCTGTACATTGCGTCTGTTTGAATATGTTTTATCGAAATATGAAACCATTTTTATAAAAAAGACAAAATAACAGCAACTGGGTAAGGCTCTCTTGTGGCAGTTGTCACTATATGTGGGGCACTCATTTTAAGATTACAGGTTTGCAGACAGAAAATTCCTGGAAGGGGCAGAATGTTTTTTTGGTGCTGTTGTCCTTTTGGTTCAAGGTGCTTGCGTTTCCTGTTAACAGGCAGACGATGAACACTATATCCCCCGAGCTGTTCTCCTAGACCTGGAGCCACGAGTGATCCACTCTATCCTGAACTCTCCATATGCCAACCTATACAACCCAGAAAACATATACCTGTCTGAGCATGGTGGCGGGGCTGGGAATAACTGGGCCAGTGGCTTTTCACAGGTAAGAGGGTCACAGAACTGGGGGCTGAGCAGCCGTGGTTCCTTTCCCCCCCCCCCAGATGATCTTTATTGAATTTTTAATTACATACTGTACATACACATACATTATATTTCACATTTGTTCTTGCTCTCCCGAGCTGACTTCCCTCCTTCCTCCTTCTAGCTTTTTTGTGTCCTCTTTGACTTTTCGCATTGCCTTTGTCCATTTTCCAGAAGATTGTTCTTCTTCATTTTTTCCATTAAATGTCCGTAAACAAATAAATACAGTGGTGCCTCGCAAGATGAAAATAATCCGTTCCGCAAGTCTCTTTGTCTAGCGTTTTTTTCGTCTTGCGAAGCACGGCCATTAGCGGATTAGCGCTATTAGCGGCTTAGCGGCTTAGAAAAAGGGGGGGAAAGGGAAAAAACTCGCAAGACTCGCAAGACGTTTTCGTTTTCGTCTTGCGAAAACGATCTTGCGAAGCAAGCCCAAACGGTCTTGCGAAGCAAGCCCATAGGGAAATTCGTCTTGCGAAGCACCTCGAAAAACGGAAAACCCTTTCGTCTAGCGAGTTTTTCGTCTTGCGAGGCATTCGTCTTGCGGGGCACCACTGTATTTCTATATATACAAATTATATACAAATTCTTGCTGTCTGTCTATATTCATTTACAAATATTGTTCAATAAGAATCCTAATATACATTTTTAATTCATTTTGATATTATTAACCAGTAAATTTCTTGTATTTTCCCGTTATGAGATATTATTTTAATTCTACTGGTTTCCCTATTTCACATCATCTTCTCTATATAAAACATAAATTTCCCCCCATTCTTTTTGATATGTTTCATCCCCCTGATGTCGAATTTTTGCTGTTAATTTGGCTATTTCTGCAAACTCCATAACCTTGCACTGCCATTCTTCTATTGTAGGCAATTTTTGCTGTTTCCATACCTGGTTATTGCTGGCTCAGGTATGGAAACAGCCTTGGTTCCTTTTGAAGGGGGGTAAAGATACCCACTTCAAAATAGCATCATGTCTCATAGTTGTTAACTGCTTTGAATGGAAGATGTAATCAACAGTAGGGTTTAGTTTCATAGTTTTCTAATTTTCTGTCGGCTTAAAAAGTCAAATGGAGGATAAATATTTGGGTTTGTTTTGCGATTCTTTCTTCAGGGAGAAAAGATTCACGAAGATATATTTGACATTATCGACAGAGAAGCTGACGGCAGTGACAGCTTAGAGGTAAGAGAAACCTTAAGAAGCAAAGAGGGAGGTACTGGCTTCAGGACTGTCCAAAACACAGCTAGGCCTGACATTTTGCTGGTCCAGGGAGGCCTTCCTGGTCTGTTTTCCTAGGAGTGCCTGGCGTGCTCTGGTCCATGGGGTGACAAAGAGTCGGACACGACTAAACAACTAAAGAACAACAACAAATTCTCTCTCTCTCTTTAATATGGGGGAAGTTGATACTGTCTGTCTCTTTCCATCTCTCCCTTCCTTCCTTCCTCTCTCTCTCCATATACAGTGCTACCTTGGTTCTCAAACTTAATCCATTCTGGAAGTCCGTTCCAAAACCAAAGCACACTTTCCCATAGAAAGTAATGCAAAATGGATTAATCCGTTCCAGACTTTTAAAAACAACCCCTAAAACAGCAATTTAATTTTACTATCTAACGAGACCCTTGATCTATAAAATGAAAGCAATAAACAATGTACCGCAGTCACACCATCCATCAGTAGCTGCACTGGGTTCCACACAGTCACAAAAACAAAACAAAAAAGAGCAGCAGAAACAAAAAACGTAAAATAAATAGCAAAAACAGACAGACCTCAGCATAACGCTTAAAACGGAAGTGGGGCACTCGAATCGGAAGCGTAATGAAAGCTATAATTTTTTATCTCGCCCAGCCACCATGTAGTAGCATACATCTCTACAAGGCTCTCTATCTAGACCCCTAAACAGAAGCACTCCTCTTCACAACTGGGAGATACACTGCAATGTTTGGTTGGGGCTCCCTACTCTGAACATTACTAATCTGGAAGTTCTAAGTCTGTGTTCTGAATTGAAAACAGGTTTCAAAGTCCTTCTCTTCTCTTGACTCCCCAACAGATTTATGTAATCCACTCTTGTTTTTTCAGGCAACATCGAGGAACATGGTTACAATTTGGGTTAGGGGACAGGGGGTGCGGCAAATCTCCTGGGGCGTTTGAGCTGCGGGTGTTGTGTTGTCCTTAAATTTATCCGTTGCCTGTCTCAAGAAGTCTCAAGGTGGCTTGTAGAAATACAAAGTATGCAAAAGGTTAACAAAAAAAAAACCCTAACAAACCCCATACAATATCGAAAGAATTGAGCTCCGCTAAAAATAGTCCTAAGGTCAGCATCAATGCAGTGGACAGATCAGTTTGAATTAATAACGAATAAAAGCAGGAAATCCCATACAAACAAACGCAGGGGAAGGTTTTACAATAAAATAAAAGCAGTGAAGGCAAGGAATAAGGTTGCAGCTAAAAAACAAAGGAATCCTTCCATACAGCCTACCATTTCAGATTTGCTTTTTATTTTATTTTTTAAAAATGGCACTGAAAAGGTTACAAGATGGTAATGCAGAAAGCAATTGGGCAGCAGCGTTGCCTGAATTTTCCATGGAAACTCAATGAACACAGCGTGGCAGTTTTTTTTAAAAAATGGGCTAGTTCAGCCATCCTTCACCTGTTGAGTACAGGTAAAGGTAAAGGACCCCTGGATGGTTAAATCCAGTCAAAGGCGACTTTGGGGTTGCGGCACTCATCTCGCTTTCAGGCCGAGGGAGCCGGCATTTGTCCACACACAGCTTTCCGGGTCAGGTGGCCAGCAGGACTAAACTGCTTCTGGCGCAACGGGACACATTGACGGAAACCAGAGCGCACAGAAACTCCATTTACCTTCCCGCCACAGCAGTACCTATTTATTTACTTGCACTTTGACGTGCTTTTGAACTGCTAGGTTGGCAGGAGCTGGGACAGAGCAACGGGGGCTCACCGTGTCGTGGGGATTTGAACCGTCAACCTTCTGATCGGCAAGCCCAAGAGGCTCAGTGGTTTAGACCACAGTGCCACCAGTGTCCCTTGTTGAGTACAGACAGCGGCTTCGATTGTCCTTTGGCCTGACGGTTGTAATGTGCATTGACATATTTTCTGTCGTTCTTTCCTCCAGGGTTTTGTCCTGTGCCATTCCATCGCCGGTGGGACAGGCTCTGGTCTGGGCTCTTACCTCCTGGAGAGATTAAATGACAGGTGAGCAGTGGCACCAAAAACCCCACACATGCATGGACCCATATGCACACACCACTCGGGGAGTAGTAGGCGATGCAGCCAGGCAGGCTGTTTGGAGAGCAAGCAGCCCAGCAGATGTGTAAGACGCCTGGCTGACTCAGAGTCAGGCCTGCCGCACCCAGACACCAGCTTGGGCAAGCCTTGGAGCTTGTGAAGTTGTGACTTGAAACAGGGGGGAAAAGGCTGAGATCAGCCTGCCACCACAGGCAAGGAATGTTCTTGAGCTTTTGCTAAAGCAAACCGCATCTCTTTGGCGTCGACACGTAGCGGTTTGCGAGCCCGTGTCCTTGCAAGATTTTCAGAAATTGTAAGGAAGGGGATGGAGCCGTTTTTAACAGTGCAGATACATCGCAGCCTTTACTTGCCTCCTGCCCTTTGGCTTCAGAAATAACGCCCCAAGTAAACACTCCTTGGTTGTGGTTATTTTTCATTATGTTTGAAAGCGGCATCTTCTCGGTTTTGGCCAAAATAGGTGGGCTGTGATTTCCCCATACAATTGTAGTACAGTGGTACCTCGGGTTACGTACGCTTCGGGTTACATACGCTTCAGGTTACAGACTCTGCTAACCCAGAAATAGTACCTCGGGTTAAGAACTTTACCTCAGGATGAGAACAGAAATCGCGCAGCGGCAGCGGGAGGCCCCATTAGCTAAAGTGGTACCTCAGGTTAAGAACAGTTTCAGGTTAAGAACGAACCTCCGGAACGAATTAAGTTCTTAACCCGAGGTACCACTGTATAAATATATAAACCATAAGTCTGGAAACAGTACAGTGGTACCTCGGGTTACATACGCTTCAGGTTACGGACGCTTCAGGCTACAGACTCCGCTAACCCAGATATAGTACCTCGGGTTAAGAACTTTACATCAGGATGAGAACAGAAATTGGGCTCCGAATTAAGTTCTTAACCCAAGGTACCACTGTATTTGAAAAAACGACATGTTTGTCCCACTCCATTAAGTTTTCCTTTACCTCTCAGAAGGAAATAAAGCATGCAGATGACCTTGTGATTACTGTGGAAGACCTGATGGTTGGTATACCACGGGTCTTGGATAAGATTTGTGAGTTTGGCCAGGTAGCGGGTTTCAAGTTAAAAAAAGTAAAATGAAAACGGTGAAATATGTGGCAGAACAATATAAAAAAGACCTACAACGAATTACGGAATTGATAATAGAAGAGAAGGTCAAATACTTAGGAGTGTGGTTGACAGCTAAGAATATAAATATCTTTAAGGATAACTATACAAATACCTGGAAAGAAATAAAGAAAAATTTGGAGGTATGGGGAAGGATGAATTTATCTCTGTGGGGAGGATATCAGTAATAAAAATGAATATTGCCAAGGATGTTATCTTTGTTCCAATCGATACCCGTAATCAGCGGCGCAGGACACTTCAAGGAACGGCAGAAATATATATCTAAATTTATCTGGTAGGGGAAGAGGCCAAGAATAAAGTATAAATTGTTAACGGACTCTGGCAGGAGTCAGATACCCCGCGACGCTCATCACCCCAGCATCTGATTAGGCCTCAGCCCAGTAGCACATCTAATCTCCTAAAATGGTTGCCGGGTCGTCATGCACACCCTGGCGCGGTGGCCACAGAAATGAGTTCTTCAAAAGCACAAAGAGATACAGGATGTTTGTCTTTACTGAAGCGGCCATCTTTCTCCTCACAGGTACCCCAAGAAGCTGGTGCAGACATACTCGGTCTTTCCCAACCAGGATGAGATGAGCGATGTGGTTGTTCAGCCGTACAACTCTCTCCTGACCCTCAAGCGGTTGACACAGAATGCAGACTGTGTGGTAAGGGGTGCAAAATTGGGGGTGCCATGGGGGGTGGGGAAGTTAAAACTCTCTTCCTCCCTTCCCTTGCCCCCCCCCCCCGTCTCAGTAGTAGAGCTGAGAAGCCTAACACCCTATTCTTAAATACAGTGGTACCTTGGTTCTCAAATTTAATCCGTTCCAGGAATCCATTCGACTCCCGAAACGGTTCGAAAAACCAGTCAATCGGAAGCCGCGTCAGACATTCGGCTTCCGAAAAGCTTTCACAAACCGGAACACTCACTTTTGGGTTTGCGGTGTTCGGGAGCCAATTTGTTAGGAAGCCAAGCTGTTCAACAACCAAGGTACCACTGTGTATGGAGAGATGGACCACGCGAACACTTTCCGTAGAGTTGGTTGGTATTTTTTTAAGGTTTCGCTGGTCGTACGGCAACACAGTCAGAGTCAGGGAGCTTCTAGGTGTTCCCTGAGCTTCCATTGTTGTTTTATACATTGTTCCCTAGTACCTCGACGTCTGTTAACCCTGTAATGTGGCTGAGAATTCAGCTGAGAGCAGTCAGGAAACAAATGGGGATGTGGGGTGGAATTGGAACATTGTGTGTCCATTATATCTGAAGGAGCGTCTCCACTCCCATCGTTCTACCTGGACACTGAGGTCCAGCGCTGAGGGCCTTCTGGTGGTTCCCTCACTGCGAGAAGCCAAGCTACCGGGAACCAGGCAGAGGGCCTTGTCGGTGGTGCCACCTGCCCTGTGGAACGCCCTCCCACCAGATGTCAAAGAGAACAACAACTATCAGACTTTTAGAAGACACCTGAAGGCAGCCCTGTTTAGGGAAGCTTTTAATGTTTGATGTATTACTGTATTTTAATATTTGGTTGGAAGCCGCCCAGAGTGGCTGGGGAAGCCCAACCAGATGGGCGGGGTATAAAAAATACCGTATTTTTCGCTTTATAAGACGCACCAGACCACAAGATGCACCTAGTTTTTGGAGGAGGAAACAAGAAAAAAAATATTCTGGATCTCAGAAGCCAGAGCAGCAGAGGGATTGCTGCGCAGTGAAAGCAGTGATCCCTCTTGCTGTTCTGGCTTCTGGGATAGCTGCGCAACCTGCATTTGCTCCATAAGACGCACACACATTTCCCCTTACTTTTTAGGAGGGAAAAGGTGAGTCTTATAGAGCAAAAAATACAGTACATTATTATTATTATTATTATTATTATTATTATTATTATTAAGCGGGCAGAGGGATGCCCTCCCTCCCCGCATGTATTCCTCCTTTGCTTCTTAACCCCTGCCTCCCCTTTGATAGGTGGTTCTAGACAACACAGCACTGAACCGCATTGCGACTGACAGGCTGCATATCCAGAATCCCACCTTTTCCCAAATTAACCAGCTGGTGAGTAAGCAGGGATGGTGGGAGAAGAAGATGCTGTCCCCACCCCCAAGCCCCTGAAGAAGGAAGGCTGGGGGTTAAGGTGATGTCAAAATACAGGGCCGGGAATTTAAATCTGCTGTTTACTATACCTTTGGTTCTGTAGGTTGCTTTTTAAAATGGCGACTGTATGCCAAATGTGCTTAGGAAAAGTGGCACGTAATGTTTTCAGGCAAATAAAAGTGTGGGCTTCTAACTTGACCCAAATGACATTTTTGCCCCACCCTATTCACTTGCTAGGGACGCAGGTGGCGCTGTGGGTTAAACCACAGAGCCTAGGACTTGCCAATCAGAAGGTCAGCAGTTCAAATCCCTGCGACGGGGTGAGCTCCCGTTGCTCGGTCCCTGCTCCTGCCAACCTAGCAGTTCGAAAGCACATCAAAGTGCAAGTAGATAAATAGGTACCGCTCCGGCGGGAAGGTAAACGGTGTTTCCGTGCACTGCTGTAGTTCGCCAGAAGCGGCTTAGTCATGCTGGCCACATGACCCGGAAGCTGTATGCCAGCTCCCTCAGCCAATAAAGCGAGATGAGCGCCGCAACCCCAGAGTCGGTCATGACTGGACCTAATGGTCGGGGTCCCTTTACCTTTATTCGCTTGCTAGAAATAAGCAAACTCCTCTTTTTCAGATTTCAGCATTGGGCATTTCTTGTTTGCCAGCTATTGGTTTTTCTCATGTTCTCTGCAAGTTTGAGTATTTGGGTGTTTTTACTGGCTTGTGTTGGGTTGTGTGTAGTTAATTGAAGAGTGCTATTACATCTGGCAAGATTAATTGCCTTATTCCAGAGATGAGAGCCCTGTAGAAGGGCTGGTTTCTCATACGTCCAAGCTCAACATTTGCATCCCAGGAAAGGCTCCATTTTGGCTCCATTTATTTTCTAAACTTGGAAGTATTTGGAATAAACTCTTCGTGCCGGCACATCTCCCTCTGACTCAGCTTTGTAGTTCACATTGGACCTGGGATAGCCCAATCAGCAGAGCAGGAGACTCTTCATCTCAAGGTTGTGAGTTCGAGTCCCACATTGGGCAAAAGATTGCTGCATTGCAAGGGGTTGGACCAGATGACCTTTGTGGTACCTTCCAACTCTATGATTCTATTATATTTTAGGATTCTGAGAGGAGGTTGAGAGATGTGGTCCTGGAAAACAGACACATGTTCCTTTTCCTGGAGCCCCTTGAAAACAGTACCTTGGAAGTTGAACGGAATCCGTTCCGGAAGTGCGTTCGACTTCCAAAACGTTCGGAAACCAAGGCACAGCTTCCGATTGGCTGCAGGAAGCTCCTGCAGCCAATCAGAAGCCGCGGATATCATGACAAGTGAAATTGATGGATTATGCAGAACTGGCAAAATTGACACATAAGCTACAGGACAAGGACAAGTGTGATGTCAAAGATGAATGGGAACCCTTTACAAAGTACTTGATGACGCAACAAAGTGAATTGGACTCTTTGGCAGGTTTTGAATAAACACAAACTCTTTATTGACAATAATCAGTTAGATAATTTAAGGATTTATACAAATTTGTAACATGCAGAGAACAGTATCCACAGAGAAACCAAAGACTGGAACTGAGGGGAGTCGGGGGGGGGGGATCCTTTATGGGAGGGTGGGGGGAGGGAGGAAAAAGGGGAAAATTAAGGATGTGATATTTTTGGATAATATGTTTTGTTTAAGTTTCTAATAAAAAATTATTTAAAAAAAGGAAGCTGTGGGTGCCCCATCGGACGTTCGGGTTCCAAAGAATGTCCGCAAACTGGAACACTCACTTCCAGGTTTGTGGCGTTCGGGAGCCAAAACGTCTGAATAACAAGGCGTTTGGGATCCAAGGCAGGAATGTGTTCTTCTTTTGGTGTTGGCAAAAAGTCTTGCCCTGACTTACAGTTTTGGTTTTGCTTCCTTGGCTAGGTCTCCACCATCATGTCTGCCAGCACCACCACGTTGCGCTACCCAGGCTACATGAACAATGACTTGATCGGGCTGATCGCTTCCCTGATTCCCACTCCCAGATTGCACTTCCTGATCACAGGCTACACTCCTCTCACCACAGACCAGGCTGTAAGTGCTTTTCTGCCTCTGATTCTAAGCCAAGCTCTGGGAGTTCTCATGCTTGCTCCATTACTGGCTTTTGGCCCCCCTCTGCACCCTCAAGGGGTCTGAGAAGAGACCGTCTTCAGTCTCCTGCCTTCCTGTTTTAATGGCCAGCCATGGCACATCCTAGGAACTGTGCAGTCAGAATGTGTCCGGTCTGTGGTTGCAATGATTATAATGGTGTTAGAGGCCTGCAGGCAGTGCTTTTTTTCTAAAACAATGCTTAGGGGTACTCTCATTTTGACTCAAGAAAATCACCATTTTCTAGTTCAAATTGGGGAAAATACCGTATTTTTCGCTCTATAAGACGTACTTTTTCCCTCCTAAAAAGTAAGGGGAAATGTGTGTGCATCTTATGGAGCGAATGCAGACGGGAGGCTATCCCAGAAGCCAGAACAGCTATCCCTGTGCCCTGTGGAGGCTTCGCGGGGCTATCCAAAAGCCAGAACAACTAGAGGGAGGGCTGGGCAGCGCTTCCTCTAGCTGTTATAGCTTCGCGCGAAGCCTCTGCAGGGCACGGGGAGCCTTCATCCTTGAGCCCTGCGGAGGCTTTGTGCAGCTATACCCCAAGAGCCTCGCTCCCTTTAAAGAGCCGTGAGGAGTGTGTGTGCGGCGCTTGCAGGCTTTTCCCCAAGGAGGGAGAAGGGCAGCCCATCACCTCGCGGGTCGTGAAAGGGAGAGCTGAGCAGAGCCTGGGATGCAAACAGGCTCTGCTCAGCGCTCCCTTTAAAGAATTTTTTCCCCTTGCATTCCCCCTCTAAAAACTAGGTGCGTCTTATGGAGCGAAAAATATGGTAAATACAGTAAATGGACAAAAGCAGAAAGAACACGCATTGCCTCCTATTACACAGCTGTGAGCTGCCAGTAACATCCACATTGGCATGAGGTTGTGTGCACGAACATCTTCCCGAAACTGACCCATCGCCAAGCTAGATTCCAATTCCTACTTCACACATTAAATGCTCGCTTCCGTCTGAGACTCAGGAAACACTGTGACAGGGAATGAGGCCGCCATCATGGGTAGCAACGGAACTGACGATTCACCGTGCTAGAGAAGAAACTAATTTTTTAAGGAAATTTTTAGTTTCTTCTCCCGTTAGATCACAAAATGTTTAGGGGTATGTGTCCCCCCGTGTCCTCCCCAGAGGAAATCGCTGCCTGCAGGTGTGCAGAAACAAAAAGGAAGGGTAATACCTGAGGCTCACCCCTTTGGCAGCATTCCCACCCTGCTAAATACAGATGTTTTCTCCCCTTTTCACCCCTTCCCTCGCAAGCAGCAGGAGAAAATGCAGAAGGGCAGATCGCAGAGGCTGGCAGTTCAGAAGAGGGTATCAGATGCATGGTGTGGGTGTGGCAACTTCTGTGTGTGAGAGCTCTCTCGCTCCCTATTTCCTTGACCTTGATCTGTGGATACAGGGTTTGACCTGGCAGCTGGTATTTCTGTTTCTATCTCTGTCACTTAAGGGAAGCCAGAGTGGCCCAAAAAGGTGAATCTGCTCCCCCAAACATCAGAAAAACTCGCTCTACGTGGGGCTGCCCTTGAGACTGACCCAGAAACTCCAGCGGATGCAGAATGCTGCAGCGAGACGCCTTACGGGTTCCTCGCTGCAAGATCACATTCACCCGGTGCTATACCAGCTGCACTGGCTCCTGGTGGAGTACAGGATCAGGTTTAAGGTGCTGGTTTTAACCTTTAAAGCCCTATACGGCCTAGGACCCTCGTAACTACAGGACCACCTCTCCTGGTATGTCCCACAGAGGACCTTATGATCTTCAAACAAAAACATCCTGAAGGTCCCAGGCCACAGAGAGATTAGGCTGGCCTCAACTAGAGCCAGGGCTTTTTCGGCTGTGGCCCCAATCTGGTGGAACGCTCTGTCACAAGAGACTAGGGCCCTGCGGGACTTGACATCTTTCCGCAGGGCCTGCAAGACAGAGCTGTCCCACCAGGCCTTTGGTCAGGGCACAGCCTGACTCCCTCCTTAGGCAATCTTCACTGAACTTTAGTCTAATAGTTGCCATCAATTTGAGTTGAATTAATTTTAATGAAATGATTTTAGAATGTTGTATTATTTTATTGTTAGCCACCCTGAGCCTGGCTTCGGCTGGGGAGGGTGGGATATAAATAAAAATTATTATTATTATTATTACAGTGGTGCCTCGCAAGACGAAAATAATTCGTTCCGCGAGTCTCTTCGTCTAGTGGTTTTTTCGTCTTGCGAAGCATGGCCATTAGCGGCTTAGCGGATTAGCGCTATTAGCGGCTATTAGCGGCTTGGAAAAAGGGGGGAAAAGGGGAAGAACTCGCAAGACGTTTTCGTCTTGCGAAGCAAGCCCATAGGGAAATTCGTCTTGCGAAGCACCTCAAAAACGGAAAACTCTTTCGTCTAGCGAGTTTTTCGTCTTGCAAGGCATTCGTCTTGCGGGGCTCCACTATATTATTATTATTATTCTTAAAAGAGATGTATGAGGCGTGTTAACTAAAGCTGGGAGGCTGCAACATTTTCCTTCCGAAAATGAATCCGAAAGTGATTCTTCTGTAATGTCTCAGGATAGCCTCTTGGTGAAGACACTTCCTGAAATGGGAGAATTCTTCCCAGCTGTACTGATCCACTCTCTCTGCGTGCAGCATGAACATTTCATTTCTTCTACCAATACTGACCTCTCTATCAATATTGGCCTATACTGACCTCTCCCCCCCCCCCCCGCAGGTGGCCAGCGTCCGCAAAACCACCGTCCTTGACGTGATGCGGCGGCTGCTGCAGCCCAAGAACGTCATGGTGTCCATGGGGCGTGACCGGCAGACGAACCATTGCTACATCGCCATCCTTAACATCATTCAGGGGGAAGTGGACCCCACCCAGGTCAGTGGCTAGAGAGAGATCAGCCATAGGAGAGGGACTGTATGGGAAAACCTGCACTAGGGGGTCACTGCTCATGCTGGGCAGTGTCAGGGAAAGCAATCTGAGAACCGCATACCCACATTTCATTCTCCAATAAATGCATAAATAAATAACCCTGCCCATCTGTCTGGGTTTCCCCAGCCACTCTGGGCGGCTTCCAACAAAATATTAAAAACACGATAAAACATTATAAACTTCACTAAACAGGGCTGCCTTCAGATGTCTTCTAAAAATCAGATGGTTGTTTACTTCCTTGACATCTGACAGGAGGGCGTTCCACAGGACGGGCGCCACTACTGAGAAGGCCCTTTGCCTGGTTCCTTCTCTCAGGGAGGGAACCACCAGAAGGCCTGAGAGCTGGACCTCAGTGTTCGGGCTGAAGGATGGGGGTGGAGACGCTCCTTCATGTATACTGGGCCGAGGCCAATTAGGGCTTCAAAGGTCAGCACCAACACTTTGAATTGTGCTCAGAAACGTTCCGGGAGCCAATGTAGGTCTTTCAGGTCCGGTGTTATGTGGTCTCGGCGGCTACTCCCAGTCACCAGTCGAGCTGCCTCATTCTGGATTAGCTGCAGTTTCTGGGTCACCTTCAAAGGTAGCCCCACATAGAGCGCATTGCAGTAGTCCAAGCGGGAGATAACTAGAGCATGCACCATTCTGCGTACCAGATGGAGCTGGTAGACAGCTGCCCTGGACACAGAATTGTCCTGCGCCTCCATGGACAGCTGTGAGTCCAAAATGACTCCCAGGCTGTGCACCTGGTCCTTCAGAGGCAGAGTTACCCCATTCAGGACCAAAGAGGCCCCCACGCCTGCCCACTCACCGCCCAAAAACAGTACTACTGTCTTGTCAGGATTCAACGTCAATCTGTTAGACACCATTCATCCTCCAACCACCTCCAGACACCTCTGTGGTGCCTGTGGAATGCTGCAGAGGTCCACCACTACTCAAAATATAAAGCGTCCACAGTCTCTTCCTAGCCTGGATAGCTCAGTTGGTTCAAGCATGGTGCTGAGAATGCCAAGGTCGCAGGTTCGATCCCAGTATGGGGATCCCAGCAGCTGCTTATTTCCATATTACAGGGGGTTGGACTGGATCAGGGGTTTCCCGAACGTGGGTCTCCAGCTGCTTCTGGACTACAACTCCCATCAATCCCTTGCTAGCGTGGGTAGGGATGATGGGAATTGTAGTCCAAAAACAGCTAGAGACCTAAGTTTGGGAAACCCTGGACTAGGCGATCATCAGGGTCCCTTCCAGCCCCTACCTTTCTATGACCCAAAGAGGAAGCAGTCAGGATAGCTCGGTTGGTAAAGCACGGCACTCTTGATCTCTGGGCTGTGGGTTCGAGTCCCGCATTGGGCGAAAGATTGCTACATTGCAGGGGGTCAGACTAGATGACCCTCGTGGTCCCTTACAACTCTAGAATTCTGTACAGGTCCCTCAGTTTGAACAGCTGCGTTTGCACCCTTGAAAATAATCTGCCTTCCTTCCAGGTCCACAAGAGCCTGCAGCGGATCCGAGAGAGGAAGCTGGCGAATTTCATTCCCTGGGGCCCGGCCAGCATCCAGGTAGCACTTTCTAGGAAGTCTCCATACTTGCCGTCAGCACACCGGGTCAGCGGTCTGATGATGGCCAACCATACCAACATTTCGTCGGTGAGTCCGGGTGTGAGCACGGATACGGCCGTTTACTAAGGGGATTGGCGTTTTCAGGCCCAAGAAATATTGCCCTGGCAGCATGCCTGTTACTTCCAATTACTCGCCTGACTAGTAGCTAACGCTGATCACAGTCCAGGAACCGCTTGTAAACTGGATTCAGTTTCCCTTAAGGCTTTTCGTGCTCAAGTTTCAAGTTTGTTGAGATATATGTAAGAAAAGCAAGGACCGAAAGATGATAGCTCTCTGAAAGTAAATCTAGGAGAGAAAAGAAAGTCCTGTAAGATGTTCATGGAGAGGCTTCTACAGTGGTGCCCCGCAAGACGAACGCCTCGCAAGACGGAAAACCCGCTAGACGAAAGGGTTTTCCATTTTGGAGGCGCTTCGCAAAACGAATTTCCCTATGGGCTTGCTTCGCAAGACGAAAATGTCTTGCGAGTTCCTGCGGGGTTTTTTCCCTCCCCCCCCCTTTTCCTAAACCGCTAAGCCGCTTATCAGCTGATCCGCTGATAAGCCGCTTAACAGCTGATCGCTAAAAGCCGCTAAACCGCTAATAGCGCTAATCCGCTAAGCTGTCAATGGGCTTGCTTCGCAAGACGAAAAAACCGCTATACGAAGAGCCTCACGGAACGGATTAATTTCGTCTTGCGAGGCACCACTGTAGTAAAGGGTGGGTGGTTCTGGGTTGTTTAGAGAGGGTGTTGCCGTGACTGTATGACTGGGCAGAACTATGGGAGAACTATGGTGCATGCTCTGGTTATCTCCCTCTTGGACTACTGCAATGTGCTCTACGTAAGGCTACCTTTGAAGGTGACCCGGAAACTACAACTAATCCAGAATGCGGCAGCTAGACTGGTGACTGGGAGTGGCCGTCGGGACCACATAACACCGGTCCTGAGAGATCTGCATTGGCTCCCAGTACGTTTCCGAGCACGATTCAAAGTGTTGGTGCTGACCTTTAAAGCCCTAAACGGCCTCAGCCCACTAGACCTGAAGGAGCATCTCCAGCCCCATCGTTCAACCCGGACACCGAGGTCCAGCTTCGAGGGCCTTCTGCGGTTCCCTCACTGCAAGAAGTGAGGTTACAGGGAACTAGGCAGAGGGCCTTCTCAGTGGTGGCACCCTCCCTGTGGAACGCCCTCCCATCTGATGTCAAGGAAATAAACAACTATCTGACTTTTAGAAGACATCTGAAGGCAGCCCTGTTTAGGGAAGTTTTTAATGCTTGATGTTTTATTATGTTTTTGTATGTGAGTCGGAAGACGCCAATTGGGTGATGGATGATGATGATGATGATGATGATGATGATGATGATGAAACCATTAGGATTTAAAAGCCTCCATGGGTAGACCATCCCAAGAGATCCCCAGCCCCTGTTGACAGCTGGTCCGGAGGCCTTAGATGCAGCCATAGATGGCAGCAGTGAAAAAAATCCTTCCCCGCTGCAACTTAATCTGTAATACATTGGGCAGTGGAGCTCTTTCAAGTGCTGAGAGGCCTAGTTGCATTCTGAGCAGCAGGAGCCATTGCAACTATTAGTAACCCTACTGCACAAAACATACCGTAGTTGTTGGTTTTTTTAAGTCGCCGATTTATTTCAGCTTGGCTCCACCTTGACGCAAAATCTACAGCGTCCTGCCCCCCTGTGTGTTTCTGAGCTGTGTGGTATAGTGGTTAGGAGCAGTGGACTCGTAGTCTGGCGAACCGGGTTCGCTTCCCCGCTCCTCCACATGCAGCTGCTGGGTGACCTTGGGCCAGTCACACTTCTCTGAAGTCTCTCAGTCTCACTCACCTCACAGAGTGTTTGTTGTGGGGGAGAAAGGGAAAGGAGATTGTTAGCCACTTTGAGACTCCTTAAAGGTAAAGGGGCCCCTGGCCATTAGGTCCAGTCGTGGCCGACTCTGGGGTTGCGGCGCTCATCTCGCTTTATTGGCCGAGGGAGCCGGCGTACAGCTTCCGGGTCATGTAGCCAGCATGACTATGCCGCTTCTGGCGAACCAGAGCAGTGCACGGAAACGCCGTTTACCTTCCCGCCGGAGCGGTACCTATTTATCTACTTGCACTTTGACGTGCTTTCGAACTGCTAGGTGGGCAGGAGCAGGGACCGAGCAACCGGAGCTCACCCCGTCGCGGGGATTCGAACCACCGACCTTCTGATCGGCATGCCCTAGGCTCTGTGGTTTAACCCACAGCGCCACCCGCGTCCCTCCTTAGGTGATAAAGCGGGATATCAAATCCAAACTCTTCTTCTTTTACCCAGCTCTTTGAACGCACCTGCCAGCAGTATGACAAGCTGCGCAAACGCGAAGCCTTCCTGGAGCAGTTCCGCAAGGAGGACATCTTCAAGGAGAACTTTGACGAGCTCGACGACTCCCGGAAGGTTGTCCAGGAGCTGATAGACGAATACCATGCCGCCACCCGGCCCGACTACATCTCCTGGGGCACACAAGAGCAGTGAGGCATGGGCATCCCTCCGGAAGTGACAAAGATGCCGTCCTTCACCTCCTGTGACCCAGGGCTGGGGCTGTGAGGGTACTTGCAGGTCCCTAAACAGGGGAAGGGATTCCTTGTGTTGTTTTTGGCTCTCCTGTTAGAATATCCATCACTTGTCAAGCTGCTGCCTAATGCTCCCATTCCTGGGCCTGACTGCACCCCCGTTGCCTTAAAAGAACCAGGCTGTCTCTTTGGCATTTTCCCAAGGAGCGAGTCTGGTTAGCAGCATTAGGATAGCTCCTTTTCTTGTTTGTTCCTTTCCGTGTCCCTAAGAAGCTTTTTCCTCTGCTAAGCGGTTTTCCTGTCGCACGTGTGTTTTATTGAAACTTAATTCGATCGCAGGCGGAAATAAGCACCAAAGAGATGCAACGTTTTGAAGTTAACTAGGCATCTGTGTTTCTCTGTATTTTGTGTTACCGTCCCACAGCAGCTGAAAGAAACTGTGCCGTAGCTACACGTAAGACAGGACACGGGTGAGGAGATACCAGACTAACAGGCAGAACCTCTTATCATAGCATCCGGCTACCTTTTTTTAACAGGGAGGTTCATGCTGATAAAGGGACAGGACCATGGAGACCAGTAGCAGGGATGGAAAAGACATATTCTTTGCTCCTAAAGCTGCTGAACAAAAGAACCCTTTATTCCCTTTTCTTTTGGGTAGCAATGGCAATGTTTTCTTTTGCTCCAAACAACACAATAGGATTCTCCTCCTATTTCCTACCATGAATTCTTCTGCAAGCTCTTGCACCTTGAGGAAACTGCATTAGCGTGGCTCAACCTGTTGAGGGATGCACTGGCGTAAGGGCTGCTTGGCAGGGGCAACATGGGAACTGGGGTGAGGTTGGCCCTGCCGCCAAATGAGGCTACAGGTTGTCTCCCTCTCCTCTGCACAGTCCAACCACCGCAGGAGAAACAGGAGCCCACAAATGGGTTTGTCATGAGGGGCAAGAATTGGTGCTGGGTGATCAGAACCGAGGGGTGCCTCGTACTTTGCCGTCTTTAAAAACAATGAACTGCCAGATTAACCTTTTCAGCTGCCGTCACTTCCTAACGCGCGATACATCAAGCTCTTTATTGTTTCATGCCGTCTTGCTACACTCCAGCCTCTGCCGTTTTCGTAGCAAGTGGCTCATAGGTGACCCATCCGCCCCCTGAAAAAATGTCCCAGAAATGGGGAGTGATTCACCCATCCCACAAATGGGATTGTTTGATTAAACAACAAAGACTTGATCTTGTTTATGTAGAATGGGCAGCTCTTTTTTAAAAAGGGGGAGAGATTGGTGCAAAGAAGAAATCCACAAAACCACTACAGTGGAATTTTGGTGGCAGGAGGTGGAATTTAACTATTAAGTGCTGCTGGGTGGATTCAGGAGCTTTTGGTGGGACTCTGTTTTCTTGGTACATAGGGCACGAGCGGTGGAGATGGGAGTTAAAGGGTAAGGGACCCCTGACCATTAGGTCAAGTTGTGGCCAACTGGGGTTGTGGTGCTCATCTTGCTTTATTGGCTAAGGGAGCTGGCATACAGCTTCCAGGTCATGTGGCCAGCATGACTAAGCCGCTTCTGGCGAACCAGAGCAGCACACGGAAACGCCGTTTACCTTCCCGCTGGAGCGGTACCTATTTATCTACTTGCACTTTGACGTGCTTTCAAACTGCTAGGTGGGCAGGAGCAGGAGCAGGGACCGAGCAACGGGAGCTCACCCCGTCTCGGGGATTCGAACAGCTGACCTTCTGATCAGTAAGTCCTAGGCGCCACCCACGTCCCTGGAGATGGGAGTTAGGGATTGCCAACCTTTTGGGGCCCGTGAGAACCTACCTCACATTTACTGCCTCTCTTCCCCCTGTATTGGTTAGGCTTGAAAAATGTTTTCCAGGCCTATACTGGTGTGTGTTAAGATCATCCTGGAGGTTGCAGCTGGGGAGACAAGAGTAACCTGCTTCTTTGAGTTCTGATTTCAGCAAGGGCTGAAGGCCACTTCAGATTCTTGTGGGTTTGGGCTCAATACACTTGCTCAGTGGATAAGTGAAAGTCATTCTGTGTGTGCTTCAAAGCAGCTTTCCGTAGTTCCCTGCTGCCTATCGGGTCTTGACACAATTTGTGGACTTCAAAGAAAACAAAACTATTTGCCAAAATGCTTGTAGCGTGACGTGGGCTCTCTCACCCTGGTCCAGCAGGCCCCTGGACTTCATTTACTCAAAACTCTTGTGAAATCCTTTTCTTTGGGCGCTGTGTAGGAGGAGTGGAAACTCCATGTGCACAAATTTGCGGCTGAACAAGCCTCTGTTCACATGAACGCTCTTACAGATGGTGCAGATTGCAAGCCATTCGCCATGCAGTGAGAGAGATCGGAAAAACGAGCTACAATATTAGAGATTCGGCACGAAAAGGCAAGAGGCCATGCGATGCAACATGAGCACCAGCTGTTTTAGAGGCACCCTGTTACCGTATAGTATTTATAGATTGACACCCTGCCTTTAAAAAAACGATTCTCACTGATAATCACGATGCTATCAGCTGGGCTCAGAACAGCTTGGCCAGAGGCCTTTGTGGTGGGAAGAGAGACAAGAAACTCCGGGGGGAAACTGGTAACCCCTCTCACAAGACACACTTCATCCAGCTCAAAGCTAAGCAGCCACTGGCATGTGTTTATTACATTTATTTTTTGTTTTTAAAAAAACAGCTTTGCAAGAGAGAGCCATAGGAGGAGATGCTACCCAGCACTCCCAAGTCCTCTGCTGTTTTTCACCATCTCTTCATGTGCAAATGAAAACACGGCACTGTCTGCGCAGACCAGACGATAGGCACAGTGTCAAGCCGCCTGCAGCTTTACGGGCTGAAGAGAGAAGCGTGCCAACTACTTGTTCCGAGAGACCGAATGGAGGAAAGATCTATCAATATAAATAATTTTTTACACGCGTTGGGGAAGGGAAGGGAATCCCTCTACACAGGAGAGGACATACGTTTCCAGCTCCTTAGGAGCATAAAGTACCATGGGTATCGTCACTGCAAGTGTCTGGCTGGGGAAGGCACAAGATCTCCCTGGCCTTCAAGGCTGCTGCCAGGGCGAAAAGTCGGCGCAGGCAGGGTCCCCATCGCTGGCTGTTTGGTTAAGTGCAGTCCTTTGTCTCTTGGTGGCGGTCACCGCGAGAGTCTCCTCCCGCAGCTCCGTGCGGAATACGCTGGGCCTGCTGCACTGCCTCCTTTGCCTGAGAAGAAAATGGGGGAAGGTCAGAGCTCGGCCTACCCCTCCTATGCCGTTTCCTGCCCCTCTGAGGTAAAGGTAAAGGGACCCCTGACCATTAGGTCCAGTTGTGGCCGACTGGGGTTGCGGCGCTCATCTCACTTTATTGGCCAAGGGAGCCGGCGTACAGCTTCCGGGTCATGTGGCCAGCATGACTAAGCCACTTCTGGAAAACCAGAGCAGCACATGGAAATGCTGTTTGCCTTCCCGCCGGAGCGGTACCTATTTATCCACTTGCACTTTGATGTGCTTTCGAACTGCTAGGTTGGCAGGAGCAGGGACCGAGCAACGGGAGCTCACCCCATTGCGGGGATTTGAATCGCCGACCTTCCGAACGGCAAACCCAAGAGGCTCTGTGGTTTAAGACCACAGCGCCAACAGTTGCTGCCCACAATGTGTTGTTTCAGCAAAACTTGTTTACCACCTTGTGTCCTGCCCTGTCATGACCATAGCTGTCAATGTTTTCCCTTTTTTAAGGGAAATTCCCTTATTCCGAATATGATTCCTCGCAAGAAAAAGGAAAAGTTGGCAGCTATGGTCGTGACTAGGTCCCACAATATCTGTTAAGATGCAGGACTTTTTTCCAGTCTGAACTCACTGGAACTCAGTTCCGGCACCTCTCAGGCAGGCGCCATTGCCATTATGAGAGAACAAGGGAGGAGTTTATGGTGAGTTCTGGCACCTCTTTTTCTAGGAAAATAGCACAGGTTTTAAGAGCTGGTCCAAATCCCTAAGTGTTGAAAACACACCCTTTCCAGAAGATAATAGATAGCAAGCTACTGCATGAAAGCAGAGCTAAAGAAAGAGAAAGGTAAAGGGACCCCTGACCATTAGGTCCAGTTGTGGCCGACTCTGGGGTTGTGGCGCTCATCTCGCTTTATTGGCCGAGGGAGCCGGCGTACAGCTTCCGGATCATGTGGCCAGCATGACTAAGCCGCTTCTGGCAAACCAGAGCAGCGCACGGAAACGCCGTTTACCTTCCCACAAGAGCGGTACCTATTTATCTACTTGCACTTTGACGTGCTTTCGAACTGCTAGGTTGGCAGGAGCAGGGACCGAGCAACGGGAGCTCACCCCGTCGCGGGGATTCGAACCGCTGACCTTCTGATCGGCAAGTCCTAGGCTCTGTGGTTTAACCCACAGCGCCACCTGCAAATACACCAAAATCTGTTTTGATACTGGAGTGTGCTACATGTCTTGGAAAATCCTCCCTCCGCAATAATGGTTGGGTCCTGCTTTGCCTAATAGCAGTGCCTGCCCACTACTCAAGTGTGTGCCACTAGTCTCTCATAGTTCTCTCCATCATGTACCTTCTCAAGTCATGCCTGGAAATACGGAAGTGCAGGGGGGACAACTTACCTGATAAATAAACCTCTGCATCACAGAGGACAGACCCAAAGGCCGACCACGTGCCCGCCAGGCTGATCTCTGGCTGCCTCGTCCCCTGTATCTGTTTCCGTTCGCACACAGCAACTCCCGTCAGAGAGGCTGTCTCCAGGAAATGGCTGCACGGGAGCTGCTTCCACTCCGCCCGCAGCTTGACTGCGGGCAGGAGAGCCCACAGCCCAGCAGACAATGCTCCAGCGAGAGATCCCCTGGGGGTAAGGAAGATCTTGGAATTAGAGAGCAGGCAACTAAGGCGGGTGGACAGCAGGTCAATAAGGAAAAGCTGGTCTAAGCAAGGGAGGTAGGTGTGGGTGGAGAAGCCTCCATTCAGGTTCTGCAAGTGTGACGCAGCCCAAGGCTGGAAACATCTCAAATGGGCAATACGGCCGTAGATGAACAGCTAATGGGCATAGAATCATAGAATCATAGAGTTGGAAGAGACCACAAGGGCCATCGAGTCCAACCCCCTGCCAAGCAGGAAACACCATCAGAGCACTCCTGACATATGCTTGTCAAGCCTCTGCTTAAAAACCTCCAAAGAAGGAGACTCCACCACACTCCTTGGCAGCAAATTCCACTGTCGGACAGCTCTTACTGTCAGGAAGTTCTTCCTAATGTTTAGGTGGAATCTTCTTTCTTGTAGTTTGGAACCATTGCTCCGTGTCCGCTTCTCTGGAGCAGCAGAAAACAACCTTTTCCCCTCCTCTATGTGACATCCTTTTATATATTTGAACATGGCTATCATATCACCCCTTAACCTCCTCTTCTCCAGGCTAAACATGCCCAGCTCCCTTAGCCGTTCCTCATAAGGCATCGTTTCCAGGCCTTTGACCATTTTGGTTGCCCTCCTCTGGACACGTTCCAGTTTGTCCGTGTCCTTCTTGAACAGTGGTGCCCAGAACTGGACACAGTACTCCAGGTGAGGTCTGACCAGAGCAGAATACAGTGGCACTATTACTTCCCTTGATCTAGATGCAATACTCCTATTGATGCAGCCCAGAATTGCATTGGCTTTTTTAGCTGCCGCGTCACACTGTTGGCTCATGTCAAGTTTGTGGTCAACCAAGACTCCTAGATCCTTTTCACATGTACTGCTCTCAAGCCAGGTGTCACCCATCTTGTATTTGTGCCTCTCATTTTTTTTGCCCAAGTGCAATACTTTGCATTTCTCCCTGTTAAAATTCATCTTGTTTGTTTTGGCCCAGTTCTCTAATCTGTCAAGGTCGTTTTGAAGTGTGATCCTGTCCTCTGGGGTGTTAGCCACCCCTCCCAGTTTGGTGTCATCTGCAAATTTGATCAGGATGCCCTTGAGTCCATCATCCAAGTCGTTGATAAAGATGTTGAATAAGACCGGGCCCAAGACAGAACCCTGTGGCACCCCACCAGTCACTCTTCTCCAGGATGAAGAGGAACCATTGATGAGCACCCTTTGGGCATTGTAGGGAGAGGGTGTGTCGCTTGGAACAACAGCACTCCCCACACCTGCAAGCTTCTTCTCTTGGTCAGCGTGACCTCTTACCTGTTCAAATAGCACTGCAAACTCCTGGCTGTTGCAGGGGACGCAGTCCAAGTTCAGACACCCATAATGCCTGAACCAGAGTCTGCCAGGGGGCTTCCTGGGTGGCTCTTCCCCAGCTGAGCTACAACAAGGCAAGCAAAGACATCCCATCAGTTCTGGGACAAGCAAAAACGTCCTAACCTGATCCAATGTTCTGACCCCATATGCCACGGATACCGGGGCAGACGAAAAAGACTGAAACTTTCCTGGTAGCTCGATAACAGTCAAACCTCGGTTCCCGAACACCTCCGTTTTGGAGCGTTTCAGCTCCCGAATGCTGAAAACCTGGAAGTAAATGCTCTGGTTTTCGAACGTTTTTCGGAAGCCAAACATCCGACGCAGCTACCGCTTGAGTGCGGAAAGCTCTTGCAACCAATTGGAAGCCGTGCCTCGGTTGTCAGTCGACAGCCGAGGTTTTACTGTCTCCTTCTTCCCCACAAAGTCAGATACATTCTGTACTCATCTCAGAAGTGTGCCCTGCATAACTAGGGATTTTTATTTTTTTTTATTTTTGCAGAGTTCTGCTCCTGCTAGCTGAAATAGACCCCACCCCTGCAATCACATAATAATAATAAATTTTATTTATATCCCGCCCTCCCCAGCCGAAGCCGGGCTCAGGGCGGCTAACAACAATAAAATAATACAACATGCACATTCCTCCTCTGGCAACCCAGCATTTCCCAAGCCACTTCCCCCGTATATTTGCAAGATCCTCTCTGGAGCTGCAAAGGCTAGGATGTCGCTTTATTTTGAGTTGGGATTTTCAACGTGCTGCCGACTCTTTTTAACTCCTCCTGGCTCTTGTGTGTCCAGCTGTGACCCAAGTTAAATTGTACTGGGTTGAGGGGAGCTCATTTACCTTTCGAACCTCGTGAGAACATCTGCCACCAGGGCATCCTCCGGCAGGGGGCGCACGTGCTGCCAGCTCTCCTCGTAGAGGGCAAATGAGTTGGGGCTATGCGCCAGGCCCAGGCGCAACATCAGCTCCAGGGCCACCTGGGACGAGGAGACAAAGGGGGTGACAGGAGGCCTGGGCATGTCCAGCAGGAGGGCACTCAGTGCTGCAAAGGGGACACACACAGACAGACAGACAGTGTCAAGCATGCAGAGGGGCGGAAAGGGGGGCAGGGTAGGGGTGGAAGGGTAGGGGCACAGAGACCCAACTGGTGCACAGTGGTGGGAGGAAAAGGGAAAAGAAGCTTGCCTCATCTCTCGCCAACCGCACCACGGAACGGAAGCAGCCAGCGCCACAATGCAAGACAAAATCCTGGCTGCTTGGGCCTTTTGGCAAAGAAAGAGGCAAGTCTTCTTTCCCTTCCTCCCTCCTGTCTCCCAAGTAAGGTAAAGGGTAAAGGGACCCCTGCCATTAGGTCCAGTCGTTGACGACTCTGGGGTTGCGGCGCTCATCTTGCTCTATAGGCCGAGGGGGCCGGCGTACAGCTTCCGGGTAATATTACAGGGAACCAGGCAGAGGGCCTTCTTGGTAGTGGCGCCCTCCCTGTGGAACGCCCTCCCATCAGATGTCAAAGAGAACAACAACTACCAGACTTTTAGAAGACATCTGAAGGCAGGCCTGTTTAGGGAAGCTTTTAATGTTTGATGTATTGCATTATTTTAATATTTTTCTGGAAGCCGCCCAGAGTGGCTGGGGAAGCCCAGCCAGATGGGCGGGGTATAAATTATTATTATTATTATTATTATTATTATTATTATTATTATTATTATTATTAGTGGCCAGCATGACTAAGCCGCTTCTGGCAAATCAGAAGTGGCCAGCATGACTAAGCCGCTTCTGGCAAACCAGAGTAGCACAAGGAAACGCCATTTACCTTCCCGCTGGAGTGGTACCTATTTATCTACTTGCACTTTGACGTGCTTTCGAACTGCTAGGTTGGCAGGAGCAGGGACCGAGCAACGGGAACTCACTCCATCACGGGGATTCGAACAGCAAGACCTAAGCTCAGTGGTTTAACCCACAGCGCCACCCGCAAACCCCAAGTAAACGCCACCAATATCATCCACAAGTTCAGCCGCAGCTTCCTGTTGGCAACCTGCAAGCCCCACGGGTAAGAATTTTGCCCCAGCTGGCGTCGCCCCTGCCCACCATCGTAATTCAACCCCTGCTCACCTCCTGGACTGTGGTCTGGGAGGTGACGGCCACATGGCAGGTGGCGATGCTAGGGCAATGCACACCGCACTCGGTCTCCTGGCGCCCCATCAGCCCCGCAATCTCCTCCAGCGAAGGCACGCACTCTCGCCCCTTGGTCTTGTGCAGGGCCTCTGCGATGAAGCGTCCGTACCAAGTCGCCTCCGAGCCTGGGAACTGGTTCTCTGTCCTGCTGGGACCGGGGAAACACCGGCATTAGGGTACCCACACCCAAGAACATTGCTCAGCACTCCACACCCCTAGCCACAAGATTCCGAGGAGAGGACCTGCAAATTGTTGTCGTGCATTAAATACACAATCTTCCTGCTCTGGCAGTGACAGAGACAGGAGGGCATGAAGAATGTCTAGTTACTCTTGGCAGGTTTAATCCCATCTCCAAGCACGGAGCTTTATTTATACATTTTTTCTCCAGATTATATTTTACATACATTCGCCATTTTGTCATCCTCTTATATGGACTTCCCAACTTATCCTGACATCCAATTCATGTTATTTTGCTATACCTTTATTTTAGCATCCTTTTCCCCATCACTTATATTCTCCACTGCTGATCATAGGCTCATACTACATGCCAGTTTACCTTAATGCCAAGTTTCTTTAAATTCTCTTCAAGGCATTGCCATTCACTCCCCCCCCCACATAGGTACAGTGGTGCCTCGCAAGACGAAATTAATCCGTTCCGCGAGTCTCTTCGTCTTGCGGTTTTTCCGTCTTGCGAAGCACGGCTATTAACGGCTTAGCGGCTATTAACGGCTTAGCGGCTTTAAGAAAAAGGAAACAAACTCACAAGAACTCGCAAGACGTTTCGTCTTGCGAAGCAAGCCCATAGGGAAATTCGTCTTGCGGAACAACTCAAAAAACAGAAAACTCTTTCGTCTTGCGAGGCATTCATCTTGCGGGGCACCACTGTATTCCTTCTTTTGGCCGTCAGACTTGCTAACTCTGCAAGCTCTATTAATTTATCCAACCACTGATCCTTAGTTGGGACAATCTTTTCTTTCCGATTTTTTGCATTCCACCTCAAAGCCTTTCCTGACTGTCCTATCAACAAGAGTCGTTGCAGAGGGAGAACAGGACTGCCTTCGCTTAAGAGTAGTAGAGAAGCTTCTGCCAAGTGATAGCTCAGCTAACAGAGCATGAGACTCTTCATCTCAGGGCTGTGGGTTCGCGCCCCACGTTCGGCACAAGTTTCCTGCGTTGCAGATGAAGGTGATGGACTTTTCGGAGCTAGCCGACCTGACTGGTAGAGTCCACGACCAGAGGGAGGAAGACTACCAGGAGGAATGGATGAAATTCAAAGACTATTTAGTTAAATACGTGAAGATAACTTAATTGGAAAAAACTTGCAAATACCAGGTAGGCTTAGGATTTAAATATGTAATGTTAGAGAATAACATGTTTAAAGTTAAAATGAAAAGAAAGAAAGATGTTAAGTGAGAGCTGGACCATAAAGAAGGCTGATCGCCAAAGAATTGATGCTTTTGAATTATGGTGCTGGAGGAGACTCTTGAGAGTCCCATGGACTGCAAGAAGATCAAACCTCTCCATTCTTAAGGAAATCAGCCCTGAGTGCTCACTGGAAGGACAGACCCTGAAGCTGAGGCTCCAATACTTTGGCCACCTCATGAGAAGAGAAGACTCCCTGAAAAAGACCCTGATGTTGGGAAAGATGGAGGGCACAAGGAGAAGGGGACGACAGAGGACGAGATGGTTGGACAGTGTTCTCGAAGCTACCAGCATGAGTTTGACCAAACTGTGGGAGGCAGTGGAAGACAGGAGTGCCTGGCATGCTCTGGTCCACAGGGTCACGAAGAGTCAGACATGACTAAACAACAACAATGAGAAAATTGGTTTTGGAAAACTGTTACAATGATATACACTGAAATTCAGCCAGGGGGATTGGAGGAAGTCACTTAACAATGTTACTAAGACTGGATTAAGTACAATTAAAATGTATGTATGTATGTTTGTTTGTTTAAATTTTTTGGAAAACCAATTAAAAAAAAATTGGGGGGAAAAGTTTCCTGCCTCGCAGGGGGTTGAGTTAAGTGAACCTTGGGGTCCTTTCCAGCTCCACAATTCCATCATCTCTGGCCTCTCTGCCTGCTGACAGGCAGCCCATGCATACACGCACCCCGATTTCCCTTTTCCCCCAGGGCTCACCGCTGAAGATGTAGCTGCAAGTAGCACAGGACAGGAAGCGACGGCCTGAACGTGCAGCTCATGCAAGCAAGCAGCTGCCAGTAGCGCAGGTCGGCGGCTGCACCCGGAGCTGGGGGCTCTGTGGTCTGCTTCACCAGCTGGCAGTAGATTTCGTCCACCAGGGCGGGGAGGTCATGGCACGTCTGCAGCACCCCCTGCATGAGAAGGGCTGGCTCCCGCAGCCCCTCCAGCTGCTGCAGCGAGTGGAACAGCTTGACAGCTTCGTCACGGATCCCCGCGTAGCCCTGGCCACCGGGAGCTGCAGAGACACGGAGAAATAAGCTGTGCGCTCAGGATCCATTATCATTTATTGGATTTAGACACCGTCCTATACCCGGAGGTCTCAGGGCGGTTCACAAAGAAAATCATAATACAGCGGTACCTTGGTTCTCAAACGCCTTGGTACTCAAACACTGCAAACCCAGAAGTAAGTGTTGCAGTTTGTGAACTTTTTTCGGAAGCCGAATGTGCTCCGTTTTGAGTGTTACACTTCCGATTCGAGGGCCAAACTTCCGTTTTGAGTGTTACGCTGAGGTCTGTCTGTTTTTGCTATTTATTTTGCGTTTCTGTTTTTGCAGCTCTTTTTTTTTTTTTTTTTGTGACTGTGTGGAACCCAGTTTAGCTACTGATTGTGTGACTGCAGTACATTGTTTACTGCTTTCATTTCATGGATCAAGGGTCTCATTACAGAATAAAATTAATGTTAAATTGCTGTTTCAGGCGTTGTTTTTAAAAGTCTAGAATGGATTAATCCATTTTGCCTTACTTTCTATGGGAAAGTGCGCTTTGGTTTTGGAACAGACTTCCGGAATGGATTAAGTTTGAGAACCAAGGTACCACTGTATATAAAATCAAAATAAAAACAATAGCCCAATAAAAAAACCCCCAAAAGAGCCACATTCTAAAAGGGTATTGGATGTCAATAAGATCAACCAAAAAAGGTAAATGTAAAGGGACCCCTGACCGTTAGGTCCAGTCATGGCCGACTCTGGGGTTGCAGTGCTCATCTCGTTTTACTGACCGGCGTACAGCTTCCATGTCATGTGGCCAGCATGACTAAGCCACTTCTGGCAAACCAGAGCAGTGCACGGAAACACTGTTTACCTTCCCACTGGAGCGGTACCTATTTATCTACTTGCACTTTGACGTGCTCTACGTTGGCAGGAACAGGGACCGAGCAACGGGAGCTCACCCCATCGCGGGGATTCGAACCGCCGACCTTCTGATCGGCAAGTCCTAGGCTCTGTGGTTTAACCCACAGCGCCACCCGCGTCCCAAGATCAACCAAAGGCCTGGTTAAAAAGGAACATTTTTGCCTGGCACCTAATGAAGGTGCCAGACGAACTTTCCTGGGGAGAGCATTCCACAGACGGGGAGCCGCTGCAGAGAAAACCCCGTTCTCGTGTTGCCACGCTCTGGACCTCTCAAGGAGGAGACACACGAAGGAGGGCCTCAGAAGATGAACTCAGGGATCGGGTATGTTCATATGGGAAGAGGCGGTCCTTGAGGTATTGCGGCCCTGAGACACGTACCACCAAGTTGCTGAACTGTTTGGTACTGTACAGCCAACGGCACATGCTGCCCAAGGACTGAAGCCCACAATTTTAGGACGATGCTGACCCATGAGCAAGGAAACGGTCACCCACCTGCATACGGGAAGGGTAGCAGAGGCGCGTAGATTGGGCCAGCTGTGTAGCACAGGATGGGGTTATTTTGATAAATCTGATCCAGGATTTCTGGGCTGTTACGGTTCTCCTGGGATGGGGAGGAGAAAGAAAAAAACAAAACAAATTGCACTAATCCATAACAAATTCAATATTTTTATAGGGGTTCTTCTGACCCCCAGACTTCCCCCACTCCTCTCCCCGGTTTCCAGTAATTATCTCTTCTCTTTTCTGTGACTAAATATCCAATCTATTAAGTCTCCTTTTTCAATACCTTTTCTCAAATTATATTACAAGTGCTAATCCAATCCTGCTAACGTTTTTAAATGTTTGTAATGCTCCTTCATATATTCTTATAAAGTTAATCCATTCATTTCTAATTTTTTTTGTCCTCTTGGCGTATATAATCTTCCCGGTCAGTTTCGCCATTTCGGCATAATCCATCAGTTTCAATATCCATTCTTCCTATGATGGAGTTCTTTCTTTTTTCCTTCCATCCCTGGGCATACAACATTCTTGCCGCTGTTGTCGCGTACATAAATAGGACCTTTTTCCTCTTTCACTATCTCTTCTAATATTATATCTAATGGAAAAGCCTCTGTTTTTTTAACAAAAGTTATTTTAAACAATTTTTTAGCTCACTATAAATAATTTCCCAAAAGGCTTTTGCTGACTTACAGGTCCACCCTGCCTGAAGAATTTCTTTTTATTATTATTATTATCTTCTTTACTGAAATCCATGGGTATCATACATGATCTTATATTCACATACAAAGGTATAAGTGATGATGATAATAATAATAACCTTAAATGATTTTACCATTAAATATTTATACTTATACATGCTCTTTTCTTATATTTTCTAACTAAACAAAAATAAACCAAAGTAGAATCAAATAAACTAAACTATGTTAAGACAGGTAAAGTTAAAGGGACCCCTGACCATTAGGTCCAGTCGTGACCGACTGGAGTTGCGGCGCTCATCTCGCTTTATTGGCCGAGGGAGGCGGGGTACAGCTTCTGGGTCATGTGGCCAGCATGACTAAGCCGCTTCTGGAAAACCATAGCAGCGCACGGAAATGCTGTTTACCTTCCCACCAGAGCGGTACCTATTTATCTACTTGCACTTTGATGTGATTTCGAACTGCTAGGTTGGCAGGAGCAGGGACCGAGCAATGGGAGCTCACCCCATCACGGGGATTCGAACCGCCAACCTTCTGATCGGCAAGTCCTAGGCTCTGTGGTTTAACCCACAGTACCACCTGCGTCCCAATGTTAAGACAGAGTTCCCATCATTTCCTGATGTATTTTACATTTACAAGATTGAATGTACTTATACGTATTAGCTTACTCTTAATATTTTTTCTAATACTTTCTTATAACGTATCGCTGCCATAGATGTTATATCGTTATTATATCTTTGTAGGTATTTCTTGAACACATCCCTTTTTTGAGGAAATGGTTGTTTTGTATTTCCCCTTAACCTATATGTCAGTTGAGCCATTTCGCTGCCTGCAGAATTTCTAGAGCTACTGATTCAAGTCTGGGAACTGCTGCGGTGTCAACAAAAGCACCTTCCCAGAAGAGCTGCTTTAGCAAGCCTGCATGCACATACCTGCTGCCACCATGAAGGGGCTGCCCTCGCCAAAGGTGGCTAACCATGTGCACGTGGGCTCCGAGCACGAAACCCGTTTGCATTTCACATTGCAAATCCTCAGGGCAGATGGTGCAACTTAACACTTTTGGGCACGTCAGCACTAAGGAACGGGCCTAGCTCTCCACCCCTACCCGCAACAATATGAATTGGTTGTTTGTTTAATTAGCGTAGGCCTCGCCTATGAAACCAGCCCCCTGCCCCAAGGCTTGGATCATTAAATTTAGGGCCTGCTCAGGGAAGTTTTTAATGTCTGACGCTGTATTGTTTTTAATATTTGGTTGGAAGCAGCCCAGAGTGGCTAGAGAAACCCAGCCAGATGGGTGGGGTATAAATTATGATTATACAGTGGTGCCTCGCAAGACAAAATTAATCCGTTCCGTGAGGCTCTTTGTATAGCGGTTTTTTCGTCTTGCGAAGCAAGCCCATGGACAGCTTAGCGGATTAGCGCTATTAGCGGTCTAGCGGCTTTTAGCGGATCAGCTGATAAGCGGCTTAGCGGCTTAGGAAAAGGGGGGGGGAGGGGAAAAAACCCACAGGAACTCGCAAGACATTTCGCCTTGCGAAGCAAGCCCATAGGGAAATTCGTTTTGCGAAGTGCCTCCAAAACGGAAAACCCTTTCGTCTAGCGAGTTTTCCGTCTTGCGAGGCATTCGTCTTGCGGGGCACCACTGTATTATTGTTGTTGTTGCTGTTGTTGTTGTTGTTGTAATAATATTGCAATAGTAGTAGTAGTAGTAGTAGTAATAATAATAATAATAATAATAATAATACTATGTTTATGTTATTAGCCCACAGATGGAAAGAAGAAACAATCCTGACCAGGGCAAACATAGTAAAATTAAATGGAAAGCTCAGGAACCAAGAGGACAAAAACTTTAAAAAAGAATGGGGGAAATTTATAAATTATTTAGGAGACTATGGAACACAGATGAAAACATTAGCAGGATTTTAATCACACTTGAAAGGCAACAGAAACTATGGACAATTTAGATCAGGCACCCCCAACCTGTGGCCCTCCAGATGTTTTGGCCTACAATTCCCATGATCCGTAACTAATAGGAACAATGGTCAGGGATGATGGGAATTGTAGTCCAAAACATCTGGAGGGCCGAAGGTTGAGGATGCCTGATTTAGATGGATAAAAAATGTGGATAATGGATATGCAGTTGTAAATATTGGCATTAGGACCCACGGAGGGGATGATGGAGGGAGAGTCGTGAGATTTAGAGCAATCCCTTTACAGTGGTACCTCAGGTTAAGTACTTAATTAGTTCCGGAGGTCCGTACTTAACCTGAAACTGTTCTTAACCGGAAGCACCACTTTAGCTAATAGGGACTCCTGCTGCCGCCGTGCTGCCGGAGCACGATTTCTGTTCTCATCCTGAAGCAAAGTTCTTAACCTGAAGCACTATTTCTGGGTTAGCGGAGTCTGTAACCTGAAGCGTATGTAACCTGAAGCGTATGTAACCCGAGGTACCACTGTATATGGATTTTTAATTGCCTTTCATATATTTTATAAAATCAAATAAAAATTATTTTACAACAGAGGTGAGCCGGCAGGAAAAATAATAATTACAAAAAAGATGTTTAAACAACCCGTCAAACCCGTAACATTGCAGACGCTCTTAAAGCAGTTATGAATAAGAATTAAAGTGTGCAAAAATGACAGTCCAAACCAGCAGCATGACCTTAAAGGAGTAAGAAATGCTGTGTGTGCAGGTGCCGCTCCCTTCATTTAAGGGAGAAAACCGCCGGGTGCGCTCATTATGTATTTCTGCAACTACCCTCTCAGCTCCAAAGGGCTTCCCAGCTCCTTTGCTGCCTGACGGGAGTGTGGCTTGGCCCATTCGCAGCTTCGGCAGGTGTGTCCTGGCCCTCGCATCGCACTCATTCCCTTCCTGGCCCATGCCCCACTCACCTCAATGTCACACATGAGGAGCTGCGTAGGGGTCTGCACGGGGGGCTTGCTGATGATGACCTTCTGTAGGGCGCAAACCCAATGCACAGCTTCGTTTAAGTGCTCTGTGTAGAGACGGTAGCAGTGCTTTCTGCCAAAAACAGTCACTGCCCAGTATCCTGCAGAGGAGGAGGGAGACAGAAGGGAGTACCAGCATGTGATTGATAGAAACACACACACACGCATATACACAGGCATAATATACCGTATTTTTCACTCTATAAGACGCACCAGACCACAAGACGCAGCTAGTTTTTGGAGGAGGAAAACAAGAAAAAAAATGTTCTGAATCTCAGAAGCCAGAACAGCAAGAGGGATCACTGCGCAGTGAAAGCAGCAATCCCTCTTGCTGTTCTGGCTTCTGGAATAGCTGCGCAGCCTGCATTCACTCCATAAGACGCACACACATTTCCCCTTACTTCTTAGGAGGGAAAAAAGTGAATCTTATAGAGCAAAAAATACGGTACTAGTAAAGGTAAAGGGACCCCTGACCATTAGGTCCAGTCGCGGACGACTCTGGGGTTGTGTGCTCATCTCGCTCTATATGCCGAGGGAGCCGGCGTTTGTCCGCAGACAGCTTCTGGGTCATGTGGCCAGCATGACTAAGCCGCTTCTGGCGAACCAGAGCAGCACACGGAAACGCCGTTTACCTTCCCACCGGAGCGGTACCTATTTATCTACTTGCACGTGACGTGCTTTTGAACTGCTAGGTTGGCAGGAGCAGGACTGAGAAACGGGAGCTCACCCCGGCATGGGGATTCGAACCGCTGACCTTCCGATCAGCAAGCCCTAGGCTCTGTGGTTTAGACCACAGCACCACCCACGTCCCTATAAATATACTAGGGTTGCCATATTTCAAAAAGTGAAAATCTGGACACTAAAGTTTCTCAGCTCCTATTTACATTTTTTGTAAGATCTAAAAAAAAACAGAAAAAGATGCTTTTGAGCTATTTTTAAGGAAATTGGCCAGAATCTACACCAGAGGTCGGCAACCTAAGGCCCATGGGCCGGAAGCGGCCCATAAGGGTCGCTTAACTGGCTCATGAGCCGCCCACGAACTGAGCTGCCCAGTTGGTGAGTCCCCACATGCTGCGTTAAACCGGCGCGGCGCAGCATGGGGAGTCTCTTCCACGGCTCTGGAAATCGCTTCTGCTCATGCCCAGACACTGGAAATTGCGATTTTCACGGGTTGCCATAAGCCTGGACTTTCCTGGACATTTAAGCAATTTCCACCCGGACACTTTTCAATGACTGAATCCTAGCAACATCTGAAAAATTCCGGACATATGGCAACCCAAAAATATACATACACCCTAGGATGAAGCAGAAAGTGTACAGGCCTTAACTTACACAGCATATAGATGTATAGCTATAGATCTATATCTATTAGCATTAGTAACAGATATAGCCCTGAAAGGAACACAGAAATGCAGGAAGTAGGAAGAGAAAAGGCTTTTGATTCCTCTGACAGCCACACACAGGTCATAGAGAGGCTACACTTTTATATCTATATCTATCCTTTCGAACTTAGGAGCCCTTTGTCTCATTAACATTTCTCCAAAGTTTAAAATTTCCTGATGCTTTCCCTTTAAGTTTTTCCATATTTTAAAAATCCCCACGGTTCTGTGGTTTAATTTATGTTTTTACATAAATATATTTTTATGTTTTTACATTTTGCATGCAATGTGTTTCTATTGCAAAAAAGCAGCTTTGAGACCGAGGTAGCAAAAAGCTTTGAGACCGAGGTAGCAAAAAGCAGAAGGGCCTTCTTGGTCATTGTGCCCACCCTGTGGAACGCGATGCCCTCAAATGTCAAGGAAATAAACGACTATCCGAATTTTAGGAAGAATGAAAAGGCAGCTGCACAGGGAAGTTTTTAATGTTTGACGTTTTACTGTGTTTGATGTTTTCATTTGCCGGAAGCCGCCCAGAGTGGCTGCGGCAACCCGGTCTGATGGGCGGCATATAATTAATCAATCAATCAATCAAAGAAAGCTGAAACAGGAGGTGGGAACCTTCTTCGCCCCAAAGGCCACATTTCCTCATGGGTCAGGGGTGCCAGCAATGGGGCAGGGCAGACAAAAACACGGGCAGAGAAATAGGCCCGATTTTTCCCTTTGTACAGAAGGCTGCACTCCAGCCGCACAAAATGCACACAAAAACCCGGTTTCTACACATAACATGCACACCTCCACCCAAACAAGTTAGAGGTCACATTCCAGTTGGTTTTCAAAAAGTGAAAATCCGGACAGAAACGTTGTTGGTTCCTACCCCACCCCCCAAGCTGAAGAGGGCGTGGTCTGAGGAGAATTCCAAGGGCCAGAGGAAAGGGTTCGGAGGGCCACATTTGGATCTGAGGTTCTCCAACCCTGTGCTAAAAGGCTTGATACCCGAGCACTCCACAGCCAGGCACAGGCCCACATTCTTTACCTGTCTCCTTGTAGGTCTGCTTGTCAGGCCACAGCACAGAACAGAGACTGGTGAGGACGAGCGAACCAAGGCACCGGGCCGTCACCTCACACCCGCTATAGTAGTCGAGGGAATCCTCCGTCAGCACAAACCAGTACTTGCGGGGACGCAGCCAAGGGGTCTTTATACCTCCCCGGACCTCCCGTTGCAGCCAGCCTGGAAGAGGCAATAGAAAGATGGTAAGGTGGAAGCTGTGCTCAGGTTGACCCCCACCCCACCCCAAGGACACTTTGGCTCTCTTTCTGCTTCTACAGATGGCCCAGATAGGGCTGGTCAACCTGGGAAAGTAGCCCATCTATGTAGGAGAAGGAATAGTAAAAAGGTAAAGGGACCCCTGACCGTTAGGTCCAGTCATGGATGACTCTGGGGTTGCGGTGCTCATCTCGCTTTATTGGCCGAGGGAGCCGGCATACAGCTTCCGGGTCATGTGGCCAGCATGACTACGCCGCTTCTGGCGAACCAGAGCAGCGCACGGAAACGCTGTTTACCTTCCCGCCGGAGCGGTACCTATTTATCTACTTGCACTTTGACGTGATTTTGAACTGCTAGGTTGGCAGGAGCAGGGACCGAGCAACGGGAGCTCACCCCGTTGCGGGGATTCGAACCGCTGACCTTCTGATTGGCAAGTCCTAGGCTCTGTGGTTTAACCCACGTCCCCCAAACGCTTTGTGGCTGCTCTTTAATTTAGCACAACTTGCAATGCAAGTACCACGCTTTTCATCCCTTCAACACGCACGTTGCCACTCCTCCAAATGACTGGGAACCACGCTGCTGAAAAAGGCTAGGCAGTGTCGGGTGGCAGGAATAATGAAAACCCAAACGAAACCAAGGAGCCCCGATTCTGCTCAGGGAGTCGCGCTGCGTTAAGACCCCACCTTTCACGATAGCATCGGGTTCTCCTTGCAGTCTCCCGCTCTTCTTCTCCGTGATAAGACTGTGCGTTTCTTCCGACACTGGCAGAGACCTGCGGGACGACAGAGCGGGTCAAGCAGGGCTTCGCTAAGCCCGAGGGCCGCATTCCCCTCTCAGCAAGCTTCTGGGGGCCACAGGTAAAAGTGGGTGGAGCAACAAATGCAAATGCTCAAACCTTTCCACGTAGGCTAGTTTCTATGCCCCTCTGAGTGCAAGGAAATATTCTAGTCAGGCAATATTCTGGGGCTGGTGAGGACTGCGGTCTGGAGAGACAGGGTGTGGCTGCAAGGGGGAGATGCTGAGGGCCAAACAGAGAGCCTTGAAGGGCCACATTTGCTTTACTTCAGGGCTTTATGCACCTCTGAGCTAAAGAGATGGAAGCATCAACCTGAGGCCCTAGTGTGACCAGGGTGAATAAAAATCAACTTTTATCTATCAGATTTTTAAAATTTAAATTGGATTATTTTTATTTAAATTGGATTTTTTAAAATAAAATGCTTTTGGAGAAAAAGATCTTTCTAGTTTTCTATTTAAGCTACTTTATATTCCAAAGGCTATTCATCAGGAAATAAGGATTTGTTTTTAAGGTTTTCATGTGTGCTAAAACTCAGTCTGTTTTTATTGTTTAACCACATCAGTTAACAAACATGGATACATATGCTATAATGTTATTGTTTTAGTTAAATAAATTGTTTAAGTTGTTGTTAAGGAATTGACTGTTTTCCTCCTTCCAATAAAGTACAGCAGAAAAGTTGTCCACACAGTTAACTTATTAAACCTCACAATAATTTCATAATTATCTACGTATTTCTAATAGCATAACCACATCAGTAATTTTTGATGCAACTGAAAAAACTACGCTGAAAATTTATTCTTCCAAAAATGAAACCTCCCTCTGGTGGCAAATATTAAGATTATACCAGCAAGAATGAGCCCTTCTGTTACAAAAATATGATTTAAATCAAGTCTTACTGCCTAGTGATTTTAATCGTGGTGTAAATCAATTTGATTTAAATCAAATCCATCCCCGAAGGCCTGGTCTCCAACCGGTGGGTCGGGAGTCAAAAAAACTGCATTTCAGCTGGAACTAAAGTGAGTTCGCAACCTACCGTATTTTTTGCTCCATAAGGCACACCTGACCATAAGGCAGGGGGGGAATTCAAGAGGAAAAAAATGCGGCTCTTGAGGGCTTTTGGCAGGGATAGCCATGCGAAGCTTCCCCAGGGCAGCTTCCTGCGGAGGCTTCGTGGGCTACCCCAGAGCTGCTCGACCCAAAGGTGGAAAGCCACCACCAGCACCAAAGAGCAGGTCGGGGCCGACGAGGGAAGCCTGGGTCGCCCCCCCCCCAGCCCCAAGGACCACACATTCGCTCCATAAGACGCACAGACATTTCCCCTTAGATTTTAAGAGGGGAAAAAGTGTGTCTTATGGAGCGAAAAACACAGCCCCACAATTGCTAATGTTCAGCTAAAGGTGGGGCTCAGGGTTTGAAAACTGCCTGCTCCCAAGTTTCCTCGCCTCCCTCCCCACAGAACCCCAAACTGCGGCCTGCGCACATTCCAGCACTTGTCCCCACTGCTTTTCCTCCCCTTCCTCGGACGCGGCCCCACACCCACTTCCCTCCACGGCTGTGGGAAAGTGGGCCGCCAGCTCTTGCACTGTTAACCTCCGGCTAAAAATAAGCTGTTTATATAGAAAGGCTGCCAAGAATTTGGGAAACGAAGGAGCTCAGGAGAGGAGAGGATGGCGGCCGGATTGTCCGAGGGAACAGTGTGTGCATTTGGGCAAGGGGGACGACGACAAAAGAGGAAGGGAAGGGCTTGCCCCCCACCCTACCCCTAAATTCTGCAACCCTCTCTATGAAGGGAGTCCAGCCCCACATTTATTTTACTTATTTTTGCTTCTGACTTGCATATTTGCATTGTCCCCCCCCCCCCCCGTGTTGCTAGAACTGCTCCAAATAGTTAAGCGATTTCCGGCCTTATCCGCCCACTGCCATCTCTGAATTTTGACTCCATCCCATGCATAGGGTCCACTTGCAAGTGCTATTTCCCATTTGTACACTTCCATGGGTCCGGGATATACAATATTCTCCTTTTGGTGCGTGACTCTAAACTCTATTTTAGGTGCTCGGGGGTACTATTATTAGTTACTACGGAATGAGCACTTATTATCCATTTGGGGCTTAGGGGGAGGGCCTTCCAGAGGGAGGTAGATTGGGGGTCCCCCCACACCCCACAAGGGAGATGGAAAACAGGCAAACCAAAACTCCTAGTTACTCCAAGATAAGGGCAGGCAAATAGCAGGCGTCGGACTAACTTTGAAGGCCAGTTTAAGGCTTCTGGCAAGAGTGACCCGTCCCTCCCATAATGGAATGGGAAATAAGAGGGAAAGAGAGAAGGCCCCATCTACGTTTTGGTCCTGGCCACATCCACTGCTGGCTTTAGCCCCACCTAAGAAAACAATAATAATGTATTATTTATACCCCGCCCATCTGGCTGGGTTTCTCCAGCCACTCTGGGCGGCTTCCAACCGAATATTAAAAACAATACAGCGTCAGACATTAAAAACTTCCCTAAACAGGGCCGCCTTCAGTTGTCTTTTAAAAGTAAAATAGTTGTTTGTTGCCTTGACATCTGGTGGGAGGGCCACCACCAAGAAGGCCCTCTGCCTGATTCCCTGTAACCTTACTTCTCGCAATGAGGGAACCGCCAGAAGGCCCTCGGCGCTGGATCTCAGTGTCCGGGCTGAACGATGGAGGTGGAGATGATCCTTCAGGTATACTGGGCAGAGGCAGTTTAGGGCTTTAAAGGTCAGCACCAACACTTTGAATTGTGCTCGGAAACGTACTGGCACCCTGATAGCCCGCCAGGTGAGCTCAGGTAGAAAGAAAAGCTCCCCTGCCAAGACAAGAGGTGCTGCCAGCCAAGTCCGCAGCCTTTAACCCGGAATTATGTGATACCATGATAAGAGAAATCAATGCCCGCACTTGCTCACTCTCCTTCGCTGACCACTTTGCTCGCCCTGGTAATGAGAATAGGTCCTGGGGCTCGAGTGCAGATTGAGTGGCACCCATCTCCAGGCACCTCCTGGAGGTGTCCTTCACCCAAATGCCTAGCTCGAGACTCGGAATTTGAGGGTTGTGGGTTCGAGCCCCATGTCGGGCAAAAAGATTCCTGCACTGCATGGGGGTGGATTAAATGACCTGTGTGGTCCCAACTCTACAACTAATAATAATAATAATAATAATAATAATAATAATAATAATAATTTATTATTTATACCCCGCCCATCTGTCTGGGCGTCCCCAGCCACTGTGGGCGGCTCCCAAAAAAATATTAAAATACTGTAATACATCAAACATTAAAAGCTTCCCTTAAAAGGGCTGCCTTCAGATGTCTTCTAAAAGTCTTGTAGTTGTTGTTCTCCTTGACATCTGGTGGAAGGGCATTCCACAGGGAGGGCGCCACTACCGAGAAGGCCCTCTGCCTGGTTCCCTGTAACTTGACTTATCGCAGTGAGGGAAGCACCAGAAGGCCCTTGGCGCTGGACCTCAGTGTGGGAACCTGATAACCTGCCAGGTGAGCTCAGGTAGAAAGAAAAGCTCCCATACCAAGACAAGAGGAGCTGCCAGCCAAGCCCACTGCCACCTAGATGTTTTTAACCCCCTCCCAAAAGGCATCACTCGCCCCTTTTCCTTTCTACTTTCCCCAGGCGCTCAGCCACAGCAATGTTCAGACGCTCGCTCTGCAGAGGACGAACCCCAGAGCTCTCAGCTTCGCACACGGGCCTCTGTTCCCTTCGGCCTTTTCCCAGGCCCTGTCTTGCAACAGAGGAAGATGCTGGAGTCCCTTTCCTCCAGGCGCCCTCGCTAGGCCTGACCCCAGCTGGGAAACATTAGCTTGCAAGCGGGGCAGGAGGAGTGTGGGTCACCAGACAGAATTCTTCCCACAATCGCTTCTCCTCTCTCTCTCTCTCTCCCAGTCGCTCTCTAGTTGAGAAAGAATTGAGAAACCTTCCAAAATGGAACAAAACAAGGCGCTCTTGGGACGGGAGAAATGCCCCCCAAATGCGGGCTGAACTCTTAGGTTTTCTGTGTCAGGAAATTGTTCTGTGTAGCTCAGAATTATCTATGGTGATGCCTGACAACAAATCCTAATTATTGGGTTCTTTTGCCCCATTTTTTGTGCTTGCCAAGCAGCTGTGTCATGCTTAGGATAATATTTTATTCTCTTGTTAATTATGCTGTTTTAAATGTGCATTTTATATTTGACTTCACTCAGCAACGTTTTCTTTTGAAATGTTTAAGATTTTTGTTTTCGTTAACTTTGTGTTAAATATGTATTCTGTAGTTGACCTCCTTTGCAATGTTTTATTTTTATTTTATTCTCTGAGATGGTATTTTCGTTTCCTGTTAATTGTGTTGCTTCGAATGTGCACTTTCTTCAGAAATGTTTGATTCTGGATTGTGCTATTGATGTTTAATATGAAGTAAACCGCTTTGAGATTTTTCTTTAAAATATAAAGCAGTATAAAAATGAAATAAATGAATAATCATCATCATCATCATCTACAATGACTTGCAGTGGTTCTCCAGAGTTTCAGATGGGATTTCTCTCCCTAGTCCAACTGAACCTAGGATATTTTATTTGCAAAGAAGGTGCTTCTGACAGAGAATCACAGAATTGCAGCGTTGGAAGGCACAACGAGGATCAAGTAATCCAACCCCCCCCCCCCCGAGCTAGGCAGTTCTCATGTAAAATGCTAGCAGACTGCATCTGAACATGTACAAAGTGTTCTCCCCACACAGCCGCCCCCAGATATCTGAAATCAGAGGGAATACTTTCAGGGGAGAGGGCTGGTTTCCTAGGTAAGCTTAGGCCCCGCCACTTATTCTTTTTTTAAAATTAAATACCTGTTGGGCAACTAGAATCTTTCCCCCACTCCTATGCCTGCAATCTAAGTCAGTAGGAAGCCCCAGTCATATGCTAATTTGAGATGGAAGTCCCAGGGCTGGTATTTTTTTAACATGCAACAAGAAAATCACATGCAGTTATCCTCCCTTAGCACGTAGCAGGAGGCAGGATTCAGCCGTAGGGATTTTTTAAAAAACTGTATTCACTAATACCTATCCAGTATTTTGCTTTTGGCCAAAGGTGGAGCCTGATGACAGCATCGAAGAAGAAGGGAATAAGTTGGCAACAAACAGAAGAGGCAGGCAGTCATTGGCCTTTGATGGGCAGGAGTTCTTATTTAGATTGCAGGCACGGGAGTGCAGAAAAGATCTAGTTGACCAAATAGATCTTTATTATTATTATTATTTTAAAAAAGATTAAGTGTCAGGGCCTAAGCCAATCACATTAGTTGCAGGACCCTACAGGTTTCTGCTGACAGGAGCCAGAATTCTGACATGAACAGCTACCCCGCCCCCAATAACACATTTGCCTATTTGAGTGCCACACCCCAAACTGAATCAAAATTGTAGAGTTGGTAGGGTCATAAAAATCTGCCCTTATTCCCTTATGGGGAATAAGGGCAGGTTTTTGTTTATTACAGGCCCAACCCCATGCAACGCAGGAATCTTTTGACGAACGTGGAGATACAACCCACAACCCTGAGATTCAGAGCCTTGTGCTCTACCGACCGAGCTGCCCCGCGACCCTTCGCTGCTCACCTTTCGGAACCGCTGCTGGTCCGACTGGGCTGAGTGACGTTCACCTGCAAGGGAGCTCCCTGAAAAGCAAGGGGGGGAGGGAGACACTGATCAGGACACAAGAAAACAAAGCTACGCTTTGCAGGTGATTTGGATAAGGAGATATGTTAAAGGTAAAGGGACCCCTGACCATTAGGTCCAGTCGTGGCAGACTCTGGGGTCGCAGCGCTCATCTCGCTTTATTAGCCGAGGGAGCCGGCGTACAGCTTCTGGGTCATGTGGCCAGAATGACTAAGCCGCTTCTGGCGAACCAGAGTAGCGCATGGAAATGCCGTTTACCTTCCCGCTGGAGTGGTACCTATTTATCTACTTGCAGTTTGATGTGCTTTCGAACAGGGCAGAGAGAGACTTCCTAAGATTTTAGGCCCTTCCAGCCTTAACAATTTAAGCATTATTAGGATACATGGTTATACGGAAAATGTAAAGGTAAAACTCTTCCAGGTGGCCTTGCCACACTAGGTTGGCAGGAGCAGGGACCGAGCAACGGGAGCTCACCCTGTCGTGGAGATTCGAACCGCCGACCTTCTGATTGGCAAGTCCTAGGCTCTGTGGTTTAACCCACAGCGCCATCTGCGTTAGAAGACATGTTAGAAGGCTTTTAAGATGGTGGGGGGGGGGGCGGTTCAAGAGCCGGAACAACACTCTCTGCCGCACATTATTATATTGTGTGTGTGTGTGTGTTCTCACACAAAAGTAAGAGGCCGGTCCGAAGAGAGATTGGGGGAAAATGCACAGTTAACGTTGCCCTTCCCATTTCCCCAACCACACATGGGAGCGAATTATTAATCTGCAATTTTCCCAGGCTGCCTCGTCTGGGCTGCTGCCCCTCCCAGGCCACAGTCTGTCTGGCTAGCCACCCCCCACCCTCCCCACTGCACACACCGCAAGCTGCAGCAGCTGAACGGGTTCCTGTATCCTCAGCCGACCTTGGCACTGGGCTCCGGGGCTGTGCAGAATTGCACAAGCACATTGCTGAGTAAGATACAGGCAAACAAAGTCCTATTGTGGCCAAGCCTTCCTTCCTCTGCAAAGGGGGATGGGCAGGCCGGCAGAGCAGAAGAGTCCCCAAGCAGAGGGCAAGAGGGAAACCTGGCTTCGTGCACCTTATTCAAAGGGGCTTGGTGGTGTTGGCAGGCGCCAAAATCTGCAAGGAGGTTTTTGGCACAGTTAAAGGGGACCGGGGACGGGGGCATTGCAGGACACACAGCCAGGTCCGGTTTCGACATAGGCCAATGCGCTCCTCCTGGCCCCCTCTCCCTGCCAGAGCAAAGGCCAGGTGGAAAAAACGGGAGAGACGAAATATAAAGCCAGGGAGCTGCTGCACCAGGTAGCCTGTTATAGAAGGGGCACCAACTGTCCTCTGGCATTAGAACACCTGTTATAAATCAGATCAAGTTTGCAAGGGCCGCCACAATCCTTGCAGAGGCAGGCAGGCTGGCAACAGGCGCCAAGAGAGTGTGGAAGGATTATTCGGCAGAAGAAGCAGAGCTGGAACTGGCGGGGAGACCATCGTACACCTTCAAATGCTTATCAAAAAAAGAAAAGTAGAACCCTCTTTCTCCTAGCTCAGTTAATTATCCCCACCCATATCATAAATGCTGCCGGATTTTAGGATCAAAACCACTGATTTGAAGTGGCGAGCTGAGGAATGTATAAATTCAGGTATGCGCCAAAAGCCTAGGGTTTGCCATATTTCAGAAAGTAAAAACCAGGACACCCCGAACGTTGTGGAGCCCAAATAATGCCTACAAAAGGCTGCTATTGGTGCTAGATGTAATAATAATAATAATAATAATTTATTATTTATACCCCGCCCATCTGGCTGGGTTTCCCCAGCCACTCTGGGCGGCTTCCAACAAAACACTAAAATACAATAACCTATTAAACATTAAAAGCTTCCCTAAACAGGGCTGCCTTCAGATGTCTTCTAAAAGTTTGGTAGTTATTTTTCTCCTTGACATCTGGTGGGAGGGCGTTCCACAGGGCGGGTGCCACTACCGAGAAGGCCTTCTTGCCTGGTTCCCTGTAACTTGGCTTCTCATAGCGAGGGAACCGCCAGAAGGCCCTCGGCGCTGGACTTCCGTGTCCGGGCAGAACGATGGAGGTGGAGACGCTCCTTCAGGTATACTGGGCTGAGGCCGTGTAGGGCTTTAAAGGTCAGCACCAACACTTTGAATTGTGCTCGGAAACGTACTGGGAGCCAGTGGAGGTCTTTCAAGACCGGTGTTATATGGTCTCGGCAGCCACTCCCAGTCACCAGTCTAGCTGCCGCATTCTGGATTTGTTGTAGTTTCCGGGTCACCTTCAAAGGTAGCCCCACATAGAGCGCATTGCAGTAGTCCAAGTGAGAGATAACTAGAGCATGCACCACTCTAGGGAAACAGTATGCAGGCAGGTAGGGTCTCAGCCTGCATACCAGATGGAGCTGGTAGACAGCCGCCTGGACACAGAATTGACCTGCGCCTCCATGGACAGCTGTGAGTCCATAATGACTCCCAGGCTGTGCACCTGGTCCTTCAGGGACACAGTTGCCCCATTCAGGACCAGGGTGTCCTCCATACCCACCTGCCTCCTGTCCCCCAAAAACAGTACTTCTGTCTTGTCAGGATTCAACCTCAGTCTGTTAGCCGCCATCCATCCTTGCTTTACATCCATGCTTTGCAATGACTACATCCATACAGCACAGCCACTGCTGGTGATTTCATCTGAATTAGAGGAAGTGGCAGAAGCTAAATAATGGTGGGTCATATAGGAGAACTGGGAGATCAAAATGTTGACCAAGGCTATGGAGAAGGATACAAGACAAATGCCTTTATCATCACAAGGTGGAACTAGCAATGGAAAAGAAGAAGCGAATCCTGATTTATGACTCACTCAGCATGCATAAAATCAGCCTTTCCAACACGTAGGCTGTGTTTAAAATGAATTCATCGTTCAGAAAATTATCAGCAAAGCAGAAGCAGTGGGATGTTCTGATAATGCTCGAAAATGCAAAACTTTGCTGGGTTCTCTTTTGGTTCGGCAACATGCACCATCGTGCTCTCTTCAGCTTAAAATCAGATGTCATAATTCAGATTATAGCGTTTACAAGCATATTAAAATTCATGCACCAAGCTAGCCCTAGCTTCAACGTTGTCCCAACCTGCAGAGGAGCATGGCTGAAAAGATGGTAAGAAACAGCGAGTATGTGGAGGCCAAGACATAAGCAAAAGTTGTCTTGATTTCGTGAGTGCCATTGTAATATGTCAGGCTGTATTATATCTTTAAAAAATCACAGTATGCCTGCACTCTGGCACTGTTGCTCAGCACATATTTAACAGCACTATATTTATCTGCCCAGAGGGCAAGCACTGGGCACACAGAGAGGAAGAAGGGGGCTTGCAACAGAGGACCAGTAGAAGAAAGCGCTGTCTGGCAGCCATCCCCTTACATCCCCCAACACTGTAAGACCGCTGTGATTCCCTTAGCTCTCAACTACCCTCATGTTAAAGGGATGCGGGTGGCGCTGTGGGTTAAACCACAAAGCCTAGGACTTGCTGATCAGAAGGTCGGCGGTTCGAATCCCCGCGACGGGGTGAGCTCCCGTTGCCCGGTCCCTGCTCCTGCCAACCTAGCAGTTTGAAAGCACGTCAAAGTGCAAGTAGATAAATAGGTACCGCTCTTGTGGGAAGGTAAACGGCAATTCCGTGCACTGCTCTGGTTCGCCAGAAGCAGCTTAGTTATGCTGGCCACATGACCCGGAAGCTGTACGCCAGCTCCCTCGGCCAATAAAGCGAGATGAGCGCCGCAACCCCAGAGTCGGTCACGACTGGACCTAATGGTCAGGGGTCCTTTTACCTTTACCTATCCTCATGTTACGGGGGGTGGGGGTGGGGAACGCCAGCTTCCAGAAGCCACGATTTCCCCAAAGCACCAAACGGCAAGGTTTGCAGCACCGATGGGGCCATCTTCGTCCCAAGCGAGGTGGTCATGCAAGCGGCAACTCTTGGAATGCCTTCTTCTGCACAATTATTCAAAGTGCAAGAGGCCCTGCCCTTGTTTTTGCATCTTTCCAGTAGGTGCCCATGCAAAGGCTGGTGAATAAATGCTGCAGTCCTGTTCCAGAGACTGAACTCCTTTGAGGAGTTGAGGGCAACCCAGAGCCTACAGTTTCATCATGGCTGATCACTAGTAACGGCACACACACAGAGTGCTTCCAGAACAATGCTTATTATATTATATTATATTATATTATATTATATTATATTATATTATATTATATTATATTATATTATATTATATTATATTATATTACCGTATATTATATTACCGTATATTATATTATATTATATATTACAGTGGTGCCTCGCAAGACGAAATTAATCCATTCCGTGAGTCTCTTCGTCTAGCGGTTTTTTCGTCTTGCGAAGCAAGCCCATTGACGGCTTAGCGGATTAGCACTATTAGCGCTATTAGCGGCTTTTAGCGGCTTATCCGCTTAGCGGATAAGCAGATAAGCGGCTTAGAAAAAGGGGGGGGGAGGGAAAAAACCCCGCAGGAACTCGCAATACATTTTCATCTTGCGAAGCAAGCCCATAGGAAATTCATTTTGCGAAGCACCTCCAAAACGGAAAACCCTTTCGTCTAGCGGGTTTTCCGTCTTGCGAGGCATTCGTCTTGCGGGGCACCATTGTATATTATATTATATGAATTATATTAATTATATTATATTACTGTATATTATATCATATCATATCATATCATATCATCATATCATATCATATCATATCATATCATATTATAGTGGTATCTCGGGTTACAGACGCTTCAGGTTACATACTCCGCTAATCCAGAAATAGTACCTCAGGTTAAGAACTTTACTTCAGGATGAGAACAGAAATTGCGTGCCGGTGGCGCAGTGGCAGCAGGAGGCCCCGTTAGCTAAAGTGGTGCTTCAGGTTAAGAACACTTTCAGGTTAAGAACGGATCTCTGGAACGAATTAAGTTCTTAACCCGATGTACCACTGTATATCAATTAGCTTTCTTGTCCCAACTTTCCTCCGAAGAGCCCAAACCAGCATTAGAAACTCAGATATATAAGCTAGGAGCCAAATGGTTCCTTAAACCAAGGTTACAGTCACCAAAACGGAATATCTGGTTGCCATTTTGGGGCAAGAAGGCTCTAAAGTCTTATTTTCCATGCTCCAATTTTAGTATATGTGCTGCCGAAGCAAGCACTAAAATCTTGTTTTCCAAATGATGGACTGACTGTGATTCTGTTAAACATCTGGCTAGTTCAGATGACAACCTTGGGGTAGCTTAAGAACTTTGAGAACTTATCCAGGGACAATCCACACATATAATGACGTATTTGCACCTCTTTCTCTTAATGGTGACTGCTCCTACTAAGGCTGCACAGAAGAAGAAGAAACAACAATTTGGTTCCAGAAATTCATTCTGATTGTGCAGATAAAATATAACGGAGAAAATTCTACAGGATGTGGTACTAGCGTGTGAAAACAGTCCAGATCCAATGATCCCCAGATGATGGACATGTCAGGCACCATCCTGGAGCCCAGGCATCTTGACTTGGCCCCAAGTGGTCGATAGCCAGGTACAAAATGTGCCCAGCTAATTTCGAACTTCCATACGTCATGTATGGAAGTATGGAAGTAGAGCTGGACCATAAAGAAGGCTGATCGACAAAGAATTGATGCTTTTGAATTATGGTGCTGGAGGAGACTCTAGAGAGTCCCATGGACTGCAAGAAGATCAAACCTATCCATTCTTAAGGAAATCAGCCCCGAGTGCTCCCTGGAAGGACAGATCCTGAAGCTGAGGCTCCAATACTTTGGCCACCTCATGAGAAGAGAAGACTCCCTGGAAAAGACCCTGATGTTGGGAAAGACGGAGGGCACAAGGAGAAGGGGACGACAGAGGACGAGATGGTTGGACAGTATTCTCGAAGCTACCAACATGAGTTTGACCAAAATGCGGGAGGCAGTGGAAGACAGGAGTGCCTGGCGTGCTCTGATCCATGGGGTCACGAAGAGTCGGACATGACTAAATGACTAAACAACAACAACACAATTTCAAACATTGAAGATGATGTCCGTGGCTCTTCCCCTTTCCGTATTATCCTCACAACAACCCTGTGAGCTGGGTTGGGGTCAGTGGTGGTGAGCTTCATGGCCGAGTGGAAACATGGACCCTGGTCTCCCAGGTCTTAGTCCAACACTCATCCGTTGCATGATGAAACTGCTCTCCTAGAACCCTTCTCAGATGACTTCCTAGCAGGATTACGCTACCAGAGCTGGAAACTGCAGGTCCAGAGTCTTTGTGGGAGAAGGCCCTAATTTGCTTCCGGCAAGGAGAACCCTAGGCAGAACTCCTCAAGGTCTCCTCAAGGAGAGAGACTTCCAGCTGTTCATCAGGCAAGACCTTTCTGCCTGCCTTGCCCCACCCTCCAATCTCTGCTTCTCTCTTTCTCAATAATAATTTTTGTTAAGTTTTCCATTTTAACAATCCAATCAGGTCACATTGCATATTCCAAATTATACAAATACATCTCATATAATCCAAATATTCTGCCAAATTATAATTTTTTGTTGGGGCTTCCCATGCTTCAAGTTCAGTGGGGTTCCAATCATCTTATGTTTCTACTGCCTTGAGTTTCCAATAGTTCCTTCTTCAAATCTTCCTGTTGTTATCCTTCCTTCCTTCATGGCCTCTGAGTTGTTTCCACAGGCTTCTCAATTTGTATTGTATTATTTTATGCAGTGTGACTTGCCGTTGCTTTTATTGATTATAGTTTAGAAATTATTTATTGTAATTGTTAAGAGTGGGTTTCTGTTTCATTTTTATATGCTGATATTTAATATTCTATACTATTCTAGTGGATTGTTGAATCTGACTTTATTTGATATAAGTTGCTTATTTTAAAGTTATGTTTGATTATCACATTTTTGGATTGGATTGTTATATGGTGTACATTCTTTGCCTCTTCAGCTTGTAAACCGCCTTGGGTATAGTGAAACAGAAAGGTGTTATACAAATTAAATGTGAAATGAAAAATGAAAATTAAACATCCCTTCCATGTTCTGACAGGTGTCCCTTCCTCCTTCTCCAGGAGAAGGGAATGACGCCATACTATAATGACTAGGCTCAGGAAGGCTTTTAAAAGTTTAATGGTTGTTTGTAGCAATTATCTCAAATTTGCATGGTAAGGAAGGGCCCTCTTTGAGTCTGCAAGCCCTTGTACTCACCGAAAAAGCACCTTTACTTGAAATATTTCAGATTAGCAGTCTGAACTGTGAGGGAGCAAAAAGAAGCCAAGTACTTCTCTTTGCTTTCTTTGGTAGGGTTCTAGTTCAGGTGAACAGTGTACAGTGGGACCTCGGGTTAAGAACTTAAATTCGTTCTGGAGGTCCGTTCTTAACCTGAGGTACCACTTTAACTAATGGGGCCTCCCGCTGCTGCCGTGAGATTTCTGTTCTCATCCTGAAGCAAAGTTCTTAACCCGAGGTACTATTTCTGGTTTTGCAGAGTCTGTAACCTGAAGCGTCTGTAACCCGAGGTACCACTGTAATACTTTAGAAATACAGTTGAAGTTGCTTCAGATTGAGCGCTTTCGGGTTGCGCTCCGCGGTGACCTGGAAGTAACGGAACGCGTTACTTTCAGGTTTCACCGCTCGCGCATGCGCAGACGGTCAAAATGATGTCACGCGCATGCGCAGAAGCGGCGAATCGTGACCCGCGCAGATGTGGCTTGCGTTCGCTTCTGGATGTGAACGGGGCTTTGGAACGGATCCCGGTCGTATCCAGAGGTACCACTGTAAAGTGTTCTGAAACAGTAAACTCTTTGTAAGAGTTTACCCATTGACTACAGCAGCTTTCCCACGTTCTTCGAAAGAGAGAACTCTACTCCCTTAAAAAGAAAACTGTTTTGGCTTATGGAACTCTTTGGACGACAATCCACATAAATGACAAATCATGGATTAATCATGGATTTTCTCACTTGGGCAAAGTGGGGTCTGCGGGTGAAAACACGGTTGTGTCTAATCACTTTTCACCACAACCTGATGGAGAAGGGAACTGAACACTTTTCCTTACCATTCCGAGGGCCCAAAATGAAGGAACTTTTTTAAATATTTTTATTTTTATTAATTTTACAGAATAAAAAAGAACAAAAAATAAAATACGAAAGTTTCATAAATCATATTTCTTTTACAGAATCTTTTGGACTTCCCCACATCTTCCCGAGTCTGCATTATTTATAATACCAATTTCAGCATTTTGTTATCTTGTTTCATCACTTATTATATCTTTCATTTTGTCATGTTACCCTTTTCAATATATTTATAACCCAATGTTCATAATACAAAATCTTCAGCTATTTATTATCTTATTTCATTACTTATTGTATCTTTCAATTCATTATTGTATCTTTCAATTTCATGTTATCAAAATCAAAGTTATTGTAACCATAATCTTATATATTGTGATTAGAACGTAATGCAATAAAGATTTTTCTTAATTTCACCTCTCTTTTCTTGTACCTTAATTTTAATTTCACCTAATTACCATTGCTGGGGCTGATATTTCCTAAAAAGTGCATTTTCTTAACATTCATACAGCTTATAATATTTTTGTAAATAGTCCTTAAATTTTTTCCAGTCCTCTTCCATTTTTTCTTCTCCCAAGTCTCGGATTCTGCCAGTCATTTCCGCCAGTTCCATATAATCCATCAACTGCGTCTGCCATTCCTCCAGTGTGGGTAAATCTTGTGTCTTCCAACACTTTGCGATGAGAATTCTTGCTGCTGTTGTAGCATACATAAAAAAAGTTCTATCCTTCTTTAACACATTCTGGTCTACAATGCCCAGAAGGAAGGCCTCCGGTTTCTTAGGCAAGGTATATCTAAATACCTTTTTTAACTCATTATAGATCATTTCCCAAAAGGCCTTCACTTTCGGACATGTCCACCAGAGATGAAAGAATGTCCCTTCCGCCTCTTTACACTTCCAGCATTTATTATCAGACAGGTGATATATCTTAGCAAGCTTGACTGGGGTCATGTACCACCGGTATATCATTTTCATAATATTTTCTTTCAGGGCACTACATGCCGTGAATTTCAATCCGGTGGTCCATAACCTTTCCCAGTCCTCAAACATAATGTTATGTCCAATATCCTGTGCCCACTTTATCATGGCGGATTTGACTGTCTCATCCTGTGTATTCCATTTGAGCAGCAAGTTATACATTCTTGAAAGTAATTTGTCTTTAGGTTCTAACAATTCTGTCTCTAATTTCGATTTTTCCACCTGGAACCCAACCTTTTTGTCTGTTTTGAAAATTTCTCGAATTTGGGCATAATGCAACCAGTCTCGCACCTTACTTTTTACATTTTCAAAACTCTGCAGCTTCCAATTGTCACCATCTTTTTCTATTAATTCCCAATATTTTGGCCAGTAGGCCTCCATGTTAAGTCTCTTGCGTGCCTTGGCCTCTGCCGGTGAAAGCCACCTTGGAGTTTTACTCTCCAATAAGTCTTTATATTTTGTCCAGACCATAAAGATTGCTCTTCTAACAATATGGTTTTTGAACATTTTATGAACTTTAACCTTGTCATACCACAAATACGCATGCCACCCAAAAGCGTTATCAAACCCTTCCAGATCAAGGACATCGGTGTTCTCTAACAAAAACCAATCTTTCAACCAGCAGAAGGCTGCAGATTCATAATATAACCTCAAGTCTGGCAGGGCAAATCCCCCCCTTTCTTTCGCATCTGTTAGTATTTTAAACTTAATTCGGGGCTTTTTGCCCTGCCAAACAAACTTAGAAATATCCCTCTGCCATTTTTCGAAACATACCACTTTGTCCACAATCTGCAGGGTCTGAAACAAAAATAACATTTTCGGCAAAACATTCATCTTTATAGCTGCTATTCGGCCTAACAAGGAAAGTTTTAGTCTTGTCCAAGTTTCCAAATCCCTTTTGATTTCTGACCAACATTTCTCATAGTTGTCCTTAAACAAATTCAAGTTTTTAGAAGTCAAGAACACCCCTAAGTATTTTACCTTTTTAACCACATTTAATCCTGTCTCTTTCAAAAACTCATCTGTTTCTGTGGACGTTAGGTTCTTAGCTAAGACCTTAGTCTTTTGCTTGTTCAACTTAAATCCCGCCACCCGACCATAATCAGATATTAAATCCAAAACTCTTTTTGTGCTAGAAACTGGCTCCTGTAATGTTAATACCAAGTCATCTGCAAATGCTTTCAGTTTATATTGTTTCACTCCGACCTCAATGCCCCGAACTGACCGGTCCCTTCTAATCATGTTCAAAAGCACCTCCAGGACCGAGATAAACAGTAATGGGGATAGAGGGCACCCTTGCCGTGTCCCTTTTTCAATATTGAATTCCTCCGTCACCACATTGTTTACTATCAATTTAGCTTTTTGGTCTGAATATATTGCTTCTATACCATTTTCAAACCCCCGTCCCACTCCCATCCCTTCCAAATTTTTCTTCATGAACATCCAAGAAATGTTGTCAAAGGCTTTCTCCGCATCAATAAAAATTAACGCCGCTCTAGTGTTGATATTTGTTTGTAAGAGTTCCAAGATGTCAATAATGTTTCTCGTATTGTCAAACAAATGCCTACCCGGGAGAAAGCCTGCTTGGTCCTTGTGAATCACTTCATTCAATACCTTTTTAAATCTATTTGCCAAAATGTCTGCAAAAATTTTGTAATCCACGTTTAGGAGTGAGATGGGACGGTAGTTCTTAAGTTGAGTCTTTTCAGTTTCTGTTTTAGGAATCAATGTGATGAAAGCTTCTTTCCACGTTTCTGGTGCCTTCTTACCCTCCATAATCTGGTTACATACCTCCATCAAGGGTTGTATCAAATAGTCCTTCAAAACCTTATAATATTTGGAGGTAAGTCCATCAGGGCCTGGAGATTTGCCTAATTGGAGGTTCTGTATGGCACTCTCGATTTCCTGCTGTGTAACTTTAACATTCAGGGTTGTTCTCATTTCCTGAGGAATTTTTTGTAATCCGTTAGTTTTAATAAATTGATCTATCTCGGATTCTTTCTGCGGCCCTTGTGCATAGAGATCTTTGAAATATCTCTGGAAACATTTCCTAATTTCTTCAGGCTTCTGAACCATTCTTCCTTCAATCTCTAGATTTGTAACTGTATTTAATTTTTGTCTTTTTTTCAACTGCCATGCTAGCAGTTTCCCACATTTATTTGCTGAATCGAAAGATCTTTGTCTCATTTGTTTAATTTTCCACTCCACTTCTTGGTTTATCAGTTTCATATATTGGGCCTGGAAAAATTTCACTTCTCTCAACACTTCCTTGGACTTAGGCCTAGATCTTAATTTCCTTTCACCCTCACTTATTCTCTCCAGTATCTTCTGCTTCTTTTCATTCCAGAGTCTTTTCTTTACAGTGTTTTGTTGTATTAGAAACCCTCTCATCACCGCTTTACTTGCGTCCCAGATTGTTCTTTTTTCCACCGTAGTGTTCAGATTTATCTCAAAGTAATCTTTCAAAGTTTTTTGGGCCTTCTTCACAATCTCCTGATCTCTGAATAAAGTGTCATTCATTTTCCATCTGAAGGATCCGGTTATATTTAGTCTCAATTCCATTTTCAAAGCATTATGGTCGGAGCAAGTTTTTGGGCAGATTTCCACTTTTCTAGTTTTAGGTGCCAGTCCTTTAGTTATCCATATTTGGTCGATTCGTGTCCATGACAAATGAGCTTCAGAAAAGAAAGTTCCTTCTTTTCCTAGGGGGTTCTTGACTCTCCATATATCAATCAAGTCCATATTGTCTGTCATTTCAAAAAAAGTTTTAGGTAGTCTGCCTTCTTTTGTTATATTTACACTCTGCGACTTATCCATATTTACCGAGACAACCCCATTCATATCTCCCAACATAATAATGTTGTCATAATCCAGATAGTCCAATAAAGTCTCATGCAGCTTCTTAAAAAATTCCGATTTTCCATCATTTGGCGCATAAATTCCTAAAATCAAAAATTTTTCACCATGTATGTAAATTTCAATAGCCAAAATTCTGCCTTGTTCATCTTTAAATAGAAATTTCGGTGACAGGCTCTCCTTTGCGTAGATCACTACTCCTCTTTTCTTAACTCTGTCCGAAGAAATAAATTCTTGGCCTAGCCTTTTATTGATTAGCACTTTCCGATGAAGCCTTGTCACATGTGTTTCTTGCAGGCAAATAATGTCCAATTGCTCTTTCTTCAATATATGGAATACTTTCCTTCTTTTTTCTGGGGAATTTCCGCCATTTATATTCCAACTAAGAAGTTGCAGAGACATCCTGAGTCAATTTATAGGCCTTACAATGGGGTGTCTAGATCTCCCGTTCCCGGCGGTGGCAGTGATGGTCCAGCTCCAGGCTGTTTAGTTCCTGGTGGTAGTGGTGGCCAAGACGCAACTGCTCCTTTCTGGAGGTCTTCCCCGTTGTCGTGAAGAAACTTCTGCTGGTCCTCTGGTGTTCTGATTCTAGTCTTCCTTCCTTTATAGCTAAATGATAGTCCTTGCGGGAACTCCCACCTATAAGGAATTGTGTTGTTTCTCAGCAACTTTGCCAATTCCAAGTATGAGGCTCTAAGATCCAATAACAATTTAGGTATATCTCTATAAATTTCAGCCTTTTTACCTTCTATCTCTAGAGATTTTTTGAAGTGTAGGCCTAGTATCTTGTCTCTTTCCTCTCTTGATTTCAGAATAACCAAACAATCTCTGGACTTGTCTTTCTTCACCGATCTGCCCAGTCTAAATGCAGTTACAATTTTAAAGTCTTTATCCTCTTCAATTCCCCAAAATTTGGAGAATAAAAGTGTCAAAAATCCCTCCAAGTTGCCTTCCTCCAATTCTGGGACAGCTCTCAACCTGAGGTTATTCTCCTTGTTTCTCAATTCCACCATCGACAGGTAGGCCTGTTGTTCCCCTACCTGTCTTTGCAGAGGCTTGATTTCGCCTTTAATCTCATCAACTTTTTTACTTGCTTGCTCCGCTTTTTGATAGGCTTCCACAGCTAATTTATGATTTTCAGCTGTAGCTCCTTGTAGATTCTCAATTGCCTGTGTGTTCTGAGAGACCTTTTCAGAAAGTACGCCAATAGTAGTTGTTGCTTGGTCTATTTTTAGTGATTGACTGTCCACTTTTTGATTTAAAATTGCTAGTTGTTCTAGAATTTGTTTCAAAACTGTGTCAGATCCTCCTGTTGCCATGTCCTCTTCAGCAGGCTGTTCGGCCTCCACCTCCTGTGCTATCAGGACGGTTGGAACAGATGATCTACGATGATGAGCTAAAGTTGTTTGGACAAGTTGCACAGGCTTCCTTTCTTTTTCTTTTTCTTTTTCTCTTTCTTTAGCTTTGGCTGCTCTTGTTTTCCCTGTGCCACTCATTCCACACCTGCCTCTTGTTCAAGGTCAAGTTATCCTTTATTCCATGAGAAAGCAAGTCCAGAGTACACACAATTAAACCACAGAAATTCCAAACAAAAAATGTTTCCCAGGCCTCTATAGCTCCACAGTCCTCTAGGGGGAGTATCTTAAAATTTCAGGGAAGGAAAAGGTTTTTCCGCCATTTAAAGTTTCTGTAATCTCTTTTTTAGTTTGTAATTCCAAGACAAAAAGGAAGATTCGCAGAGTCCTTTACTTTCTAAGCTAAAGCCACTAGGAGCCAGACTGGTAATTGCAACAGTATTTCAAACGTTTAAAGTTTCAATATATGTAGCAGCTTAAAATCTTGTTACTGTAGTCCGCAGTTTGACAGCTCAGTTACATACTGACAGCCCGACGACTTGCGTTCTTAAAACAAAGTCCCAAATTTAAGTCCCATAGGCAAAAATTAAAGTCTCTCTTGATCTTTTAAATAAGAAGACTGCAAATTCTGTAAATGCACGATAGTTCCACTTTACAAAGTTCCCCTTAAGCGCCTCAGCGCTCCTCTGTACTTTTGCTTTTGATCTTGTAAGCAGTATCGGGAGACGGACTTCCTTTTACTCGTCACCCGTTTTCAAACCCGGAGAAAGGGTATTTAAAGTCCAAATTGTAGTTCACTTTACTCACGGGTATGTTGTTTGCCGAATTGATGTTCACAGGAAGAAAGGTCGACGCTCATCAGCAGCAGCTGCGCGGCTTCGCCTCCCGCAGAAAGAGCGATGAACTCACAGCGCCGCTCCCCCTTTCGCGCTCCGGAGCCCCTTACGGGGTCCCTTCCGCACTTCTGGGGAAGTTCCTGGCGCCCGCCGAGTCCCACGGCCACGGGCTCCCTCTGCCCGTGGTTTTTTCAAGCGGGTCGTCGCTATGCCGCAGCGAACGACCCTTTTCTGCGGAGCCCCTCTTCAGACGACGAAGAGGACCGCCATCGCTGTTTCGCGCCGCCTCCGGAAGTCCAGCTTTCCCACGTTCTTCGAAAGAGAGAACTCTACTCCCTTAAAAAGAAAACTGTTTTGGCTTATGGAACTCTTTGGACGACAATCCACATAAATGACAAATCATGGATTAATCATGGATTTTCTCACTTGGGCAAAGTGGGGTCTGCGGGTGAAAACACGGTTGTGTCTAATCACTTTTCACCACAACCTGATGGAGAAGGGAACTGAACACTTTTCCTTACCATTCCGAGGGCCCAAAATGAAGGAACTTGCATGACTGAAAAATAAATTCTGCATTCCTCTTTCAGAAAGCCTTGGCAGCACAAAGGCATTGGACTTGGAGAAAAGCCACTAAAAGGGGGAATGTGGAGCTAGAAGTTCTTCAATTGCTGTTCCATAAACCAGGGGTGAGCCATGTTAGGAAACTCAAAACATATAAGGTCACTGCCAAATGGCAGCTTAAAACCTAGGTTACGGTCGCCACAACAGAATGTCTAGGCGCCATTCCGCCCCCCTAATGAGATTTCTTTTTCCTTTTCTTCAGTTCATTTCTAGACTGCTTTATATCTCAAAGAAGAAGAAATCTCAAAGCGCTTTACAACCCATTAAAACATCAAATAAAGAAATCCAGAATAAAACAAATTCACGCAGCAAGGAAAATATTTCAGATCCTTCTCCTTTTGCTTCCCCCCCATATTTATTTGCCTACTTAATTTAGCTCATAGCACAGCAGAAGGACTCTAGGAAGCCAGGGTGATGTAGTGGTTAGAGCAGGGTCAGCAAACGTTTTCAGCCGGGGGGGGGGGCGGTCCACTGTCCCTCAGACCTTGTGGGGGGCCGGACTGTATTTTGAAGGAAAAATAACGAACGAATTCCTTTGCCCCACAAATAACCCAGAGATGCATTTTAAATAAAAGGACACATTCTGCTCATGTAAAAACACGCTGATTCCCGGACCATCCACAGGCTGGATTTAGAAGGCGACTGGGACGGATCCGGCCCCCGGGCCTTAGTTTGCCCACCCATGGGGTTAGAATGTCAGATTAGGACCTGGGAGATCACGGTTCAAATATGCATTCGGTCATGAAGCTGACTGGGTAACCTTGGGCCAGTCACAGCCTACCTCACAGGATCATTGCAATGATTAACTGCTTAGCTGCTTAAGAAAGCCGGAGGGGCCAGCCAGGTGGAAACGACAGGTGACAACCTGGCATTCGAAGATCTCCAAGTGCTCGCAATTGAACCCATGCCAGTCACAAAACGTGCATGGCACCTGGCTAATTTCAAATGCTGGGTGGGGTGACGAAGCTGTGGCCTTCCAGATATTGGCAAACTTCAACTCCCTTCTTCCCTGACCATCGGCGATGTTCCTGGGGACCACCCTAACCCCAGCCAACCTAAGATGGATAGGTAAAGGTAAAGGGACCCCTGACCTTTAGGTCCAGTCGTGGCCGACTCTGGGGTTGCGGCGCTCATCTCGCTTTATTGGCCGAGGGAGCCGGCATACAGCTCATGTGGCCAGCATGACTAAGCCGCTTCTGGCGAACCAGAGCAGCGCATGGAAACGCCGTTTCCCTTCCTGCCAGAGCGGTACCTATTTATTTACTTGCACTTTGATGTGCTTTCGAACTGCCAGGTTGGCAGGAGCTGGGACCGAGCAACGGGAGCTCACCCCATCGCGGGGATTCGAACCGCTGACCTTCTGATCGGCAAGTCCTAGGCTCTGTGGTTTAACCCACAGCGCCACCCACATCCCAAGCTGGATACCATCCTCCAAATCAGGCACCCCCAAACCCGGCCCTCCAGATGTTTTGGGACTACAACTCCCATCATCCCTAGCTAACAGGACCGGTGGTCAGGGATGATGGGAATTGTAGTCCCAAAACATCTGGAGGGCAGAGTTTGGGGATGCCAAATCCTTAAATTTCCTGAGGGGTCAAGGTAAGGAGTGCCAGGCGTGCGTGACACTACGGCACGCCCAGTTAACACCTATCAGATGACCAGGTTCAGGATCTGGTCTCTCCAGCTAAGCTGCTTTTGTGGTGGCAAGTGAGCTCACCGCCCACCCCAGCGCTGCTTTGGCGTAGCACCCCACTGGGGAAAACAGGTTCTGGCAGCATCGCACAAAGCCTATAGTTAAAAGACATGATGAGGTAGCTAGAGCATTTCCCCTGTCCCAAAAAAAAAAAAAAAAGTTAGAACACTTGGAAATTACTTTTTTTTTGGGGGGGGGGAGAATAAATGAATCAGATAACCACAGAATTGTAGAGTTGGAAGGGACCCTGAGGATAAACAAATGGAACCAGGTTAGCTTTGCCGTCGTTTACTTTTAATCTTTATATTAAATGTATTTTGGGACACGGGTGGCGCTGTGGGTTAAACCACAGAGCCTAGGACTTGCCGATCAGAAGGTCGGCGGTTCGAATCCGTGTGACGGGGTGAGCTCCCGTTGTTCGGTCCCTGCTCCTGCCAACCTAGCAGTTCGAAAGCACATAAAGTGCAAGTAAATAAATAGGTACCACTCCGGGGGGGAAGGTAAACGGCGTTTCCGTGCGCTGTTCTGGTTCACCACATGCCTGCCACATGACCAGGAAGCTGTACGGCGGCTCCCTCGGCCAATAAAGCGAGATGAGCTCCGCAACCCCAGAGTCGGCCACGACTGGACCAAATGGTCAGGGGTCCCTTTACCTTTACCTTTATTAAATGTATTTTAATGTATTTTTAATATCTGTTGGAAGCCACCCAGAGTGGACGGGGTACAAATAATATTTTTTAAAAATTTATTATTATTATTATTATTATTATTATTATTATTATTATTATTTAGTCCAAGTCCATGCAATGCAAGAATATGCAGCTAACCTAAACGGGGATCGAACCTGCAACCTTGCCGTTATCAGCATCACGTTCTAAACAACTGAGCTATCCAGGCTGACAGACAAGGATGGTTAAGACACGGGTGCGCAAAATCAGGCATGGTATTGGGGAGGGGGAATATCCCCACCCCTTTCAGTGCTACAACTGAGGGTCACCCTGTTAAATTGGTTGGACAGCAGACTGGGGACAGACAAAAGAAAGTCACACAATGCATTGCTAGACCACAATTCCCATCATCCCTAAACATTGGCCACATTGGCTAGGGCTGATGGGACCTGGAGTCCAGGAACAGCTGAAGGACCACAGGTTCCCCGCCCTGACACAATGTACAGTGGTACCTCAGGTTAAGTACTTAATTTGTTCCGGAGGTCTGTACTTAACCTGAAACCGTTCTTAACCTGAAACACCACTTTAGCTAATGAGGCCTCCTGCTGCTGCTGCGCCGCCGAAGCACAATTTCTGTTCTCATCCTGAAGGAAAGTTCTTAACCTGAAGCACTATTTCTGGGTTAGTGGAGTCTGTAACCTGAAGCATATGTAACCTGAAGCATATGTAACCTGAGGTACCACTGTATTGAACTTACGGCCACAAGAGGCAATGGCCATGGGCTTACATGGCTCTAAAATGAGATTGGACCTATCCTCTATAAATGGGCCTATTGATAGGTATTAGCTGTGGTAATTAATCCAACAGCCATGGAGAGGGCTGTTGGGTTCAAGCCCTGCTGTGGGCTTCCCAGAACCAACTAATTCAGCCGGGGGGGGGGGATGTTGATGGACACCATCTCCCATCAGCTCCAGGCAACATGGCCACTGGTGATGGAAGATGGGAACTGTAGTCCAACAGCATATAGAGGGCCACAGTTTCTCCAGTCCTACTTTAGCTGGACATTAAGGTAAAGGGACCCCTGACCATTAGGTCCAGTCGTGGCCGACTCTGGGGTTGCGGCGCTCATCTCGCTTTATTGGCCGAGGGAGCCGGGGTACAGCTTCTGGGTCATGTGGCCAGCCTGACTAAGCCGCTTCTGGTGAACCAGAGCAGCGCACAGAAACACCATTTCCCTTCCCGCCAGAGCAGTATCTATTTATCTACTTGCACTTTGACATGCTTTCAAACTGCTAGGTGGGCAGGAGCAGGGACCGAGCAACGGGCGCTCACCCCGTCGCAGGGATTCGAACCACTGACCTTCTGATCAGCAAGCCCTAGGCTCAGTGGTTTAACCCACAGCACCACCTGCTTCCAATTTACTACTAACCAGGATTAAATAGGAGGTGCTCAAAGTACATTACAAAGAGAGACTCTGTCTGTGTGGACAACCCTGCGTCAAGGAGCTGTGCCATTACAGTGGTACCTCAGGTTACTTACGCTTCAGGTTACAGACGCTTCAGGTTACAGACTCCGCTAACCCAGAAATATTACCTCAGGTTAAGAACTTTGCTTCAGGATGAGAACAGAAATCGTGCGACGGCAGCACTGCAGCAGCGGGAGGCCCCATTAGCTAAAGTGGTGCTTCAGGTTAAGAACAGTTTCAGGTTAAGAATGGACCTCCACAACGAATTATGTACATAACCAGAGGTACCACTGTATTTATTGCAGTGCCCACTGTATTTATTGCAGTGCCCATTATACATAGACCCAAGAGACGGATTTATAAAACCCGTTTACGAATGGAATACATCTGAATAGGGTGGAAAGGGTGAAATGGCTGCTGAGCGACACCGACGACTTTGTTACTTATAAAGTAGCACTCTATGGGCCGGCAGCTAAGAAAATCAGGAGGAAGGAACTAGACAAAATAGCGGTCAACTGCAAAGGGGATTCGGATATTTAATTTGGCACATCTTACCTGAGAATCTTCTGCTACTCTATTATAATTTTAGTAGACTGTGGTTTTATTGCATGTGTGGTGCCCGATGATTGTTATTGTTATTGTTATTGTTATTGTTATTGTTGTTGTTTGTTGTTCTCCTTCTGAATGATGCCATGGCCTATGGCTAGTGCAATAAAAAGTTTAATTGGAAATTGGAAATAGGAGGTGTTCCCCCAGCCATGGCAGAGCAAAGGAAGGGGAGGGAATAATAATAATAATAATAATAATAATAATAATAATAATAATAATAATTTATCATTTATACCCCGCCCATCTGGCTGAGTTTCCCCAGCCACTCTGGGCGGCTCAAAGCCCCAATAACTTGTCTCCGGGATTTGTGACGCAGCCTTTTCATGCCTTCAGCCAAATCATCTACCGCCCCAAATTTTCTTTTCTCTTGGGAAGGGCAACAGGGCCTACAAATGCAGCCATGTGTTGGCAAACCAAGGCTACAACTTGCTGGGCAGTCCAGCTTGAAGATCCCTCCCCCCTCCTCCCATTGCAGGGCTAGCGCTTCCTCTTCCGTGGACGGCTAATAACACCTCTGCAGAGATCTGGAGAACCCCAAACCTGTTCCTTCCAGGCTGCGGTGATGCATCGCCTCCAACATGTCACCTCCTGTTCCTCTTGACAGGACCTGCCTTTCTGACTGGAGAAGTTTCAGAGCAGAAAGGTGTGCGTGTGTGTGTGAGAGAGAGAAAGAGACTCCCAATTTTCCCAGCAGATCCAGCTTCGGGTTAAGCTAAACCTTTTCAAGTCCCTTGGCCAGCCAGACTGCAATCCGCTTCTCTACAATGTTTTGCCTGTACAGTGGTACCTCTGGTTAAGAACTTAATTCGTTTCGGAGGTCCGTTCTTAACCTGAAACTGTTCTTAACCTGAGGTACAACTTTAGCTAATGGGGCCTCCTGCTGCTGCCATGCCGCTGGAGCACGATTTCTGTTCTCATCCTGAAGCAAAGTTCTTAACCTGAGGTACTATTTCTGGGTTAGCGGAGACTGTAACCGGAGGTACCACTGTACCACACTTTGTCCAAGGATCACAGGGCGGTTTACAATGTAAAAATACATAAATACATACTATCGTAACAAACAATAACCCCCGCACACTGTTTAAAAGGCCATAGAATGCTTAATTAGCCAAAGGCCTGGGAGAAGAGGAATGTTTTTGCCCGGTGCCTAATGATAGGTAACGAAGGCGCCAGGCAAGCCTCCCTGGGGGAGAGCATTCCACAAGTGGAAAGCCACCACAGAAAAGTCCCTGCTCTCGTGTTGCTGCTCTCCAGGTCTCTTGCAGAAGAAGCCCACAAGTGCAAAGGTATGCCTAGTATCCAAAGTACTAGGTCAGAGAAAGGAAATCTTTTATTAGAGCGAACAGGCTCGTTCTACCCTAGAGTAAGCATCATTATTCCTGTAAAAAACAACTGGCACAAATCTACGGCTTCAGCTGATGTCAAGAAATTCATCCTTTGGAGCTGGTCTGGGTCCTATTCTGGAAGAGGCGGTTGGGTGGGCAATTGGGAAATAGAGGGAGGAATTGGCAGTGCACCTTTTGCTCCCCAGGGAGAAAGCAGAGGGAAATGCAGGGTGGGGGAGATGAATGGCTTCTTTCTGAACTCCAGTCGCGCTGTGAAGGGCCCTGTGTCCCAGTCAGCCAAAAGGCAGCTCTGGCCAGGTTTCAGCTCTCCATGACTTCCTTTTGCCCACGGTGAAAAGGAAATGGGCTGGGAGCAAGAGGTGCCCAAGCAGCCAAGACAACAGCTCATTCTGCATAATTCATGGCCGTAGAATTACATAAGGATTATGAATATGAGGAGACAGCCGCTCCCCAACTCACCTTGCCAGCAAATCATTCCTGCCACTTAGTTCATGCTACCTATCCGGAGGAAGCTCATCCACCCCCCCGAAATTAGGAGGATGAGGAGACGGCAGTGCTGCCCTGGGGATGGCTCCCAAACTGCTTACAGGATGGAGACAAGCTGGTGGGGCCGGGGGTGCTATCCTGCAGGTTAGATCGGCGGCCCCAAAGAGCATATATCCTAGGTGCAAAAGCGCCTGAAGAAGTTTATGCACGGATATCTACCGCGCCAGCCCTCCTTGTTCCACCTTCATGTGCTCCTTTGCAAATCAAGAACGCAGGTCCAGGGCTGCATGAGTCAAGGCTCAGTAAAGCCTCCGAACACGTTTCAAGCGAATTCCTTTACACTGAGTAAAGCGAGCAATTCTCTCCCCCCGCCCCCGACGTACAGGACAGAGCTTCCAAAGGCGAAGCCGCAGTTAACCTGCGCGATTTTACGTCCCGGGCGCGTTCAGAACACTTTGTCCTACTGGTTCCCGCCCCCCCCCCCGGGTATCGGGGGCGCGGGGACGAGTTAAGGCACGCGGGCTCCTCTAGGGTCGCAAAAGCGCAAGGTATTAAAAAAATAAAAGTGAGATCTGCCGGCCAGCTCTGCAGAAGCTGCAGTCCCCGGGCGGGAATAGGACGCAGCAAGTAACTCCGGGAGCTGCCCAACTCACCTCGTCGCCTTTGCTGCGCAATTCGAAGGACTCCTCGGCTTCGTCGTCGTCCGCCCCCCCTTTGCCTGCCTCGCCATAGTCGCGTCGGAGCAAGGTGAAGCCTTGCCTGCAGCACAGCAACCACCACAAGCCGCCGGGGAACGGCATCCGGCGCCTGAGCTCGCCGCGGGAGCCTCGATCCGCGCGCGCAAGGCGAGCCAAGGAAAGGACGGTGCGCCCAGGGCGCGTTTGGAGACGCCAAAGAGGGACCCTCCCGGCGCGCAGCTCCCCGGCCGTCTGGCGCGCTCGCCCAGCCCGCGCTCGCCCCGCCCCGGCTCTCCCCGCCCCCGCGCCCGAGCTGGGGAAGAGGAGGAGGAGGAGGAGCAGCGCGTCCCGGCCCAGCCCCGCCGGTTGCCCCGGGAGGAGCCGCCCTTTCCGGGGGGCCGGCAGCCGGATGCGTCACGCGGACCGGCTGGGAGAGGCAGACAGGCCCGGGGCGCGCTCGGCTTCCCGCTGCCCCGGAGCCGGAGGCAAAGCAGGCGGGCGGGCTCCGGTGGCAAAACTCAAGGATCGGGGCCGGGTGGAGCGATCGGGGCGGCTCAGAAAGCGCCGCCGGGACGGGGCTGCGCCTTTTCGGCCGGAGAAGGGAAAGCGCAGGGGCGAGTTGGGGAGGGGTCTCGAACCGAGGTATCTGAAGCCTCTGGTAAGGCGGCAGGGAGGCTTCTGCTCGAGAAGCAAGAGGCGCAGTTCTCCTGAGCATATGCAGAGGTTTTCGTTCCTCGGCTGCAGTGGCGTTAACCGGCTCCCCGTCCGCCCTCTTAAGTACTCACCTGGAGTTGTAATGGAGGGAAATGTGTGATTTCCTGGCAAACTCGGAAGGCAGGCTTCGCACGCCGAATACCCTCCAACATTCCCTGATGGAGAGAGGGACGTCAACTGGGCAGCTTCCAACATATATAGAAACATAATGAAACGTTAAACAGAAAAACTTCCTTATGTAGTGCTGCCGTGAGATATCACCTAAAGGTTGTATAGTTACTTATCTCCTTGGCTCAGGCATCGCCGAACTCCATACCCCCCAACATTTCTCCTATGAAAATAGGGACATCTTAAGGAAAAGCCGGACATTCCAGGATAAATCAGAAACCTGGACGGCATCTATGAATCTGCAACTGTCCCTGGAAAATAGGGACACTTGGAGGGTCTGGACCAGCCCTGAAAGATGTGGAACATAATAAAAGAGGAGAGTTGTTCTGAGAATGGGCAGACTCGCTTTTTCTCTATTCCCAGGGCAGAGAATGTGTTATATGTAGGCCAGCCAAAGGCCTGGCAATTTTCATTTTTAAAAATCCTTCTGCATTACAGAAATTAAGAACGTCAGGTTCTTCGCGGTAGCTCCAGAGAAGCTGCGAAACATTTGACTGGCGAAGACAAGTCTATCAACAGCTATCAATCACCCAACTATTAATTAGCCTCCGTGTTGGGAGGTGCTATGTGATTAAATACTAGGCTAGCCAGCAGTAGGGAAGGGTGGCTGTTGACTTCATGTCCTGCTCTTGAGTTTCCCTGGAGGCGTTTAGTTAGCCACTGTGGGAAACAGGATGTGGATTAGATGGTTTCCTTGGCCTGATCCCACAGGGCTCTTATTAGGCTTTGCATTTCAAAGGCGGTGGCAGCAGGTCTGCAACTGCCTCTTCCTTCACCCATCAGCTTCTCCCATCAACTAATGAGAAAACAAGTTGCATTTGAGGGTTGGTTTTTTTAGTGGATTTCTTGGTTTTTGTTGCACTTACCTTACTTCTGAGGAGGCCAAGGATATTCATGTATGACAGTTCCTTCAGTCGACAAATCATCTCACCAGCAGTCTGCACTTTGCAGCCTCCCCAGTTGCCCAGGTTTCAGCTAGAGCTCGGGGAAACCTTTATGAGGCAATCTTTCTTGTGTGGGGAACCAAGGAGGCTGTACATGTGCTTGAGAAATGTTTACCAGAAAGAAAAACATACACCACCCTTCTCCACCTCTCAACAGCAAGGAAAGCTCAAAACCTCGCAGCCGCTGAATTTCAAAAGAACCCTGAGAATGATGCAAAAAATAAAGTAGCAATTTTTAGGGTTTTTTTGTAGAGGATGAAAACTCAAGTAACTGGAGGACAAACTTCAACACAGCTCTGTGCAAAGTCTTTGTTATTCTGCCATATTCAAAACAACCATTTCCACATTTGATGTTAAAAATGTGTTTCTGAGTGTACCTCTTGCTCTGTTTATACTACATGTTACTCATGTGGAAAAGAAAGCAGAACAGCATGGAATTTTGACACTGATTGTACATTTTTCTAGCAGCTTGTTGCAGACTGATCTAAAATATCTAGGAAGATTTCAAATTGCGGTTTGTGGTTTTGCTTTCAAAGAGCTGCAGTGACCCTGGTTTTTATATCTCCCCCGGCCATTTTTCAGATAAAAGATTGGCATGAGACGGGCGTCTGGTGCCTCTTTCAAGCCCCTATCCAATTTAGGGGGCTCAGGTGGGCTTTTTTTTTTTAGGGGGGGGGAGTGAAACCTACCCTACCCCAATGCCACTGCTGCAGTCAAAATCTGAAGCCTCCATAGCTGCTTTTAATTGGGAAACGTTAAAAGAAATATATAAAGAAACCCTGTCATGGGTCTCCTGAATCGTATTTCATAATTTTTGCAACTATGCATGAGGGGAGGGTGAAATGATATTAATAGGTAGCTAAACTGTGTTAAGTTGCCCCCGACAGCTAAGGTGCAATTGGTCGTTTTAGTCGTATGGTCCTAAGGACCCCTCCCCCCCCCACTATTTAGACAGTAAGTAAGGGCTTCAAAATGTAGTAAGATAACCCTGCTGCATTTGTGGGCCTTGTTGCTAATTCAGCTTGGACTTCGGCCTCCCGCAGTGCTCCCCTGATGGCATCGCTGCTGCCCAGGCTGCTGCCAAGTAGATTCCTGGAATGGCATCTCTTGCCTGGTCAGTTTATCCAAGGCAGCTGACTCTGAAAGGATTTCTGAAAGAATTATGCCCCAAGATTCCACCACCATCCCTGGTTTGGACGCGTATCTGCTTTGCAAGGATCAGAGCTTTTGGTATCTCTCAAAATCTTTACAGATCCAATCTTCAGGGAAGGATGTCAAAAAGAGCATGAGAGGGAGGTGTTGGCAGGCTGAAGGGAACGCCAAGTCTGCAGTATCTTTGGGGTGAGGACTCAGTGGGCACAGGATGCTGCCTGTTTTGGGGCAGGGGGAGGGAAGAAAACTCTTCTTTTTATCCCCATATTGCGGGTTGAACTGTACACAGCAATTCTGCAGCATTAATAGGTAAAGGGACCCCTGACCATTAGGTCCAGTCGTGGCCGACTCTGGGGTTGCAGCGCTCATCTCGCTTTATTGGCCCAGGGAGCCAGCGTACAGCTTCCGGGTCATGTGGCCAGCATGACTAAGCCGCTTCTGGAAAACCAGAACAGTGCACGGAAATGCTGTTTACCTTCCCGCCGGAGCGGTACCTATGTATCTACGTGCACTTTGATGTGATTTCGAACTCCTAGGTTGGCAGGAGCAGGGACCGAGCAACGGGAGCTCACCCCATCGCGGGGATTCGAACCGCAACCTTCTGATCAGCAAGTCCTAGGCTCTGTGGTTTAACCCACAGTACCACCTGCGTCCCAATGTTAAGACAGACTTCCCATCATTTCTTTTTATCCCCATATTGCGGGTTGAACTGTACACAGCAATTCTGCAGCATAAATAGGTAAAGGGACCCCTGACCATTAGGTCCAGTTGTGACCGACTCTGGGGTTGCGGCGCTCATCTCGCTTTATTGGCAGAGGGAGCCGGCGTATAGCTTCCGGGTCATGTGGCCAGCATGACTAAGCCGCTTCTGGAAAACCAGAGCAGTGCACGGAAATGCTGTTTACCTTCCCGCCAGAGTGGTACCTATTTATCTACTTGCACTTTGACTTGCTTTCAAACTGCTAGGTTGGCATCGCAGGGATTCGAACCGCCGACCTTCTGATTGGCAAGCCCTAGGCTCTGTGGTTTAACCTACAGCGCCACCTGCGTTCATTGCTATACATGTATTGCAGGTTGGAGGGCTTCACTGAGAATAGTCTGCAACAGCCCTGCCTCTATAGCGTACGGTTAATTTTGCAGGTGAGGTTGAGATTAGTTTGGTTCCCCACTCAAAAAATTCCCCAGACCTCTCAGGTTGCAGCAAAGGTCAGTCTACTTAAATTGCCTCTTTGGACTTCCAGGCGGAACCAGTCACTCAGTCACATCCTGAACTCCTGTTCCAGTGACTTGCATGCAGACTGATTGCATTTTTAAACGTTCAAAACCTTAAAACACACATAACATACAAACATGAAGTAAGACCCAAGTTAGAACAAAGACTTCTTCCTTTGATACTAACTCTCCCCCTTGCCCAACCAATTCAGCCACAGGATCAGGTTCACACATGCAAACCAGGGAAAACCGCAACATTTTGTTGCGGACTCTTGTTCACTGCTCCCTGACACTTTTGAAAAATACTATATTTTTCATTAATGCCACTTCTGGCTGGAATCCACCTGTTTTTACTTAGTAAAACTGTAACACACACACTTTTAGACAGTGTTTCTTTTTCTTAAAAAATGTTTAGGGGTACTCTCATTTTGATTCAAGAAAACCATCATTTTATAGTTCAAATCAGGAAAAATAAATACAGTAAAGGGACAAAAGTACAAAGATTCACAAAATGTTTAAGGGTATGCGTACCCCTGTGTTCCCCCAGAAAAAAGCACTGCTTTTAAATATATATACACGAACAAGGCTTTCAAATTTCTTTTTTTTTTACCACTTGATTTTGAAAGATTCTAAGCCTTCAGACCTGTTGATAAAATGTGAGCAGTAATAAGCATGAGCTTGTTGGGCTCAGTGCCTAGTTTTCCCTCAGTTTTTTTCTGATTCCCAACATCTCCCACTGTTGAGGTTTAGCAGGGGTTAAACCCGCTTGCCCCCGCCTTGGCGTAAATGCTGGGTCAATCAGCATCTCAGAACAACTGGGTGGGTTCGGGCTGAACTCTGGATGGAGGAAATGCAGGCTTGCCAAATTCACTCCCACACTTGTCTGGCTGAGCTGGAGACTCTCCTCCCAGTGGAATTTTAACCGTCGCATGTTCTCTTTTCCCCCCTTTGCATGTAAACCCTGAAAAGTCGCATAGCCCCACACACGCAGACTGCAAGATCGAGAAACGCCCTTTCAAATAGCAACTGCAAGCATTCAAACGCGCTTGAAGTTTGGTGCGCACATCGTGTCTCACAGGTGATGCACCCTTCCGAACAGGTGCATCTGTGGTTAGCTTACAGCCATCCGAGCGTACTGACTTCTTTCAAAGGTGTGCACCCCACTTAAAAAAAAAAAGATGCTAGAGGGGGCTTCCAACATCCCTGATAAAACAAAAATAAAAACCAACTCGTCACACATTTTACTTCTGAAGGGGGGTGGGGAGTGGGGTATTCTGACATCTCCGTCAATCTAATTCTCCCCCCCCTTCATAATATTCTTTATTGATTTTCATTAATGTACTCCACATGCACATATTGTATTACATTTTACATTTATATTTGCTCCTAAGGGCCGACTCCCTTCCTCCTTCTGGCTTTTTATATCACATCTAAATTTTTCGCATTGTCTTCATCCATTTTGTATATTCTTCTTCTTTCGTATTTGTCCATAGAGTGTCTATAGCCAAATAAATCCTCCCTCTGTCAATCTAATTCAGGAGTCGGCAACCTAAGGCCCATGGGCCACGAGAGGCCCATAGGGGTCATTTAACCGGCCCATGAGCTACCCCCAAACTGAGCTGCCCGCTTGCTGAGTCCCTGGACCGGAGCGGTGCAGGGACTCGCTTCCGCAGTGCCGGAAATCGCATCTGCGCAAATGCAGGCACCACGAAGGGATCAGAGGTAAACCTTGCCAACCCCTGATCTAATTGCTTCCTGTTGAGGTTTAGGGCTCTTCCAGATGGCCTGTTCACTGAGCGTTCATCCTGATCTGCTTGCACAAAAGTTGACACAGGTACTTAGATCATATCTGGCTTTATCGAGCATTCCTTCTGACTAGTTTATGGGGTGGTTGACAACGAGCGTTTGCCTCGCGCTCGTCCTGATTTGCTTGCTGCACAAGTTTCCTACACGTGGTTTGCATGTCCGGAGGCGCTCTTAGTCTCTCTGCATCTAGTCCCCTCCGCTGGGATGGATCTGCTGGTCCATCTCAGGAGGCTCATGGAATCCCCAGGAGTCCAAACAGCCTTGGGGAATTTCCAGTTGCCGCAGCTGGCACAAGTCACTCTGCAGAATCTGAAGATGAGTCAGGCCTTTGATCCCCTTCCTCCTCAGCACCCTTTTTCGCTTAGCTTATCCCAACTGGCTCCTTGGTAATTTAGGGAGCAAAGGGCAACCAAGCAGTCCGAGACCAAGGTGAAGAGTTGGTGGAAGAAGATTGGAAAAAATTCAAAGTTTATTTACAGAAACATTGCAAAATTAAGGAATGTTAGAAGGATGTTGGAATGAAGTAATGTGGTTTTAGCAGAAATGATATAAAGGATTAGGTAAAAATTGATTTTTTTAATTAGAGAAAGACGAGAATATAAAATTACAGTATATTAAGATTTTTTAATTAGAGAAAGACGAGAATGTAAAATTATAGTATATTAAGATAAATTATTAGGATAAAAACAAAGCTAGAAAGGATTTGCTGAAATATCTAATTGAATTAGAATACAAAAAAGGGAGGGGTGAGGAGGTCAAGGAAATAAGTAAAGAAGGTTATGTAAAAGTTTGAGCTTTTTCCCCCCTCTTTTTTTCTTTTTTCGAATTGTTTGTATTTTTGTATTGTATTTTCTGTATTTTTTATTTTTATTTTTTTGTTTTTTCTAATTTTCTCTTTGTAATCCTTAAAATTTGAATAAATATTATTTTAAAAAAAACAAAGGGCAACCAGGCAGGCAGGCAGGCAGGCGAAGGAGAAGGAGGAGGAGGAGGAGGAGGAGGAGGAGGAGGAGTTTGGATTTGATATCCCGCTTTATCACTACCCGAAGGAGTCTCAAAGTGGCTAACATTCTCCTTTCCCTTCCTCCCCCACGACAAACACTCTGTGAGGTGAGTGGGGCTGAGAGACTTCAGAGAAGTGTGACTAGCCCAAGGTCACCCAGCAGCCGCATGTAGAGGAGCGGAGACGCGAACCCAGTTCCCCAGATTACGAGTCTATCGCTCTTAGCCACTACACCACACTGGCTCACACAGGAAGATAGCTGCAGCACAAGAAGTCTTACTGAAGACGCTAGTGGGAGCCTCTTCGGTGGCCGTGGTGTCAAGGAACAAGCAGTTATTTTCCAGCGTCCTTGCATCCTTGCAGTGCCACCCCCAGCAGAGCTTTTGCAGTTCCTTCAGGGCTTTTTGCAATCTGGCCTGCCTGGGGACGTTGCAGAACCCTAGAGGGCTCTCTGTGACATGTTCTCAAAGCTCACAGAGGATTAGAAAACAACAACCCATGTCTGCCCTGACTCAGACACAACCGTTGAATCCGTATTTGGAGGTCTCCATAGTTTCACCCGCTCTGGTTTCCGTTGGGTGGATTTCAGCTGCCAAGGCCTGAGGATGTAACCGAGGTGACTGGACAAATGGGGACACACCTAATGTATGCTCAACCCTTGCCTTCTTGTTACAGGTAGGTAGCCGTGTTGGTCTGCCATAGTCAAAACAAAATAAAAGAAAAAAAAATCCTTCCAGTAGCACCTTAAAGACCAACTAAGTTAGTTCTAGGTATGAGAACCCAGATGCCAACTTTGCTGCCACATACACCCGGACAACATCATTACTGGCCCCAACAACATCACACATACCATCTCGGGACTATTTAATTGCTCATCGTCTAACATTGTGTATGCCATCAAATGCCAACAGTGTCCTTCAGCTCTCCATATTGGACAAACAGGCCAAACCTTACGCCAAAGGATAAACGGACATAAATCTGACATCAGGAATCACAAGACAGAGAAACCAGTAGGAGAACACTTCAATCTCCCAGGACATTCTATACAAGATCTCAAAGTAGCTGTTCTATTACAAAGGAATTTCAGAAATAGACTGGAAAGAGAAGCTGCTGAATTGCAACTTATCACCAAACTTAAAACCATGGAGAGACCTGGTCTTAACAAAGACATTGGATTCTTATCTCATTATACATGACAAAGCCATTTTTCACCTTCTCACCCCTTGCTTTTTCCTGTAAGACCTATTGCAGTCGTTAAGAGTCGTCAACAGGCTCATCACAGCTATCTGCCAATCACCCATTCCCACCACCCTTCTGAGTAATACCCCTCCCCACCTTCTCACTATATAGAAGGGTCTGGTGACTTCTGTTTCAGTGTATCTGAAGAAGTGTGCATGCACACGAAAGCTCATACCTAGGACTAACTTAGTTGGTCTTTAAGGTGCTACTGGAAGGAATTTTTTTTCCTTGCCTTCTTGGCTTCTTATACTGAGCGGAGAGGGATTGACCAACCTGAGGTGGTTAATAGTTCGACGGCCACAGTGTTCCAGCCCAGAGGAAACATTGCTGTACTCTGATATTTAGGACTTCCCGTCTCCCAAGCCCTGGGACGCTTGTGGCGCTGTGGTCTAAACCACAGAGCCTAGGGTTTGCCGATCAGAAGGTCAGTGGTTCAAATCCCCGTGATGGGGTGAGCTCCCTTTGTGGTGTAGTGGTTAAGAGCGGTAGACTCGTAATCTGGTGAACCGGGTTCGCGTCTCCGCTCCTCCACATGCAGCTGCTGGGTGACCATAGGCTAGTCACACTTCTTTGAAGTCTCTCAGCCCCACTCACCTCACAGAGTGTTTGTTGTGGGGGAGGAAGGGAAAGGAGAATGTTAGCTGCTTTGAGACTCCTTCGGGTAGTGATAAAGTGGGATATCAAATCCAAACTCTTCTTCTTCTTCTTTGTTTGGTCCAAGCTCCTGCCAACCTAGCAGTTCGAAAGCACATCAGAGTGCAAGTAGATAAATAGGTACCGCTCCGGCAGGAAGGTAAACGGCGTTTCCGTATGCTGCTCTGGTTTGCCAGAAGCGGCTTAGTCATGCTGGCCACATGACCCGGAAGCTGTCTGCGGACAAACGCCGGCTCCCTCGGCCTATAGAGCGAGATGAGAGCACAACCCCAGAGTCGCCCGCGACTGGACCTAATGGTAAGGGGTCCCTTTACCTTTACCTAGTCTCCCAAGGGGGCCTACGATCTGACTTTGCAAAGCAGGCCCAGCCCTTGAAGTCCCCTTTGGGAAAAGAGAAGTCTATCTGCTGGTGCTACACCATGCTAGTTCTTGTCACTTGCAGCCGTTTGGGGAAGTGGCAAGCCTGGGAACTTGAGTCTAGTCTTCCACAGGAAATGAATCAAAAGAGAAGTCCCCCCTTAGGAAGGCCGCTTCCCCACAACGGTGGGGACGTTCCTCAGGCGGGGATTTCATGGAAAGAGGAAGCTGCGCGTGAAAGCCATCGCTCAGGCCCAGCACCTGTTTTCAACGCCAGCCACAAGGACGTTTTCCTGTGAGAGGTGAAGGAGAAGAGGACACCTCACCCAGACACCCCGTTTCTCGTTCAGAAGTCAACAGGATGGGTGGCTGGGTCTTCGTGCCGTGCTGGGGAAAGGGCACCCTCACACCTCAGGCATCGGTTTTCCAAATCCCACCAACATTTACCCACCACTCTGCCTGGTTCCTGCAAGGATACATTACATGTGTAATGATAACACTGGGCAAAGGATTTGGGGTATAACATTCAGATTGCAGATTGGGAAAGGCTGTGGAAAACAGAATTGAAATTCACAGCATGTTTCACGCTGAAAGAAAATTAGATGAAAATGATGTACTGCTGTGGTCTAAACCACAGAGCCTAGCGGTTGCCGATCAGAAGGTCAGGGGTTCGAATCCCAACGACGGGGTGAGCTCCCGTTGCTCAGCCCCAGCTCCTGCCAACCTAGCAGTTCAAAAGCACATCAAAGTGCAAGTAGATAAATAGGTACCACTCCGACAGGAAGGTAAACGCCATTTCCGTGCACTGCTCTGGTTCTCCAGAAGTGGCTTAGTCATGCTGGCCACATGACCCAGAAGCTGTCTGCGGATAAATGCCAGCCCCCTCGGCCAGTAAATCAAGATGAGTGCCACAACCCCAGAGTCGTTCGTGACTGGACTTAATGGTCAGGGGTCCCTTTACCTTTACCTTTTAAGCAAAAATGTATAGAACAAGTAAGGAGGTACCTTTTATCATATGTGGTGATCATGTAAGGTAATAAAGACTTTCTGGGAAATGATATATAATGAACTAAAAAAATGTGTAAAATTACTTTTGTTAAAAAACCCCAGAAGCCTTTTTGTTATGAATTGTAGGTATCGATCTTCTAAAGGAACAGAAAAGACTCTTCATGTATGAGACAACAGCAGCATGGATACTATTAGCCCAGAGATGGAAAGAAGAAAGAATCCCTACCAGAGATTCGACTACGCCGAAATGGCAAAACTGACTGGAAAACTCAGAGACCAAGAAGACAAAAACTTTAAGAAAGAATGGGAAAAAATTATAATTTACTCAGGAGACCACTATAAGCAGACGAAAACATTAGCAGGACTGTAATCTCACTTGTAATGTAACAAATACTATGGATAATATGGACAGATATAAAACATAGATGGTGATATAATATGCAGTTGAAAATGTTGACATTAGGACCCATGGGGGGGAGGTTGTAAGATTCCGAGTAATTTCTTTATATGGATATGTATTTGGATTTGTTATAAATTTATATTTGCAAAATGAAATAAAAACGATTTCCAAACCCCACCAACACTTTCCCACCACTCTGCCTGGTGCCTGCTCCCAGCTTGAACAACGGTGATGCCCGTGAGCAGATATTGACATGTGCAATGGCGGCTGGAGGGCAAGGCCTAGGCTGGCTGCCTCTCCTGGGGTGCTCTTTGGTGGCGTTCCCTGCAATGCACTGGAAGAAGGTGACTGGGCCAGCAACAAACTCATGGAAAATAAAACTACTCGTCGCTTCTTTCCATGAGGAAAGAAGTACCCAGGACCGGCAGACATATGAGGTGTGTCGAGGCGACCGCTTCAGGTGGCAGGATCTGCAGGGGCAGCAAATCCGGCCTATAAGGAGCTCATCGCCCACAGCCGCCTTCTTAGCACAGTGTGCCAAAATGTACAGTGGTACCTCGGGTTAAGTACTTAATTCGTTCCGGAGGTCCGTTCTTAACCTGAAACTACTTAAGCTGAAGCACCACTTTAGCTAATGGGGCCTCCCGCTGCCGCTGCACCGCCAGAACACAATTTCTGTTCTCATCCTGAAGCAAAGTTCTTAACCTGAAGCACTATTTCTGGGTTAGCGGAGTCTGTAACCTGAAGCGTATGCAACCTGAAGCGTATATAACCCGAGGTACCACTGTATTGGGATGGCCCTGGTATTTCCTGTGTACTGTAAACTTGTTGTGGAGCAATACTAGGGGAGAGCGCTGTTGCACGCATGTGGGCTTCTGTAATAAAAAAATTAAGGTATTTTATATATATAATAAATGTTCATAAATGTACCAGCCAAGCACGTACATAGATATGTGGAGCACATGTCTGGAGCAGCACAGGAAGACCGTCCTGAAACCATTTTGACTCCCCAACTGACCAAATGTTTTCTCTGCAAGCAGGGAGGGGGTGAGGGAAACTTCCCATTGTCTCAGGAATTGGGTAATCACCATCTCAAAGGAGTGGCCAGACTACCAGGAAAGGCAATCAGATAAGGCATGATCAGATAACTTGGCAGACAGGAAAAACAACAACATTCACATTTCTGTTGTAGACCACCTTTTCTGTGATGTAGGTGTGATGTTTGTGGGGGGTTGTCTTGGGTTACACTCCTTCTGTGATGTATGTATGATGTATGGAGGAGTGGTCTTGAACTCCAGGGCAGGGAATTTAAAATGTCTATATAAGGGCAGGCACACCTTGACCAATAGGGAAACTTAAGGACTCTATACGGGCTCTTGGATACCCCATAAGGGAAGAAGGGCAGATTTTGTTTATAACACTTCCCACAGGCATCTGGTTGGCCACTGTGAGAACGGGGTACTGGACTAGGTGGGCCATTGGTCCAGACCCTCCAAATATCTCTATTTTCCAGGGACAGTCCCGGATTTACGGAAGCCGTCCCAGTTTCTGATTTGACCCCAAAATGTCTCGCTTTCCCTTAAGACGCCCCTATTTTAATGTTGGAGAGCATGCTGTTACATTCTTAGGCACTAAATAACTCTGGACAGCCTGTGTAGGATTCAGAAGCGGAGCACATCTTTCTTTAGCAGTTCAACCTTTTTTTTCTATTGATTTTCCAAAAATTTTAAACAGACAGACAGACAGACAGACAGACAGACAAACAGATCTTAACTGTACTTAATCCAATCTTAGTAACATTGTTAAGTGACTTCCTCAAATCCCCCTGGCTGAATTTCAGTGTACAGTGGTACCTCAGGTTAAGTACTTAATTCGATCCAGAGGTCTGTACTTAACCTGAAACTGTTCTTAACCTGAAGCACCACTTTAGCTAATGGGGCCTCCTGCTGCCGCCGCGCCGCCGGAGCACAATTTCTGTTCTCATCCTGAAGCAAAGTTATTAACCTGAAGCACTATTTCTGGGTTAGCAGAGTCTGTAACCTGAAGCGTATGTAGCCTGAAACGTATGTAACCCGAGTTACCACTGTATATCATTGTAACAGTTTCCCAAAACAGATTTCTCATAAAATTAACTTAATCACTTAACATATTTCTTTCTTTTCATTTTAACTTTAAACATATTATTCTATAACATCACATATTTAAATCCTAAGCCTATCTGTTATTTGCAAGTTTTTCCAATTAAGTTATCTTAACATATTTAACTAAATAGTCTTTGAATTTCATCCTTTCTTCCTGGTAGTCCTCCTCCTTCTGTTTGCGGATTTTTCCAGTAAGGTCAGCTAGCTCTGAAAAGTCCATCATCTTCATCTGCCATTCCTCCACTTCTGGGACTTCTTGTGATTTCCAATTCTTAGCTAACAAAATTCTAGCTGCAGTTGTGGCATACAAAAACAATCTAACATCTTTTTGGGGGCGATTCCAAACCTATTATTCCAGTAAGAAAGGCCTCTGGTTTCTTAATAAATGTATATGTCAACATTTTTTTTTAGTTCATTGTAAATCTTCTCCCAGAAATCTTTCACCTTGGGGCAGGTCCACCACATATGATGAAAGGTACCCTCTTTTTCTTTACATTTCCAACATAAGTTATCACTGTTATAATATATCTTTGCTAATTTTACAGGGGTTAAGTACAGTGGTTCCTCGGGTTAAGTACATAATTCATTCCAGAGGTCCGTACTTAACCTGAAACTGTTCTTAACCTGAAGCACCACTTTAGCTAATGGGGCCTCCTGCTGCCACCACGCCGCTGGAGCATGATTTCACAGCAGTTCACCCTTAGCAGAAGCACCACGGAAGGTGGGGTGTGTGCCGGGAATTGCCTGAGCGGTGCTGCCTTGACTTGACTTTTCCTTTGCCGCATCTTTATCGACGGGGGGAGGCTCGGCACATGTTCCCGTTCCCCTTTCCCCCTTCGCATCCTGCTGGCCTTGAAACGCTGGCAGGCCCCCATCCCTTACTCTGCAAGCTTAGATCAGGGTTCCTGCTGGAATCTCTGCTCCCATAGCTGCCATGCTGGTAGCTAGGGGACAAATCCAAACCCTGCAGGCGAAGGCAGGACAGCGTCAGGCCTGCTCTGTCTTCTCTCGCTTAGGAGCAGCCGAACCGGCTTGGCTGCTTTGCTGTCACCACGAGGTTGCCTGGAGCGTTCAAATGGGTTGAAAGAGGCAGAAACACAGCATGGGGACGGCTGTGAGCAGTGGCTTACTGGCCCATCGCCCCGCCCTGTGGTGGCTGGGGCCCCGTGCTTTTGGGCAGCTGTATGGCAAGCTGAAGTTCAACAGGTGCAGCTTTTGCTTGCCATAATAATAATAATAATAATAATAATAATAATAATAATAATAATTTATTATTTATACCCTGCCCATCTGGCTGGGCTTCCCCAGCCACTCTGGGCAGCTTCCAAAAAAATATTAAAATACTGTAATACATCAAACATTAAAAGCTTCCCTAAACAGGTCTGCCTTCAGATGTCTTCTAAAAGTCTGGTAGTTGTTGTTCTCTTTGACATCTGATGGGAGGGCGTTCCATAGGGTGGGTGCCACTACCGAGAAGGCCCTCTGCCTGGTTCCCTGTAACTTGGCTTCTCACAGTGAGGGAACCGCCAGAAGGCCCTCGGTGCTGGACCTCAGTGTCCGGGAAGAATGATGGGGGTGGAGACACTCCTTCAGATATACTGGACCGAGGCCTTTTAGGGCTTTAAAGGTCAGCACCAACACTTTGAATTGTGCTCGGAAACGTACTGGGAGCCAATGTAGGTCTTTCAAGACCGGTGTTATGTGGTCTCGGCGGCCGCTCCCAGTCACCAGTCTGGCTGCCGCGTTCTGGATTAGTTGTAGTTTCTGGGTCACCTTCAAAGGTAGCCCCACGTAGAGCGCATTGCAGTAGTCCAAGCGGGAGATAACCAGAGCATGCACCACTCTGGCGAGGCAGTCCGCAGGCACATAGGGTCTCAGCCTGCGTACCAGATGGAGCTGGTAGACAGCTGCCCTGGACACAGAATTGACCTGCGCCTCCATGGACAGCTGTGAGTCAAAAATGACTCCCAGGCTGCGCACCTGGTCCTTCAGGGGCACAGTTACCCCATTCAGGACCAGGGAATCCTCCACACTTGCCTGCCTCCTGTCCCCCCCAAAACAGTACTTCTGTCTTGTCAGGATTCAATCTCAATCTGTTAGCCCCTTTGGCTTGCCTCATGCGCCTGCAGCATCAGGCAGAAGTGCCTGTTGAAATTATGCCTGCCATGCAGCTGTTGCCAAAGATAAAAGAGCCCTGCCTGGAACTAATCTCTATCCTGACCTCCATGTGAGGAAAACAATGGAAGAGCAGAAACCGACAAATACACACAAATGCAAGCAAACAGAAAATAACATTGCAAGGTATTGGAACAGTAAAGGCAGCAGGATCCTATGGAAAATACTATACAGTGGTACCTTGGTTCTTAAACTTAATCCGTTCCGGAAGTCCGTTCTGAAACCAAAGCGTTCCAAAACCAAGGCGGGCTTTCCCATAGAAAGTAATGCAAAACGAATTAATCCGTTCCAGACTTTTAAAAACAACCCCTAAAACAGCAATTTAACATGAATTTTACTCTCTAACGAGACAATTGATCCATCAGATGAAAGCAAGAATAAGACAGTGTTGTAGATGATAAAAATTAAAAATAACGTTTTTTCTTACCTGCACTGATAATAGCCATTGTTTGGATGGGGGGCATTTTTTGTGGGAGTTCAGAACTTAACTGGTTAAGTGTTCTGAGCTGTGCGTCACTTTCTGACGTCAGCTGTAGAAGCTGGGAGGAGTCTGGGAGGAGACTGTACTGTTGTTGTTCCCTCTGTGTGTCTTGAGAGAGACGGACATGTTTTAACATGGCTGCAAGCAGTGATGGACAAATGTTTGAATAAAAGCTGTAAATAGACGGATCTGTCTGTGTATGCTTGCATGGAGCAAGGGAGAAAAAGACTGTTTTACACCGCTGTAAGCTACTCTGCTAAGCCGTGACCAAAGAGACAGCAGACTTTGGTGCGCAGCTGGAAGGAAGCGTGCCGGACGCTGCAAATGACTGATTGGGATCGTAAAGCTGTCTGAGTACACGGCTCCATCGATCAAGCTCAGAGATCGTTATCTCGCACAGGTTATGGGAAGGTCAGTAAACGCTCGTAAAACAGTCGGTGTGAGCTCCAGGAACGCTTTGAAGTCGGCACGGAAGCTAGCTGGAGGTTGGAAGCTGCATTCCTTGAGTCTAGCCTAATGCCGGGAAGCAGAGGGAGTTTTTGCCTGCTTCCGAGAGACAGTGAGAGCTTCTGATACAGAAAGCTGGCTGGAGCTGGAAGCTGAGACGCAGCTGCTGTCGTTTCTCCACGGAAGGGTGAGGCAGAGAAGCTGTACCTGATCGTAAGTAAGCTTGGGCCCCCTTGGGAGAACGGGAAGAAAATGGCAGAGAGCCAAGATATGCCGGTGGAAAAGCTCACTTTAACAAGTTGGGCAACCTGGAGCAGAAGAATAAGGGGCTGGTTCTTGGTCACTGGGCTTTGGGAAGGAAGCCAGTCAGAGCCAGCTGAAGCAGGCTGTCAATCTGCGGTGCCTGGAGATGGCAAGCAGAGAATGCAACAGGAGCTGAATATGCTCAGAGCATGCGTTGATGCTTCACTGAGACCCCATTTGAAAGGTGTACAGACACCAGGGGCTGCCTGGAATGTGCTGCGAAGTTTGTGTGAAACTGCAGCAGGAGGCCAGGGCCCTGGAGAAGAAATGGAGAGCCCCAAGATGGCTGCGGCCCCAGTTCCCGGTACTTCAGTCTCAAGGAGCACTGTTGGGCAGATCGGGGGGGCGAAGAGTTCCAAAGGCAAGTTTAAGAAACTTTCCACTGTTGCTGAAGCGGAGAGCAGCTTCAAGGGGGGCCAGGCTGGTGGGAGGAGCCCCGGGCAGTGTTTTTCCACTGGAATACAACGTCTGCATGGCAGCTGCCCCCACCGGAGCACAGAGCCGATGCAGGATGTTTGCAAGGACACTTCCCATGGGAATCAAGCGGGTTTCCATGGCAACAGGCCTGGGAAGACAGGCAGGCGTGGAACTGAGCCAGGTGGTCGTGGTAAACAGCAGGAAGGGGCTTATCAAGTCTCTGCGAGTATGGCATTGTTCGAAGACGGCAGGATGGAAAGTTTTGAAATGGCCTTTGTTCTTGACTCAGCAGCTAACCGCAACATGGTTCCAGAGACATCTGCAGTCAAGATGGGGAATTGCACGGCAATTCCGGCCGGACAAACTGTTATGTTCGCAAATGGACAGAGAACCCAGATTAAAACTGTCACTAACGTTTTCCTTTCTGTTTTGCAGGAGACGCTGCAGTTTTGTGTTATCCCAGAGGGGGATCATTGTTTGTTATCTGTGCCTTATTTGTTAAGTAAGGGGTTCAAAGTTTGTTTTGAAAATGATGTCTGCACAATCTCCAGAGGAGGGAGGTTACTTGCCACGGTTAAGAAGGGGCAGAATGATCTTTTCATTCTTAAAACGTCTCTTGGGGGTGAGGGGAAGGTTGAGAGAGCACAGGCGCAGCGTGCTACAGTTCCCACTCATGTTCAATGTGCTTGTGCATGGCATCAGAGGACCAATCATAGTCCTGTAGAGGAACTACAAGTGCTTCCTGAGGTTACCAGAGGGTGTAAAATTAGAGATTGTGGACGTGCCATTAGTTGCACCACATGCAAGCAAGCAAAGGTGAAAGGGTGCAGTTACCCAAAGGTGGAACGGGTAACCACTAAACCTTTTGAGCTGGTTCACATAGATTTGGCCGGTCCTGTCAAGGAACCAAGTCTGGGAGGGGCCAGGTTTCTGCTAACTTTTTTGGATGATTTTTCGCAGAGCACCTGGACCCACGGTCTCAAATCCAGGGACGATGCAGCACAGCTGATCAAGAGCTGGGTTGAGGGGGTGGAACAGAGATTCTCCACCAGGGTTCAAGCGATCATTAGTGACAGAAATGCTAGGTACACTGGTTCTGCTTTGCAGCAGTTCTTTCACAGAAGAGGGATACGTCACACAGTTACTTCACCCAGTAAGAGGGGGGTGGCAGAGCTGAGAAGTGAAGCTCTGGTTAAGGCTGGACAGGTGATGCTGAAAGACGCCAGGTTACCTCCAAAGTTTTGGCTGGAGGGAATCCGTTGTGTGTCGTTCACCTGGAATCGTGTCTACAACTCACTGGTAGGTGACACACCGTACTCGTTGTTAAATGGCCGCAAACCCCAGGTTCACTTTCTGCGCAAGTTTGGATCTCCTGCGGTTGTCCCTGTGCCTAAGGCTTTGCAAGGGCCAGATGGAGCCAAAGTCCAGAAAATGATCTTCTGTGGGTATGAGCCAGACGCTCGTGCATGGAGATTTGCTTATCCGTCAGGTGATCAGAGTAAGGTGCTGGTCAGTAAACACGCTGAATTCTGTCAGCAGGATGAAAGGCCAAAGATGTCTGCACAGCGTGATGTTCTTTCAGAATGTCTCTCTGATCCAGAGGACAGTTCTGGTGAGGAGGAAGAAGAGGCTGAGTCTGCTGATGACGACCAGGTCACTGACCAGGGTCAGGAGCAGGGTGGGGCGTCTCCACAAGTTGTTAGGAAAGGACAGCCCAAGAGTGAGCCTAGTTCTCCTGTGAGTGTAATGGAGAGGATTCGAAGACGCTTTAAGTCAGAGGGGGAATCCTGTGATGCAGAGGACACACCTGCTGGTGACAGTGAGCCAGAGGAAACACCAGAGTTTGTGCCTAGGCGATCCAGTCGCACAACCAAGGGTATTCCACCTGAGAGGTACCAGGCCACAGGTACGTGGGTAAGTTTCGCACAGTGCGATTCTGAGAGTTGTGAGGTAATTCCACAGATGCCCAACAGGTACGCCAAGGTAGGGCGCAAGGCATTGGGGAAGGGATTGATCTCACAAGGTGTTGCTCAAGATGTTACACAGGTTTTGTCAGAAAGCAACGCAAGGGGGTGTGTGGGAGTTCAGAACTTAACTGGTTAAGTGTTCTGAGCTGTGCGTCACTTTCTGACGTCAGCTGTAGAAGCTGGGAGGAGTCTGGGAGGAGACTGTACTGTTGTTGTTCCCTCTGTGTGTCTTGAGAGAGACGGACATGTTTTAACATGGCTGCAAGCAGTGATGGACAAATGTTTGAATAAAAGCTGTAAATAGACGGATCTGTCTGTGTATGCTTGCATGGAGCAAGGGAGAAAAAGACTGTTTTACACCGCTGTAAGCTACTCTGCTAAGCCGTGACCAAAGAGACAGCAGACTTTGGTGCGCAGCTGGAAGGAAGCGTGCCGGACGCTGCAAATGACTGATTGGGATCGTAAAGCTGTCTGAGTACACGGCTCCATCGATCAAGCTCAGAGATCGTTATCTCGCACATTTTTATCCATTTCCGCAGTCACACAGTCATTCAGTCAATCAGTAGATGAACTGGGTTCCACACAGTCACCAAAAACAAATTAATCGAAGAAGCCTCAAAAACAAAAGCGCCAAATAAATAGCAAAAACAAGAGCGCCAAACTTAATCTGTTCCGGAAGTGTGTTTGACTTCCAAAATGTTCGAAAACTGAGGCACAGCTTCTGATTGGTGCAGGCACCCCGGAAATAATAGCTGACAGCCGCATCAGAAATTTGGCTTCCAAAAAATGTTCGAAAACCAGTACACTTACTTCTGGGTTTTTGGTGTTTGGGAACCGAGGTGTTTGAGTACTAAGGCTTTTGAGAACCAAGGTACCACTGTATTAACTGAATGCGTTAGAGCAGGTACCCCCAAACTTGGCCCTCCAGATGTTTTGGGACTACAGTTCCCATCATCCCTGACTACTGGTCCTGTTAGCTAGGGATGATGGGAGTTGTAGTCCCAAAACATCTGGAGGGCCAACTTTGGGGATGCCTGCCTTAGAGCAAGGATGGATCTCATCTCCCTGGATGAGATCTTCACGTCTCGCAGCTTGAAGAAGTCACACAATATCCTGAGAGATCCCACCCATCCTGCTCACAACCTCTTTGAACTGTTGCCTTCGGGCAGAAGATATAGGACAATGAAAACACGAACCACACGCCTTCTGAATAGTTTCTATCCAAGAGCTCTGATTGCACTAAATAATGATCTCAGGGCCAGTTGTAAGAAATAGCAAGCAGTGAGTAGTAAGGAATGAGATAGATTTTAGGTTATGCTATGCTTCTAATAGGTTGTGTTATATTCTGGATTGTGTATGTTTTAATAGATTATGTCTGAATAGGATGAGAGTGTTGGAGATACGTGCAAATGTGTATGTGAATCCGGTCTTGGGTGTTTGATTTTCGTTGTTGTGTATACTGTGTATATGCGGACAATGACAATAAATTTATCTTATCTTATCTTATCTCTTATTGTGGGGGTGGTGCCCCTTATCTATACATTATTATTTTTTTGCAGGACCCGCATGATGTGGTTGGCATCAGAGTGCCCATGCCCCCACTGCCATTTAATCTGGAGTTACCCTTTCCAGAGGAAATGTGAAACAAACCACTCTGTTACCAATGTCCCGGTTGCAACATCTCGACAATGCGCTTGCAAATTAATCCCTCACTGGGAATTCACCCCTAAGTAACTTTACTCCTCCAACTCAGTTGCCCTATCAGCACAATGGGACTAACTGTGACTCGGGTGTTGTTGGCGGTGGGAGAAGTTGGGTTTTGCAGAGAAGAAGAGTGGACTCACCAAGCGGGGAGGAGGAGAAGGGTTCGAGGAGCCCTAGAAGGAAGGTACAGACTCTTTCAAGACTTGATAAATATGGTAAAGGTAAAGGTAAAGGGACCCCTGACCATTAGATCCAGTCGTGACTGACTCTGAGGTTGCGGTGCTCATCTCGCTTTATTGGCTGAGGGAGCCAGTGTACAGCTTCTGGGTCATGTGGCCAGCATGACTAAGCCGCTTCTGGCAAACCAGAGCAGCGCACAGAAATGCCGTTTACTTTCCCGCTGGAGTGGTACCTATTTATCTACTTGCACTTTGACGTGCTTTTGAACTGCTAGGTTGGCAGGAGCAAGGACTAAGCAACGGGAGCTCACCCCGTCACAGGGATTCAAACCGCCGACCTTATGATCAGCAAGTCCTAGGCTCTGTGGTTTAACCCACAGCGCCACCCGCGTCCCTGATAAATGTGGTACTCTACATCTTTTTAACTGCTGCTGTTTTCGCGTTTTGGGTGTTGGAGTTTGCTTTTGTTGACGCATGAGAATTTACGTAGTGCCGTCTTGTTTTTATGTGAGCTGCCATGAGAGGGTTTTGCCCCGAAAGGCAGCCGGCCATTTCAAATAAACAAGAAGCTGGAGAATAAGGGTGATGCCAGAGGGAAGACATGGTATCCGCCTCCGCACCCCACCCTCCACCCCAACAAAATTCCAGAAACCTTTCCCTAATAAAAATGACAAGCAGAAAACCACAAGGCTGCCTGTAAAAATTTAGTCAAGGGCTAAATTAGAAGCAGAGAGCGTAGGAACATCTGGCCGTAGATAGATGTTATTGTGAGAATATAAAAAGTGAGTCACATCCGGCAGTTTTACAAAAGGTCCAAACTTTTATACTGCTGGGAAAAATAGGGGAGCAAGGGGCAAACCGTTGCAGCATGGCGAAGCCTGGGTCATGTCGTGCAAAAGCCACAGGTTCAAACTATTGGCACTTTTATGCAGCATGCAAAACTGCCCGCTGGTGGGAGGTCCTGTGGCAAGCATTGCCTTGCCAGCCTTTCCAACTTTGAGTAGGGCTTTGCAGTGGTTTGTTTTCAGCACAGAGCATGAGGTTCTTAATATCAGAGTTTGTGGGTTCAAAGACCCACGTTGGTGAGAAGATCCCTGCATTGCAGGGGATTGGGCTACAGTGGTACCTCGGGTTGAGAACTTAATTTGTTATGGAGGTTCGATCTTAACCTGAAACTGAGGTACCACTTTAGATAATGGGGCCTGCCGCTGGCGCGCAATTTCTGTTCTCATCCTCAAGCAAAGTTCTTAACCCGAGGTACTATTTAAGGGTTAGCGGAGTCTGTAACCTGAAGCGTCTGTAACCCGAGGTACCACTGTATTAGATGATCAGAGTGGTCCCTTCCATAGTGGCATTTGACTCCTAGTAAGTTAGCAAAAGGGACGCGGGGGGCGCTGTGGTCTAAACCACATTCAGAAGACATCTTAAGGCAGCCCTGTTAAGGGAAGTTTTTAATGTGTGATATTTTAGTGTATTTTTGGTTTCTATGGAAGCCGCCCAGAATGGGGAAACGCAGCCAGATGGGCGGGGTACAAATAAATTATTATTATTATTATTATTATTATTATTATTATTATTATTATTATTAAAATAATTCTGGGCGCTGTAGTTTACCCCACAGAGTTACAATCCCAAGCAAACTCATGGTGCACAGAATTCTTTGAAGGGGGAGATGTGCTTCAGATGCGCTATATAGTGTACACACAGCCTTAATTCAATGTTGGTGACAGAGCAATGTGCTCCGCTGTGCTGGAAGGTAGTAGGCTGGCTAGCTTAGAGGGCACAGGACAGGCCTCCAGTATCTTGGTCACTCCCTCCCTCCCTCCCTCCCTTGCAGGGAGGGCAGCTGCCTTACTCTGCCTAATAGAAGGACCGGCCCTGCTTATTTGTACGATGTTGCCAGTGTCACGATGGGACCTGGTTTGTGGGGAACAGAGCGGCCCCTGAGAATGCAGAAGTTGGTCACCCATTCTTTACAAAGCTTCCTCTGCCCATCAGCCGAGCCTGAGTCACAAGTTCCTCTCTTGTCTACGCTGTGTTTCATGTCCTTTTAATTTTTGAAGGTGCCTTCCATATGATAATTCAGGAACAGATATTTAAGTCAGTGTGAATCATAACCCGATCAGCTTAAATTTTCAGACCTTGCCAGGAATTATATTTTGAAATTGGAATAAAATACTACTAAAAAAGAGAGGAAGAAATAATAAGAAAAACGAAAGAAGTGCTCTCTCTCCCCTTCTCTCTCTCTTATCCAAACCTGTCAAAAGTACAGTGGTACCTTGGGTTAAGTACTTACTTAATTCGTTCCGGAAGTCTGTTCTTAACGTGAAACTGTTCTTAACCTGAGGTACCACTTTAGCTAATGGGGCTTCCCGCTGCTGCAGCACGATTTCTGTTCTCATCCTGAGGTAAAGTTCTTAACCCGAGGTACTATTTCTGGGTTAGCGGAGTCTGTAACCTGTAAGTGTCTGTAAGCGTATGTAACCTGAAGCGTATGTAACCCGAGGTACCACTGTAATACTATGGGGCACAAGTACATGAGTTCTTATTAGCATGTCTGCCTTTCAAATTAAATTTCATGGGTACGATCCTATACCTCAGATCCATGGGCTGAGAGGCTTTAGAACAGCGTTTCCCAAACTTCGGCGTCCAGTGGTTTTTGGACTACAACTCCCATTATCCCTAGTGTTGTAAACAAAAACTGCTCCCTTTCCCTTATGGGGGACACAAGAGCCCTTATAGAGTCCTTTCTAGGTTCTCCATTGGTAAGAGAAAATAACAGAGGCCAACCAGAGAATATTGAGAAGCAAAGCAGCTCGTAAGCCTGATCTTTATTAAAGCTGTTACAACAGGGTGCTCCCCCCACATGCAGGAGAGAGGAGGAGGACCCCGAACCAACTGTGCAAGCCCTTATATAGACTTTTGAACTGCCCACCCTGGAGCCCAAGACCACCCCCCAGTTCATCATATATACATCAGAGAAGGGGCGGACTACAACAGAAATCTGAGTGCCTTGTTTTTATCCTGTCTGCCAGGTTACCTGATTGGATTACCTGGGGATCCTGGCCACTCTTTTGTTATGATAACAACTATTGTGGGGTTTCAGACATGTGGTTTATACATTTATGTATGTGCTTGCTTGGTACATTTATGAACTTTTATTTTCTATATATAAGACCTAAAAATTCTTATAACACTACCTAGTAGGACCAGTGGTCAGGGATGATGGGATTTGTAGTTCCAAAACAGCTGGACACCCAAGTTTGAGAAACCGTGATTTAGAAGATGGAGTGAGCTCAGCAGAACCAGAGCTATGTTGCCCAATGGACATGGCATGCACCCCAGTGGAACTCCCATGATGCACTGAGATTAAACACCACTGATGAAGATAATCCAGTAAACCAATCAAAAACAGGGGGGAGGTATGGACAGGATATAGGCGGAGCACTAATGCCAAATCCTATGGCGCTTCATTCCCCAGGCACACCCCTGTTGACAAGACTTTGGACCAGGTCCAGGCCTGGCATGATAAATTTCCCTCTCATTGACCTCGATGGGAGGGAGAAAGGAAAAACAGCTTTTGCCACCCGCTGTGGCAGAGAAATGGAGATGCGGGTGGCGCTGTGGTCTAAACCACCGAACCTCTTGGGCTTGCCGATCAGAAGGTTGGCGGTTCGAATCTCCGTGACGGGGTGAGCTCCCGTTACTCTGTCCCAGCTCCTGGCAACCTAGCAGTTCGAAAGCACGCCAGTGCAAGTAGATAAATAGGTACAGCTGTGGTGAGAAAGGTAAACGGCATTTCCGTGCGCTCTACTTTCTGTCACGGTGTTCCGTTGCGCCAGAAGCGGTTTAGTCATGCTGGCCACATGACCCGGAAAGCTGTCTGTGGACAAACGCCGGCTCCCTTCTGTATTATTATTATTATTTTTATCTTATGTTGTATCCTTGTATTAATTTTATCTTTACTTGTACCAATGTACCTGCATCTTTTCTGCTATTGCAATAAGAATCACGAGTTGAGGGCTATGAATGAGAAATGACATAGTTGTCCGTGGCTACACATCGCCATCTACTGAGTCTACAGTATACACACACCAATTCACAAGTTCAAATGACTTTATTCAAAAGCATGGCTACATAGACAATCGCACCTATATATGCAAAGTAGAGGAAAAACACCCAAAATCCTGTCTTCATTTCCTCTCTTATCGATCTGCCCCCAGGCATCACGCAAAGCCTTCCTGAAAGTCAGAACACAAACAATACTTTTTGTTGTTTAGTCGTTTAGTCGTGCCCTACTCTTTGTGACCCCATGGACCAGAGCACGCCAGGCACTCCTGTCTTCCACTGCCTCCCGCAGTTTGATCAGACTCATGTTTGTAGCTTCGAGAACACTGTCCAACCATCTCGTCCTCTGTCGTCCCCTTCTCCTTGTGCCCTCCATTTTTCCTAACATCAGGGTCTTTTCCAGGGAGTCTTCTCTTCTCATCAGGTGGCCAAAGTATTGGAGCCTCAGCTTCAGGATCTGCCCTTCCAGTGAGCACTCAGGGCTGATTTTCTTAAAAATGGATAGGTTTGATTTTCTTGCAGTCCATGGGACTCTCCAGAGTCTCCTCCACCATCATAATTCAAAACCATCATAATTCAAAAGCATCAATTCTTTGGCGGTCAGCCTTCTTTATGGTCCAGCTCTCACTTCCAATAGCCATCAGTAAACATCAGAAAAAACAAGAATCTGCCTCAGTCCTTTTGTATACAGTATGCTGTCTACAACACAGCAATCTAATCCAAGTATCATCAAACACACTCTGTACAGTGTTCCATTTCTCCAAAGGTATTGGACTATATTAAAGGGAATTTACACTTTTTATTCTCTTTTTCATTTTTCCCCTTTTTAAAATGCATTTTATTTTGCTGATAAAAACGTTGTTAATTAACTCATTATTGTCAAAAATTGTACATCTCAACATAAACATAATAAAGAAAAGAGAAAACAAAAACAAAAACCAACATACAAAACAAAACAAAAAATCACATAGACCATTTTAAATATATCTATACAGTGGTACCTCGGGTTAAGAACTTAATTCGTTCTGGAGGTCTGTTATTAACCTGAAACTGTTCTTAACCTGAAGCACCATTTTAGCTAATGGGGCCTCCCGCTGCGCCACTGCTGCACGATTTCTGTTCTCATCCTGAAGCAAAGTTCTTAACCCGAGGTACTACTTCCGGGTTAGCGGAGTCTGTAACCTGAGGTGTATGTAACCTGAAGCCTATGTTAGTCTGCGAAGGCAGCACTGAGCATCATATAAATTTGCGGGAATGTAGTTATAACTTCTTTGATTACACATAAAAAACCAGCCATCTGGTAAGCGCACATGGGCATAATGAAAAGTAATCTGTTGAACATGTGAGCAATTCCAAGTTGCTTCCTCACTGCAATTCACAATCTGAGCACAAGAGGTGTCTGGTGGTGCTGCAACTCTAGGTGTGTATAATGATATTTCATCCAGAGGTAACTTTTGTTTCACCTGTCCCCAATCATGGAGATTGGTATAACCAATGATACCTTCAGAAATCCATTTAGAAAACCACTTTCCCATGTGTGTGGCATGTGCCATATGGAAAGGCTGTGTACAAACTGGGATCAGACAATTTCCTAAGGTAGTGTGCATATCCTATGTTTCACTCAGACAAAAATGAGAGACATTAGCAACTTCAGCTAAATGCATCTGTCAGGCTCATGTTCCCTGAGAAAAGGTGGACTGCGGGGGGGGGGGCACTGGTGAAGGACGATGAACTAAGGCAATTGATCCGGGACGATGCTTTTGCTCGGCGGAAGCTAGATGAGCTAAGGCAACGAGGAGGAGCTGAGGGAGGTTTCAAGGAAAAAGGGGGGCTCCTGTTCTATCGGGGGGCTTTGTATATTCCAGGTGAAACCCTAAGAGACAGAGTCCTCAAGCAACTTCATGACAGCTCCACGGCAGGACATTTTGGGCAACACAAAACCATGTTGTTGGTTACCAGGGAATTTTGGTGGCCCAAAGTGAGGGAAGACGTAAGGGAATATGTGAGAGGGTGTGAGACCTGCCAGAGGGCCAAAGGGGAGAGGGCTGCTCCGGCAGGGTTATTGGAGCCTTTGCCCACACCAGGGAGGCCATGGGAGGTGGTATTGGTAGATTTTGTCACTGACCTGCCCAGGTCCAAGGGGAAAATAGCGGTGATGGTGGTGGTGGATCTCCTGACCAAAATGTGCCATTTTGTGGCGTGTTCACATGCGGTGACGGCGGAGGAACAGCCAAGTTGTTTGTAGAGCATGTGTTTAGGTTGCATGGAGTCCCTTCTAGGGTCATTTCGGACAGGGGAACCCAATTCACCTCACGGTTTTGGCGCAAGCATATGAGTTTGCTGCAAGTAGAGGTGAGCTTCACCACCGCAAGGCACCCCGAAACCAATGGGCAGGCGGAAAGAGCAAATGCTGTTTTGCAACAGTATTTGCGGTGTTATGTCAGTCAGAGGCAGAATGACTGGGTGGACGGATTAGGACTAGCGGAGTTTGCGTACAATAATGCTGAGAACGTGTCCACCGGGATGACTCCTTTCTTCGCCAATCACGGAAGTCACCCTAGGGCTTTCCCAGGGAGGGGGGAGGAGTCGTGGAGTGTACCGGCCACAGAACAGTTTGCGGAGGAAATGGAGGCGATTCACCAACAGCTCCAGTTGAACCTGGAAAGGGCCAAGGAAGTATACAAGAGGGAGGCAGACAAGCATCGGAGACCAGGGGAGACCATTCGGGTTGGGGACAAGGTGTGGTTGTCAACACAAGGGTTGCCCTGGAAGGGGGGGGTGCAAGAAGCTCAAACCCAGGAGGGTGGGTCCCTTTGAGGTCATCCAGCAGGTAAATCCAGTGGCCTTTAAGTTAAGGCTGCCTGAGAGATTCATCCCGTCTTCCATAGGTCACTGTTGTGGCCCTACAGGGGAGGGGGGATCAGGCAGGGAAGAGGGGAAGGGGAGGTTCCACCGCCCGAAATTGAGGAAAGGGAGCAAGGCCACAAGGTAACTGAAATACTGGACTCCCATTGGAACGGGGAGCAGCTAGAGTATTTGGTGGCTTGGGAAGGGGCTCCCAGTTCGGAAAACGCTTGGGTTCTGGAAGGTTGCATTACTGAGGATTATTTGGTGGAGTTCCACGATTTATTTCCCAACAAACCCAAACCCCCGGGTAGGTTCTTTGAACAGGTGTTCGGTCCGACGGATGATGAAGACGACTTCGAGGGTTTCCCACCATCAGACAATGAGGGAAGAGGCCGGAGAGAAGGACATCTCAAAGATCGCTGGGAGCCTGCGGGTTTGGGGGAGGGCTAGGGTAATGTTTTTGAAGATGCAGAAAATGAAGATGAGATTTTCCTAGGTTTCACCCCCGAGAAACCTGATAAAGAAGAAATGGGAATGGCAGTCTCTCCAGAGGAGGAGAGAGGGGCCTTTGGGGAGGGGGTGGATGTCAGGGAACTGGAGGCAGAGAAGGGGGGAAGAATGGGCACCTACCGGGGAAAACCTCCTTTAATAAGCAGCTGCTCTTCCTCGGACGAGGAAGGTGACGAAGGGTTGTCAGGAGGTAATGAATCTGAGGGGGGGGGGAGGCACTTCTGGGGCCAAGTCACTCTCGTCAGAGAGGAAGGAGGGGGGCTGGGCTTCGGAAGTGGTTATGCTGGGGAAAATCGAAAGGAAATTTAGTCGGGACAACTGACCTGCCATGATTAAGACGGACTTTTGACCTGCTTGTACATAGCTTCAAAGGGGCAATAAATCTTGTAAATATGGCTGAATTCCTGGACTCTTATCTTTGCTAGCACTCACAACTAATTGCTGACAGCATCCATTTTTTTATTTTTTTTAGGAGTGTAAGTGAAATTTTATTGGGAGGGGATAGCAGTTGAACAGCAGCAACTGAAGAGTAAGAAGAATCCCTGTATTTAAAACACTCAGTAGCTCCTGCTGAACACACATGTAGGAAGCCACTCTGCCATGCTTCCCATTTGGCCCCAGACACCCCACATCCTACAGAAACAAATACACCGTAGCACAGGAAAGTCAAATCACCAAGAAACCACTGCAGAATAAAAAGGGAATGTGGAGAATTGAACTGTGTTGAACACTCTTTAGTTGCATTAACTACATTTTCATTTCATCACTGTAATACAAATAAATAAATAAATAAATACCCCACCACAGTTGCTTGCAGGAACTGGTTCCGATTTCTTTTTAAATACCAGAAACTTAAGTCCGCTGCATAAGCGTTTGGAAGTTACTTATGTTTATATGGAAATTAAGCCAGTATTAATACTTTTCTACAGCAGTAAACGCACACCAGGAAGGCCAGGACAAAACACAAATCAAGGAATGGAGTTTTCCCAAAGCTGCAGTGTGAAAGGACTATAAATTGATTTCCATACACATGGCTGGCTTCTCTTTGCTGTAGGAAATCCAAGCGGAGCTGTAAGGAATGAGACATGTAAAAAGGTTTCTTGAGAAGGGGAATGACACTCCATATGCAGTTTAGTTTTCTGCACCTTCTGAGGCATCACATTTTTCTCCTGCGCTGTCTGATGTCCATAATGTGAGGTTGTCTCTAAGCAACTGCATGATGAGAGCGCTGTCTTTGGACAAGTCTTCATTCAGCGTATCAAGTTCTGCAGTGGCTCCATCAAAAGCTGTCTTTGCCAATGTGCAAGCCAGCTCTGGGTTGTTGAGGATCTCATAGGAAAATACGGAAAAGTTAAGCGCTAAGCCTAAACGAATTGGATGTGTGGGTTGCATCTCTTTCTTGCTGATGTCAAATGCCTCCTGATAAGCCGCCTGTGAATTTTCTATTGTTTGTTTTCTGTCATCTCCGCTGGCAACCTCCGCCAGGTATCGAAAGTAGTCTCCCTTCATCTTCAGCTAGAACACCTTGCTCTCTGGGTTAGTTGCATTAGCTATTAAGTACTTGTCCAGCAACTGCAGAACTGTAGTGCAGATGGACTTAAGTTCAAACTCCACTTTCTCTCGGTAGTCCTTGACAAGCTGCATCTTCTTGTCATTTCCGTCAGTCTTCTGCTCAATGCTAGAGATCACTCACCAAGCAGAGCGTCTTCCCCCAACCACATTCTTGTACGCCACAGCGAGAAGATTGCGTTCTTCATTGGATAATTCAGCACCTTGCTCTGTCACAGCCTTCATGCAGGTAGCCAGGAACATCCTATGGCCTTCTGGGAGGAGGCTTGGGCAGCAGCCACAGCGGTGCAGGGGGGAGATTCTGCAAGAAAGAAGGGATCTTTAAAGCAGAGGATCTTTAAAGGGATCTCTAAACGCTAAAGGTTGCTTCCCCCTGTCCCATTACCTCCGAGGCAGGTTTCCTCCACCTGGGCTCCAGTCCCTCCCGGGATCCGGCGGCTCCGAGGCTGAGTCGTTCCCTCGCTGCAAAGCAAAGGAGACATCAGCCGGCGCTCCCAGCCAGGCTAGCCCCAGTCTGGGGCAGGAGGGTGGGGGACCTGGGAAGGGGGCATTTCCTCCTACCTGATCTTACAAGTTCCCCAAACCTGGCCTCCGCCTCCGTACGGGCGTCTTGGATCCGCCCCGGCCGGCCTTGCTCAGAAGCAGCAGCCAAGGTTTCCTCCCTCTCTAAAATCACTCGAGATGTTCTTCGAATTGGAGGAAACCTTGTCTGCTGCTTCTGCGGCAGGCAGGGCCGGGGAGGAGCCATGCCCACACGGAGACGGGGCAGTGGGGAACCGGCGCGAGGGTCCTCAGCCCGGAACCGCTGGGATGGTATCTTGCTCTTCGTCCCGGGAGCCGGATCTGAAGCCTCATCCCTGGAGAAATTAGGAAAAATATGGGCTAAGAAGGCAAAGAAAGAACCTGAAATGCAATATATTTCTGCCAACTCTATGCCTAAACTGAAGCCCAAACACGGAGAGCTATCTATTTCCCAAAATATTTAGCTATGGACTAGCAGGTATAGATTCATGCAGTTCTGAAGCCATAGTCGTGGAGTCAGTTCCGGGGGTGGGGGGCTGTTCCCCAAGGCAATAGCTGGGGGGGGGGAGAGAAGTGGACCACAAAGAAACTACAGGACTATCTAAATCAGGCCTTCCTCCTCCAGCTGGCTGTCCCATTGCTGGCATGAGGAAATGGCAATCCCCCTCCCCAGCGATGGGAGAGCCACTTCTTCCCCTGGTCCACTTCCACCCACCATGTCCGCTTCTGTCTGAAGGAAGGAAGGACGTATGGGGTGGGGAGAATTCTGGGATGCATCTCCACAGAACCCTTCCCAAGCAGAGCCAGATTGCCCAATGGGCAGAGCAGGCACCGGCCCTCGGCCCCTGCAACAACGGATCGCCATAAATATTATTGGTTTTGCGTAATAAAATTGGATTGTTAATATTTCTGGTTGGTAGAATCAAATCACAGCATACCTGCACATTCGGAGTTTCCCCCTTGCACCGCTGGGCTGCTGCTGCCTCTGGTGGTGGGGGTGGGCCGGAGCCTTGGGCTTTCCTCCCAAACCATGGCCCTGGGAGAGACAAAGGACATTGTATTTTCCTGGCATAAGCATCCACTCTAGGGCACCGGGGTCCCCTGGGCCCTCCCCAATTATTTGGGGCTGGAGTGAGGCGGGACTGCTCCCCACCCCCAGCCCAACCCTATATGGCACATGTGGGGAGTGGGTTCCCCATGGAATTAACATACCTCAACTTGCAGCGCTTCCCCACGGTGCTGAACTTGCCTTCCATTTTGAGAAGCTGTGAGACAGAAAGGAAAAAAAAACAGAGGAAGTTAGCAACCAGTTATTCATAACAGAAAATATCTTCTGGGGTCCACAGCTGAGGACCTGCCAAGCTATCAACAGCTGTGGACAAGGCAAGCCAGGGAGCCAGGCCACACGAATCAGGGACGGGTGAGGCTAATAATAATAATAATAATAATAATAATGTTTTTATTTAATACTTTTATTTTGCTTTAAACCAATATAGATAAATATAATCAACCAAAATTACAAAAGAAAAATCCTTAAGAATAATAATAATAATGAAAAAAGCTAAAAACAACTACAAAAAATATCAAAGTACATGGCATAGAACATAAGCCATTATGGGAAAGAAAAAAGGTAAAGGAAAAAAGAAGGAGGAGGAAGGAAAAAAAGAAAAAAAAAGGGGGGGGGAGAAAAAAAAGAGAAAAAGAGGAAGATGAGTCAAAACACAAAAAGACTCGTCTATTGTACGCTTCCGTCAAGGTCACAAAAGATTATTATTCTTATCAATTCTCTCTATCTGCATTCCATTGAATCCCTCATCTTGGTATCAGGGAACATTTCCCTATGCGGTATCATTCTAAACATAACCTTGATGAACCCTTATACCCTAGATAATTATTTAGACATTCCCATTCTTCTTTCACCATCTTTTTAGGTTTATCTCTTATTGCATCTGTCAGTTTGCGAGCTCCAAGTACTCGCACAATTTGACTACCCATTCATCTTTAGTGGGTGTTTGTTATCTTTCCAGTGTTTTGCCACTATAACCCTTGCTGCTGACGTTGCTTACACAAATAACCTGGTTTTATTTTTGCGAATATTATCTGAAACCATTCCTAGCAAAAATTCTTCCGGTTTCTTGTTAAATGTAGTTTCTATCAATCACTTTATCTCTTCATAAATCATATTCCAAAATCTTTGTATCTCTAGACAGGACCACCACATATGGTAGTAATTAGAATGTTATTTCTATGGGCCTCGGAGCTCCCCTTACCTTTAGAATTCATTTCTCTAAACCTTCTTCAGAGTCTATCACCAACATCTGACAGGCATCCCTCTTGCAGGGCAATTATAAGGCTTGCTTGCAAAGCAGCCCTTTGTGACATCAGCTGGCAAACAGGGGCCAGGCTGCTGGGTTGTCAGGCAGATGAATTAAGAAAAATAAAATCAGGGGGGAGGTCAAAGTGTGCTTGTTTTCTCCTGCTCCAGAAGCTCTCACAACCTGAAGCCGTGGCTTCAAGCTCCAAAAAGGAGATTCCGACTCAACTTCAGGAAGAACTTTCTGAGAGCAAGAGCTGTTTGACAGGGGGAAGAAATCCCTTAGGAGCCAGTAGATTTTCCTTATCCTGGGTTAACATGTATGGGTGGCATGGCTATCTAGGCCATGATAAGGTTAAATTTCACAAAGGATTCTTAAATCACATTGTGAAAAAAACATTCTATGAGGTTTGGGAGGGAAGCAAAAAGTCAGTAGTCACTAAAACACCCTGGTGGCTTTCACTGATGGAATCTCCAGCCGTACATAGGAAAAATATGAACAGGGACTGGTTAACATATAGGGACTTAGTAGAGGAAATAAGTAGTGACCCAAAATTAAAGGACCTAGGAGAATTGAAAAAGATAAAACATGGTTGGAATATTATCAGTTAAAAGCCACATTTGAAAAGGATAAAAGGACTAAGGGATTTGATAAATAGATATATATCTTATTTAGAGAAAGACATTTTATATAGTAACCAGAAGACACTTTAAAAAATCTATAAATAATTATTGAATTGGCAAAGGAAAGAGGAAGATATTTAAAAAGTTATAACAAAATGGGAGGCAGATCTGGGACATAGGATTGAATCCGATAAATGGAAGGAATCATGGAGTAAAAATATAAAATTTACGGCTTGCTATCTTATAAGAGAATATCTTAGGAAAACATATTATAGATGGTATTTGACTCCTGTAAAATTGGTGAAAATCAACAAATCATATAAAGGTGCAAGGAGCATGTAGGAACATACTATCACATGTTGTGGTGTTGCTCAGGGATACAAAAATTTTGGAATATGATTTACGAAGAGATAAAAAGATTGATAGAAATTACATTCAGCAAGAAGCCAGATGAATTTCTACTAGGAATTGTTTCAAATAACATCCCTAAAAACAAATTCAGGTTATTTATGTATGCGACGTCAGCAGCAAGGATTATTGTGGCAAAACCTTGGAAAGATGCACACGCACCTACTAAAGAAGAACGGTGAGCTTTCGCGATGATAAAGAAGGAGGTGGGGTTGCCGGCGGCACGCCCCTTCCCCACATTCACGGGGGCAGCCCCCGCGATCCCTAAGGGAATCCCCGCCCGTGTCATACCCCGGGCCAGCCAATCGGCTGGCTCCGGGGGCGGGGCCTCGGCTATTTAAACCTGCTGCAGCCGAGGCTCCTCCTCTTTTCCTCCGCGGCTGCAGCAGACCCGGTTTGGGATGCGCTTGGTATTTTAGATTCTGTCGCTTGTTTCCTTGGTCTTTCCTTGGCTCCTTTTCCCTCTCCTTTTTCGGTTTACTCCTTCTGCAGCGCGTTCGAAGAGCGGACTTTAGATCAATCTTCTGGTTTTTGAAGCCCTCCATTCAAAGGCTCTGTCTTACTTGCGGGTTAGACAAGTATTATACAAGTATATCTGTAACGCGGGTGGCTGCAGCCCCCGGGTGAGGTTGGTGACGGGGGTTTTTTTAACATGGTGTGTGGTGGTTGTTCAAAATTTTCCTTGCACGAGTGAAAGGGGAGGCAGCTTGTAAAAGGGGACCAGGGTTGAAAGTGTAGGCAGCTCATTTCGCGCTTTAACATTCTCAGGGTTTTAACCTTGATTGTGTCGTTTATTCTAAATTTTCCTTGCACGAGGCTAGGCTGCTACATTGTTGTGATTCCCATGGCTGGCTCCCGGGTCTACAGGGGAGAATCTATTATTGTAGCAAGTTGCTGAATGACAGGCTCTTAAAGTGCGCTTTATTGGGGGAAATACTTTTTAAAAATATATTATAATAAGAGTCTTTGGAAGTGCTGAGTGGCAGTTAGGCATTGGTAGGGATACTGTCCTATTGTTATGCAAATGAAGGGGGAAGGAGTGCCATCACTTTCCCCCAAGCCAGGGTAGTCGGAGGGGGGGGGGGGAGGCAAGTACTTGGAGCTTGCTAAACTGACAGAAGTAATTAGAGATAAACCTAAAATGATAGTAAAAGAAGAATGGGATTATCTAAATAATTATTTGAGGGGTAAGGGCTCACCAACAAAGATCTGGCTTTCGATACCGCAAAAGAAAGGATCCCTGATACCAAGATGAGGGAGGCACTGAAAGGCTGATTGACGGAACAGAAGGGAATAATGATCTGTTGCGCCAAACAAGACTTTTTTGTATGCGGCTCGTTCTTTCCTCTCTTTTTCTTTTCTTTTTTCCCTTTTTATTTTCCTCTTTTGTTTCTTTTCCTTTTGTATTTTATATTCTTTGTTTTTTGTATGTCTTGAAAGTTAAATAATGCTTTAAAAGAAAAAGAAAGAAAAAAGAAAAGAGGAGATTCCGACTCAACTTCAGGAAGAACTTTCTGACAGCAAGAGCTGCTTGACAGTGGGAAGAAATCCCTCAGGAGGCAGTGGACTCTCCTTCCTTGAAGGTTTTTCAGCAGAGGTTGGATGGCCGTCTGCCATGGATGCTGTCGTGGGGCCCATTGTGTAAATAATGTATATAAAGGAGACAGTTCGGGGAAACTCCCATTCCTCATTACTATGAGCTGAATAAAGAGCATGAAATCCACACTCGACTCCGAGAGTATCTTTCAGATGCTTTAGCTGAGACTCCTGCATTGCAGGGGGTTGGTCTAGATGACCCTCAGGGTCCCTCCCAACTCGGCAATTCCATGTTGAAAAGGGCATCCAATGAGCTTTTAAAGCCCATGATGTTCCACAAACGATCTGGGGCATTGCAGCTTCCCTCTCACGGACCTACAATCCCCAGAACCCCTGACAAACTACAATTCCCAGGATCGTTTGGGGGAAGAAACCTGCTTTTTAGAACAGGGATGAGGAACCTGCAGCTTTCTTTCCCTGGTTTCCTAGGAACCAAGAACTGAAAGCTCAAGTACTTGTAACAGGGTGGTTTCAGGGAGCAGGGTGGCTGGGGAAACTCCCTGCCCCAGGTGATCAAAGGAAGAGGTCCCTCTCACTGTGGGTTGGGGAGCTGCTGGTACGTCACTAGAGGGCGTTCCAGAGGTACCTCTTTCCTACAATGGCCTCCTTCTGGGGCGAGGCTTGGGCAGCAGCCACAGTGGTGCAGGGGGGAGATCCTGCAAGAAAGAAGGGATCTTTAAAGCAGGGGAGAACTCACGCTAAGGGCTGCTTCCCCCTGTCCCATTATCTCCTTCCCCCTGTCCCATTATCTCCTTCCCCATCCTTCCCCCTGTCCCATTACCTCCGAGGCAGGTTTCCTCCACCTGGGCTCCAGTCCCTCCCGGGATCCGGCGGCTCCGAGGCTGAGTCGTTCCCTCGCTGCAAAGCAAAGGAGACATCAGCCGGCGCTCCCAGCCAGGCTAGCCCCAGTCTGGGGCAGGAGGGTGGGGGACCTGGGAAGGGGGCATTTTCTCCTACCTGATCTTACAAGTTCCCCAAACCTGGCCTCCGCCTCCGTACGGGCGTCTTGGATCCGCCCCGGCCGGCCTTGCTCAGAAGCAGCAGCCAAGGTTTCCTCCCTCTCTAAAATCACTCAAGATGTTCTTCGAATTGGAGGAAACCTTGTCTGCTGCTTCTGCGGCAGGCAGGGCCGGGGAGGAGCCATGCCCACACGGAGACGGGGCAGTGGGGAACTGGAGCGAGGGTCCTCAGCCCGGAACCGCCGGGATGGTATCTTGCTCTTCGTCCCGGGAGCCGGATCTGAAGCCTCATCCCTGGAGAAATATGGGCTAAGAAGGCAAAGAAAGAACCTGAAATGCAATATATTTCTGCCAACTTTTGAGATTTCATAAGATTTCTCAACCTAGCTCTGGTGTTAATGTTTTTGGGGTAGCATTTCTAAAGAAGAAGAAGAAGAAGAAGAAGAAGATGGCAAGAATAAGCACAACACGACCTTGTTTGAGATCTAGGTGGTCCTGGACAGCTGTATGCCTAAACTGAAGCCCAAACATGGAGAACTATCTATTTCCCAAAACATTGGCTTCGTCCTGGTCGGCCTAGCTCAGAAGCAGCAGCCAAAGTCTCCTCCCTCTCCGAAATAACTCGAGATGCGGTTTTAATGGGAGGGAACTTTGGCTGCTGCTTCTGCGCCAAACAGGGCCGGGAAGGAGCCATGCTCACACGGAGAAGGGGCAGTGGGGAAGAGGCGCGAGGGATGGCAGCCGGGAACTGCCAGGATGTTCCCTCGCCCTCCATCCCGGGAGCTGGAGTTGGAGCCTCGTCCCTGGAGCGTGGCCCTGTGGAGGAAGCAGGATCCAGTATGGGCTCTCATGTGAATGGGAGACTCAGCAAGGTTAACAGCAGTCTTGAGGGGCAATCAGATAAATAATTAAAAGAATGGGACTGTGTTAAAGAGTACATGAAAAAACATGGTTCTGGAATAAATATATCAATATGTAATGAATGAGTTTTGCAGGGTTAGTGAAATGAAGAAACGGCTATAAAAGGCATAAAACCAGAAGTAACATATATGTAAATAAAATAACACAACAAATAAGATAAATGGGAAATTTAAAGTCTAAAAAGGGTGGAAGGAAGTAAAAATGAATGTATGTTTTGTTACGTTTTGTTGTTGATATTGTTTTTCTTTATTTTTCTTTTTTCTTTGGTTTTTCTTATTTATGCTTTATTTTTGAATCTTATGTTGTAATTATGCATTGAAAATAAAATTAAAAAGAAAGAAAGAAAGAAAGAAACTTTATAAAGAAGCTTTATAAAGCTTTATTTCTACCATCCATGAACTGGTAGAAGGAGCAAGTGTGATAGATTCACAAACAAGCACGGGTTCACAGTCATTTGCACAGAGCATATATTCCCCTTCCAGTTCCCTCCCCCTTCTCCTCCTCCTCAAGAGTCCTGCCCCATGAATTCCCCTGAGCATGAACAGAAAGCTCCTGTCTTGGGACTCTTGGTGCCCTTCCCAGGAAAGGGGGATGAGAAGCCTTGCGTTCAGCGTGTCCAAAGATGTGTTGCAACCGAATGGGATAAGAGTCAGTTCTCAGGCTTGCTCTGACAGAGCCTATTCATTAGCTTTTTTGAAGCTCTCTCGTACTGATAAAAGTAACGGTTTGCCTTTGCAACAGCATCTTGTGAGAAAACAGAGGAAAACTTTAGCTGTGGGTTTTTAGAAGACAAAAGGAATTTTGGACAGTTTTGAGGCCTAGGTGACTTCAGGCCTAGGTGGGGCACCTGTCCTCATCTCCTTCACATAGGCTGTGTACCCACCATACCTTTGGGGCTCATCCCCACTTCCCCTTGGGCGATGTGTCCAGCGAGCTCAGGTGTTAACAGATTTGCTCCCTTCTTAAATCTTTCCTTCCTCTTACCTGTTCTCTTCACGAGGGGGGCTTGGGCGGCAGCAGTTTCCTCAAAATTCTTTTAAATCCTATTTCTCCACTTAAAAAAGAAGAAAAAGAACCTTGCAGTTTTATCAAACTGTGTTCCAAGCCATAATGTCAAGGGTGTGAGTGTACTTAGGGGGAAGCCTCATAACAACTACACACCCATACACCCCTCGCTGTGGGTTAAACCACAGAGCCTAGGACTTGCCGATCGGAAGGTCGGCGGTTCGAATCCCCGCGACTGGGTGAGCTTCCGTTCCTCGGTCCCTGCCCCTGCCAACCTAGCAGTTCGAAAGCACGTCAAAGTGCAAGTAGATAAATAGGTACCGCTCCAGCGGGAAGGTAAACGGCGTTTCCGGGCGCTGCACTGGTTTCGCCAGAAGTGGCTTAGTCATGCTGGCCACATGACCTGGAAAAACTGTCTGCGGACAAACGGCCAGTAAAGCGAGATGAGCGCCGCAACCTCAGAGTCGGCCACGAGTGGACCTAATGGTCAGGGGTGCCTTTACCTTTACCTATTGTGAAGGCGACGGTTCCTGCGTTTCGGGGGAACTGAAGCCATAGGGGAGAGGCATGCCTTATGCCGCCACCTCATAGGGAACCTAACTACTATGTTCCTCCTTTATAAGTGGCTCCGTGGTAGAGAATCTCCCTTGCAGACAGAAGGGCCTCGATTCAATCCTTATTTGCAGTGAGTTAGGTGCAGCCATGGCAGATACCTGTATCTCCACCAGCTGGCATTCTGCGCCACCTTTTTAGTTGTTTTCTCGCTGCTGCATCATTCATCCGTCTTGACATCCAAGTAACATCAACAGCGAGAAGCCAAGTCAGGAGAGCAGGGAGGGGAAGAGAGATCAAGGATTCGGATGGAAGAGGGACCTCAAGCAGTTGCGGAAGTTGTGCTGGGACCCGTTGGGTTGCCTTCCGAGTCTGGATAATGCATTATTGTTGAAGAGAATACCTGGATTATAAGTATGCCAAAAGAACACGCATGACCTGACGTGTTATTATCAAGCTGCGTTCTTGCTGGACACTGAGCTGCTTTCAAAAGATCACTGAGGTGAGTAGCACAGCATCTTGGACCAGGGAGTCAAAATCTCAGAAGCGTCAATTTGGAAAGCTGAATTCAAGGGATGCAATAGCTGAAACCAGCTCTCGCCACGTGGGGGCAGCAAAATACAGTTTTTGAAAGCATCTGCGTTACATCCTATGGTGTATTGTCACTAACTAAATGAATACTTGTCATTTGGAAGGCTATAGAAGGGCAAGAAGCAGGTTTGAATTTGTGTTGGGAATCTATCAATACCAGCCTTGGATTATATTAAATAAAAATTTTACCTGGACATGTGCCGAGCTCCATTTTCAGCATTACCAGAACAATTATCCTGGATAGCTCAGTAGAGCACGAGACCCTTAATCTCCGGGTTGTGGGTTCAAGCCCCATGTGGGGCAAAATGATTCCTGCATTGCAGGGGGTTGGACTAGATGTCCTCAAGGTCCCTTCCAACTCCACAATTCTGTGATTTATTCTATGGCCATATACTCTGAGACTAAAGGTTTAGCTGTACCCCCCCAGACCCATCCCACAAAGTAGCAAGATCGTGAAACTTTGGGAAATTCTTTTTAAAATGAGCCTAGGGCTTGCCATTCGGAAGGTCGGCTGTTCGAATCCCTGTGATGGGGTGAGCTCCCCTGGTTTGGTCCCTGCTCCTGCCAACCTAGCAGTTCGAAAGCACAAAGTGCAAGTAGATAAATAGGTACTACTCCAACGGGAAGGTAAACGGCGTTTCTGTGTGCTGCACTGGTTTCGCCAGAAGTGGCTTAGTCATGCTGGCCACATGACCTGGAAAAACTGTCTGCGGACAAACGGCCAGTAAAGCGAGATGAGCGCTGCAACCCCAGAGTTGTTCCGACTGGACTTAACTGTCGAGGTCCCTTTACCTTTTAGAACATGTTTAGGAACGATGAGTGTGTAGGTGGCCATTATAATGGAATGACGTCATGACTTGAAGGTGTGATGTATACACAGCCTTAGAGTTAAGAAAAGAGAGGCATGGAAAGGCCGTATGGTTCAACCTTGTACTCAACCAGATATTCACAACAGAAAATATAATCTGGGGACCACAGCTGAGGACCTGCCAAACTATCAACAGCTGTGGACAAGTCAAGCCAGGGAGCCAGGCCACATGCATCAGTGACGGGTGACGCTGATAATAATAATAATCATCATCATCTTTTCCACTCATCCCTCTGCCCATAAAATATTTCCTTTCCAAATTCAGATGGGTCAAGGCTAGCTATCTTTACCCAACTTTTGGGGAAAGACACTCTGTACATGCTCAGAAGTGCTCAGTTCTTTATTATTGTTCTAGGGACGAATGCCAGAATTTCAGAAGAGCTTCTGGGACTAAACCCTGCTAGTTCAAGAAATGCTGATGGGCTAATTTTTTGGATGCAGTTCATGTATGAGTAGCCAGGGAGCATCAGTGCAAGATTTTGCATTGCTGCCTTTTCCCTGAGAGCTGCACCATGTCACCATCAGGGCAATCCAGTCTCCAGAATTAGCAAAATCAATTGTTTTTATCTGGCCAGCTTATCCCCCAGCTGTTAAGTAATTCCAGTCCCTGTATTGATGTAACAGCTCATCTGACCCTTCCAAAGAGGATGCTAAAATAAGTAACAGGTCACCAAGTGGAAAGAGAGCCTGTGGAGCCAACATAATAAGAATCTATGAGGATTTTATTTATAATAATAGGATTCTATTCTATGGGTAGCCAGGGAGGGCCAGGGCGAGATTGCACATCACTGCATTTCCCTGAGAGCTGCGCCATGGCATCATCCAGGCAAGGCCCATCGCATCTCCCCTGTAGGCTGCCAGATGGACCCCAGAAGCTGCAGGACGTCCATTTGCACCATGGCCACCTGGGTGTTTGGCTGAAAAGCAGGAGAAGAAGGCCAAGGCACTAGTAATGAGGAGGGCCAAGTCCCAGCGGAGGATGACTTGGCAGCTCGACGCCTGGTGTCCCATCAAATCAGCCGTGTCCAGTGAGCAGCGCATAGGGCAACTGCAAAGCCAGGGAGACCAAGCGCAGGGCCTTGAGAGACTGGGCACATGGAGAGGCCAGGAGAGCGCGGGTGATCGCTGTGTAGCAGGCCGCCCTGACTGCGAATGGGAGCACAAAACCCAAGGCCACTTGCGCCAGGCTGACTGCGCTGTGACGTCTGCTATCCTGCAGAGGTGAACACCCCTATAGTCCTCAATGTGGGCGTACATGGGGCAGTGCCAAAGCCGCGGAGAACAGCCACACCAGCCCTGAGCAAAGCCGACCCCAGCAGGTGGTGGAGGAGTGCAGGCGATGGGCGACAGGTGCCCCCACAATCAGACGTCTCTGCCACTTTGCTTCTCATTGCTTTGGTTGTATTCTGTTTTACTCTGACTGTTGGGAAGCCTTGCGTATTACAAGCGAGCTCTCTGTCTCCCATAAGGAGCAAGAGCTGGGTATTTTTGTCCTTTTCAGCTGAAAAGCAGGAGAAAAGGGAAAATGGTCAAGGACAATGGGAGTTGTAATCGAGCGTCACCTGTAGGAGGGCCGCAGTTCCCAAAACCGCCTTATTAGTGTAAGTCTTTTTACAGAAATGCCTCCACAGCATGAACACGTACACTCAACTTGTAGTGTGTTCTCCCCACTACATGCAAATTTCCCCTTCCTCTTACCTGTTCTTTTCATGGGAGGCTTTGGCAGCAGCCACAGTGGTGCACAAAGGAGATATATGCGTTTCCTGCATACAGATAACATCCCATTTCCCCCCCCCCCCCTTTAATATACACTCTATATCTTTTACGTTTACTATTAAAACCTTTTACATTCCATGAACTACATTTTAACAACATACTTCTTTATTAAATTAAAGTGGTCTCTCTGTATCTAATACTGTATAGTTTCTAAATTTGTATTTAAAAACCTTAATAAATATTTATATATATATAAAAAAATACTGTATAGTTTCAACCAGAAAAAAAAATCCGATGTCTGTTAATCACGTTGTTTGTAGTAGGAAATTTCAGTCTCCAAAAGATTTTAGTATCTTCTACAGTGGTCTTCTTTTGGAGGGAGGCTTGGGCAGCAGCCACAGCAGTGGAGGTGGGAGATCCTGCAAGAAAGAAGGGATCTTTAAAGCAGGGAAGAACTTGACGTTAAGGGCTGTTTGGGGGTAAGAACCCCTGAACATGTGAATGGTCTGTCACAGACCAAACACCAGAGACAGAACGTCACCTGGGACACCCATTCAGCTGTCACACCCACCCCAGGAACTTAAAGAAGATGTTCCATTATTTTAATGTTGTATTTTATTTTTGTTTTTAAGTTGTAATCATTCATCTTGTTTTTATTATTGCTTGTAAGCCGCTCTGAGCCCGGCCTTGGCTGGGGAGGGCGGGGTATAAATAAAAAATTATTATTATTATTATTACTGCTGAGCCTACAAGAGCTGCCTTTTGGCAGGAACAATCTGATTGACCCCCTGCTTGGAGGTTTCCCACAGGCTTCTGGGTGGCTCCTGGGAGAAGAGGATGCTGGACGAGTTGAGCCCTTGGTCTTATCCAGCAGGCCGTTCTTAGGTGTTTCATAAGCCCCCCCCCTCCTTCCCCCTGCCCCTGTACCTGCGACTCATCTGTCCTTTTCCTGGGCTCCATTCCCTTCAGGGAGGTGGTTCCCAGGCTGCTGCTTTCTCTCGCTGCAAAGCAAACGAAGGTATCAGCAGGTGCCTAGCTCCCCTCCAAGATAGCACCAGTCTGAGGCATGAGGGCCAGGGACATGGGAGGGAAGCATTTTCTCCTACCTCATCTTAGAAGCTTTCCCCACTTGGCCTCCGTACGGGCATCTGGGCTCCATCCCGGCTGGCGTAGCTCAGAAGCAGCAGCCAAAGTCTCCTCTCTCACAGAAATTAGCTGAGCAGCTGTCTTAATGGGAGGAAGCTTTGGCTGCTGCTTCTGCGCCAATCAGGGCCGGGAAGGAGCCATGCCCCACAGAGAAGGGGCAGTGGGGAAGAGGCGAGAGGGATGGCAACCAGGAACCACAGGGATGTCCTCTGGTCCTTTATCAAAACCCCGCGACGGTTTGAATCCTCGTGCCGGGGTGAGCTCCCGTTGCTCGGTCCCTACTCCTGCCAACCTAGCAGTTCGAAAGCACGTCAAAGTGCAAGTAGATAAATAGGTCCTGCTCCGGCGGGAAGGTAAATGGCATTTCCGTGTGCTGCTCTGTTTTGCCAGAAGCAGCTTAGTCATGCTGGCCACAGGACCCAGAAGCTGTCTGCGGACAAACGCCGGCTCCCTCGGCCAGTAAAGCGAGATGAGCGCCGCAGCTGGACCTAACGGTCAGGGGTCCCTTTACCTTTACCTTAAGTTAGCAAAAATGTGTAGAACAAGGGCAAATAACTGCTGGAAATGTCAAGAAAAAGAAGGTACCTTTTACCATATGTGGTGGTCATGTAAAGTAATAAAAAGCTTTTGGGAGATGATATATAATGAAATGGGGGGGGGAGTTTAAAATAATATTTGTTAAAAAACCAGAAGCTTTTCTATTAGGAGTTATTTTCTAGTTGGTCATCTTTCTATAACTTTGGGCACATGTTCCAAGAGTTCCCTTACGCTTAAACCTGGAACCAGCTGCCCCTGTGGCTTCGCCAAATTTCGATGACACGGGGAAAGGTTTGCCAGCAGTTTCACTCACAAGAGGGGCGGAAATACAGCTTGTAAGACATATTCCACTTTTTCATGTTTGACCTAATCACACGCTTGGCGACATGGATGTAATCAGCATTTACATGTAGCTCTGAGCCAGTCATTGCAGAGGTTCAGCCCCAAACATTTTGCTGTATCAGTTGAAGGATCCCCACCCGATTCCACATGCAGAAGGCAAGTGGACTGGCAGTTGAATTCATGGCTGTGGGCTCACGATACCTCTAAAGCACATTTGAAGAACATTTCCCGCTTGGACTACTGCAATGCGCTCTACGTGGGGCTACCTTTGAAGGTGACCTGGAAACTACAACTAATCCAGAACGCGGCAGCCAGACTGGTGACTGGGGGCGCCACCGAGACCACATAACACCGGTCTTGAAAGACCTACATTGGCTCCCAGTACGTTTCCGAGCACCATTCAAAGTGCTGGTGTTGACCTTTAAAGCCCTAAACGGCCTCGGCCCAGTATACCTGAAGGAGCGTCTCCAACCCCATCGTTCTGCCCAGATGCTGAGGTACAGTGCCGAGGGCCTTCTGGCGGTTCCCTCACTGCGAGAAGCAAAGCTACAGGGAACCAGGCAGAGGGCCTTCTCGGTAGTGGCACCCACCCTATGGAATGCCCTCCCATCAGATGTCAAAGCGATAAACAACTATCTGACTTTTAGAAGACATCTTAAGGCAGCCCTGTTCAGGGAAGTTTTTATGTGTGATATTTTAGTGTATTTTTGGTTTCTATGGAAGCCGCCCAGAATGGCTGGGGAAACGCAGCCAGATGGGCAGGGTACAAGTAATAAATTATTATTATTATTATTATTATTATTATTATTAGTATTATTATTCAAATAATTCTGGGCACTGTAGTTTACCCCACAGAGTTACAATCCCAAGCAAACTGATGGTGCCCAGAATTCTTTGAAGGGGGAGATGTGCTTCAGATGTGCTATATAGTGTACACACAGCCTTAATTCAATGTTGGTGACAGAGCAATGTGCTCCGCTGTGCTGGAAGGTAGTAGGCTGGCTAGCTTAGAGCAGTGTTTCCCAACCTTGGGTCTCCAGCTGTTTTTGGACTACAACTCCCATCATCCCTTGCTAGCAAGACCAATGGTCAGGGATGATGGGAATTGTAGTCCAACAGCAGCTGGAGACCCAAGGTTGGGAAACACTGGCTTAGAGGGCACAGGACAGGCCTCCAGTATCTGGCCACTCCCTCCATTGCAGGGAGGGCAGCTGCCTTACTCTGCCTAATAGAAGGACCGGCCCTGCTTATTTGTACGATGTTGCCAGTGTCACGATGGGACCTGGTTTGTGGGGAACAGAGCGGCCCCTGAGAATGCAGAAGTTGGTCACCCATTCTTTACAAAGCTTCCTCTGCCCATCAGCCGAGCCTGAGTCACAAGTTCCTCTCTTGTCTACGCTGTGTTTCATGTCCTTTTAATTTTTGAAGGTGCCTTGCATATGATAATTCAGGAACAGATATTTAAGTCAGTGTGAATCATAACCCGATCAGCTTAAATTTTCAGACCTTGCCAGGAATTATATTTTGAAATTGGAATAAAATACTACTAAAAAAGAGAGGAAGAAATAATAAGAAAAACGAAAGAAGTGCTCTCTCTCCCCTTCTCTCTCTCTTATCCAAACCTGTCAAAAGTACAGTGGTACCTTGGGTTAAGTACTTACTTAATTCGTTCCGGAAGTCTGTTCTTAACATGAAACTGTTCTTAACCTGAGGTACCACTTTAGCTAATGGGGCTTCCCGCTGCTGCAGCATGATTTCTGTTCTCATCCTGAGGTAAAGTTCTTAACCCGAGGTACTATTTCTGGGTTAGCGGAGTCTGTAACCTGTAAGTGTCTGTAAGCGTATGTAACCTGAAGCGTATGTAACCCGAGGTACCACTGTAATACTATGGGGCACAAGTACATGAGTTCTTATTAGCATGTCTGCCTTTCAAATTAAATTTCATGGGTACGATCCTATACCTCAGATCCATGGGCTGAGAGGCTTTAGAACAGCGTTTCCCAAACTTCGGCGTCCAGTGGTTTTTGGACTACAACTCCCATTATCCCTAGTGTTGTAAACAAAAACTGCTCCCTTTCCCTTATGGGGGACACAAGAGCCCTTATAGAGTCCTTTCTAGGTTCTCCATTGGTAAGAGAAAATAACAGAGGCCAACCAGAGAATATTGAGAAGCAAAGCAGCTCGTAAGCCTGATCTTTATTAAAGCTGTTACAACAGGGTGCTCCCCCCACATGCAGGAGAGAGGAGGAGGACCCCGAACCAACTGTGCAAGCCCTTATATAGACTTTTGAACTGCCCACCCTGGAGCCCAAGACCACCCCCCAGTTCATCATATATACATCAGAGAAGGGGCGGACTACAACAGAAATCTGAGTGCCTTGTTTTTATCCTGTCTGCCAGGTTACCTGATTGGATTACCTGGGGATCCTGGCCACTCTTTTGTTATGATAACAACTATTGTGGGGTTTCAGACATGTGGTTTATACATTTATGTATGTGCTTGCTTGGTACATTTATGAACTTTTATTTTCTATATATAAGACCTAAAAATTCTTATAACGCTACCTAGTAGGACCAGTGGTCAGGGATGATGGGATTTGTAGTTCCAAAACAGCTGGACACCCAAGTTTGAGAAACCGTGATTTAGAAGATGGAGTGAGCTCAGCAGAACCAGAGCTATGTTGCCCAATGGACATGGCATGCACCCCAGTGGAACACCCGTGATGCACTGAGATTAAACACCACTGATGAAGATAATCCAGTAAACCAATCAAAAACAGGGTGGAGGTATGGACAGGATATAGGCGGAGCACTAATGCCAAATCCTATGGCGCTTCATTCCCCAGGCACACCCCTGTTGACAAGACTTTGGACCAGGTCCAGGCCTGGCATGATAAATTTCCCTCTCATTGACCTCGATGGGAGGGAGAAAGGAAAAACAGCTTTTGCCACCCGCTGTGGCAGAGAAATGGAGATGCGGGTGGCGCTGTGGTCTAAACCACCGAACCTCTTGGGCTTGCCGATCAGAAGGTTGGCGGTTCGAATCTCCGTGACGGGGTGAGCTCCCGTTACTCTGTCCCAGCTCCTGGCAACCTAGCAGTTCGAAAGCACGCCAGTGCAAGTAGATAAATAAGTACAGCTGTGGTGAGAAAGGTAAACGGCATTTCCGTGCGCTCTACTTTCTGTCACGGTGTTCCGTTGCGCCATAAGCGGTTTAGTCATGCTGGCCACATGACCCGGAAAGCTGTCTGTGGACAAACGCCGGCTCCCTTCTGTATTATTATTATTATTATTATCTTATGTTGTATCGTTGTATTAATTTTATCTTTACTTGTACCAATGTACCTGCATCTTTTCTGCTATTGCAATAAGAATCACGAGTTGAGGGCTATGGATGAGAAATGACATAGTTGTCCGTGGCTACACATCGCCATCTACTGAGTCTACAGTATACACACACCAATTCACAAGTTCAAATGACTTTATTCCAAAGCATGGCTACATAGACAATCGCACCTATATATGCAAAGTAGAGGAAAAACACCCAAAATCCTGTCTTCATTTCCTCTCTTATCGATCTGCCCCCAGGCATCACGCAAAGCCTTCCTGAAAGTCAGAACACAAACAATACTTTTTGTTGTTTAGTCGTTTAGTCGTGCCCTACTCTTTGTGACCCCATGGACCAGAGCACGCCAGGCGCTCCTGTCTTCCGCTGCCTCCCGCAGTTTGATCAGACTCATGTTTGTAGCTTCGAGAACACTGTCCAACCATCTCGTCCTCTGTCGTCCCCTTCTCCTTGTGCCCTCCATCTTTCCCAACATCAGGGTCTTTTCCAGGGAGTCTTCTCTTCTCATGAGGTGGCCAAAGTATTGGAGCCTCAGCTTCAGGATCTGCCCTTCCAGTGAGCACTCAGGGCTGATTTTCTTAAAAATGGATAGGTTTGATTTTCTTGCAGTCCATGGGACTCTCCAGAGTCTCCTCCAGCATCATAATTCAAAACCATCATAATTCAAAAGCATCAATTCTTTGGCGGTCAGCCTTCTTTATGGTCCAGCTCTCACTTCCAATAGCCATCAGTAAACATCAGAAAAAACAAGAATCTGCCTCAGTCCTTTTGTATACAGTATGCTGTCTACAACACAGCAATCTAATCCAAGTATCATCAAACACACTCTGTACAGTGTTCCATTTCTCCAAAGGTATTGGACTATATTAAAGGGAATTTACACTTTTTATTCTCTCTTTTTCCTCTTTTTCCTTTTTAAAATGCATTTTATTTTGCTCATAAAAACGTTGTTAATTAACTCATTATTGTCAAAAATTGTACATCTCAACATAAACATAATAAAGAAAAGAGAAAACAAAAACAAAAACCAACATACAAAACAAAACAAAAAATCACATAGACCATTTTAAATATATCTATACAGTGGTACCTCGGGTTAAGAACTTAATTCGTTCTGGAGGTCTGTTATTAACCTGAAACTGTTCTTAACCTGAAGCACCATTTTAGCTAATGGGGCCTCCCGCTGCGCCACTGCTGCACGATTTCTGTTCTCATCCTGAAGCAAAGTTCTTAACCCGAGGTACTACTTCCGGGTTAGCGGAGTCTGTAACCTGAGGTGTATGTAACCTGAAGCCTATGTTAGTCTGCGAAGGCAGCACTGAGCATCATATAAATTTGCGGGAATGTAGTTATAACTTCTTTGATTACACATAAAAAACCAGCCATCTGGTAAGCGCACATGGGCATAATTAAAAGTAATCTGTTGAACATGTGAGCAATTCCAAGTTGCTTCCTCACTGCAATTCACAATCTGAGCACAAGAGGTGTCTGGTGGTGCTGCAACTCTAGGTGTGTATAATGATATTTCATCCAGAGGTAACTTTTGTTTCACCTGTCCCCAATCATGGAGATTGGTATAACCAATGATACCTTCAGAAATCCATTTAGAAAACCACTTTCCCATGTGTGTGGCATGTGCCATATGGAAAGGCTGTGTACAAACTGGGATCAGACAATTTCCTAAGGTAGTGTGCATATCCTATGTTTCACTCAGACAAAAATGAGAGACATTAGCAACTTCAGCTAAATGCATCTGTCAGGCTCATGTTCCCTCAGAAAAGGTGGACTGCGGGGGGGGGGGGGGCACTGGTGAAGGACGATGAACTAAGGCAATTGATCCGGGACGATGCTTTTGCTCGGCGGAAGCTAGATGAGCTAAGGCAACGAGGAGGAGCTGAGGGAGGTTTCAAGGAAAAAGGGGGGCTCCTGTTCTATCGGGGGGCTTTGTATATTCCAGGTGAAACCCTAAGAGACAGAGTCCTCAAGCAACTTCATGACAGCTCCACGGCAGGACATTTTGGGCAACACAAAACCATGTTGTTGGTTACCAGGGAATTTTGGTGGCCCAAAGTGAGGGAAGACGTAAGGGAATATGTGAGAGGGTGTGAGACCTGCCAGAGGGCCAAAGGGGAGAGGGCTGCTCCGGCAGGGTTATTGGAGCCTTTGTCCACACCAGGGAGGCCATGGGAGGTGGTATTGGTAGATTTTGTCACTGACCTGCCCAGGTCCAAGGGGAAAATAGCGGTGATGGTGGTGGTGGATCTCCTGACCAAAATGTGCCATTTTGTGGCGTGTTCACATGCGGTGATGGCGGAGGAACAGCCAAGTTGTTTGTAGAGCATGTGTTTAGGTTGCATGGAGTCCCTTCTAGGGTCATTTCGGACAGGGGAACCCAATTCACCTCACGGTTTTGGCGCAAGCATATGAGTTTGCTGCAAGTAGAGGTGAGCTTCACCACCGCAAGGCACCCCGAAACCAATGGGCAGGCGGAAAGAGCAAATGCTGTTTTGCAACAGTATTTGCGGTGTTATGTCAGTCAGAGGCAGAATGACTGGGTGGACGGATTAGGACTAGCGGAGTTTGCGTACAATAATGCTGAGAACGTGCCCACCGGGATGACTCCTTTCTTCGCCAATCACGGAAGTCACCCTAGGGCTTTCCCAGGGAGGGGGGAGGAGTCGTGGAGTGTACCGGCCACAGAACAGTTTGCGGAGGAAATGGAGGCGATTCACCAACAGCTCCAGTTGAACCTGGAAAGGGCCAAGGAAGTATACAAGAGGGAGGCAGACAAGCATCGGAGACCAGGGGAGACCATTCGGGTTGGGGACAAGGTGTGGTTGTCAACACAAGGGTTGCCCTGGAAGGGGGGGGTGCAAGAAGCTCAAACCCAGGAGGGTGGGTCCCTTTGAGGTCATCCAGCAGGTAAATCCAGTGGCCTTTAAGTTAAGGCTGCCTGAGAGATTCATCCCGTCTTCCATAGGTCACTGTTGTGGCCCTACAGGGGAGGGGGGATCAGGCAGGGAAGAGGGGAAGGGGAGGTTCCACCGCCCGAAATTGAGGAAAGGGAGCAAGGCCACAAGGTAACTGAAATACTGGACTCCCATTGGAACGGGGAGCAGCTAGAGTATTTGGTGGCTTGGGAAGGGGCTCCCAGTTCGGAAAACACTTGGGTTCTGGAAGGTTGCATTACTGAGGATTATTTGGTGGAGTTCCACGATTTATTTCCCAACAAACCCAACCCCCCGGGTAGGTTCTTTGAACAGGTGTTCGGTCCGACGGATGATGAAGACGACTTTGAGGGTTTCCCACCATCAGACAATGAGGGAAGAGGCCGGAGAGAAGGACATCTCAAAGATCGCTGGGAGCCTGCGGGTTTGGGGGAGGGCTAGGGTAATGTTTTTGAAGATGCAGAAAATGAAGATGAGATTTTCCTAGGTTTCACCCCCGAGAAACCTGATAAAGAAGAAATGGGAATGGCAGTCTCTCCAGAGGAGGAGAGAGGGGCCTTTGGGGAGGGGGTGGATGTCAGGGAACTGGAGGCAGAGAAGGGGGGGAGAATGGGCACCTACCGGGGAAAACCTCCTTTAATAAGCAGCTGCTCTTCCTCGGACGAGGAAGGTGACGAAGGGTTGTCAGGAGGTAATGAATCTGAGGGGGGGGGGAGGCACTTCTGGGGCCAAGTCACTCTCGTCAGAGAGGAAGGAGGGGGGCTGGGCTTCAGAAGTGGTTATGCTGGGGAAAATCGAAAGGAAATTTAGTCGGGACAACTGACCTGCCATGATTAAGACGGACTTTTGACCTGCTTGTACATAGCTTCAAAGGGGCAATAAATCTTGTAAATATGGCTGAATTCCTGGACTCTTATCTTTGCTAGCACTCACAACTAATTGCTGACAGCATCCATTTTTTTATTTTTTTTAGGAGTGTAAGTGAAATTTTATTGGGAGGGGATAGCAGTTGAACAGCAGCAACTGAAGAGTAAGAAGAATCCCTGTATTTAAAACACTCAGTAGCTCCTGCTGAACACACATATAGGAAGCCACTCTGCCATGCTTCCCATTTGGCCCCAGACACCCCACATCGTACAGAAACGAATACACAGTAGCACAGGAAAGTCAAATCACCAAGAAACCACTGCAGAATAAAAAGGGAATGTGGAGAATTGAACTGTGTTGAACACTCTTTAGTTGCATTAACTACATTTTCATTTCATCACTGTAATACAAATAAATAAATAAATACCCCACCACAGTTGCTTGCAGGAACTGGTTCCGATTTCTTTTTAAATACCAGAAACTTAAGTCCGCTGCATAAGCGTTTGGAAGTTACTTATGTTTATATGGAAATTAAGCCAGTATTAATACTTTTCTACAGCAGTAAACGCACACCAGGAAGGCCAGGACAAAACACAAATCAAGGAATGGAGTTTTCCCAAAGCTGCAGTGTGAAAGGACTATAAATTGATTTCCATACACATGGCTGGCTTCTCTTTGCTGTAGGAAATCCAAGCGGAGCTGTAAGGAATGAGACATGTAAAAAGGTTTCTTGAGAAGGGGAATGACACTCCATATGCAGTTTAGTTTTCTGCACCTTCTGAGGCATCACATTCTTCTCCTGCGCTGTCTGATGTCCATAATGTGAGGTTGTCTCTAAGCAACTGCATGATGAGAGCGCTGTCTTTGGACAAGTCTTCATTCAGCGTATCAAGTTCTGCAGTGGCTCCATCAAAAGCTGTCTTTGCCAATGTGCAAGCCAGCTCTGGGTTGTTGAGGATCTCATAGGAAAATACGGAAAAGTTAAGCGCTAAGCCTAAACGAATTGGATGTGTGGGTTGCATCTCTTTCTTGCTGATGTCAAATGCCTCCTGATAAGCCGCCTGTGAATTTTCTATTGTTTGTTTTCTGTCATCTCCGCTGGCAACCTCCGCCAGGTATCGAAAGTAGTCTCCCTTCATCTTCAGCTAGAACACCTTGCTCTCTGGGTTAGTTGCATTAGCTATTAAGTACTTGTCCAGCAACTGCAGAACTGTAGTGCAGATGGACTTAAGTTCAAACTCCACTTTCTCTCGGTAGTCCTTGACAAGCTGCATCTTCTTGTCATTTCCGTCAGTCTTCTGCTCAATGCTAGAGATCACTCACCAAGCAGAGCGTCTTCCCCCAACCACATTCTTGTACGCCACAGCGAGAAGATTGCGTTCTTCATTGGATAATTCAGCACCTTGCTCTGCCACTGCCTTCATGCAGGTAGCCAGGAACATCCTATGGCCTTCTGGGAGGAGGCTTGGGCAGCAGCCACAGCGGTGCAGGGGGGAGATTCTGCAAGAAAGAAGGGATCTTTAAAGCAGAGGATCTTTAAAGGGATCTCTAAACGCTAAAGGTTGCTTCCCCCTGTCCCATTACCTCCGAGGCAGGTTTCCTCCACCTGGGCTCCAGTCCCTCCCGGGATCCGGCGGCTCCGAGGCTGAGTCGTTCCCTCGCTGCAAAGCAAAGGAGACATCAGCCGGCGCTCCCAGCCAGGCTAGCCCCAGTCTGGGGCAGGAGGGTGGGGGACCTGGGAAGGGGGCATTTCCTCCTACCTGATCTTACAAGTTCCCCAAACCTGGCCTCCGCCTCCGTACGGGCGTCTTGGATCCGCCCCGGCCGGCCTTGCTCAGAAGCAGCAGCCAAGGTTTCCTCCCTCTCTAAAATCACTCGAGATGTTCTTCGAATTGGAGGAAACCTTGTCTGCTGCTTCTGCGGCAGGCAGGGCCGGGGAGGAGCCATGCCCACACGGAGACGGGGCAGTGGGGAACCGGCGCGAGGGTCCTCAGCCGGGAACCGCCGGGATGGTATCTTGCTCTTCGTCCCGGGAGCCGGATCTGAAGCCTCATCCCTGGAGAAATTAGGAAAAATATGGGCTAAGAAGGCAAAGAAAGAACCTGAAATGCAATATATTTCTGCCAACTCTATGCCTAAACTGAAGCCCAAACACGGAGAGCTATCTATTTCCCAAAATATTTAGCTATGGACTAGCAGGTATAGATTCATGCAGTTCTGAAGGAAGGAAGGACGTATGGGGTGGGGAGAATTCTGGGATGCATCTCCACAGAACCCTTCCCAAGCAGAGCCAGATTGCCCAATGGGCAGAGCAGGCACCGGCCCTCGGCCCCTGCAACAACGGATCGCCATAAATATTCTTGGTTTTGCGTAATAAAATTGGATTGTTAATATTTCTGGTTGGTAGAATCAAATCACAGCATACCTGCACATTCGGAGTTTCCCCCTTGCACCGCTGGGCTGCTGCTGCCTCTGGTGGTGGGGGTGGGCCGGAGCCTTGGGCTTTCCTCCCAAACCATGGCCCTGGGAGAGACAAAGGACATTGTATTTTCCTGGCATAAGCATCCACTCTAGGGCACCGGGGTCCCCTGGGCCCTCCCCAATTATTGGGGGCTGGGGTGAGGCGGGACTGCTCCCCACCCCCAGCTCAGCTCTATATGGCACATGTGGGGAATGGGTTCCCCATGGAATTAACATACCTCAACTTGCAGCGCTTCCCCACGGTGCTGAACTTGCCTTCCATTTTGAGAAGCTGTGAGACAGAAAGGGAAAAAAAACAGAGGAAGTTAGCAACCAGTTATTCATAACAGAAAATATCTTCTGGGGTCCACAGCTGAGGACCTGCCAAGCTATCAACAGCTGTGGACAAGGCAAGCCAGGGAGCCAGGCCACACGAATCAGGGACGGGTGAGGCTAATAATAATAATAATAATAATAATAATGTTTTTATTTAATACTTTTATTTTGCTTTAAACCAATATAGATAAATATAATCAACCAAAATTACAAAAGAAAAATCCTTAAGAATAATAATAATAATGAAAAAAGCTAAAAACAACTACAAAAAATATCAAAGTACATGGCATAGAACATAAGCCATTATGGGAAAGAAAAAAGGTAAAGGAAAAAAGAAGGAGGAGGAAGGAAAAAAGAAAAAAAAGGGGGGGGGGAGAAAAAAAAGAGAAAAAGAGGAAGATGAGTCAAAACACAAAAAGACTCGTCTATTGTACGCTTCCGTCAAGGTCACAAAAGATTATTATTCTTATCAATTCTCTCTATCTGCATTCCATTGAATCCCTCATCTTGGTATCAGGGAACATTTCCCTATGCGGTATCATTCTAAACATAACCTTGATGAACCCTTATACCCTAGATAATTATTTAGACATTCCCATTCTTCTTTCACCATCTTTTTAGGTTTATCTCTTATTGCATCTGTCAGTTTGCGAGCTCCAAGTACTCGCACAATTTGACTACCCATTCATCTTTAGTGGGTGTTTGTTATCTTTCCAGTGTTTTGCCACTATAACCCTTGCTGCTGACGTTGCTTACACAAATAACCTGGTTTTATTTTTGCGAATATTATCTGAAACCATTCCTAGCAAAAATTCTTCCGGTTTCTTGTTAAATGTAGTTTCTATCAATCACTTTATCTCTTCATAAATCATATTCCAAAATCTTTGTATCTCTAGACAGGACCACCACATATGGTAGTAATTAGAATGTTATTTCTATGGGCCTCGGAGCTCCCCTTACCTTTAGAATTCATTTCTCTAAACCTTCTTCAGAGTCTATCACCAACATCTGACAGGCATCCCTCTTGCAGGGCAATTATAAGGCTTGCTTGCAAAGCAGCACTTTGTGACATCAGCTGGCAAACAGGGGCCAGGCTGCTGGGTTGTCAGGCAGATGAATTAAGAAAAATAAAATCAGGGGGGAGGTCAAAGTGTGCTTGTTTTCTCCTGCTCCAGAAGCTCTCACAACCTGAAGCCGTGGCTTCAAGCTCCAAAAAGGAGATTCCGACTCAACTTCAGGAAGAACTTTCTGAGAGCAAGAGCTGTTTGACAGGGGGAAGAAATCCCTTAGGAGCCAGTAGATTTTCCTTATCCTGGGTTAACATGTATGGGTGGCATGGCTATCTAGGCCATGATAAGGTTAAATTTCACAAAGGATTCTTAAATCACATTGTGAAAAAAACATTCTATGAGGTTTGGGAGGGAAGCAAAAAGTCAGTAGTCACTAAAACACCCTGGTGGCTTTCACTGATGGAATCTCCAGCCGTACATAGGAAAAATATGAACAGGGACTGGTTAACATATAGGGACTTAGTAGAGGAAATAAGTAGTGACCCAAAATTAAAGGACCTAGGAGAATTGAAAAAGATAAAACATGGTTGGAATATTATCAGTTAAAAGCCACATTTGAAAAGGATAAAAGGACTAAGGGATTTGATAAATAGATATATATCTTATTTAGAGAAAGACATTTTATATAGTAACCAGAAGACACTTTAAAAAATCTATAAATAATTATTGAATTGGCAAAGGAAAGAGGAAGATATTTAAAAAGTTATAACAAAATGGGAGGCAGATCTGGGACATAGGATTGAATCCGATAAATGGAAGGAATCATGGAGTAAAAATATAAAATTTACGGCTTGCTATCTTATAAGAGAATATCTTATGAAAACATATTATAGATGGTATTTGACTCCTGTAAAATTGGTGAAAATAAACAAATCATATAAAGGTGCAAGGAGCATGTAGGAACATACTATCACATGTTGTGGTGCTGCTCAGGGATACAAAAATTTTGGAATATGATTTACGAAGAGATAAAAAGATTGATAGAAATTACATTCAGCAAGAAGCCAGATGAATTTCTACTAGGAATTGTTTCAAATAACATCCCTAAAAACAAATTCAGGTTATTTATGTATGCGACGTCAGCAGCAAGGATTATTGTGGCAAAACATTGGAAAGATGCACCTCCTAAAGAAGAACGGTGAGCTTTCGCGATGATAAAGAAGGAGGTGGGGTTGCCGGCGGCACGCCCCTTCCCCACATTCCCGGGGGCAGCCCCCGCGATCCCTAAGGGAATCCCCGCCCGTGTCATACCCCGGGCCAGCCAATCGGCTGGCTCCGGGGGCGGGGCCTCGGCTATTTAAACCTGCTGCAGCCGAGGCTCCTCCTCTTTTCCTCCGCGGCTGCAGCAGACCCGGTTTGGGATGCGCTTGGTATTTTAGATTCTGTCGCTTGTTTCCTTGGTCTTTCCTGGGCTCCTTTTCCCTCTCCTTTTTCGGTTTACTCCTTCTGCAGCGCGTTCGAAGAGCGGACTTTAGATCAATCTTCTGGTTTTTGAAGCCCTCCATTCAAAGGCTCTGTCTTACTTGCGGGTTAGACAAGTATTATACAAGTATATCTGTAACGCGGGTGGCTGCAGCCCCCGGGTGAGGTTGGTGACGGGGGTTTTTTTAACATGGTGTGTGGTGGTTGTTCAAAATTTTCCTTGCACGAGTGAAAGGGGAGGCAGCTTGTAAAAGGGGACCAGGGTTGAAAGTGTAGGCAGCTCATTTCGCGCTTTAACATTCTCAGGGTTTTAACCTTGATTGTGTCGTTTATTCTAAATTTTCCTTGCACGAGGCTAGGCTGCTACATTGTTGTGATTCCCATGGCTGGCTCCCGGGTCTACAGGGGAGAATCTATTATTGTAGCAAGTTGCTGAATGACAGGCTCTTAAAGTGCGCTTTATTGGGGGAAATACTTTTTAAAAGCCAGGGTAGTCGGGGGGGGGGGGGCAAGTACTTGGAGCTTGCTAAGCTGACAGAAGTAATTAGAGATAAAGCTAAAATGATAGTAAAAGAAGAATGGGATTATCTAAATAATTATTTGAGGGGTAAGGGCTCACCAACAAAGATCTGGCTTTCGATACCGCAAAAGAAAGGATCCCTGATACCAAGATGAGGGAGGCACTGAAAGGCTGATTGACGGAACAGAAGGGAATAATGATCTGTTGCGCCAAACAAGACTTTTTTGTATGCGGCTCGTTCTTTCCTCTCTTTTTCTTTTCTTTTTTCCCTTTTTATTTTCCTCTTTTGTTTCTTTTCCTTTTGTATTTTATATTCTTTGTTTTTTGTATGTCTTGAAAGTTAAATAATGCTTTAAAAGAAAAAGAAAGAAAAAAGAAAAGAGGAGATTCCGACTCAACTTCAGGAAGAACTTTCTGACAGCAAGAGCTGCTTGACAGTGGGAAGAAATCCCTCAGGAGGCAGTGGACTCTCCTTCCTTGAAGGTTTTTCAGCAGAGGTTGGATGGCCGTCTGCCATGGATGCTGTCGTGGGGCCCATTGTGTAAATAATGTATATAAAGGAGACAGTTCGGGGAAACTCCCATTCCTCATTACTATGAGCTGAATAAAGAGCATGAAATCCACACTCGACTCCGAGAGTATCTTTCAGATGCTTTAGCTGAGACTCCTGCATTGCAGGGGGTTGGTCTAGATGACCCTCAGGGTCCCTCCCAACTCGGCAATTCCATGTTGAAAAGGGCATCCAATGAGCTTTTAAAGCCCATGATGTTCCACAAACGATCTGGGGCATTGCAGCTTCCCTCTCACGGACCTACAATCCCCAGAACCCCTGACAAACTACAATTCCCAGGATCGTTTGGGGGAAGAAACCTGCTTTTTAGAACAGGGATGAGGAACCTGCAGCTTTCTTTCCCTGGTTTCCTAGGAACCAAGAACTGAAAGCTCAAGTACTTGTAACAGGGTGGTTTCAGGGAGCAGGGTGGCTGGGGAAACTCCCTGCCCCAGGTGATCAAAGGAAGAGGTCCCTCTCACTGTGGGTTGGGGAGCTGCTGGTACGTCACTAGAGGGCGTTCCAGAGGTACCTCTTTCCTACAATGGCCTCCTTCTGGGGCGAGGCTTGGGCAGCAGCCACAGTGGTGCAGGGGGGAGATCCTGCAAGAAAGAAGGGATCTTTAAAGCAGGGGAGAACTCACGCTAAGGGCTGCTTCCCCCTGTCCCATTATCTCCTTCCCCCTGTCCCATTATCTCCTTCCCCATCCTTCCCCCTGTCCCATTACCTCCGAGGCAGGTTTCCTCCACCTGGGCTCCAGTCCCTCCCGGGATCCGGCGGCTCCGAGGCTGAGTCGTTCCCTCGCTGCAAAGCAAAGGAGACATCAGCCGGCGCTCCCAGCCAGGCTAGCCCCAGTCTGGGGCAGGAGGGTGGGGGACCTGGGAAGGGGGCATTTCCTCCTACCTGATCTTACAAGTTCCCCAAACCTGGCCTCCGCCTCCGTACGGGCGTCTTGGATCCGCCCCGGCCGGCCTTGCTCAGAAGCAGCAGCCAAGGTTTCCTCCCTCTCTAAAATCACTCGAGATGTTCTTCGAATTGGAGGAAACCTTGTCTGCTGCTTCTGCGGCAGGCAGGGCCGGGGAGGAGCCATGCCCACACGGAGACGGGGCAGTGGGGAACTGGAGCGAGGGTCCTCAGCCCGGAACCGCCGGGATGGTATCTTGCTCTTCGTCCCGGGAGCCGGATCTGAAGCCTCATCCCTGGAGAAATATGGGCTAAGAAGGCAAAGAAAGAACCTGAAATGCAATATATTTCTGCCATCTTTTGAGATTTCATAAGATTTCTCAACCTAGCTCTGGTGTTAATGTTTTTGGGGTAGCATTTCTAAAGAAGAAGAAGAAGAAGAAGAAGAAGATGGCAAGAATAAGCACAACACGACCTTGTTTGAGATCTAGGTGGTCCTGGACAGCTGTATGCCTAAACTGAAGCCCAAACATGGAGAACTATCTATTTCCCAAAACATTGGCTTCGTCCTGGTCGGCCTAGCTCAGAAGCAGCAGCCAAAGTCTCCTCCCTCTCCGAAATAACTCGAGATGCGGTTTTAATGGGAGGGAACTTTGGCTGCTGCTTCTGCGCCAAACAGGGCCGGGAAGGAGCCATGCTCACACGGAGAAGGGGCAGTGGGGAAGAGGCGCGAGGGATGGCAGCCGGGAACTGCCAGGATGTTCCCTCGCCCTCCATCCCGGGAGCTGGAGTTGGAGCCTCGTCCCTGGAGCGTGGCCCTGTGGAGGAAGCAGGATCCAGTATGGGCTCTCATGTGAATGGGAGACTCAGCAAGGTTAACAGCAGTCTTGAGGGGCAATCAGATAAAAAATTAAAAGAATGGGACTGTGTTAAAGAGTACATGAAAAAACATGGTTCTGGAATAAATATATCAATATGTAATGAATGAGTTTTGCAGGGTTAGTGAAATGAAGAAACGGCTATAAAAGGCATAAAACCAGAAGTAACATATATGTAAATAAAATAACACAACACATAAGATAAATGGGAAATTTAAAGTCTAAAAAGGGTGGAAGGAAGTAAAAATGAATGTATGTTTTGTTACGTTTTGTTGTTGATATTGTTTTTCTTTATTTTTCTTTTTTCTTTGGTTTTTCTTATTTATGCTTTATTTTTGAATCTTATGTTGTAATTATGCATTGAAAATAAAATTAAAAAGAAAGAAAGAAAGAAAGAAACTTTATAAAGAAGCTTTATAAAGCTTTATTTCTACCATCCATGAACTGGTAGAAGGAGCAAGTGTGATAGATTCACAAACAAGCACGGGTTCACAGTCATTTGCACAGAGCATATATTCCCCTTCCAGTTCCCTCCCCCTTCTCCTCCTCCTCAAGAGTCCTGCCCCATGAATTCCCCTGAGCATGAACAGAAAGCTCCTGTCTTGGGACTCTTGGTGCCCTTCCCAGGAAAGGGGGATGAGAAGCCTTGCGTTCAGCGTGTCCAAAGATGTGTTGCAACCGAATGGGATAAGAGTCAGTTCTCAGGCTTGCTCTGACAGAGCCTATTCATTAGCTTTTTTGAAGCTCTCTCGTACTGATAAAAGTAACGGTTTGCCTTTGCAACAGCATCTTGTGAGAAAACAGAGGAAAACTTTAGCTGTGGGTTTTTAGAAGACAAAAGGAATTTTGGACAGTTTTGAGGCCTAGGTGACTTCAGGCCTAGGTGGGGCACCTGTCCTCATCTCCTTCACATAGGCTGTGTACCCACCATACCTTTGGGGCTCATCCCCACTTCCCCTTGGGCGATGTGTCCAGCGAGCTCAGGTGTTAACAGATTTGCTCCCTTCTTAAATCTTTCCTTCCTCTTACCTGTTCTCTTCACGAGGGGGGCTTGGGCGGCAGCAGTTTCCTCAAAATTCTTTTAAATCCTATTTCTCCACTTAAAAAAGAAGAAAAAGAACCTTGCAGTTTTATCAAACTGTGTTCCAAGCCATAATGTCAAGGGTGTGAGTGTACTTAGGGGGAAGCCTCATAACAACTACACACCCATACACCCCTCGCTGTGGGTTAAACCACAGAGCCTAGGACTTGCCGATCGGAAGGTCGGCGGTTCGAATCCCCGCGACTGGGTGAGCTTCCGTTCCTCGGTCCCTGCCCCTGCCAACCTAGCAGTTCGAAAGCACGTCAAAGTGCAAGTAGATAAATAGGTACCGCTCCAGCGGGAAGGTAAACGGCGTTTCCGGGCGCTGCACTGGTTTCGCCAGAAGTGGCTTAGTCATGCTGGCCACATGACCTGGAAAAACTGTCTGCGGACAAACGGCCAGTAAAGCGAGATGAGCGCCGCAACCTCAGAGCCGGCCACGAGTGGACCTAATGGTCAGGGGTGCCTTTACCTTTACCTATTGTGAAGGCGACGGTTCCTGCGTTTCGGGGGAACTGAAGCCATAGGGGAGAGGCATGCCTTATGCCGCCACCTCATAGGGAACCTAACTACTATGTTCCTCCTTTATAAGTGGCTCCGTGGTAGAGAATCTCCCTTGCAGACAGAAGGGCCTCGATTCAATCCTTATTTGCAGTGAGTTAGGTGCAGCCATGGCAGATACCTGTATCTCCACCAGCTGGCATTCTGCGCCACCTTTTTAGTTGTTTTCTCGCTGCTGCATCATTCATCCGTCTTGACATCCAAGTAACATCAACAGCGAGAAGCCAAGTCAGGAGAGCAGGGAGGGGAAGAGAGATCAAGGATTCGGATGGAAGAGGGACCTCAAGCAGTTGCGGAAGTTGTGCTGGGACCCGTTGGGTTGCCTTCCGAGTCTGGATAATGCATTATTGTTGAAGAGAATACCTGGATTATAAGTATGCCAAAAGAACACGCATGACCTGACGTGTTATTATCAAGCTGCGTTCTTGCTGGACACTGAGCTGCTTTCAAAAGATCACTGAGGTGAGTAGCACAGCATCTTGGACCAGGGAGTCAAAATCTCAGAAGCGTCAATTTGGAAAGCTGAATTCAAGGGATGCAATAGCTGAAACCAGCTCTCGCCACGTGGGGGCAGCAAAATACAGTTTTTGAAAGCATCTGCGTTACATCCTATGGTGTATTGTCACTAACTAAATGAATACTTGTCATTTGGAAGGCTATAGAAGGGCAAGAAGCAGGTTTGAATTTGTGTTGGGAATCTATCAATACCAGCCTTGGATTATATTAAATAAAAATTTTACCTGGACATGTGCCGAGCTCCCATTTTCAGCATTACCAGAACAATTATCCTGGATAGCTCAGTAGAGCACGAGACCCTTAATCTCCGGGTTGTGGGTTCAAGCCCCATGTGGGGCAAAATGATTCCTGCATTGCAGGGGGTTGGACTAGATGTCCTCAAGGTCCCTTCCAACTCCACAATTCTGTGATTTATTCTATGGCCATATACTCTGAGACTAAAGGTTTAGCTGTACCCCCCCAGACCCATCCCACAAAGTAGCAAGATCGTGAAACTTTGGGAAATTCTTTTTAAAATGAGCCTAGGGCTTGCCATTCGGAAGGTCGGCTGTTCGAATCCCTGTGATGGGGTGAGCTCCCCTGGTTTGGTCCCTGCTCCTGCCAACCTAGCAGTTCGAAAGCACAAAGTGCAAGTAGATAAATAGGTACTACTCCAACGGGAAGGTAAACGGCGTTTCTGTGTGCTGCACTGGTTTCGCCAGAAGTGGCTTAGTCATGCTGGCCACATGACCTGGAAAAACTGTCTGCGGACAAACGGCCAGTAAAGCGAGATGAGCGCTGCAACCCCAGAGTTGTTCCGACTGGACTTAACTGTCGAGGTCCCTTTACCTTTTAGAACATGTTTAGGAACGATGAGTGTGTAGGTTGCCATTATAATGGAATGACGTCATGACTTGAAGGTGTGATGTATACACAGCCTTAGAGTTAAGAAAAGAGAGGCATGGAAAGGCCGTATGGTTCAACCTTGTACTCAACCAGATATTCACAACAGAAAATATAATCTGGGGACCACAGCTGAGGACCTGCCAAACTATCAACAGCTGTGGACAAGTCAAGCCAGGGAGCCAGGCCACATGCATCAGTGACGGGTGACGCTGATAATAATAATAATAATCATCATCTTTTCCACTCATCCCTCTGCCCATAAAATATTTCCTTTCCAAATTCAGGTGGGTCAAGGCTAGCTATCTTTACCCAACTTTTGGGGAAAGACACTCTGTACATGCTCAGAAGTGCTCAGTTCTTTATTATTGTTCTAGGGACGAATGCCAGAATTTCAAAAGAGCTTCTGGGACTAAACCCTGCTAGTTCAAGAAATGCTGATGGGCTAATTTTTTGGATGCAGTTCATGTATGAGTAGCCAGGGAGCATCAGTGCAAGATTTTGCATTGCTGCCTTTTCCCTGAGAGCTGCACCATGTCACCATCAGGGCAATCCAGTCTCCAGAATTAGCAAAATCAATTGTTTTTATCTGGCCAGCTTATCCCCCAGCTGTTAAGTAATTCCAGTCCCTGTATTGATGTAACAGCTCATCTGACCCTTCCAAAGTGGGTGCTAAAATAAGTAACAGGTCACCAAGTGGAAAGAGAGCCTGTGGAGCCAACATAATAAGAATCTATGAGGATTTTATTTATAATAATAGGATTCTATTCTATGGGTAGCCAGGGAGGGCCAGGGCGAGATTGCACATCACTGCATTTCCCTGAGAGCTGCGCCATGGCATCATCCAGGCAAGGCCCATCGCATCTCCCCTGTAGGCTGCCAGATGGACCCCAGAAGCTGCAGGACGTCCATTTGCACCATGGCCACCTGGGTGTTTGGCTGAAAAGCAGGAGAAGAAGGCCAAGGCCCTAGTAATGAGGAGGGCCAAGTCCCAGCGGAGGATGACTTGGCAGCTCGACGCCTGGTGTCCCATCAAATCAGCCGTGTCCAGTGAGCAGCGCATAGGGCAACTGCAAAGCCAGGGAGACCAAGCGCAGGGCCTTGAGAGACTGGGCACATGGAGAGGCCAGGAGAGCGCGGGTGATCGCTGTGTAGCAGGCCGCCCTGACTGCGAATGGGAGCACAAAACCCAAGGCCACTTGCACCAGGCTGACGGCCGCTGTGACGTCTGCTATCCTGCAGAGGTGAACACCCCTATAGTCCTCAATGTGGGCGTACATGGGGCAGTGCCAAAGCCGCGGAGAACAGCCACACCAGCCCTGAGCAAAGCCGACCCCAGCAGGTGGTGGAGGAGTGCAGGCGATGGGCGACAGGTGCCCCCACAATCAGACGTCTCTGCCACTTTGCTTCTCATTGCTTTGGTTGTATTCTGTTTTACTCTGACTGTTGGGAAGCCTTGCGTATTACAAGCGAGCTCTCTGTCTCCCATAAGGAGCAAGAGCTGGGTATTTTTGTCCTTTTCAGCTGAAAAGCAGGAGAAAAGGGAAAATGGTCAAGGACAATGGGAGTTGTAATCGAGCGTCACCTGTAGGAGGGCCGCAGTTCCCAAAACCGCCTTATTAGTGTAAGTCTTTTTACAGAAATGCCTCCACAGCATGAACACGTACACTCAACTTGTAGCGTGTTCTCCCCACTACATGCAAATTTCCCCTTCCTCTTACCTGTTCTTTTCATGGGAGGCTTTGGCAGCAGCCACAGTGGTGCACAAAGGAGATATATGCGTTTCCTGCATACAGATAACATCCCATTTCCCCCCCCCCCCTTTAATATACACTCTATATCTTTTACGTTTACTATTAAAACCTTTTACATTCCATGAACTACATTTTAACAACATACTTCTTTATTAAATTAAAGTGGTCTCTCTGTATCTAATACTGTATAGTTTCTAAATTTGTATTTAAAAACCTTAATAAATATTTATATATATATAAAAAAATACTGTATAGTTTCAACCAGAAAAAAAAATCCGATGTCTGTTAATCACGTTGTTTGTAGTAGGAAATTTCAGTCTCCAAAAGATTTTAGTATCTTCTACAGTGGTCTTCTTTTGGAGGGAGGCTTGGGCAGCAGCCACAGCAGTGGAGGTGGGAGATCCTGCAAGAAAGAAGGGATCTTTAAAGCAGGGAAGAACTTGACGTTAAGGGCTGTTTGGGGGTAAGAACCCCTGAACATGTGAATGGTCTGTCACAGACCAAACACCAGAGACAGAACGTCACCTGGGACACCCATTCAGCTGTCACACCCACCCCAGGAACTTAAAGAAGATGTTCCATTATTTTAATGTTGTATTTTATTTTTGTTTTTAAGTTGTAATCATTCATCTTGTTTTTATTATTGCTTGTAAGCCGCTCTGAGCCCGGCCTTGGCTGGGGAGGGCGGGGTATAAATAAAAAATTATTATTATTATTATTACTGCTGAGCCTACAAGAGCTGCCTTTTGGCAGGAACAATCTGATTGACCCCCTGCTTGGAGGTTTCCCACAGGCTTCTGGGTGGCTCCTGGGAGAAGAGGATGCTGGACGAGTTGAGCCCTTGGTCTTATCCAGCAGGCCGTTCTTAGGTGTTTCATAAGCCCCCCCCTCCTTCCCCCTGCCCCTGTACCTGCGACTCATCTGTCCTTTTCCTGGGCTCCATTCCCTTCAGGGAGGTGGTTCCCAGGCTGCTGCTTTCTCTCGCTGCAAAGCAAACGAAGGTATCAGCAGGTGCCTAGCTCCCCTCCAAGATAGCACCAGTCTGAGGCATGAGGGCCAGGGACATGGGAGGGAAGCATTTTCTCCTACCTCATCTTAGAAGCTTTCCCCACTTGGCCTCCGTACGGGCATCTGGGCTCCATCCCGGCTGGCGTAGCTCAGAAGCAGCAGCCAAAGTCTCCTCTCTCACAGAAATTAGCTGAGCAGCTGTCTTAATGGGAGGAAGCTTTGGCTGCTGCTTCTGCGCCAATCAGGGCCGGGAAGGAGCCATGCCCCACAGAGAAGGGGCAGTGGGGAAGAGGCGAGAGGGATGGCAACCAGGAACCACAGGGATGTCCTCTGGTCCTTTATCAAAACCCCGCGACGGTTTGAATCCTCGTGCCGGGGTGAGCTCCCGTTGCTCGGTCCCTACTCCTGCCAACCTAGCAGTTCGAAAGCACGTCAAAGTGCAAGTAGATAAATAGGTCCTGCTCCGGCGGGAAGGTAAATGGCATTTCCGTGTGCTGCTCTGTTTTGCCAGAAGCAGCTTAGTCATGCTGGCCACAGGACCCAGAAGCTGTCTGCGGACAAACGCCGGCTCCCTCGGCCAGTAAAGCGAGATGAGCGCCGCAGCTGGACCTAACGGTCAGGGGTCCCTTTACCTTTACCTTAAGTTAGCAAAAATGTGTAGAACAAGGGCAAATAACTGCTGGAAATGTCAAGAAAAAGAAGGTACCTTTTACCATATGTGGTGGTCATGTAAAGTAATAAAAAGCTTTTGGGAGATGATATATAATGAAATGGGGGGGGGAGTTTAAAATAATATTTGTTAAAAAACCAGAAGCTTTTCTATTAGGAGTTATTTTCTAGTTGGTCATCTTTCTATAACTTTGGGCACATGTTCCAAGAGTTCCCTTACGCTTAAACCTGGAACCAGCTGCCCCTGTGGCTTCGCCAAATTTCGATGACACGGGGAAAGGTTTGCCAGCAGTTTCACTCACAAGAGGGGCGGAAATACAGCTTGTAAGACATATTCCACTTTTTCATGTTTGACCTAATCACACGCTTGGCGACATGGATGTAATCAGCATTTACATGTAGCTCTGAGCCAGTCATTGCAGAGGTTCAGCCCCAAACATTTTGCTGTATCAGTTGAAGGATCCCCACCCGATTCCACATGCAGAAGGCAAGTGGACTGGCAGTTGAATTCATGGCTGTGGGCTCACGATACCTCTAAAGCACATTTGAAGAACATTTCCCGCTTGGACTACTGCAATGCGCTCTACGTGGGGCTACCTTTGAAGGTGACCTGGAAACTACAACTAATCCAGAACGCGGCAGCCAGACTGGTGACTGGGGGCGCCACCGAGACCACATAACACTGGTCTTGAAAGACCTACATTGGCTCCCAGTACGTTTCCGAGCACCATTCAAAGTGCTGGTGTTGACCTTTAAAGCCCTAAACGGCCTCGGCCCAGTATACCTGAAGGAGCGTCTCCAACCCCATCGTTCTGCCCAGATGCTGAGGTACAGTGCCGAGGGCCTTCTGGCGGTTCCCTCACTGCGAGAAGCAAAGCTACAGGGAACCAGGCAGAGGGCCTTCTCGGTAGTGGCACCCACCCTATGGAATGCCCTCCCATCAGATGTCAAAGCGATAAACAACTATCTGACTTTTAGAAGACATCTTAAGGCAGCCCTGTTCAGGGAAGTTTTTATGTGTGATATTTTAGTGTATTTTTGGTTTCTATGGAAGCCGCCCAGAATGGCTGGGGAAACGCAGCCAGATGGGCAGGGTACAAGTAATAAATTATTATTATTATTATTATTATTATTATTATTATTATTATTAGTATTATTATTAGTATTATTATTAGTATTATTATTAGTATTATTATTATTAGTATTATTATTCAAATAATTCTGGGCACTGTAGTTTACCCCACAGAGTTACAATCCCAAGCAAACTGATGGTGCCCAGAATTCTTTGAAGGGGGAGATGTGCTTCAGATGTGCTATATAGTGTACACACAGCCTTAATTCAATGTTGGTGACAGAGCAATGTGCTCCGCTGTGCTGGAAGGTAGTAGGCTGGCTAGCTTAGAGCAGTGTTTCCCAACCTTGGGTCTCCAGCTGTTTTTGGACTACAACTCCCATCATCCCTTGCTAGCAAGACCAATGGTCAGGGATGATGGGAATTGTAGTCCAACAGCAGCTGGAGACCCAAGGTTGGGAAACACTGGCTTAGAGGGCACAGGACAGGCCTCCAGTATCTGGCCACTCCCTCCATTGCAGGGAGGGCAGCTGCCTTACTCTGCCTAATAGAAGGACCGGCCCCGCTTATTTGTACGATGTTGCCAGTGTCACGATGGGACCTGGTTTGTGGGGAACAGAGCGGCCCCTGAGAATGCAGAAGTTGGTCACCCATTCTTTACAAAGCTTCCTCTGCCCATCAGCCGAGCCTGAGTCACAAGTTCCTCTCTTGTCTACGCTGTGTTTCATGTCCTTTTAATTTTTGAAGGTGCCTTGCATATGATAATTCAGGAACAGATATTTAAGTCAGTGTGAATCATAACCCGATCAGCTTAAATTTTCAGACCTTGCCAGGAATTATATTTTGAAATTGGAATAAAATACTACTAAAAAAGAGAGGAAGAAATAATAAGAAAAACGAAAGAAGTGCTCTCTCTCCCCTTCTCTCTCTCTTATCCAAACCTGTCAAAAGTACAGTGGTACCTTGGGTTAAGTACTTACTTAATTCGTTCCGGAAGTCTGTTCTTAACGTGAAACTGTTCTTAACCTGAGGTACCACTTTAGCTAATGGGGCTTCCCGCTGCTGCAGCACGATTTCTGTTCTCATCCTGAGGTAAAGTTCTTAACCCGAGGTACTATTTCTGGGTTAGCGGAGTCTGTAACCTGTAAGTGTCTGTAAGCGTATGTAACCTGAAGCGTATGTAACCCGAGGTACCACTGTAATACTATGGGGCACAAGTACATGAGTTCTTATTAGCATGTCTGCCTTTCAAATTAAATTTCATGGGTACGATCCTATACCTCAGATCCATGGGCTGAGAGGCTTTAGAACAGCGTTTCCCAAACTTCGGCGTCCAGTGGTTTTTGGACTACAACTCCCATTATCCCTAGTGTTGTAAACAAAAACTGCTCCCTTTCCCTTATGGGGGACACAAGAGCCCTTATAGAGTCCTTTCTAGGTTCTCCATTGGTAAGAGAAAATAACAGAGGCCAACCAGAGAATATTGAGAAGCAAAGCAGCTCGTAAGCCTGATCTTTATTAAAGCTGTTACAACAGGGTGCTCCCCCCACATGCAGGAGAGAGGAGGAGGACCCCGAACCAACTGTGCAAGCCCTTATATAGACTTTTGAACTGCCCACCCTGGAGCCCAAGACCACCCCCCAGTTCATCATATATACATCAGAGAAGGGGCGGACTACAACAGAAATGTGAGTGCCTTGTTTTTATCCTGTCTGCCAGGTTACCTGATTGGATTACCTGGGGATCCTGGCCACTCTTTTGTTATGATAACAACTATTGTGGGGTTTCAGACATGTGGTTTATACATTTATGTATGTGCTTGCTTGGTACATTTATGAACTTTTATTTTCTATATATAAGACCTAAAAATTCTTATAACACTACCTAGTAGGACCAGTGGTCAGGGATGATGGGATTTGTAGTTCCAAAACAGCTGGACACCCAAGTTTGAGAAACCGTGATTTAGAAGATGGAGTGAGCTCAGCAGAACCAGAGCTATGTTGCCCAATGGACATGGCATGCACCCCAGTGGAACTCCCATGATGCACTGAGATTAAACACCACTGATGAAGATAATCCAGTAAACCAATCAAAAACAGGGGGGAGGTATGGACAGGATATAGGCGGAGCACTAATGCCAAATCCTATGGCGCTTCATTCCCCAGGCACACCCCTGTTGACAAGTTACAGATAGGTAGCCGTGTTGGTCTGCCATGGTCAAAACAAAATAAAAAAATTCCTTCCAGTAGCACCTTAAAGACCAACTGAGTTAGTTCTAGGTATGAGCTTTCGTGTGCATGCACACTTCTTCAGATACACTGAAACAGAAGTCACCGGACCTTTCTATATAGTGAGAAGGTGGGGAGGGGTATTACTCAGAAGGGTGGTGGGAATGGGTGATTGACGACTCTTAACGACTGCAATAGGTCTAACAGGAAAAAGCAAGGGGTGAGAAGGTGAAAAATGGCTTTGTCATGTATAATGAGATAAGAATCCAATGTCTTTATTCAAACCAGGTCTCTCCATAGTTTTAAGTTTGGTGATAAGTTGCAATTCAGCAGCTTCTCTTTCCAGTCTATTTCTGAAATTCCTTTGTAATAGAACAGCTACTTTGAGATCTTGTATAGAATGTCCTGGGAGATTGAAGTGTTCTCCTACTGGTTTTTCTGTCTTGTGGTTCCTGATGTCGGATTTATGTCCATTTATTCTTTGGCGTAAGGTCTGGCCTGTTTGTCCAATATAGAGAGCTGAAGGACACTGTTGGCATTTTATGGCATACACAATGTTAGACGATGAGCAATTAAATAGTCCCGAGATGGTATGTGTGATGTTGTTGGGGCCAGTAATGGTGTTGTCCGGGTGTATGTGGCAGCAAAGTTGGCATCTGGGTTTATTGCAGGCTCTGGTGCCAGTGTCCGTGTTAAGTCTGGTTATAGTATTATTGTGGGTTAGGAGTTGTTTAAGATTGGGGGGCTGTCTGGAGGCAATGAAAGGTCTTCCTCCCAGAGCTTGAGAAAGAGAACTGTCATTGTCCAGGAGAGGTTGTAGATCTCTGATGATGCGTTGTACTGTTTTAACTTGGGAGCTGTATGTGATGACTAGAGGTGTTCTGTTATTTTCTTTTTTGGGTCTGTCTTGCAGCAAGTTCTCTCTGGGTATCAGTCTGGCTCTGTTGATCTGTTGTCTAACTTCATCTGCTGGGTATTTTAGTTCTAAAAAGGTTTGCTGTAGATCTCTTAGGTGAGAGTCTCTGTCTGTAGAATTGGAGCAGATGCGGCTGTAACGTAGTGCCTGGCTATATACAATGGACTGTTTGGTATGTTTGGGATGGTAGCTAGAGGCATGTAGATATGTTTGTCGGTCAGTTGGTTTACGGTATAAGGTGGTGTCTATGCGCCCATCCTGTATTTTTATAGTAGTGTCCAAAAAATGTATTTCTTGCATAGATTGATTCATTGTTAGGTTGATGGTGGGGTGAAAATCATTGAATTTCTGGTGGAAGGTGTCCAGGGTCTGTTGACCATGTGTCCAGATGATAAAAATATCATCAATGTATCGCAGGTACAAGAGAGGTTTGAGTGGGTAGGAGTTTAGGAAACGTTGTTCTAAATCCGCCATGAAGATGTTGGCATACTGTGGGGCCATGCGGGTGCCCATTGCTGTGCCGCTGATCTGAAGGAACAGGTCATCACCGAATTTGAAGTTGTTGTGGGTAAGGACAAATTGGCAGAGTTTGGTAGCAAAGTCCGCTGTGGTTTTATCTGAAATGGTATTCCTTATAGCTTGTAAACCATCGTTGTGTGGGATATTGGTATACAGAGATTCCACATCCATAGTAGCTAGTATAGTATTGTTGGGAAGATTATTTAAAGATTGTATTTTCCTCAGAAAATCTGTGGTGTCACGTACATAGCTGGGAGCACTGATGGCATATGGTTTCAGAACAGAGTCCATATAACCGGAGACACCCACTGTAATAGTGCCAATACCTGAAATGATGGGGCGTCCTGGATTTCCTGGTTTGTGTATTTTAGGTAGAAGATAGAAAGTTCCTGGTCGAGGTTCTGTTGGTGTGTTTGTGAGGATCTGTTCTTGGATGTGTGGGGGTAGCTCCTTAACAATCTTGTTCAGTTCTTTTTTGTATTCTTGTGTGGGGTCTGAGTCCAATTTTATGTAAAAGGCGGTATTGGAAAGTTGTCTGTGAGCCTCCTGAATGTAGTCAGTTTTGTTCATGATGACGACCGCTCCACCTTTGTCCGCTTCTTTAATTATAATGTCTGGGTTGTTTCTGAGATTATCTATGGCTCTCCTTTCGGCATGGTTTAGATCTAAACCATGCCGAAAGGAGAGCCATAGATAATCTCAGAAACAACCCAGACATTATAATTAAAGAAGCGGACAAAGGTGGAGCGGTCGTCATCATGAACAAAACTGACTACATTCAGGAGGCTCACAGACAACTTTCCAATACCGCCTTTTACATAAAATTGGACTCAGACCCCACACAAGAATACAAAAAAGAACTGAACAAGATTGTTAAGGAGCTACCCCCACACATCCAAGAACAGATCCTCACAAACACACCAACAGAACCTCGACCAGGAACTTTCTATCTTCTACCTAAAATACACAAACCAGGAAATCCAGGACGCCCCATCATTTCAGGTATTGGCACTATTACAGTGGGTGTCTCCGGTTATATGGACTCTGTTCTGAAACCATATGCCATCAGTGCTCCCAGCTATGTACGTGACACCACAGATTTTCTGAGGAAAATACAATCTTTAAATAATCTTCCCAACAATACTATACTAGCTACTATGGATGTGGAATCTCTGTATACCAATATCCCACACAACGATGGTTTACAAGCTATAAGGAATACCATTTCAGATAAAACCACAGCGGACTTTGCTACCAAACTCTGCCAATTTGTCCTTACCCACAACAACTTCAAATTCGGTGATGACCTGTTCCTTCAGATCAGCGGCACAGCAATGGGCACCCGCATGGCCCCACAGTATGCCAACATCTTCATGGCGGATTTAGAACAACGTTTCCTAAACTCCTACCCACTCAAACCTCTCTTGTACCTGCGATACATTGATGATATTTTTATCATCTGGACACATGGTCAACAGACCCTGGACACCTTCCACCAGAAATTCAATGATTTTCACCCCACCATCAACCTAACAATGAATCAATCTATGCAAGAAATACATTTTTTGGACACTACTATAAAAATACAGGATGGGCGCATAGACACCACCTTATACCGTAAACCAACTGACCGACAAACATATCTACATGCCTCTAGCTACCATCCCAAACATACCAAACAGTCCATTGTATATAGCCAGGCACTACGTTACAGCCGCATCTGCTCCAATTCTACAGACAGAGACTCTCACCTAAGAGATCTACAGCAAACCTTTTTAGAACTAAAATACCCAGCAGATGAAGTTAGACAACAGATCAACAGAGCCAGACTGATACCCAGAGAGAACTTGCTGCAAGACAGACCCAAAAAAGAAAATAACAGAACACCTCTAGTCATCACATACAGCTCCCAAGTTAAAACAGTACAATGCATCATCAGAGATCTACAACCTCTCCTGGACAATGACAGTTCTCTTTCTCAAGCTCTGGGAGGAAGACCTTTCATTGCCTCCAGACAGCCCCCCAATCTTAAACAACTCCTAACCCACAATAATACTATAACCAGACTTAACACGGACACTGGCACCAGAGCCTGCAATAAACCCAGATGCCAACTTTGCTGCCACATACACCCGGACAACACCATTACTGGCCCCAACAACATCACACATACCATCTCGGGACTATTTAATTGCTCATCGTCTAACATTGTGTATGCCATAAAATGCCAACAGTGTCCTTCAGCTCTCTATATTGGACAAACAGGCCAGACCTTACGCCAAAGAATAAATGGACATAAATCCGACATCAGGAACCACAAGACAGAAAAACCAGTAGGAGAACACTTCAATCTCCCAGGACATTCTATACAAGATCTCAAAGTAGCTGTTCTATTACAAAGGAATTTCAGAAATAGACTGGAAAGAGAAGCTGCTGAATTGCAACTTATCACCAAACTTAAAACTATGGAGAGACCTGGTTTGAATAAAGACATTGGATTCTTATCTCATTATACATGACAAAGCCATTTTTCACCTTCTCACCCCTTGCTTTTTCCTGTTAGACCTATTGCAGTCGTTAAGAGTCGTCAATCACCCATTCCCACCACCCTTCTGAGTAATACCCCTCCCCACCTTCTCACTATATAGAAAGGTCCGGTGACTTCTGTTTCAGTGTATCTGAAGAAGTGTGCATGCACACGAAAGCTCATACCTAGAACTAACTCAGTTGGTCTTTAAGGTGCTACTGGAAGGAATTTTCCCTGTTGACAAGACTTTGGACCAGGTCCAGGCCTGGCATGATAAATTTCCCTCTCATTGACCTCGATGGGAGGGAGAAAGGAAAAACAGCTTTTGCCACCCGCTGTGGCAGAGAAATGGAGATGCGGGTGGCGCTGTGGTCTAAACCACCGAACCTCTTGGGCTTGCCGATCAGAAGGTTGGCGGTTCGAATCTCCGTGACGGGGTGAGCTCCCGTTACTCTGTCCCAGCTCCTGGCAACCTAGCAGTTCGAAAGCACGCCAGTGCAAGTAGATAAATAAGTACAGCTGTGGTGAGAAAGGTAAACGGCGTTTCCGTGCGCTCTACTTTCTGTCACGGTGTTCCGTTGCGCCAGAAGCGGTTTAGTCATGCTGGCCACATGACCCGGAAAGCTGTCTGTGGACAAACGCCGGCTCCCTTCTGTATTATTATTATTTTTATCTTATGTTGTATCGTTGTATTAATTTTATCTTTACTTGTACCAATGTACCTGCATCTTTTCTGCTATTGCAATAAGAATCACCAGTTGAGGGCTATGAATGAGAAATGACATAGTTGTCCGTGGCTACACATCGCCATCTACTGAGTCTACAGTATACACACACCAATTCACAAGTTCAAATGACTTTATTCAAAAGCATGGCTACATAGACAATCGCACCTATATATGCAAAGTAGAGGAAAAACACCCAAAATCCTGTCTTCATTTCCTCTCTTATCGATCTGCCCCCAGGCATCACGCAAAGCCTTCCTGAAAGTCAGAACACAAACAATACTTTTTGTTGTTTAGTCGTTTAGTCGTGCCCTACTCTTTGTGACCCCATGGACCAGAGCACGCCAGGCACTCCTGTCTTCCGCTGCCTCCCGCAGTTTGATCAGACTCATGTTTGTAGCTTCGAGAACACTGTCCAACCATCTCGTCCTCTGTCGTCCCCTTCTCCTTGTGCCCTCCATTTTTCCTAACATCAGGGTCTTTTCCAGGGAGTCTTCTCTTCTCATCAGGTGGCCAAAGTATTGGAGCCTCAGCTTCAGGATCTGCCCTTCCAGTGAGCACTCAGGGCTGATTTTCTTAAAAATGGATAGGTTTGATTTTCTTGCAGTCCATGGGACTCTCCAGAGTCTCCTCCAGCATCATAATTCAAAACCATCATAATTCAAAAGCATCAATTCTTTGGCGGTCAGCCTTCTTTATGGTCCAGCTCTCACTTCCAATAGCCATCAGTAAACATCAGAAAAAACAAGAATCTGCCTCAGTCCTTTTGTATACAGTATGCTGTCTACAACACAGCAATCTAATCCAAGTATCATCAAACACACTCTGTACAGTGTTCCATTTCTCCAAAGGTATTGGACTATATTAAAGGGAATTTACACTTTTTATTCTCTTTTTCATTTTTCCCCTTTTTAAAATGCATTTTATTTTGCTGATAAAAACGTTGTTAATTAACTCATTATTGTCAAAAATTGTACATCTCAACATAAACATAATAAAGAAAAGAGAAAACAAAAACAAAAACCAACATACAAAACAAAACAAAAAATCACATAGACCATTTTAAATATATCTATACAGTGGTACCTCGGGTTAAGAACTTAATTCGTTCTGGAGGTCTGTTATTAACCTGAAACTGTTCTTAACCTGAAGCACCATTTTAGCTAATGGGGCCTCCCGCTGCGCCACTGCTGCACGATTTCTGTTCTCATCCTGAAGCAAAGTTCTTAACCCGAGGTACTACTTCCGGGTTAGCGGAGTCTGTAACCTGAGGTGTATGTAACCTGAAGCCTATGTTAGTCTGCGAAGGCAGCACTGAGCATCATATAAATTTGCGGGAATGTAGTTATAACTTCTTTGATTACACATAAAAAACCAGCCATCCGGTAAGCGCACATGGGCATAATTAAAAGTAATCTGTTGAACATGTGAGCAATTCCAAGTTGCTTCCTCACTGCAATTCACAATCTGAGCACAAGAGGTGTCTGGTGGTGCTGCAACTCTAGGTGTGTATAATGATATTTCATCCAGAGGTAACTTTTGTTTCACCTGTCCCCAATCATGGAGATTGGTCTAACCAATGATACCTTCAGAAATCCATTTAGAAAACCACTTTCCCATGTGTGTGGCATGTGCCATATGGAAAGGCTGTGTACAAACTGGGATCAGACAATTTCCTAAGGTAGTGTGCATATCATATGTTTCACTCAGACAAAAATGAGAGACATTAGCAACTTCAGCTAAATGCATCTGTCAGGCTCATGTTCCCTGAGAAAAGGTGGACTGCGGGGGGGGGGCACTGGTGAAGGACGATGAACTAAGGCAATTGATCCGGGACGATGCTTTTGCTCGGCGGAAGCTAGATGAGCTAAGGCAACGAGGAGGAGCTGAGGGAGGTTTCAAGGAAAAAGGGGGGCTCCTGTTCTATCGGGGGGCTTTGTATATTCCAGGTGAAACCCTAAGAGACAGAGTCCTCAAGCAACTTCATGACAGCTCCACGGCAGGACATTTTGGGCAACACAAAACCATGTTGTTGGTTACCAGGGAATTTTGGTGGCCCAAAGTGAGGGAAGACGTAAGGGAATATGTGAGAGGGTGTGAGACCTGCCAGAGGGCCAAAGGGGAGAGGGCTGCTCCGGCAGGGTTATTGGAGCCTTTGTCCACACCAGGGAGGCCATGGGAGGTGGTATTGGTAGATTTTGTCACTGACCTGCCCAGGTCCAAGGGGAAAATAGCGGTGATGGTGGTGGTGGATCTCCTGACCAAAATGTGCCATTTTGTGGCGTGTTCACATGCGGTGATGGCGGAGGAACAGCCAAGTTGTTTGTAGAGCATGTGTTTAGGTTGCATGGAGTCCCTTCTAGGGTCATTTCGGACAGGGGAACCCAATTCACCTCACGGTTTTGGCGCAAGCATATGAGTTTGCTGCAAGTAGAGGTGAGCTTCACCACCGCAAGGCACCCCGAAACCAATGGGCAGGCGGAAAGAGCAAATGCTGTTTTGCAACAGTATTTGCGGTGTTATGTCAGTCAGAGGCAGAATGACTGGGTGGACGGATTAGGACTAGCGGAGTTTGCGTACAATAATGCTGAGAACGTGTCCACCGGGATGACTCCTTTCTTCGCCAATCACGGAAGTCACCCTAGGGCTTTCCCAGGGAGGGGGGAGGAGTCGTGGAGTGTACCGGCCACAGAACAGTTTGCGGAGGAAATGGAGGCGATTCACCAACAGCTCCAGTTGAACCTGGAAAGGGCCAAGGAAGTATACAAGAGGGAGGCAGACAAGCATCGGAGACCAGGGGAGACCATTCGGGTTGGGGACAAGGTGTGGTTGTGAACACAAGGGTTGCCCTGGAAGGGGGGGGGTGCAAGAAGCTCAAACCCAGGAGGGTGGGTCCCTTTGAGGTCATCCAGCAGGTAAATCCAGTGGCCTTTAAGTTAAGGCTGCCTGAGAGATTCATCCCGTCTTCCATAGGTCACTGTTGTGGCCCTACAGGGGAGGGGGGATCAGGCAGGGAAGAGGGGAAGTGGAGGTTCCACCGCCCGAAATTGAGGAAAGGGAGCAAGGCCACAAGGTAACTGAAATACTGGACTCCCATTGGAACGGGGAGCAGCTAGAGTATTTGGTGGCTTGGGAAGGGGCTCCCAGTTCGGAAAACACTTGGGTTCTGGAAGGTTGCATTACTGAGGATTATTTGGTGGAGTTCCACGATTTATTTCCCAACAAACCCAAACCCCCGGGTAGGTTCTTTGAACAGGTGTTCGGTCCGACGGATGATGAAGAAGACTTCGAGGGTTTCCCACCATCAGACGATGAGGGAAGAGGCCGGAGAGAAGGACATCTCAAAGATCGCTGGGAGCCTGCGGGTTTGGGGGAGGGCTAGGGTAATGTTTTTGAAGATGCAGAAAATGAAGATGAGATTTTCCTAGGTTTCACCCCCGAGAAACCTGATAAAGAAGAAATGGGAATGGCAGTCTCTCCAGAGGAGGAGAGAGGGGCCTTTGGGGAGGGGGTGGATGTCAGGGAACTGGAGGCAGAGAAGGGGGGGAGAATGGGCACCTACCGGGGAAAACCTCCTTTAATAAGCAGCTGCTCTTCCTCGGACGAGGAAGGTAACGAAGGATTGTCAGGAGGTAATGAATCTGAGGGGGGGGGGAGGCACTTCTGGGGCCAAGTCACTCTCGTCAGAGAGGAAGGAGGGGGGCTGGGCTTCGGAAGTGGTTATGCTGGGGAAAATCGAAAGGAAATTTAGTCGGGACAACTGACCTGCCATGATTAAGACGGACTTTTGACCTGCTTGTACATAGCTTCAAAGGGGCAATAAATCTTGTAAATATGGCTGAATTCCTGGACTCTTATCTTTGCTAGCACTCACAACTAATTGCTGACAGCATCCATTTTTTTATTTTTTTTAGGAGTGTAAGTGAAATTTTATTGGGAGGGGATAGCAGTTGAACAGCAGCAACTGAAGAGTAAGAAGAATCCCTGTATTTAAAACACTCAGTAGCTCCTGCTGAACACACATATAGGAAGCCACTCTGCCATGCTTCCCATTTGGCCCCAGACACCCCACATCCTACAGAAACGAATACACAGAAGCACAGGAAAGTCAAATCACCAAGAAACCACTGCAGAATAAAAAGGGAATGTGGAGAATTGAACTGTCTTGAACACTCTTTAGTTGCATTAACTACATTTTCATTTCATCACTGTAATACAAATAAATAAATAAATACCCCACCACAGTTGCTTGCAGGAACTGGTTCAGATTTCTTTTTAAATACCAGAAACTTTAGTCCGCTACATAAGTGTTTGGAAGTTACTTATGTTTATATGGAAATTAAGCCAGTATTAATACTTTTCTACAGCAGTAAACGCACACCAGGAAGGCCAGGACAAAACACAAATCAAGGAATGGAGTTTTCCCAAAGCTGCAGTGTGAAAGGACTATAAATTGATTTCCATACACATGGCTGGCTTCTCTTTGCTGTAGGAAATCCAAGCGGAGCTGTAAGGAATGAGACATGTAAAAAGGTTTCTTGAGAAGGGGAATGACACTCCATATGCAGTTTAGTTTTCTGCACCTTCTGAGGCATCACATTCTTCTCCTGCGCTGTCTGATGTCCATAATGTGAGGTTGTCTCTAAGCAACTGCATGATGAGAGCGCTGTCTTTGGACAAGCGTATCAAGTTCTGCAGTGGCTCCATCAAAAGCTGTCTTTGCCAATGTGCAAGCCAGCTCTGGGTTGTTGAGGATCTCATAGGAAAATACGGAAAAGTTAAGCGCTAAACGAATTGGATGTGTGGGTTGCATCTCTTTCTTGCTGATGTCAAATGCCTCCTGATAAGCCGCCTGTGAATTTTCTATTGTTTGTTTTCTGTCATCTCCACTGGCAACCTCCGCCAGGTATCGAAAGTAGTCTCCCTTCATCTTCAGCTAGAACACCTTGCTCTCTGGGTTAGTTGCATTAGCTATTAAGTACTTGTCCAGCAACTGCAGAACTGTAGTGCAGATGGACTTAAGTTCAAACTCCACTTTCTCTCGGTAGTCCTTGACAAGCTGCATCTTCTTGTCATTTCCGTCAGTCTTCTGCTCAATGCTAGAGATCACTCACCAAGCAGAGCGTCTTCCCCCAACCACATTCTTGTACGCCACAGCGAGAAGATTGCGTTCTTCATTGGATAATTCAGCACCTTGCTCTGTCACTGCCTTCATGCAGGTAGCCAGGAACATCCTATGGCCTTCTGGGAGGAGGCTTGGGCAGCAGCCACAGCGGTGCAGGGGGGAGATTCTGCAAGAAAGAAGGGATCTTTAAAGCAGAGGATCTTTAAAGGGATCTCTAAACGCTAAAGGTTGCTTCCCCCTGTCCCATTACCTCCGAGGCAGGTTTCCTCCACCTGGGCTCCAGTCCCTCCCGGGATCCGGCGGCTCCGAGGCTGAGTCGTTCCCTCGCTGCAAAGCAAAGGAGACATCAGCCGGCGCTCCCAGCCAGGCTAGCCCCAGTCTGGGGCAGGAGGGTGGGGGACCTGGGAAGGGGGCATTTCCTCCTACCTGATCTTACAAGTTCCCCAAACCTGGCCTCCGCCTCCGTACGGGCGTCTTGGATCCGCCCCGGCCGGCCTTGCTCAGAAGCAGCAGCCAAGGTTTCCTCCCTCTCTAAAATCACTCGAGATGTTCTTCGAATTGGAGGAAACCTTGTCTGCTGCTTCTGCGGCAGGCAGGGCCGGGGAGGAGCCATGCCCACACGGAGACGGGGCAGTGGGGAACCGGCGCGAGGGTCCTCAGCCGGGAACCGCCGGGATGGTATCTTGCTCTTTGTCCCGGGAGCCGGATCTGAAGCCTCATCCCTGGAGAAATTAGGAAAAATATGGGCTAAGAAGGCAAAGAAAGAACCTGAAATGCAATATATTTCTGCCAACTCTATGCCTAAACTGAAGCCCAAACACGGAGAGCTATCTATTTCCCAAAATATTTAGCTATGGACTAGCAGGTATAGATTCATGCAGTTCTGAAGGAAGGAAGGACGTATGGGGTGGGGAGAATTCTGGGATGCATCTCCACAGAACCCTTCCCAAGCAGAGCCAGATTGCCCAATGGGCAGAGCAGGCACCGGCCCTCGGCCCCTGCAACAACGGATCGCCATAAATATTCTTGGTTTTGCGTAATAAAATTGGATTGTTAATATTTCTGGTTGGTAGAATCAAATCACAGCATACCTGCACATTCGGAGTTTCCCCCTTGCACCGCTGGGCTGCTGCTGCCTCTGGTGGTGGGGGTGGGCCGGAGCCTTGGGCTTTCCTCCCAAACCATGGCCCTGGGAGAGACAAAGGACATTGTATTTTCCTGGCATAAGCATCCACTCTAGGGCACCGGGGTCCCCTGGGCCCTCCCCAATTATTGGGGGCTGGGGTGAGGCGGGACTGCTCCCCACCCCCAGCTCAGCTCTATATGGCACATGTGGGGAATGGGTTCCCCATGGAATTAACATACCTCAACTTGCAGCGCTTCCCCACGGTGCTGAACTTGCCTTCCATTTTGAGAAGCTGTGAGACAGAAAGGAAAAAAAAACAGAGGAAGTTAGCAACCAGTTATTCATAACAGAAAATATCTTCTGGGGTCCACAGCTGAGGACCTGCCAAGCTATCAACAGCTGTGGACAAGGCAAGCCAGGGAGCCAGGCCACACGAATCAGGGACGGGTGAGGCTAATAATAATAATAATAATAATAATAATAATGTTTTTATTTAATACTTTTATTTTGCTTTAAACCAATATAGATAAATATAATCAACCAAAATTACAAAAGAAAAATCCTTAAGAATAATAATAATAATGAAAAAAGCTAAAAACAACTACAAAAAATATCAAAGTACATGGCATAGAACATAAGCCATTATGGGAAAGAAAAAAGGTAAAGGAAAAAAGAAGGAGGAGGAAGGAAAAAAAGAAAAAAAAAAAGGGGGGGAGAAAAAAAAGAGAAAAAGAGGAAGATGAGTCAAAACACAAAAAGACTCGTCTATTGTACGCTTCCGTCAAGGTCACAAAAGATTATTATTCTTATCAATTCTCTCTATCTGCATTCCATTGAATCCCTCATCTTGGTATCAGGGAACATTTCCCTATGCGGTATCATTCTAAACATAACCTTGATGAACCCTTATACCCTAGATAATTATTTAGACATTCCCATTCTTCTTTCACCATCTTTTTAGGTTTATCTCTTATTGCATCTGTCAGTTTGCGAGCTCCAAGTACTCGCACAATTTGACTACCCATTCATCTTTAGTGGGTGTTTGTTATCTTTCCAGTGTTTTGCCACTATAACCCTTGCTGCTGACGTTGCTTACACAAATAACCTGGTTTTATTTTTGCGAATATTATCTGAAACCATTCCTAGCAAAAATTCTTCCGGTTTCTTGTTAAATGTAGTTTCTATCAATCACTTTATCTCTTCATAAATCATATTCCAAAATCTTTGTATCTCTAGACAGGACCACCACATATGGTAGTAATTAGAATGTTATTTCTATGGGCCTCGGAGCTCCCCTTACCTTTAGAATTCATTTCTCTAAACCTTCTTCAGAGTCTATCACCAACATCTGACAGGCATCCCTCTTGCAGGGCAATTATAAGGCTTGCTTGCAAAGCAGCACTTTGTGACATCAGCTGGCAAACAGGGGCCAGGCTGCTGGGTTGTCAGGCAGATGAATTAAGAAAAATAAAATCAGGGGGGAGGTCAAAGTGTGCTTGTTTTCTCCTGCTCCAGAAGCTCTCACAACCTGAAGCCGTGGCTTCAAGCTCCAAAAAGGAGATTCCGACAACTTCAGGAAGAACTTTCTGAGAGCAAGAGCTGTTTGACAGGGGGAAGAAATCCCTTAGGAGCCAGTAGATTTTCCTTATCCTGGGTTAACATGTATGGGTGGCATGGCTATCTAGGCCATGATAAGGTTAAATTTCACAAAGGATTCTTAAATCACATTGTGAAAAAAACATTCTATGAGGTTTGGGAGGGAAGCAAAAAGTCAGTAGTCACTAAAACACCCTGGTGGCTTTCACTGATGGAATCTCCAGCCATACATAGGAAAAATATGAACAGGGACTGGTTAACATATAGGGACTTAGTAGAGGAAATAAGTAGTGACCCAAAATTAAAGGACCTAGGAGAATTGAAAAAGATAAAACATGGTTGGAATATTATCAGTTAAAAGCCACATTTGAAAAGGATAAAAGGACTAAGGGATTTGATAAATAGATATATATCTTATTTAGAGAAAGACATTTTATATAGTAACCAGAAGACACTTTAAAAAATCTATAAATAAATATTGAATTGGCAAAGGAAAGAGGAAGATATTTAAAAAGTTATAACAAAATGGGAGGCAGATCTGGGACATAGGATTGAATCCGATAAATGGAAGGAATCATGGAGTAAAAATATAAAATTTACGGCTTGCTATCTTATAAGAGAATATCTTATGAAAACATATTATAGATGGTATTTGACTCCTGTAAAATTGGTGAAAATAAACAAATCATATAAAGGTGCAAGGAGCATGTAGGAACATACTATCACATGTTGTGGTGTTGCTCAGGGATACAAAAATTTTGGAATATGATTTACGAAGAGATAAAAAGATTGATAGAAATTACATTCAGCAAGAAGCCAGATGAATTTCTACTAGGAATTGTTTCAAATAACATCCCTAAAAACAAATTCAGGTTATTTATGTATGCGACGTCAGCAGCAAGGATTATTGTGGCAAAACATTGGAAAGATGCACACGCACCTCCTAAAGAAGAACGGTGAGCTTTCGCGATGATAAAGAAGGAGGTGGGGTTGCCGGCGGCACGCCCCTTCCCCACATTCCCGGGGGCAGCCCCCGCGATCCCTAAGGGAATCCCCGCCCGTGTCATACCCCGGGCCAGCCAATCGGCTGGCTCCGGGGGCGGGGCCTCGGCTATTTAAACCTGCTGCAGCCGAGGCTCCTCCTCTTTTCCTCCGCGGCTGCAGCAGACCCGGTTTGGGATGCGCTTGGTATTTTAGATTCTGTCGCTTGTTTCCTTGGTCTTTCCTTGGCTCCTTTTCCCTCTCCTTTTTCGGTTTACTCCTTCTGCAGCGCGTTCGAAGAGCGGACTTTAGATCAATCTTCTGGTTTTTTAAGCCCTCCATTCAAAGGCTCTGTCTTACTGGCGGGTTATACAAGTATTATACAAGTATATCTGTAACGCGGGTGGCTGCAGCCCCCGGGTGAGGTTGGTGACGGGGGTTTTTTTAACATGGTGTGTGGTGGTTGTTCAAAATTTTCCTTGCACGAGTGAAAGGGGAGGCAGCTTGTAAAAGGGGACCAGGGTTGAAAGTGTAGGCAGCTCATTTCGCGCTTGAACATTCTCAGGGTTTTAACCTTGATTGTGTCGTTTATTCTAAATTTTCCTTGCACGAGGCTAGGCTGCTACATTGTTGTGATTCCCTTGGCTGGCTCCCGGGTCTACAGGGGAGAATCTATTATTGTAGCAAGTTGCTGAATGACAGGCTCTTAAAGTGGGCTTTATTGGGGGAAATACTTAAAAAAATATAATAAGAGTCTTTGGAAGTGCTGAGTACTGGTTTCAAAGTGCTGACTGCTTTTGAAATTAATTGGTGCAATTAGCAAGCGCTGTGGCTTATATGTTATTTCAGCTCTGCTTTTAAAAACCTTAACTCATAGAGGCAATTAAAGGTCCTTGGAGGTGCTGAGTGCTGGTTTTAGAGTGCTGAGTGCTGACTGCTTGTAAAATTGATTGGTGCAATTGATTGATTGGTGCAATTGGCAATCACTGTGGCTTATATGTTATTACAGCTCTGCTTTTAAAAGCCTTAACTCATAAAGGCAAGTAAAGGACTTGCTTACAGTTCGGTTGGTTCTGGCAATTGAGGACTGCCTCTTTAAGCTTTTATTCACAGTGGCAGTTAAGGGGCGTCTTAATTAAACCTCCTTGGATATTCCCTCAATCTTACACGCAGGCTGATAGTGGCTCACTTCCTTCTTTTATATCACGTAGGGTGTAGGACTGCAGGTTTACAGGTAGCGTGTTTAGTGCAGAATTACTGCGTTTTACCATTGTAATCAAACGCCTGGCAAAGGGTATACACAGCCCATTATATTCATAGTATATACTTATTGCATAGTCATCTTATACAACTCAATTCATTCCATTTAGCATGATTCATTACTCACATTGAGTGCATATAGATCGTGGGATACCCTTTGTCCAAATTGGGTTTCCTCCTGCTGGCGTAGTTAATACTGACCAGTGCGGAGCTGGTCTAACCATACTTTTGGTCAGTCATCTTAGGAAATACTGAACTAAGCTTTAGTGGTCTAGAGTGTAGAGTGTAGGACTGCAGGTTTACAGGTAGTGTGTTTAGTGTGGAATTACTGCATTTTACCATTGTAATCAAATGCCTGGCAAAGGGTATACAGTGGTGCCTCGCAAGACGAAATTAATTCGTTCCGCAAGTTTTTTCTTCTTGCGAGTTTTTTGTCTTGCGAAGCACGGTTTCCCATAGGAATGCATTGAAAATCAATTAAGGCGTTCCTAGGGAGACCGCCTTCAGACCAGATCCGGGGACACTCTGTCCCCGGACCTCTTCTGAAGGCTGGCGGGGGGAGAAGGACTTTTCTCCCCACCGCCAGCCTTCAGAACAGCCTTGCAACCCGCATATGATGAAAGGTTTGGATTTGATATCCCGCTTTATCACTACCCGAAGGAGTCTCAAAGCGGCTAACATTCTCCTTTCCCTTCCTCCCCCACAACAAACACTCTGTGAGGTGAGTGGGGCCGAGAGACGTCAGAGAAGTGTGACTAGCCCATGGTCACCCAGCAGCTGCATGTGGAGGAGCGGAGATGCGAACCCAGTTCGCCAGATTAAGAGTCTACCGCTCTTAACCACTACACCACAAAGGGAGCTCACCCCATCACGGGGATTTGAAACCCTGACCTTCTGATCGGCAAGCCCTAGGCACTGTGGTTTAGACCACAGCGCCACACATGTCCCAGGGCTTGGGAGACAGGAAGTCCTATATATCAGAGTACAGTAATGTTTCCTCTGGGCTGGAACACTGTGGTCGTCGAACTATTAACCACCTCAAGTTGGTCAATCCCTCTCCGCTCAGTATAATAAGCCAAGAAGGCAAGGGTTGAGCATACATTAGGTGTGTCCCCATTTGTCCAGTCACCTTGGTTACATCCTCAGGCCTTGGCAACTGAAATCCACCCAACGGAAACCAGAGCGGGTAAAACTATGGAGACCTCCAAATACGGATTCAACGGTTGTGTCTGAGTCAGGGCAGACATGGGTTGTTGTTTTCTAATCCTCTGTGAGCTTTGAGAACATGTCACAGAGAGCCCTCTAGGGTTCTGCAACGTCCCCAGGCAGGCCAGATTGCAAAAAGCCCTGAAGGAACCGCAAAAGCTCTGCTGGGGGTGGCACTGCAAGGATGCAATGGAGCTGGAAAATAACTGCTTGTTCCTTGACACCACGGCCACCGAAGAGGCTCCCACTAGCATCTTCAGTCAGACTTCTTGTGCTGCAGCTATCTTCCTATGTGAGCCAGTGTGGTGTAGTGGTTAAGAGCGGTAGTCTCGTAATCTGGTGAACCGGGTTCGCGTCTCCGCTCCTCCACATGCAGCTGCTGGGTGACCTTGGGCTAGTCACACTTCTCTGAAGTCTCTCAGCCCCATTCACCTCTCACAGAGTGTTTGTTGTGGGGCAGGAAGGGAAAGGAGAATGTTAGCCGCTTTGAGACTCCTTCGGGTAGTGATAAAGCAGGATATCAAATCCAAACTACTCCTCCTCCTCCTCTTCTCCTTCGCCTGCCTGCCTGCCTGCCTGCTTGGTTGCCCTTTGTTTTTTTAAAAATAATATTCAAATTTTAAGGATTACAAAGAGAAAATTAGAAAAAACAAAAAAATAAAAAATAAAAAAAATCAGAAAATACAATACAAAAATACAAACAATTCAAAAAAAGAAAAAGAGAGAGAAAAAAAGCTCAAATGTTTACATAACTTTCTTTCCTTTACTTCCCGTATTTTTCGCTCTATAACACGCACCTGACCATAACACGCACATCGTTTTTAGAGGAGGAAAACAAGGGAAAAAACATTCTGAATGAAACAGCGGATGTATCATTTTTGTGCTTCATGCTGTGGCCACAGACATGTGATCTGATGGTGAATTTGGGGTGACCCAATGCAAAAATCCTGAGAATCCCTGTGGATCCATGCTTTGTAACCACGTTTTTGCACCACTGCAGCCCCAGGCAACAGTGGGTGCGTGATTTTTGGGGGGCAGGCTGTAACCATGGACATGCTATGTGATCTGATGGTGAATTTGGGCTGACCCAATGCAAAGATCCTGAGGATCCATGTGGATCCATGCTTTTTAACCACATTTTAAGTGGGGAGGGAAGGAAAAACACAGAAGGGACAAGGAGCAGGAGAGGGGTGTGCAGAGAAGCAGCTGGCTAAGAATGCAGGAGAGGGGTATAACAGGAGGAGGGAGGAAAGGAAGGCAAAAGTTTTCCCTCACCTACCCACCCAAGCCAGCCAGCTCATGCTCGCTCTCTCTCTCTCTCTCCCCCTCCTGCATGTTTTCCCCTCTGCTTGCCTGGAGGGGAGGGGCTTTCCCTGCTCTTTGTTCCGTTTGAGCAAACACAGCAAGGAAACAGAGGTGGGTGGGCAGTAAGACCCTGAGGCAGAATGCAGGAAAGCAGCCGCTTCCTCTTTTCAGGTTTCCCTTCTAGGAGACGCACGATTTGATTTTTGCCTGCTTTTTTTTGCCTCCCCTCGCACCAATTGGCTCCAGGGACCACACATTCGCTCAATAACACGCACAGACATTTCCCCTTCCTTTTTAGGAGAAAAAATCTGCGTGTTATAGAAGGAAAAATACGGTATTTCCTTGACCTCCTCACACCTCCCTTTTTTGTATTCTAATTCAGTTAGATATTTCAGCAAATCCTTTCTAGCTTTGTTTTTATCCTAATAATTTATCTTAATATACTGTAATTTTACATTCTCGTCTTTCTCTAATTAAAAAAATCAATTTTTACCTAATCCTTTATATCATTTCTGCTAAAACCACATTACTTCATTCCAACATCCTTCTAACATTCCTTAATTTTGCAATGTTTCTGTAAATAAACTTTGAATTTTTTCCAATCTTCTTCCACCAACTCTTCACCTTGGTCTCGGACAGCTTGGTTGCCCTTTGCTCCCTAAATTACCAAGTAGCCAGTTGGGATAAGCTAAGCGGAAAAGGGTGCTGAGGAGGAAGGGGATCAAAGGCCTGACTCATCTTCAGATTCTGCAGAGTGACTTGTGCCAGCTGCGGCAACTGTAAATTCCCCAAGGCTGTCTGGACTCCTGGGGATTCCATGAGCCTCCTGAGATGGACCAGCAGATCCATCCCAGCAGAGGGGACTAGATGCAGAGAGACTAAGAGCGCCTCCAGACATGCAAAACACGTGTAGGAAACTTGTGCAGCAAGCAAATCAGGACGAGCACCAGGCAAACGCTCGTTGTCAACCACCCCATAAACTAGTCAGAAGGAATGCTCGATAAAGCCAGATATGATCTAAGTACCTGTGTCAATTTTTGTGCAAGCAGATCAGGATGAATGCTCAGTGAACAGGCCATCTGGAAGAGCCCTAAACCTCAACAGGAAGCAATTAGATCAGGGGTTGGCAAGGTTTACCTCGCCTGGGCCGGTTCACTCCAGTGGTGATCCCTTCGTGGCGCCTGCATTTGCGCAGATGCGATTTCCAGCACCGCGGAAACGAGTCCCTGCGCCGCTCTGGTTTAGCGCAGCGTCCAGGGACTCAGCGAGCGGGCAGCTCAGTTTGGGGGTAGCTCATGGGCCGGTTAAATGAGCCCTATGGGCCTCTTGTGTCCCATGGGCCTTAGGTTGCTGACTCCTGAATTAGATTGACAGAGGGAGGATTTATTTGGCTATAGACACTCTATGGACAAATACGAAAGAAGAAGAAGAATATACAAAATGGATGAAGACAATGCGAAAAATTTAGATGTGATATAAAAAGCCAGAAGGAGGAAGGGAGTCGGCCCTTAGGAGCAAATATAAATGTAAAATGTAATACAATATGTGCATGTGGAGTACATTAATGAAAATCAATAAAGAATATTATGAAGGGGGGGAAAGAATTAGATTGACGGAGATGTCAGAATACCCCACTCCCCACCCCCCTTCAGAAGTAAAATGTGTGACGAGTTGGTTTTTATTTTTGTTTTATCAGGGATGTTGGAAGCCCCCTCTAGCATCTTTTTTTTTTAAAGTGGGGTGCACACCTTTGAAAGAAGTCAGTACGCTCGGATGGCTGTAAGCTAACCACAGATGCACCTGTTCGGAAGGGTGCATCACCTGCATCACCTGCTATGTGACTTTTCACGGCTGCAAAAGTAACAGGGTTTACATGCAAAGGGGGAAAAAGAGAACATGCGACGGTTAAAATTCCGCTGGGAGGAGAGTCTCCAGCCCAGCCAGACAAGTGTGGGAGTGAATTTGGCAGGCCTGCATTTCCTCCGTCCAGAGCTCAGCCTGAACCCACCCAGTTGTTCTGAGATGCTGATTGACCCAGCATTTACGCCAAGGCGGGGCAAGCGGGTTGTTCTTAACCTGAGGTACCACTTTAGCTAATGGGGCCTCCCGCTGCTGCAGCGCGATTTCTGTTCTCAGAAGCCATGGAGCCATGCCCCACAGAGAAGGGGCAGTGGGGAAGAGGCGAGAGAGATGGCAACCAGGAACCGCAGGGATGTCCTCTGGTCCTTTATCGAAACCCCGCGACAGTTTGAATCCTCGTGCCGGGGTGAGCTCCCGTTGCTCGGTCCCTACTCCTGCCAACCTAGCAGTTTGAAAGCACGTCAAAGTGCAAGTAGATAAATAGGTCCCACTCCGGCAGGAAGGTAAATGGCATTTCCGTGCGCTGCTCTGTTTTGCCAGAAGCAGCTTAGTCATGCTGGCCACAGGACCCGGAAGCTGTCTGCGGACAAACGCCGGCTCCCACGGCCAGTAAAGCGAGATGAGCGCCGCAACCCCAGAGTCGTCTGTGACTGGACCTAACGGTCAGGGGTCCCTTTACCTTTACCTTAAGTTAGCAAAAATGTGTAGAACAAGAGCAAATAACTGCTGGAAATGTCAAGAAAAAGAAGGTACCTTTTACCATATGTGGTGGTCATGTAAAGTAATAAAAAGCTTTTGGGAGATGATATATAATGAAATGGGGGGGGGGGAGAGTTTAAAATAATGTTTGTTAAAAAACCAGAAGCTTTTCTATTAGGAGTTATAGGTACCAAGATCCCAAAGGACCAGAAAAGACTTTCAATATATGCGACAACAGCCACACGGATGTTATTAGCCCAGAGATGGAAGGAAGAAACAATCCTGACCAGGGAAGAATGGCCAGCCAAGTTGATGGACTATGCTGAAATGGCAAAATTAAGTGGAAAGCTCAGGGACCAAGAGGACAAGAACTTTAAAAAAGAATGGGGGGAAATTATAATTTACTTAGGAGATGTTTTTCTGTTCTGTTTCTAGTTGGTCATCTTTCTACAACTTTGGGCACATGTTCCAAGAGTTCCCTTACGCTTAAACCTGGAAGCAGCTGCCCCTGTGGCTTCGCCAAATTTCGATGACACGGGGAAAGGTTTGCCAGCAGTTTCACTCACAAGAGGGGCGGAAATACAGCTTGTAAGACATATTCCACTTTTTCATGTTTGACCTAATCACGCGCTTGGCAACATGGATGTAATCAGCATTTACATGTAGCTCTGAGCCAGTCATTGCAGAGGTTCAGCCCCAAACATTTTGCTGTATCAGTTGAAGGATCCCCACCCCATTCCACATGCAGAAGGCAAGTGGACTGGCAGTTGAATTCATGGCTGTGGGCTCACGATACCTCTAAAGCACATTTGAAGAACATTTCCCGCTTGGACTACTGCAATGCGCTCTACGTGGGGCTACCTTTGAAGGTAACTCGGAAACTACAACTAATCCAGAACGCGGCAGCCAGACTGGTGACTGGGAGCGGCCACCGAGATCACATAACACCGGTCTTGAAAGACCTACATTGGCTCCCAGTACGTTTCCGAGCACAATTCAAAGTGCTGGTGTTGACCTTTAAAGCCCTAAACGGCCTCGGCCCAGTATACCTGAAGGAGCGTCTCCACCTCCATCGTTCTGCCCGGACACTGAGGTCCAGCACCGAGGGCCTTCTGGCGGTTCCCTCACTGTGAGAAGCCAAGTTACAGGGAACCAGGCAGAGGGCCTTCTCGGTAGTGGCGCCCGCCCTGTGGAACACCCTCCCATCAGATGTCAAAGCGATAAACAACTACCTGACATTCAGAAGACATCCTAAGGCAGCCCTGTTCAGGGAAGTTTTTAATGTGTGATATTTTAGTGTATTTTTGGTTTCTATGGAAGCCGCCCAGAATGGCTGGGGAAACGCAGCCAGATGGGCAGGGTACAAGTAATAAATTATTATTATTATTATTATTATTATTAGTATTATTATTAGTATTATTATTCAAATAATTCTGGGCGCTGTAGTTTACCCCACAGAGTTACAATCCCAAGCATACTGATGGTGCCCAGAATTCTTTGAAGGGGGAGATGTGCTTCAGATGTGCTATATAGTGTACACACAGCCTTAATTCAATGTTGGTGACAGAGCAATGTGCTCCGCTGTGCTGGAAGGTAGTAGGCTGGCTAGCTTAGAGCAGTGTTTCCCAACCTTGGGTCTCCAGCTGTTTTTGGACTACACTCCCATCATCCCTTGCTAGCAAGACCAATGGTCAGGGATGATGGGAATTGTATTCCAACAGCAGCTGGAGACCCAAGGTTGGGAAACACTGGCTTAGAGGGCACAGGACAGGCCTCCAGTATCTGGCCACTCCCTCCATTGCAGGGAGGGCAGCTGCCTTACTCTGCCTAATAGAAGGACCGGCCCCGCTTATTTGTACGATGTTGCCAGTGTCACGATGGGACCTGGTTTGTGGGGAACAGAGCGGCCCCTGAGAATGCAGAAGTTGGTCACCCATTCTTTACAAAGCTTCCTCTGCCCATCAGCCGAGCCTGAGTCACAAGTTCCTCTCTTGTCTACGCTGTGTTTCATGTCCTTTTAATTTTTGAAGGTGCCTTGCATATGATAATTCAGGAACAGATATTTAAGTCAGTGTGAATCATAACCCGATCAGCTTAAATTTTCAGACCTTGCCAGGAATTATATTTTGAAATTGGAATAAAATACTACTAAAAAAGAGAGGAAGAAATAATAAGAAAAACGAAAGAAGTGCTCTCTCTCCCCTTCTCTCTCTCTTATCCAAACCTGTCAAAAGTACAGTGGTACCTTGGGTTAAGTACTTAATTCGTTCCGGAAGTCTGTTCTTAACGTGAAACTGTTCTTAACCTGAGGTACCACTTTAGCTAATGGGGCTTCCCGCTGCTGCAGCACGATTTCTGTTCTCATCCTGAGGTAAAGTTCTTAACCCGAGGTACTATTTCTGGGTTAGCGGAGTCTGTAACCTGTAAGTGTCTGTAAGCGTATGTAACCTGAAGCGTATGTAACCCGAGGTACCACTGTAATACTATGGGGCACAAGTACATGAGTTCTTATTAGCATGTCTGCCTTTCAAATTAAATTTCATGGGTACGATCCTATACCTCAGATCCATGGGCTGAGAGGCTTTAGAACAGCGTTTCCCAAACTTCGGCGTCCAGTGGTTTTTGGACTACAACTCCCATTATCCCTAGTGTTGTAAACAAAAACTGCTCCCTTTCCCTTATGGGGGACACAAGAGCCCTTATAGAGTCCTTTCTAGGTTCTCCATTGGTAAGAGAAAATAACAGAGGCCAACCAGAGAATATTGAGAAGCAAAGCAGCTAGTAAGCCTGATCTTTATTAAAGCTGTTACAACAGGGTGCTCCCCCCACATGCAGGAGAGAGGAGGAGGACCCCGAACCAACTGTGCAAGCCCTTATATAGACTTTTGAACTGCCCACCCTGGAGCCCAAGACCACCCCCCAGTTCATCATATATACATCAGAGAAGGGGCGGACTACAACAGAAATGTGAGTGCCTTGTTTTTATCCTGTCTGCCAGGTTACCTGATTGGATTACCTGGGGATCCTGGCCACTCTTTTGTTATGATAACAACTATTGTGGGGTTTCAGACATGTGGTTTATACATTTATGTATGTGCTTGCTTGGTACATTTATGAACTTTTATTTTCTATATATAAGACCTAAAAATTCTTATAACACTACCTAGTAGGACCAGTGGTCAGGGATGATGGGATTTGTAGTTCCAAAACAGCTGGACACCCAAGTTTGAGAAACCGTGATTTAGAAGATGGAGTGAGCTCAGCAGAACCAGAGCTATGTTGCCCAATGGACATGGCATGCACCCCAGTGGAACTCCCATGATGCACTGAGATTAAACACCACTGATGAAGATAATCCAGTAAACCAATCAAAAACAGGGGGGAGGTATGGACAGGATATAGGCGGAGCACTAATGCCAAATCCTAGGGCGCTTCATTCCCCAGGCACACCCCTGTTGACAAGACTTTGAATCACGAGTTGAGGGCTATGGATGAGAAATGACATAGTTGTCCGTGGCTACACATCGCCATCTACTGAGTCTACAGTATACACACACCAATTCACAAGTTCAAATGACTTTATTCAAAAGCATGGCTACATAGACAATCGCACCTATATATGCAAAGTAGAGGAAAAACACCCAAAATCCTGTCTTCATTTCCTCTCTTATCGATCTGCCCCCAGGCATCACGCAAAGCCTTCCTGAAAGTCAGAACACAAACAATACTTTTTGTTGTTTAGTCGTTTAGTCGTGCCCTACTCTTTGTGACCCCATGGACCAGAGCACGCCAGGCGCTCCTGTCTTCCACTGCCTCCCGCAGTTTGATCAGACTCATGTTTGTAGCTTCGAGAACACTGTCCAACCATCTCGTCCTCTGTCGTCCCCTTCTCCTTGTGCCCTCCATCTTTCCCAACATCAGGGTCTTTTCCAGGGAGTCTTCTCTTCTCATGAGGTGGCCAAAGTATTGGAGCCTCAGCTTCAGGATCTGCCCTTCCAGTGAGCACTCAGGGCTGATTTCCTTAAGAATGGATAGGTTTGATTTTCTTGCAGTCCATGGGACTCTCCAGAGTCTCCTCCAGCATCATAATTCAAAACCATCATAATTCAAAAGCATCAATTCTTTGGCGGTCAGCCTTCTTTATGGTCCAGCTCTCACTTCCAATAGCCATCAGTAAACATCAGAAAAAACAAGAATCTGCCTCAGTCCTTTTGTATACAGTATGCTGTCTACAACACAGCAATCTAATCCAAGTATCATCAAACACACTCTGTACAGTGTTCCATTTCTCCAAAGGTATTGGACTATATTAAAGGGAATTTACACTTTTTATTCTCTTTTTCATTTTTCCCCTTTTTAAAATGCATTTTATTTTGCTGATAAAAACGTTGTTAATTAACTCATTATTGTCAAAAATTGTACATCTCAACATAAACATAATAAAGAAAAGAGAAAACAAAAACAAAAACCAACATACAAAACAAAACAAAAAATCACATAGACCATTTTAAATATATCTATACAGTGGTACCTCGGGTTAAGAACTTAATTCGTTCTGGAGGTCTGTTATTAACCTGAAACTGTTCTTAACCTGAAGCACCATTTTAGCTAATGGGGCCTCCCGCTGCGCCACTGCTGCACGATTTCTGTTCTCATCCTGAAGCAAAGTTCTTAACCCGAGGTACTACTTCCGGGTTAGCGGAGTCTGTAACCTGAGGTGTATGTAACCTGAAGCCTATGTTAGTCTGCGAAGGCAGCACTGAGCATCATATAAATTTGCGGGAATGTAGTTATAACTTCTTTGATTACACATAAAAAACCAGCCATCTGGTAAGCGCACATGGGCATAATTAAAAGTAATCTGTTGAACATGTGAGCAATTCCAAGTTGCTTCCTCACTGCAATTCACAATCTGAGCACAAGAGGTGTCTGGTGGTGCTGCAACTCTAGGTGTGTATAATGATATTTCATCCAGAGGTAACTTTTGTTTCACCTGTCCCCAATCATGGAGATTGGTCTAACCAATGACACCTTCAGGAATCCATTTAGAAAACCACTTTCCCATGTGTGTGGCATGTGCCATATGGAAAGGCTGTGTACAAACTGGGATCAGACAATTTCCTAAGGTAGTGTGCACATCATATGTTTCACTCAGACAAAAATGAGAGACATTAGCAACTTCAGCTAAATGCATCTGTCAGGCTCATGTTCCCTGAGAAAAGGTGGACTGCGGGGGGGGGGGCACTGGTGAAGGACGATGAACTAAGGCAATTGATCCGGGACGATGCTTTTGCTCGGCGGAAGCTAGATGAGCTAAGGCAACGAGGAGGAGCTGAGGGAGGTTTCAAGGAAAAAGGGGGGGCTCCTGTTCTATCGGGGGGCTTTGTATATTCCAGGTGAAACCCTAAGAGACAGAGTCCTCAAGCAACTTCATGACAGCTCCACGGCAGGACATTTTGGGCAACACAAAACCATGTTGTTGGTTACCAGGGAATTTTGGTGGCCCAAAGTGAGGGAAGACGTAAGGGAATATGTGAGAGGGTGTGAGACCTGCCAGAGGGCCAAAGGGGAGAGGGCTGCTCCGGCAGGGTTATTGGAGCCTTTGCCCACACCAGGGAGGCCATGGGAGGTGGTATTGGTAGATTTTGTCACTGACCTGCCCAGGTCCAAGGGGAAAATAGCGGTGATGGTGGTGGTGGATCTCCTGACCAAAATGTGCCATTTTGTGGCGTGTTCACATGCGGTGACGGCGGAGGAACAGCCAAGTTGTTTGTAGAGCATGTGTTTAGGTTGCATGGAGTCCCTTCTAGGGTCATTTCGGACAGGGGAACCCAATTCACCTCACGGTTTTGGCGCAAGCATATTAGTTTGCTGCAAGTAGAGGTGAGCTTCACCACCGCAAGGCACCCCGAAACCAATGGGCAGGCGGAAAGAGCAAATGCTGTTTTGCAACAGTATTTGCGGTGTTATGTCAGTCAGAGGCAGAATGACTGGGTGGACGGATTAGGACTAGCGGAGTTTGCGTACAATAATGCTGAGAACGTGTCCACCGGGATGACTCCTTTCTTCGCCAATCACGGAAGTCACCCTAGGGCTTTCCCAGGGAGGGGGGAGGAGTCGTGGAGTGTACCGGCCACAGAACAGTTTGCGGAGGAAATGGAGGCGATTCACCAACAGCTCCAGTTGAACCTGGAAAGGGCCAAGGAAGTATACAAGAGGGAGGCAGACAAGCATCGGAGACCAGGGGAGACCATTCGGGTTGGGGACAAGGTGTGGTTGTCAACACAAGGGTTGCCCTGGAAGGGGGGGGGTGCAAGAAGCTCAAACCCAGGAGGGTGGGTCCCTTTGAGGTCATCCAGCAGGTAAATCCAGTGGCCTTTAAGTTAAGGCTGCCTGAGAGATTCATCCCGTCTTCCATAGGTCACTGTTGTGGCCCTACAGGGGAGGGGGGATCAGGCAGGGAAGAGGGGAAGGGGAGGTTCCACCGCCCGAAATTGAGGAAAGGGAGCAAGGCCACAAGGTAACTGAAATACTGGACTCCCATTGGAACGGGGAGCAGCTAGAGTATTTGGTGGCTTGGGAAGGGGCTCCCAGTTCGGAAAACGCTTGGGTTCTGGAAGGTTGCATTACTGAGGATTATTTGGTGGAGTTCCACGATTTATTTCCCAACAAACCCAAACCCCCGGGTAGGTTCTTTGAACAGGTGTTCGGTCCGACGGATGATGAAGACGACTTTGAGGGTTTCCCACCATCAGACAATGAGGGAAGAGGCCGGAGAGAAGGACATCTCAAAGATCGCTGGGAGCCTGCGGGTTTGGGGGAGGGCTAGGGTAATGTTTTTGAAGATGCAGAAAATGAAGATGAGATTTTCCTAGGTTTCACCCCCGAGAAACCTGATAAAGAAGAAATGGGAATGGCAGTCTCTCCAGAGGAGGAGAGAGGGGCCTTTGGGGAGGGGGTGGATGTCAGGGAACTGGAGGCAGAGAAGGGGGGGAGAATGGGCACCTACCGGGGAAAACCTCCTTTAATAAGCAGCTGCTCTTCCTCGGACGAGGAAGGTGACGAAGGGTTGTCAGGAGGTAATGAATCTGAGGGGGGGGGAGGCACTTCTGGGGCCAAGTCACTCTCGTCAAAGAGGAAGGAGGGGGGCTGGGCTTCGGAAGTGGTTATGCTGGGGAAAATCGAAAGGAAATTTAGTCGGGACAGCTGACCTGCCATGATTAAGACGGACTTTTGACCTGCTTGTACATAGCTTCAAAGGGGCAATAAATCTTGTAAATATGGCTGAATTCCTGGACTCTTATCTTTGCTAGCACTCACAACTAATTGCTGACAGCATCCATTTTTTTATTTTTTTTAGGAGTGTAAGTGAAATTTTATTGGGAGGGGATAGCAGTTGAACAGCAGCAACTGAAGAGTAAGAAGAATCCCTGTATTTAAAACACTCAGTAGCTCCTGCTGTACACACATATAGGAAGCCACTCTGCCATGCTTCCCATTTGGCCCCAGACACCCCACATCCTACAGAAACGAATACACAGTAGCACAGGAAAGTCAAATCACCAAGAAACCACTGCAGAATAAAAAGGGAATGTGGAGAATTGAACTGTGTTGAACACTCTTTAGTTGCATTAACTACATTTTCATTTCATCACTGTAATACAAATAAATAAATAAATACCCCACCACAGTTGCTTGCAGGAACTGGTTCAGATTTCTTTTTAAATACCAGAAACTTTAGTCCGCTACATAAGTGTTTGGAAGTTACTTATGTTTATATGGAAATTAAGCCAGTATTAATACTTTTCTACAGCAGTAAACGCACACCAGGAAGGCCAGGACAAAACACAAATCAAGGAATGGAGTTTTCCCAAAGCTGCAGTGTGAAAGGACTATAAATTGATTTCCATACACATGGCTGGCTTCTCTTTGCTGTAGGAAATCCAAGCGGAGCTGTAAGGAATGAGACATGTAAAAAGGTTTCTTGAGAAGGGGAATGACACTCCATATGCAGTTTAGTTTTCTGCACCTTCTGAGGCATCACATTCTTCTCCTGCGCTGTCTGAGGTCCATAATGTGAGGTTGTCTCTAAGCAACTGCATGATGAGAGCGCTGTCTTTGGACAAGTCTTCATTCAGCGTATCAAGTTCTGCAGTGGCTCCATCAAAAGCTGTCTTTGCCAATGTGCAAGCCAGCTCTGGGTTGTTGAGGATCTCATAGGAAAATACGGAAAAGTTAAGCGCTAAGCCTAAACGAATTGGATGTGTGGGTTGCATCTCTTTCTTGCTGATGTCAAATGCCTCCTGATAAGCCGCCTGTGAATTTTCTATTGTTTGTTTTCTGTCATCTCCGCTGGCAACCTCCGCCAGGTATCGAAAGTAGTCTCCCTTCATCTTCAGCTAGAACACCTTGCTCTCTGGGTTAGTTGCATTAGCTATTAAGTACTTGTCCAGCAACTGCAGAACTGTAGTGCAGATGGACTTAAGTTCAAACTCCACTTTCTCTCGGTAGTCCTTGACAAGCTGCATCTTCTTGTCATTTCCGTCAGTCTTCTGCTCAATGCTAGAGATCACTCACCAAGCAGAGCGTCTTCCCCCAACCACATTCTTGTACGCCACAGCGAGAAGATTGCGTTCTTCATTGGATAATTCAGCACCTTGCTCTGTCACTGCCTTCATGCAGGTAGCCAGGAACATCCTATGGCCTTCTGGGAGGAGGCTTGGGCAGGAGCCACAGCGGTGCAGGGGGGAGATTCTGCAAGAAAGAAGGGATCTTTAAAGCAGAGGATCTTTAAAGGGATCTCTAAACGCTAAAGGTTGCTTCCCCCTGTCCCATTACCTCCGAGGCAGGTTTCCTCCACCTGGGCTCCAGTCCCTCCCGGGATCCGGCGGCTCCGAGGCTGAGTCGTTCCCTCGCTGCAAAGCAAAGGAGACATCAGCCGGCGCTCCCAGCCAGGCTAGCCCCAGTCTGGGGCAGGAGGGTGGGGGACCTGGGAAGGGGGCATTTCCTCCTACCTGATCTTACAAGTTCCCCAAACCTGGCCTCCGCCTCCGTACGGGCGTCTTGGATCCGCCCCGGCCGGCCTTGCTCAGAAGCAGCAGCCAAGGTTTCCTCCCTCTCTAAAATCACTCGAGATGTTCTTCGAATTGGAGGAAACCTTGTCTGCTGCTTCTGCGGCAGGCAGGGCCGGGGAGGAGCCATGCCCACACGGAGACGGGGCAGTGGGGAACCGGCGCGAGGGTCCTCAGCCCGGAACCGCCGGGATGGTATCTTGCTCTTTGTCCCGGGAGCCGGATCTGAAGCCTCATCCCTGGAGAAATTAGGAAAAATATGGGCTAAGAAGGCAAAGAAAGAACCTGAAATGCAATATATTTCTGCCAACTCTATGCCTAAACTGAAGCCCAAACACGGAGAGCTATCTATTTCCCAAAATATTTAGCTATGGACTAGCAGGTATAGATTCATGCAGTTCTGAAGGAAGGAAGGACGTATGGGGTGGGGAGAATTCTGGGATGCATCTCCACAGAACCCTTCCCAAGCAGAGCCAGATTGCCCAATGGGCAGAGCAGGCACCGGCCCTCGGCCCCTGCAACAACGGATCGCCATAAATATTCTTGGTTTTGCGTAATAAAATTGGATTGTTAATATTTCTGGTTGGTAGAATCAAATCACAGCATACCTGCACATTCGGAGTTTCCCCCTTGCACCACTGGGCTGCTGCTGCCTCTGGTGGTGGGGGTGGGCCGGAGCCTTGGGCTTTCCTCCCAAACCATGGCCCTGGGAGAGACAAAGGACATTGTATTTTCCTGGCATAAGCATCCACTCTAGGGCACCGGGGTCCCCTGGGCCCTCCCCAATTATTGGGGGCTGGGGTGAGGCGGGACTGCTCCCCACCCCCAGCTCAGCTCTATATGGCACATGTGGGGAATGGGTTCCCCATGGAATTAACATACCTCAACTTGCAGCGCTTCCCCACGGTGCTGAACTTGCCTTCCATTTTGAAAAGCTGTGAGACAGAAAGGGAAAAAAAACAGAGGAAGTTAGCAACCAGTTATTCATAACAGAAAATATCTTCTGGGGTCCACAGCTGAGGACCTGCCAAGCTATCAACAGCTGTGGACAAGGCAAGCCAGGGAGCCAGGCCACACGAAATCAGGGACGGGTGAGGCTAATAATAATAATAATAATAATAATAATAATGTTTTTATTTAATACTTTTATTTTGCTTTAAACCAATATAGATAAATATAATCAACCAAAATTACAAAAGAAAAATCCTTAAGAATAATAATAATAATGAAAAAAGCTAAAAACAACTACAAAAAATATCAAAGTACATGGCATAGAACATAAGCCATTATGGGAAAGAAAAAAGGTAAAGGAAAAAAGAAGGAGGAGGAAGGAAAAAAAGAAAAAAAAAAAGGGGGGGAGAAAAAAAAGAGAAAAAGAGGAAGATGAGTCAAAACACAAAAAGACTCGTCTATTGTACGCTTCCGTCAAGGTCACAAAAGATTATTATTCTTATCAATTCTCTCTATCTGCATTCCATTGAATCCCTCATCTTGGTATCAGGGAACATTTCCCTATGCGGTATCATTCTAAACATAACCTTGATGAACCCTTATACCCTAGATAATTATTTAGACATTCCCATTCTTCTTTCACCATCTTTTTAGGTTTATCTCTTATTGCATCTGTCAGTTTGCGAGCTCCAAGTACTCGCACAATTTGACTACCCATTCATCTTTAGTGGGTGTTTGTTATCTTTCCAGTGTTTTGCCACTATAACCCTTGCTGCTGACGTTGCTTACACAAATAACCTGGTTTTATTTTTGCGAATATTATCTGAAACCATTCCTAGCAAAAATTCTTCCGGTTTCTTGTTAAATGTAGTTTCTATCAATCACTTTATCTCTTCATAAATCATATTCCAAAATCTTTGTATCTCTAGACAGGACCACCACATATGGTAGTAATTAGAATGTTATTTCTATGGGCCTCGGAGCTCCCCTTACCTTTAGAATTCATTTCTCTAAACCTTCTTCAGAGTCTATCACCAACATCTGACAGGCATCCCTCTTGCAGGGCAATTATAAGGCTTGCTTGCAAAGCAGCACTTTGTGACATCAGCTGGCAAACAGGGGCCAGGCTGCTGGGTTGTCAGGCAGATGAATTAAGAAAAATAAAATCAGGGGGGAGGTCAAAGTGTGCTTGTTTTCTCCTGCTCCAGAAGCTCTCACAACCTGAAGCCGTGGCTTCAAGCTCCAAAAAGGAGATTCCGACTCAACTTCAGGAAGAACTTTCTGAGAGCAAGAGCTGTTTGACAGGGGGAAGAAATCCCTTAGGAGCCAGTAGATTTTCCTTATCCTGGGTTAACATGTATGGGTGGCATGGCTATCTAGGCCATGATAAGGTTAAATTTCACAAAGGATTCTTAAATCACATTGTGAAAAAAACATTCTATGAGGTTTGGGAGGGAAGCAAAAAGTCAGTAGTCACTAAAACACCCTGGTGGCTTTCACTGATGGAATCTCCAGCCGTACATAGGAAAAATATGAACAGGGACTGGTTAACATATAGGGACTTAGTAGAGGAAATAAGTAGTGACCCAAAATTAAAGGACCTAGGAGAATTGAAAAAGATAAAACATGGTTGGAATATTATCAGTTAAAAGCCACATTTGAAAAGGATAAAAGGACTAAGGGATTTGATAAATAGATATATATCTTATTTAGAGAAAGACATTTTATATAGTAACCAGAAGACACTTTAAAAAATCTATAAATAATTATTGAATTGGCAAAGGAAAGAGGAAGATATTTAAAAAGTTATAACAAAATGGGAGGCAGATCTGGGACATAGGATTGAATCCGATAAATGGAAGGAATCATGGAGTAAAAATATAAAATTTACGGCTTGCTATCTTATAAGAGAATATCTTATGAAAACATATTATAGATGGTATTTGACTCCTGTAAAATTGGTGAAAATAAACAAATCATATAAAGGTGCAAGGAGCATGTAGGAACATACTATCACATGTTGTGGTGTTGCTCAGGGATACAAAAATTTTGGAATATGATTTACGAAGAGATAAAAAGATTGATAGAAATTACATTCAGCAAGAAGCCAGATGAATTTCTACTAGGAATTGTTTCAAATAACATCCCTAAAAACAAATTCAGGTTATTTATGTATGCGACGTCAGCAGCAAGGATTATTGTGGCAAAACATTGGAAAGATGCACACGCACCTCCTAAAGAAGAACGGTGAGCTTTCGCGATGATAAAGAAGGAGGTGGGGTTGCCGGCGGCACGCCCCTTCCCCACATTCCCGGAGGCAGCCCCCGCGATCCCTAAGGGAATCCCCGCCCGTGTCATACCCCGGGCCAGCCAATCGGCTGGCTCCGGGGGCGGGGCCTCGGCTCTTTAAACCTGCTGCAGCCGAGGCTCCTCCTCTTTTCCTCCGCGGCTGCAGCAGACCCGGTTTGGGATGCGCTTGGTATTTTAGATTCTGTCGCTTGTTTCCTTGGTCTTTCCTTGGCTCCTTTTCCCTCTCCTTTTTCGGTTTACTCCTTCTGCAGCGCGTTCGAAGAGCGGACTTTAGATCAATCTTCTGGTTTTTTAAGCCCTCCATTCAAAGGCTCTGTCTTACTGGCGGGTTATACAAGTATTATACAAGTATATCTGTAACGCGGGTGGCTGCAGCCCCCGGGTGAGGTTGGTGACGGGGGTTTTTTTAACATTGTGTGTGGTGGTTGTTCAAAATTTTCCTTGCACGAGTGAAAGGGGAGGCAGCTTGTAAAAGGGGACCAGGGTTGAAAGTGTAGGCAGCTCATTTCGCGCTTTAACATTCTCAGGGTTTTAACCTTGATTGTGTCGTTTATTCTAAATTTTCCTTGCACGAGGCTAGGCTGCTACATTGTTGTGATTCCCATGGCTGGCTCCCGGGTCTACAGGGGAGAATCTATTATTGTAGCAAGTTGCTGAATGACAGGCTCTTAAAGTGCGCTTTATTGGGGGAAATACTTTTTAAAAATATATTATAATAAGAGTCTTTGGAAGTGCTGAGTGGCAGTTAGGCATTGGTAGGGATACTGTCCTATTGTTATGCAAATGAAGGGGGAAGGAGTGCCATCACTTTCCCCCAAGCCAGGGTAGTCGGGGGGGGGGGAGGCAAGTACTTGGAGCTTGCTAAGATGACAGAAGTAATTAGAGATAAACCTAAAATGATAGTAAAAGAAGAATGGGATTATCTAAATAATTATTTGAGGGGTAAGGGCTCACCAACAAAGATCTGGCTTTCGATACCGCAAAAGAAAGGATCCCTGATACCAAGATGAGGGAGGCACTGAAAGGCTGATTGACGGAACAGAAGGGAATAATGATCTGTTGCGCCAAACAAGACTTTTTTGTATGCGGCTCGTTCTTTCCTCTCTTTTTCTTTTCTTTTTTCCCTTTTTATTTTCCTCTTTTGTTTCTTTTCCTTTTGTATTTTATATTCTTTGTTTTTTGTATGTCTTGAAAGTTAAATAATGCTTTAAAAGAAAAAGAAAGAAAAGAGGAGATTCCGACTCAACTTCAGGAAGAACTTTCTAACAGCAAGAGCTGCTTGACAGTGGGAAGAAATCCCTCAGGAGGCAGTGGACTCTCCTTCCTTGAAGGTTTTTCAGCAGAGGTTGGATGGCCGTCTGCCATGGATGCTGTCGTGGGGCCCATTGTGTAAATAATGTATATAAAGGAGACAGTTCGGGGAAACTCCCATTCCTCACTACTATGAGCTGAATAAAGAGCATGAAATCCACACTCGACTCCGAGAGTATCTTTCAGATGCTTTAGCTGAGACTCCTGCATTGCAGGGGGTTGGTCTAGATGACCCTCAGGGTCCCTCCCAACTCGGCAATTCCATGTTGAAAAGGGCATCCAATGAGCTTTTAAAGCCCATGATGTTCCACAAACGATCTGGGGCATTGCAGCTTCCCTCTCACGGACCTACAATCCCCAGAACCCCTGACAAACTACAATTCCCAGGATCGTTTGGGGGAAGAAACCTGCTTTTTAGAACAGGGATGAGGAACCTGCAGCTTTCTTTCCCTGGTTTCCTAGGAACCAAGAACTGAAAGCTCAAGTACTTGTAACAGGGTGGTTTCAGGGAGCAGGGTGGCTGGGGAAACTCCCTGCCCCAGGTGATCAAAGGAAGAGGTCCCTCTCACTGTGGGTTGGGGAGCTGCTGGTACGTCACTAGAGGGCGTTCCAGAGGTACCGCTTTCCTACAATGGCCTCCTTCTGGGGCGAGGCTTGGGCAGCAGCCACAGTGGTGCACGGGGGAGATCCTGCAAGAAAGAAGGGATCTTTAAAGCAGGGGAGAACTCACGCTAAGGGCTGCTTCCCCCTGTCCCATTATCTCCTTCCCCCTGTCCCATTATCTCCTTCCCCATCCTTCCCCCTGTCCCATTACCTCCGAGGCAGGTTTCCTCCACCTGGGCTCCAGTCCCTCCCGGGATCCGGCGGCTCCGAGGCTGAGTCGTTCCCTCGCTGCAAAGCAAAGGAGACATCAGCCGGCGCTCCCAGCCAGGCTAGCCCCAGTCTGGGGCAGGAGGGTGGGGGACCTGGGAAGGGGGCATTTCCTCCTACCTGATCTTACAAGTTCCCCAAACCTGGCCTCCGCCTCCGTACGGGCGTCTTGGATCCGCCCCGGCCGGCCTTGCTCAGAAGCAGCAGCCAAGGTTTCCTCCCTCTCTAAAATCACTCGAGATGTTCTTCGAATTGGAGGAAACCTTGTCTGCTGCTTCTGCGGCAGGCAGGGCCGGGGAGGAGCCATGCCCACACGGAGACGGGGCAGTGGGGAACTGGAGCGAGGGTCCTCAGCCCGGAACCGCCGGGATGGTATCTTGCTCTTCGTCCCGGGAGCCGGATCTGAAGCCTCATCCCTGGAGAAATATGGGCTAAGAAGGCAAAGAAAGAACCTGAAATGCAATATATTTCTGCCAACTTTTGAGATTTCATAAGATTTCTCAACCTAGCTCTGGTGTTAATGTTTTTGGGGTAGCATTTCTAAAGAAGAAGAAGAAGAAGAAGAAGATGGCAAGAATAAGCACAACACGACCTTGTTTGAGATCTAGGTGGTCCTGGACAGCTGTATGCCTAAACTGAAGCCCAAACATGGAGAACTATCTATTTCCCAAAACATTGGCTTCGTCCTGGTCGGCCTAGCTCAGAAGCAGCAGCCAAAGTCTCCTCCCTCTCCGAAATAACTCGAGATGCGGTTTTAATGGGAGGGAACTTTGGCTGCTGCTTCTGCGCCAAACAGGGCCGGGAAGGAGCCATGCTCACACGGAGAAGGGGCAGTGGGGAAGAGGCGCGAGGGATGGCAGCCGGGAACTGCCAGGATGTTCCCTCGCCCTCCATCCCGGGAGCTGGAGTTGGAGCCTCGTCCCTGGAGCGTGGCCCTGTGGAGGAAGCAGGATCCAGTATGGGCTCTCATGTGAATGGGAGACTCAGCAAGGTTAACAGCAGTCTTGAGGGGCAATCAGATAAAAAATTAAAAGAATGGGACTGTGTTAAAGAGTACATGAAAAAACATGGTTCTGGAATCAATATATCAATATGTAATGAATGAGTTTTGCAGGGTTAGTGAAATGAAGAAACGGCTATAAAAGGCATAAAACCAGAAGTAACATATATGTAAATAAAATAACACAACAAATAAGATAAATGGGAAATTTAAAGTCTAAAAAGGGTGGAAGGAAGTAAAAATGAATGTATGTTTTGTTACGTTTTGTTGTTGATATTGTTTTTCTTTATTTTTCTTTTTTCTTTGGTTTTTCTTATTTATGCTTTATTTTTGAATCTTATGTTGTAATTATGCATTGAAAATAAAATTAAAAAGAAAGAAAGAAAGAAACTTTATAAAGAAGCTTTATAAAGCTTTATTTCTACCATCCATGAACTGGTAGAAGGAGCAAGTGTGATAGATTCACAAACAAGCACGGGTTCACAGTCATTTGCACAGAGCATATATTCCCCTTCCAGTTCCCTCCCCCTTCTCCTCCTCCTCAAGAGTCCTGCCCCATGAATTCCCCTGAGCATGAACAGAAAGCTCCTGTCTTGGGACTCTTGGTGCCCTTCCCAGGAAAGGGGGATGAGAAGCCTTGCGTTCAGCGTGTCCAAAGATGTGTTGCAACCGAATGGGATAAGAGTCAGTTCTCAGGCTTGCTCTGACAGAGCCTATTCATTAGCTTTTTTGAAGCTCTCTCGTACTGATAAAAGTAACGGTTTGCCTTTGCAACAGCATCTTGTGAGAAAACAGAGGAAAACTTTAGCTGTGGGTTTTTAGAAGACAAAAGGAATTTTGGACAGTTTTGAGGCCTAGGTGACTTCAGGCCTAGGTGGGGCACCTGTCCTCATCTCCTTCACATAGGCTGTGTACCCACCATACCTTTGGGGCTCATCCCCACTTCCCCTTGGGCGATGTGTCCAGCGAGCTCAGGTGTTAACAGATTTGCTCCCTTCTTAAATCTTTCCTTCCTCTTACCTGTTCTCTTCACGAGGGGGGCTTGGGCGGCAGCAGTTTCCTCAAAATTCTTTTAAATCCTATTTCTCCACTTAAAAAAGAAGAAAAAGAACCTTGCAGTTTTATCAAACTGTGTTCCAAGCCATAATGTCAAGGGTGTGAGTGTACTTAGGGGGAAGCCTCATAACAACTACACACCCATACACCCCTCGCTGTGGGTTAAACCACAGAGCCTAGGACTTGCCGATCGGAAGGTCGGCGGTTCGAATCCCCGCGACTGGGTGAGCTTCCGTTCCTCGGTCCCTGCCCCTGCCAACCTAGCAGTTCGAAAGCACGTCAAAGTGCAAGTAGATAAATAGGTACCGCTCCAGCGGGAAGGTAAACGGCGTTTCCGGGCGCTGCACTGGTTTCGCCAGAAGTGGCTTAGTCATGCTGGCCACATGACCTGGAAAAACTGTCTGCGGACAAACGGCCAGTAAAGCGAGATGAGCGCCGCAACCTCAGAGTCGGCCACGAGTGGACCTAATGGTCAGGGGTGCCTTTACCTTTACCTATTGTGAAGGCGACGGTTCCTGCGTTTCGGGGGAACTGAAGCCATAGGGGAGAGGCATGCCTTATGCCGCCACCTCATAGGGAACCTAACTACTATGTTCCTCCTTTATAAGTGGCTCCGTGGTAGAGAATCTCCCTTGCAGACAGAAGGGCCTCGATTCAATCCTTATTTGCAGTGAGTTAGGTGCAGCCATGGCAGATACCTGTATCTCCACCAGCTGGCATTCTGCGCCACCTTTTTAGTTGTTTTCTCGCTGCTGCATCATTCATCCGTCTTGACATCCAAGTAACATCAACAGCGAGAAGCCAAGTCAGGAGAGCAGGGAGGGGAAGAGAGATCAAGGATTCGGATGGAAGAGGGACCTCAAGCAGTTGCGGAAGTTGTGCTGGGACCCGTTGGGTTGCCTTCCGAGTCTGGATAATGCATTATTGTTGAAGAGAATACCTGGATTATAAGTATGCCAAAAGAACACGCATGACCTGACGTGTTATTATCAAGCTGCGTTCTTGCTGGACACTGAGCTGCTTTCAAAAGATCACTGAGGTGAGTAGCACAGCATCTTGGACCAGGGAGTCAAAATCTCAGAAGCGTCAATTTGGAAAGCTGAATTCAAGGGATGCAATAGCTGAAACCAGCTCTCGCCACGTGGGGGCAGCAAAATACAGTTTTTGAAAGCATCTGCGTTACATCCTATGGTGTATTGTCACTAACTAAATGAATACTTGTCATTTGGAAGGCTATAGAAGGGCAAGAAGCAGGTTTGCATTTGTGTTGGGAATCTATCAATACCAGCCTTGGATTATATTAAATAAAAATTTTACCTGGACATGTGCCGAGCTCCATTTTCAGCATTACCAGAACAATTATCCTGGATAGCTCAGTAGAGCACGAGACCCTTAATCTCCGGGTTGTGGGTTCAAGCCCCATGTGGGGCAAAATGATTCCTGCATTGCAGGGGGTTGGACTAGATGTCCTCAAGGTCCCTTCCAACTCCACAATTCTGTGATTTATTCTATGGCCATATACTCTGAGACTAAAGGTTTAGCTGTACCCCCCCAGACCCATCCCACAAAGTAGCAAGATCGTGAAACTTTGGGAAATTCTTTTTAAAATGAGCCTAGGGCTTGCCATTCGGAAGGTCGGCTGTTCGAATCCCTGTGATGGGGTGAGCTCCCCTGGTTTGGTCCCTGCTCCTGCCAACCTAGCAGTTCGAAAGCACAAAGTGCAAGTAGATAAATAGGTACTACTCCAACGGGAAGGTAAACGGCGTTTCTGTGTGCTGCACTGGTTTCGCCAGAAGTGGCTTAGTCATGCTGGCCACATGACCTGGAAAAACTGTCTGCGGACAAACGGCCAGTAAAGCGAGATGAGCGCTGCAACCCCAGAGTTGTTCCGACTGGACTTAACTGTCGAGGTCCCTTTACCTTTTAGAACATGTTTAGGAACGATGAGTGTGTAGGTTGCCATTATAATGGAATGACGTCATGACTTGAAGGTGTGATGTATACACAGCCTTAGAGTTAAGAAAAGAGAGGCATGGAAAGGCCGTATGGTTCAACCTTGTACTCAACCAGATATTCACAACAGAAAATATAATCTGGGGACCACAGCTGAGGACCTGCCAAACTATCAACAGCTGTGGACAAGTCAAGCCAGGGAGCCAGGCCACATGCATCAGTGACGGGTGACGCTGATAATAATAATAATCATCATCATCTTTTCCACTCATCCCTCTGCCCATAAAATATTTCCTTTCCAAATTCAGGTGGGTCAAGGCTAGCTATCTTTACCCAACTTTTGGGGAAAGACACTCTGTACATGCTCAGAAGTGCTCAGTTCTTTATTATTGTTCTAGGGACGAATGCCAGAATTTCAAAAGAGCTTCTGGGACTAAACCCTGCTAGTTCAAGAAATGCTGATGGGCTAATTTTTTGGATGCAGTTCATGTATGAGTAGCCAGGGAGCATCAGTGCAAGATTTTGCATTGCTGCCTTTTCCCTGAGAGCTGCACCATGTCACCATCAGGGCAATCCAGTCTCCAGAATTAGCAAAATCAATTGTTTTTATCTGGCCAGCTTATCCCCCAGCTGTTAAGTAATTCCAGTCCCTGTATGGATGTAACAGCTCATCTGACCCTTCCAAAGTGGGTGCTAAAATAAGTAACAGGTCACCAAGTGGAAAGAGAGCCTGTGGAGCCAACATAATAAGAATCTATGAGGATTTTATTTATAATAATAGGATTCTATTCTATGGGTAGCCAGGGAGGGCCAGGGCGAGATTGCACATCACTGCATTTCCCTGAGAGCTGCGCCATGGCATCATCCAGGCAAGGCCCATCGCATCTCCCCTGTAGGCTGCCAGATGGACCCCAGAAGCTGCAGGACGTCCATTTGCACCATGGCCACCTGGGTGTTTGGCTGAAAAGCAGGAGAAGAAGGCCAAGGCACTAGTAATGAGGAGGGCCAAGTCCCAGCGGAGGATGACTTGGCAGCTCGACGCCTGGTGTCCCATCAAATCAGCCGTGTCCAGTGAGCAGCGCATAGGGCAACTGCAAAGCCAGGGAGACCAAGCGCAGGGCCTTGAGAGACTGGGCACATGGAGAGGCCAGGAGAGCGCGGGTGATCGCTGTGTAGCAGGCCGCCCTGACTGCGAATGGGAGCACAAAACCCAAGGCCACTTGCACCAGGCTGACTGCGCTGTGACGTCTGCTATCCTGCAGAGGTGAACACCCCTATAGTCCTCAATGTGGGCGTACATGGGGCAGTGCCAAAGCCGCGGAGAACAGCCACACCAGCCCTGAGCAAAGCCGACCCCAGCAGGTGGTGGAGGAGTGCAGGCGATGGGCGCCAGGTGCCCCCACAATCAGACGTCTCTGCCACTTTGCTTCTCATTGCTTTGGTTGTATTCTGTTTTACTCTGACTGTTGGGAAGCCTTGCGTATTACAAGCGAGCTCTCTGTCTCCCATAAGGAGCAAGAGCTGGGTATTTTTGTCCTTTTCAGCTGAAAAGCAGGAGAAAAGGGAAAATGGTCAAGGACAATGGGAGTTGTAATCGAGCGTCACCTGTAGGAGGGCCGCAGTTCCCAAAACCGCCTTATTAGTGTAAGTCTTTTTACAGAAATGCCTCCACAGCATGAACACGTACACTCAACTTGTAGCGTGTTCTCCCCACTACATGCAAATTTCCCCTTCCTCTTACCTGTTCTTTTCATGGGAGGCTTTGGCAGCAGCCACAGTGGTGCACAAAGGAGATATATGCGTTTCCTGCATACAGATAACATCCCATTCCCCCCCCCCTTTAATATACACTCTATATCTTTTACGTTTACTATTAAAACCTTTTACATTCCATGAACTACATTTTAACAACATACTTCTTTATTAAATTAAAGTGGTCTCTCTGTATCTAATACTGTATAGTTTCTAAATTTGTATTTAAAAACCTTAATAAATATTTATATATATATAAAAAAATACTGTATAGTTTCAACCAGAAAAAAAAATCCGATGTCTGTTAATCACGTTGTTTGTAGTAGGAAATTTCAGTCTCCAAAAGATTTTAGTATCTTCTACAGTGGTCTTCTTTTGGAGGGAGGCTTGGGCAGCAGCCACAGCAGTGGAGGTGGGAGATCCTGCAAGAAAGAAGGGATCTTTAAAGCAGGGAAGAACTTGACGTTAAGGGCTGTTTGGGGGTAAGAACCCCTGAACATGTGAATGGTCTGTCACAGACCAAACACCAGAGACAGAACGTCACCTGGGACACCCATTCAGCTGTCACACCCACCCCAGGAACTTAAAGAAGATGTTCCATTATTTTAATGTTGTATTTTATTTTTGTTTTTAAGTTGTAATCATTCATCTTGTTTTTATTATTGCTTGTAAGCCGCTCTGAGCCCGGCCTTGGCTGGGGAGGGCGGGGTATAAATAAAAAATTATTATTATTATTATTATTACTGCTGAGCCTACAAGAGCTGCCTTTTGGCAGGAACAATCTGATTGACCCCCTGCTTGGAGGTTTCCCACAGGCTTCTGGGTGGCTCCTGGGAGAAGAGGATGCTGGACGAGTTGAGCCCTTGGTCTTATCCAGCAGGCCGTTCTTAGGTGTTTCATAAGCCCCCCCCTCCTTCCCCCTGCCCCTGTACCTGCGACTCATCTGTCCTTTTCCTGGGCTCCATTCCCTTCAGGGAGGTGGTTCCCAGGCTGCTGCTTTCTCTCGCTGCAAAGCAAACGAAGGTATCAGCAGGTGCCTAGCTCCCCTCCAAGATAGCACCAGTCTGAGGCATGAGGGCCAGGGACATGGGAGGGAAGCATTTTCTCCTACCTCATCTTAGAAGCTTTCCCCACTTGGCCTCCGTACGGGCATCTGGGCTCCATCCCGGCTGGCGTAGCTCAGAAGCAGCAGCCAAAGTCTCCTCTCTCACAGAAATTAGCTGAGCAGCTGTCTTAATGGGAGGAAGCTTTGGCTGCTGCTTCTGCGCCAATCAGGGCCGGGAAGGAGCCATGCCCCACAGAGAAGGGGCAGTGGGGAAGAGGCGAGAGGGATGGCAACCAGGAACCACAGGGATGTCCTCTGGTCCTTTATCAAAACCCCGCGACGGTTTGAATCCTCGTGCCGGGGTGAGCTCCCGTTGCTCGGTCCCTACTCCTGCCAACCTAGCAGTTCGAAAGCACGTCAAAGTGCAAGTAGATAAATAGGTCCCGCTCCGGTGGGAAGGTAAATGGCATTTCCGTGCGCTGCTCTGTTTTGCCAGAAGCAGCTTAGTCATGCTGGCCACAGGACCCGGAAGCTGTCTGCGGACAAACGCCGGCTCCCACGGCCAGTAAAGCGAGATGAGCGCCGCAACCCCAGAGTTGTCTGCGACTGGACCTAATGGTCAGGGGTCCCTTTACCTTTACCTTAAGTTAGCAAAAATGTGTAGAACAAGGGCAAATAACTGCTGGAAATGTCAAGAAAAAGAAGGTACCTTTTACCATATGTGGTGGTCATGTAAAGTAATAAAAAGCTTTTGGGAGATGATATATAATGAAATGGGGGGGGGGAGTTTAAAATAATGTTTGTTAAAAAACCAGAAGCTTTTCTATTAGGAGTTATAGGTACCAAGATCCCAAAGGACCAGAAAATACTTTTAATATATGCGACAACAGCCACACGGATGTTATTAGCCCAGAGATGGAAGGAAGAAACAATCCTGACCAGGGAAGAATGGCCAGCCAAGTTGATGGACTATGCTGAAATGGCAAAATTAAGTGGGAAGCTCAGGGACCAAGAGGACAAGAACTTTTAAAAAGAATGGGGGGAAATTATAATTTACTTAGGATATGTTTTTCTGTTCTGTTTCTAGTTGGTCATCTTTCTACAACTTTGGGCACATGTTCCAAGAGTTCCCTTACGCTTAAACCTGGAACCAGCTGCCCCTGTGGCTTCGCCAAATTTTGATGACACGGGGAAAGGTTTGCCAGCAGTTTCACTCACAAGAGTGATGGAAATACAGGTTGTAAGACATATTCCACTTTTTCATGTTTGACCTAATCACGCGCTTGGCGACATGGATGTAATCAGCATTTACATGTAGCTCTGAGCCAGTCTTGGTGACTTCCTTGCAGAGCTTCAGCCCCAAACATTTTGCTGTATTAGTTGAAGGATCCCCACCCCATTCCACATGCAGAAGGCAAGTGGACAGGCAGTTGAATTCATGGCTGTGGGCTCACGATACCTCTAAAGCACATTTGAAGAAGATTTCCCGCTTGGACTACTGCAATGCGCTCTACGTGGGGCTACCTTTGAAGGTAACTCAGAAACTACAACTAATCCAGAACGCGGCAGCCAGACTGGTGACTGGGGGCGGCCGCCGAGACCACATAACACCGGTCTTGAAAGACCTACATTGGCTCCCAGTACGTTTCCGAGCACAATTCAAAGTGACCTTTAAAGCCCTAAACGGCCTCGGCCCAGTATACCTGAAGGAGCGTCTCCACCTCCATCGTTCTGCCCGGACACTGAGGTCCAGCACCGAGGGCCTTCTGGCGGTTCCCTCACTGTGAGAAGCCAAGTTACAGGGAACCAGGCAGAGGGCCTTCTCGGTAGTGGCACCCACCCTATGGAACGCCCTCCCATCAGATGTCAAAGAGAACAACAACTACCAGACTTTTAGAAGAAGGCAGGCCTGTTTAGGGAAGCTTTTAATGTTTGATGTATTACAGTATTTTAATATTTTTTTGGAAGCTGCCCAGAGTGGCTGGGGAAGCCCAGCCAGATGGGCAGAGTATAAATAATAAATTATTATTATTATAATCAGATGTCAAAGCGATAAACAACTACCTGACATTCAGAAGACATCTTAAGGCAGCCCTGTTCAGGGAAGTTTTTATGTGTGATATTTTAGTGTATTTTTGGTTTCTATGGAAGCTGCCCAGAATGGCTGGGGAAACGCAGCCAGATGGGCAGGGTACAAATAATAAATTATTATTATTATTATTATTATTATTATTATTATTATTATTATTCAAATAATTCTGGGCGCTGTAGTTTACCCCACAGAGTTACAATCCCAAGCAAACTGATGGTGCCCAGAATTCTTTGAAGGGGGAGATGTGCTTCAGATGTGCTATATAGTGTACACACAGCCTTAATTCAATGTTGGCGACAGAGCAATGTGCTCCGCTGTGCTGGAAGGTAGTAGGCTGGCTAGCTTAGAGCAGTGTTTCCCAACCTTGGGTCTCCAGCTGTTTTTGGACTACAACTCCCATCATCCCTTGCTAGCAAGACCAATGGTCAGGGATGATGGGAATTGTAGTCCAACAGCATCTGGAGACCCAAGGTTGGGAAACACTGGCTTAGAGGGCACAGGACAGGCCTCCAGTATCTGGCCACTCCCTCCCTCCCTCCCTTGCAGGGAGGGCAGCTGCCTTACTCTGCCTAATAGAAGGACCGGCCCTGCTTATTTGTACGATGTTGCCAGTGTCACGATGGGACCTGGTTTGTGGGGAACAGAGCGGCCCCTGAGAATGCAGAAGTTGGTCACCCATTCTTTACAAAGCTTCCTCTGCCCATCAGCCGAGCCTGAGTCACAAGTTCCTCTCTTGTCTACGCTGTGTTTCATGTCCTTTTAATTTTTGAAGGTGCCTTGCATATGATAATTCAGGAACAGATATTTAAGTCAGTGTGAATCATGACCCGATCAGCTTAAATTTTCAGACCTTGCCAGGAATTATATTTTGAAATTGGAATAAAATACTACTAAAAAAGAGAGGAAGAAATAATAAGAAAAACGAAAGAAGTGCTCTCTCTCCCCTTCTCTCTCTCTTATCCAAACCTGTCAAAAGTACAGTGGTACCTTGGGTTAAGTACTTAATTCGTTCCGGAAGTCTGTTCTTAACGTGAAACTGTTCTTAACCTGAGGTACCACTTTAGCTAATGGGGCTTCCCGCTGCTGCAGCACGATTTCTGTTCTCATCCTGAGGTAAAGTTCTTAACCCGAGGTACTATTTCTGGGTTAGCGGAGTCTGTAACCTGTAAGTGTCTGTAAGCGTATGTAATCTGAAGCGTATGTAACCCGAGGTACCACTGTAATACTATGGGGCACAAGTACATGAGTTCTTATTAGCATGTCTGCCTTTCAAATTAAATTTCATGGGTACTGTCAGAGCTGCCTCTAGGTCCCAGCTCACAGAGGACCAACGCCAGGCTGATGTTATGTACAAAAGTCTTTATTGAAGTTTAATTTCCATTTCAAAGCCAGAGCATGCAGCCCTACGTCTAAACTCTAGATCGGCGAAGTCCCGTCTGAGTCTCCGCCCCTTCCACACCAGTTTAAGATCCTAGCCCTGCTCCACCTCCTGCGCTGCTCTCTTCTCCTCTGGGTCCGCCTGCCCTCTGGGGCATTGCCCTTTCTGGACTCTTCCGACGCTGAGTCGCTTAGCTCCTCCCCCTGTCTCCGGCGTGCTTTAGGACCCGGTTCCCAATCCTCACTCTCTGCTGTCCCGCGCTCCTGTACATTTGAACTTGTACATTTGAACTCCTGTACATTTGAACTTGTACATTTGAACTCCTGTACATTTGAACACTGCCTCCCGCAGTTTGATCAGACTCATGTTTGTAGCTTCGAGAACACTGTCCAACCATCTCGTCCTCTGTCGTCCCCTTCTCCTTGTGCCCTCCATTTTTCCTAACATCAGGGTCTTTTCCAGGGAGTCTTCTCTTCTCATGAGGTGGCCAAAGTATTGGAGCCTCAGCTTCAGGATCTGCCCTTCCAGTGAGCACTCAGGGCTGATTTTCTTAAAAATGGATAGGTTTGATTTTCTTGCAGTCCATGGGACTCTCCAGAGTCTCCTCCAGCATCATAATTCAAAAGCATCATAATTCAAAAGCATCAATTCTTTGGCGGTCAGCCTTCTTTATGGTCCAGCTCTCACTTCCATAGCCATCAGTAAACATCAGAAAAAACAAGAATCTGCCTCAGTCCTTTTGTATACAGTATGCTGTCTACAACACAGCAATCTAATCCAAGTATCATCAAACACACTCTGTACAGTGTTCCATTTCTCCAAAGGTAATGGACTATATTAAAGGGAATTTACACTTTTTATTCTCTCTTTTTCCTTTTTTTCCTTTTTAAAATGCATTTTATTTTGCTGATACAAACGTTAATTAACTCATTATTGTCAAAAATTGTACATCTCAACATAAACATAATAAAGAAAAGAGAAAACAAAAACAAAAACCAACATACAAAACAAAAAAAAAATCACATAGACCATTTTAAATATATCTATACAGTAGTACCTCGGGTTAAGAACTTAATTCGTTCTGGAGGTCTGTTATTAACCTGAAACTGTTCTTAACCTGAAGCACCATTTTAGCTAATGGGGCCTCCCGCTGCGCCACTGCTGCACGATTTCTGTTCTCATCCTGAAGCAAAGTTCTTAACCCGAGGTACTACTTCCGGGTTAGCGGAGTCTGTAACCTGAGGTGTATGTAACCTGAAGCCTATGTTAGTCTGCGAAGGCAGCACTGAGCATCATATAAATTTGCGGGAATGTAGTTATAACTTCTTTGATTACACATAAAAAACCAGCCATCTGGTAAGCGCACATGGGCATAATGAAAAGTAATCTGTTGAACATGTGAGCAATTCCAAGTTGCTTCCTCACTGCAATTCACAATCTGAGCACAAGAGGTGTCTGGTGGTGCTGCAACTCTAGGTGTGTATAATGATATTTCATCCAGAGGTAACTTTTGTTTCACCTGTCCCCAATCATGGAGATTGGTCTAACCAATGACACCTTCAGGAATCCATTTAGAAAACCACTTTCCCATGTGTGTGGCATGTGCCATATGGAAAGGCTGGGTACAAACTGGGATCAGACAGTTTCCTAAGGTAGTGTGCATATCATATGTTTCACTCAGACAAAAATGAGAGACATTAGCAACTTCAGCTAAATGCATCTGTCAGGCTTATGTTCCCTGAGAAAAGGTGGACTGCGGGGGGGGGGGCACTGGTGAAGGACGATGAACTAAGGCAATTGATCCGGGACGATGCTTTTGCTCGGCGGAAGCTAGATGAGCTAAGGCAACGAGGAGGAGATGAGGGAGGTTTCAAGGAAAAAGGGGGGGCTCCTGTTCTATCGGGGGGCTTTGTATTCCAGGTGAAACCCTAAGAGACAGAGTCCTCAAGCAACTTCATGACAGCTCCACGGCAGGACATTTTGGGCAACACAATTCCCTGGTTACCAGGGAATTTTGGTGGCCCAAAGTGAGGGAAGACGTAAGGGAATATGTGAGAGGGTGTGAGACCTGCCAGAGGGCCAAAGGGGAGAGTGCTGCTCCGGCAGGGTTATTGGAGCCTTTGCCCACACCAGGGAGGCCATGGGAGGTGGTATTGGTAGATTTTGTCACTGACCTGCCCAGGTCCAAGGGGAAAATAGCGGTGATGGTGGTGGTGGATCTCCTGACCAAAATGTGCCATTTTGTGGCGTGTTCACATGCGGTGACGGCGGAGGAACAGCCAAGTTGTTTGTAGAGCATGTGTTTAGGTTGCATGGAGTCCCTTCTAGGGTCATTTCGGACAGGGGAACCCAATTCACCTCACGGTTTTGGCGCAAGCATATGAGTTTGCTGCAAGTAGAGGTGAGCTTCACCACCGCAAGGCACCCCGAAACCAATGGGTAGGCGGAAAGAGCAAATGTTGTTTTGCAACAGTATTTGCGGTGTTATGTCAGTCAGAGGCAGAATGACTGGGTGGACGGATTAGGACTAGCGGAGTTTGCGTACAATAATGCTGAGAACGTGTCCACCGGGATGACTCCTTTCTTCGCCAATCACGGAAGTCACCCTAGGGCTTTCCCAGGGAGGGGGGAGGAGTCGTGGAGTGTACCGGCCACAGAACAGTTTGCGGAGGAAATGGAGGTGATTCACCAACAGCTCCAGTTGAACCTGGAAAGGGCCAAGGAAGTATACAAGAGGGAGGCAGACAAGCATCGGAGACCAGGGGAGACCATTCGGGTTGGGGACAAGGTGTGGTTGTCAACACAAGGGTTGCCCTGGAAGGGGGGGGTGCAAGAAGCTCAAACCCAGGAGGGTGGGTCCCTTTGAGGTCATCCAGCAGGTAAATCCAGTGGCCTTTAAGTTAAGGCTGCCTGAGAGATTCATCCCGTCTTCCATAGGTCACTGTTGTGGCCCTACAGGGGAGGGGGGATCAGGCAGGGAAGAGGGGAAGGGGAGGTTCCACCGCCCGAAATTGAGGAAAGGGAGCAAGGCCACAAGGTAACTGAAATACTGGACTCCCATTGGAACGGGGAGCAGCTAGAGTATTTGGTGGCTTGGGAAGGGGCTCCCAGTTCGGAAAACACTTGGGTTCTGGAAGGTTGCATTACTGAGGATTATTTGGTGGAGTTCCACGATTTATTTCCCAACAAACCCAAACCCCCGGGTAGGTTCTTTGAACAGGTGTTCGGTCCGACGGATGATGAAGAAGACTTCGAGGGTTTCCCACCATCAGACGATGAGGGAAGAGGCCGGAGAGAAGGACATCTCAAAGATCGCTGGGAGCCTGCGGGTTTGGGGGAGGGCTAGGGTAATGTTTTTGAAGATGCAGAAAATGAAGATGAGATTTTCCTAGGTTTCACCCCAGAGAAACCTGATAAAGAAGAAATGGGAATGGCAGTCTCTCCAGAGGAGGAGAGAGGGGCCTTTGGGGAGGGGGTGGATGTCAGGGAACTGGAGGCAGAGAAGGGGGGGAGAATGGGCACCTACCGGGGAAAACCTCCTTTAATAAGCAGCTGCTCTTCCTCGGACGAGGAAGGTGACGAAGGGTTGTCAGCAGGTAATGAATCTGGGTGGGGGGGTGGAAGGCACTTCTGGGGCCAAGTCACTCTCGTCAGAGAGGAAGGAGGGGGGCTGGGCTTCAGAAGTGGTTATGCTGGGGAAAATCGAAAGGAAATTTAGTCGGGACAACTGACCTGCCCTGATTAAGACGGACTTTTGACCTGCTTGTACATAGCTTCAAAGGGGCAATAAATCTTGTAAATATGGCTGAATTCCGGGACTCTTATCTTTGCTAGCACTCACAACTAATTGCTGACAGCATCAAATTTTTTTTATTTTTTATTTTTTTAGGAGTGTAAGTGAAATTTTATTGGGAGGGGATAGCAGCAACTGAAGAGTAAGAAGAATCCCTGTATTTAAAACACTCAGTAGCTCCTGCTGAACACACATATAGGAAGCCACTCTGCCATGCTTCCCATTTGGCCCCAGACACCCCAGATCCTACAGAAACGAATACACAGTAGCACAGGAAAGTCAAATCACCAAGAAACCACTGCAGAATAAAAAGGGAATGTGGAGAATTGAACTGTCTTGAACACTCTTTAGTTGCATTAACTACATTTTCATTTCATCACTGTAATACAAATAAATAAATAAATACCCCACCACAGTTGCTTGCAGGAACTGGTTCAGATTTCTTTTTAAATACCAGAAACTTTAGTCCGCTACATAAGTGTTTGGAAGTTACTTATGTTTATATGGAAATTAAGCCAGTATTAATACTTTTCTACAGCAGTAAACGCACACCAGGAAGGCCAGGACAAAACACAAATCAAGGAATGGAGTTTTCCCAAAGCTGCAGTGTGAAAGGACTATAAATTGATTTCCATACACATGGCTGGCTTCTCTTTGCTGTAGGAAATCCAAGCGGAGCTGTAAGGAATGAGACATGTAAAAAGGTTTCTTGAGAAGGGGAATGACACTCCATATGCAGTTTAGTTTTCTGCACCTTCTGAGGCATCACATTCTTCTCCTGCGCTGTCTGATGTCCATAATGTGAGGTTGTCTCTAAGCAACTGCATGATGAGAGCGCTGTCTTTGGACAAGTCTTCATTCAGCGTATCAAGTTCTGCAGTGGCTCCATCAAAAGCTGTCTTTGCCAATGTGCAAGCCAGCTCTGGGTTGTTGAGGATCTCATAGGAAAATACGGAAAAGTTAAGCGCTAAGCCTAAACGAATTGGATGTGTGGGTTGCATCTCTTTCTTGCTGATGTCAAATGCCTCCTGATAAGCCGCCTGTGAATTTTCTATTGTTTGTTTTCTGTCATCTCCGCTGGCAACCTCCGCCAGGTATCGAAAGTAGTCTCCCTTCATCTTCAGCTAGAACACCTTGCTCTCTGGGTTAGTTGCATTAGCTATTAAGTACTTGTCCAGCAACTGCAGAACTGTAGTGCAGATGGACTTAAGTTCAAACTCCACTTTCTCTCGGTAGTCCTTGACAAGCTGCATCTTCTTGTCATTTCCGTCAGTCTTCTGCTCAATGCTAGAGATCACTCACCAAGCAGAGCGTCTTCCCCCAACCACATTCTTGTACGCCACAGCGAGAAGATTGCGTTCTTCATTGGATAATTCAGCACCTTGCTCTGTCACTGCCTTCATGCAGGTAGCCAGGAACATCCTATGGCCTTCTGGGAGGAGGCTTGGGCAGCAGCCACAGCGGTGCAGGGGGGAGATTCTGCAAGAAAGAAGGGATCTTTAAAGCAGAGGATCTTTAAAGGGATCTCTAAACGCTAAAGGTTGCTTCCCCCTGTCCCATTACCTCCGAGGCAGGTTTCCTCCACCTGGGCTCCAGTCCCTCCCGGGATCCGGCGGCTCCGAGGCTGAGTCGTTCCCTCGCTGCAAAGCAAAGGAGACATCAGCCGGCGCTCCCAGCCAGGCTAGCCCCAGTCTGGGGCAGGAGGGTGGGGGACCTGGGAAGGGGGCATTTCCTCCTACCTGATCTTACAAGTTCCCCAAACCTGGCCTCCGCCTCCGTACGGGCGTCTTGGATCCGCCCCGGCCGGCCTTGCTCAGAAGCAGCAGCCAAGGTTTCCTCCCTCTCTAAAATCACTCGAGATGTTCTTCGAATTGGAGGAAACCTTGTCTGCTGCTTCTGCGGCAGGCAGGGCCGGGGAGGAGCCATGCCCACACGGAGACGGGGCAGTGGGGAACCGGCGCGAGGGTCCTCAGCCCGGAACCGCCGGGATGGTATCTTGCTCTTCGTCCCGGGAGCCGGATCTGAAGCCTCATCCCTGGAGAAATTAGGAAAAATATGGGCTAAGAAGGCAAAGAAAGAACCTGAAATGCAATATATTTCTGCCAACTCTATGCCTAAACTGAAGCCCAAACACGGAGAGCTATCTATTTCCCAAAATATTTAGCTATGGACTAGCAGGTATAGATTCATGCAGTTCTGAAGCCATAGTCGTGGAGTCAGTTCCGGGGGTGGGGGGCTGTTCCCCAAGGCAATAGCTGGGGGGGGGGGAGAGAAGTGGACCACAAAGAAACTACAGGACTATCTAAATCAGGCCTTCCTCCTCCAGCTGGCTGTCCCATTGCTGGCATGAGGAAATGGCAATCCCCCTCCCCAGCAATGGGAGAGCCACTTCTTCCCCTGGTCCATTTCCACCCACCATGTCCGCTTCTGTCTGAAGGAAGGAAGGACGTATGGGGTGGGGAGAATTCTGGGATGCATCTCCACAGAACCCTTCCCAAGCAGAGCCAGATTGCCCAATGGGCAGAGCAGGCACCGGCCCTCGGCCCCTGCAACAACGGATCGCCATAAATATTCTTGGTTTTGCGTAATAAAATTGGATTGTTAATATTTCTGGTTGGTAGAATCAAATCACAGCATACCTGCACATTCGGAGTTTCCCCCTTGCACCGCTGGGCTGCTGCTGCCTCTGGTGGTGGGGGTGGGCCGGAGCCTTGGGCTTTCCTCCCAAACCATGGCCCTGGGAGAGACAAAGGACATTGTATTTTCCTGGCATAAGCATCCACTCTAGGGCACCGGGGTCCCCTGGGCCCTCCCCAATTATTGGGGGCTGGGGTGAGGCGGGACTGCTCCCCACCCCCAGCTCAGCTCTATATGGCACATGTGGGGAATGGGTTCCCCATGGAATTAACATACCTCAACTTGCAGCGCTTCCCCACGGTGCTGAACTTGCCTTCCATTTTGAGAAGCTGTGAGACAGAAAGGAAAAAAAAACAGAGGAAGTTAGCAACCAGTTATTCATAACAGAAAATATCTTCTGGGGTCCACAGCTGAGGACCTGCCAAGCTATCAACAGCTGTGGACAAGGCAAGCCAGGGAGCCAGGCCACACGAATCAGGGACGGGTGAGGCTAATAATAATAATAATAATAATAATAATGTTTTTATTTAATACTTTTATTTTGCTTTAAACCAATATAGATAAATATAATCAACCAAAATTACAAAAGAAAAATCCTTAAGAATAATAATAATAATGAAAAAAGCTAAAAACAACTACAAAAAATATCAAAGTACATGGCATAGAACATAAGCCATTATGGGAAAGAAAAAAGGTAAAGGAAAAAAGAAGGAGGAGGAAGGAAAAAAAGAAAAAAAAAGGGGGGGGGAGAAAAAAAAGAGAAAAAGAGGAAGATGAGTCAAAACACAAAAAGACTCGTCTATTGTACGCTTCCGTCAAGGTCACAAAAGATTATTATTCTTATCAATTCTCTCTATCTGCATTCCATTGAATCCCTCATCTTGGTATCAGGGAACATTTCCCTATGCGGTATCATTCTAAACATAACCTTGATGAACCCTTATACCCTAGATAATTATTTAGACATTCCCATTCTTCTTTCACCATCTTTTTAGGTTTATCTCTTATTGCATCTGTCAGTTTGCGAGCTCCAAGTACTCGCACAATTTGACTACCCATTCATCTTTAGTGGGTGTTTGTTATCTTTCCAGTGTTTTGCCACTATAACCCTTGCTGCTGACGTTGCTTACACAAATAACCTGGTTTTATTTTTGCGAATATTATCTGAAACCATTCCTAGCAAAAATTCTTCCGGTTTCTTGTTAAATGTAGTTTCTATCAATCACTTTATCTCTTCATAAATCATATTCCAAAATCTTTGTATCTCTAGACAGGACCACCACATATGGTAGTAATTATAATGTTATTTCTATGGGCCTCGGAGCTCCCCTTACCTTTAGAATTCATTTCTCTAAACCTTCTTCAGAGTCTATCACCAACATCTGACAGGCATCCCTCTTGCAGGGCAATTATAAGGCTTGCTTGCAAAGCAGCACTTTGTGACATCAGCTGGCAAACAGGGGCCAGGCTGCTGGGTTGTCAGGCAGATGAATTAAGAAAAATAAAATCAGGGGGGAGGTCAAAGTGTGCTTGTTTTCTCCTGCTCCAGAAGCTCTCACAACCTGAAGCCGTGGCTTCAAGCTCCAAAAAGGAGATTCCGACTCAACTTCAGGAAGAACTTTCTGAGAGCAAGAGCTGTTTGACAGGGGGAAGAAATCCCTTAGGAGCCAGTAGATTTTCCTTATCCTGGGTTAACATGTATGGGTGGCATGGCTATCTAGGCCATGATAAGGTTAAATTTCACAAAGGATTCTTAAATCACATTGTGAAAAAAACATTCTATGAGCTTTGGGAGGGAAGCAAAAAGTCAGTAGTCACTAAAACACCCTGGTGGCTTTCACTGATGGAATCTCCAGCCATACATAGGAAAAATATGAACAGGGACTGGTTAACATATAGGGACTTAGTAGAGGAAATCCAAGCGGAGCTGTAAGGAATGAGACATGTAAAAAGGTTTCTTGAGAAGGGGAATGACACTCCATATGCAGTTTAGTTTTCTGCACCTTCTGAGGCATCACATTCTTCTCCTGCGCTGTCTGATGTCCATAATGTGAGGTTGTCTCTAAGCAACTGCATGATGAGAGCGCTGTCTTTGGACAAGTCTTCATTCAGCGTATCAAGTTCTGCAGTGGCTCCATCAAAAGCTGTCTTTGCCAATGTGCAAGCCAGCTCTGGGTTGTTGAGGATCTCATAGGAAAATACGGAAAAGTTAAGCGCTAAGCCTAAACGAATTGGATGTGTGGGTTGCATCTCTTTCTTGCTGATGTCAAATGCCTCCTGATAAGCCGCCTGTGAATTTTCTATTGTTTGTTTTCTGTCATCTCCGCTGGCAACCTCCGCCAGGTATCGAAAGTAGTCTCCCTTCATCTTCAGCTAGAACACCTTGCTCTCTGGGTTAGTTGCATTAGCTATTAAGTACTTGTCCAGCAACTGCAGAACTGTAGTGCAGATGGACTTAAGTTCAAACTCCACTTTCTCTCGGTAGTCCTTGACAAGCTGCATCTTCTTGTCATTTCCGTCAGTCTTCTGCTCAATGCTAGAGATCACTCACCAAGCAGAGCGTCTTCCCCCAACCACATTCTTGTACGCCACAGCGAGAAGATTGCGTTCTTCATTGGATAATTCAGCACCTTGCTCTGTCACTGCCTTCATGCAGGTAGCCAGGAACATCCTATGGCCTTCTGGGAGGAGGCTTGGGCAGCAGCCACAGCGGTGCAGGGGGGAGATTCTGCAAGAAAGAAGGGATCTTTAAAGCAGAGGATCTTTAAAGGGATCTCTAAACGCTAAAGGTTGCTTCCCCCTGTCCCATTACCTCCGAGGCAGGTTTCCTCCACCTGGGCTCCAGTCCCTCCCGGGATCCGGCGGCTCCGAGGCTGAGTCGTTCCCTCGCTGCAAAGCAAAGGAGACATCAGCCGGCGCTCCCAGCCAGGCTAGCCCCAGTCTGGGGCAGGAGGGTGGGGGACCTGGGAAGGGGGCATTTCCTCCTACCTGATCTTACAAGTTCCCCAAACCTGGCCTCCGCCTCCGTACGGGCGTCTTGGATCCGCCCCGGCCGGCCTTGCTCAGAAGCAGCAGCCAAGGTTTCCTCCCTCTCTAAAATCACTCGAGATGTTTTTCGAATTGGAGGAAACCTTGTCTGCTGCTTCTGCGGCAGGCAGGGCCGGGGAGGAGCCATGCCCACACGGAGACGGGGCAGTGGGGAACCGGCGCGAGGGTCCTCAGCCCGGAACCGCCGGGATGGTATCTTGCTCTTCGTCCCGGGAGCCGGATCTGAAGCCTCATCCCTGGAGAAATTAGGAAAAATATGGGCTAAGAAGGCAAAGAAAGAACCTGAAATGCAATATATTTCTGCCAACTCTATGCCTAAACTGAAGCCCAAACACGGAGAGCTATCTATTTCCCAAAATATTTAGCTATGGACTAGCAGGTATAGATTCATGCAGTTCTGAAGCCATAGTCGTGGAGTCAGTTCCGGGGGTGGGGGGCTGTTCCCCAAGGCAATAGCTGGGGGGGGGGGGAGAGAAGTGGACCACAAAGAAACTACAGGACTATCTAAAACACCCTGGTGGCTTTCACTGATGGAATCTCCAGCCGTACATAGGAAAAATATGAACAGGGACTGGTTAACATATAGGGACTTAGTAGAGGAAATAAGTAGTGACCCAAAATTAAAGGACCTAGGAGAATTGAAAAAGATAAAACATGGTTGGAATATTATCAGTTAAAAGCCACATTTGAAAAGGATAAAAGGACTAAGGGATTTGATAAATAGATATATATCTTATTTAGAGAAAGACATTTTATATAGTAACCAGAAGACACTTTAAAAAATCTATAAATAATTATTGAATTGGCAAAGGAAAGAGGAAGATATTTAAAAAGTTATAACAAAATGGGAGGCAGATCTGGGACATATGATTGAATCCGATAAATGGAAGGAATCATGGAGTAAAAATATAAAATTTACGGCTTGCTATCTTATAAGAGAATATCTTAGGAAAACATATTATAGATGGTATTTGACTCCTGTAAAATTGGTGAAAATAAACAAATCATATAAAGGTGCAAGGAGCATGTAGGAACATACTATCACATGTTGTGGTGTTGCTCAGGGATACAAAAATTTTGGAATATGATTTACGAAGAGATAAAAAGATTGATAGAAATTACATTCAGCAAGAAGCCAGATGAATTTCTACTAGGAATTGTTTCAAATAACATCCCTAAAAACAAATTCAGGTTATTTATGTATGCGACGTCAGCAGCAAGGATTATTGTGGCAAAACATTGGAAAGATGCACCTACTAAAGAAGAACGGTGAGCTTTCGCGATGATAAAGAAGGAGGTGGGGTTGCCGGCGGCACGCCCCTTCCCCACATTCCCGGAGGCAGCCCCCGCGATCCCTAAGGGAATCCCCGCCCGTGTCATACCCCGGGCCAGCCAATCGGCTGGCTCCGGGGGCGGGGCCTCGGCTATTTAAACCTGCTGCAGCCGAGGCTCCTCCTCTTTTCCTCCGCGGCTGCAGCAGACCCGGTTTGGGATGCGCTTGGTATTTTAGATTCTGTCGCTTGTTTCCTTGGTCTTTCCTGGGCTCCTTTTTCCTCTCCTTTTTCGGTTTACTCCTTCTGCAGCGCGTTCGAAGAGCGGACTTTAGATCAATCTTCTGGTTTTTTAAGCCCTCCATTCAAAGGCTCTGTCTTACTGGCGGGTTATACAAGTATTATACAAGTATATCTGTAACGCGGGTGGCTGCAGCCCCCGGGTGAGGTTGGTGACGGGGGTTTTTTTAACATGGTGTGTGGTGGTTGTTCAAAATTTTCCTTGCACGAGTGAAAGGGGAGGCAGCTTGTAAAAGGGGACCAGGGTTGAAAGTGTAGGCAGCTCATTTCGCGCTTTAACATTCTCAGGGTTTTAACCTTGATTGTGTCGTTTATTCTAAATTTTCCTTGCACGAGGCTAGGCTGCTACATTGTTGTGATTCCCATGGCTGGCTCCCGGGTCTACAGGGGAGAATCTATTATTGTAGCAAGTTGCTGAATGACAGGCTCTTAAAGTGCGCTTTATTGGGGGAAATACTTTTTAAAAATATATTATAATAAGAGTCTTTGGAAGTGCTGAGTGGCAGTTAGGCATTGGTAGGGATACTGTCCTATTGTTATGCAAATGAAGGGGGAAGGAGTGCCATCACTTTCCCCCAAGCCAGGGTAGTCGGGGGGGGGGGGCAAGTACTTGGAGCTTGCTAAGCTGACAGAAGTAATTAGAGATAAACCTAAAATGATAGTAAAAGAAGAATGGGATTATCTAAATAATTATTTGAGGGGTAAGGGCTCACCAACAAAGATCTGGCTTTTGATACTGCAAAAGAAAGGATCCCTGATACCAAGATGAGGGAGGCACTGAAAGGCTGATTGACGGAACAGAAGGGAATAATGATCTGTTGCGCCAAACAAGACTTTTTTGTATGCGGCTCGTTCTTTCCTCTCTTTTTCTTTTCTTTTTTCCCTTTTTATTTTCCTCTTTTGTTTCTTTTCCTTTTGTATTTTATATTCTTTGTTTTTTGTATGTCTTGAAAGTTAAATAATGCTTTAAAAGAAAAAGAAAGAAAAAAGAAAAGAGGAGATTCCAACTCAACTTCAGGAAGAACTTTCTGACAGCAAGAGCTGCTTGACAGTGGGAAGAAATCCCTCAGGAGGCAGTGGACTCTCCTTCCTTGAAGGTTTTTCAGCAGAGGTTGGATGGCCGTCTGCCATGGATGCTGTCGTGGGGCCCATTGTGTAAATAATGTATATAAAGGAGACAGTTCGGGGAAACTCCCATTCCTCATTACTATGAGCTGAATAAAGAGCATGAAATCCACACTCGACTCCGAGAGTATCTTTCAGATGCTTTAGCTGAGACTCCTGCATTGCAGGGGGTTGGTCTAGATGACCCTCAGGGTCCCTCCCAACTCGGCAATTCCATGTTGAAAAGGGCATCCAATGAGCTTTTAAAGCCCATGATGTTCCACAAACGATCTGGGGCATTGCAGCTTCCCTCTCACGGACCTACAATCCCCAGAACCCCTGACAAACTACAATTCCCAGGATCGTTTGGGGGAAGAAACCTGCTTTTTAGAACAGGGATGAGGAACCTGCAGCTTTCTTTCCCTGGTTTCCTAGGAACCAAGAACTGAAAGCTCAAGTACTTGTAACAGGGTGGTTTCAGGGAGCAGGGTGGCTGGGGAAACTCCCTGCCCCAGGTGATCAAAGGAAGAGGTCCCTCTCACTGTGGGTTGGGGAGCTGCTGGTACGTCACTAGAGGGCGTTCCAGAGGTACCTCTTTCCTACAATGGCCTCCTTCTGGGGCGAGGCTTGGGCAGCAGCCACAGTGGTGCAGGGGGGAGATCCTGCAAGAAAGAAGGGATCTTTAAAGCAGGGGAGAACTCACGCTAAGGGCTGCTTCCCCCTGTCCCATTATCTCCTTCCCCCTGTCCCATTATCTCCTTCCCCCTGTCCCATTATCTCCTTCCCCATCCTTCCCCCTGTCCCATTACCTCCGAGGCAGGTTTCCTCCACCTGGGCTCCAGTCCCTCCCGGGATCCGGCGGCTCCGAGGCTGAGTCGTTCCCTCGCTGCAAAGCAAAGGAGACATCAGCCGGCGCTCCCAGCCAGGCTAGCCCCAGTCTGGGGCAGGAGGGTGGGGGACCTGGGAAGGGGGCATTTCCTCCTACCTGATCTTACAAGTTCCCCAAACCTGGCCTCCGCCTCCGTACGGGCGTCTTGGATCCGCCCCGGCCGGCCTTGCTCAGAAGCAGCAGCCAAGGTTTCCTCCCTCTCTAAAATCACTCGAGATGTTCTTCGAATTGGAGGAAACCTTGTCTGCTGCTTCTGCGGCAGGCAGGGCCGGGGAGGAGCCATGCCCACACGGAGACGGGGCAGTGGGGAACCGGCGCGAGGGTCCTCAGCCGGGAACCGCCGGGATGGTATCTTGCTCTTCGTCCCGGGAGCTGGATCCGAAGCCTCATCCCTGGAGAAATTAAGAGAAATATGGGTTAAGAAGGGAAAGAAAGAACCTGAAATGCAATATATTTCTGCCAACTTTTGAGATTTCATAAGATTTCTCAACCTAGCTCTGGTGTTAATGTTTTTGGGGTAGCATTTCTAAAGAAGAAGAAGAAGAAGAAGAAGAAGAAGATGGCAAGAATAAGCACAACACGACCTTGTTTGAGATCTAGGTGGTCCTTGTGGGATGTAAACACAGGAGCAGTCAATGACAACATTCCTAGAGTGTACATGTTAGAACATGGGGAGGGATGTCTGTCCAGCAAGCAGGTAAACTTCCTGGGGACGGACTTCCTCCGCATGTGACCAGAGGTGGGTGTGGCCTCACCTGTGCAGGTAATGATAAAAGCACAGGGCAGGCAGCCACTCTCTCTCTTGCCTCTTGCCTCTTGCCTCTCTCTCTGCCATCTTCCTTCGATGAGGAAACATCTAAGGATGCCCTCTTGGCTCTCAGCCAAGAGAGGACAGTACTATCTTCCTATAAGTGCATGTTTCTAAGTGCATGTAACCTTTTTAAGCCTGCCTACCTTCTGGGATCATATTGTGAACAGAACGTGAGTAAACTCTTTTATACTTTTATAAAGACTGTGTCGTGTCTTGTATTTTAAGAGGGAACAAAGGGGAAATTACCAGAGTAATTATTATAGAGGTTCTAGCGAACCTGTGCAAGCGTTACCGTTGCGAACTTAAAGGGGAATGTCTATAAACTCTGCTGATATTTTGGGAACTTGTTAGTACAAGTTGGATAAGGATATAATTAGTCAATATATCCTCTCCTGCACCCCAGAACATTCCCACAAAGGGTTATGGGCCCCAGTATTGCATATTTCTGCGTATTTTTGAAGGATTGCGTTGGATTGTGATTTTGAGTTGAGTAGTATTTTTCTGAGTTAACTTCCTGGTAAGCACATGGTCCTTTGTTCCATTGTGCAGTGGGGATTAAGCAACCCCCCCCCTTCCCTCAGAGTTCACAGTGACCCAAGGCAGTGAAGAATTGTTTTGTATTTTGAGATTTTTGAGATTTTGATTTTAAAAATTTTGAGAAATTTTGAAATTTTGAAGAATTTTCAAATTTTTGGATTTTAAGATGGCTAGAGCAGCTTTTGATAGTGATGCAAAGCTAGGAATGCCTGTGCTGAATGAACACAATTTCATACACTGGAAGCAGCGCTTGGTAGCATGTTTAGATTATAAGCACATTTTGGAAGCTTTAAACCCTCAACCTACGGGATCGTCTGAGGAAGCTTTAGCCAAGATAAGTGCTTGGAAACGCATGAACAGAGAAGCTAGACACATAATTTTGAGTGGACTTCGTGATGAGCAGCTATCATTAATAAATAGTACAGATGATGCATCTCAAATCTTAAGAGATATCGAGCGCGTGTATGGAGAATCTAGCATAAACTGCTTCAGAAACTTGGTGTGTAAATTAACCAGAGTGAGGATGAATTCAAAAGAGGAATTCACAGAGCACATCAACAAGTTTACTGAGATTATTCAAAGAATTGATCTGACTCCCAAAGCTTTTGATGAAGATACAAAGATAGCATTTTTGTTATCATCACTTGGACCACGCTTTAGCGCATTTGTAAGTTTGATGGATCATAGACAAGGTCTGACTTTTAAAGACTTGATTGGTTATTTAAAAGCAGAATGCAGAGATAGAGCTGAATCTCCAGTGAGAAATGCTAGAAGCAAAGACAGTAGTTATGCATCTAGGCAATTTACAAAGTCCAAAGAGATGCCTAAGAAAGTGATTTGTTTCAATTGTAACAAAGAAGGACACATTGCAAAGAATTGCAGGGCTCCTAAAGCCAAGAAACCCCACCCCTTTCAGCCAAAAGGAGAAAAGAAGGGGAAATGTGAATGCACATGGCTACTGCAAGAAAGGAATTTAACTGTCCAGAATCGTGAAAATAGACGTAATAAATGGATAATTGATTCAGGTGCCAGCTCACATTTTTCATATAAAAAGGACTATTTTAATGAGATAAATGATGAAGAAGGATCTGAAATTGAGATTGCAGATGGCAACATTGTTAAAGCAAAAGGTGCAGGTTCCATGAGTCTGAAATGCAATATAAACAATGAATGCATTGAGAACACAATCTCTAGAGTTTTGTATGTTCCAGAGCTGAGCTGCAATTTAATCAGCGTGTCCACTTTGGACAAGAAAGGTTTCCAGATCACATTTGGAAATGGAGAATGTAAAGTGACTAGAAATGGCAAAGTGTTTGCTCAAGCAAAGCTAATCAATGGTGTATATGAGCTTGATGTTTCAGAGAATCAGTCTGCAAAAGTGGCACATTCCAGCCAGAAGGATGAAGCAGATCTGGACCTGTGGCACAGAAGGCTTGGACATAGAGACACCAACGTCATTCTGGATCTACAGAAAAGAGATCTTGTAAGAGGTTTGCAGGTAAAGCAGAGCAACAAAGCTCCAGCAAAGTGCATAAGCTGTATTACTGAGAAGGCTGTAAAACCTTCATATCCACGTTGTGCAGAACAAAGAAGCAACAAAGTGCTTGACATAGTGCACACTGACATATGTGGACCCATGAATGTTCCCTCACTGGGAAAGAATAGATATATTTTAATATTTCTGGATGACTTTTCAAGATTTTGTGTTGTGTATTTCCTCAAAGAGAAAAGTGAGACAGTGGACAAGCTCCAGGAATACATTGCCATGGTCAAGAATAAATTCCAAAGAGCTCCAGCTGTGCTAATGAGCGACAATGGAGGTGAGTACTGCTCAAATGAAATGCAGGCTCTCCTGGCCAAGGAAGGAATTGCACATGTAACCACAATTCCTTACACACCACAGCAGAATGCCATAGCTGAGAGAAAGTTTAGGTCCATTATGGACATGACAAGGTGCATGCTAAAGGATGCATGTTTGCCACAGAAGCTGTGGGCCGAAGGAGTGTACACATCGGTCTATTTGCAGAATAGACTGCCAACTAAAGGTGCAGAGCGCACACCATTTGAACTTTGGCATGGGAAAGCTCCCAATCTGTCGCACATACGTGTATTTGGAAGTCCGTGTTACTTCCACGTGCCCAAGGAACACAGACACAAGCTTGACTCCAGGGCAAAAGCAGGTATCCTTGTGGGATACGCCTCTGGAGGCAAAGGATATAGAATTATGGACTTACAAACTGGTAAGACAAATGCATACCATGCGGTTTATGTTGATGAATATGGAAAGGTAGACACTAAGAACACTGTTGTGGATTCTTCCGATGAGTCAGAAAGGACTCAAGAATTTGTATATTTCCCTTTTGAGACCCCACAAAGTACTAATCTGCCTTCGAGTGTTACAGCACCCCCTACAGGCGACACAGAGGACCAGAACCCTGGCAGCACCAGAGACGAAGATGAGGACTCAGATGGGGACATGCCTGCGTTGGAGGAGGATGAGGAAGCTGATGCGGTCGCAGAACCAGAGGTCAGGCGCTCGTCCAGAACCAACAAAGGTGTCCCACCATTACGGTTGTCCTACTTTGCAGGGTCGGCGTTTCCACAAGAACCTTCCACTTGGGAAGAGATACAGGAGATGCCAGCTGCAGAAGCCAGTCTCTGGAGGAAGGCCGCGCAGGAGGAGATGGATGCACTGCATCAGAACAAGACCTGGACACTCACTGAGCTGCCTCCCGGTAAGAAGGCCATTGGCAGTAAATGGGTTTTCAAGGTTAAGAAGGGGTCAGAAGGAGAAGTGCAGCGCTACAAAGCTAGACTTGTAGCACAGGGATTTTCACAGCGTTTTGGTGAAGACTATGATGAAGTTTTTGCACCAACCGTGAGGTACAGCAGCGTAAGAATGCTTTTAAGCATTGCAGCCTCCAAGAAAATGAGAGTGAAACACATAGACATTGCTACCGCTTTTCTACACGGGCAGATTTCTGAAGAAATCTATATGAAACAGCCCAAAGGTTTTGTGAAACCACATGAGGCACATTTAGTGTGCAAACTGCAGAAAGGACTTTATGGACTTAAACAGGCTGCTAGAGCCTGGAACCAGAAGTTGCATAAAATGCTGACGCAACTTGGGTACAAGCAAGGCGACGCTGACAAGTGCTTGTACAGTAAGTCAAATAATGGACAATTCTCATATATCTTAGCATTTGTTGATGACCTGATTATTGCCACAGCAAGTGAGAAAGACTATACACAGATAGTAAAACACCTTAGCAAAGAGGTGGAGGTCAAGGAGCTAGGAGATGTCCAGTACTACCTCGGGATCCAGGTGGAAAGAGAAGAGGACGGCTCATTTCTTCTCAGCCAAAGACAGAAGATCCACGAGCTGATTGAGCACATGCAGATGCAAGACGCACATCCAGTTGCTACACCGATGGCTACTGACTTCCTGAAGAATCAGCAGGATTCGAAGCAGTTGCCAGACAACAATGACTACAGGTCGGCGATTGGTAAACTTTTGTATTTAGTTACCACATGTAGACCTGACTTAGCAAATGCTGTGGGGATTCTTAGCAGAAAAGTGAATTCTCCCACTGAGCATGATTGGGCAGGTGTAAAGAGGGTGGTGCGATATTTGAAGGGTACCATGAATTGTAAATTAAGGTTACCAGCCGTCAGAGACCCTAAGTTGGTTGGGTATACTGATGCGGATTGGGCTGGGGATAATGCTGATTATAAATCAACAAGTGGTCATGTTTTCATGTTTGGTGATGGACCTGTTTCATGGGGCAGTTATAAACAGAGCTGTGTAGCATTATCTTCCACAGAATCAGAATACGTTGCAGCAACAGAAGCCTGCAGAGAGATCGCCTGGCTTGATCAACTCATAAAGGACTTTGGGTTGGTGAGAAAAGGGCCTGTCAGCTTGCTAGAGGACAATCAAAGTTGCCTGAAGCTGACGCAGAGTGAGAAGTTCCTGGCCAGAACAAAACACATTGGGGTTAAATACCACTACATACGCCAGATGATCCAGGATGGACTTGTGGAACTATCCTACTGCAGCACCCAAGAGATGACTGCTGACATCCTGACGAAACCCCTACCAAGAGAGAGTTTCCAGAATCTACGTGTCAAGCTGGGACTCTGGGTGGTTGAATAAAGTTGTTTATGTTTTGTATAATGTTGTATTGCCTGAGAAGGGGTATGTGGGATGTAAACACAGGAGCAGTCAATGACAACATTCCTAGAGTGTACATGTTAGAACATGGGGAGGGATGTCTGTCCAGCAAGCAGGTAAACTTCCTGGGGACGGACTTCCTCCGCATGTGACCAGAGGTGGGTGTGGCCTCACCTGTGCAGGTAATGATAAAAGCACAGGGCAGGCAGCCACTCTCTCTCTTGCCTCTTGCCTCTTGCCTCTCTCTCTGCCATCTTCCTTCGATGAGGAAACATCTAAGGATGCCCTCTTGGCTCTCAGCCAAGAGAGGACAGTACTATCTTCCTATAAGTGCATGTTTCTAAGTGCATGTAACCTTTTTAAGCCTGCCTACCTTCTGGGATCATATTGTGAACAGAACGTGAGTAAACTCTTTTATACTTTTATAAAGACTGTGTCGTGTCTTGTATTTTAAGAGGGAACAAAGGGGAAATTACCAGAGTAATTATTATAGAGGTTCTAGCGAATCTGTGCAAGCGTTACCGTTGCGAACTTAAAGGGGAATGTCTATAAACTCTGCTGATATTTTGGGAACTTGTTAGTACAAGTTGGATAAGGATATAATTAGTCAATATATCCTCTCCTGCACCCCAGAACATTCCCACAGTCCTGGACAGCTGTATGCCTAAACTGAAGCCCAAACATGGAGAACTATCTATTTCCCAAAACATTGGCTTCGTCCTGGTCGGCCTAGCTCAGAAGCAGCAGCCAAAGTCTCCTCCCTCTCCGAAATAACTCGAGATGCGGTTTTAATGGGAGGGAACTTTGGCTGCTGCTTCTGCGCCAAACAGGGCCGGGAAGGAGCCATGCTCACACGGAGAAGGGGCAGTGGGGAAGAGGCGCGAGGGATGGCAGCCGGGAACTGCCAGGATGTTCCCTCGCCCTCCATCCCGGGAGCTGGAGTTGGAGCCTCGTCCCTGGAGCGTGGCCCTGTGGAGGAAGCAGGATCCAGTATGGGCTCTCATGTGAATGGGAGACTCAGCAAGGTTAACAGCAGTCTTGAGGGGCAATCAGATAAAAAATTAAAAGAATGGGACTGTGTTAAAGAGTACATGAAAAAACATGGTTCTGGAATAAATATATCAATATGTAATGAATGAGTTTTGCAGGGTTAGTGAAATGAAGAAACGGCTATAAAAGGCATAAAACCAGAAGTAACATATATGTAAATAAAATAACACAACAAATAAGATAAATGGGAAATTTAAAGTCTAAAAAGGGTGGAAGGAAGTAAAAATGAATGTATGTTTTGTTACGTTTTGTTGTTGATATTGTTTTTCTTTATTTTTCTTTTTTCTTTGGTTTTTCTTATTTATGCTTTATTTTTGAATCTTATGTTGTAATTATGCATTGAAAATAAAATTAAAAAGAAAGAAAGAAAGAAAGAAACTTTATAAAGAAGCTTTATAAAGCTTTATTTCTACCATCCATGAACTGGTAGAAGGAGCAAGTGTGATAGATTCACAAACAAGCACGGGTTCACAGTCATTTGCACAGAGCATATATTCCCCTTCCAGTTCCCTCCCCCTTCTCCTCCTCCTCAAGAGTCCTGCCCCATGAATTCCCCTGAGCATGAACAGAAAGCTCCTGTCTTGGGACTCTTGGTGCCCTTCCCAGGAAAGGGGGATGAGAAGCCTTGCGTTCAGCGTGTCCAAAGATGTGTTGCAACCGAATGGGATAAGAGTCAGTTCTCAGGCTTGCTCTGACAGAGCCTATTCATTAGCTTTTTTGAAGCTCTCTCGTACTGATAAAAGTAACGGTTTGCCTTTGCAACAGCATCTTGTGAGAAAACAGAGGAAAACTTTAGCTGTGGGTTTTTAGAAGACAAAAGGAATTTTGGACAGTTTTGAGGCCTAGGTGACTTCAGGCCTAGGTGGGGCACCTGTCCTCATCTCCTTCACATAGGCTGTGTACCCACCATACCTTTGGGGCTCATCCCCACTTCCCCTTGGGCGATGTGTCCAGCGAGCTCAGGTGTTAACAGATTTGCTCCCTTCTTAAATCTTTCCTTCCTCTTACCTGTTCTCTTCACGAGGGGGGCTTGGGCGGCAGCAGTTTCCTCAAAATTCTTTTAAATCCTATTTCTCCACTTAAAAAAGAAGAAAAAGAACCTTGCAGTTTTATCAAACTGTGTTCCAAGCCATAATGTCAAGGGTGTGAGTGTACTTAGGGGGAAGCCTCATAACAACTACACACCCATACACCCCTCGCTGTGGGTTAAACCACAGAGCCTAGGACTTGCCGATCGGAAGGTCGGCGGTTCGAATCCCCGCGACTGGGTGAGCTTCCGTTCCTCGGTCCCTGCCCCTGCCAACCTAGCAGTTCGAAAGCACGTCAAAGTGCAAGTAGATAAATAGGTACCGCTCCAGCGGGAAGGTAAACGGCGTTTCCGGGCGCTGCACTGGTTTCGCCAGAAGTGGCTTAGTCATGCTGGCCACATGACCTGGAAAAACTGTCTGCGGACAAACGGCCAGTAAAGCGAGATGAGCGCCGCAACCTCAGAGTCGGCCACGAGTGGACCTAATGGTCAGGGGTGCCTTTACCTTTACCTATTGTGAAGGTGACGGTTCCTGCGTTTCGGGGGAACTGAAGCCATAGGGGAGAGGCATGCCTTATGCCGCCACCTCATAGGGAACCTAACTACTATGTTCCTCCTTTATAAGTGGCTCCGTGGTAGAGAATCTCCCTTGCAGACAGAAGGGCCTCGATTCAATCCTTATTTGCAGTGAGTTAGGTGCAGCCATGGCAGATACCTGTATCTCCACCAGCTGGCATTCTGCGCCACCTTTTTAGTTGTTTTCTCGCTGCTGCATCATTCATCCGTCTTGACATCCAAGTAACATCAACAGCGAGAAGCCAAGTCAGGAGAGCAGGGAGGGGAAGAGAGATCAAGGATTCGGATGGAAGAGGGACCTCAAGCAGTTGCGGAAGTTGTGCTGGGACCCGTTGGGTTGCCTTCCGAGTCTGGATAATGCATTATTGTTGAAGAGAATACCTGGATTATAAGTATGCCAAAAGAACACGCATGACCTGACGTGTTATTATCAAGCTGCGTTCTTGCTGGACACTGAGCTGCTTTCAAAAGATCACTGAGGTGAGTAGCACAGCATCTTGGACCAGGGAGTCAAAATCTCAGAAGCGTCAATTTGGAAAGCTGAATTCAAGGGATGCAATAGCTGAAACCAGCTCTCGCCACGTGGGGGCAGCAAAATACAGTTTTTGAAAGCATCTGCGTTACATCCTATGGTGTATTGTCACTAACTAAATGAATACTTGTCATTTGGAAGGCTATAGAAGGGCAAGAAGCAGGTTTGAATTTGTGTTGGGAATCTATCAATACCAGCCTTGGATTATATTAAATAAAAATTTTACCTGGACATGTGCCGAGCTCCATTTTCAGCATTACCAGAACAATTATCCTGGATAGCTCAGTAGAGCACGAGACCCTTAATCTCCGGGTTGTGGGTTCAAGCCCCATGTGGGGCAAAATGATTCCTGCATTGCAGGGGGTTGGACTAGATGTCCTCAAGGTCCCTTCCAACTCCACAATTCTGTGATTTATTCTATGGCCATATACTCTGAGACTAAAGGTTTAGCTGTACCCCCCCAGACCCATCCCACAAAGTAGCAAGATCGTGAAACTTTGGGAAATTCTTTTTAAAATGAGCCTAGGGCTTGCCATTCGGAAAGTCGGCTGTTCGAATCCCCGTGATGGGGTGAGCTCCCCTGGTTTGGTCCCTGCTCCTGCCAACCTAGCAGTTCGAAAGCACAAAGTGCAAGTAGATAAATAGGTACTACTCCAACGGGAAGGTAAACGGCGTTTCTGTGTGCTGCACTGGTTTCGCCAGAAGTGGCTTAGTCATGCTGGCCACATGACCTGGAAAAACTGTCTGCGGACAAACGGCCAGTAAAGCGAGATGAGCGCTGCAACCCCAGAGTTGTTCCGACTGGACTTAACTGTCGAGGTCCCTTTACCTTTTAGAACATGTTTAGGAACGATGAGTGTGTAGGTTGCCATTATAATGGAATGACGTCATGACTTGAAGGTGTGATGTATACACAGCCTTAGAGTTAAGAAAAGAGAGGCATGGAAAGGCCGTATGGTTCAACCTTGTACTCAACCAGATATTCACAACAGAAAATATAATCTGGGGACCACAGCTGAGGACCTGCCAAACTATCAACAGCTGTGGACAAGTCAAGCCAGGGAGCCAGGCCACATGCATCAGTGACGGGTGACGCTGATGATAATAATAATCATCATCATCTTTTCCACTCATCCCTCTGCCCATAAAATATTTCCTTTCCAAATTCAGGTGGGTCAAGGCTAGCTATCTTTACCCAACTTTTGGGGAAAGACACTCTGTACATGCTCAGAAGTGCTCAGTTCTTTATTATTGTTCTAGGGACGAATGCCAGAATTTCAAAAGAGCTTCTGGGACTAAACCCTGCTAGTTCAAGAAATGCTGATGGGCTAATTTTTTGGATGCAGTTCATGTATGAGTAGCCAGGGAGCATCAGTGCAAGATTTTGCATTGCTGCCTTTTCCCTGAGAGCTGCACCATGTCACCATCAGGGCAATCCAGTCTCCAGAATTAGCAAAATCAATTGTTTTTATCTGGCCAGCTTATCCCCCAGCTGTTAAGTAATTCCAGTCCCTGTATTGATGTAACAGCTCATCTGACCCTTCCAAAGTGGGTGCTAAAATAAGTAACAGGTCACCAAGTGGAAAGAGAGCCTGTGGAGCCAACATAATAAGAATCTATGAGGATTTTATTTATAATAATAGGATTCTATTCTATGGGTAGCCAGGGAGGGCCAGGGCGAGATTGCACATCACTGCATTTCCCTGAGAGCTGCGCCATGGCATCATCCAGGCAAGGCCCATCGCATCTCCCCTGTAGGCTGCCAGATGGACCCCAGAAGCTGCAGGACGTCCATTTGCAGTGTGGCCACCTGGGTGTTTGGCTGAAAAGCAGGAGAAGAAGGCCAAGGCACTAGTAATGAGGAGGGCCAAGTCCCAGCGGAGGATGACTTGGCAGCTCGACGCCTGGTGTCCCATCAAATCAGCCGTGTCCAGTGAGCAGCGCGTAGGGCAACTGCAAAGCCAGGGAGACCAAGCGCAGGGCCTTGAGAGACTGGGCACATGGAGAGGCCAGGAGAGCGCGGGTGATCGCTGTGTAGCAGGCCGCCCTGACTGCGAATGGGAGCACAAAACCCAAGGCCACTTGCACCAGGCTGACTGCGCTGTGACGTCTGCTATCCTGCAGAGGTGAACACCCCTATAGTCCTCAATGTGGGCGTACATGGGGCAGTGCCAAAGCCGCGGAGAACAGCCACACCAGCCCTGAGCAAAGCCGACCCCAGCAGGTGGTGGAGGAGTGCAGGCGATGGGCGACAGGTGCCCCCACAATCAGACGTCTCTGCCACTTTGCTTCTCATTGCTTTGGTTGTATTCTGTTTTACTCTGACTGTTGGGAAGCCTTGCGTATTACAAGCGAGCTCTCTGTCTCCCATAAGGAGCAAGAGCTGGGTATTTTTGTCCTTTTCAGCTGAAAAGCAGGAGAAAAGGAAAAATGGTCAAGGACAATGGGAGTTGTAATCGAGCGTCACCTGTAGGAGGGCCGCAGTTCCCAAAACCGCCTTATTAGTGTAAGTCTTTTTACAGAAATGCGTCCACAGCATGAACACGTACACTCAACTTGTAGCGTGTTCTCCCCACTACATGCAAATTTCCCCTTCCTCTTACCTGTTCTTTTCATGGGAGGCTTTGGCAGCAGCCACAGTGGTGCACAAAGGAGATATATGCGTTTCCTGCATACAGATAACATCCCATTCCCCCCCCCCCTTTAATATACACTCTATATCTTTTACGTTTACTATTAAAACCTTTTACATTCCATGAACTACATTTTAACAACATACTTCTTTATTAAATTAAAGTGGTCTCTCTGTATCTAATACTGTATAGTTTCTAAATTTGTATTTAAAAACCTTAATAAATATTTATATATATATAAAAAAATACTGTATAGTTTCAACCAGAAAAAAAAATCCGATGTCTGTTAATCACGTTGTTTGTAGTAGGAAATTTCAGTCTCCAAAAGATTTTAGTATCTTCTACAGTGGTCTTCTTTTGGAGGGAGGCTTGGGCAGCAGCCACAGCAGTGGAGGTGGGAGATCCTGCAAGAAAGAAGGGATCTTTAAAGCAGGGAAGAACTTGACGTTAAGGGCTGTTTGGGGGTAAGAACCCCTGAACATGTGAATGGTCTGTCACAGACCAAACACCAGAGACAGAACGTCACCTGGGACACCCATTCAGCTGTCACACCCACCCCAGGAACTTAAAGAAGATGTTCCATTATTTTAATGTTGTATTTTATTTTTGTTTTTAAGTTGTAATCATTCATCTTGTTTTTATTATTGCTTGTAAGCCGCTCTGAGCCCGGCCTTGGCTGGGGAGGGCGGGGTATAAATAAAAAATTATTATTATTATTATTATTACTGCTGAGCCTACAAGAGCTGCCTTTTGGCAGGAACAATCTGATTGACCCCCTGCTTGGAGGTTTCCCACAGGCTTCTGGGTGGCTCCTGGGAGAAGAGGATGCTGGACGAGTTGAGCCCTTGGTCTTATCCAGCAGGCCGTTCTTAGGTGTTTCATAAGCCCCCCCCTCCTTCCCCCTGCCCCTGTACCTGCGACTCATCTGTCCTTTTCCTGGGCTCCATTCCCTTCAGGGAGGTGGTTCCCAGGCTGCTGCTTTCTCTCGCTGCAAAGCAAACGAAGGTATCAGCAGGTGCCTAGCTCCCCTCCAAGATAGCACCAGTCTGAGGCATGAGGGCCAGGGACATGGGAGGGAAGCATTTTCTCCTACCTCATCTTAGAAGCTTTCCCCACTTGGCCTCCGTACGGGCATCTGGGCTCCATCCCGGCTGGCGTAGCTCAGAAGCAGCAGCCAAAGTCTCCTCTCTCACAGAAATTAGCTGAGCAGCTGTCTTAATGGGAGGAAGCTTTGGCTGCTGCTTCTGCGCCAATCAGGGCCGGGAAGGAGCCATGCCCCACAGAGAAGGGGCAGTGGGGAAGAGGCGAGAGGGATGGCAACCAGGAACCACAGGGATGTCCTCTGGTCCTTTATCAAAACCCCGCGACGGTTTGAATCCTCGTGCCGGGGTGAGCTCCCGTTGCTCGGTCCCTACTCCTGCCAACCTAGCAGTTCGAAAGCACGTCAAAGTGCAAGTAGATAAATAGGTCCTGCTCCGGCGGGAAGGTAAATGGCATTTCCGTGTGCTGCTCTGTTTTGCCAGAAGCAGCTTAGTCATGCTGGCCACAGGACCCAGAAGCTGTCTGCGGACAAACGCCGGCTCCCTCGGCCAGTAAAGCGAGATGAGCGCCGCAACTGGACCTAACGGTCAGGGGTCCCTTTACCTTTACCTTAAGTTAGCAAAAATGTGTAGAACAAGGGCAAATAACTGCTGGAAATGTCAAGAAAAAGAAGGTACCTTTTACCATATGTGGTGGTCATGTAAAGTAATAAAAAGCTTTTGGGAGATGATATATAATGAAATGGGGGGGGTGGAGTTTAAAATAATATTTGTTAAAAAACCAGAAGCTTTTCTATTAGGAGTTATTTTCTAGTTGGTCATCTTTCTATAACTTTGGGCACATGTTCCAAGAGTTCCCTTACGCTTAAACCTGGAACCAGCTGCCCCTGTGGCTTCGCCAAATTTCGATGACACGGGGAAAGGTTTGCCAGCAGTTTCACTCACAAGAGGGGCGGAAATACAGCTTGTAAGACATATTCCACTTTTTCATGTTTGACCTAATCACACGCTTGGCGACATGGATGTAATCAGCATTTACATGTAGCTCTGAGCCAGTCATTGCAGAGGTTCAGCCCCAAACATTTTGCTGTATCAGTTGAAGGATCCCCACCCGATTCCACATGCAGAAGGCAAGTGGACTGGCAGTTGAATTCATGGCTGTGGGCTCACGATACCTCTAAAGCACATTTGAAGAACATTTCCCGCTTGGACTACTGCAATGTGCTCTACGTGGGGCTACCTTTGAAGGTAACTCGGAAACTACAACTAATCCAGAACGCGGCAGCCAGACTGGTGACTGGGGGCGCCACCGAGACCACATGACACCGGTCTTGAAAGACCTACATTGGCTCCCAGTACGTTTCCGAGCACCATTCAAAGTGCTGGTGTTGACCTTTAAAGCCCTAAACGGCCTCGGCCCAGTATACCTGAAGGAGCGTCTCCAACCCCATCGTTCTGCCCAGATGCTGAGGTACAGTGCCGAGGGCCTTCTGGCGGTTCCCTCACTGCGAGAAGCAAAGCTACAGGGAACCAGGCAGAGGGCCTTCTCGGTAGTGGCACCCACCCTATGGAATGCCCTCCCATCAGATGTCAAAGCGATAAACAACTATCTGACTTTTAGAAGACATCTTAAGGCAGCCCTGTTCAGGGAAGTTTTTATGTGTGATATTTTAGTGTATTTTTGGTTTCTATGGAAGCCGCCCAGAATGGCTGGGGAAACGCAGCCAGATGGGCAGGGTACAAGTAATAAATTATTATTATTATTATTATTATTATTATTATTATTATTAGTATTAAGCAAACTGATGGTGCCCAGAATTCTTTGAAGGGGGAGATGTGCTTCAGATGTGCTATATAGTGTACACACAGCCTTAATTCAATGTTGGTGACAGAGCAATGTGCTCCGCTGTGCTGGAAGGTAGTAGGCTGGCTAGCTTAGAGCAGTGTTTCCCAACCTTGGGTCTCCAGCTGTTTTTGGACTACAACTCCCATCATCCCTTGCTAGCAAGACCAATGGTCAGGGATGATGGGAATTGTAGTCCAACAGCAGCTGGAGACCCAAGGTTGGGAAACACTGGCTTAGAGGGCACAGGACAGGCCTCCAGTATCTGGCCACTCCCTCCATTGCAGGGAGGGCAGCTGCCTTACTCTGCCTAATAGAAGGACCGGCCCCGCTTATTTGTACGATGTTGCCAGTGTCACGATGGGACCTGGTTTGTGGGGAACAGAGCGGCCCCTGAGAATGCAGAAGTTGGTCCCCCATTCTTTACAAAGCTTCCTCTGCCCATCAGCCGAGCCTGAGTCACAAGTTCCTCTCTTGTCTACGCTGTGTTTCATGTCCTTTTAATTTTTGAAGGTGCCTTGCATATGATAATTCAGGAACAGATATTTAAGTCAGTGTGAATCATAACCCGATCAGCTTAAATTTTCAGACCTTGCCAGGAATTATATTTTGAAATTGGAATAAAATACTACTAAAAAAGAGAGGAAGAAATAATAAGAAAAACGAAAGAAGTGCTCTCTCTCCCCTTCTCTCTCTCTTATCCAAACCTGTCAAAAGTACAGTGGTACCTTGGGTTAAGTACTTACTTAATTCGTTCCGGAAGTCTGTTCTTAACGTGAAACTGTTCTTAACCTGAGGTACCACTTTAGCTAATGGGGCTTCCCGCTGCTGCAGCACGATTTCTGTTCTCATCCTGAGGTAAAGTTCTTAACCCGAGGTACTATTTCTGGGTTAGCAGAGTCTGTAACCTGTAAGTGTCTGTAAGCGTATGTAACCTGAAGCGTATGTAACCCGAGGTACCACTGTAATACTATGGGGCACAAGTACATGAGTTCTTATTAGCATGTCTGCCTTTCAAATTAAATTTCATGGGTACGATCCTATACCTCAGATCCATGGGCTGAGAGGCTTTAGAACAGCATTTCCCAAACTTCGGCGTCCAGTGGTTTTTGGACTACAACTCCCATTATCCCTAGTGTTGTAAACAAAAACTGCTCCCTTTCCCTTATGGGGGACACAAGAGCCCTTATAGAGTCCTTTCTAGGTTCTCCATTGGTAAGAGAAAATAACAGAGGCCAACCAGAGAATATTGAGAAGCAAAGCAGCTCGTAAGCCTGATCTTTATTAAAGCTGTTACAACAGGGTGCTCCCCCCACATGCAGGAGAGAGGAGGAGGACCCCGAACCAACTGTGCAAGCCCTTATATAGACTTTTGAACTGCCCACCCTGGAGCCCAAGACCACCCCCCAGTTCATCATATATACATCAGAGAAGGGGCGGACTACAACAGAAATGTGAGTGCCTTGTTTTTATCCTGTCTGCCAGGTTACCTGATTGGATTACCTGGGGATCCTGGCCACTCTTTTGTTATGATAACAACTATTGTGGGGTTTCAGACATGTGGTTTATACATTTATGTATGTGCTTGCTTGGTACATTTATGAACTTTTATTTTCTATATATAAGACCTAAAAATTCTTATAACACTACCTAGTAGGACCAGTGGTCAGGGATGATGGGATTTGTAGTTCCAAAACAGCTGGACACCCAAGTTTGAGAAACCGTGATTTAGAAGATGGAGTGAGCTCAGCAGAACCAGAGCTATGTTGCCCAATGGACATGGCATGCACCCCAGTGGAACACCCGTGATGCACTGAGATTAAACACCACTGATGAAGATAATCCAGTAAACCAATCAAAAACAGGGTGGAGGTATGGACAGGATATAGGCGGAGCACACATGCCAAATCCTATGGCGCTTCATTCCCCAGGCACACCCCTGTTGACAAGACTTTGGACCAGGTCCAGGCCTGGCATGATAAATTTCCCTCTCATTGACCTCGATGGGAGGGAGAAAGGAAAAACAGCTTTTGCCACCCGCTGTGGCAGAGAAATGGAGATGTGGGTGGCGCTGTGGTCTAAACCACCGAACCTCTTGGGCTTGCCGATCAGAAGGTTGGCGGTTCGAATCTCCGTGACGGGGTGAGCTCCCGTTACTCTGTCCCAGCTCCTGGCAACCTAGCAGTTCGAAAGCACGCCAGTGCAAGTAGATAAATAAGTACAGCTGTGGTGAGAAAGGTAAACGGCGTTTCCGTGCGCTCTACTTTCTGTCACGGTGTTCCGTTGCGCCAGAAGCGGTTTAGTCATGCTGGCCACATGACCCGGAAAGCTGTCTGTGGACAAACGCCGGCTCCCTTCTGTATTATTATTATTTTTATCTTATGTTGTATCGTTGTATTAATTTTATCTTTACTTGTACCAATGTACCTGCATCTTTTCTGCTATTGCAATAAGAATCACGAGTTGAGGGCTATGAATGAGAAATGACATAGTTGTCCGTGGCTACACATCGCCATCTACTGAGTCTACAGTATACACACACCAATTCACAAGTTCAAATGACTTTATTCAAAAGCATGGCTACATAGACAATCGCACCTATATATGCAAAGTAGAGGAAAAACACCCAAAATCCTGTCTTCATTTCCTCTCTTATCGATCTGCCCCCAGGCATCACGCAAAGCCTTCCTGAAAATCAGAACACAAACAATACTTTTTGTTGTTTAGTCGTTTAGTCGTGCCCTACTCTTTGTGACCCCATGGACCAGAGCACGCCAGGCACTCCTGTCTTCCGCTGCCTCCCGCAGTTTGATCAGACTCATGTTTGTAGCTTCGAGAACACTGTCCAACCATCTCGTCCTCTGTCGTCCCCTTCTCCTTGTGCCCTCCATTTTTCCTAACATCAGGGTCTTTTCCAGGGAGTCTTCTCTTCTCATGAGGTGGCCAAAGTATTGGAGCCTCAGCTTCAGGATCTGCCCTTCCAGTGAGCACTCAGGGCTGATTTTCTTAAAAATGGATAGGTTTGATTTTCTTGCAGTCCATGGGACTCTCCAGAGTCTCCTCCAGCATCATAATTCAAAAGCATCATAATTCAAAAGCATCAATTCTTTGGCGGTCAGCCTTCTTTATGGTCCAGCTCTCACTTCCATAGCCATCAGTAAACATCAGAAAAAACAAGAATCTGCCTCAGTCCTTTTGTATACAGTATGCTGTCTACAACACAGCAATCTAATCCAAGTATCATCAAACACACTCTGTGCAGTGTTCCATTTCTCCAAAGGTATTGGACTATATTAAAGGGAATTTACACTTTTTATTCTCTCTTTTTCCTTTTTTTCCTTTTTAAAATGCATTTTATTTTGCTGATACAAACGTTGTTAATTAACTCATTATTGTCAAAAATTGTACATCTCAACATAAACATAATAAAGAAAAGAGAAAACAAAAACAAAAACCAACATACAAAACAAAACAAAAAATCACATAGACCATTTTAAATATATCTATACAGTGGTACCTCGGGTTAAGAACTTAATTCGTTCTGGAGGTCTGTTATTAACCTGAAACTGTTCTTAACCTGAAGCACCATTTTAGCTAATGGGGCCTCCCGCTGCGCCACTGCTGCACGATTTCTGTTCTCATCCTGAAGCAAAGTTCTTAACCCGAGGTACTACTTCCGGGTTAGCGGAGTCTGTAACCTGAGGTGTATGTAACCTGAAGCCTATGTTAGTCTGCGAAGGCAGCACTGAGCATCATATAAATTTGCGGGAATGTAGTTATAACTTCTTTGATTACACATAAAAAACCAGCCATCTGGTAAGCGCACATGGGCATAATGAAAAGTAATCTGTTGAACATGTGAGCAATTCCAAGTTGCTTCCTCACTGCAATTCACAATCTGAGCACAAGAGGTGTCTGGTGGTGCTGCAACTCTAGGTGTGTATAATGATATTTCATCCAGAGGTAACTTTTGTTTCACCTGTCCCCAATCATGGAGATTGGTCTAACCAATGATACCTTCAGGAATCCATTTAGAAAACCACTTTCCCATGTGTGTGGCATGTGCCATATGGAAAGGCTGGGTACAAACTGGGATCAGACAATTTCCTAAGGTAGTGTGCATATCCTATGTTTCACTCAGACAAAAATGAGAGACATTAGCAATTTCGGCTAAATGCATCTGTCAGGCTTATGTTCCCTGAGAAAAGGTGGACTGCGGGGGGGGGGGCCACTGGTGAAGGACGATGAACTAAGGCAATTGATCCGGGACGATGCTTTTGCTCGGCGGAAGCTAGATGAGCTAAGGCAACGAGGAGGAGCTGAGGGAGGTTTCAAGGAAAAAGGGGGGCTCCTGTTCTATCGGGGGGCTTTGTATATTCCAGGTGAAACCCTAAGAGACAGAGTCCTCAAGCAACTTCATGACAGCTCCACGGCAGGACATTTTGGGCAACACAAAACCATGTTGTTGGTTACCAGGGAATTTTCGTGGCCCAAAGTGAGGGAAGACGTAAGGGAATATGTGAGAGGGTGTGAGACCTGCCAGAGGGCCAAAGGGGAGAGGGCTGCTCCGGCAGGGTTATTGGAGCCTTTGCCCACACCAGGGAGGCCATGGGAGGTGGTATTGTTAGATTTTGTCACTGACCTGCCCAGGTCCAAGGGGAAAATAGCGGTGATGGTGGTGGTGGATCTCCTGACCAAAATGTGCCATTTTGTGGCGTGTTCACATGCAGTGACGGCGGAGGAACAGCCAAGTTGTTTGTAGAGCATGTGTTTAGGTTGCATGGAGTCCCTTCTAGGGTCATTTCGGACAGGGGAACCCAATTCACCTCACGGTTTTGGCGCAAGCATATGAGTTTGCTGCAAGTAGAGGTGAGCTTCACCACCGCAAGGCACCCCGAAACCAATGGGCAGGCGCAAAGAGCAAATGCTGTTTTGCAACAGTATTTGCGGTGTTATGTCAGTCAGAGGCAGAATGACTGGGTGGACGGATTAGGACTAGCGGAGTTTGCGTACAATAATGCTGAGAACGTGTCCACCGGGATGACTCCTTTCTTCGCCAATCACGGAAGTCACCCTAGGGCTTTCCCAGGGAGGGGGGAGGAGTCGTGGAGTGTACCGGCCACAGAACAGTTTGCGGAGGAAATGGAGGCGATTCACCAACAGCTCCAGTTGAACCTGGAAAGGGCCAAGGAAGTATACAAGAGGGAGGCAGACAAGCATCGGAGACCAGGGGAGACCATTCGGGTTGTGGACAAGGTGTGGTTGTCAACACAAGGGTTGCCCTGGAAGGGGGGGGGGTGCAAGAAGCTCAAACCCAGGAGGGTGGGTCCCTTTGAGGTCATCCAGCAGGTAAATCCAGTGGCCTTTAAGTTAAGGCTGCCTGAGAGATTCATCCCGTCTTCCATAGGTCACTGTTGTGGCCCTACAGGGGAGGGGGGATCAGGCAGGGAAGAGGGGAAGGGGAGGTTCCACCGCCCGAAATTGAGGAAAAGGAGCAAGGCCACAAGGTAACTGAAATACTGGACTCCCATTGGAACGGGGAGCAGCTAGAGTATTTGGTGGCTTGGGAAGGGGCTCCCAGTTCGGAAAACACTTGGGTTCTGGAAGGTTGCATTACTGAGGATTATTTGGTGGAGTTCCACGATTTATTTCCCAACAAACCCAAACCCCCGGGTAGGTTCTTTGAACAGGTGTTCGGTCCGATGGATGATGAAGAAGACTTCGAGGGTTTCCCACCATCAGACGATGAGGGAAGAGGCCGGAGAGAAGGACATCTCAAAGATCGCTGGGAGCCTGCGGGTTTGGGGGAGGGCTAGGGTAATGTTTTTGAAGATGCAGAAAATGAAGATGAGATTTTCCTAGGTTTCACCCCCGAGAAACCTGATAAAGAAGAAATGGGAATGGCAGTCTCTCCAGAGGAGGAGAGAGGGGCCTTTGGGGAGGGGGTGGATGTCAGGGAACTGGAGGCAGAGAAGGGGGGGAGAATGGGCACCTACCGGGGAAAACCTCCTTTAATAAGCAGCTGCTCTTCCTCGGACGAGGAAGGTGACGAAGGGTTGTCAGGAGGTAATGAATCTGAGGGGGGGGGAGGCACTTCTGGGGCCAAGTCACTCTCGTCAGAGAGGAAGGAGGGGGGCTGGGCTTCGGAAGTGGTTATGCTGGGGAAAATCGAAAGGAAATTTAGTCGGGACAACTGACCTGCCATGATTAAGACGGACTTTTGACCTGCTTGTACATAGCTTCAAAGGGGCAATAAATCTTGTAAATATGGCTGAATTCCTGGACTCTTATCTTTGCTAGCACTCACAACTAATTGCTGACAGCATCCATTTTTTTTTATTTTTTAGGAGTGTAAGTGAAATTTTATTGGGAGGGGATAGCAGTTGAACAGCAGCAACTGAAGAGTAAGAAGAATCCCTGTATTTAAAACACTCAGTAGCTCCTGCTGTACACACATATAGGAAGCCACTCTGCCATGCTTCCCATTTGGCCCCAGACACCCCACATCCTACAGAAACGAATACACAGTAGCACAGGAAAGTCAAATCACCAAGAAACCACTGCAGAATAAAAAGGGAATGTGGAGAATTGAACTGTGTTGAACACTCTTTAGTTGCATTAACTACATTTTCATTTCATCACTGTAATACAAATAAATAAATAAATACCCCACCACAGTTGCTTGCAGGAACTGGTTCAGATTTCTTTTTAAATACCAGAAACTTTAGTCCGCTACATAAGTGTTTGGAAGTTACTTATGTTTATATGGAAATTAAGCCAGTATTAATACTTTTCTACAGCAGTAAACGCACACCAGGAAGGCCAGGACAAAACACAAATCAAGGAATGGAGTTTTCCCAAAGCTGCAGTGTGAAAGGACTATAAATTGATTTCCATACACATGGCTGGCTTCTCTTTGCTGTAGGAAATCCAAGCGGAGCTGTAAGGAATGAGACATGTAAAAAGGTTTCTTGAGAAGGGGAATGACACTCCATATGCAGTTTAGTTTTCTGCACCTTCTGAGGCATCACATTCTTCTCCTGCGCTGTCTGATGTCCATAATGTGAGGTTGTCTCTAAGCAACGGCATGATGAGAGCGCTGTCTTTGGACAAGTCTTCATTCAGTGTATCAAGTTCTGCAGTGGCTCCATCAAAAGCTGTCTTTGCCAATGTGCAAGCCAGCTCTGGGTTGTTGAGGATCTCATAGGAAAATACGGAAAAGTTAAGCGCTAAGCCTAAACGAATTGGATGTGTGGGTTGCATCTCTTTCTTGCTGATGTCAAATGCCTCCTGATAAGCCGCCTGTGAATTTTCTATTGCTTGTTTTCTGTCATCTCCGCTGGCAACCTCCGCCAGGTATCGAAAGTAGTCTCCCTTCATCTTCAGCTAGAACACCTTGCTCTCTGGGTTAGTTGCATTAGCTATTAAGTACTTGTCCAGCAACTGCAGAACTGTAGTGCAGATGGACTTAAGTTCAAACTCCACTTTCTCTCGGTAGTCCTTGACAAGCTGCATCTTCTTGTCATTTCCGTCAGTCTTCTGCTCAATGCTAGAGATCACTCACCAAGCAGAGCGTCTTCCCCCAACCACATTCTTGTACGCCACAGCGAGAAGATTGTGTTCTTCATTGGATAATTCAGCACCTTGCTCTGTCACTGCCTTCATGCAGGTAGCCAGGAACATCCTATGGCCTTCTGGGAGGAGGCTTGGGCAGCAGCCACAGCGGTGCAGGGGGGAGATTCTGCAAGAAAGAAGGGATCTTTAAAGCAGAGGATCTTTAAAGGGATCTCTAAACGCTAAAGGTTGCTTCCCCCTGTCCCATTACCTCCGAGGCAGGTTTCCTCCACCTGGGCTCCAGTCCCTCCCGGGATCCGGCGGCTCCGAGGCTGAGTCGTTCCCTCGCTGCAAAGCAAAGGAGACATCAGCCGGCGCTCCCAGCCAGGCTAGCCCCAGTCTGGGGCAGGAGGGTGGGGGACCTGGGAAGGGGGCATTTCCTCCTACCTGATCTTACAAGTTCCCCAAACCTGGCCTCCGCCTCCGTACGGGCGTCTTGGATCCGCCCCGGCCGGCCTTGCTCAGAAGCAGCAGCCAAGGTTTCCTCCCTCTCTAAAATCACTCGAGATGTTCTTCGAATTGGAGGAAACCTTGTCTGCTGCTTCTGCGGCAGGCAGGGCCGGGGAGGAGCCATGCCCACACGGAGACGGGGCAGTGGGGAACCGGCGCGAGGGTCCTCAGCCCGGAACCGCCGGGATGGTATCTTGCTCTTCGTCCCGGGAGCCGGATCTGAAGCCTCATCCCTGGAGAAATTAGGAAAAATATGGGCTAAGAAGGCAAAGAAAGAACCTGAAATGCAATATATTTCTGCCAACTCTATGCCTAAACTGAAGCCCAAACACGGAGAGCTATCTATTTCCCAAAATATTTAGCTATGGACTAGCAGGTATAGATTCATGCAGTTCTGAAGGAAGGAAGGACGTATGGGGTGGGGAGAATTCTGGGATGCATCTCCACAGAACCCTTCCCAAGCAGAGCCAGATTGCCCAATGGGCAGAGCAGGCACCGGCCCTCGGCCCCTGCAACAACGGATCGCCATAAATATTCTTGGTTTTGCGTAATAAAATTGGATTGTTAATATTTCTGGTTGGTAGAATCAAATCACAGCATACCTGCACATTCGGAGTTTCCCCCTTGCACCGCTGGGCTGCTGCTGCCTCTGGTGGTGGGGGTGGGCCGGAGCCTTGGGCTTTCCTCCCAAACCATGGCCCTGGGAGAGACAAAGGACATTGTATTTTCCTGGCATAAGCATCCACTCTAGGGCACCGGGGTCCCCTGGGCCCTCCCCAATTATTGGGGGCTGGGGTGAGGCGGGACTGCTCCCCACCCCCAGCTCAGCTCTATATGGCACATGTGGGGAATGGGTTCCCCATGGAATTAACATACCTCAACTTGCAGCGCTTCCCCACGGTGCTGAACTTGCCTTCCATTTTGAGAAGCTGTGAGACAGAAAGGAAAAAAAAACAGAGGAAGTTAGCAACCAGTTATTCATAACAGAAAATATCTTCTGGGGTCCACAGCTGAGGACCTGCCAAGCTATCAACAGCTGTGGACAAGGCAAGCCAGGGAGCCAGGCCACACGAATCAGGGACGGGTGAGGCTAATAATAATAATAATAATAATGTTTTTATTTAATACTTTTATTTTGCTTTAAACCAATATAGATAAATATAATCAACCAAAATTACAAAAGAAAAATCCTTAAGAATAATAATAATAATGAAAAAAGCTAAAAACAACTACAAAAAATATCAAAGTACATGGCATAGAACATAAGCCATTATGGGAAAGAAAAAAGGTAAAGGAAAAAAGAAGGAGGAGGAAGGAAAAAAAGAAAAAAAAAGGGGGGGAGAAAAAAAAGAGAAAAAGAGGAAGATGAGTCAAAACACAAAAAGACTCGTCTATTGTACGCTTCCGTCAAGGTCACAAAAGATTATTATTCTTATCAATTCTCTCTATCTGCATTCCATTGAATCCCTCATCTTGGTATCAGGGAACATTTCCCTATGCGGTATCATTCTAAACATAACCTTGATGAACCCTTATACCCTAGATAATTATTTAGACATTCCCATTCTTCTTTCACCATCTTTTTAGGTTTATCTCTTATTGCATCTGTCAGTTTGCGAGCTCCAAGTACTCGCACAATTTGACTACCCATTCATCTTTAGTGGGTGTTTGTTATCTTTCCAGTGTTTTGCCACTATAACCCTTGCTGCTGACGTTGCTTACACAAATAACCTGGTTTTATTTTTGCGAATATTATCTGAAACCATTCCTAGCAAAAATTCTTCCGGTTTCTTGTTAAATGTAGTTTCTATCAATCACTTTATCTCTTCATAAATCATATTCCAAAATCTTTGTATCTCTAGACAGGACCACCACATATGGTAGTAATTAGAATGTTATTTCTATGGGCCTCGGAGCTCCCCTTACCTTTAGAATTCATTTCTCTAAACCTTCTTCAGAGTCTATCACCAACATCTGACAGGCATCCCTCTTGCAGGGCAATTATAAGGCTTGCTTGCAAAGCAGCACTTTGTGACATCAGCTGGCAAACAGGGGCCAGACTGCTGGGTTGTCAGGCAGATGAATTAAGAAAAATAAAATCAGGGGGGAGGTCAAAGTGTGCTTGTTTTCTCCTGCTCCAGAAGCTCTCACAACCTGAAGCCGTGGCTTCAAGCTCCAAAAAGGAGATTCCGACTCAACTTCAGGAAGAACTTTCTGAGAGCAAGAGCTGTTTGACAGGGGGAAGAAATCCCTTAGGAGCCAGTAGATTTTCCTTATCCTGGGTTAACATGTATGGGTGGCATGGCTATCTAGGCCATGATAAGGTTAAATTTCACAAAGGATTCTTAAATCACATTGTGAAAAAAACATTAAATGAGGTTTGGGAGGGAAGCAAAAAGTCAGTAGTCACTAAAACACCCTGGTGGCTTTCACTGATGGAATCTCCAGCCATACATAGGAAAAATATGAACAGGGACTGGTTAACATATAGGGACTTAGTAGAGGAAATAAGTAGTGACCCAAAATTAAAGGACCTAGGAGAATTGAAAAAGATAAAACATGGTTGGAATATTATCAGTTAAAAGCCACATTTGAAAAGGATAAAAGGACTAAGGGATTTGATAAATAGATATGTATCTTATTTAGAGAAAGACATTTTATATAGTAACCAGAAGACACTTTAAAAAATCTATAAATAATTATTGAATTGGCAAAGGAAAGAGGAAGATATTTAAAAAGTTATAACAAAATGGGAGGCAGATCTGGGACATATGATTGAATCCGATAAATGGAAGGAATCATGGAGTAAAAATATAAAATTTACGGCTTGCTATCTTATAAGAGAATATCTTATGAAAACATATTATAGATGGTATTTGACTCCTGTAAAATTGGAGAAAATAAACAAATCATATAAAGGTGCAAGGAGCATGTAGGAACATACTACCACATGTTGTGGTGTTGCTCAGTGATACAAAAATTTTGGAATATGATTTACGAAGAGATAAAAAGATTGATAGAAATTACATTCAGCAAGAAGCCAGATGAATTTCTACTAGGAATTGTTTCAAATAACATCCCTAAAAACAAATTCAGGTTATTTATGTATGCGACGTCAGCAGCAAGGATTATTGTGGCAAAACATTGGAAAGATGCACCTCCTAAAGAAGAACGGTGAGCTTTCGCGATGATAAACAAGGAGGTGGGGTTGTCGTTTATTCTAAATTTTCCTTGCACGAGTGAAGGGGGGGCAGCTTTAAAACGGGGTCAGTTTTAAAGGAAAGGCGGGAGGCAGTGATCGCAGGGAGCTTTACTAAGAAAATTGTTTTCTGGTTGCCTTGGTTACCGCTGCTACCCGGCGCCATTTTAACTCAACCACGTGGTCAAAAACAGCCGCCATCTTAGGAGAGGCATTCACCCTCCGCAGGGCCAGTTCTCTTTAAATAAAGCTGCCGCCTCCCAGCATTTGCAACTTTTTTCCCCTTCCTTCTTAGCAGCAGCTCTGACGCTTCTTCTAAATTGCCAGCACAGGCTGGGCTGCTACATTGTTGTGATTCCCTTGGCTGGCTCCCGGGTCTACAGGGGAGAATCTATTATTGTAGCAAGTTGCTGAATGACAGGCTCTTAAAGTGGGCTTTATTGGGGGAAATACTAAGAGTCTTTGGAAGTGCTGAGTACTGGTTTCAAAGTGCTGACTGCTTTTGAAATTAATTGGTGCAATTAGCAAACGCTGTGGCTTATACGTTATTTCAGCTCTGCTTTTAAAAACCTTAACTCATAGAGGCAATTAAAGGTCCTTGGAGGTGCTGAGTGCTGGTTTTAGAGTGCTGAGTGCTGACTGCTTGTAAAATTGATTGGTGCAATTGATTGATTGGTGCAATTGGCAATCACTGTGGCTTATATGTTATTACAGCTCTGCTTTTAAAAGCCTTAACTCATAAAGGCAAGTAAAAGACTTGCTTACAGTTCGGTTGGTTCTGGCAATTGAGGACTGCCTCTTTAAGCTTTTATTCACAGTGGCAGTTAAGGGGCGTCTTAATTAAACCTCCTTGGATATTCCCTCAATCTTACACGCAGGCTGATAGTGGCTCACTTCCTTCTTTTATATCACGTAGGGTGTATGACTGCAGGTTTACAGGTAGCGTGTTTAGTGCAGAATTACTGCGTTTTACCATTGTAATCAAACGCCTGGCAAAGGGTATACACAGCCCATTATATTCATAGTATATACTTATTGCATAGTCATCTTATACAACTCAATTCATTCCATTTAGCATGATTCATTACTCACATTGAGTGCATATAGATCGTGGGATACCCTTTGTCCAAATTGGGTTTCCTCCTGCTGGCGTAGTTAATACTGACCATTGCGGAGCTGGTCTAACCATACTTTTGGTCAGTCATCTTAGGAAATACTGAACTAAGCTTTAGTGGTGTAGAGTGTAGGACTGCAGGTTTACAGGTAGTGTGTTTAGTGTGGAATTACTGCGTTTTACCATTGTAATCAAATGCCTGGCAAAGGGTATACAGTGGTGCCTCGCAAGACGAAATTAATTCGTTCCGCAAGTTTTTTCTTCTTGCGAGTTTTTTGTCTTGCGAAGCACGGTTTCCCATAGGAATGCATTGAAAATCAATTAAGGCGTTCCTAGGGAGACCGCCTTCAGACCAGATCCGGGGACACTCTGTCCCCGGACCTCTTCTGAAGGCTGGCGGGGGGAGAAGGACTTTTCTCCCCACCGCCAGCCTTCAGAACAGCCTTGCAACCCGCATATGATGAAAGGTTTGGATTTGATATCCCGCTTTATCACTACCCGAAGGAGTCTCAAAGCGGCTAACATTCTCCTTTCCCTTCCTCCCCCACAACAAACACTCTGTGAGGTGAGTGGGGCCGAGAGACGTCAGAGAAGTGTGACTAGCCCATGGTCACCCAGCAGCTGCATGTGGAGGAGCGGAGATGCGAACCCAGTTCGCCAGATTACGAGTCTACCGCTCTTAACCACTACACCACAAAGGGAGCTCACCCCATCACGGGGATTTGAAACACTGACCTTCTGATCGGCAAGCCCTAGGCACTGTGGTTTAGACCACAGCGCCACACATGTCCCAGGGCTTGGGAGACGGGAAGTCCTATATATCAGAGTACAGTAATGTTTCCTCTGGGCTGGAACACTGTGGCCGTCGAACTATTAACCACCTCAAGTTGGTCAATCCCTCTCCGCTCAGTATAATAAGCCAAGAAGGCAAGGGTTGAGCATACATTAGGTGTGTCCCCATTTGTCCAGTCACCTTGGTTACATCCTCAGGCCTTGGCAACTGAAATCCACCCAACGGAAACCAGAGCGGGTAAAACTATGGAGACTTCCAAATACGGATTCAACGGTTGTGTCTGAGTCAGGGCAGACATGGGTTGTTGTTTTCTAATCCTCTGTGAGCTTTGAGAACATGTCACAGAGAGCCCTCTAGGGTTCTGCAACGTCCCCAGGCAGGCCAGATTGCAAAAAGCCCTGAAGGAACCGCAAAAGCTCTGCTGGGGGTGGCACTGCAAGGATGCAATGGAGCTGGAAAATAACTGCTTGTTCCTTGACACCACGGCCACCGAAGAGGCTCCCACTAGCATCTTCAGTCAGACTTCTTGTGCTGCAGCTATCTTCCTATGTGAGCCAGTGTGGTGTAGTGGTTAAGAGCGGTAGTCTCGTAATCTGGTGAACCGGGTTCGCGTCTCCGCTCCTCCACATGCAGCTGCTGGGTGACCTTGGGCTAGTCACACTTCTCTGAAGTCTCTCAGCCCCACTCACCTCTCACAGAGTGTTTGTTGTGGGGCAGGAAGGGAAAGGAGAATGTTAGCCGCTTTGAGACTCCTTCGGGTAGTGATAAAGCAGGATATCAAATCCAAACTCCTCCTCCTCCTCCTCTTCTCCTTCTCCTTCTCCTGCCTGCCTGCCTGCCTGCTTGGTTGCCCTTTGTTTTTTTAAAAATAATATTCAAATTTTAAGGATTACAAAGAGAAAATTAGAAAAAACAAAAAAATAAAAAAATAAAAAAAATCAGAAAATACAATACAAAAATACAAACAATTCAAAAAAAGAAAAAGAGAGAGAAAAAAAGCTCAAATGTTTACATAACTTTCTTTCCTTTACTTCCCGTATTTTTCGCTCTATAACACGCACCTGACCATAACACGCACATCGTTTTTAGAGGAGGAAAACAAGGGAAAAAACATTCTGAATGAAACAGCGGATGTATCATTTTTGTGCTTCATGCTGTGGCCACAGACATGTGATCTGATGGTGAATTTGGGGTGACCCAATGCAAAAATCCTGAGAATCCCTGTGGATCCATGCTTTGTAACCACGTTTTTGCACCACTGCAGCCCCAGGCAACAGTGGGTGCGTGATTTTTGGGGGGCAGGCTGTAACCATGGACATGCTATGTGATCTGATGGTGAATTTGGGCTGACCCAATGCAAAGATCCTGAGGATCCATGTGGATCCATGCTTTTTAACCACATTTTAAGTGGGGAGGGAAGGAAAAACACAGAAGGGACAAGGAGCAGGAGAGGGGTGTGCAGAGAAGCAGCTGGCTAAGAATGCAGGAGAGGGGTATAACAGGAGGAGGGAGGAAAGGAAGGCAAAAGTTTTCCCTCACCTACCCACCCAAGCCAGCCAGCTCATGCTCTCTCTCTCTCTCTCTCTCCCCCTCCTGCATGTTTTCCCCTCTGCTTGCCTGGAGGGGAGGGGCTTTCCCTGCTCTTTGTTCCGTTTGAGCAAACACAGCAAGGAAACAGAGGTGGGTGGGCAGTAAGACCCTGAGGCAGAATGCAGGAAAGCAGCCGCTTCCTCTTTTCAGGTTTCCCTTCTAGGAGACGCACGATTTGATTTTTGCCTGCTTTTTTTTGCCTCCCCTCGCACCAATTGGCTCCAGGGACCACACATTCGCTCAATAACACGCACAGACATTTCCCCTTCCTTTTTAGGAGAAAAAATCTGCGTGTTATAGAAGGAAAAATACGGTATTTCCTTGACCTCCTCACACCTCCCTTTTTTGTATTCTAATTCAGTTAGATATTTCAGCAAATCCTTTCTAGCTTTGTTTTTATCCTAATAATTTATCTTAATATACTGTAATTTTACATTCTCGTCTTTCTCTAATTAAAAAAATCAATTTTTACCTAATCCTTTATATCATTTCTGCTAAAACCACATTACTTCATTCCAACATCCTTCTAACATTCCTTAATTTTGCAATGTTTCTGTAAATAAACTTTGAATTTTTTCCAATCTTCTTCCACCAACTCTTCACCTTGGTCTCGGACAGCTTGGTTGCCCTTTGCTCCCTAAATTACCAAGTAGCCAGTTGGGATAAGCTAAGCGGAAAAGGGTGCTGAGGAGGAAGGGGGTCAAAGGCCTGGCTCATCTTCAGATTCCGCAGAGTGACTTGTGCCAGCTGCGGCAACTGTAAATTCCCCAAGGCTGTCTGGACTCCTGGGGATTCCATGAGCCTCCTGAGATGGACCAGCAGATCCATCCCAGCAGAGGGGACTAGATGCAGAGAGACTAAGAGCGCCTCCAGACATGCAAAACACGTGTAGGAAACTTGTGCAGCAAGCAAATCAGGACGAGCACCAGGCAAACGCTCGTTGTCAACCACCCCATAAACTAGTCAGAAGGAATGCTCGATAAAGCCAGATATGATCTAAGTACCTGTGTCAATTTTTGTGCAAGCAGATCAGGATGAATGCTCAGTGAACAGGCCATCTGGAAGAGCCCTAAACCTCAACAGGAAGCAATTAGATCAGGGGTTGGCAAGGTTTACCTCGCCTGGGCCGGTTCACTCCAGTGGTGATCCCTTCGTGGCGCCTGCATTTGCGCAGATGCGATTTCCAGCACCGCGGAAACGAGTCCCTGCGCCGCTCTGGTTTAGCGCAGCGTCCAGGGACTCAGCAAGCGGGCAGCTCAGTTTGGGGGTAGCTCATGGGCCGGTTAAATGAGCCCTATGGGCCTCTTGTGTCCCATGGGCCTTAGGTTGCTGACTCCTGAATTAGATTGACAGAGGGAGGATTTATTTGGCTATAGACACTCTATGGACAAATACGAAAGAAGAAGAAGAATATACAAAATGGATGAAGACAATGCGAAAAATTTAGATGTGATATAAAAAGCCAGAAGGAGGAAGGGAGTCGGCCCTTAGGAGCAAATATAAATGTAAAATGTAATACAATATGTGCATGTGGAGTACATTAATGAAAATCAATAAAGAATATTATGAAGGGGGGGGGGGAGAATTAGATTGACGGAGATGTCAGAATACCCCACTCCCCACCCCCCTTCAGAAGTAAAATGTGTGACGAGTTGGTTTTTATTTTTGTTTTATCAGGGATGTTGGAAGCCCCCTCTAGCATCTTTTTTTTTAAAAGTGGGGTGCACACCTTTGAAATAAGTCAGTACGCTCGGATGGCTGTAAGCTAACCACAGATGCACCTGTTCGGAAGGGTGCATCACCTGCTATGCGACTTTTCACGGCTGCAAAAGTAACAGGGTTTACATGCAAAGGGGGAAAAAGAGAACATGCGACGGTTAAAATTCCGCTGGGAGGAGAGTCTCCAGCCCAGCCAGACAAGTGTGGGAGTGAATTTGGCAGGCCTGCATTTCCTCCGTCCAGAGCTCAGCCTGAACCCACCCAGTTGTTCTGAGATGCTGATTGACCCAGCATTTACGCCAAGGCGGGGCAAGCGGGTTGTTCTTAACCTGAGGTACCACTTTAGCTAATGGGGCCTCCCGCTGCTGCAGCGCGATTTCTGTTCTCAGAAGCCATGGAGCCATGCCCCACAGAGAAGGGGCAGTGGGGAAGAGGCGAGAGAGATGGCAACCAGGAACCGCAGGGATGTCCTCTGGTCCTTTATCGAAACCCCGCGACAGTTTGAATCCTCGTGCCGGGGTGAGCTCCCGTTGCTCGGTCCCTACTCCTGCCAACCTAGCAGTTCGAAAGCACGTCAAAGTGCAAGTAGATAAATAGGTCCCGCTCCGGCGGGAAGGTAAATGGCATTTCCGTGCGCTGCTCTGTTTTGCCAGAAGCAGCTTAGTCATGCTGGCCACAGGACCCGGAAGCTGTCTGCGGACAAACGCCGGCTCCCACGGCCAGTAAAGCGAGATGAGCGCCGCAACCCCAGAGTCGTCTGTGACTGGACCTAACGGTCAGGGGTCCCTTTACCTTTACCTTAAGTTAGCAAAAATGTGTAGAACAAGAGCAAATAACTGCTGGAAATGTCAAGAAAAAGAAGGTACCTTTTACCATATGTGGTGGTCATGTAAAGTAATAAAAAGCTTTTGGGAGATGATATATAATGAAATGGGGGGGGGGGAGAGTTTAAAATAATGTTTGTTAAAAAACCAGAAGCTTTTCTATTAGGAGTTATAGGTACCAAGATCCCAAAGGACCAGAAAAGACTTTCAATATATGCGACAACAGCCACACGGATGTTATTAGCCCAGAGATGGAAGGAAGAAACAATCCTGACCAGGGAAGAATGGCCAGCCAAGTTGATGGACTATGCTGAAATGGCAAAATTAAGTGGAAAGCTCAGGGACCAAGAGGACAAGAACTTTAAAAAAGAATGGGGGGAAATTATAATTTACTTAGGAGATGTTTTTCTGTTCTGTTTCTAGTTGGTCATCTTTCTACAACTTTGGGCACATGTTCCAAGAGTTCCCTTACGCTTAAACCTGGAACCAGCTGCCCCTGTGGCTTCGCCAAATTTCGATGACACGGGGAAAGGTTTGCCAGCAGTTTCACTCACAAGAGGGGCGGAAATACAGCTTGTAAGACATATTCCACTTTTTCATGTTTGACCTAATCACGCGCTTGGCAACATGGATGTAATCAGCATTTACATGTAGCTCTGAGCCAGTCATTGCAGAGGTTCAGCCCCAAACATTTTGCTGTATCAGTTGAAGGATCCCCACCCCATTCCACATGCAGAAGGCAAGTGGACTGGCAGTTGAATTCATGGCTGTGGGCTCACGATACCTCTAAAGCACATTTGAAGAACATTTCCCGCTTGGACTACTGCAATGCGCTCTACGTGGGGCTACCTTTGAAGGTAACTCGGAAACTACAACTAATCCAGAACGCGGCAGCCAGACTGGTGACTGGGGGCGGCCACCGAGATCACATAACACCGGTCTTGAAAGACCTACATTGGCTCCCAGTACGTTTCCGAGCACAATTCAAAGTGCTGGTGTTGACCTTTAAAGCCCTAAACGGCCTCGGCCCAGTATACCTGAAGGAGCGTCTCCACCTCCATCGTTCTGCCCGGACACTGAGGTCCAGCACCGAGGGCCTTCTGGCGGTTCCCTCACTGTGAGAAGCCAAGTTACAGGGAACCAGGCAGAGGGCCTTCTCGGTAGTGGCGCCCGCCCTGTGGAACACCCTCCCATCAGATGTCAAAGCGATAAACAACTACCTGACATTCAGAAGACATCCTAAGGCAGCCCTGTTCAGGGAAGTTTTTAATGTGTGATATTTTAGTGTATTTTTGGTTTCTATGGAAGCCGCCCAGAATGGCTGGGGAAACGCAGCCAGATGGGCAGGGTACAAATAATAAATTATTATTATTAGTATTAGTATTAGTATTAGTATTATTCAAATAATTCTGGGCGCTGTAGTTTACCCCACAGAGTTACAATCCCAAGCATACTGATGGTGCCCAGAATTCTTTGAAGGGGGAGATGTGCTTCAGATGTGCTATATAGTGTACACACAGCCTTAATTCAATGTTGGTGACAGAGCAATGTGCTCCGCTGTGCTGGAAGGTAGTAGGCTGGCTAGCTTAGAGCAGTGTTTCCCAACCTTGGGTCTCCAGCTGTTTTTGGACTACACTCCCATCATCCCTTGCTAGCAAGACCAATGGTCAGGGATGATGGGAATTGTAGTCCAACAGCAGCTGGAGACCCAAGGTTGGGAAACACTGGCTTAGAGGGCACAGGACAGGCCTCCAGTATCTGGCCACTCCCTCCATTGCAGGGAGGGCAGCTGCCTTACTCTGCCTAATAGAAGGACCGGCCCCGCTTATTTGTACGATGTTGCCAGTGTCACGATGGGACCTGGTTTGTGGGGAACAGAGCGGCCCCTGAGAATGCAGAAGTTGGTCACCCATTCTTTACAAAGCTTCCTCTGCCCATCAGCCGAGCCTGAGTCACAAGTTCCTCTCTTGTCTACGCTGTGTTTCATGTCCTTTTAATTTTTGAAGGTGCCTTGCATATGATAATTCAGGAACAGATATTTAAGTCAGTGTGAATCATAACCCGATCAGCTTAAATTTTCAGACCTTGCCAGGAATTATATTTTGAAATTGGAATAAAATACTACTAAAAAAGAGAGGAAGAAATAATAAGAAAAACGAAAGAAGTGCTCTCTCTCCCCTTCTCTCTCTCTTATCCAAACCTGTCAAAGGTACAGTGGTACCTTGGGTTAAGTACTTACTTAATTCGTTCCGGAAGTCTGTTCTTAACGTGAAACTGTTCTTAACCTGAGGTACCACTTTAGCTAATGGGGCTTCCCGCTGCTGCAGCACGATTTCTGTTCTCATCCTGAGGTAAAGTTCTTAACCCGAGGTACTATTTCTGGGTTAGCGGAGTCTGTAACCTGTAAGTGTCTGTAAGCGTATGTAACCTGAAGCGTATGTAACCCGAGGTACCACTGTAATACTATGGGGCACAAGTACATAAGTTCTTATTAGCATGTCTGCCTTTCAAATTAAATTTCATGGGTACGATCCTATACCTCAGATCCATGGGCTGAGAGGCTTTAGAACAGCGTTTCCCAAACTTCGGCGTCCAGTGGTTTTTGGACTACAACTCCCATTATCCCTAGTGTTGTAAACAAAAACTGCTCCCTTTCCCTTATGGGGGACACAAGAGCCCTTATAGAGTCCTTTCTAGGTTCTCCATTGGTAAGAGAAAATAACAGAGGCCAACCAGAGAATATTGAGAAGCAAAGCAGCTCGTAAGCCTGATCTTTATTAAAGCTGTTACAACAGGGTGCTCCCCCCACATGCAGGAGAGAGGAGGAGGACCCCGAACCAACTGTGCAAGCCCTTATATGGACTTTTGAACTGCCCACCCTGGAGCCCAAGACCACCCCCCAGTTCATCATATATACATCAGAGAAGGGGCGGACTACAACAGAAATCTGAGTGCCTTGTTTTTATCCTGTCTGCCAGGTTACCTGATTGGATTACCTGGGCATCCTGGCCACTCTTTTGTTATGATAACAACTATTGTGGGGTTTCAGACATGTGGTTTATACATTTATGTATGTGCTTGCTTGGTACATTTATGAACTTTTATTTTCTATATATAAGACCTAAAAATTCTTATAACACTACCTAGTAGGACCAGTGGTCAGGGATGATGGGATTTGTAGTTCCAAAACAGCTGGACACCCAAGTTTGAGAAACCGTGATTTAGAAGATGGAGTGAGCTCAGCAGAACCAGAGCTATGTTGCCCAATGGACATGGCATGCACCCCAGTGGAACACCCGTGATGCACTGAGATTAAACACCACTGATGAAGATAATCCAGTAAACCAATCAAAAACAGGGGGGAGGTATGGACAGGATATAGGCGGAGCACTAATGCCAAATCCTATGGCGCTTCATTCCCCAGGCACACCCCTGTTGACAAGACTTTGGACCAGGTCCAGGCCTGGCATGATAAATTTCCCTCTCATTGACCTCGATGGGAGGGAGAAAGGAAAAACAGCTTTTGCCACCCGCTGTGGCAGAGAAATGGAGATGCGGGTGGCGCTGTGGTCTAAACCACCGAACCTCTTGGGCTTGCCGATCAGAAGGTTGGCGGTTCGAATCTCCGTGACGGGGTGAGCTCCCGTTACTCTGTCCCAGCTCCTGGCAACCTAGCAGTTCGAAAGCACGCCAGTGCAAGTAGATAAATAAGTACAGCTGTGGTGAGAAAGGTAAACGGCGTTTCCGTGCGCTCTACTTTCTGTCACGGTGTTCCGTTGCGCCAGAAGCGGTTTAGTCATGCTGGCCACATGACCCGGAAAGCTGTCTGTGGACAAACGCCGGCTCCCTTCTGTATTATTATTATTTTTATCTTATGTTGTATCGTTGTATTAATTTTATCTTTACTTGTACCAATGTACCTGCATCTTTTCTGCTATTGCAATAAGAATCACGAGTTGAGGGCTATGGATGAGAAATGACATAGTTGTCCGTGGCTACACATCGCCATCTACTGAGTCTACAGTATACACACACCAATTCACAAGTTCAAATGACTTTATTCAAAAGCATGGCTACATAGACAATCGCACCTATATATGCAAAGTAGAGGAAAAACACCCAAAATCCTGTCTTCATTTCCTCTCTTATCGATCTGCCCCCAGGCATCACGCAAAGCCTTCCTGAAAGTCAGAACACAAACAATACTTTTTGTTGTTTAGTCGTTTAGTCGTGCCCTACTCTTTGTGACCCCATGGACCAGAGCACGCCAGGCGCTCCTGTCTTCCACTGCCTCCCGCAGTTTGATCAGACTCATGTTTGTAGCTTCGAGAACACTGTCCAACCATCTCGTCCTCTGTCGTCCCCTTCTCCTTGTGCCCTCCATCTTTCCCAACATCAGGGTCTTTTCCAGGGAGTCTTCTCTTCTCATGAGGTGGCCAAAGTATTGGAGCCTCAGCTTCAGGATCTGCCCTTCCAGTGAGCACTCAGGGCTGATTTCCTTAAGAATGGATAGGTTTGATTTTCTTGCAGTCCATGGGACTCTCCAGAGTCTCCTCCAGCATCATAATTCAAAACCATCATAATTCAAAAGCATCAATTCTTTGGCGGTCAGCCTTCTTTATGGTCCAGCTCTCACTTCCAATAGCCATCAGTAAACATCAGAAAAAACAAGAATCTGCCTCAGTCCTTTTGTATACAGTATGCTGTCTACAACACAGCAATCTAATCCAAGTATCATCAAACACACTCTGTACAGTGTTCCATTTCTCCAAAGGTATTGGACTATATTAAAGGGAATTTACACTTTTTATTCTCTTTGTCATTTTTCCCCTTTTTAAAATGCATTTTATTTTGCTGATAAAAACGTTGTTAATTAACTCATTATTGTCAAAAATTGTACATCTCAACATAAACATAATAAAGAAAAGAGAAAACAAAAACAAAAACCAACATACAAAACAAAACAAAAAATCACATAGACCATTTTAAATATATCTATACAGTGGTACCTCGGGTTAAGAACTTAATTCGTTCTGGAGGTCTGTTATTAACCTGAAACTGTTCTTAACCTGAAGCACCATTTTAGCTAATGGGGCCTCCCGCTGCGCCACTGCTGCACGATTTCTGTTCTCATCCTGAAGCAAAGTTCTTAACCCGAGGTACTACTTCCGGGTTAGCGGAGTCTGTAACCTGAGGTGTATGTAACCTGAAGCCTATGTTAGTCTGCGAAGGCAGCACTGAGCATCATATAAATTTGCGGGAATGTAGTTATAACTTCTTTGATTACACATAAAAAACCAGCCATCTGGTAAGAGCACATGGGCATAATTAAAAGTAATCTGTTGAACATGTGAGCAATTCCAAGTTGCTTCCTCACTGCAATTCACAATCTGAGCACAAGAGGTGTCTGGTGGTGCTGCAACTCTAGGTGTGTATAATGATATTTCATCCAGAGGTAACTTTTGTTTCACCTGTCCCCAATCATGGAGATTGGTATAACCAATGATACCTTCAGAAATCCATTTAGAAAACCACTTTCCCATGTGTGTGGCATGTGCCATATGGAAAGGCTGTGTACAAACTGGGATCAGACAATTTCCTAAGGTAGTGTGCATATCCTATGTTTCACTCAGACAAAAATGAGAGACATTAGCAACTTCAGCTAAATGCATCTGTCAGGCTCATGTTCCCTGAGAAAAGGTGGACTGCGGGGGGGGGGCACTGGTGAAGGACGATGAACTAAGGCAATTGATCCGGGACGATGCTTTTGCTCGGCGGAAGCTAGATGAGCTAAGGCAACGAGGAGGAGCTGAGGGAGGTTTCAAGGAAAAAGGGGGGCTCCTGTTCTATCGGGGGGCTTTGTATATTCCAGGTGAAACCCTAAGAGACAGAGTCCTCAAGCAACTTCATGACAGCTCCACGGCAGGACATTTTGGGCAACACAAAACCATGTTGTTGGTTACCAGGGAATTTTGGTGGCCCAAAGTGAGGGAAGACGTAAGGGAATATGTGAGAGGGTGTGAGACCTGCCAGAGGGCCAAAGGGGAGAGTGCTGCTCCGGCAGGGTTATTGGAGCCTTTGCCCACACCAGGGAGGCCATGGGAGGTGGTATTGGTAGATTTTGTCACTGACCTGCCCAGGTCCAAGGGGAAAATAGCGGTGATGGTGGTGGTGGATCTCCTGACCAAAATGTGCCATTTTGTGGCGTGTTCACATGCAGTGACGGCGGAGGAACAGCCAAGTTGTTTGTAGAGCATGTGTTTAGGTTGCATGGAGTCCCTTCTAGGGTCATTTCGGACAGGGGAACCCAATTCACCTCACGGTTTTGGCGCAAGCATATGAGTTTGCTGCAAGTAGAGGTGAGCTTCACCACCGCAAGGCACCCCGAAACCAATGGGCAGGCGGAAAGAGCAAATGCTGTTTTGCAACAGTATTTGCGGTGTTATGTCAGTCAGAGGCAGAATGACTGGGTGGACGGATTAGGACTAGCGGAGTTTGCGTACAATAATGCTGAGAACGTGTCCACCGGGATGACTCCTTTCTTCGCCAATCACGGAAGTCACCCTAGGGCTTTCCCAGGGAGGGGGGAGGAGTCGTGGAGTGTACCGGCCACAGAACAGTTTGCGGAGGAAATGGAGGCGATTCACCAACAGCTCCAGTTGAACCTGGAAAGGGCCAAGGAAGTATACAAGAGGGAGGCAGACAAGCATCGGAGACCAGGGGAGACCATTCGGGTTGGGGACAAGGTGTGGTTGTCAACACAAGGGTTGCCCTGGAAGGGGGGGGTGCAAGAAGCTCAAACCCAGGAGGGTGGGTCCCTTTGAGGTCATCCAGCAGGTAAATCCAGTGGCCTTTAAGTTAAGGCTGCCTGAGAGATTCATCCCGTCTTCCATAGGTCACTGTTGTGGCCCTACAGGGGAGGGGGGATCAGGCAGGGAAGAGGGGAAGGGGAGGTTCCACCGCCCGAAATTGAGGAAAGGGAGCAAGGCCACAAGGTAACTGAAATACTGGACTCCCATTGGAACGGGGAGCAGCTAGAGTATTTGGTGGCTTGGGAAGGGGCTCCCAGTTCGGAAAACGCTTGGGTTCTGGAAGGTTGCATTACTGAGGATTATTTGGTGGAGTTCCACGATTTATTTCCCAACAAACCCAAACCCCCGGGTAGGTTCTTTGAACAGGTGTTCGGTCCGACGGATGATGAAGACGACTTCGAGGGTTTCCCACCATCAGACAATGAGGGAAGAGGCCGGAGAGAAGGACATCTCAAAGATCGCTGGGAGCCTGCGGGTTTGGGGGAGGGCTAGGGTAATGTTTTTGAAGATGCAGAAAATGAAGATGAGATTTTCCTAGGTTTCACCCCCGAGAAACCTGATAAAGAAGAAATGGGAATGGCAGTCTCTCCAGAGGAGGAGAGAGGGGCCTTTGGGGAGGGGGTGGATGTCAGGGAACTGGAGGCAGAGAAGGGGGGGAGAATGGGCACCTACCGGGGAAAACCTCCTTTAATAAGCAGCTGCTCTTCCTCGGACGAGGAAGGTGACGAAGGGTTGTCAGGAGGTAATGAATCTGAGGGGGGGGGGAGGCACTTCTGGGGCCAAGTCACTCTCGTCAGAGAGGAAGGAGGGGGGCTGGGCTTCGGAAGTGGTTATGCTGGGGAAAATCGAAAGGAAATTTAGTCGGGACAGCTGACCTGCCATGATTAAGACGGACTTTTGACCTGCTTGTACATAGCTTCAAAGGGGCAATAAATCTTGTAAATATGGCTGAATTCCTGGACTCTTATCTTTGCTAGCACTCACAACTAATTGCTGACAGCATCCATTTTTTTATTTTTTTTAGGAGTGTAAGTGAAATTTTATTGGGAGGGGATAGCAGTTGAACAGCAGCAACTGAAGAGTAAGAAGAATCCCTGTATTTAAAACACTCAGTAGCTCCTGCTGAACACACATATAGGAAGCCACTCTGCCATGCTTCCCATTTGGCCCCAGACACCCCACATCCTACAGAAACGAATACACAGTAGCACAGGAAAGTCAAATCACCAAGAAACCACTGCAGAATAAAAAGGGAATGTGGAGAATTGAACTGTGTTGAACACTCTTTAGTTGCATTAACTACATTTTCATTTCATCACTGTAATACAAATAAATAAATAAATACCCCACCACAGTTGCTTGCAGGAACTGGTTCCGATTTCTTTTTAAATACCAGAAACTTAAGTCCGCTGCATAAGCGTTTGGAAGTTACTTATGTTTATGTGGAAATTAAGCCAGTATTAATACTTTTCTACAGCAGTAAACGCACACCAGGAAGGCCAGGACAAAACACAAATCAAGGAATGGAGTTTTCCCAAAGCTGCAGTGTGAAAGGACTATAAATTGATTTCCATACACATGGCTGGCTTCTCTTTGCTGTAGGAAATCCAAGCGGAGCTGTAAGGAATGAGACATGTAAAAAGGTTTCTTGAGAAGGGGAATGACACTCCATATGCAGTTTAGTTTTCTGCACCTTCTGAGGCATCACATTCTTCTCCTGCGCTGTCTGATGTCCATAATGTGAGGTTGTCTCTAAGCAACTGCATGATGAGAGCGCTGTCTTTGGACAAGTCTTCATTCAGCGTATCAAGTTCTGCAGTGGCTCCATCAAAAGCTGTCTTTGCCAATGTGCAAGCCAGCTCTGGGTTGTTGAGGATCTCATAGGAAAATACGGAAAAGTTAAGCGCTAAGCCTAAACGAATTGGATGTGTGGGTTGCATCTCTTTCTTGCTGATGTCAAATGCCTCCTGATAAGCCGCCTGTGAATTTTCTATTGTTTGTTTTCTGTCATCTCCGCTGGCAACCTCCGCCAGGTATCGAAAGTAGTCTCCCTTCATCTTCAGCTAGAACACCTTGCTCTCTGGGTTAGTTGCATTAGCTATTAAGTACTTGTCCAGCAACTGCAGAACTGTAGTGCAGATGGACTTAAGTTCAAACTCCACTTTCTCTCGGTAGTCCTTGACAAGCTGCATCTTCTTGTCATTTCCGTCAGTCTTCTGCTCAATGCTAGAGATCACTCACCAAGCAGAGCGTCTTCCCCCAACCACATTCTTGTACGCCACAGCGAGAAGATTGCGTTCTTCATTGGATAATTCAGCACCTTGCTCTGTCACAGCCTTCATGCAGGTAGCCAGGAACATCCTATGGCCTTCTGGGAGGAGGCTTGGGCAGCAGCCACAGCGGTGCAGGGGGGAGATTCTGCAAGAAAGAAGGGATCTTTAAAGCAGAGGATCTTTAAAGGGATCTCTAAACGCTAAAGGTTGCTTCCCCCTGTCCCATTACCTCCGAGGCAGGTTTCCTCCACCTGGGCTCCAGTCCCTCCCGGGATCCGGCGGCTCCGAGGCTGAGTCGTTCCCTCGCTGCAAAGCAAAGGAGACATCAGCCGGCGCTCCCAGCCAGGCTAGCCCCAGTCTGGGGCAGGAGGGTGGGGGACCTGGGAAGGGGGCATTTCCTCCTACCTGATCTTACAAGTTCCCCAAACCTGGCCTCCGCCTCCGTACGGGCGTCTTGGATCCGCCCCGGCCGGCCTTGCTCAGAAGCAGCAGCCAAGGTTTCCTCCCTCTCTAAAATCACTCGAGATGTTCTTCGAATTGGAGGAAACCTTGTCTGCTGCTTCTGCGGCAGGCAGGGCCGGGGAGGAGCCATGCCCACACGGAGACGGGGCAGTGGGGAACCGGCGCGAGGGTCCTCAGCCCGGAACCGCCGGGATGGTATCTTGCTCTTCGTCCCGGGAGCCGGATCTGAAGCCTCATCCCTGGAGAAATTAGGAAAAATATGGGCTAAGAAGGCAAAGAAAGAACCTGAAATGCAATATATTTCTGCCAACTCTATGCCTAAACTGAAGCCCAAACACGGAGAGCTATCTATTTCCCAAAATATTTAGCTATGGACTAGCAGGTATAGATTCATGCAGTTCTGAAGGAAGGAAGGACGTATGGGGTGGGGAGAATTCTGGGATGCATCTCCACAGAACCCTTCCCAAGCAGAGCCAGATTGCCCAATGGGCAGAGCAGGCACCGGCCCTCGGCCCCTGCAACAACGGATCGCCATAAATATTCTTGGTTTTGCGTAATAAAATTGGATTGTTAATATTTCTGGTTGGTAGAATCAAATCACAGCATACCTGCACATTCGGAGTTTCCCCCTTGCACCGCTGGGCTGCTGCTGCCTCTGGTGGTGGGGGTGGGCCGGAGCCTTTGGTTTTCCTCCCAAACCATGGCCCTGGGAGAGACAAAGGACATTGTATTTTCCTGGCATAAGCATCCACTCTAGGGCACCGGGGTCCCCTGGGCCCTCCCCAATTATTGGGGGCTGGGGTGAGGCGGGACTGCTCCCCACCCCCAGCTCAGCTCTATATGGCACATGTGGGGAATGGGTTCCCCATGGAATTAACATACCTCAACTTGCAGCGCTTCCCCACGGTGCTGAACTTGCCTTCCATTTTGAGAAGCTGTGAGACAGAAAGGGAAAAAAAACAGAGGAAGTTAGCAACCAGTTATTCATAACAGAAAATATCTTCTGGGGTCCACAGCTGAGGACCTGCCAAGCTATCAACAGCTGTGGACAAGGCAAGCCAGGGAGCCAGGCCACACGAATCAGGGACGGGTGAGGCTAATAATAATAATAATAATAATAATAATGTTTTTATTTAATACTTTTATTTTGCTTTAAACCAATATAGATAAATATAATCAACCAAAATTACAAAAGAAAAATCCTTAAGAATAATAATAATAATGAAAAAAGCTAAAAACAACTACAAAAAATATCAAAGTACATGGCATAGAACATAAGCCATTATGGGAAAGAAAAAAGGTAAAGGAAAAAAGAAGGAGGAGGAAGGAAAAAAAGAAAAAAAAAGGGGGGGGGGAGAAAAAAAAGAGAAAAAGAGGAAGATGAGTCAAAACACAAAAAGACTCGTCTATTGTACGCTTCCGTCAAGGTCACAAAAGATTATTATTCTTATCAATTCTCTCTATCTGCATTCCATTGAATCCCTCATCTTGGTATCAGGGAACATTTCCCTATGCGGTATCATTCTAAACATAACCTTGATGAACCCTTATACCCTAGATAATTATTTAGACATTCCCATTCTTCTTTCACCATCTTTTTAGGTTTATCTCTTATTGCATCTGTCAGTTTGCGAGCTCCAAGTACTCGCACAATTTGACTACCCATTCATCTTTAGTGGGTGTTTGTTATCTTTCCAGTGTTTTGCCACTATAACCCTTGCTGCTGACGTTGCTTACACAAATAACCTGGTTTTATTTTTGCGAATATTATCTGAAACCATTCCTAGCAAAAATTCTTCCGGTTTCTTGTTAAATGTAGTTTCTATCAATCACTTTATCTCTTCATAAATCATATTCCAAAATCTTTGTATCTCTAGACAGGACCACCACATATGGTAGTAATTAGAATGTTATTTCTATGGGCCTCGGAGCTCCCCTTACCTTTAGAATTCATTTCTCTAAACCTTCTTCAGAGTCTATCACCAACATCTGACAGGCATCCCTCTTGCAGGGCAATTATAAGGCTTGCTTGCAAAGCAGCACTTTGTGACATCAGCTGGCAAACAGGGGCCAGGCTGCTGGGTTGTCAGGCAGATGAATTAAGAAAAATAAAATCAGGGGGGAGGTCAAAGTGTGCTTGTTTTCTCCTGCTCCAGAAGCTCTCACAACCTGAAGCCGTGGCTTCAAGCTCCAAAAAGGAGATTCCGACTCAACTTCAGGAAGAACTTTCTGAGAGCAAGAGCTGTTTGACAGGGGGAAGAAATCCCTTAGGAGCCAGTAGATTTTCCTTATCCTGGGTTAACATGTATGGGTGGCATGGCTATCTAGGCCATGATAAGGTTAAATTTCACAAAGGATTCTTAAATCACATTGTGAAAAAAACATTCTATGAGGTTTGGGAGGGAAGCAAAAAGTCAGTAGTCACTAAAACACCCTGGTGGCTTTCACTGATGGAATCTCCAGCCGTACATAGGAAAAATATGAACAGGGACTGGTTAACATATAGGGACTTAGTAGAGGAAATAAGTAGTGACCCAAAATTAAAGGACCTAGGAGAATTGAAAAAGATAAAACATGGTTGGAATATTATCAGTTAAAAGCCACATTTGAAAAGGATAAAAGGACTAAGGGATTTGATAAATAGATATATATCTTATTTAGAGAAAGACATTTTATATAGTAACCAGAAGACACTTTAAAAAATCTATAAATAATTATTGAATTGGCAAAGGAAAGAGGAAGATATTTAAAAAGTTATAACAAAATGGGAGGCAGATCTGGGACATAGGATTGAATCCGATAAATGGAAGGAATCATGGAGTAAAAATATAAAATTTACGGCTTGCTATCTTATAAGAGAATATCTTATGAAAACATATTATAGATGGTATTTGACTCCTATAAAATTGGTGAAAATAAACAAATCATATAAAGGTGCAAGGAGCATGTAGGAACATACTATCACATGTTGTGGTGTTGCTCAGGGATACAAAAATTTTGGAATATGATTTACGAAGAGATAAAAAGATTGATAGAAATTACATTCAGCAAGAAGCCAGATGAATTTCTACTAGGAATTGTTTCAAATAACATCCCTAAAAACAAATTCAGGTTATTTATGTATGCGACGTCAGCAGCAAGGATTATTGTGGCAAAACATTGGAAAGATGCACATGCACCTACTAAAGAAGAACGGTGAGCTTTCGCGATGATAAAGAAGGAGGTGGGGTTGCCGGCGGCACGCCCCTTCCCCACATTCCCGGAGGCAGCCCCCGCGATCCCTAAGGGAATCCCCGCCCGTGTCATACCCCGGGCCAGCCAATCGGCTGGCTCCGGGGGCGGGGCCTCGGCTATTTAAACCTGCTGCAGCCGAGGCTCCTCCTCTTTTCCTCCGCGGCTGCAGCAGACCCGGTTTGGGATGCGCTTGGTATTTTAGATTCTGTCGCTTGTTTCCTTGGTCTTTCCTGGGCTCCTTTTCCCTCTCCTTTTTCGGTTTACTCCTTCTGCAGCGCGTTCGAAGAGCGGACTTTAGATCAATCTTCTGGTTTTTTAAGCCCTCCATTCAAAGGCTCTGTCTTACTTGCGGGTTATACAAGTATTATACAAGTATATCTGTAACGCGGGTGGCTGCAGCCCCCGGGTGAGGTTGGTGACGGGGGTTTTTTTAACATGGTGTGTGGTGGTTGTTCAAAATTTTCCTTGCACGAGTGAAAGGGGAGGCAGCTTGTAAAAGGGGACCAGGGTTGAAAGTGTAGGCAGCTCATTTCGCGCTTTAACAGTCTCAGGGTTTTAACCTTGATTGTGTCGTTTATTCTAAATTTTCCTTGCACGAGTGAAAGGGGGGCAGCTTTAAAACGGGGTCAGTTTTAAAGGAAAGGCGGGAGGCAGTGATCGCAGGGAGCTTTACTAAGAAAATTGTTTTCTGGTTGCCTTGGTTACCGCTGCTACCCGGCGCCATTTTAACTCAACCACGTGGTCAAAAAGGCAGCCGCCATCTTAGGAGAGGCATTCACCCTCCGCAGGGCCAGTTCTCTTTAAATAAAGCTGCCGCCTCCCAGCATTTGCAACTTTCTTTTCCCCTTCCTTCTTAGCAGCAGCTCTCACGCTTCTTCTAAATTGCCAGCACAGGCTGGGCTGCTACATTGTTGTGATTCCCATGGCTGGCTCCCGGGTGTACAGGGGAGAATCTATTATTGTAGCAAGTTGCTGAATGACAGGCTCTTAAAGTGCGCTTTATTGGGGGAAATACTTAAAAAATATTTATAATAAGAGTCTTTGGAAGTGCTGAGTACTGGTTTCAAAGTGCTGACTGCTTTTGAAATTAATTGGTGCAATTAGCAAACGCTGTGGCTTATACGTTATTTCAGCTCTGCTTTTAAAAGCCTTAACTCATAGAGGCAATTAAAGGTCCTTGGAGGTGCTGAGTGCTGGTTTTTAAAGTGCTGGCTGCTTGTAGAATTGATTGTTGCAATTGATTGAGTGGTGCAATTGATTCATTGGTGCAATTGGCAATCACTGTGGCTTATATGTTATTTCAGCTCTGCTTTTAAAAGCCTTAACTCATTAAGGAGGCAATTAAAGGTCCTTGGAGGTGCTGAGTGCTGGTTTTTAGAGTGCTGGCTGCTTGTAGAATTGATTGTTGCAATTGATTGAGTGGTGCAATTGATTGATTGGTGCAATTGGCAATCACTGTGGCTTATATGTTATTTCAGCTCTGCTTTTAAAAGCCTTAACTCATAAACTAAAGGACTTGCTTACACTGCGGTTGGTCCCGGCAATTGAGGACTGCCTCTTTAAGCTTTTATTCACAGTGGCAGTTAAGGGGCGTCTTAATTAAACCTCCTTGGATATTCCCTCAATCTTACACGCAGGCTGATAGTGGCTCACTTCCTTCTTTTATATCACGTAGGGTGTATGACTGCAGGTTTACAGGTAGCGTGTTTAGTGCAGAATTACTGCGTTTTACCATTGTAATCAAACGCCTGGCAAAGGGTATACACAGCCCATTATATTCATAGTATATACTTATTGCATAGTCATCTTATACAACTCAATTCATTCCATTTAGCATGATTCATTACTCACATTGAGTGCATATAGATCGTGGGATACCCTTTGTCCAAATTGGGTTTCCTCCTGCTGGCGTAGTTAATACTGACCATTGCGGAGCTGGTCTAACCATACTTTTGGTCAGTCATCTTAGGAAATACTGAACTAAGCTTTAGTGGTGTAGAGTGTAGGACTGCAGGTTTACAGGTAGTGTGTTTAGTGTGGAATTACTGCGTTTTACCATTGTAATCAAATGCCTGGCAAAGGGTATACAGTGGTGCCTCGCAAGACGAAATTAATTCGTTCCGCAAGTTTTTTCTTCTTGCGAGTTTTTTGTCTTGCGAAGCACGGTTTCCCATAGGAATGCATTGAAAATCAATTAAGGCGTTCCTAGGGAGACCGCCTTCAGACCAGATCCGGGGACACTCTGTCCCCGGACCTCTTCTGAAGGCTGGCGGGGGGAGAAGGACTTTTCTCCCCACCGCCAGCCTTCAGAACAGCCTTGCAACCCGCATATGATGAAAGGTTTGGATTTGATATCCCGCTTTATCACTACCCGAAGGAGTCTCAAAGCGGCTAACATTCTCCTTTCCCTTCCTCCCCCACAACAAACACTCTGTGAGGTGAGTGGGGCCGAGAGACGTCAGAGAAGTGTGACTAGCCCATGGTCACCCAGCAGCTGCATGTGGAGGAGCGGAGATGCGAACCCAGTTCGCCAGATTACGAGTCTACCGCTCTTAACCACTACACCACAAAGGGAGCTCACCCCATCACGGGGATTTGAAACACTGACCTTCTGATCGGCAAGCCCTAGGCACTGTGGTTTAGACCACAGCGCCACACATGTCCCAGGGCTTGGGAGACGGGAAGTCCTATATATCAGAGTACAGTAATGTTTCCTCTGGGCTGGAACACTGTGGCCGTCGAACTATTAACCACCTCAAGTTGGTCAATCCCTCTCCGCTCAGTATAATAAGCCAAGAAGGCAAGGGTTGAGCATACATTAGGTGTGTCCCCATTTGTCCAGTCACCTTGGTTACATCCTCAGGCCTTGGCAACTGAAATCCACCCAACGGAAACCAGAGCGGGTAAAACTATGGAGACTTCCAAATACGGATTCAACGGTTGTGTCTGAGTCAGGGCAGACATGGGTTGTTGTTTTCTAATCCTCTGTGAGCTTTGAGAACATGTCACAGAGAGCCCTCTAGGGTTCTGCAACGTCCCCAGGCAGGCCAGATTGCAAAAAGCCCTGAAGGAACCGCAAAAGCTCTGCTGGGGGTGGCACTGCAAGGATGCAATGGAGCTGGAAAATAACTGCTTGTTCCTTGACACCACGGCCACCGAAGAGGCTCCCACTAGCATCTTCAGTCAGACTTCTTGTGCTGCAGCTATCTTCCTATGTGAGCCAGTGTGGTGTAGTGGTTAAGAGCGGTAGTCTCGTAATCTGGTGAACCGGGTTCGCGTCTCCGCTCCTCCACATGCAGCTGCTGGGTGACCTTGGGCTAGTCACACTTCTCTGAAGTCTCTCAGCCCCACTCACCTCTCACAGAGTGTTTGTTGTGGGGCAGGAAGGGAAAGGAGAATGTTAGCCGCTTTGAGACTCCTTCGGGTAGTGATAAAGCAGGATATCAAATCCAAACTCCTCCTCCTCCTCCTCTTCTCCTTCTCCTTCTCCTGCCTGCCTGCCTGCCTGCTTGGTTGCCCTTTGTTTTTTTAAAAATAATATTCAAATTTTAAGGATTACAAAGAGAAAATTAGAAAAAACAAAAAAATAAAAAATAAAAAAAATCAGAAAATACAATACAAAAATACAAACAATTCAAAAAAAGAAAAAGAGAGAGAAAAAAAGCTCAAATGTTTACATAACTTTCTTTCCTTTACTTCCCGTATTTTTCGCTCTATAACACGCACCTGACCATAACACGCACATCGTTTTTAGAGGAGGAAAACAAGGGAAAAAACATTCTGAATGAAACAGCGGATGTATCATTTTTGTGCTTCATGCTGTGGCCACAGACATGTGATCTGATGGTGAATTTGGGGTGACCCAATGCAAAAATCCTGAGAATCCCTGTGGATCCATGCTTTGTAACCACATTTTTGCACCACTGCAGCCCCAGGCAACAGTGGGTGCGTGATTTTTGGGGGGCAGGCTGTAACCATGGACATGCTATGTGATCTGATGGTGAATTTGGGCTGACCCAATGCAAAGATCCTGAGGATCCATGTGGATCCATGCTTTTTAACCACATTTTAAGTGGGGAGGGAAGGAAAAACACAGAAGGGACAAGGAGCAGGAGAGGGGTGTGCAGAGAAGCAGCGGGCTAAGAATGCAGGAGAGGGGTATAACGGGAGGGAGGAAAGGAAGGCAAAAGTTTTCCCTCACCTACCCACCCACCCAAGCCAGCCAGCTCATGCTCGCTCTCTCTCTCTCTCCCCCTCCTGCATGTTTTCCCCTCTGCTTGCCTGGAGGGGAGGGGCTTTCCCTGCTCTTTGTTCCGTTTGAGCAAACACAGCAAGGAAACAGAGGTGGGTGGGCAGTAAGACCCTGAGGCAGAATGCAGGAAAGCAGCCGCTTCCTCTTTTCAGGTTTCCCTTCTAGGAGACGCGTGGTTTGATTTTTGCCTGCTTTTTTTTGCCTCCCCTCGCACCAATTGGCTCCAGGGACCACACATTCGCTCAATAACACGCACAGACATTTCCCCTTCCTTTTTAGGAGAAAAAATCTGCGTGTTATAGAAGGAAAAATACGGTATTTCCTTGACCTCCTCACACCTCCCTTTTTTGTATTCTAATTCAATTAGATATTTCAGCAAATCCTTTCTAGCTTTGTTTTTATCCTAATAATTTATCTTAATATACTGTAATTTTACATTCTCGTCTTTCTCTAATTAAAAAAATCAATTTTTACCTAATCCTTTATATCATTTCTGCTAAAACCACATTACTTCATTCCAACATCCTTCTAACATTCCTTAATTTTGCAATGTTTCTGTAAATAAACTTTGAATTTTTTCCAATCTTCTTCCACCAACTCTTCACCTTGGTCTCGGACAGCTTGGTTGCCCTTTGCTCCCTAAATTACCAAGTAGCCAGTTGGGATAAGCTAAGCGGAAAAGGGTGCTGAGGAGGAAGGGGATCAAAGGCCTGGCTCATCTTCAGATTCCGCAGAGTGACTTGTGCCAGCTGCGGCAACTGGAAATTCCCCAAGGCTGTCTGGACTCCTGGGGATTCCATGAGCCTCCTGAGATGGACCAGCAGATCCATCCCAGCAGAGGGGACTAGATGCAGAGAGACTAAGAGCGCCTCCAGACATGCAAAACACGTGTAGGAAACTTGTGCAGCAAGCAAATCAGGACGAGCACCAGGCAAACGCTCGTTGTCAACCACCCCATAAACTAGTCAGAAGGAATGCTCGATAAAGCCAGATATGATCTAAGTACCTGTGTCAATTTTTGTGCAAGCAGATCAGGATGAATGCTCAGTGAACAGGCCATCTGGAAGAGCCCTAAACCTCAACAGGAAGCAATTAGATCAGGGGTTGGCAAGGTTTACCTTGCCTGGGCCGGTTCACTCCAGTGGTGATCCCTTCGTGGCGCCTGCATTTGCGCAGATGCGATTTCCAGCACCGCGGAAACGAGTCCCTGCGCCGCTCCGGTTTAGCGCAGCGTCCAGGGACTCAGCGAGCGGGCAGCTCAGTTTGGGGGTAGCTCATGGGCCGGTTAAATGAGCCCTATGGGCCTCTTGTGTCCCATGGGCCTTAGGTTGCTGACTCCTGAATTAGATCGACAGAGGGAGGATTTATTTGGCTATAGACACTATATGGACAAATACGAAAGAAGAAGAAGAATATACAAAATGGATGAAGACAATGCGAAAAATTTAGATGTGATATAAAAAGCCAGAAGGAGGAAGGGAGTCGGCCCTTAGGAGCAAATATAAATGTAAAATGTAATACAATATGTGCATGTGGAGTACATTAATGAAAATCAATAAAGAATATTATGAAGGGGGGGGGGAGAATTAGATTGACGGAGATGTCAGAATACCCCACTCCCCACCCCCCTTCAGAAGTAAAATGTGTGACGAGTTGGTTTTTATTTTTGTTTTATCAGGGATGTTGGAAGCCCCCTCTAGCATCTTTTTTTTTAAAAGTGGGGTGCACACCTTTGAAATAAGTCAGTACGCTCGGATGGCTGTAAGCTAACCACAGATGCACCTGTTCGGAAGGGTGCATCACCTGCTATGCGACTTTTCACGGCTGCAAAAGTAACAGGGTTTACATGCAAAGGGGGAAAAAGAGAACATGCGACGGTTAAAATTCCGCTGGGAGGAGAGTCTCCAGCCCAGCCAGACAAGTGTGGGAGTGAATTTGGCAGGCCTGCATTTCCTCCGTCCAGAGCTCAGCCTGAACCCACCCAGTTGTTCTGAGATGCTGATTGACCCAGCATTTACGCCAAGGCGGGGCAAGCGGGTTGTTCTTAACCTGAGGTACCACTTTAGCTAATGGGGCCTCCCGCTGCTGCAGCGCGATTTCTGTTCTCAGAAGCCATGGAGCCATGCCCCACAGAGAAGGGGCAGTGGGGAAGAGGCGAGAGAGATGGCAACCAGGAACCGCAGGGATGTCCTCTGGTCCTTTATCGAAACCCCGCGACAGTTTGAATCCTCGTGCCGGGGTGAGCTCCCGTTGCTCGGTCCCTACTCCTGCCAACCTAGCAGTTCGAAAGCACGTCAAAGTGCAAGTAGATAAATAGGTCCCGCTCCGGCGGGAAGGTAAATGGCATTTCCGTGCGCTGCTCTGTTTTGCCAGAAGCAGCTTAGTCATGCTGGCCACAGGACCCGGAAGCTGTCTGCGGACAAACGCCGGCTCCCACGGCCAGTAAAGCGAGATGAGCGCCGCAACCCCAGAGTCGTCTGTGACTGGACCTAACGGTCAGGGGTCCCTTTACCTTTACCTTAAGTTAGCAAAAATGTGTAGAACAAGAGCAAATAACTGCTGGAAATGTCAAGAAAAAGAAGGTACCTTTTACCATATGTGGTGGTCATGTAAAGTAATAAAAAGCTTTTGGGAGATGATATATAATGAAATGGGGGGGGGGGAGAGTTTAAAATAATGTTTGTTAAAAAACCAGAAGCTTTTCTATTAGGAGTTATAGGTACCAAGATCCCAAAGGACCAGAAAAGACTTTCAATATATGCGACAACAGCCACACGGATGTTATTAGCCCAGAGATGGAAGGAAGAAACAATCCTGACCAGGGAAGAATGGCCAGCCAAGTTGATGGACTATGCTGAAATGGCAAAATTAAGTGGAAAGCTCAGGGACCAAGAGGACAAGAACTTTAAAAAAGAATGGGGGGAAATTATAATTTACTTAGGAGATGTTTTTCTGTTCTGTTTCTAGTTGGTCATCTTTCTACAACTTTGGGCACATGTTCCAAGAGTTCCCTTACGCTTAAACCTGGAACCAGCTGCCCCTGTGGCTTCGCCAAATTTCGATGACACGGGGAAAGGTTTGCCAGCAGTTTCACTCACAAGAGGGGCGGAAATACAGCTTGTAAGACATATTCCACTTTTTCATGTTTGACCTAATCACGCGCTTGGCAACATGGATGTAATCAGCATTTACATGTAGCTCTGAGCCAGTCATTGCAGAGGTTCAGCCCCAAACATTTTCCTGTATCAGTTGAAGGATCCCCACCCCATTCCACATGCAGAAGGCAAGTGGACTGGCAGTTGAATTCATGGCTGTGGGCTCACGATACCTCTAAAGCACATTTGAAGAACATTTCCCGCTTGGACTACTGCAATGCGCTCTACGTGGGGCTACCTTTGAAGGTAACTCGGAAACTACAACTAATCCAGAACGCGGCAGCCAGACTGGTGACTGGGGGCGGCCACCGAGATCACATAACACCGGTCTTGAAAGACCTACATTGGCTCCCAGTACGTTTCCGAGCACAATTCAAAGTGCTGGTGTTGACCTTTAAAGCCCTAAACGGCCTCGGCCCAGTATACCTGAAGGAGCGTCTCCACCTCCATCGTTCTGCCCGGACACTGAGGTCCAGCACCGAGGGCCTTCTGGCGGTTCCCTCACTGTGAGAAGCCAAGTTACAGGGAACCAGGCAGAGGGCCTTCTCGGTAGTGGCGCCCGCCCTGTGGAACACCCTCCCATCAGATGTCAAAGCGATAAACAACTACCTGACATTCAGAAGACATCCTAAGGCAGCCCTGTTCAGGGAAGTTTTTAATGTGTGATATTTTAGTGTATTTTTGGTTTCTATGGAAGCCGCCCAGAATGGCTGGGGAAACGCAGCCAGATGGGCAGGGTACAAATAATAAATTATTATTATTAGTATTAGTATTAGTATTAGTATTATTCAAATAATTCTGGGCGCTGTAGTTTACCCCACAGAGTTACAATCCCAAGCATACTGATGGTGCCCAGAATTCTTTGAAGGGGGAGATGTGCTTCAGATGTGCTATATAGTGTACACACAGCCTTAATTCAATGTTGGTGACAGAGCAATGTGCTCCGCTGTGCTGGAAGGTAGTAGGCTGGCTAGCTTAGAGCAGTGTTTCCCAACCTTGGGTCTCCAGCTGTTTTTGGACTACACTCCCATCATCCCTTGCTAGCAAGACCAATGGTCAGGGATGATGGGAATTGTAGTCCAACAGCAGCTGGAGACCCAAGGTTGGGAAACACTGGCTTAGAGGGCACAGGACAGGCCTCCAGTATCTGGCCACTCCCTCCATTGCAGGGAGGGCAGCTGCCTTACTCTGCCTAATAGAAGGACCGGCCCCGCTTATTTGTACGATGTTGCCAGTGTCACGATGGGACCTGGTTTGTGGGGAACAGAGCGGCCCCTGAGAATGCAGAAGTTGGTCACCCATTCTTTACAAAGCTTCCTCTGCCCATCAGCCGAGCCTGAGTCACAAGTTCCTCTCTTGTCTACGCTGTGTTTCATGTCCTTTTAATTTTTGAAGGTGCCTTGCATATGATAATTCAGGAACAGATATTTAAGTCAGTGTGAATCATAACCCGATCAGCTTAAATTTTCAGACCTTGCCAGGAATTATATTTTGAAATTGGAATAAAATACTACTAAAAAAGAGAGGAAGAAATAATAAGAAAAACGAAAGAAGTGCTCTCTCTCCCCTTCTCTCTCTCTTATCCAAACCTGTCAAAAGTACAGTGGTACCTTGGGTTAAGTACTTACTTAATTCGTTCCGGAAGTCTGTTCTTAACGTGAAACTGTTCTTAACCTGAGGTACCACTTTAGCTAATGGGGCTTCCCGCTGCTGCAGCACGATTTCTGTTCTCATCCTGAGGTAAAGTTCTTAACCCGAGGTACTATTTCTGGGTTAGCGGAGTCTGTAACCTGTAAGTGTCTGTAAGCGTATGTAACCTGAAGCGTATGTAACCCGAGGTACCACTGTAATACTATGGGGCACAAGTACATAAGTTCTTATTAGCATGTCTGCCTTTCAAATTAAATTTCATGGGTACGATCCTATACCTCAGATCCATGGGCTGAGAGGCTTTAGAACAGCGTTTCCCAAACTTCGGCGTCCAGTGGTTTTTGGACTACAACTCCCATTATCCCTAGTGTTGTAAACAAAAACTGCTCCCTTTCCCTTATGGGGGACACAAGAGCCCTTATAGAGTCCTTTCTAGGTTCTCCATTGGTAAGAGAAAATAACAGAGGCCAACCAGAGAATATTGAGAAGCAAAGCAGCTCGTAAGCCTGATCTTTATTAAAGCTGTTACAACAGGGTGCTCCCCCCACATGCAGGAGAGAGGAGGAGGACCCCGAACCAACTGTGCAAGCCCTTATATGGACTTTTGAACTGCCCACCCTGGAGCCCAAGACCACCCCCCAGTTCATCATATATACATCAGAGAAGGGGCGGACTACAACAGAAATCTGAGTGCCTTGTTTTTATCCTGTCTGCCAGGTTACCTGATTGGATTACCTGGGCATCCTGGCCACTCTTTTGTTATGATAACAACTATTGTGGGGTTTCAGACATGTGGTTTATACATTTATGTATGTGCTTGCTTGGTACATTTATGAACTTTTATTTTCTATATATAAGACCTAAAAATTCTTATAACACTACCTAGTAGGACCAGTGGTCAGGGATGATGGGATTTGTAGTTCCAAAACAGCTGGACACCCAAGTTTGAGAAACCGTGATTTAGAAGATGGAGTGAGCTCAGCAGAACCAGAGCTATGTTGCCCAATGGACATGGCATGCACCCCAGTGGAACACCCGTGATGCACTGAGATTAAACACCACTGATGAAGATAATCCAGTAAACCAATCAAAAACAGGGGGGAGGTATGGACAGGATATAGGCGGAGCACTAATGCCAAATCCTATGGCGCTTCATTCCCCAGGCACACCCCTGTTGACAAGACTTTGGACCAGGTCCAGGCCTGGCATGATAAATTTCCCTCTCATTGACCTCGATGGGAGGGAGAAAGGAAAAACAGCTTTTGCCACCCGCTGTGGCAGAGAAATGGAGATGCGGGTGGCGCTGTGGTCTAAACCACCGAACCTCTTGGGCTTGCCGATCAGAAGGTTGGCGGTTCGAATCTCCGTGACGGGGTGAGCTCCCGTTACTCTGTCCCAGCTCCTGGCAACCTAGCAGTTCGAAAGCACGCCAGTGCAAGTAGATAAATAAGTACAGCTGTGGTGAGAAAGGTAAACGGCGTTTCCGTGCGCTCTACTTTCTGTCACGGTGTTCCGTTGCGCCAGAAGCGGTTTAGTCATGCTGGCCACATGACCCGGAAAGCTGTCTGTGGACAAACGCCGGCTCCCTTCTGTATTATTATTATTTTTATCTTATGTTGTATCGTTGTATTAATTTTATCTTTACTTGTACCAATGTACCTGCATCTTTTCTGCTATTGCAATAAGAATCACGAGTTGAGGGCTATGGATGAGAAATGACATAGTTGTCCGTGGCTACACATCGCCATCTACTGAGTCTACAGTATACACACACCAATTCACAAGTTCAAATGACTTTATTCAAAAGCATGGCTACATAGACAATCGCACCTATATATGCAAAGTAGAGGAAAAACACCCAAAATCCTGTCTTCATTTCCTCTCTTATCGATCTGCCCCCAGGCATCACGCAAAGCCTTCCTGAAAGTCAGAACACAAACAATACTTTTTGTTGTTTAGTCGTTTAGTCGTGCCCTACTCTTTGTGACCCCATGGACCAGAGCACGCCAGGCGCTCCTGTCTTCCACTGCCTCCCGCAGTTTGATCAGACTCATGTTTGTAGCTTCGAGAACACTGTCCAACCATCTCGTCCTCTGTCGTCCCCTTCTCCTTGTGCCCTCCATCTTTCCCAACATCAGGGTCTTTTCCAGGGAGTCTTCTCTTCTCATGAGGTGGCCAAAGTATTGGAGCCTCAGCTTCAGGATCTGCCCTTCCAGTGAGCACTCAGGGCTGATTTCCTTAAGAATGGATAGGTTTGATTTTCTTGCAGTCCATGGGACTCTCCAGAGTCTCCTCCAGCATCATAATTCAAAACCATCATAATTCAAAAGCATCAATTCTTTGGCGGTCAGCCTTCTTTATGGTCCAGCTCTCACTTCCAATAGCCATCAGTAAACATCAGAAAAAACAAGAATCTGCCTCAGTCCTTTTGTATACAGTATGCTGTCTACAACACAGCAATCTAATCCAAGTATCATCAAACACACTCTGTACAGTGTTCCATTTCTCCAAAGGTATTGGACTATATTAAAGGGAATTTACACTTTTTATTCTCTTTGTCATTTTTCCCCTTTTTAAAATGCATTTTATTTTGCTGATAAAAACGTTGTTAATTAACTCATTATTGTCAAAAATTGTACATCTCAACATAAACATAATAAAGAAAAGAGAAAACAAAAACAAAAACCAACATACAAAACAAAACAAAAAATCACATAGACCATTTTAAATATATCTATACAGTGGTACCTCGGGTTAAGAACTTAATTCGTTCTGGAGGTCTGTTATTAACCTGAAACTGTTCTTAACCTGAAGCACCATTTTAGCTAATGGGGCCTCCCGCTGCGCCACTGCTGCACGATTTCTGTTCTCATCCTGAAGCAAAGTTCTTAACCCGAGGTACTACTTCCGGGTTAGCGGAGTCTGTAACCTGAGGTGTATGTAACCTGAAGCCTATGTTAGTCTGCGAAGGCAGCACTGAGCATCATATAAATTTGCGGGAATGTAGTTATAACTTCTTTGATTACACATAAAAAACCAGCCATCTGGTAAGCGCACATGGGCATAATTAAAAGTAATCTGTTGAACATGTGAGCAATTCCAAGTTGCTTCCTCACTGCAATTCACAATCTGAGCACAAGAGGTGTCTGGTGGTGCTGCAACTCTAGGTGTGTATAATGATATTTCATCCAGAGGTAACTTTTGTTTCACCTGTCCCCAATCATGGAGATTGGTATAACCAATGATACCTTCAGAAATCCATTTAGAAAACCACTTTCCCATGTGTGTGGCATGTGCCATATGGAAAGGCTGTGTACAAACTGGGATCAGACAATTTCCTAAGGTAGTGTGCATATCCTATGTTTCACTCAGACAAAAATGAGAGACATTAGCAACTTCAGCTAAATGCATCTGTCAGGCTCATGTTCCCTGAGAAAAGGTGGACTGCGGGGGGGGGGGGGCACTGGTGAAGGACGATGAACTAAGGCAATTGATCCGGGACGATGCTTTTGCTCGGCGGAAGCTAGATGAGCTAAGGCAACGAGGAGGAGCTGAGGGAGGTTTCAAGGAAAAAGGGGGGCTCCTGTTCTATCGGGGGGCTTTGTATATTCCAGGTGAAACCCTAAGAGACAGAGTCCTCAAGCAACTTCATGACAGCTCCACGGCAGGACATTTTGGGCAACACAAAACCATGTTGTTGGTTACCAGGGAATTTTGGTGGCCCAAAGTGAGGGAAGACGTAAGGGAATATGTGAGAGGGTGTGAGACCTGCCAGAGGGCCAAAGGGGAGAGTGCTGCTCCGGCAGGGTTATTGGAGCCTTTGCCCACACCAGGGAGGCCATGGGAGGTGGTATTGGTAGATTTTGTCACTGACCTGCCCAGGTCCAAGGGGAAAATAGCGGTGATGGTGGTGGTGGATCTCCTGACCAAAATGTGCCATTTTGTGGCGTGTTCACATGCAGTGACGGCGGAGGAACAGCCAAGTTGTTTGTAGAGCATGTGTTTAGGTTGCATGGAGTCCCTTCTAGGGTCATTTCGGACAGGGGAACCCAATTCACCTCACGGTTTTGGCGCAAGCATATGAGTTTGCTGCAAGTAGAGGTGAGCTTCACCACCGCAAGGCACCCCGAAACCAATGGGCAGGCGGAAAGAGCAAATGCTGTTTTGCAACAGTATTTGCGGTGTTATGTCAGTCAGAGGCAGAATGACTGGGTGGACGGATTAGGACTAGCGGAGTTTGCGTACAATAATGCTGAGAACGTGTCCACCGGGATGACTCCTTTCTTCGCCAATCACGGAAGTCACCCTAGGGCTTTCCCAGGGAGGGGGGAGGAGTCGTGGAGTGTACCGGCCACAGAACAGTTTGCGGAGGAAATGGAGGCGATTCACCAACAGCTCCAGTTGAACCTGGAAAGGGCCAAGGAAGTATACAAGAGGGAGGCAGACAAGCATCGGAGACCAGGGGAGACCATTCGGGTTGGGGACAAGGTGTGGTTGTCAACACAAGGGTTGCCCTGGAAGGGGGGGGGTGCAAGAAGCTCAAACCCAGGAGGGTGGGTCCCTTTGAGGTCATCCAGCAGGTAAATCCAGTGGCCTTTAAGTTAAGGCTGCCTGAGAGATTCATCCCGTCTTCCATAGGTCACTGTTGTGGCCCTACAGGGGAGGGGGGATCAGGCAGGGAAGAGGGGAAGGGGAGGTTCCACCGCCCGAAATTGAGGAAAGGGAGCAAGGCCACAAGGTAACTGAAATACTGGACTCCCATTGGAACGGGGAGCAGCTAGAGTATTTGGTGGCTTGGGAAGGGGCTCCCAGTTCGGAAAACGCTTGGGTTCTGGAAGGTTGCATTACTGAGGATTATTTGGTGGAGTTCCACGATTTATTTCCCAACAAACCCAAACCCCCGGGTAGGTTCTTTGAACAGGTGTTCGGTCCGACGGATGATGAAGACGACTTCGAGGGTTTCCCACCATCAGACAATGAGGGAAGAGGCCGGAGAGAAGGACATCTCAAAGATCGCTGGGAGCCTGCGGGTTTGGGGGAGGGCTAGGGTAATGTTTTTGAAGATGCAGAAAATGAAGATGAGATTTTCCTAGGTTTCACCCCCGAGAAACCTGATAAAGAAGAAATGGGAATGGCAGTCTCTCCAGAGGAGGAGAGAGGGGCCTTTGGGGAGGGGGTGGATGTCAGGGAACTGGAGGCAGAGAAGGGGGGGAGAATGGGCACCTACCGGGGAAAACCTCCTTTAATAAGCAGCTGCTCTTCCTCGGACGAGGAAGGTGACGAAGGGTTGTCAGGAGGTAATGAATCTGAGGGGGGGGGGAGGCACTTCTGGGGCCAAGTCACTCTCGTCAGAGAGGAAGGAGGGGGGCTGGGCTTCGGAAGTGGTTATGCTGGGGAAAATCGAAAGGAAATTTAGTCGGGACAGCTGACCTGCCATGATTAAGACGGACTTTTGACCTGCTTGTACATAGCTTCAAAGGGGCAATAAATCTTGTAAATATGGCTGAATTCCTGGACTCTTATCTTTGCTAGCACTCACAACTAATTGCTGACAGCATCCATTTTTTTATTTTTTTTAGGAGTGTAAGTGAAATTTTATTGGGAGGGGATAGCAGTTGAACAGCAGCAACTGAAGAGTAAGAAGAATCCCTGTATTTAAAACACTCAGTAGCTCCTGCTGAACACACATATAGGAAGCCACTCTGCCATGCTTCCCATTTGGCCCCAGACACCCCACATCCTACAGAAACGAATACACAGTAGCACAGGAAAGTCAAATCACCAAGAAACCACTGCAGAATAAAAAGGGAATGTGGAGAATTGAACTGTGTTGAACACTCTTTAGTTGCATTAACTACATTTTCATTTCATCACTGTAATACAAATAAATAAATAAATACCCCACCACAGTTGCTTGCAGGAACTGGTTCCGATTTCTTTTTAAATACCAGAAACTTAAGTCCGCTGCATAAGCGTTTGGAAGTTACTTATGTTTATGTGGAAATTAAGCCAGTATTAATACTTTTCTACAGCAGTAAACGCACACCAGGAAGGCCAGGACAAAACACAAATCAAGGAATGGAGTTTTCCCAAAGCTGCAGTGTGAAAGGACTATAAATTGATTTCCATACACATGGCTGGCTTCTCTTTGCTGTAGGAAATCCAAGCGGAGCTGTAAGGAATGAGACATGTAAAAAGGTTTCTTGAGAAGGGGAATGACACTCCATATGCAGTTTAGTTTTCTGCACCTTCTGAGGCATCACATTCTTCTCCTGCGCTGTCTGATGTCCATAATGTGAGGTTGTCTCTAAGCAACTGCATGATGAGAGCGCTGTCTTTGGACAAGTCTTCATTCAGCGTATCAAGTTCTGCAGTGGCTCCATCAAAAGCTGTCTTTGCCAATGTGCAAGCCAGCTCTGGGTTGTTGAGGATCTCATAGGAAAATACGGAAAAGTTAAGCGCTAAGCCTAAACGAATTGGATGTGTGGGTTGCATCTCTTTCTTGCTGATGTCAAATGCCTCCTGATAAGCCGCCTGTGAATTTTCTATTGTTTGTTTTCTGTCATCTCCGCTGGCAACCTCCGCCAGGTATCGAAAGTAGTCTCCCTTCATCTTCAGCTAGAACACCTTGCTCTCTGGGTTAGTTGCATTAGCTATTAAGTACTTGTCCAGCAACTGCAGAACTGTAGTGCAGATGGACTTAAGTTCAAACTCCACTTTCTCTCGGTAGTCCTTGACAAGCTGCATCTTCTTGTCATTTCCGTCAGTCTTCTGCTCAATGCTAGAGATCACTCACCAAGCAGAGCGTCTTCCCCCAACCACATTCTTGTACGCCACAGCGAGAAGATTGCGTTCTTCATTGGATAATTCAGCACCTTGCTCTGTCACAGCCTTCATGCAGGTAGCCAGGAACATCCTATGGCCTTCTGGGAGGAGGCTTGGGCAGCAGCCACAGCGGTGCAGGGGGGAGATTCTGCAAGAAAGAAGGGATCTTTAAAGCAGAGGATCTTTAAAGGGATCTCTAAACGCTAAAGGTTGCTTCCCCCTGTCCCATTACCTCCGAGGCAGGTTTCCTCCACCTGGGCTCCAGTCCCTCCCGGGATCCGGCGGCTCCGAGGCTGAGTCGTTCCCTCGCTGCAAAGCAAAGGAGACATCAGCCGGCGCTCCCAGCCAGGCTAGCCCCAGTCTGGGGCAGGAGGGTGGGGGACCTGGGAAGGGGGCATTTCCTCCTACCTGATCTTACAAGTTCCCCAAACCTGGCCTCCGCCTCCGTACGGGCGTCTTGGATCCGCCCCGGCCGGCCTTGCTCAGAAGCAGCAGCCAAGGTTTCCTCCCTCTCTAAAATCACTCGAGATGTTCTTCGAATTGGAGGAAACCTTGTCTGCTGCTTCTGCGGCAGGCAGGGCCGGGGAGGAGCCATGCCCACACGGAGACGGGGCAGTGGGGAACCGGCGCGAGGGTCCTCAGCCCGGAACCGCCGGGATGGTATCTTGCTCTTCGTCCCGGGAGCCGGATCTGAAGCCTCATCCCTGGAGAAATTAGGAAAAATATGGGCTAAGAAGGCAAAGAAAGAACCTGAAATGCAATATATTTCTGCCAACTCTATGCCTAAACTGAAGCCCAAACACGGAGAGCTATCTATTTCCCAAAATATTTAGCTATGGACTAGCAGGTATAGATTCATGCAGTTCTGAAGGAAGGAAGGACGTATGGGGTGGGGAGAATTCTGGGATGCATCTCCACAGAACCCTTCCCAAGCAGAGCCAGATTGCCCAATGGGCAGAGCAGGCACCGGCCCTCGGCCCCTGCAACAACGGATCGCCATAAATATTCTTGGTTTTGCGTAATAAAATTGGATTGTTAATATTTCTGGTTGGTAGAATCAAATCACAGCATACCTGCACATTCGGAGTTTCCCCCTTGCACCGCTGGGCTGCTGCTGCCTCTGGTGGTGGGGGTGGGCCGGAGCCTTTGGTTTTCCTCCCAAACCATGGCCCTGGGAGAGACAAAGGACATTGTATTTTCCTGGCATAAGCATCCACTCTAGGGCACCGGGGTCCCCTGGGCCCTCCCCAATTATTGGGGGCTGGGGTGAGGCGGGACTGCTCCCCACCCCCAGCTCAGCTCTATATGGCACATGTGGGGAATGGGTTCCCCATGGAATTAACATACCTCAACTTGCAGCGCTTCCCCACGGTGCTGAACTTGCCTTCCATTTTGAGAAGCTGTGAGACAGAAAGGGAAAAAAAACAGAGGAAGTTAGCAACCAGTTATTCATAACAGAAAATATCTTCTGGGGTCCACAGCTGAGGACCTGCCAAGCTATCAACAGCTGTGGACAAGGCAAGCCAGGGAGCCAGGCCACACGAATCAGGGACGGGTGAGGCTAATAATAATAATAATAATAATAATAATGTTTTTATTTAATACTTTTATTTTGCTTTAAACCAATATAGATAAATATAATCAACCAAAATTACAAAAGAAAAATCCTTAAGAATAATAATAATAATGAAAAAAGCTAAAAACAACTACAAAAAATATCAAAGTACATGGCATAGAACATAAGCCATTATGGGAAAGAAAAAAGGTAAAGGAAAAAAGAAGGAGGAGGAAGGAAAAAAAGAAAAAAAAAGGGGGGGGGGGAGAAAAAAAAGAGAAAAAGAGGAAGATGAGTCAAAACACAAAAAGACTCGTCTATTGTACGCTTCCGTCAAGGTCACAAAAGATTATTATTCTTATCAATTCTCTCTATCTGCATTCCATTGAATCCCTCATCTTGGTATCAGGGAACATTTCCCTATGCGGTATCATTCTAAACATAACCTTGATGAACCCTTATACCCTAGATAATTATTTAGACATTCCCATTCTTCTTTCACCATCTTTTTAGGTTTATCTCTTATTGCATCTGTCAGTTTGCGAGCTCCAAGTACTCGCACAATTTGACTACCCATTCATCTTTAGTGGGTGTTTGTTATCTTTCCAGTGTTTTGCCACTATAACCCTTGCTGCTGACGTTGCTTACACAAATAACCTGGTTTTATTTTTGCGAATATTATCTGAAACCATTCCTAGCAAAAATTCTTCCGGTTTCTTGTTAAATGTAGTTTCTATCAATCACTTTATCTCTTCATAAATCATATTCCAAAATCTTTGTATCTCTAGACAGGACCACCACATATGGTAGTAATTAGAATGTTATTTCTATGGGCCTCGGAGCTCCCCTTACCTTTAGAATTCATTTCTCTAAACCTTCTTCAGAGTCTATCACCAACATCTGACAGGCATCCCTCTTGCAGGGCAATTATAAGGCTTGCTTGCAAAGCAGCACTTTGTGACATCAGCTGGCAAACAGGGGCCAGGCTGCTGGGTTGTCAGGCAGATGAATTAAGAAAAATAAAATCAGGGGGGAGGTCAAAGTGTGCTTGTTTTCTCCTGCTCCAGAAGCTCTCACAACCTGAAGCCGTGGCTTCAAGCTCCAAAAAGGAGATTCCGACTCAACTTCAGGAAGAACTTTCTGAGAGCAAGAGCTGTTTGACAGGGGGAAGAAATCCCTTAGGAGCCAGTAGATTTTCCTTATCCTGGGTTAACATGTATGGGTGGCATGGCTATCTAGGCCATGATAAGGTTAAATTTCACAAAGGATTCTTAAATCACATTGTGAAAAAAAAACATTCTATGAGGTTTGGGAGGGAAGCAAAAAGTCAGTAGTCACTAAAACACCCTGGTGGCTTTCACTGATGGAATCTCCAGCCGTACATAGGAAAAATATGAACAGGGACTGGTTAACATATAGGGACTTAGTAGAGGAAATAAGTAGTGACCCAAAATTAAAGGACCTAGGAGAATTGAAAAAGATAAAACATGGTTGGAATATTATCAGTTAAAAGCCACATTTGAAAAGGATAAAAGGACTAAGGGATTTGATAAATAGATATATATCTTATTTAGAGAAAGACATTTTATATAGTAACCAGAAGACACTTTAAAAAATCTATAAATAATTATTGAATTGGCAAAGGAAAGAGGAAGATATTTAAAAAGTTATAACAAAATGGGAGGCAGATCTGGGACATAGGATTGAATCCGATAAATGGAAGGAATCATGGAGTAAAAATATAAAATTTACGGCTTGCTATCTTATAAGAGAATATCTTAGGAAAACATATTATAGATGGTATTTGACTCCTGTAAAATTGGTGAAAATAAACAAATCATATAAAGGTGCAAGGAGCATGTAGGAACATACTATCACATGTTGTGGTGTTGCTCAGGGATACAAAAATTTTGGAATATGATTTACGAAGAGATAAAAAGATTGATAGAAATTACATTCAGCAAGAAGCCAGATGAATTTCTACTAGGAATTGTTTCAAATAACATCCCTAAAAACAAATTCAGGTTATTTATGTATGCGACGTCAGCAGCAAGGATTATTGTGGCAAAACATTGGAAAGATGCACACGCACCTCCTAAAGAAGAACGGTGAGCTTTCGCGATGATAAAGAAGGAGGTGGGGTTGCCGGCGGCACGCCCCTTCCCCACATTCCCGGAGGCAGCCCCCGCGATCCCTAAGGGAATCCCCGCCCGTGTCATACCCCGGGCCAGCCAATCGGCTGGCTCCGGGGGCGGGGCCTCGGCTATTTAAACCTGCTGCAGCCGAGGCTCCTCCTCTTTTCCTCCGCGGCTGCAGCAGACCCGGTTTGGGATGCGCTTGGTATTTTAGATTCTGTCGCTTGTTTCCTTGGTCTTTCCTTGGCTCCTTTTCCCTCTCCTTTTTCGGTTTACTCCTTCTGCAGCGCGTTCGAAGAGCGGACTTTAGATCAATCTTCTGGTTTTTTAAGCCCTCCATTCAAAGGCTCTGTCTTACTTGCGGGTTATACAAGTATTATACAAGTATATCTGTAACGCGGGTGGCTGCAGCCCCCGGGTGAGGTTGGTGACGGGGGTTTTTTTAACATTGTGTGTGGTGGTTGTTCAAAATTTTCCTTGCACGAGTGAAAGGGGAGGCAGCTTGTAAAAGGGGACCAGGGTTGAAAGTGTAGGCAGCTCATTTCGCGCTTTAACATTCTCAGGGTTTTAACCTTGATTGTGTCGTTTATTCTAAATTTTCCTTGCACGAGGCTAGGCTGCTACATTGTTGTGATTCCCATGGCTGGCTCCCGGGTCTACAGGGGAGAATCTATTATTGTAGCAAGTTGCTGAATGACAGGCTCTTAAAGTGCGCTTTATTGGGGGAAATACTTTTTAAAAATATATTATAATAAGAGTCTTTGGAAGTGCTGAGTGGCAGTTAGGCATTGGTAGGGATACTGTCCTATTGTTATGCAAATGAAGGGGGAAGGAGTGCCATCACTTTCCCCCAAGCCAGGGTAGTCGGGGGGGGGGGAGGCAAGTACTTGGAGCTTGCTAAGCTGACAGAAGTAATTAGAGATAAACCTAAAATGATAGTAAAAGAAGAATGGGATTATCTAAATAATTATTTGAGGGGTAAGGGCTCACCAACAAAGATCTGGCTTTCGATACCGCAAAAGAAAGGATCCCTGATACCAAGATGAGGGAGGCACTGAAAGGCTGATTGACGGAACAGAAGGGAATAATGATCTGTTGCGCCAAACAAGACTTTTTTGTATGCGGCTCGTTCTTTCCTCTCTTTTTCTTTTCTTTTTTCCCTTTTTATTTTCCTCTTTTGTTTCTTTTCCTTTTGTATTTTATATTCTTTGTTTTTTGTATGTCTTGAAAGTTAAATAATGCTTTAAAAGAAAAAGAAAGAAAAAAGAAAAGAGGAGATTCCGACTCAACTTCAGGAAGAACTTTCTGACAGCAAGAGCTGCTTGACAGTGGGAAGAAATCCCTCAGGAGGCAGTGGACTCTCCTTCCTTGAAGGTTTTTCAGCAGAGGTTGGATGGCCGTCTGCCATGGATGCTGTCGTGGGGCCCATTGTGTAAATAATGTATATAAAGGAGACAGTTCGGGGAAACTCCCATTCCTCATTACTATGAGCTGAATAAAGAGCATGAAATCCACACTCGACTCCGAGAGTATCTTTCAGATGCTTTAGCTGAGACTCCTGCATTGCAGGGGGTTGGTCTAGATGACCCTCAGGGTCCCTCCCAACTCGGCAATTCCATGTTGAAAAGGGCATCCAATGAGCTTTTAAAGCCCATGATGTTCCACAAACGATCTGGGGCATTGCAGCTTCCCTCTCACGGACCTACAATCCCCAGAACCCCTGACAAACTACAATTCCCAGGATCGTTTGGGGGAAGAAACCTGCTTTTTAGAACAGGGATGAGGAACCTGCAGCTTTCTTTCCCTGGTTTCCTAGGAACCAAGAACTGAAAGCTCAAGTACTTGTAACAGGGTGGTTTCAGGGAGCAGGGTGGCTGGGGAAACTCCCTGCCCCAGGTGATCAAAGGAAGAGGTCCCTCTCACTGTGGGTTGGGGAGCTGCTGGTACGTCACTAGAGGGCGTTCCAGAGGTACCTCTTTCCTACAATGGCCTCCTTCTGGGGCGAGGCTTGGGCAGCAGCCACAGTGGTGCAGGGGGGAGATCCTGCAAGAAAGAAGGGATCTTTAAAGCAGGGGAGAACTCACGCTAAGGGCTGCTTCCCCCTGTCCCATTATCTCCTTCCCCCTGTCCCATTATCTCCTTCCCCATCCTTCCCCCTGTCCCATTACCTCCGAGGCAGGTTTCCTCCACCTGGGCTCCAGTCCCTCCCGGGATCCGGCGGCTCCGAGGCTGAGTCGTTCCCTCGCTGCAAAGCAAAGGAGACATCAGCCGGCGCTCCCAGCCAGGCTAGCCCCAGTCTGGGGCAGGAGGGTGGGGGACCTGGGAAGGGGGCATTTCCTCCTACCTGATCTTACAAGTTCCCCAAACCTGGCCTCCGCCTCCGTACGGGCGTCTTGGATCCGCCCCGGCCGGCCTTGCTCAGAAGCAGCAGCCAAGGTTTCCTCCCTCTCTAAAATAACTCGAGATGTTCTTCGAATTGGAGGAAACCTTGTCTGCTGCTTCTGCGGCAGGCAGGGCTGGGGAGGAGCCATGCCCACACGGAGACGGGGCAGTGGGGAACTGGAGCGAGGGTCCTCAGCCCGGAACCGCCGGGATGGTATCTTGCTCTTCGTCCCGGGAGCCGGATCTGAAGCCTCATCCCTGGAGAAATATGGGCTAAGAAGGCAAAGAAAGAACCTGAAATGCAATATATTTCTGCCAACTTTTGAGATTTCATAAGATTTCTCAACCTAGCTCTGGTGTTAATGTTTTTGGGGTAGCATTTCTAAAGAAGAAGAAGAAGAAGAAGAAGAAGAAGAAGATGGCAAGAATAAGCACAACACGACCTTGTTTGAGATCTAGGTGGTCCTGGACAGCTGTATGCCTAAACTGAAGCCCAAACATGGAGAACTATCTATTTCCCAAAACATTGGCTTCGTCCTGGTCGGCCTAGCTCAGAAGCAGCAGCCAAAGTCTCCTCCCTCTCCGAAATAACTCGAGATGCGGTTTTAATGGGAGGGAACTTTGGCTGCTGCTTCTGCGCCAAACAGGGCCGGGAAGGAGCCATGCTCACACGGAGAAGGGGCAGTGGGGAAGAGGCGCGAGGGATGGCAGCCGGGAACTGCCAGGATGTTCCCTCGCCCTCCATCCCGGGAGCTGGAGTTGGAGCCTCGTCCCTGGAGCGTGGCCCTGTGGAGGAAGCAGGATCCAGTATGGGCTCTCATGTGAATGGGAGACTCAGCAAGGTTAACAGCAGTCTTGAGGGGCAATCAGATAAAAAATTAAAAGAATGGGACTGTGTTAAAGAGTACATGAAAAAACATGGTTCTGGAATAAATATATCAATATGTAATGAATGAGTTTTGCAGGGTTAGTGAAATGAAGAAACGGCTATAAAAGGCATAAAACCAGAAGTAACATATATGTAAATAAAATAACACAACAAATAAGATAAATGGGAAATTTAAAGTCTAAAAAGGGTGGAAGGAAGTAAAAATGAATCTATGTTTTGTTACGTTTTGTTGTTGATATTGTTTTTCTTTATTTTTCTTTTTTCTTTGGTTTTTCTTATTTATGCTTTATTTTTGAATCTTATGTTGTAATTATGCATTGAAAATAAAATTAAAAAGAAAGAAAGAAAGAAAGAAACTTTATAAAGAAGCTTTATAAAGCTTTATTTCTACCATCCATGAACTGGTAGAAGGAGCAAGTGTGATAGATTCACAAACAAGCACGGGTTCACAGTCATTTGCACAGAGCATATATTCCCCTTCCAGTTCCCTCCCCCTTCTCCTCCTCCTCAAGAGTCCTGCCCCATGAATTCCCCTGAGCATGAACAGAAAGCTCCTGTCTTGGGACTCTTGGTGCCCTTCCCAGGAAAGGGGGATGAGAAGCCTTGCGTTCAGCGTGTCCAAAGATGTGTTGCAACCGAATGGGATAAGAGTCAGTTCTCAGGCTTGCTCTGACAGAGCCTATTCATTAGCTTTTTTGAAGCTCTCTCGTACTGATAAAAGTAACGGTTTGCCTTTGCAACAGCATCTTGTGAGAAAACAGAGGAAAACTTTAGCTGTGGGTTTTTAGAAGACAAAAGGAATTTTGGACAGTTTTGAGGCCTAGGTGACTTCAGGCCTAGGTGGGGCACCTGTCCTCATCTCCTTCACATAGGCTGTGTACCCACCATACCTTTGGGGCTCATCCCCACTTCCCCTTGGGCGATGTGTCCAGCGAGCTCAGGTGTTAACAGATTTGCTCCCTTCTTAAATCTTTCCTTCCTCTTACCTGTTCTCTTCACGAGGGGGGCTTGGGCGGCAGCAGTTTCCTCAAAATTCTTTTAAATCCTATTTCTCCACTTAAAAAAGAAGAAAAAGAACCTTGCAGTTTTATCAAACTGTGTTCCAAGCCATAATGTCAAGGGTGTGAGTGTACTTAGGGGGAAGCCTCATAACAACTACACACCCATACACCCCTCGCTGTGGGTTAAACCACAGAGCCTAGGACTTGCCGATCGGAAGGTCGGCGGTTCGAATCCCCGCGACTGGGTGAGCTTCCGTTCCTCGGTCCCTGCCCCTGCCAACCTAGCAGTTCGAAAGCACGTCAAAGTGCAAGTAGATAAATAGGTACCGCTCCAGCGGGAAGGTAAACGGCGTTTCCGGGCGCTGCACTGGTTTCGCCAGAAGTGGCTTAGTCATGCTGGCCACATGACCTGGAAAAACTGTCTGCGGACAAACGGCCAGTAAAGCGAGATGAGCGCCGCAACCTCAGAGTCGGCCACGAGTGGACCTAATGGTCAGGGGTGCCTTTACCTTTACCTATTGTGAAGGCGACGGTTCCTGCGTTTCGGGGGAACTGAAGCCATAGGGGAGAGGCATGCCTTATGCCGCCACCTCATAGGGAACCTAACTACTATGTTCCTCCTTTATAAGTGGCTCCGTGGTAGAGAATCTCCCTTGCAGACAGAAGGGCCTCGATTCAATCCTTATTTGCAGTGAGTTAGGTGCAGCCATGGCAGATACCTGTATCTCCACCAGCTGGCATTCTGCGCCACCTTTTTAGTTGTTTTCTCGCTGCTGCATCATTCATCCGTCTTGACATCCAAGTAACATCAACAGCGAGAAGCCAAGTCAGGAGAGCAGGGAGGGGAAGAGAGATCAAGGATTCGGATGGAAGAGGGACCTCAAGCAGTTGCGGAAGTTGTGCTGGGACCCGTTGGGTTGCCTTCCGAGTCTGGATAATGCATTATTGTTGAAGAGAATACCTGGATTATAAGTATGCCAAAAGAACACGCATGACCTGACGTGTTATTATCAAGCTGCGTTCTTGCTGGACACTGAGCTGCTTTCAAAAGATCACTGAGGTGAGTAGCACAGCATCTTGGACCAGGGAGTCAAAATCTCAGAAGCGTCAATTTGGAAAGCTGAATTCAAGGGATGCAATAGCTGAAACCAGCTCTCGCCACGTGGGGGCAGCAAAATACAGTTTTTGAAAGCATCTGCGTTACATCCTATGGTGTATTGTCACTAACTAAATGAATACTTGTCATTTGGAAGGCTATAGAAGGGCAAGAAGCAGGTTTGAATTTGTGTTGGGAATCTATCAATACCAGCCTTGGATTATATTAAATAATTTTACCTGGACATGTGCCGAGCTCCATTTTCAGCATTACCAGAACAATTATCCTGGATAGCTCAGTAGAGCACGAGACCCTTAATCTCCGGGTTGTGGGTTCAAGCCCCATGTGGGGCAAAATGATTCCTGCATTGCAGGGGGTTGGACTAGATGTCCTCAAGGTCCCTTCCAACTCCACAATTCTGTGATTTATTCTATGGCCATATACTCTGAGACTAAAGGTTTAGCTGTACCCCCCCAGACCCATCCCACAAAGTAGCAAGATCGTGAAACTTTGGGAAATTCTTTTTAAAATGAGCCTAGGGCTTGCCATTCGGAAGGTCGGCTGTTCGAATCCCTGTGATGGGGTGAGCTCCCCTGGTTTGGTCCCTGCTCCTGCCAACCTAGCAGTTCGAAAGCACAAAGTGCAAGTAGATAAATAGGTACTACTCCAACGGGAAGGTAAACGGCGTTTCTGTGTGCTGCACTGGTTTCGCCAGAAGTGGCTTAGTCATGCTGGCCACATGACCTGGAAAAACTGTCTGCGGACAAACGGCCAGTAAAGCGAGATGAGCGCTGCAACCCCAGAGTTGTTCCGACTGGACTTAACTGTCGAGGTCCCTTTACCTTTTAGAACATGTTTAGGAACGATGAGTGTGTAGGTTGCCATTATAATGGAATGACGTCATGACTTGAAGGTGTGATGTATACACAGCCTTAGAGTTAAGAAAAGAGAGGCATGGAAAGGCCGTATGGTTCAACCTTGTACTCAACCAGATATTCACAACAGAAAATATAATCTGGGGACCACAGCTGAGGACCTGCCAAACTATCAACAGCTGTGGACAAGTCAAGCCAGGGAGCCAGGCCACATGCATCAGTGACGGGTGACGCTGATAATAATAATCATCATCATCATCTTTTCCACTCATCCCTCTGCCCATAAAATATTTCCTTTCCAAATTCAGGTGGGTCAAGGCTAGCTATCTTTACCCAACTTTTGGGGAAAGACACTCTGTACATGCTCAGAAGTGCTCAGTTCTTTATTATTGTTCTAGGGACGAATGCCAGAATTTCAAAAGAGCTTCTGGGACTAAACCCTGCTAGTTCAAGAAATGCTGATGGGCTAATTTTTTGGATGCAGTTCATGTATGAGTAGCCAGGGAGCATCAGTGCAAGATTTTGCATTGCTGCCTTTTCCCTGAGAGCTGCACCATGTCACCATCAGGGCAATCCAGTCTCCAGAATTAGCAAAATCAATTGTTTTTATCTGGCCAGCTTATCCCCCAGCTGTTAAGTAATTCCAGTCCCTGTATTGATGTAACAGCTCATCTGACCCTTCCAAAGTGGGTGCTAAAATAAGTAACAGGTCACCAAGTGGAAAGAGAGCCTGTGGAGCCAACATAATAAGAATCTATGAGGATTTTATTTATAATAATAGGATTCTATTCTATGGGTAGCCAGGGAGGGCCAGGGCGAGATTGCACATCACTGCATTTCCCTGAGAGCTGCGCCATGGCATCATCCAGGCAAGGCCCATCGCATCTCCCCTGTAGGCTGCCAGATGGACCCCAGAAGCTGCAGGACGTCCATTTGCACCATGGCCACCTGGGTGTTTGGCTGAAAAGCAGGAGAAGAAGGCCAAGGCACTAGTAATGAGGAGGGCCAAGTCCCAGCGGAGGATGACTTGGCAGCTCGACGCCTGGTGTCCCATCAAATCAGCCGTGTCCAGTGAGCAGCGCATAGGGCAACTGCAAAGCCAGGGAGACCAAGCGCAGGGCCTTGAGAGACTGGGCACATGGAGAGGCCAGGAGAGCGCGGGTGATCGCTGTGTAGCAGGCCGCCCTGACTGCGAATGGGAGCACAAAACCCAAGGCCACTTGTGCCAGGCTGATGGCCGCTGTGACGTCTGCTATCCTGCAAAGGTGAACACCCCTATAGTCCTCAATGTGGGCGTACATGGGGCAGTGCCAAAGCCGCGGAGAACAGCCACACCAGCCCTGAGCAAAGCCGACCCCAGCAGGTGGTGGAGGAGTGCAGGCGATGGGCGACAGGTGCCCCCACAATCAGACGTCTCTGCCACTTTGCTTCTCATTGCTTTGGTTGTATTCTGTTTTACTCTGACTGTTGGGAAGCCTTGCGTATTACAAGCGAGCTCTCTGTCTCCCATAAGGAGCAAGAGCTGGGTATTTTTGTCCTTTTCAGCTGAAAAGCAGGAGAAAAGGGAAAATGGTCAAGGACAATGGGAGTTGTAATCGAGCGTCACCTGTAGGAGGGCCGCAGTTCCCAAAACCGCCTTATTAGTGTAAGTCTTTTTACAGAAATGCCTCCACAGCATGAACACGTACACTCAACTTGTAGCGTGTTCTCCCCACTACATGCAAATTTCCCCTTCCTCTTACCTGTTCTTTTCATGGGAGGCTTTGGCAGCAGCCACAGTGGTGCACAAAGGAGATATATGCGTTTCCTGCATACAGATAACATCCCATTTCCCCCCCCCCTTTAATATACACTCTATATCTTTTACGTTTACTATTAAAACCTTTTACATTCCATGAACTACATTTTAACAACATACTTCTTTATTAAATTAAAGTGGTCTCTCTGTATCTAATACTGTATAGTTTCTAAATTTGTATTTAAAAACCTTAATAAATATTTATATATATATAAAAAAATACTGTATAGTTTCAACCAGAAAAAAAAATCCGATGTCTGTTAATCACGTTGTTTGTAGTAGGAAATTTCAGTCTCCAAAAGATTTTAGTATCTTCTACAGTGGTCTTCTTTTGGAGGGAGGCTTGGGCAGCAGCCACAGCAGTGGAGGTGGGAGATCCTGCAAGAAAGAAGGGATCTTTAAAGCAGGGAAGAACTTGACGTTAAGGGCTGTTTGGGGGTAAGAACCCCTGAACATGTGAATGGTCTGTCACAGACCAAACACCAGAGACAGAACGTCACCTGGGACACCCATTCAGCTGTCACACCCACCCCAGGAACTTAAAGAAGATGTTCCATTATTTTAATGTTGTATTTTATTTTTGTTTTTAAGTTGTAATCATTCATCTTGTTTTTATTATTGCTTGTAAGCCGCTCTGAGCCCGGCCTTGGCTGGGGAGGGCGGGGTATAAATAAAAAATTATTATTATTATTATTACTGCTGAGCCTACAAGAGCTGCCTTTTGGCAGGAACAATCTGATTGACCCCCTGCTTGGAGGTTTCCCACAGGCTTCTGGGTGGCTCCTGGGAGAAGAGGATGCTGGACGAGTTGAGCCCTTGGTCTTATCCAGCAGGCCGTTCTTAGGTGTTTCATAAGCCCCCCCCTCCTTCCCCCTGCCCCTGTACCTGCGACTCATCTGTCCTTTTCCTGGGCTCCATTCCCTTCAGGGAGGTGGTTCCCAGGCTGCTGCTTTCTCTCGCTGCAAAGCAAACGAAGGTATCAGCAGGTGCCTAGCTCCCCTCCAAGATAGCACCAGTCTGAGGCATGAGGGCCAGGGACATGGGAGGGAAGCATTTTCTCCTACCTCATCTTAGAAGCTTTCCCCACTTGGCCTCCGTACGGGCATCTGGGCTCCATCCCGGCTGGCGTAGCTCAGAAGCAGCAGCCAAAGTCTCCTCTCTCACAGAAATTAGCTGAGCAGCTGTCTTAATGGGAGGAAGCTTTGGCTGCTGCTTCTGCGCCAATCAGGGCCGGGAAGGAGCCATGCCCCACAGAGAAGGGGCAGTGGGGAAGAGGCGAGAGGGATGGCAACCAGGAACCACAGGGATGTCCTCTGGTCCTTTATCAAAACCCCGCGACGGTTTGAATCCTCGTGCCGGGGTGAGCTCCCGTTGCTCGGTCCCTACTCCTGCCAACCTAGCAGTTCGAAAGCACGTCAAAGTGCAAGTAGATAAATAGGTCCTGCTCCGGCGGGAAGGTAAATGGCATTTCCGTGTGCTGCTCTGTTTTGCCAGAAGCAGCTTAGTCGTGCTGGCCACAGGACCCAGAAGCTGTCTGCGGACAAACGCCGGCTCCCTCGGCCAGTAAAGCGAGATGAGCGCCGCAACTGGACCTAACGGTCAGGGGTCCCTTTACCTTTACCTTAAGTTAGCAAAAATGTGTAGAACAAGGGCAAATAACTGCTGGAAATGTCAAGAAAAAGAAGGTACCTTTTACCATATGTGGTGGTCATGTAAAGTAATAAAAAGCTTTTGGGAGATGATATATAATGAAATGGGGGGGGGGGAGTTTAAAATAATATTTGTTAAAAAACCAGAAGCTTTTCTATTAGGAGTTATTTTCTAGTTGGTCATCTTTCTATAACTTTGGGCACATGTTCCAAGAGTTCCCTTACGCTTAAACCTGGAACCAGCTGCCCCTGTGGCTTCGCCAAATTTCGATGACACGGGGAAAGGTTTGCCAGCAGTTTCACTCACAAGAGGGGCGGAAATACAGCTTGTAAGACATATTCCACTTTTTCATGTTTGACCTAATCACACGCTTGGCGACATGGATGTAATCAGCATTTACATGTAGCTCTGAGCCAGTCATTGCAGAGGTTCAGCCCCAAACATTTTGCTGTATCAGTTGAAGGATCCCCACCCGATTCCACATGCAGAAGGCAAGTGGACTGGCAGTTGAATTCATGGCTGTGGGCTCACGATACCTCTAAAGCACATTTGAAGAACATTTCCCGCTTGGACTACTGCAATGCGCTCTACGTGGGGCTACCTTTGAAGGTAACTCGGAAACTACAACTAATCCAGAACGCGGCAGCCAGACTGGTGACTGGGGGCGCCACCGAGACCACATAACACCGGTCTTGAAAGACCTACATTGGCTCCCAGTACGTTTCCGAGCACCATTCAAAGTGCTGGTGTTGACCTTTAAAGCCCTAAACGGCCTCGGCCCAGTATACCTGAAGGAGCGTCTCCAACCCCATCGTTCTGCCCAGATGCTGAGGTACAGTGCCGAGGGCCTTCTGGCGGTTCCCTCACTGCGAGAAGCAAAGCTACAGGGAACCAGGCAGAGGGCCTTCTCGGTAGTGGCACCCACCCTATGGAATGCCCTCCCATCAGATGTCAAAGTGATAAACAACTATCTGACTTTTAGAAGACATCTTAAGGCAGCCCTGTTCAGGGAAGTTTTTATGTGTGATATTTTAGTGTATTTTTGGTTTCTATGGAAGCCGCCCAGAATGGCTGGGGAAACGCAGCCAGATGGGCAGGGTACAAGTAATAAATTATTATTATTATTATTAGTATTATTAGTATTATTATTAGTATTATTATTCAAATAATTCTGGGCGCTGTAGTTTACCCCACAGAGTTACAATCCCAAGCAAACTGATGGTGCCCAGAATTCTTTGAAGGGGGAGATGTGCTTCAGATGTGCTATATAGTGTACACACAGCCTTAATTCAATGTTGGTGACAGAGCAATGTGCTCCGCTGTGCTGGAAGGTAGTAGGCTGGCTAGCTTAGAGCAGTGTTTCCCAACCTTGGGTCTCCAGCTGTTTTTGGACTACAACTCCCATCATCCCTTGCTAGCAAGACCAATGGTCAGGGATGATGGGAATTGTAGTCCAACAGCAGCTGGAGACCCAAGGTTGGGAAACACTGGCTTAGAGGGCACAGGACAGGCCTCCAGTATCTGGCCACTCCCTCCATTGCAGGGAGGGCAGCTGCCTTACTCTGCCTAATAGAAGGACCGGCCCCGCTTATTTGTACGATGTTGCCAGTGTCACGATGGGACCTGGTTTGTGGGGAACAGAGCGGCCCCTGAGAATGCAGAAGTTGGTCACCCATTCTTTACAAAGCTTCCTCTGCCCATCAGCCGAGCCTGAGTCACAAGTTCCTCTCTTGTCTACGCTGTGTTTCATGTCCTTTTAATTTTTGAAGGTGCCTTGCATATGATAATTCAGGAACAGATATTTAAGTCAGTGTGAATCATAACCCGATCAGCTTAAATTTTCAGACCTTGCCAGGAATTATATTTTGAAATTGGAATAAAATACTACTAAAAAAGAGAGGAAGAAATAATAAGAAAAACGAAAGAAGTGCTCTCTCTCCCCTTCTCTCTCTCTTATCCAAACCTGTCAAAAGTACAGTGGTACCTTGGGTTAAGTACTTACTTAATTCGTTCCGGAAGTCTGTTCTTAACGTGAAACTGTTCTTAACCTGAGGTACCACTTTAGCTAATGGGGCTTCCCGCTGCTGCAGCACGATTTCTGTTCTCATCCTGAGGTAAAGTTCTTAACCCGAGGTACTATTTCTGGGTTAGCGGAGTCTGTAACCTGTAAGTGTCTGTAAGCGTATGTAACCTGAAGCGTATGTAACCCAAGGTACCACTGTAATACTATGGGGCACAAGTACATGAGTTCTTATTAGCATGTCTGCCTTTCAAATTAAATTTCATGGGTACGATCCTATACCTCAGATCCATGGGCTGAGAGGCTTTAGAACAGCGTTTCCCAAACTTCGGCGTCCAGTGGTTTTTGGACTACAACTCCCATTATCCCTAGTGTTGTAAACAAAAACTGCTCCCTTTCCCTTATGGGGGACACAAGAGCCCTTATAGAGTCCTTTCTAGGTTCTCCATTGGTAAGAGAAAATAACAGAGGCCAACCAGAGAATATTGAGAAGCAAAGCAGCTCGTAAGCCTGATCTTTATTAAAGCTGTTACAACAGGGTGCTCCCCCCACATGCAGGAGAGAGGAGGAGGACCCCGAACCAACTGTGCAAGCCCTTATATAGACTTTTGAACTGCCCACCCTGGAGCCCAAGACCACCCCCCAGTTCATCATATATACATCAGAGAAGGGGCGGACTACAACAGAAATGTGAGTGCCTTGTTTTTATCCTGTCTGCCAGGTTACCTGATTGGATTACCTGGGGATCCTGGCCACTCTTTTGTTATGATAACAACTATTGTGGGGTTTCAGACATGTGGTTTATACATTTATGTATGTGCTTGCTTGGTACATTTATGAACTTTTATTTTCTATATATAAGACCTAAAAATTCTTATAACACTACCTAGTAGGACCAGTGGTCAGGGATGATGGGATTTGTAGTTCCAAAACAGCTGGACACCCAAGTTTGAGAAACCGTGATTTAGAAGATGGAGTGAGCTCAGCAGAACCAGAGCTATGTTGCCCAATGGACATGGCATGCACCCCAGTGGAACACCCGTGATGCACTGAGATTAAAGACCACTGATGAAGATAATCCAGTAAACCAATCAAAAACAGGGTGGAGGTATGGACAGGATATAGGCGGAGCACACATGCCAAATCCTATGGCGCTTCATTCCCCAGGCACACCCCTGTTGACAAGACTTTGGACCAGGTCCAGGCCTGGCATGATAAATTTCCCTCTCATTGACCTCGATGGGAGGGAGAAAGGAAAAACAGCTTTTGCCACCCGCTGTGGCAGAGAAATGGAGATGCGGGTGGCGCTGTGGTCTAAACCACCGAACCTCTTGGGCTTGCCGATCAGAAGGTTGGCGGTTCGAATCTCCGTGACGGGGTGAGCTCCCGTTACTCTGTCCCAGCTCCTGGCAACCTAGCAGTTCGAAAGCACGCCAGTGCAAGTAGATAAATAAGTACAGCTGTGGTGAGAAAGGTAAACGGCATTTCCGTGCGCTCTACTTTCTGTCACGGTGTTCCGTTGCGCCAGAAGCGGTTTAGTCATGCTGGCCACATGACCCGGAAAGCTGTCTGTGGACAAACGCCGGCTCCCTTCTGTATTATTATTATTTTTATCTTATGTTGTATCGTTGTATTAATTTTATCTTTACTTGTACCAATGTACCTGCATCTTTTCTGCTATTGCAATAAGAATCACGAGTTGAGGGCTATGAATGAGAAATGACATTGTTGTCCGTGGCTACACATCGCCATCTACTGAGTCTACAGTATACACACACCAATTCACAAGTTCAAATGACTTTATTCAAAAGCATGGCTACATAGACAATCGCACCTATATATGCAAAGTAGAGGAAAAACACCCAAAATCCTGTCTTCATTTCCTCTCTTATCGATCTGCCCCCAGGCATCACGCAAAGCCTTCCTGAAAATCAGAACACAAACTTTTTGTTGTTTTGTTTTACTTTTTGTTGTTTAGTCGTTTAGTCGTGCCCTACTCTTTGTGACCCCATGGACCAGAGCACGCCAGGCACTCCTGTCTTCCACTGCCTCCCGCAGTTTGATCAGACTCATGTTTGTAGCTTCGAGAACACTGTCCAACCATCTCGTCCTCTGTCATCCCCTTCTCCTTGTGCCCTCCATTTTTCCTAACATCAGGGTCTTTTCCAGGGAGTCTTCTCTTCTCATGAGGTGGCCAAAGTATTGGAGCCTCAGCTTCAGGATCTGCCCTTCCAGTGAGCACTCAGGGCTGATTTTCTTAAAAATGGATAGGTTTGATTTTCTTGCAGTCCATGGGACTCTCCAGAGTCTCCTCCAGCATCATAATTCAAAAGCATCATAATTCAAAAGCATCAATTCTTTGGCGGTCAGCCTTCTTTATGGTCCAGCTCTCACTTCCATAGCCATCAGTAAACATCAGAAAAAACAAGAATCTGCCTCAGTCCTTTTGTATACAGTATGCTGTCTACAACACAGCAATCTAATCCAAGTATCATCAAACACACTCTGTGCAGTGTTCCATTTCTCCAAAGGTATTGGACTATATTAAAGGGAATTTACACTTTTTATTCTCTCTTTTTCCTTTTTTTCCTTTTTAAAATGCATTTTATTTTGCTGATACAAACGTTGTTAATTAACTCATTATTGTCAAAAATTGTACATCTCAACATAAACATAATAAAGAAAAGAGAAAACAAAAACAAAAACCAACATACAAAACAAAACAAAAAATCACATAGACCATTTTAAATATATCTATACAGTGGTACCTCGGGTTAAGAACTTAATTCGTTCTGGAGGTCTGTTATTAACCTGAAACTGTTCTTAACCTGAAGCACCATTTTAGCTAATGGGGCCTCCCGCTGCGCCACTGCTGCACGATTTCTGTTCTCATCCTGAAGCAAAGTTCTTAACCCGAGGTACTACTTCCGGGTTAGCGGAGTCTGTAACCTGAGGTGTATGTAACCTGAAGCCTATGTTAGTCTGCGAAGGCAGCACTGAGCATCATATAAATTTGCGGGAATGTAGTTATAACTTCTTTGATTACACATAAAAAACCAGCCATCTGGTAAGCGCACATGGGCATAATTAAAAGTAATCTGTTGAACATGTGAGCAATTCCAAGTTGCTTCCTCACTGCAATTCACAATCTGAGCACAAGAGGTGTCTGGTGGTGCTGCAACTCTAGGTGTGTATAATGATATTTCATCCAGAGGTAACTTTTGTTTCACCTGTCCCCAATCATGGAGATTGGTATAACCAATGATACCTTCAGAAATCCATTTAGAAAACCACTTTCCCATGTGTGTGGCATGTGCCATATGGAAAGGCTGTGTACAAACTGGGATCAGACAATTTCCTAAGGTAGTGTGCATATCATATGTTTCACTCAGACAAAAATGAGAGACATTAGCAACTTCAGCTAAATGCATCTGTCAGGCTCATGTTCCCTGAGAAAAGGTGGACTGCGGGGGGGGGGGGGGCCACTGGTGAAGGACGATGAACTAAGGCAATTGATCCGGGACGATGCTTTTGCTCGGCGGAAGCTAGATGAGCTAAGGCAACGAGGAGGAGCTGAGGGAGGTTTCAAGGAAAAAGGGGGGCTCCTGTTCTATCGGGGGGCTTTGTATATTCCAGGTGAAACCCTAAGAGACAGAGTCCTCAAGCAACTTCATGACAGCTCCACGGCAGGACATTTTGGGCAACACAAAACCATGTTGTTGGTTACCAGGGAATTTTGGTGGCCCAAAGTGAGGGAAGACGTAAGGGAATATGTGAGAGGGTGTGAGACCTGCCAGAGGGCCAAAGGGGAGAGGGCTGCTCCGGCAGGGTTATTGGAGCCTTTGCCCACACCAGGGAGGCCATGGGAGGTGGTATTGGTAGATTTTGTCACTGACCTGCCCAGGTCCAAGGGGAAAATAGCGGTGATGGTGGTGGTGGATCTCCTGACCAAAATGTGCCATTTTGTGGCGTGTTCACATGCGGTGACGGCGGAGGAACAGCCAAGTTGTTTGTAGAGCATGTGTTTAGGTTGCATGGAGTCCCTTCTAGGGTCATTTCGGACAGGGGAACCCAATTCACCTCACGGTTTTGGCGCAAGCATATGAGTTTGCTGCAAGTAGAGGTGAGCTTCACCACCGCAAGGCACCCCGAAACCAATGGGCAGGCGGAAAGAGCAAATGTTGTTTTGCAACAGTATTTGCGGTGTTATGTCAGTCAGAGGCAGAATGACTGGGTGGACGGATTAGGACTAGCGGAGTTTGCGTACAATAATGCTGAGAACGTGTCCACCGGGATGACTCCTTTCTTCGCCAATCACGGAAGTCACCCTAGGGCTTTCCCAGGGAGGGGGGAGGAGTCGTGGAGTGTACCGGCCACAGAACAGTTTGCGGAGGAAATGGAGGCGATTCACCAACAGCTCCAGTTGAACCTGGAAAGGGCCAAGGAAGTATACAAGAGGGAGGCAGACAAGCATCGGAGACCAGGGGAGACCATTCGGGTTGGGGACAAGGTGTGGTTGTCAACACAAGGGTTGCCCTGGAAGGGGGGGGGGTGCAAGAAGCTCAAACCCAGGAGGGTGGGTCCCTTTGAGGTCATCCAGCAGGTAAATCCAGTGGCCTTTAAGTTAAGGCTGCCTGAGAGATTCATCCCGTCTTCCATAGGTCACTGTTGTGGCCCTACAGGGGAGGGGGGATCAGGCAGGGAAGAGGGGAAGGGGAGGTTCCACCGCCCGAAATTGAGGAAAGGGAGCAAGGCCACAAGGTAACTGAAATACTGGACTCCCATTGGAACGGGGAGCAGCTAGAGTATTTGGTGGCTTGGGAAGGGGCTCCCAGTTCGGAAAACACTTGGGTTCTGGAAGGTTGCATTACTGAGGATTATTTGGTGGAGTTCCACGATTTATTTCCCAACAAACCCAAACCCCCGGGTAGGTTCTTTGAACAGGTGTTCGGTCCGACGGATGATGAAGAAGACTTCGAGGGTTTCCCACCATCAGACGATGAGGGAAGAGGCCGGAGAGAAGGACATCTCAAAGATCGCTGGGAGCCTGCGGGTTTGGGGGAGGGCTAGGGTAATGTTTTTGAAGATGCAGAAAATGAAGATGAGATTTTCCTAGGTTTCACCCCCGAGAAACCTGATAAAGAAGAAATGGGAATGGCAGTCTCTCCAGAGGAGGAGAGAGGGGCCTTTGGGGAGGGGGTGGATGTCAGGGAACTGGAGGCAGAGAAGGGGGGGAGAATGGGCACCTACCGGGGAAAACCTCCTTTAATAAGCAGCTGCTCTTCCTCGGACGAGGAAGGTGACGAAGGGTTGTCAGGAGGTAATGAATCTGGGTGGGGGGGTGGAAGGCACTTCTGGGGCCAAGTCACTCTCGTCAGAGAGGAAGGAGGGGGGCTGGGCTTCAGAAGTGGTTATGCTGGGGAAAATCGAAAGGAAATTTAGTCGGGACAACTGACCTGCCGTGATTAAGACGGACTTTTGACCTGCTTGTACATAGCTTCAAAGGGGCAATAAATCTTGTAAATATGGCTGAATTCCTGGACTCTTATCTTTGCTAGCACTCACAACTAATTGCTGACAGCATCCATTTTTTTATTTTTTTTAGGAGTGTAAGTGAAATTTTATTGGAAGGGGATAGCAGTTGAACAGCAGCAACTGAAGAGTAAGAAGAATCCCTGTATTTAAAACACTCAGTAGCTCCTGCTGAACACACATATAGGAAGCCACTCTGCCATGCTTCCCATTTGGCCCCAGACACCCCACATCCTACAGAAACGAATACACCGTAGCACAGGAAAGTCAAATCACCAAGAAACCACTGCAGAATAAAAAGGGAATGTGGAGAATTGAACTGTGTTGAACACTCTTTAGTTGCATTAACTACATTTTCATTTCATCACTGTAATACAAATAAATAAATAAATACCCCACCACAGTTGCTTGCAGGAACTGGTTCCGATTTCTTTTTAAATACCAGAAACTTAAGTCCGCTGCATAAGCGTTTGGAAGTTACTTATGTTTATATGGAAATTAAGCCAGTATTAATACTTTTCTACAGCAGTAAACGCACACCAGGAAGGCCAGGACAAAACACAAATCAAGGAATGGAGTTTTCCCAAAGCTGCAGTGTGAAAGGACTATAAATTGATTTCCATACACATGGCTGGCTTCTCTTTGCTGTAGGAAATCCAAGCGGAGCTGTAAGGAATGAGACATGTAAAAAGGTTTCTTGAGAAGGGGAATGACACTCCATATGCAGTTTAGTTTTCTGCACCTTCTGAGGCATCACATTCTTCTCCTGCGCTGTCTGATGTCCATAATGTGAGGTTGTCTCTAAGCAACTGCATGATGAGAGCGCTGTCTTTGGACAAGTCTTCATTCAGCGTATCAAGTTCTGCAGTGGCTCCATCAAAAGCTGTCTTTGCCAATGTGCAAGCCAGCTCTGGGTTGTTGAGGATCTCATAGGAAAATACGGAAAAGTTAAGCGCTAAGCCTAAACGAATTGGATGTGTGGGTTGCATCTCTTTCTTGCTGATGTCAAATGCCTCCTGATAAGCCGCCTGTGAATTTTCTATTGCTTGTTTTCTGTCATCTCCGCTGGCAACCTCCGCCAGGTATCGAAAGTAGTCTCCCTTCATCTTCAGCTAGAACACCTTGCTCTCTGGGTTAGTTGCATTAGCTATTAAGTACTTGTCCAGCAACTGCAGAACTGTAGTGCAGATGGACTTAAGTTCAAACTCCACTTTCTCTCGGTAGTCCTTGACAAGCTGCATCTTCTTGTCATTTCCGTCAGTCTTCTGCTCAATGCTAGAGATCACTCACCAAGCAGAGCGTCTTCCCCCAACCACATTCTTGTACGCCACAGCGAGAAGATTGCGTTCTTCATTGGATAATTCAGCACCTTGCTCTGTCACTGCCTTCATGCAGGTAGCCAGGAACATCCTATGGCCTTCTGGGAGGAGGCTTGGGCAGCAGCCACAGCGGTGCAGGGGGGAGATTCTGCAAGAAAGAAGGGATCTTTAAAGCAGAGGATCTTTAAAGGGATCTCTAAACGCTAAAGGTTGCTTCCCCCTGTCCCATTACCTCCGAGGCAGGTTTCCTCCACCTGGGCTCCAGTCCCTCCCGGGATCCGGCGGCTCCGAGGCTGAGTCGTTCCCTCGCTGCAAAGCAAAGGAGACATCAGCCGGCGCTCCCAGCCAGGCTAGCCCCAGTCTGGGGCAGGAGGGTGGGGGACCTGGGAAGGGGGCATTTCCTCCTACCTGATCTTACAAGTTCCCCAAACCTGGCCTCCGCCTCCGTACGGGCGTCTTGGATCCGCCCCGGCCGGCCTTGCTCAGAAGCAGCAGCCAAGGTTTCCTCCCTCTCTAAAATCACTCGAGATGTTCTTCGAATTGGAGGAAACCTTGTCTGCTGCTTCTGCGGCAGGCAGGGCCGGGGAGGAGCCATGCCCACACGGAGACGGGGCAGTGGGGAACCGGCGCGAGGGTCCTCAGCCCGGAACCGCCGGGATGGTATCTTGCTCTTCGTCCCGGGAGCCGGATCTGAAGCCTCATCCCTGGAGAAATTAGGAAAAATATGGGCTAAGAAGGCAAAGAAAGAACCTGAAATGCAATATATTTCTGCCAACTCTATGCCTAAACTGAAGCCCAAACACGGAGAGCTATCTATTTCCCAAAATATTTAGCTATGGACTAGCAGGTATAGATTCATGCAGTTCTGAAGGAAGGAAGGACGTATGGGGTGGGGAGAATTCTGGGATGCATCTCCACAGAACCCTTCCCAAGCAGAGCCAGATTGCCCAATGGGCAGAGCAGGCACCGGCCCTCGGCCCCTGCAACAACGGATCGCCATAAATATTCTTGGTTTTGCGTAATAAAATTGGATTGTTAATATTTCTGGTTGGTAGAATCAAATCACAGCATACCTGCACATTCGGAGTTTCCCCCTTGCACCGCTGGGCTGCTGCTGCCTCTGGTGGTGGGGGTGGGCCGGAGCCTTGGGCTTTCCTCCCAAACCATGGCCCTGGGAGAGACAAAGGACATTGTATTTTCCTGGCATAAGCATCCACTCTAGGGCACCGGGGTCCCCTGGGCCCTCCCCAATTATTGGGGGCTGGGGTGAGGCGGGACTGCTCCCCACCCCCAGCTCAGCTCTATATGGCACATGTGGGGAATGGGTTCCCCATGGAATTAACATACCTCAACTTGCAGCGCTTCCCCACGGTGCTGAACTTGCCTTCCATTTTGAGAAGCTGTGAGACAGAAAGGAAAAAAAAACAGAGGAAGTTAGCAACCAGTTATTCATAACAGAAAATATCTTCTGGGGTCCACAGCTGAGGACCTGCCAAGCTATCAACAGCTGTGGACAAGGCAAGCCAGGGAGCCAGGCCACACGAATCAGGGACGGGTGAGGCTAATAATAATAATAATAATAATGTTTTTATTTAATACTTTTATTTTGCTTTAAACCAATATAGATAAATATAATCAACCAAAATTACAAAAGAAAAATCCTTAAGAATAATAATAATAATGAAAAAAGCTAAAAACAACTACAAAAAATATCAAAGTACATGGCATAGAACATAAGCCATTATGGGAAAGAAAAAAGGTAAAGGAAAAAAGAAGGAGGAGGAAGGAAAAAAAGAAAAAAAAGGGGGGGGAGAAAAAAAAGAGAAAAAGAGGAAGATGAGTCAAAACACAAAAAGACTCGTCTATTGTACGCTTCCGTCAAGGTCACAAAAGATTATTATTCTTATCAATTCTCTCTATCTGCATTCCATTGAATCCCTCATCTTGGTATCAGGGAACATTTCCCTATGCGGTATCATTCTAAACATAACCTTGATGAACCCTTATACCCTAGATAATTATTTAGACATTCCCATTCTTCTTTCACCATCTTTTTAGGTTTATCTCTTATTGCATCTGTCAGTTTGCGAGCTCCAAGTACTCGCACAATTTGACTACCCATTCATCTTTAGTGGGTGTTTGTTATCTTTCCAGTGTTTTGCCACTATAACCCTTGCTGCTGACGTTGCTTACACAAATAACCTGGTTTTATTTTTGCGAATATTATCTGAAACCATTCCTAGCAAAAATTCTTCCGGTTTCTTGTTAAATGTAGTTTCTATCAATCACTTTATCTCTTCATAAATCATATTCCAAAATCTTTGTATCTCTAGACAGGACCACCACATATGGTAGTAATTATAATGTTATTTCTATGGGCCTCGGAGCTCCCCTTACCTTTAGAATTCATTTCTCTAAACCTTCTTCAGAGTCTATCACCAACATCTGACAGGCATCCCTCTTGCAGGGCAATTATAAGGCTTGCTTGCAAAGCAGCACTTTGTGACATCAGCTGGCAAACAGGGGCCAGACTGCTGGGTTGTCAGGCAGATGAATTAAGAAAAATAAAATCAGGGGGGAGGTCAAAGTGTGCTTGTTTTCTCCTGCTCCAGAAGCTCTCACAACCTGAAGCCGTGGCTTCAAGCTCCAAAAAGGAGATTCCGACTCAACTTCAGGAAGAACTTTCTGAGAGCAAGAGCTGTTTGACAGGGGGAAGAAATCCCTTAGGAGCCAGTAGATTTTCCTTATCCTGGGTTAACATGTATGGGTGGCATGGCTATCTAGGCCATGATAAGGTTAAATTTCACAAAGGATTCTTAAATCACATTGTGAAAAAAACATTAAATGAGGTTTGGGAGGGAAGCAAAAAGTCAGTAGTCACTAAAACACCCTGGTGGCTTTCACTGATGGAATCTCCAGCCATACATAGGAAAAATATGAACAGGGACTGGTTAACATATAGGGACTTAGTAGAGGAAATAAGTAGTGACCCAAAATTAAAGGACCTAGGAGAATTGAAAAAGATAAAACATGGTTGGAATATTATCAGTTAAAAGCCACATTTGAAAAGGATAAAAGGACTAAGGGATTTGATAAATAGATATGTATCTTATTTAGAGAAAGACATTTTATATAGTAACCAGAAGACACTTTAAAAAATCTATAAATAATTATTGAATTGGCAAAGGAAAGAGGAAGATATTTAAAAAGTTATAACAAAATGGGAGGCAGATCTGGGACATATGATTGAATCCGATAAATGGAAGGAATCATGGAGTAAAAATATAAAATTTACAGCTTGCTATCTTATAAGAGAATATCTTATGAAAACATATTATAGATGGTATTTGACTCCTGTAAAATTGGAGAAAATAAACAAATCATATAAAGGTGCAAGGAGCATGTAGGAACATACTACCACATGTTGTGGTGTTGCTCAGTGATACAAAAATTTTGGAATATGATTTACGAAGAGATAAAAAGATTGATAGAAATTACATTCAGCAAGAAGCCAGATGAATTTCTACTAGGAATTGTTTCAAATAACATCCCTAAAAACAAATTCAGGTTATTTATGTATGCGACGTCAGCAGCAAGGATTATTGTGGCAAAACATTGGAAAGATGCACCTACTAAAGAAGAACGGTTAGCTTTCGCGATGATAAACAAGGAGGTGGGGTTGTCGTTTATTCTAAATTTTCCTTGCACGAGTGAAAGGGGGGCAGCTTTAAAACGGGGTCAGTTTTAAAGGAAAGGCGGGAGGCAGTGATCGCAGGGAGCTTTACTAAGAAAATTGTTTTCTGGTTGCCTTGGTTACCGCTGCTACCCGGCGCCATTTTAACTCAACCACGTGGTCAAAAAGGCAGCCGCCATCTTAGGAGAGGCATTCACCCTCCGCAGGGCCAGTTCTCTTTAAATAAAGCTGCCGCCTCCCAGCATTTGCAACTTTCTTTTCCCCTTCCTTCTTAGCAGCAGCTCTGACGCTTCTTCTAAATTGCCAGCACAGGCTGGGCTGCTACATTGTTGTGATTCCCTTGGCTGGCTCCCGGGTCTACAGGGGAGAATCTATTATTGTAGCAAGTTGCTGAATGACAGGCTCTTAAAGTGGGCTTTATTGGGGGAAATACTAAGAGTCTTTGGAAGTGCTGAGTACTGGTTTCAAAGTGCTGACTGCTTTTGAAATTAATTGGTGCAATTAGCAAACGCTGTGGCTTATACGTTATTTCAGCTCTGCTTTTAAAAACCTTAACTCATAGAGGCAATTAAAGGTCCTTGGAGGTGCTGAGTGCTGGTTTTAGAGTGCTGAGTGCTGACTGCTTGTAAAATTGATTGGTGCAATTGATTGATTGGTGCAATTGGCAATCACTGTGGCTTATATGTTATTACAGCTCTGCTTTTAAAAGCCTTAACTCATAAAGGCAAGTAAAAGACTTGCTTACAGTTCGGTTGGTTCTGGCAATTGAGGACTGCCTCTTTAAGCTTTTATTCACAGTGGCAGTTAAGGGGCGTCTTAATTAAACCTCCTTGGATATTCCCTCAATCTTACACGCAGGCTGATAGTGGCTCACTTCCTTCTTTTATATCACGTAGGGTGTATGACTGCAGGTTTACAGGTAGCGTGTTTAGTGCAGAATTACTGCGTTTTACCATTGTAATCAAACGCCTGGCAAAGGGTATACACAGCCCATTATATTCATAGTATATACTTATTGCATAGTCATCTTATACAACTCAATTCATTCCATTTAGCATGATTCATTACTCACATTGAGTGCATATAGATCGTGGGATACCCTTTGTCCAAATTGGGTTTCCTCCTGCTGGCGTAGTTAATACTGACCATTGCGGAGCTGGTCTAACCATACTTTTGGTCAGTCATCTTAGGAAATACTGAACTAAGCTTTAGTGGTGTAGAGTGTAGGACTGCAGGTTTACAGGTAGTGTGTTTAGTGTGGAATTACTGCGTTTTACCATTGTAATCAAATGCCTGGCAAAGGGTATACAGTGGTGCCTCGCAAGACGAAATTAATTCGTTCCGCAAGTTTTTTCTTCTTGCGAGTTTTTTGTCTTGCGAAGCACGGTTTCCCATAGGAATGCATTGAAAATCAATTAAGGCGTTCCTAGGGAGACCGCCTTCAGACCAGATCCGGGGACACTCTGTCCCCGGACCTCTTCTGAAGGCTGGCGGGAGGAGAAGGACTTTTCTCCCCACCGCCAGCCTTCAGAACAGCCTTGCAACCCGCATATGATGAAAGGTTTGGATTTGATATCCCGCTTTATCACTACCCGAAGGAGTCTCAAAGCGGCTAACATTCTCCTTTCCCTTCCTCCCCCACAACAAACACTCTGTGAGGTGAGTGGGGCCGAGAGACGTCAGAGAAGTGTGACTAGCCCATGGTCACCCAGCAGCTGCATGTGGAGGAGCGGAGATGCGAACCCAGTTCGCCAGATTACGAGTCTACCGCTCTTAACCACTACACCACAAAGGGAGCTCACCCCATCACGGGGATTTGAAACACTGACCTTCTGATCGGCAAGCCCTAGGCACTGTGGTTTAGACCACAGCGCCACACATGTCCCAGGGCTTGGGAGACGGGAAGTCCTATATATCAGAGTACAGTAATGTTTCCTCTGGGCTGGAACACTGTGGCCGTCGAACTATTAACCACCTCAAGTTGGTCAATCCCTCTCCGCTCAGTATAATAAGCCAAGAAGGCAAGGGTTGAGCATACATTAGGTGTGTCCCCATTTGTCCAGTCACCTTGGTTACATCCTCAGGCCTTGGCAACTGAAATCCACCCAACGGAAACCAGAGCGGGTAAAACTATGGAGACTTCCAAATACGGATTCAACGGTTGTGTCTGAGTCAGGGCAGACATGGGTTGTTGTTTTCTAATCCTCTGTGAGCTTTGAGAACATGTCACAGAGAGCCCTCTAGGGTTCTGCAACGTCCCCAGGCAGGCCAGATTGCAAAAAGCCCTGAAGGAACCGCAAAAGCTCTGCTGGGGGTGGCACTGCAAGGATGCAATGGAGCTGGAAAATAACTGCTTGTTCCTTGACACCACGGCCACCGAAGAGGCTCCCACTAGCATCTTCAGTCAGACTTCTTGTGCTGCAGCTATCTTCCTATGTGAGCCAGTGTGGTGTAGTGGTTAAGAGCGGTAGTCTCGTAATCTGGTGAACCGGGTTCGCGTCTCCGCTCCTCCACATGCAGCTGCTGGGTGACCTTGGGCTAGTCACACTTCTCTGAAGTCTCTCAGCCCCACTCACCTCTCACAGAGTGTTTGTTGTGGGGCAGGAAGGGAAAGGAGAATGTTAGCCGCTTTGAGACTCCTTCGGGTAGTGATAAAGCAGGATATCAAATCCAAACTCCTCCTCCTCCTCCTCTTCTCCTTCTCCTTCTCCTGCCTGCCTGCCTGCCTGCTTGGTTGCCCTTTGTTTTTTTAAAAATAATATTCAAATTTTAAGGATTACAAAGAGAAAATTAGAAAAAACAAAAAAATAAAAAATAAAAAAAATCAGAAAATACAATACAAAAATACAAACAATTCAAAAAAAGAAAAAGAGAGAGAAAAAAAGCTCAAATGTTTACATAACTTTCTTTCCTTTACTTCCCGTATTTTTCGCTCTATAACACGCACCTGACCATAACACGCACATCGTTTTTAGAGGAGGAAAACAAGGGAAAAAACATTCTGAATGAAACAGCGGATGTATCATTTTTGTGCTTCATGCTGTGGCCACAGACATGTGATCTGATGGTGAATTTGGGGTGACCCAATGCAAAAATCCTGAGAATCCCTGTGGATCCATGCTTTGTAACCACGTTTTTGCACCACTGCAGCCCCAGGCAACAGTGGGTGCGTGATTTTTGGGGGGCAGGCTGTAACCATGGACATGCTATGTGATCTGATGGTGAATTTGGGCTGACCCAATGCAAAGATCCTGAGGATCCATGTGGATCCATGCTTTTTAACCACATTTTAAGTGGGGAGGGAAGGAAAAACACAGAAGGGACAAGGAGCAGGAGAGGGGTGTGCAGAGAAGCAGCTGGCTAAGAATGCAGGAGAGGGGTATAACAGGAGGAGGGAGGAAAGGAAGGCAAAAGTTTTCCCTCACCTACCCACCCAAGCCAGCCAGCTCATGCTCTCTCTCTCTCTCTCTCTCCCCCTCCTGCATGTTTTCCCCTCTGCTTGCCTGGAGGGGAGGGGCTTTCCCTGCTCTTTGTTCCGTTTGAGCAAACACAGCAAGGAAACAGAGGTGGGTGGGCAGTAAGACCCTGAGGCAGAATGCAGGAAAGCAGCCGCTTCCTCTTTTCAGGTTTCCCTTCTAGGAGACGCACGATTTGATTTTTGCCTGCTTTTTTTTGCCTCCCCTCGCACCAATTGGCTCCAGGGACCACACATTCGCTCAATAACACGCACAGACATTTCCCCTTCCTTTTTAGGAGAAAAAATCTGCGTGTTATAGAAGGAAAAATACGGTATTTCCTTGACCTCCTCACACCTCCCTTTTTTGTATTCTAATTCAGTTAGATATTTCAGCAAATCCTTTCTAGCTTTGTTTTTATCCTAATAATTTATCTTAATATACTGTAATTTTACATTCTCGTCTTTCTCTAATTAAAAAAATCAATTTTTACCTAATCCTTTATATCATTTCTGCTAAAACCACATTACTTCATTCCAACATCCTTCTAACATTCCTTAATTTTGCAATGTTTCTGTAAATAAACTTTGAATTTTTTCCAATCTTCTTCCACCAACTCTTCACCTTGGTCTCGGACAGCTTGGTTGCCCTTTGCTCCCTAAATTACCAAGTAGCCAGTTGGGATAAGCTAAGCGGAAAAGGGTGCTGAGGAGGAAGGGGGTCAAATGCCTGGCTCATCTTCAGATTCCGCAGAGTGACTTGTGCCAGCTGCGGCAACTGTAAATTCCCCAAGGCTGTCTGGACTCCTGGGGATTCCATGAGCCTCCTGAGATGGACCAGCAGATCCATCCCAGCAGAGGGGACTAGATGCAGAGAGACTAAGAGCGCCTCCAGACATGCAAAACACGTGTAGGAAACTTGTGCAGCAAGCAAATCAGGACGAGCACCAGGCAAACGCTCGTTGTCAACCACCCCATAAACTAGTCAGAAGGAATGCTCGATAAAGCCAGATATGATCTAAGTACCTGTGTCAATTTTTGTGCAAGCAGATCAGGATGAATGCTCAGTGAACAGGCCATCTGGAAGAGCCCTAAACCTCAACAGGAAGCAATTAGATCAGGGGTTGGCAAGGTTTACCTCGCCTGGGCCGGTTCACTCCAGTGGTGATCCCTTCGTGGCGCCTGCATTTGCGCAGATGCGATTTCCAGCACCGCGGAAACGAGTCCCTGCGCCGCTCTGGTTTAGCGCAGCGTCCAGGGACTCAGCGAGCGGGCAGCTCAGTTTGGGGGTAGCTCATGGGCCGGTTAAATGAGCCCTATGGGCCTCTTGTGTCCCATGGGCCTTAGGTTGCTGACTCCTGAATTAGATTGACAGAGGGAGGATTTATTTGGCTATAGACACTCTATGGACAAATACGAAAGAAGAAGAAGAATATACAAAATGGATGAAGACAATGCGAAAAATTTAGATGTGATATAAAAAGCCAGAAGGAGGAAGGGAGTCGGCCCTTAGGAGCAAATATAAATGTAAAATGTAATACAATATGTGCATGTGGAGTACATTAATGAAAATCAATAAAGAATATTATGAAGGGGGGGAAAGAATTAGATTGACGGAGATGTCAGAATACCCCACTCCCCACCCCCCTTCAGAAGTAAAATGTGTGACGAGTTGGTTTTTATTTTTGTTTTATCAGGGATGTTGGAAGCCCCCTCTAGCATCTTTTTTTTTTAAAGTGGGGTGCACACCTTTGAAATAAGTCAGTACGCTCGGATGGCTGTAAGCTAACCACAGATGCACCTGTTCGGAAGGGTGCATCACCTGCATCACCTGCTATGCGACTTTTCACGGCTGCAAAAGTAACAGGGTTTACATGCAAAGGGGGAAAAAGAGAACATGCGACGGTTAAAATTCCGCTGGGAGGAGAGTCTCCAGCCCAGCCAGACAAGTGTGGGAGTGAATTTGGCAGGCCTGCATTTCCTCCGTCCAGAGCTCAGCCTGAACCCACCCAGTTGTTCTGAGATGCTGATTGACCCAGCATTTACGCCAAGGCGGGGCAAGCGGGTTGTTCTTAACCTGAGGTACCACTTTAGCTAATGGGGCCTCCCGCTGCTGCAGCGCGATTTCTGTTCTCAGAAGCCATGGAGCCATGCCCCACAGAGAAGGGGCAGTGGGGAAGAGGCGAGAGAGATGGCAACCAGGAACCGCAGGGATGTCCTCTGGTCCTTTATCGAAACCCCGCGACAGTTTGAATCCTCGTGCCGGGGTGAGCTCCCGTTGCTCGGTCCCTACTCCTGCCAACCTAGCAGTTCGAAAGCACGTCAAAGTGCAAGTAGATAAATAGGTCCCGCTCCGGCGGGAAGGTAAATGGCATTTCCGTGCGCTGCTCTGTTTTGCCAGAAGCAGCTTAGTCATGCTGGCCACAGGACCCGGAAGCTGTCTGCGGACAAACGCCGGCTCCCACGGCCAGTAAAGCGAGATGAGCGCCGCAACCCCAGAGTCGTCTGTGACTGGACCTAACGGTCAGGGGTCCCTTTACCTTTACCTTAAGTTAGCAAAAATGTGTAGAACAAGAGCAAATAACTGCTGGAAATGTCAAGAAAAAGAAGGTACCTTTTACCATATGTGGTGGTCATGTAAAGTAATAAAAAGCTTTTGGGAGATGATATATAATGAAATGGGGGGGGGAGAGTTTAAAATAATGTTTGTTAAAAAACCAGAAGCTTTTCTATTAGGAGTTATAGGTACCAAGATCCCAAAGGACCAGAAAAGACTTTCAATATATGCGACAACAGCCACACGGATGTTATTAGCCCAGAGATGGAAGGAAGAAACAATCCTGACCAGGGAAGAATGGCCAGCCAAGTTGATGGACTATGCTGAAATGGCAAAATTAAGTGGAAAGCTCAGGGACCAAGAGGACAAGAACTTTAAAAAAGAATGGGGGGAAATTATAATTTACTTAGGAGATGTTTTTCTGTTCTGTTTCTAGTTGGTCATCTTTCTACAACTTTGGGCACATGTTCCAAGAGTTCCCTTACGCTTAAACCTGGAACCAGCTGCCCCTGTGGCTTCGCCAAATTTCGATGACACGGGGAAAGGTTTGCCAGCAGTTTCACTCACAAGAGGGGCGGAAATACAGCTTGTAAGACATATTCCACTTTTTCATGTTTGACCTAATCACGCGCTTGGCAACATGGATGTAATCAGCATTTACATGTAGCTCTGAGCCAGTCATTGCAGAGGTTCAGCCCCAAACATTTTGCTGTATCAGTTGAAGGATCCCCACCCCATTCCACATGCAGAAGGCAAGTGGACTGGCAGTTGAATTCATGGCTGTGGGCTCACGATACCTCTAAAGCACATTTGAAGAACATTTCCCGCTTGGACTACTGCAATGCGCTCTACGTGGGGCTACCTTTGAAGGTAACTCAGAAACTACAACTAATCCAGAACGCGGCAGCCAGACTGGTGACTGGGGGCGGCCACCGAGATCACATAACACCGGTCTTGAAAGACCTACATTGGCTCCCAGTACGTTTCCGAGCACAATTCAAAGTGCTGGTGTTGACCTTTAAAGCCCTAAACGGCCTCGGCCCAGTATACCTGAAGGAGCGTCTCCACCTCCATCGTTCTGCCCGGACACTGAGGTCCAGCACCGAGGGCCTTCTGGCGGTTCCCTCACTGTGAGAAGCCAAGTTACAGGGAACCAGGCAGAGGGCCTTCTCGGTAGTGGCGCCCGCCCTGTGGAACACCCTCCCATCAGATGTCAAAGCGATAAACAACTACCTGACATTCAGAAGACATCCTAAGGCAGCCCTGTTCAGGGAAGTTTTTAATGTGTGATATTTTAGTGTATTTTTGGTTTCTATGGAAGCCGCCCAGAATGGCTGGGGAAACGCAGCCAGATGGGCAGGGTACAAATAATAAATTATTATTATTAGTATTAGTATTAGTATTAGTATTAGTATTATTATTATTCAAATAATTCTGGGCGCTGTAGTTTACCCCACAGAGTTACAATCCCAAGCATACTGATGGTGCCCAGAATTCTTTGAAGGGGGAGATGTGCTTCAGATGTGCTATATAGTGTACACACAGCCTTAATTCAATGTTGGTGACAGAGCAATGTGCTCCGCTGTGCTGGAAGGTAGTAGGCTGGCTAGCTTAGAGCAGTGTTTCCCAACCTTGGGTCTCCAGCTGTTTTTGGACTACACTCCCATCATCCCTTGCTAGCAAGACCAATGGTCAGGGATGATGGGAATTGTAGTCCAACAGCAGCTGGAGACCCAAGGTTGGGAAACACTGGCTTAGAGGGCACAGGACAGGCCTCCAGTATCTGGCCACTCCCTCCATTGCAGGGAGGGCAGCTGCCTTACTCTGCCTAATAGAAGGACCGGCCCCGCTTATTTGTACGATGTTGCCAGTGTCACGATGGGACCTGGTTTGTGGGGAACAGAGCGGCCCCTGAGAATGCAGAAGTTGGTCACCCATTCTTTACAAAGCTTCCTCTGCCCATCAGCCGAGCCTGAGTCACAAGTTCCTCTCTTGTCTACGCTGTGTTTCATGTCCTTTTAATTTTTGAAGGTGCCTTGCATATGATAATTCAGGAACAGATATTTAAGTCAGTGTGAATCATAACCCGATCAGCTTAAATTTTCAGACCTTGCCAGGAATTATATTTTGAAATTGGAATAAAATACTACTAAAAAAGAGAGGAAGAAATAATAAGAAAAACGAAAGAAGTGCTCTCTCTCCCCTTCTCTCTCTCTTATCCAAACCTGTCAAAAGTACAGTGGTACCTTGGGTTAAGTACTTACTTAATTCGTTCCGGAAGTCTGTTCTTAACGTGAAACTGTTCTTAACCTGAGGTACCACTTTAGCTAATGGGGCTTCCCGCTGCTGCAGCACGATTTCTGTTCTCATCCTGAGGTAAAGTTCTTAACCCGAGGTACTATTTCTGGGTTAGCGGAGTCTGTAACCTGTAAGTGTCTGTAAGCGTATGTAACCTGAAGCGTATGTAACCCGAGGTACCACTGTAATACTATGGGGCACAAGTACATGAGTTCTTATTAGCATGTCTGCCTTTCAAATTAAATTTCATGGGTACGATCCTATACCTCAGATCCATGGGCTGAGAGGCTTTAGAACAGCGTTTCCCAAACTTCGGCGTCCAGTGGTTTTTGGACTACAACTCCCATTATCCCTAGTGTTGTAAACAAAAACTGCTCCCTTTCCCTTATGGGGGACACAAGAGCCCTTATAGAGTCCTTTCTAGGTTCTCCATTGGTAAGAGAAAATAACAGAGGCCAACCAGAGAATATTGAGAAGCAAAGCAGCTCGTAAGCCTGATCTTTATTAAAGCTGTTACAACAGGGTGCTCCCCCCACATGCAGGAGAGAGGAGGAGGACCCCGAACCAACTGTGCAAGCCCTTATATAGACTTTTGAACTGCCCACCCTGGAGCCCAAGACCACCCCCCAGTTCATCATATATACATCAGAGAAGGGGCGGACTACAACAGAAATGTGAGTGCCTTGTTTTTATCCTGTCTGCCAGGTTACCTGATTGGATTACCTGGGGATCCTGGCCACTCTTTTGTTATGATAACAACTATTGTGGGGTTTCAGACATGTGGTTTATACATTTATGTATGTGCTTGCTTGGTACATTTATGAACTTTTATTTTCTATATATAAGACCTAAAAATTCTTATAACACTACCTAGTAGGACCAGTGGTCAGGGATGATGGGATTTGTAGTTCCAAAACAGCTGGACACCCAAGTTTGAGAAACCGTGATTTAGAAGATGGAGTGAGCTCAGCAGAACCAGAGCTATGTTGCCCAATGGACATGGCATGCACCCCAGTGGAACACCCGTGATGCACTGATATTAAACACCACTGATGAAGATAATCCAGTAAACCAATCAAAAACAGGGTGGAGGTATGGACAGGATATAGGCGGAGCACTAATGCCAAATCCTATGGCGCTTCATTCCCCAGGCACACCCCTGTTGACAAGACTTTGGACCAGGTCCAGGCCTGGCATGATAAATTTCCCTCTCATTGACCTCGATGGGAGGGAGAAAGGAAAAACAGCTTTTGCCACCCGCTGTGGCAGAGAAATGGAGATGCGGGTGGCGCTGTGGTCTAAACCACCGAACCTCTTGGGCTTGCCGATCAGAAGGTTGGCGGTTCGAATCTCCGTGACGGGGTGAGCTCCCGTTACTCTGTCCCAGCTCCTGGCAACCTAGCAGTTCGAAAGCACGCCAGTGCAAGTAGATAAATAGGTACAGCTGTGGTGAGAAAGGTAAACGGCATTTCCGTGCGCTCTACTTTCTGTCACGGTGTTCCGTTGCGCCAGAAGCGGTTTAGTCATGCTGGCCACATGACCCGGAAAGCTGTCTGTGGACAAACGCCGGCTCCCTTCTGTATTATTATTATTATTTTTATCTTATGTTGTATCCTTGTATTAATTTTATCTTTACTTGTACCAATGTACCTGCATCTTTTCTGCTATTGCAATAAGAATCACGAGTTGAGGGCTATGAATGAGAAATGACATAGTTGTCCGTGGCTACACATCGCCATCTACTGAGTCTACAGTATACACACACCAATTCACAAGTTCAAATGACTTTATTCAAAAGCATGGCTACATAGACAATCGCACCTATATATGCAAAGTAGAGGAAAAACACCCAAAATCCTGTCTTCATTTCCTCTCTTATCGATCTGCCCCCAGGCATCACGCAAAGCCTTCCTGAAAGTCAGAACACAAACAATACTTTTTGTTGTTTAGTCGTTTAGTCGTGCCCTACTCTTTGTGACCCCATGGACCAGAGCACGCCAGGCACTCCTGTCTTCCGCTGCCTCCCGCAGTTTGATCAGACTCATGTTTGTAGCTTCGAGAACACTGTCCAACCATCTCGTCCTCTGTCGTCCCCTTCTCCTTGTGCCCTCCATTTTTCCTAACATCAGGGTCTTTTCCAGGGAGTCTTCTCTTCTCATCAGGTGGCCAAAGTATTGGAGCCTCAGCTTCAGGATCTGCCCTTCCAGTGAGCACTCAGGGCTGATTTTCTTAAAAATGGATAGGTTTGATTTTCTTGCAGTCCATGGGACTCTCCAGAGTCTCCTCCACCATCATAATTCAAAACCATCATAATTCAAAAGCATCAATTCTTTGGCGGTCAGCCTTCTTTATGGTCCAGCTCTCACTTCCAATAGCCATCAGTAAACATCAGAAAAAACAAGAATCTGCCTCAGTCCTTTTGTATACAGTATGCTGTCTACAACACAGCAATCTAATCCAAGTATCATCAAACACACTCTGTACAGTGTTCCATTTCTCCAAAGGTATTGGACTATATTAAAGGGAATTTACACTTTTTATTCTCTTTTTCATTTTTCCCCTTTTTAAAATGCATTTTATTTTGCTGATAAAAACGTTGTTAATTAACTCATTATTGTCAAAAATTGTACATCTCAACATAAACATAATAAAGAAAAGAGAAAACAAAAACAAAAACCAACATACAAAACAAAACAAAAAATCACATAGACCATTTTAAATATATCTATACAGTGGTACCTCGGGTTAAGAACTTAATTCGTTCTGGAGGTCTGTTATTAACCTGAAACTGTTCTTAACCTGAAGCACCATTTTAGCTAATGGGGCCTCCCGCTGCGCCACTGCTGCACGATTTCTGTTCTCATCCTGAAGCAAAGTTCTTAACCCGAGGTACTACTTCCGGGTTAGCGGAGTCTGTAACCTGAGGTGTATGTAACCTGAAGCCTATGTTAGTCTGCGAAGGCAGCACTGAGCATCATATAAATTTGCGGGAATGTAGTTATAACTTCTTTGATTACACATAAAAAACCAGCCATCTGGTAAGCGCACATGGGCATAATTAAAAGTAATCTGTTGAACATGTGAGCAATTCCAAGTTGCTTCCTCACTGCAATTCACAATCTGAGCACAAGAGGTGTCTGGTGGTGCTGCAACTCTAGGTGTGTATAATGATATTTCATCCAGAGGTAACTTTTGTTTCACCTGTCCCCAATCATGGAGATTGGTATAACCAATGATACCTTCAGAAATCCATTTAGAAAACCACTTTCCCATGTGTGTGGCATGTGCCATATGGAAAGGCTGTGTACAAACTGGGATCAGACAATTTCCTAAGGTAGTGTGCATATCATATGTTTCACTCAGACAAAAATGAGAGACATTAGCAACTTCAGCTAAATGCATCTGTCAGGCTCATGTTCCCTGAGAAAAGGTGGACTGCGGGGGGGGGGCACTGGTGAAGGACGATGAACTAAGGCAATTGATCCGGGACGATGCTTTTGCTCGGCGGAAGCTAGATGAGCTAAGGCAACGAGGAGGAGATGAGGGAGGTTTCAAGGAAAAAGGGGGGCTCCTGTTCTATCGGGGGGCTTTGTATATTCCAGGTGAAATCCTAAGAGACAGAGTCCTCAAGCAACTTCATGACAGCTCCACGGCAGGACATTTTGGGCAACACAAAACCATGTTGTTGGTTACCAGGGAATTTTGGTGGCCCAAAGTGAGGGAAGACGTAAGGGAATATGTGAGAGGGTGTGAGACCTGCCAGAGGGCCAAAGGGAAGAGGGCTGCTCCGGCAGGGTTATTGGAGCCTTTGTCCACACCAGGGAGGCCATGGGAGGTGGTATTGGTAGATTTTGTCACTGACCTGCCCAGGTCCAAGGGGAAAATAGCGGTGATGGTGGTGGTGGATCTCCTGACCAAAATGTGCCATTTTGTGGCGTGTTCACATGCGGTGACGGCGGAGGAACAGCCAAGTTGTTTGTAGAGCATGTGTTTAGGTTGCATGGAGTCCCTTCTAGGGTCATTTCGGACAGGGGACCCAATTCACCTCACGGTTTTGGCGCAAGCATATGAGTTTGCTGCAAGTAGAGGTGAGCTTCACCACCGCAAGGCACCCCGAAACCAATGGGCAGGCGGAAAGAGCAAATGTTGTTTTGCAACAGTATTTGCGGTGTTATGTCAGTCAGAGGCAGAATGACTGGGTGGACGGATTAGGACTAGCGGAGTTTGCGTACAATAATGCTGAGAACGTGTCCACCGGGATGACTCCTTTCTTCGCCAATCACGGAAGTCACCCTAGGGCTTTCCCAGGGAGGGGGGAGGAGTCGTGGAGTGTACCGGCCACAGAACAGTTTGCGGAGGAAATGGAGGCGATTCACCAACAGCTCCAGTTGAACCTGGAAAGGGCCAAGGAAGTATACAAGAGGGAGGCAGACAAGCATCGGAGACCAGGGGAGACCATTCGGGTTGGGGACAAGGTGTGGTTGTCAACACAAGGGTTGCCCTGGAAGGGGGGGGTGCAAGAAGCTCAAACCCAGGAGGGTGGGTCCCTTTGAGGTCATCCAGCAGGTAAATCCAGTGGCCTTTAAGTTAAGGCTGCCTGAGAGATTCATCCCGTCTTCCATAGGTCACTGTTGTGGCCCTACAGGGGAGGGGGGATCAGGCAGGGAAGAGGGGAAGGGGAGGTTCCACCGCCCGAAATTGAGGAAAGGGAGCAAGGCCACAAGGTAACTGAAATACTGGACTCCCATTGGAACGGGGAGCAGCTAGAGTATTTGGTGGCTTGGGAAGGGGCTCCCAGTTCGGAAAACGCTTGGGTTCTGGAAGGTTGCATTACTGAGGATTATTTGGTGGAGTTCCACGATTTGTTTCCCAACAAACCCAAACCCCCGGGTAGGTTCTTTGAACAGGTGTTCGGTCCGACGGATGAAGAAGAAGACTTCGAGGGTTTCCCACCATCAGACGATGAGGGAAGAGGCCGGAGAGAAGGACATCTCAAAGATCGCTGGGAGCCTGCGGGTTTGGGGGAGGGCTAGGGTAATGTTTTTGAAGATGCAGAAAATGAAGATGAGATTTTCCTAGGTTTCACCCCCGAGAAACCTGATAAAGAAGAAATGGGAATGGAAGTCTCTCCAGAGGAGGAGAGAGGGGCCTTTGGGGAGGGGGTGGATGTCAGGGAACTGGAGGCAGAGAAGGGGGGGAGAATGGGCACCTACCGGGGAAAACCTCCTTTAATAAGCAGCTGCTCTTCCTCGGACGAGGAAGGTGACGAAGGGTTGTCAGGAGGTAATGAATCTGAGGGGGGGGGGAGGCACTTCTGGGGCCAAGTCACTCTCGTCAGAGAGGAAGGAGGGGGGCTGGGCTTCGGAAGTGGTTATGCTGGGGAAAATCGAAAGGAAATTTAGTCGGGACAACTGACCTGCCATGATTAAGACGGACTTTTGACCTGCTTGTACATAGCTTCAAAGGGGCAATAAATCTTGTAAATATGGCTGAATTCCGGGACTCTTATCTTTGCTAGCACTCACAACTAATTGCTGACAGCATCCATTTTTTTTTAATTATTTTTTTAGGAGTGTAAGTGAAATTTTATTGGGAGGGGATAGCAGTTGAACAGCAGAAACTGAAGAGTAAGAAGAATCCCTGTATTTAAAACACTCAGTAGCTCCTGCTGAACACACATATAGGAAGCCACTCTGCCATGCTTCCCATTTGGCCCCAGACACCCCACATCCTACAGAAACGAATACACAGTAGCACAGGAAAGTCAAATCACCAAGAAACCACTGCAGAATAAAAAGGGAATGTGGAGAATTGAACTGTGTTGAACACTCTTTAGTTGCATTAACTACATTTTCATTTCATCACTGTAATACAAATAAATAAATAAATAAATACCCCACCACAGTTGCTTGCAGGAACTGGTTCAGATTTCTTTTTAAATACCAGAAACTTTAGTCCGCTACATAAGTGTTTGGAAGTTACTTATGTTTATATGGAAATTAAGCCAGTGTTAATACTTTTCTACAGCAGTAAACGCACACCAGGAAGGCCAGGACAAAACACAAATCAAGGAATGGAGTTTTCCCAAAGCTGCAGTGTGAAAGGACTATAAATTGATTTCCATACACATGGCTGGCTTCTCTTTGCTGTAGGAAATCCAAGCGGAGCTGTAAGGAATGAGACATGTAAAAAGGTTTCTTGAGAAGGGGAATGACACTCCATATGCAGTTTAGTTTTCTGCACCTTCTGAGGCATCACATTCTTCTCCTGCGCTGTCTGATGTCCATAATGTGAGGTTGTCTCTAAGCAACTGCATGATGAGAGCGCTGTCTTTGGACAAGTCTTCATTCAGCGTATCAAGTTCTGCAGTGGCTCCATCAAAAGCTGTCTTTGCCAATGTGCAAGCCAGCTCTGGGTTGTTGAGGATCTCATAGGAAAATACGGAAAAGTTAAGCGCTAAGCCTAAACGAATTGGATGTGTGGGTTGCATCTCTTTCTTGCTGATGTCAAATGCCTCCTGATAAGCCGCCTGTGAATTTTCTATTGTTTGTTTTCTGTCATCTCCGCTGGCAACCTCCGCCAGGTATCGAAAGTAGTCTCCCTTCATCTTCAGATAGAACACCTTGCTCTCTGGGTTAGTTGCATTAGCTATTAAGTACTTGTCCAGCAACTGCAGAACTGTAGTGCAGATGGACTTAAGTTCAAACTCCACTTTCTCTCGGTAGTCCTTGACAAGCTGCATCTTCTTGTCATTTCCGTCAGTCTTCTGCTCAATGCTAGAGATCACTCACCAAGCAGAGCGTCTTCCCCCAACCACATTCTTGTACGCCACAGCGAGAAGATTGCGTTCTTCATTGGATAATTCAGCACCTTGCTCTGTCACTGCCTTCATGCAGGTAGCCAGGAACATCCTATGGCCTTCTGGGAGGAGGCTTGGGCAGCAGCCACAGCGGTGCAGGGGGGAGATTCTGCAAGAAAGAAGGGATCTTTAAAGCAGAGGATCTTTAAAGGGATCTCTAAACGCTAAAGGTTGCTTCCCCCTGTCCCATTACCTCCGAGGCAGGTTTCCTCCACCTGGGCTCCAGTCCCTCCTGGGATCCGGCGGCTCCGAGGCTGAGTCGTTCCCTCGCTGCAAAGCAAAGGAGACATCAGCCGGCGCTCCCAGCCAGGCTAGCCCCAGTCTGGGGCAGGAGGGTGGGGGACCTGGGAAGGGGGCATTTCCTCCTACCTGATCTTACAAGTTCCCCAAACCTGGCCTCCGCCTCCGTACGGGCGTCTTGGATCCGCCCCGGCCGGCCTTGCTCAGAAGCAGCAGCCAAGGTTTCCTCCCTCTCTAAAATCACTCGAGATGTTCTTCGAATTGGAGGAAACCTTGTCTGCTGCTTCTGCGGCAGGCAGGGCCGGGGAGGAGCCATGCCCACACGGAGACGGGGCAGTGGGGAACCGGCGCGAGGGTCCTCAGCCCGGAACCGCCGGGATGGTATCTTGCTCTTCGTCCCGGGAGCCGGATCTGAAGCCTCATCCCTGGAGAAATTAGGAAAAATATGGGCTAAGAAGGCAAAGAAAGAACCTGAAATGCAATATATTTCTGCCAACTCTATGCCTAAACTGAAGCCCAAACACGGAGAGCTATCTATTTCCCAAAATATTTAGCTATGGACTAGCAGGTATAGATTCATGCAGTTCTGAAGGAAGGAAGGACGTATGGGGTGGGGAGAATTCTGGGATGCATCTCCACAGAACCCTTCCCAAGCAGAGCCAGATTGCCCAATGGGCAGAGCAGGCACCGGCCCTCGGCCCCTGCAACAACGGATCGCCATAAATATTCTTGGTTTTGCGTAATAAAATTGGATTGTTAATATTTCTGGTTGGTAGAATCAAATCACAGCATACCTGCACATTCGGAGTTTCCCCCTTGCACCGCTGGGCTGCTGCTGCCTCTGGTGGTGGGGGTGGGCCGGAGCCTTGGGCTTTCCTCCCAAACCATGGCCCTGGGAGAGACAAAGGACATTGTATTTTCCTGGCATAAGCATCCACTCTAGGGCACCGGGGTCCCCTGGGCCCTCCCCAATTATTTGGGGCTGGAGTGAGGCGGGACTGCTCCCCACCCCCACCCAACCCTATATGGCACATGTGGGGAGTGGGTTCCCCATGGAATTAACATACCTCAACTTGCAGCGCTTCCCCACGGTGCTGAACTTGCCTTCCATTTTGAGAAGCTGTGAGACAGAAAGGAAAAAAAAAACAGAGGAAGTTAGCAACCAGTTATTCATAACAGAAAATATCTTCTGGGGTCCACAGCTGAGGACCTGCCAAGCTATCAACAGCTGTGGACAAGGCAAGCCAGGGAGCCAGGCCACACGAATCAGGGACGGGTGAGGCTAATAATAATAATAATAATGTTTTTATTTAATACTTTTATTTTGCTTTAAACCAATATAGATAAATATAATCAACCAAAATTACAAAAGAAAAATCCTTAAGAATAATAATAATAATGAAAAAAGCTAAAAACAACTACAAAAAATATCAAAGTACATGGCATAGAACATAAGCCATTATGGGAAAGAAAAAAGGTAAAGGAAAAAAGAAGGAGGAGGAAGGAAAAAAAGAAAAAAAAGGGGGGGGGAGAAAAAAAAGAGAAAAAGAGGAAGATGAGTCAAAACACAAAAAGACTCGTCTATTGTACGCTTCCGTCAAGGTCACAAAAGATTATTATTCTTATCAATTCTCTCTATCTGCATTCCATTGAATCCCTCATCTTGGTATCAGGGAACATTTCCCTATGCGGTATCATTCTAAACATAACCTTGATGAACCCTTATACCCTAGATAATTATTTAGACATTCCCATTCTTCTTTCACCATCTTTTTAGGTTTATCTCTTATTGCATCTGTCAGTTTGCGAGCTCCAAGTACTCGCACAATTTGACTACCCATTCATCTTTAGTGGGTGTTTGTTATCTTTCCAGTGTTTTGCCACTATAACCCTTGCTGCTGACGTTGCTTACACAAATAACCTGGTTTTATTTTTGCGAATATTATCTGAAACCATTCCTAGCAAAAATTCTTCCGGTTTCTTGTTAAATGTAGTTTCTATCAATCACTTTATCTCTTCATAAATCATATTCCAAAATCTTTGTATCTCTAGACAGGACCACCACATATGGTAGTAATTAGAATGTTATTTCTATGGGCCTCGGAGCTCCCCTTACCTTTAGAATTCATTTCTCTAAACCTTCTTCAGAGTCTATCACCAACATCTGACAGGCATCCCTCTTGCAGGGCAATTATAAGGCTTGCTTGCAAAGCAGCACTTTGTGACATCAGCTGGCAAACAGGGGCCAGGCTGCTGGGTTGTCAGGCAGATGAATTAAGAAAAATAAAATCAGGGGGGAGGTCAAAGTGTGCTTGTTTTCTCCTGCTCCAGAAGCTCTCACAACCTGAAGCCGTGGCTTCAAGCTCCAAAAAGGAGATTCCGACTCAACTTCAGGAAGAACTTTCTGAGAGCAAGAGCTGTTTGACAGGGGGAAGAAATCCCTTAGGAGCCAGTAGATTTTCCTTATCCTGGGTTAACATGTATGGGTGGCATGGCTATCTAGGCCATGATAAGGTTAAATTTCACAAAGGATTCTTAAATCACATTGTGAAAAAAACATTCTATGAGGTTTGGGAGGGAAGCAAAAAGTCAGTAGTCACTAAAACACCCTGGTGGCTTTCACTGATGGAATCTCCAGCCGTACATAGGAAAAATATGAACAGGGACTGGTTAACATATAGGGACTTAGTAGAGGAAATAAGTAGTGACCCAAAATTAAAGGACCTAGGAGAATTGAAAAAGATAAAACATGGTTGGAATATTATCAGTTAAAAGCCACATTTGAAAAGGATAAAAGGACTAAGGGATTTGATAAATAGATATATATCTTATTTAGAGAAAGACATTTTATATAGTAACCAGAAGACACTTTAAAAAATCTATAAATAATTATTGAATTGGCAAAGGAAAGAGGAAGATATTTAAAAAGTTATAACAAAATGGGAGGCAGATCTGGGACATAGGATTGAATCCGATAAATGGAAGGAATCATGGAGTAAAAATATAAAATTTACGGCTTGCTATCTTATAAGAGAATATCTTATGAAAACATATTATAGATGGTATTTGACTCCTGTAAAATTGGTGAAAATAAACAAATCATATAAAGGTGCAAGGAGCATGTAGGAACATACTATCACATGTTGTGGTGTTGCTCAGGGATACAAAAATTTTGGAATATGATTTACGAAGAGATAAAAAGATTGATAGAAATTACATTCAGCAAGAAGCCAGATGAATTTCTACTAGGAATTGTTTCAAATAACATCCCTAAAAACAAATTCAGGTTATTTATGTATGCGACGTCAGCAGCAAGGATTATTGTGGCAAAACATTGGAAAGATGCACACGCACCTCCTAAAGAAGAACGGTGAGCTTTCGCGATGATAAAGAAGGAGGTGGGGTTGCCGGCGGCACGCCCCTTCCCCACATTCCCGGAGGCAGCCCCCGCGATCCCTAAGGGAATCCCCGCCCGTGTCATACCCCGGGCCAGCCAATCGGCTGGCTCCGGGGGCGGGGCCTCGGCTATTTAAACCTGCTGCAGCCGAGGCTCCTCCTCTTTTCCTCCGCGGCTGCAGCAGACCCGCTTTGGGATGCGCTTGGTATTTTAGATTCTGTCGCTTGTTTCCTTGGTCTTTCCTGGGCTCCTTTTCCCTCTCCTTTTTCGGTTTACTCCTTCTGCAGCGCGTTCGAAGAGCGGACTTTAGATCAATCTTCTGGTTTTTTAAGCCCTCCATTCAAAGGCTCTGTCTTACTTGCGGGTTATACAAGTATTATACAAGTATATCTGTAACGCGGGTGGCTGCAGCCCCCGGGTGAGGTTGGTGACGGGGGTTTTTTTAACATGGTGTGTGGTGGTTGTTCAAAATTTTCCTTGCACGAGTGAAAGGGGAGGCAGCTTGTAAAAGGGGACCAGGGTTGAAAGTGTAGGCAGCTCATTTCGCGCTTTAACATTCTCAGGGTTTTAACCTTGATTGTGTCGTTTATTCTAAATTTTCCTTGCACGAGGCTAGGCTGCTACATTGTTGTGATTCCCATGGCTGGCTCCCGGGTCTACAGGGGAGAATCTATTATTGTAGCAAGTTGTTTCTTTTCCTTTTGTATTTTATATTCTTTGTTTTTTGTATGTCTTGAAAGTTAAATAATGCTTTAAAAGAAAAAGAAAGAAAAAAGAAAAGAGGAGATTCCGACTCAACTTCAGGAAGAACTTTCTGACAGCAAGAGCTGCTTGACAGTGGGAAGAAATCCCTCAGGAGGCAGTGGACTCTCCTTCCTTGAAGGTTTTTCAGCAGAGGTTGGATGGCCGTCTGCCATGGATGCTGTCGTGGGGCCCATTGTGTAAATAATGTATATAAAGGAGACAGTTCGGGGAAACTCCCATTCCTCATTACTATGAGCTGAATAAAGAGCATGAAATCCACACTCGACTCCGAGAGTATCTTTCAGATGCTTTAGCTGAGACTCCTGCATTGCAGGGGGTTGGTCTAGATGACCCTCAGGGTCCCTCCCAACTCGGCAATTCCATGTTGAAAAGGGCATCCAATGAGCTTTTAAAGCCCATAATGTTCCACAAACGATCTGGGGCATTGCAGCTTCCCTCTCACGGACCTACAATCCCCAGAACCCCTGACAAACTACAATTCCCAGGATCGTTTGGGGGAAGAAACCTGCTTTTTAGAACAGGGATGAGGAACCTGCAGCTTTCTTTCCCTGGTTTCCTAGGAACCAAGAACTGAAAGCTCAAGTACTTGTAACAGGGTGGTTTCAGGGAGCAGGGTGGCTGGGGAAACTCCCTGCCCCAGGTGATCAAAGGAAGAGGTCCCTCTCACTGTGGGTTGGGGAGCTGCTGGTACGTCACTAGAGGGCGTTCCAGAGGTACCTCTTTCCTACAATGGCCTCCTTCTGGGGCGAGGCTTGGGCAGCAGCCACAGTGGTGCAGGGCGGAGATCCTGCAAGAAAGAAGGGATCTTTAAAGCAGGGGAGAACTCACGCTAAGGGCTGCTTCCCCCTGTCCCATTATCTCCTTCCCCCTGTCCCATTATCTCCTTCCCCATCCTTCCCCCTGTCCCATTACCTCCGAGGCAGGTTTCCTCCACCTGGGCTCCAGTCCCTCCCGGGATCCGGCGGCTCCGAGGCTGAGTCGTTCCCTCGCTGCAAAGCAAAGGAGACATCAGCCGGCGCTCCCAGCCAGGCTAGCCCCAGTCTGGGGCAGGAGGGTGGGGGACCTGGGAAGGGGGCATTTCCTCCTACCTGATCTTACAAGTTCCCCAAACCTGGCCTCCGCCTCCGTACGGGCGTCTTGGATCCGCCCCGGCCGGCCTTGCTCAGAAGCAGCAGCCAAGGTTTCCTCCCTCTCTAAAATCACTCGAGATGTTCTTCGAATTGGAGGAAACCTTGTCTGCTGCTTCTGCGGCAGGCAGGGCCGGGGAGGAGCCATGCCCACACGGAGACGGGGCAGTGGGGAACTGGAGCGAGGGTCCTCAGCCCGGAACCGCCGGGATGGTATCTTGCTCTTCGTCCCGGGAGCCGGATCTGAAGCCTCATCCCTGGAGAAATATGGGCTAAGAAGGCAAAGAAAGAACCTGAAATGCAATATATTTCTGCCAACTTTTGAGATTTCATAAGATTTCTCAACCTAGCTCTGGTGTTAATGTTTTTGGGGTAGCATTTCTAAAGAAGAAGAAGAAGAAGAAGAAGAAGATGGCAAGAATAAGCACAACACGACCTTGTTTGAGATCTAGGTGGTCCTGGACAGCTGTATGCCTAAACTGAAGCCCAAACATGGAGAACTATCTATTTCCCAAAACATTGGCTTCGTCCTGGTCGGCCTAGCTCAGAAGCAGCAGCCAAAGTCTCCTCCCTCTCCGAAATAACTCGAGATGCGGTTTTAATGGGAGGGAACTTTGGCTGCTGCTTCTGCGCCAAACAGGGCCGGGAAGGAGCAAGAGCTGGGTATTTTTGTCCTTTTCAGCTGAAAAGCAGGAGAAAAGGGAAAATGGTCAAGGACAATGGGAGTTGTAATCGAGCGTCACCTGTAGGAGGGCCGCAGTTCCCAAAACCGCCTTATTAGTGTAAGTCTTTTTACAGAAATGCCTCCACAGCATGAACACGTACACTCAACTTGTAGTGTGTTCTCCCCACTACATGCAAATTTCCCCTTCCTCTTACCTGTTCTTTTCATGGGAGGCTTTGGCAGCAGCCACAGTGGTGCACAAAGGAGATATATGCGTTTCCTGCATACAGATAACATCCCATTTCCCCCCCCCCCCTTTAATATACACTCTATATCTTTTACGTTTACTATTAAAACCTTTTACATTCCATGAACTACATTTTAACAACATACTTCTTTATTAAATTAAAGTGGTCTCTCTGTATCTAATACTGTATAGTTTCTAAATTTGTATTTAAAAACCTTAATAAATATTTATATATATATATAAAAATACTGTATAGTTTCAACCAGAAAAAAAAATCCGATGTCTGTTAATCACGTTGTTTGTAGTAGGAAATTTCAGTCTCCAAAAGATTTTAGTATCTTCTACAGTGGTCTTCTTTTGGAGGGAGGCTTGGGCAGCAGCCACAGCAGTGGAGGTGGGAGATCCTGCAAGAAAGAAGGGATCTTTAAAGCAGGGAAGAACTTGACGTTAAGGGCTGTTTGGGGATAAGAACCCCTGAACATGTGAATGGTCTGTCACAGACCAAACACCAGAGACAGAACGTCACCTGGGACACCCATTCAGCTGTCACACCCACCCCAGGAACTTAAAGAAGATGTTCCATTATTTTAATGTTGTATTTTATTTTTGTTTTTAAGTTGTAATCATTCATCTTGTTTTTATTATTGCTTGTAAGCCGCTCTGAGCCCGGCCTTGGCTGGGGAGGGCGGGGTATAAATAAAAAATTATTATTATTATTATTACTGCTGAGCCTACAAGAGCTGCCTTTTGGCAGGAACAATCTGATTGACCCCCTGCTTGGAGGTTTCCCACAGGCTTCTGGGTGGCTCCTGGGAGAAGAGGATGCTGGACGAGTTGAGCCCTTGGTCTTATCCAGCAGGCCGTTCTTAGGTGTTTCATAAGCCCCCCCCTCCTTCCCCCTGCCCCTGTACCTGCGACTCATCTGTCCTTTTCCTGGGCTCCATTCCCTTCAGGGAGGTGGTTCCCAGGCTGCTGCTTTCTCTCGCTGCAAAGCAAACGAAGGTATCAGCAGGTGCCTAGCTCCCCTCCAAGATAGCACCAGTCTGAGGCATGAGGGCCAGGGACATGGGAGGGAAGCATTTTCTCCTACCTCATCTTAGAAGCTTTCCCCACTTGGCCTCCGTACGGGCATCTGGGCTCCATCCCGGCTGGCGTAGCTCAGAAGCAGCAGCCAAAGTCTCCTCTCTCACAGAAATTAGCTGAGCAGCTGTCTTAATGGGAGGAAGCTTTGGCTGCTGCTTCTGCGCCAATCAGGGCCGGGAAGGAGCCATGCCCCACAGAGAAGGGGCAGTGGGGAAGAGGCGAGAGGGATGGCAACCAGGAACCACAGGGATGTCCTCTGGTCCTTTATCAAAACCCCGCGACGGTTTGAATCCTCGTGCCGGGGTGAGCTCCCGTTGCTCGGTCCCTACTCCTGCCAACCTAGCAGTTCGAAAGCACGTCAAAGTGCAAGTAGATAAATAGGTCCTGCTCCGGCGGGAAGGTAAATGGCATTTCCGTGTGCTGCTCTGTTTTGCCAGAAGCAACTTAGTCATGCTGGCCACAGGACCCAGAAGCTGTCTGCGGACAAACGCCGGCTCCCTCGGCCAGTAAAGCGAGATGAGCGCCGCAACTGGACCTAACGGTCAGGGGTCCCTTTACCTTTACCTTAAGTTAGCAAAAATGTGTAGAACAAGGGCAAATAACTGCTGGAAATGTCAAGAAAAAGAAGGTACCTTTTACCATATGTGGTGGTCATGTAAAGTAATAAAAAGCTTTTGGGAGATGATATATAATGAAATGGGGGGGGGGAGTTTAAAATAATATTTGTTAAAAAACCAGAAGCTTTTCTATTAGGAGTTATTTTCTAGTTGGTCATCTTTCTATAACTTTGGGCACATGTTCCAAGAGTTCCCTTACGCTTAAACCTGGAACCAGCTGCCCCTGTGGCTTCGCCAAATTTCGATGACACGGGGAAAGGTTTGCCAGCAGTTTCACTCACAAGAGGGGCGGAAATACAGCTTGTAAGACATATTCCACTTTTTCATGTTTGACCTAATCACACGCTTGGCGACATGGATGTAATCAGCATTTACATGTAGCTCTGAGCCAGTCATTGCAGAGGTTCAGCCCCAAACATTTTGCTGTATCAGTTGAAGGATCCCCACCCGATTCCACATGCAGAAGGCAAGTGGACTGGCAGTTGAATTCATGGCTGTGGGCTCACGATACCTCTAAAGCACATTTGAAGAACATTTCCCGCTTGGACTACTGCAATGCGCTCTACGTGGGGCTACCTTTGAAGGTAACTCGGAAACTACAACTAATCCAGAACGCGGCAGCCAGACTGGTGACTGGGGGCGCCACCGAGACCACATAACACCGGTCTTGAAAGACCTACATTGGCTCCCAGTACGTTTCCGAGCACCATTCAAAGTGCTGGTGTTGACCTTTAAAGCCCTAAACGGCCTCGGCCCAGTATACCTGAAGGAGCGTCTCCAACCCCATCGTTCTGCCCAGATGCTGAGGTACAGTGCCGAGGGCCTTCTGGCGGTTCCCTCACTGCGAGAAGCAAAGCTACAGGGAACCAGGCAGAGGGCCTTCTCGGTAGTGGCACCCACCCTATGGAATGCCCTCCCATCAGATGTCAAAGCGATAAACAACTATCTGACTTTTAGAAGACATCTTAAGGCAGCCCTGTTCAGGGAAGTTTTTATGTGTGATATTTTAGTGTATTTTTGGTTTCTATGGAAGCCGCCCAGAATGGCTGGGGAAACGCAGCCAGATGGGCAGGGTACAAGTAATAAATTATTATTATTATTATTATTATTATTATTATTATTATTATTATTATTCAAATAATTCTGGGCGCTGTAGTTTACCCCACAGAGTTACAATCCCAAGCAAACTGATGGTGCCCAGAATTCTTTGAAGGGGGAGATGTGCTTCAGATGTGCTATATAGTGTACACACAGCCTTAATTCAATGTTGGTGACAGAGCAATGTGCTCCGCTGTGCTGGAAGGTAGTAGGCTGGCTAGCTTAGAGCAGTGTTTCCCAACCTTGGGTCTCCAGCTGTTTTTGGACTACAACTCCCATCATCCCTTGCTAGCAAGACCAATGGTCAGGGATGATGGGAATTGTAGTCCAACAGCAGCTGGAGACCCAAGGTTGGGAAACACTGGCTTAGAGGGCACAGGACAGGCCTCCAGTATCTGGCCACTCCCTCCATTGCAGGGAGGGCAGCTGCCTTACTCTGCCTAATAGAAGGACCGGCCCCGCTTATTTGTACGATGTTGCCAGTGTCACGATGAGGCATCTAATCATAAGCCTGCATTTTTATCAAAGCATATATATATTTTATTAAGGCTTGCTTGTATTTAAAATGAGCTTTAAAAAGGATTTTCAAATGTTTCATGCCAGGCAGAAAGAACCTTGGCAAGATGTTTTTCCTCCTAAGACAAGGGGGCCCCCCTGATTTATAGCAGGAAAAACAATTCTCAAAGTCATAAAAAAAGGAATTACAGACAACTGACCTTGCAGATTGCAAAACACCATTAGGAATGAGGAAAATGATACCATGGGGCCTCTCTTAAACCTTGAGTTGTATTTTCAAAGGCCAGGAGCAAATGGGGAAAAACATTTAGCTGACAGAAAAGAGAGCATTTTTGAAAAGTCTTTTCTAAAGCTGTTTCTTTCTTAAACTGAGAGAGTTAAAAAGGTTAAATGTGTTAAATATTGGGAAAGGCAACTGGCTTGGCTGTAGAAGGAGTAGCTTCTTTCTATTTTATTTTGAGGCTGGAGAGGAGGGTGAAAGGGGGAGGTGCAAACTGAAGAGGCTTCTTTTAAAAGCTGTTTTTTTTACTGAGTTCCTTCCTTTTCACTTTGAGAAGCTTTATTCTTTTAAAAGGCTACATATGATAAATGTATGAAATATATTAGCTTAAATATATTGGCTTAAATGTAATTATGCAAAGGATTTAAGAAATGCTAGATTCTTATTTCATAGAGTCATATTGTAATAGGAGACCAGAGGGGCAAATGAGCCCAGCCTCCTGCTAGACAGGAGACGCCATAGAGCACTCTTGATATATAGTTGTCAGGCATTTGTTTAGAAACCTTCAATTGAAGGAAATCTTTCAATGTTGATGTGAACTCAAGATCCTTGACATCTGTTGAAGATAAAAATGTAAGATTAACCATTTGTTTTAGAAGGCAATAGGGCAAGGAGGGCAAGAGGTGAGCTGGTAATTAAGATTCCATGTAAGATATATTATTACTTATTTGTCATTTATATATAGCTCTTTGTCTCCCATATAAGGACAGAAGGAAGTGGGTGTATCTTTTGTGATTGGTTCTAGCAAACAGCCAATAGGAATTTCAACCAGGCTGATTGGACAGAGGCAGCCACAGGAGGAGCAAAGGGGGCTGGATTAAGGAAATATAAGTGCTGGCCAGGATGGCAGGAGGCCAGGCCAGAGCTTGGTAACCATGTACCACTGTGCCTCTTATTTATTTGTCTGACAAATAAATTACTATTTTAATTTCTCTATTGCTGCGTTGAATATTTCATTCCAGCTAAGCGTTAACCACAAGCAGGGTGCTACATTTTATGGTGCCCCTGTGACTCGGATAAGTGGTCTGCTGGAACGCAGCCCCTTCGCCCTACTGGGCAGGGTACAAGAAAGAGGATCTCTAAACTGCTTACCCAGCGCGCACTGGTAATTTTTTCCAGGGGAACGCAGAAGTCTCGTCTGTCTCATACCCTGCTCACTGGCGGCGACGGACCGGGGGGAAACAGGGAACCAACCAAGGGTAAGTGCACAAAGGGATTTTTGGCCCTCCAATTAATTGGGAGGAAGAGAAGTCTTGATCAAACTTCTGCGTCTCAGTAAGGGGAAACTGAGTACGCTAGGTGGTTGGGTACATCAGATGGTGATCTGGTGGAGGAAAAGGGAAAATTGGGAGGTAGAGTGTGGTGAAGTATCCAGTGCATTGTATGTGTGAGAAAGTACAGAGCAATCTGTAGCTGACCTGAGTGTGGAGTGGGCAGTACTTCGGTTCCTAGTAAGGCGACTTCACTAGGCAAGGAAACCCACAAAGCGCGTCTGTGAGTGACTGAGTGGATACTTCACAGGGCCATACAATGGGAGTTGGGGGTTCAAAGGGGGGAAATACACCTCTTGATTGTATGTTAAATAATTTTAAGAAAGCCTTCTCAGGGGCATATGGAGTCAAAATGACGCCAGAGCGCTTGAGAACGTTATGTGAACTAGAATGGCCAAAACAAAATACTGGATGGCCATCTCAGGGAACCTTTGATATAAATTTAGTAAGCAAACTTTGGACTGATATCGCCAAAGAAACTGGAGGGTGCCCAGAACAATTTTCATATATAGATTCCTGGCTGAGCACATTAAATAAAAATCCTCCATGGATAAGGAAATGCAAAGTCAAACGATGCAAATTATTGGCTGTAAAAGCTGAAGCTAGGAAAGGAATCTTGCCAAATAAACTCAAACCCATTTTTGAGGGACCAGAGGAAGAGGTGCTTCCACCTCCACCCTATGCTCCACATCGAAGGGAGCCTAATCCGAACACTCCACCAGTTGTAACCCCAAGGCAAGAAACTGGAATGAATAATGGGAGTGGAGTCACAGAGCTTGATTCCTTGATAAATTATGATAAATATCTTCAGGAGGCATTGGAGTCCTATAATAAAGCCCAAGCAGAAGTGGTTATTCCACCTGTGACTCCTAATAGACCTCCATCTACAGTCTCCTTTAGTGGAACAACTGATTGCCCACCCCAAACCCCTGTACATCCAAGTCCCAGAGAAATGTTACAGAAGTTACAGGGAGACCTTGCTCGGTCAGCAAGCAATACAGCCAGGCGTATAAAGCTGCTAAAAGAACGCCTTGCGACAGATACCATCCCCTATGATTTGAGGCCCCTAGAGCAAAGTGAAGAGAAAGGTCACGTAGTAGCCCCTCTTAGAAGAGTATTTGATGCACTTGAGGAGCCTGCGCTGGTTAATGGGCAACCCGGACCACGGCCACCTCGAACTTCGACCCTGCAATATATTCCATTCACGACTACGGATCTGATGAATTGGAAAACACACACCCCATCTTTTGCAGAAAAACCTCAGGCTATGATGGACTTGGTGACTTCAATAGTAAATACTCATAGCCCTACTTGGACAGATTGTCGCCAGCTCCTAAATACGCTTTTCACCACTGAGGAAAGGAGAGACATAATTGAAAAGGCACAGATATATTTGCGTGAGCAGGCCAGAGTGGGAAATATTTTTAATATTGATCGTCATCTTCAGGACAACTTTCCCTTGGAAGATCCTAATTGGGATCCAAACAATGCAATTCACCTGACCAGACTTACCACCTACCGCCAGACACTTGTGCAAGGTATCCGCAGGGCATGCCAGAAGCCCACTAATATGTCTAAAGTCTCAGAAGTAGAACAAAAACCAAATGAGAGTCCGGGAGACTTTTTAGAGAGGCTGCAGGAAGCCTATCGTATATGGACTCCTTTTGACCCTGAAGCCCCTGAAAACAGCAGAATGATTACTGCTACATTTGTGGCCCAGTGCGCTTCTGACATTCGTAAGAAAATTCAGAAATCAGAAGGATGGGAAGGGATGCTGATGAGCCAAATTATGGCCATTGCACGCCGAGTTTATCGGAATAGGGATGAGGCTGAGAAACAAGAGAAGAAGAAGTGGCAGAAGGAAAAGATGGTGATGCTAGCCACAGCAGTGAAGCAAGACCACCGCCCCTTAAATGGAGGGAGAGGGCGAGGAAAGAATCCACCACTGGGAAGGAATCAATGTGCAAATTGCAAGAAGGAGGGTCACTGGAAGCGGGAGTGTCCTGAACCCTTGAGGTTGGAAGAAGTACGCCCAGGCCCAGGCCCAGGCCCAGGCTCCGGCCCAAGAAACCAGGGACGGGGACGGGGAATGATCCGAGATGGAAGATATCAGAGACCAGGACAGGGACGGAGTAGAGACAATTTTATTGGACTGGCAGAAGAGGATTTTACTCAAGACTAGGAACGACCGGACTCCATAAAGTTAGGCTTCCAGGAGCCCACGGTCACGATTCAATTAGGGAGCCATTTAATAGACTTTATGATTGATACTGGGGCTGAATACTCAGTACTCCCAGAACTATTGCAGAAAAAGGCATCCAAAAGTGTAGTCATTAAAAGTGCCACTGGACAGTCAGCTAAGAGGTCTTTCCTCCAACCTTTGGAATGCCAGATTGGGGGACATCGTTTAACCCATCAGTTTTTGTATATACCTGAGTGTCCAATACCTCTCTTAGGCAGAGATATGCTGTCCAAATTGCAGGCCCAAATCACCTTCACTCCTCGAGGTCCAGAAATGAAACTGCCATCAAAAGCAGCAGGAATAATTACCCTCTCAGTACCTAAGGAACAATCATGGCGCCTAATGTCAGCCTTGCAAGTCCAACCCACATTGGATACAGAATTAAACAAGCTCCTCCGAACTCTACAGGTGCCACCAGGAGTATGGGCCGAAAATAGCCCACCAGGAATGGCTAAGAATATAGCTCCAATTGTAGTAACCCTAAAACCTATGGCTACCCCTGTATCTGTAAAGCAATATCCCTTACCCCGGCGAGCAGTGGAGGGCATCCAGAAACATTTGGACCGCCTATTAAAATATGGTCTGCTTAAGCCTTGCCAATCAGAATGGAACACACCCCTTTTGCCTGTTCGAAAACCTGGGACAGATGAATACAGGCCAGTGCAGGACTTGAGGCTCGTAAACCAGGCTGTCGAGACCTTGCACCCAAATGTACCAAACCCATATACCTTGCTGAGTTTGATCCCACCAGAAGCAACATTTTTTACTGTATTGGACTTGAAAGATGCATTCTTCTGTTGCCGGCTGGCACCACAGAGCCAACCTATATTTGCCTTCCAGTGGGAAGACCCTTTGACAGGAACAAAAGGCCAGCTAACCTGGACAAGATTGCCCCAAGGATTCAAAAATTCCCCAACTTTATTTGGCACTGCCTTGGCGAGGGATCTAACAAGTTACCCCTCAACACCGGGAGAAAAGGTGGTTCTGCAATATGTGGATGATCTTATACTAGCGGCAAAGGATTTTGATACCTGTAAAGAAGGGACAGAGGAACTGCTCCACTTGCTCTGGGAAGCTGGCTACCGAGTTTCCCAGAAAAAGGCACAGTTATGTTTAGAAAAGGTCAAATATTTGGGCTTTGACATCTCACACCAACAACGAGCATTGAGACCAGAGAGGAAAGAAGCTATTTGCCTTATCAAGGAACCTACCACAAGAAAACAACTTAGGGGATTCCTGGGAACAGCAGGGTTTTGTAGACTATGGATACCTGATTTCAGCAGTCTGGCCAAGCCCTTACATGAAAGCACTCGAGGTGCAGAAAAGGACCCATTCGTATGGGGACCTGAACAGAAACAAGCCTTTTTAGTTATCAAACAACGACTTATGGAGGCCCCAGCCCTTGGATTGCCTAATTCGGAAAAACCCTTTCAGCTGTATGTACATGAACAGAATGGGATTGCAGCGGCAGTCCTGACCCAGAGATTAGGAAGTTGGAACCGTCCAGTAGCTTATTTGTCTAAACAATTGGACTCAGTAGCAAAAGGATGGCCTCCATGCCTAAGGGCAGTAGCGGCCACTGCGAGCCTTGTCAAAGAAGCTGATAAATTTACCTTCGGCCAGACGATGTATGTGAATGTACCTCATGCTGTTCTGACACTCATGGAATATAAGGGTAGTTATTGGCTAACGAACCCAAGGATGGCTAGATACCAAGGCCTATTGTGTGAAAATCCCAGGATTCATCTACGAGTAGTGAATATGCTCAATCCAGCGACTTTGCTGCCCCTACCAGAGCTAGATGATGAAGAATCACATGATTGTCTCCAAATAATGGATGAAGTTTATTCCAGTAGACCTGATCTGAAAGATGAGCCATTGAAAAATCCAGATGTTGTATATTATACTGATGGTAGCAGTTACCTGCATGAAGGTGCCAGACGAGCAGGATATGCTGTGGTCACCAATGAGGAAGTTGTGGAAGCTGAAGCTTTGCCTGCTGGCACCTCAGCACAAAAAGCTGAACTTATAGGCTTAACTAGGGCTCTGCAATTGGCAGCCGGATGTAAGGCAAACATCTATACTGATTCTAAATATGCCTTCTTAACCCTGCATGCACATGGAGCTCTATGGAAAGAAAGAGGTCAAATCGGAGCCCACGGGAAGGCCTTGAAATATGGACCTGAAGTAGAAATCCTGTTGGAAGCAGTATGGGCTCCAGAACAGATTGCTGTAATGCACTGCAAAGGTCATGGACGAGGAAGGGATCCAATAACCAGAGGAAATCATGCTGCTGACAAAGCAGCCCGAGAGGCAGCCCGGAAGCCTGTGGGAGGATTTATAGCAGCCCTCATACCAGAGGTAGTTCCAGAAGAAGTTAAACCTCACTATACCCCAGAAGAGAGGAAGTGGGCTGAACAGGAAGGAGCGGTTATGAAGGACGGTTGGATGATCCTGCCGGACAATAGGATTTATGTACCTCATCATCTAGCAGGCACAATTGTAAGAAATTATCATGAATCTACTCACCTTGGCGGTACTGCAACCAGAGAGAGTCTCAGTCGGAAGTTGTATATTATTAATCTATCACAATTAGCAACTTGCATTTCACAGAAATGTGTTCTTTGTGCTAAAAACAATCCCAGGCAGGGACCAGTACAACCTCCTGGAATTCAGCATGTGGGATACGTCCCCATGGAAAGCCTAATTGTGGACTTCACAGAGCTGGTCCCTTCTAAGGGATTCAAGTATCTCCTTGTATTTGTAGATACTCTTACCGGATGGGTTGAAGCTTTTCCCACCCGAACTGAAAAAGCACGAGAGGTAACTAAGAGACTCCTCACTGAATTGATCCCAAGGTTCGGATTACCTAGATGCATTGGAAGTGATAATGGGCCAGCGTTCATTGATCAAGTAGTACAAGATGTATGTCGAGTCCTACAAGTAAAATGGAGACTGCATGCAGCATATAGGCCTCAGAGTTCAGGGAAAACTGAAAGAATGAATCGGACTCTGAAAACCCAATTGGCAAAATTAACCCAGGAAACGGGATTGGGATGGGTAGATGTGTTACCCATAACACTGTTTCGTGTTCGGTGTGCACCCACAAAAAGACTTAAGTTGTCACCTTTTGAGCTCCTGTATGGGAGACCGCCCTCCTTTGTTCAGGATATTCCAGCTGACCTTAAACAAATAGGAGATCATGTGACACAGGGACAAGTGCAATCTCTCTCCCGTGTTTTTGTTTCTCTTAACAGGTGGGCCCTCGAGCGCACGCCGTGCAGCATTGCCGAGCCGATTCATCAGTTCCAGGCTGGCGATAGCGTATGGGTGAAAGAGTGGAAACGCGATCCACTTGCACCTAAGTGGCGTGGACCTTACACCGTCTTGCTCTCTACTCCAACAGCGGTGAAGGTAGCTGAGGTGACCCGCTGGATTCATCACTCTCGTTTGAAGAAGACCGAAGGCAGTTGGACGTGCAAAGGTGACCCCTCTAATCCTTTAAAACTAACTCTCTCCAAAAACCCCTGTATCTAGCCCTACCGGGAACGGGCTAGGTCACGGGCAACATTAGACGACCGGCCTGCTGCAGCCACAACCTGGAAGCTGGCTGACCTGCGCACGCCTGAAGCTTGAGGAGCGTCTGAACCAGCGACTATGAATGGGAAGATTCTCTTATACAATTGATTGACTGCCCCCTTGTGGAACAATTATAAGTGATATTACTCATTGGGGATCCTCGGGATATATGTTTTGGTCTTGGTGGTTCCCCATTTCTGTCACTGGGGGAATTATATTGGGGCTAATAATTATTTGCTATCACAATAAGGTAATCTTTTGTGGAAGGAATGCATATGCTAGACATCAACATGATTTTATTATTAATCCTGATCCCTTGGGAAGGGGAAGGGTCCGTGAATCTGACCAAATTTGCTAAATATGGATTCCGCCATGACCACAATATGTGGGTAGGCTTAGCTGAGATGGTAGCCAATGTTGCAAATAGGACTAATTGCCTTGTTTGCTCTCTTGGGCCAGATGATTCAGAGGGAGGTATGCCCTTATTACCAATACCATTAAGTGCCATTGGTATGGTAAGCGAAATGCCACACCAAACAGAAGTACAGAATTTCCCCGGATGGAACTCAACTAAACCAATACGAGTTATACCTGTGCAAGGGGAAATCTGTGTGCATAAATCATCAGATGCAGCTGATCCTACCATGATAGGCTCTTCTCATTGTCACCATACTTGGGATTATATTAAGAATAGTCAAACCTGGGCGAACGGTACTACCCATCGAACTCGGAATACCTTGCCCTGTGCACCTCCTTTTATTCATGCATGGAAAGTGGTGTGGAACATAACTGTGACAGAAAAAGGCAATCTAACATACTGCACTGTGAACTCTCTACCCCTTTTGATATTTCGCCTTTTGCACTCCACGTACCAAAAACCTCAGACCCGATGGTTGTGGTGGATATGTGGAGAATGGGCATACAAGAAACTCCCTTCCAAATGGAGTGGGACTTGTTTCTTGGGATGGGTATTACCACCAATGTGGATTATGCCCACTAGTTCGGCCAAGCGTACACGAAGAAACGCTGATATTTCTCATATAGCAGGAGGAAGTACCCAAAGTTGGAGCGATACTGATGATTGGCCACCAGAGCGCATTATAGCCTATTATGATCCTGCCTCCTGGAATCCTGGTGAGCTCATACAAGGGGCACGGGATCCTATTTATAATCTAAACAGAATAATTTGATTGCAAGCAGTAGTGGAACTTGTAACCAATGCAACGGCCCAGAGTTTGAGACTTATTGCACAACAGTTGGATGAAAGTAGAGCCGCCATTTTGCAGCTGAAAATGGGAATGGATTATGTACTTGCCAGGCAGGGAGGCCTATGTGGAGTCTTGAACTTGACAGGGAATGCCTGTTGCTTTAACATTTCTGATAATGGTGAGGCAATCCGTGTGTTGGCCACAAAGATGGAGAATATAGCACATGTCCCAGTACAAACATGGGAAGGATGGGATATGCGATGGCTCACCAATTGGTTACCTAATGTCGCAGGACTCAAAGGGATACTATTGTCTTGCTTGTTTTTCTTGACAGTAGTAGTATTGGTTTTATGTATGATGCCATGTATCATTTCATGTTTTAGAAGTACAATTAGCAAGATGGTTTCAAATGAAACTCTACCTCATATCATGGCCCTATACAGAGCTTTACCTCAGGAATATGATGAAGGTCAAGCCATCAAGGACACTTGGGATGAAGGTCCTTGAGCTTGAAAGGGGGGAATGAGGCATCTAATCATAAGCCTGCATTTTTATCAAAGCATATATATATTTTATTAAGGCTTGCTTGTATTTAAAATGAGCTTTAAAAAGGATTTTCAAATGTTTCATGCCAGGCAGAAAGAACCTTGGCAAGATGTTTTTCCTCCTAAGACAAGGGGGCCCCCCTGATTTATAGCAGGAAAAACAATTCTCAAAGTCATAAAAAAGGAATTACAGACAACTGACCTTGCAGATTGCAAAACACCATTAGGAATGAGGAAAATGATACCATGGGGCCTCTCTTAAACCTTGAGTTGTATTTTCAAAGGCCAGGAGCAAATGGGGAAAAACATTTAGCTGACAGAAAAGAGAGCATTTTTGAAAAGTCTTTTCTAAAGCTGTTTCTTTCTTAAACTGAGAGAGTTAAAAAGGTTAAATGTGTTAAATATTGGGAAAGGCAACTGGCTTGGCTGTAGAAGGAGTAGCTTCTTTCTATTTTATTTTGAGGCTGGAGAGGAGGGTGAAAGGGGGAGGTGCAAACTGAAGAGGCTTCTTTTAAAAGCTGTTTTTTTTACTGAGTTCCTTCCTTTTCACTTTGAGAAGCTTTATTCTTTTAAAAGGCTACATATGATAAATGTATGAAATATATTAGCTTAAATATATTGGCTTAAATGTAATTATGCAAAGGATTTAAGAAATGCTAGATTCTTATTTCATAGAGTCATATTGTAATAGGAGACCAGAGGGGCAAATGAGCCCAGCCTCCTGCTAGACAGGAGACGCCATAGAGCACTCTTGATATATAGTTGTCAGGCATTTGTTTAGAAACCTTCAATTGAAGGAAATCTTTCAATGTTGATGTGAACTCAAGATCCTTGACATCTGTTGAAGATAAAAATGTAAGATTAACCATTTGTTTTAGAAGGCAATAGGGCAAGGAGGGCAAGAGGTGAGCTGGTAATTAAGATTCCATGTAAGATATATTATTACTTATTTGTCATTTATATATAGCTCTTTGTCTCCCATATAAGGACAGAAGGAAGTGGGTGTATCTTTTGTGATTGGTTCTAGCAAACAGCCAATAGGAATTTCAACCAGGCTGATTGGACAGAGGCAGCCACAGGAGGAGCAAAGGGGGCTGGATTAAGGAAATATAAGTGCTGGCCAGGATGGCAGGAGGCCAGGCCAGAGCTTGGTAACCATGTACCACTGTGCCTCTTATTTATTTGTCTGACAAATAAATTACTATTTTAATTTCTCTATTGCTGCGTTGAATATTTCATTCCAGCTAAGCGTTAACCACAAGCAGGGTGCTACAACGATGGGACCTGGTTTGTGGGGAACAGAGCGGCCCCTGAGAATGCAGAAGTTGGTCCCCCATTCTTTACAAAGCTTCCTCTGCCCATCAGCCGAGCCTGAGTCACAAGTTCCTCTCTTGTCTACGCTGTGTTTCATGTCCTTTTAATTTTTGAAGGTGCCTTGCATATGATAATTCAGGAACAGATATTTAAGTCAGTGTGAATCATAACCCGATCAGCTTAAATTTTCAGACCTTGCCAGGAATTATATTTTGAAATTGGAATAAAATACTACTAAAAAAGAGAGGAAGAAATAATAAGAAAAACGAAAGAAGTGCTCTCTCTCCCCTTCTCTCTCTCTTATCCAAACCTGTCAAAAGTACAGTGGTACCTTGGGTTAAGTACTTACTTAATTCGTTCCGGAAGTCTGTTCTTAACGTGAAACTGTTCTTAACCTGAGGTACCACTTTAGCTAATGGGGCTTCCCGCTGCTGCAGCACGATTTCTGTTCTCATCCTGAGGTAAAGTTCTTAACCCGAGGTACTATTTCTGGGTTAGCGGAGTCTGTAACCTGTAAGTGTCTGTAAGCGTATGTAACCTGAAGCGTATGTAACCCGAGGTACCACTGTAATACTATGGGGCACAAGTACATGAGTTCTTATTAGCATGTCTGCCTTTCAAATTAAATTTCATGGGTACGATCCTATACCTCAGATCCATGGGCTGAGAGGCTTTAGAACAGCGTTTCCCAAACTTCGGCGTCCAGTGGTTTTTGGACTACAACTCCCATTATCCCTAGTGTTGTAAACAAAAACTGCTCCCTTTCCCTTATGGGGGACACAAGAGCCCTTATAGAGTCCTTTCTAGGTTCTCCATTGGTAAGAGAAAATAACAGAGGCCAACCAGAGAATATTGAGAAGCAAAGCAGCTAGTAAGCCTGATCTTTATTAAAGCTGTTACAACAGGGTGCTCCCCCCACATGCAGGAGAGAGGAGGAGGACCCCGAACCAACTGTGCAAGCCCTTATATAGGTGGTGGGGGGTGAGTGTTCAGACCCCTGGGCTCTCACTTGTGGGGTGCCTCAGGGTTCTGTCCTCTCCCCCATGCTTTTTAATATCTATATGAAGCCGCTGGGAGAGATCATCAGGGGGTTTGGACTGGGTGTTCATCAGTATGCAGATGACACCCAGCTCTACCTCTCCTTTAAATCAGAACCAGTGAAGGCGGTGAAGGTCCTGTGTGAGTGCCTGGAGGCGGTTGGAGGTTGGATGGCGGCTAACAGATTGAGGTTGAATCCTGACAAGACAGAAGTACTGTTTTTGGGGGACAGGAGGCGTGCAGGTGTGGAGGATTCCCTGGTCCTGAATGGGGTAACTGTGCCCCTGAAGGACCAGGTGCGCAGCCTGGGAGTCATTTTGGACTCACAGCTGTCCATGGAGGCGCAGATTAACTCTGTGTCCAGGGCAGCTGTCTACCAGCTCCACCTGGTACACAGGCTAAGACCCTACCTCCCCGCGGACTGTCTCGCCAGAGTGGTGCATGCTCTAGTTATCTCACGCTTGGACTACTGCAATGCGCTCTACGTGGGGCTACCTTTGAAGGTGACCCGGAAACTGCAATTAATCCAGAATGCGGCAGCTAGACTGGTGACTGGGAGTGGCCGCCGGGACCACATAACACCGGTTCTGAGAGATCTGCATTGGCTCCCAGTATGTTTCCGAGCACGATTCAAAGTGTTGGTGCTGACCTTTAAAGCCCTAAACGGCCTCGGTCCTGTATACCTGAAGGAGCGTCTCCACCCCCATCGTTCAGCCCGGACACTGAGATCCAGCGCCGAGGGCCTTCTGGCGGTTCCCTCATTGCGAGAAGTGAGGCTACAGGGAACCAGACAGAGGGCCTTCTCGGTAGTGGCGCCCGCCCTGTGGAATGCCCTCCCATCAGATGTCAAAGAGATAAAGAATTACCTGACGTTCAGAAGACATCTCAAGGCAGCCCTGTTCAGGGATGTTTTTAATATGTAATGCTGTATTGTTTTTAATACTGATTGGGAGCCGCCCAGAGTGGCTGGGGAAACTCAGCCAGATGGGCGGGGTATAAATAATAAATTATTATTATTATTATATAGACTTTTGAACTGCCCACCCTGGAGCCCAAGACCACCCCCCAGTTCATCATATATACATCAGAGAAGGGGCGGACTACAACAGAAATCTGAGTGCCTTGTTTTTATCCTGTCTGCCAGGTTACCTGATTGGATTACCTGGGGATCCTGGCCACTCTTTTGTTATGATAACAACTATTGTGGGGTTTCAGACATGTGGTTTATACATTTATGTATGTGCTTGCTTGGTACATTTATGAACTTTTATTTTCTATATATAAGACCTAAAAATTCTTATAACACTACCTAGTAGGACCAGTGGTCAGGGATGATGGGATTTGTAGTTCCAAAACAGCTGGACACCCAAGTTTGAGAAACCGTGATTTAGAAGATGGAGTGAGCTCAGCAGAACCAGAGCTATGTTGCCCAATGGACATGGCATGCACCCCAGTGGAACTCCCATGATGCACTGAGATTAAACACCACTGATGAAGATAATCCAGTAAACCAATCAAAAACAGGGTGGAGGTATGGACAGGATATAGGCGGAGCACTAATGCCAAATCCTATGGCGCTTCATTCCCCAGGCACACCCCTGTTGACAAGACTTTGGACCAGGTCCAGGCCTGGCATGATAAATTTCCCTCTCATTGACCTCGATGGGAGGGAGAAAGGAAAAACAGCTTTTGCCACCCGCTGTGGCAGAGAAATGGAGATGCGGGTGGCGCTGTGGTCTAAACCACCGAACCTCTTGGGCTTGCCGATCAGAAGGTTGGCGGTTCGAATCTCCGTGACGGGGTGAGCTCCCGTTACTCTGTCCCAGCTCCTGGCAACCTAGCAGTTCGAAAGCACGCCAGTGCAAGTAGATAAATAAGTACAGCTGTGGTGAGAAAGGTAAACGGCATTTCCGTGCGCTCTACTTTCTGTCACGGTGTTCCGTTGCGCCAGAAGCGGTTTAGTCATGTTGGCCACATGACCCGGAAAGCTGTCTGTGGACAAACGCCGGCTCCCTTCTGTATTATTATTATTTTTATCTTATGTTGTATCCTTGTATTAATTTTATCTTTACTTGTACCAATGTACCTGCATCTTTTCTGCTATTGCAATAAGAATCACCAGTTGAGGGCTATGAATGAGAAATGACATAGTTGTCCGTGGCTACACATCGCCATCTACTGAGTCTACAGTATACACACACCAATTCACAAGTTCAAATGACTTTATTCAAAAGCATGGCTACATAGACAATCGCACCTATATATGCAAAGTAGAGGAAAAACACCCAAAATCCTGTCTTCATTTCCTCTCTTATCGATCTGCCCCCAGGCATCACGCAAAGCCTTCCTGAAAGTCAGAACACAAACAATACTTTTTGTTGTTTAGTCGTTTAGTCGTGCCCTACTCTTTGTGACCCCATGGACCAGAGCACGCCAGGCGCTCCTGTCTTCCACTGCCTCCTGCAGTTTGATCAGACTCATGTTTGTAGCTTCGAGAACACTGTCCAACCATCTCGTCCTCTGTCGTCCCCTTCTCCTTGTGCCCTCCATCTTTCCCAACATCAGGGTCTTTTCCAGGGAGTCTTCTCTTCTCATGAGGTGGCCAAAGTATTGGAGCCTCAGCTTCAGGATCTGCCCTTCCAGTGAGCACTCAGGGCTGATTTCCTTAAGAATGGATAGGTTTGATTTTCTTGCAGTCCATGGGACTCTCCAGAGTCTCCTCCAGCATCATAATTCAAAACCATCATAATTCAAAAGCATCAATTCTTTGGCGGTCAGCCTTCTTTATGGTCCAGCTCTCACTTCCAATAGCCATCAGTAAACATCAGAAAAAACAAGAATCTGCCTCAGTCCTTTTGTATACAGTATGCTGTCTACAACACAGCAATCTAATCCAAGTATCATCAAACACACTCTGTACAGTGTTCCATTTCTCCAAAGGTATTGGACTATATTAAAGGGAATTTACACTTTTTATTCTCTTTTTCATTTTTCCCCTTTTTAAAATGCATTTTATTTTGCTGATAAAAACGTTGTTAATTAACTCATTATTGTCAAAAATTGTACATCTCAACATAAACATAATAAAGAAAAGAGAAAACAAAAACAAAAACCAACATACAAAACAAAACAAAAAATCACATAGACCATTTTAAATATATCTATACAGTGGTACCTCGGGTTAAGAACTTAATTCGTTCTGGAGGTCTGTTATTAACCTGAAACTGTTCTTAACCTGAAGCACCATTTTAGCTAATGGGGCCTCCCGCTGCGCCACTGCTGCACGATTTCTGTTCTCATCCTGAAGCAAAGTTCTTAACCCGAGGTACTACTTCCGGGTTAGCGGAGTCTGTAACCTGAGGTGTATGTAACCTGAAGCCTATGTTAGTCTGCGAAGGCAGCACTGAGCATCATATAAATTTGCGGGAATGTAGTTATAACTTCTTTGATTACACATAAAAAACCAGCCATCTGGTAAGCGCACATGGGCATAATGAAAAGTAATCTGTTGAACATGTGAGCAATTCCAAGTTGCTTCCTCACTGCAATTCACAATCTGAGCACAAGAGGTGTCTGGTGGTGCTGCAACTCTAGGTGTGTATAATGATATTTCATCCAGAGGTAACTTTTGTTTCACCTGTCCCCAATCATGGAGATTGGTATAACCAATGATACCTTCAGAAATCCATTTAGAAAACCACTTTCCCATGTGTGTGGCATGTGCCATATGGAAAGGCTGTGTACAAACTGGGATCAGACAATTTCCTAAGGTAGTGTGCATATCATATGTTTCACTCAGACAAAAATGAGAGACATTAGCAACTTCAGCTAAATGCATCTGTCAGGCTCATGTTCCCTGAGAAAAGGTGGACTGCGGGGGGGGGGGCCACTGGTGAAGGACGATGAACTAAGGCAATTGATCCGGGACGATGCTTTTGCTCGGCGGAAGCTAGATGAGCTAAGGCAACGAGGAGGAGCTGAGGGAGGTTTCAAGGAAAAAGGGGGGCTCCTGTTCTATCGGGGGGCTTTGTATATTCCAGGTGAAACCCTAAGAGACAGAGTCCTCAAGCAACTTCATGACAGCTCCACGGCAGGACATTTTGGGCAACACAAAACCATGTTGTTGGTTACCAGGGAATATTGGTGGCCCAAAGTGAGGGAAGACGTAAGGGAATATGTGAGAGGGTGTGAGACCTGCCAGAGGGCCAAAGGGAAGAGGGCTGCTCCGGCAGGGTTATTGGAGCCTCACGGTTTTGGCGCAAGCATATGAGTTTGCTGCAAGTAGAGGTGAGCTTCACCACCGCAAGGCACCCCGAAACCAATGGGCAGGCGGAAAGAGCAAATGCTGTTTTGCAACAGTATTTGCGGTGTTATGTCAGTCAGAGGCAGAATGACTGGGTGGACGGATTAGGACTAGCGGAGTTTGCGTACAATAATGCTGAGAACGTGTCCACCGGGATGACTCCTTTCTTCGCCAATCACGGAAGTCACCCTAGGGCTTTCCCAGGGAGGGGGGAGGAGTCGTGGAGTGTACCGGCCACAGAACAGTTTGCGGAGGAAATGGAGGCGATTCACCAACAGCTCCAGTTGAACCTGGAAAGGGCCAAGGAAGTATACAAGAGGGAGGCAGACAAGCATCGGAGACCAGGGGAGACCATTCGGGTTGGGGACAAGGTGTGGTTGTCAACACAAGGGTTGCCCTGGAAGGGGGGGGTGCAAGAAGCTCAAACCCAGGAGGGTGGGTCCCTTTGAGGTCATCCAGCAGGTAAATCCAGTGGCCTTTAAGTTAAGGCTGCCTGAGAGATTCATCCCGTCTTCCATAGGTCACTGTTGTGGCCCTACAGGGGAGGGGGGATCAGGCAGGGAAGAGGGGAAGGGGAGGTTCCACCGCCCGAAATTGAGGAAAGGGAGCAAGGCCACAAGGTAACTGAAATACTGGACTCCCATTGGAACGGGGAGCAGCTAGAGTATTTGGTGGCTTGGGAAGGGGCTCCCAGTTCGGAAAACGCTTGGGTTCTGGAAGGTTGCATTACTGAGGATTATTTGGTGGAGTTCCACGATTTATTTCCCAACAAACCCAACCCCCCGGGTAGGTTCTTTGAACAGGTGTTCGGTCCGACGGATGATGAAGACGACTTTGAGGGTTTCCCACCATCAGACAATGAGGGAAGAGGCCGGAGAGAAGGACATCTCAAAGATCGCTGGGAGCCTGCGGGTTTGGGGGAGGGCTAGGGTAATGTTTTTGAAGATGCAGAAAATGAAGATGAGATTTTCCTAGGTTTCACCCCCGAGAAACCTGATAAAGAAGAAATGGGAATGGCAGTCTCTCCAGAGGAGGAGAGAGGGGCCTTTGGGGAGGGGGTGGATGTCAGGGAACTGGAGGCAGAGAAGGGGGGGAGAATGGGCACCTACCGGGGAAAACCTCCTTTAATAAGCAGCTGCTCTTCCTCTGACGAGGAAGGTGACGAAGGGTTGTCAGGAGGTAATGAATCTGAGGGGGGGGGGAGGCACTTCTGGGGCCAAGTCACTCTCGTCAGAGAGGAAGGAGGGGGGCTGGGCTTCGGAAGTGGTTATGCTGGGGAAAATCGAAAGGAAATTTAGTCGGGACAACTGACCTGCCCTGATTAAGACGGACTTTTGACCTGCTTGTACATAGCTTCAAAGGGGCAATAAATCTTGTAAATATGGCTGAATTCCTGGACTCTTATCTTTGCTAGCACTCACAACTAATTGCTGACAGCATCCATTTTTTTTTTATTATTTTTTTAGGAGTGTAAGTGAAATTTTATTGGGAGGGGATAGCAGTTGAACAGCAGCAACTGAAGAGTAAGAAGAATCCCTGTATTTAAAACACTCAGTAGCTCCTGCTGAACACACATATAGGAAGCCACTCTGCCATGCTTCCCATTTGGCCCCAGACACCCCACATCCTACAGAAACGAATACACCGTAGCACAGGAAAGTCAAATCACCAAGAAACCACTGCAGAATAAAAAGGGAATGTGGAGAATTGAACTGTGTTGAACACTCTTTAGTTGCATTAACTACATTTTCATTTCATCACTGTAATACAAATAAATAAATAAATAAATACCCCACCACAGTTGCTTGCAGGAACTGGTTCAGATTTCTTTTTAAATACCAGAAACTTTAGTCCGCTACATAAGTGTTTGGAAGTTACTTATGTTTATATGGAAATTAAGCCAGTATTAATACTTTTCTACAGCAGTAAACGCACACCAGGAAGGCCAGGACAAAACACAAATCAAGGAATGGAGTTTTCCCAAAGCTGCAGTGTGAAAGGACTATAAATTGATTTCCATACACATGGCTGGCTTCTCTTTGCTGTAGGAAATCCAAGCGGAGCTGTAAGGAATGAGACATGTAAAAAGGTTTCTTGAGAAGGGGAATGACACTCCATATGCAGTTTAGTTTTCTGCACCTTCTGAGGCATCACATTCTTCTCCTGCGCTGTCTGATGTCCATAATGTGAGGTTGTCTCTAAGCAACTGCATGATGAGAGCGCTGTCTTTGGACAAGTCTTCATTCAGCGTATCAAGTTCTGCAGTGGCTCCATCAAAAGCTGTCTTTGCCAATGTGCAAGCCAGCTCTGGGTTGTTGAGGATCTCATAGGAAAATACGGAAAAGTTAAGCGCTAAGCCTAAACGAATTGGATGTGTGGGTTGCATCTCTTTCTTGCTGATGTCAAATGCCTCCTGATAAGCCGCCTGTGAATTTTCTATTGTTTGTTTTCTGTCATCTCCGCTGGCAACCTCCGCCAGGTATCGAAAGTAGTCTCCCTTCATCTTCAGCTAGAACACCTTGCTCTCTGGGTTAGTTGCATTAGCTATTAAGTACTTGTCCAGCAACTGCAGAACTGTAGTGCAGATGGACTTAAGTTCAAACTCCACTTTCTCTCGGTAGTCCTTGACAAGCTGCATCTTCTTGTCATTTCCGTCAGTCTTCTGCTCAATGCTAGAGATCACTCACCAAGCAGAGCGTCTTCCCCCAACCACATTCTTGTACGCCACAGCGAGAAGATTGCGTTCTTCATTGGATAATTCAGCACCTTGCTCTGTCACTGCCTTCATGCAGGTAGCCAGGAACATCCTATGGCCTTCTGGGAGGAGGCTTGGGCAGCAGCCACAGCGGTGCAGGGGGGAGATTCTGCAAGAAAGAAGGGATCTTTAAAGCAGAGGATCTTTAAAGGGATCTCTAAACGCTAAAGGTTGCTTCCCCCTGTCCCATTACCTCCGAGGCAGGTTTCCTCCACCTGGGCTCCAGTCCCTCCCGGGATCCGGCGGCTCCGAGGCTGAGTCGTTCCCTCGCTGCAAAGCAAAGGAGACATCAGCCGGCGCTCCCAGCCAGGCTAGCCCCAGTCTGGGGCAGGAGGGTGGGGGACCTGGGAAGGGGGCATTTCCTCCTACCTGATCTTACAAGTTCCCCAAACCTGGCCTCCGCCTCCGTACGGGCGTCTTGGATCCGCCCCGGCCGGCCTTGCTCAGAAGCAGCAGCCAAGGTTTCCTCCCTCTCTAAAATCACTCGAGATGTTCTTCGAATTGGAGGAAACCTTGTCTGCTGCTTCTGCGGCAGGCAGGGCCGGGGAGGAGCCATGCCCACACGGAGACGGGGCAGTGGGGAACCGGCGCGAGGGTCCTCAGCCCGGAACCGCCGGGATGGTATCTTGCTCTTCGTCCCGGGAGCCGGATCTGAAGCCTCATCCCTGGAGAAATTAGGAAAAATATGGGCTAAGAAGGCAAAGAAAGAACCTGAAATGCAATATATTTCTGCCAACTCTATGCCTAAACTGAAGCCCAAACACGGAGAGCTATCTATTTCCCAAAATATTTAGCTATGGACTAGCAGGTATAGATTCATGCAGTTCTGAAGCCATAGTCGTGGAGTCAGTTCCGGGGGTGGGGGGCTGTTCCCCAAGGCAATAGCTGGGGGGGGGGGGGAGAGAAGTGGACCACAAAGAAACTACAGGACTATCTAAATCAGGCCTTCCTCCTCCAGCTGGCTGTCCCATTGCTGGCATGAGGAAATGGCAATCCCCACCCCCAGCGATGAGAGAGCCACTTCTTCCCCTGGTCCACTTCCACCCACCATGTCCGCTTCTGTCTGAAGGAAGGAAGGACGTATGGGGTGGGGAGAATTCTGGGATGCATCTCCACAGAACCTTCCCAAGCAGAGCCAGATTGCCCAATGGGCAGAGCAGGCACCGGCCCTCGGCCCCTGCAACAACGGATCGCCATAAATATTCTTGGTTTTGCGTAATAAAATTGGATTGTTAATATTTCTGGTTGGTAGAATCAAATCACAGCATACCTGCACATTCGGAGTTTCCCCCTTGCACCGCTGGGCTGCTGCTGCCTCTGGTGGTGGGGGTGGGCCGGAGCCTTGGGCTTTCCTCCCAAACCATGGCCCTGGGAGAGACAAAGGACATTGTATTTTCCTGGCATAAGCATCCACTCTAGGGCACCGGGGTCCCCTGGGCCCTCCCCAATTATTGGGGGCTGGGGTGAGGCGGGACTGCTCCCCACCCCCAGCCCAACCCTATATGGCACATGTGGGGAGTGGGTTCCCCATGGAATTAACATACCTCAACTTGCAGCGCTTCCCCACGGTGCTGAACTTGCCTTCCATTTTGAGAAGCTGTGAGACAGAAAGGAAAAAAAAACAGAGGAAGTTAGCAACCAGTTATTCATAACAGAAAATATCTTCTGGGGTCCACAGCTGAGGACCTGCCAAGCTATCAACAGCTGTGGACAAGGCAAGCCAGGGAGCCAGGCCACACGAATCAGGGACGGGTGAGGCTAATAATAATAATAATAATAATGTTTTTATTTAATACTTTTATTTTGCTTTAAACCAATATAGATAAATATAATCAACCAAAATTACAAAAGAAAAATCCTTAAGAATAATAATAATAATGAAAAAAGCTAAAAACAACTACAAAAAATATCAAAGTACATGGCATAGAACATAAGCCATTATGGGAAAGAAAAAAGGTAAAGGAAAAAAGAAGGAGGAGGAAGGAAAAAAAGAAAAAAAAAGGGGGGGGGAGAAAAAAAAGAGAAAAAGAGGAAGATGAGTCAAAACACAAAAAGACTCGTCTATTGTACGCTTCCGTCAAGGTCACAAAAGATTATTATTCTTATCAATTCTCTCTATCTGCATTCCATTGAATCCCTCATCTTGGTATCAGGGAACATTTCCCTATGCGGTATCATTCTAAACATAACCTTGATGAACCCTTATACCCTAGATAATTATTTAGACATTCCCATTCTTCTTTCACCATCTTTTTAGGTTTATCTCTTATTGCATCTGTCAGTTTGCGAGCTCCAAGTACTCGCACAATTTGACTACCCATTCATCTTTAGTGGGTGTTTGTTATCTTTCCAGTGTTTTGCCACTATAACCCTTGCTGCTGACGTTGCTTACACAAATAACCTGGTTTTAGTTTTGCGAATATTATCTGAAACCATTCCTAGCAAAAATTCTTCCGGTTTCTTGTTAAATGTAGTTTCTATCAATCACTTTATCTCTTCATAAATCATATTCCAAAATCTTTGTATCTCTAGACAGGACCACCACATATGGTAGTAATTAGAATGTTATTTCTATGGGCCTCGGAGCTCCCCTTACCTTTAGAATTCATTTCTCTAAACCTTCTTCAGAGTCTATCACCAACATCTGACAGGCATCCCTCTTGCAGGGCAATTATAAGGCTTGCTTGCAAAGCAGCACTTTGTGACATCAGCTGGCAAACAGGGGCCAGGCTGCTGGGTTGTCAGGCAGATGAATTAAGAAAAATAAAATCAGGGGGGAGGTCAAAGTGTGCTTGTTTTCTCCTGCTCCAGAAGCTCTCACAACCTGAAGCCGTGGCTTCAAGCTCCAAAAAGGAGATTCCGACTCAACTTCAGGAAGAACTTTCTGAGAGCAAGAGCTGTTTGACAGGGGGAAGAAATCCCTTAGGAGCCAGTAGATTTTCCTTATCCTGGGTTAACATGTATGGGTGGCATGGCTATCTAGGCCATGATAAGGTTAAATTTCACAAAGGATTCTTAAATCACATTGTGAAAAAAACATTCTATGAGGTTTGGGAGGGAAGCAAAAAGTCAGTAGTCACTAAAACACCCTGGTGGCTTTCACTGATGGAATCTCCAGCCGTACATAGGAAAAATATGAACAGGGACTGGTTAACATATAGGGACTTAGTAGAGGAAATAAGTAGTGACCCAAAATTAAAGGACCTAGGAGAATTGAAAAAGATAAAACATGGTTGGAATATTATCAGTTAAAAGCCACATTTGAAAAGGATAAAAGGACTAAGGGATTTGATAAATAGATATATATCTTATTTAGAGAAAGACATTTTATATAGTAACCAGAAGACACTTTAAAAAATCTATAAATAATTATTGAATTGGCAAAGGAAAGAGGAAGATATTTAAAAAGTTATAACAAAATGGGAGGCAGATCTGGGACATAGGATTGAATCCGATAAATGGAAGGAATCATGGAGTAAAAATATAAAATTTACGGCTTGCTATCTTATAAGAGAATATCTTATGAAAACATATTATAGATGGTATTTGACTCCTGTAAAATTGGTGAAAATAAACAAATCATATAAAGGTGCAAGGAGCATGTAGGAACATACTATCACATGTTGTGGTGTTGCTCAGGGATACAAAAATTTTGGAATATGATTTACGAAGAGATAAAAAGATTGATAGAAATTACATTCAGCAAGAAGCCAGATGAATTTCTACTAGGAATTGTTTCAAATAACATCCCTAAAAACAAATTCAGGTTATTTATGTATGCGACGTCAGCAGCAAGGATTATTGTGGCAAAACCTTGGAAAGATGCACCTACTAAAGAAGAACGGTGAGCTTTCGCGATGATAAAGAAGGAGGTGGGGTTGCCGGCGGCACGCCCCTTCCCCACATTCCCGGAGGCAGCCCCCGCGATCCCTAAGGGAATCCCCGCCCGTGTCATACCCCGGGCCAGCCAATCGGCTGGCTCCGGGGGCGGGGCCTCGGCTATTTAAACCTGCTGCAGCCGAGGCTCCTCCTCTTTTCCTCCGCGGCTGCAGCAGACCCGGTTTGGGATGCGCTTGGTATTTTAGATTCTGTCGCTTGTTTCCTTGGTCTTTCCTGGGCTCCTTTTCCCTCTCCTTTTTCGGTTTACTCCTTCTGCAGCGCGTTCGAAGAGCGGACTTTAGATCAATCTTCTGGTTTTTTAAGCCCTCCATTCAAAGGCTCTGTCTTACTTGCGGGTTATACAAGTATTATACAAGTATATCTGTAACGCGGGTGGCTGCAGCCCCCGGGTGAGGTTGGTGACGGGGGTTTTTTTAACATGGTGTGTGGTGGTTGTTCAAAATTTTCCTTGCACGAGTGAAAGGGGAGGCAGCTTGTAAAAGGGGACCAGGGTTGAAAGTGTAGGCAGCTCATTTCGCGCTTTAACAGTCTCAGGGTTTTAACCTTGATTGTGTCGTTTATTCTAAATTTTCCTTGCACGAGGCTAGGCTGCTACATTGTTGTGATTCCCATGGCTGGCTCCCGGGTCTACAGGGGAGAATCTATTATTGTAGCAAGTTGCTGAATGACAGGCTCTTAAAGTGCGCTTTATTGGGGGAAATACTTTTTTAAAATATATTATAATAAGAGTCTTTGGAAGTGCTGAGTGGCAGTTAGGCATTGGTAGGGATACTGTCCTATTGTTATGCAAATGAAGGGGGAAGGAGTGCCATCACTTTCCCCCAAGCCAGGGTAGTCGGGGGGGGGGGGCAAGTACTTGGAGCTTGCTAAGCTGACAGAAGTAATTAGAGATAAACCTAAAATGATAGTAAAAGAAGAATGGGATTATCTAAATAATTATTTGAGGGGTAAGGGCTCACCAACAAAGATCTGGCTTTCGATACCGCAAAAGAAAGGATCCCTGATACCAAGATGAGGGAGGCACTGAAAGGCTGATTGACGGAACAGAAGGGAATAATGATCTGTTGCGCCAAACAAGACTTTTTTGTATGCGGCTCGTTCTTTCCTCTCTTTTTCTTTTCTTTTTTCCCTTTTTATTTTCCTCTTTTGTTTCTTTTCCTTTTGTATTTTATATTCTTTGTTTTTTGTATGTCTTGAAAGTTAAATAATGCTTTAAAAGAAAAAGAAAGAAAAAAGAAAAGAGGAGATTCCGACTCAACTTCAGGAAGAACTTTCTGACAGCAAGAGCTGCTTGACAGTGGGAAGAAATCCCTCAGGAGGCAGTGGACTCTCCTTCCTTGAAGGTTTTTCAGCAGAGGTTGGATGGCCGTCTGCCATGGATGCTGTCGTGGGGCCCATTGTGTAAATAATGTATATAAAGGAGACAGTTCGGGGAAACTCCCATTCCTCATTACTATGAGCTGAATAAAGAGCATGAAATCCACACTCGACTCCGAGAGTATCTTTCAGATGCTTTAGCTGAGACTCCTGCATTGCAGGGGGTTGGTCTAGATGACCCTCAGGGTCCCTCCCAACTCGGCAATTCCATGTTGAAAAGGGCATCCAATGAGCTTTTAAAGCCCATGATGTTCCACAAACGATCTGGGGCATTGCAGCTTCCCTCTCACGGACCTACAATCCCCAGAACCCCTGACAAACTACAATTCCCAGGATCGTTTGGGGGAAGAAACCTGCTTTTTAGAACAGGGATGAGGAACCTGCAGCTTTCTTTCCCTGGTTTCCTAGGAACCAAGAACTGAAAGCTCAAGTACTTGTAACAGGGTGGTTTCAGGGAGCAGGGTGGCTGGGGAAACTCCCTGCCCCAGGTGATCAAAGGAAGAGGTCCCTCTCACTGTGGGTTGGGGAGCTGCTGGTACGTCACTAGAGGGCGTTCCAGAGGTACCTCTTTCCTACAATGGCCTCCTTCTGGGGCGAGGCTTGGGCAGCAGCCACAGTGGTGCAGGGGGGAGATCCTGCAAGAAAGAAGGGATCTTTAAAGCAGGGGAGAACTCACGCTAAGGGCTGCTTCCCCCTGTCCCATTATCTCCTTCCCCCTGTCCCATTATCTCCTTCCCCATCCTTCCCCCTGTCCCATTACCTCCGAGGCAGGTTTCCTCCACCTGGGCTCCAGTCCCTCCCGGGATCCGGCGGCTCCGAGGCTGAGTCGTTCCCTCGCTGCAAAGCAAAGGAGACATCAGCCGGCGCTCCCAGCCAGCCTAGCCCCAGTCTGGGGCAGGAGGGTGGGGGACCTGGGAAGGGGGCATTTCCTCCTACCTGATCTTACAAGTTCCCCAAACCTGGCCTCCGCCTCCGTACGGGCGTCTTGGATCCGCCCCGGCCGGCCTTGCTCAGAAGCAGCAGCCAAGGTTTCCTCCCTCTCTAAAATCACTCGAGATGTTCTTCGAATTGGAGGAAACCTTGTCTGCTGCTTCTGCGGCAGGCAGGGCCGGGGAGGAGCCATGCCCACACGGAGACGGGGCAGTGGGGAACCGGCGCGAGGGTCCTCAGCCCGGAACCGCCGGGATGGTATCTTGCTCTTCGTCCCGGGAGCCGGATCTGAAGCCTCATCCCTGGAGAAATATGGGCTAAGAAGGCAAAGAAAGAACCTGAAATGCAATATATTTCTGCCAACTTTTGAGATTTCATAAGATTTCTCAACCTAGCTCTGGTGTTAATGTTTTTGGGGTAGCATTTCTAAAGAAGAAGAAGAAGAAGAAGAAGAAGAAGATGGCAAGAATAAGCACAACACGACCTTGTTTGAGATCTAGGTGGTCCTGGACAGCTGTATGCCTAAACTGAAGCCCAAACATGGAGAACTATCTATTTCCCAAAACATTGGCTTCGTCCTGGTCGGCCTAGCTCAGAAGCAGCAGCCAAAGTCTCCTCCCTCTCCGAAATAACTCGAGATGCGGTTTTAATGGGAGGGAACTTTGGCTGCTGCTTCTGCGCCAAACAGGGCCGGGAAGGAGCCATGCTCACACGGAGAAGGGGCAGTGGGGAAGAGGCGCGAGGGATGGCAGCCGGGAACTGCCAGGATGTTCCCTCGCCCTCCATCCCGGGAGCTGGAGTTGGAGCCTCGTCCCTGGAGCGTGGCCCTGTGGAGGAAGCAGGATCCAGTATGGGCTCTCATGTGAATGGGAGACTCAGCAAGGTTAACAGCAGTCTTGAGGGGCAATCAGATAAAAAATTAAAAGAATGGGACTGTGTTAAAGAGTACATGAAAAAACATGGTTCTGGAATAAATATATCAATATGTAATGAATGAGTTTTGCAGGGTTAGTGAAATGAAGAAACGGCTATAAAAGGCATAAAACCAGAAGTAACATATATGTAAATAAAATAACACAACAAATAAGATAAATGGGAAATTTAAAGTCTAAAAAGGGTGGAAGGAAGTAAAAATGAATGTATGTTTTGTTACGTTTTGTTGTTGATATTGTTTTTCTTTATTTTTCTTTTTTCTTTGGTTTTTCTTATTTATGCTTTATTTTTGAATCTTATGTTGTAATTATGCATTGAAAATAAAATTAAAAAGAAAGAAAGAAAGAAAGAAACTTTATAAAGAAGCTTTATAAAGCTTTATTTCTACCATCCATGAACTGGTAGAAGGAGCAAGTGTGATAGATTCACAAACAAGCACGGGTTCACAGTCATTTGCACAGAGCATATATTCCCCTTCCAGTTCCCTCCCCCTTCTCCTCCTCCTCAAGAGTCCTGCCCCATGAATTCCCCTGAGCATGAACAGAAAGCTCCTGTCTTGGGACTCTTGGTGCCCTTCCCAGGAAAGGGGGATGAGAAGCCTTGCGTTCAGCGTGTCCAAAGATGTGTTGCAACCGAATGGGATAAGAGTCAGTTCTCAGGCTTGCTCTGACAGAGCCTATTCATTAGCTTTTTTGAAGCTCTCTCGTACTGATAAAAGTAACGGTTTGCCTTTGCAACAGCATCTTGTGAGAAAACAGAGGAAAACTTTAGCTGTGGGTTTTTAGAAGACAAAAGGAATTTTGGACAGTTTTGAGGCCTAGGTGACTTCAGGCCTAGGTGGGGCACCTGTCCTCATCTCCTTCACATAGGCTGTGTACCCACCATACCTTTGGGGCTCATCCCCACTTCCCCTTGGGCGATGTGTCCAGCGAGCTCAGGTGTTAACAGATTTGCTCCCTTCTTAAATCTTTCCTTCCTCTTACCTGTTCTCTTCACGAGGGGGGCTTGGGCGGCAGCAGTTTCCTCAAAATTCTTTTAAATCCTATTTCTCCACTTAAAAAAGAAGAAAAAGAACCTTGCAGTTTTATCAAACTGTGTTCCAAGCCATAATGTCAAGGGTGTGAGTGTACTTAGGGGGAAGCCTCATAACAACTACACACCCATACACCCCTCGCTGTGGGTTAAACCACAGAGCCTAGGACTTGCCGATCGGAAGGTCGGCGGTTCGAATCCCCGCGACTGGGTGAGCTTCCGTTCCTCGGTCCCTGCCCCTGCCAACCTAGCAGTTCGAAAGCACGTCAAAGTGCAAGTAGATAAATAGGTACCGCTCCAGCGGGAAGGTAAACGGCGTTTCCGGGCGCTGCACTGGTTTCGCCAGAAGTGGCTTAGTCATGCTGGCCACATGACCTGGAAAAACTGTCTGCGGACAAACGGCCAGTAAAGCGAGATGAGCGCCGCAACCTCAGAGTCGGCCACGAGTGGACCTAATGGTCAGGGGTGCCTTTACCTTTACCTATTGTGAAGGCGACGGTTCCTGCGTTTCGGGGGAACTGAAGCCATAGGGGAGAGGCATGCCTTATGCCGCCACCTCATAGGGAACCTAACTACTATGTTCCTCCTTTATAAGTGGCTCCGTGGTAGAGAATCTCCCTTGCAGACAGAAGGGCCTCGATTCAATCCTTATTTGCAGTGAGTTAGGTGCAGCCATGGCAGATACCTGTATCTCCACCAGCTGGCATTCTGCGCCACCTTTTTAGTTGTTTTCTCGCTGCTGCATCATTCATCCGTCTTGACATCCAAGTAACATCAACAGCGAGAAGCCAAGTCAGGAGAGCAGGGAGGGGAAGAGAGATCAAGGATTCGGATGGAAGAGGGACCTCAAGCAGTTGCGGAAGTTGTGCTGGGACCCGTTGGGTTGCCTTCCGAGTCTGGATAATGCATTATTGTTGAAGAGAATACCTGGATTATAAGTATGCCAAAAGAACACGCATGACCTGACGTGTTATTATCAAGCTGCGTTCTTGCTGGACACTGAGCTGCTTTCAAAAGATCACTGAGGTGAGTAGCACAGCATCTTGGACCAGGGAGTCAAAATCTCAGAAGCGTCAATTTGGAAAGCTGAATTCAAGGGATGCAATAGCTGAAACCAGCTCTCGCCACGTGGGGGCAGCAAAATACAGTTTTTGAAAGCATCTGCGTTACATCCTATGGTGTATTGTCACTAACTAAATGAATACTTGTCATTTGGAAGGCTATAGAAGGGCAAGAAGCAGGTTTGAATTTGTGTTGGGAATCTATCAATACCAGCCTTGGATTATATTAAATAAAAATTTTACCTGGACATGAGCCGAGCTCCATTTTCAGCATTACCAGAACAATTATCCTGGATAGCTCAGTAGAGCACGAGACCCTTAATCTCCGGGTTGTGGGTTCAAGCCCCATGTGGGGCAAAATGATTCCTGCATTGCAGGGGGTTGGACTAGATGTCCTCAAGGTCCCTTCCAACTCCACAATTCTGTGATTTATTCTATGGCCATATACTCTGAGACTAAAGGTTTAGCTGTACCCCCCCAGACCCATCCCACAAAGTAGCAAGATCGTGAAACTTTGGGAAATTCTTTTTAAAATGAGCCTAGGGCTTGCCATTCGGAAGGTTGGCTGTTCGAATCCCTGTGATGGGGTGAGCTCCCCTGGTTTGGTCCCTGCTCCTGCCAACCTAGCAGTTCGAAAGCACAAAGTGCAAGTAGATAAATAGGTACTACTCCAACGGGAAGGTAAACGGCGTTTCTGTGTGCTGCACTGGTTTCGCCAGAAGTGGCTTAGTCATGCTGGCCACATGACCTGGAAAAACTGTCTGCGGACAAACGGCCAGTAAAGCGAGATGAGCGCTGCAACCCCAGAGTTGTTCCGACTGGACTTAACTGTCGAGGTCCCTTTACCTTTTAGAACATGTTTAGGAACGATGAGTGTGTAGGTTGCCATTATAATGGAATGACGTCATGACTTGAAGGTGTGATGTATACACAGCCTTAGAGTTAAGAAAAGAGAGGCATGGAAAGGCCGTATGGTTCAACCTTGTACTCAACCAGATATTCACAACAGAAAATATAATCTGGGGACCACAGCTGAGGACCTGCCAAACTATCAACAGCTGTGGACAAGTCAAGCCAGGGAGCCAGGCCACATGCATCAGTGACGGGTGACGCTGATAATAATAATCATCATCATCATCTTTTCCACTCATCCCTCTGCCCATAAAATATTTCCTTTCCAAATTCAGGTGGGTCAAGGCTAGCTATCTTTACCCAACTTTTGGGGAAAGACACTCTGTACATGCTCAGAAGTGCTCAGTTCTTTATTATTGTTCTAGGGACGAATGCCAGAATTTCAAAAGAGCTTCTGGGACTAAACCCTGCTAGTTCAAGAAATGCTGATGGGCTAATTTTTTGGATGCAGTTCATGTATGAGTAGCCAGGGAGCATCAGTGCAAGATTTTGCATTGCTGCCTTTTCCCTGAGAGCTGCACCATGTCACCATCAGGGCAATCCAGTCTCCAGAATTAGCAAAATCAATTGTTTTTATCTGGCCAGCTTATCCCCCAGCTGTTAAGTAATTCCAGTCCCTGTATTGATGTAACAGCTCATCTGACCCTTCCAAAGTGGGTGCTAAAATAAGTAACAGGTCACCAAGTGGAAAGAGAGCCTGTGGAGCCAACATAATAAGAATCTATGAGGATTTTATTTATAATAATAGGATTCTATTCTATGGGTAGCCAGGGAGGGCCAGGGCGAGATTGCACATCACTGCATTTCCCTGAGAGCTGCGCCATGGCATCATCCAGGCAAGGCCCATCGCATCTCCCCTGTAGGCTGCCAGATGGACCCCAGAAGCTGCAGGACGTCCATTTGCACCATGGCCACCTGGGTGTTTGGCTGAAAAGCAGGAGAAGAAGGCCAAGGCACTAGTAATGAGGAGGGCCAAGTCCCAGCGGAGGATGACTTGGCAGCTCGACGCCTGGTGTCCCATCAAATCAGCCGTGTCCAGTGAGCAGCGCATAGGGCAACTGCAAAGCCAGGGAGACCAAGCGCAGGGCCTTGAGAGACTGGGCACATGGAGAGGCCAGGTGATCGCTGTGTAGCAGGCCGCCCTGACTGCGAATGGGAGCACAAAACCCAAGGCCACTTGTGCCAGGCTGACTGCCGCTGTGACGTCTGCTATCCTGCAGAGGTGAACACCCCTATAGTCCTCAATGTGGGCGTACATGGGGCAGTGCCAAAGCCGCGGAGAACAGCCACACCAGCCCTGAGCAAAGCCGACCCCAGCAGGTGGTGGAGGAGTGCAGGCGATGGGCGACAGGTGCCCCCACAATCAGACGTCTCTGCCACTTTGCTTCTCATTGCTTTGCTTGTATTCTGTTTTACTCTGACTGTTGGGAAGCCTTGCGTATTACAAGCGAGCTCTCTGTCTCCCATAAGGAGCAAGAGCTGGGTATTTTTGTCCTTTTCAGCTGAAAAGCAGGAGAAAAGGGAAAATGGTCAAGGACAATGGGAGTTGTAATCGAGCGTCACCTGTAGGAGGGCCGCAGTTCCCAAAACCGCCTTATTAGTGTAAGTCTTTTTACAGAAATGCCTCCACAGCATGAACACGTACACTCAACTTGTAGTGTGTTCTCCCCACTACATGCAAATTTCCCCTTCCTCTTACCTGTTCTTTTCATGGGAGGCTTTGGCAGCAGCCACAGTGGTGCACAAAGGAGATATATGCGTTTCCTGCATACAGATAACATCCCATTTCCCCCCCCCTTTAATATACACTCTATATCTTTTACGTTTACTATTAAAACCTTTTACATTCCATGAACTACATTTTAACAACATACTTCTTTATTAAATTAAAGTGGTCTCTCTGTATCTAATACTGTATAGTTTCTAAATTTGTATTTAAAAACCTTAATAAATATTTATATATATATAAAAAAATACTGTATAGTTTCAACCAGAAAAAAAAATCCGATGTCTGTTAATCACGTTGTTTGTAGTAGGAAATTTCAGTCTCCAAAAGATTTTAGTATCTTCTACAGTGGTCTTCTTTTGGAGGGAGGCTTGGGCAGCAGCCACAGCAGTGGAGGTGGGAGATCCTGCAAGAAAGAAGGGATCTTTAAAGCAGGGAAGAACTTGACGTTAAGGGCTGTTTGGGGGTAAGAACCCCTGAACATGTGAATGGTCTGTCACAGACCAAACACCAGAGACAGAACGTCACCTGGGACACCCATTCAGCTGTCACACCCACCCCAGGAACTTAAAGAAGATGTTCCATTATTTTAATGTTGTATTTTATTTTTGTTTTTAAGTTGTAATCATTCATCTTGTTTTTATTATTGCTTGTAAGCCGCTCTGAGCCCGGCCTTGGCTGGGGAGGGCGGGGTATAAATAAAAAATTATTATTATTATTATTACTGCTGAGCCTACAAGAGCTGCCTTTTGGCAGGAACAATCTGATTGACCCCCTGCTTGGAGGTTTCCCACAGGCTTCTGGGTGGCTCCTGGGAGAAGAGGATGCTGGACGAGTTGAGCCCTTGGTCTTATCCAGCAGGCCGTTCTTAGGTGTTTCATAAGCCCCCCCCCTCCTTCCCCCTGCCCCTGTACCTGCGACTCATCTGTCCTTTTCCTGGGCTCCATTCCCTTCAGGGAGGTGGTTCCCAGGCTGCTGCTTTCTCTCGCTGCAAAGCAAACGAAGGTATCAGCAGGTGCCTAGCTCCCCTCCAAGATAGTACCAGTCTGAGGCATGAGGGCCAGGGACATGGGAGGGAAGCATTTTCTCCTACCTCATCTTAGAAGCTTTCCCCACTTGGCCTCCGTACGGGCATCTGGGCTCCATCCCGGCTGGCGTAGCTCAGAAGCAGCAGCCAAAGTCTCCTCTCTCACAGAAATTAGCTGAGCAGCTGTCTTAATGGGAGGAAGCTTTGGCTGCTGCTTCTGCGCCAATCAGGGCCGGGAAGGAGCCATGCCCCACAGAGAAGGGGCAGTGGGGAAGAGGCGAGAGGGATGGCAACCAGGAACCACAGGGATGTCCTCTGGTCCTTTATCAAAACCCCGCGACGGTTTGAATCCTCGTGCCGGGGTGAGCTCCCGTTGCTCGGTCCCTACTCCTGCCAACCTAGCAGTTCGAAAGCACGTCAAAGTGCAAGTAGATAAATAGGTCCTGCTCCGGCGGGAAGGTAAATGGCATTTCCGTGTGCTGCTCTGTTTTGCCAGAAGCAGCTTAGTCATGCTGGCCACAGGACCCAGAAGCTGTCTGCGGACAAACGCCGGCTCCCTCGGCCAGTAAAGCGAGATGAGCGCCGCAACTGGACCTAACGGTCAGGGGTCCCTTTACCTTTACCTTAAGTTAGCAAAAATGTGTAGAACAAGGGCAAATAACTGCTGGAAATGTCAAGAAAAAGAAGGTACCTTTTACCATATGTGGTGGTCATGTAAAGTAATAAAAAGCTTTTGGGAGATGATATATAATGAAATGGGGGGGGGGAGTTTAAAATAATATTTGTTAAAAAACCAGAAGCTTTTCTATTAGGAGTTATTTTCTAGTTGGTCATCTTTCTATAACTTTGGGCACATGTTCCAAGAGTTCCCTTACGCTTAAACCTGGAACCAGCTGCCCCTGTGGCTTCGCCAAATTTCGATGACACGGGGAAAGGTTTGCCAGCAGTTTCACTCAGAGGGGCGGAAATACAGCTTGTAAGACATATTCCACTTTTTCATGTTTGACCTAATCACACGCTTGGCGACATGGATGTAATCAGCATTTACATGTAGCTCTGAGCCAGTCATTGCAGAGGTTCAGCCCCAAACATTTTGCTGTATCAGTTGAAGGATCCCCACCCGATTCCACATGCAGAAGGCAAGTGGACTGGCAGTTGAATTCATGGCTGTGGGCTCACGATACCTCTAAAGCACATTTGAAGAACATTTCCCGCTTGGACTACTGCAATGCGCTCTACGTGGGGCTACCTTTGAAGGTAACTCGGAAACTACAACTAATCCAGAACGCGGCAGCCAGACTGGTGACTGGGGGCGCCACCGAGACCACATAACACCGGTCTTGAAAGACCTACATTGGCTCCCAGTACGTTTCCGAGCACCATTCAAAGTGCTGGTGTTGACCTTTAAAGCCCTAAACGGCCTCGGCCCAGTATACCTGAAGGAGCGTCTCCAACCCCATCGTTCTGCCCAGATGCTGAGGTACAGTGCCGAGGGCCTTCTGGCGGTTCCCTCACTGCGAGAAGCAAAGCTACAGGGAACCAGGCAGAGGGCCTTCTCGGTAGTGGCACCCACCCTATGGAATGCCCTCCCATCAGATGTCAAAGCGATAAACAACTATCTGACTTTTAGAAGACATCTTAAGGCAGCCCTGTTCAGGGAAGTTTTTATGTGTGATATTTTAGTGCTGGAAGGTAGTAGGTACCTTCCGCTGTGCTGGAAGGTAGTAGGCTGGCTAGTACTATCACCTATTTCTCAATATTGTATATTGAGAAATAGGTGATAGTACTTCCCTTCTGTTACGCAAACGGACCGCTGGGAGCTTATCTATTTTATATACCAAGGGTACTACTATACCTAACGTGCAGGTACCAGAAAAGGCAGAGGGGATTTCTTTGTAGGCACGTGTGCCACAAAATAACCATAAATCAGATTGAAGCAAACATGTAGTTCTGCTGCTCTTTCTCATCCAGTCGAACCAAACATAAAAGTCACTACACGCAGCTTGTTGTTCATAGGTCATGTAAGTTGTGACATTATTAATTAAAACCTTTGGTCTGCCACTCATGGTTGTAACATTAAGAAAACAAGAAGATCCATTAATGTATTCATGTGTCCAATTACAATATGGATAATGACCTAAAAAATTTTTGCTATTGTGATTAAAATGAAAACAATAAGGAGCTAATTCTACAAGCGATAGAAATACAGGAGGTAAACTTATGCGATTGTCCTTCATATTATTGCTAATCTTATATGAAGCATTTATAGGAATACCATGTAATAGAATGCCAGATCTTTTTGATTGAGGAGGGATATGCATACACATCCAACAATCAGAAAGGTTAAGCATAGAAGCAAAATGATTAATGTCTCTAACGTAAGTATTGTTAGTCCAAATCTGATGATAAAGTTCAGGCCTCCTGGCCTTCTGCAAAAAAGCAGCACGACGAAAGCGGCGTTTTACAAAGTTCACGGAGAGGCTCCATCCGTGTGAAGTGGAATTGTGGGGCCACTCAGGACGATGCCATATTGGTTGCTCGGGGGGGCAATAAGGGTGAGAATGGTAAATTATTCCAATAGCTGTTTCCGAGCAACCTGCGTGATATTTCGTGGCTCGATTATTGGCATGTAAAAACCACAAACCAGGAGAAGCCACACAGCCATTCCTGCAGATACAGGAGCCCATTTGCTGTAAATAGGCCTCATGTACTGCTCCGTGCATTGCTGAGCCAAAAATCCAAACCCAACGAAACGTGGTGACACAGATGGGATGGTCGCTATTGGGGGGCAAAACCCAAGCGATGCCGGTCTGACGAGGGCATCCTTCAAAGCCAGGTTCATTTCCCAGACAAGAGGCGGCAAAACTGTAACGATAAGTGGTAAAAACGGTGGCTTCCCAGGGTGAAGGGGGGCCAACGCGATAGGGTTGAAGATGGCCTTTCAACGTGCCAGGAAACACTGGAACAGCTGTGGAAGGTGACGTTATCCAGGGCACATCAATATGGCGATGTCTCCAACTGCAATGCGGGTTGAGGTCAGGTGAGAGGTCATCACCGGCAAACAGCGTAAAATACGGTTTCAAGGTGCTGGTGTCTCCTTGGGCGAAGACGAGGCAAGAGAAGAGCGCCAAGGTCGAACGCAGCGGGCTGGAACCCATCGGGGAACTCCGTCTACGTCAATTGCCGCAAACCCGCGACCCCAGGAAATCAAGGAAGTTGGACCCTTCCATTGTGGATCTGGAAGCAACCTGTAAGACACTAAAGGGCGTTGCAATACTTCCTCCTTCCGGAAATGAAGTTCAGCAGGCGTAAAATCTTTATTGTGGGGATACAAGAGATGATTTAAAGTAAACAATACTTGATGTACAGCATTAGGTATTTCAGATACAGTAGGCGATCGACCTCCCAATTGCTTGTTGAGAAGGGTCTTAAAGGTCAAATGAGAACGCTCGGCTATCGCCTGCCCAAGAAATCAGCAAAAGCTACTTGGGTAGAAACGGCTGTCATCATCAAATGCTGAAATTCTTCCTGTGAGAAGGGCAGGTACACTGACTGTAAATCCATTCCAGAGAGGGCAAGGGCTCGATGTCGGCCCTTAACAACAAGGTCCATGACGCTGTTGTGTGTAGCGTACACGTTCCGCGGAGGAGTATGAGGCAAGTGAAGCCATTCCACAATAGACACAGTCCCAGGCTTTTGGCCTGTGGTGTACAATATAGCTGTTGGAAGGAGCGGGGTGGCAAATACTGCAAGTGATAATTGCGCCATGGAAAGAGAAGGAATCCTGTCCACCATACATCTGCGGAGATGGTTGTTCACAGTGGTTAAAGCCTCTTCCATTGCAGAGGTGACTGTGATCTTGTCCGCTGGATCCTTATGTCCTTTAAGGGCAGAAAATAGTGGAGACAAAGTAGAGGTGGGCAGGTCCAAATAACTCTTTATCCAATTCAGCTGTCCAAGGAGTTGTTGTAAATCCACCAGTCGAAGATGACCAGGAAACTGTAGTTGAGGTGTAACTGGAATGGCTGCAGATGCTGTCAGCTTGTGTCCCAGGTACGTAATAGGTAAGGTCCGCTGAATTTTTTCTCTAGCCACTGTCAATCCTGCTTGCATCAAAGTATGGATTAAGTCCTCGAGAAGAGCGTCAGGGATGTGTGATGAGGAAATCAAAATATCATCCATGTAATGACAACAGATGACCGCTAGGTGGCGCTCACGGAATGGTTGAAGCGCCTTATCCACAAAATACTGGCATAAGGTCGGAGAATTTTTCATACCTTGTGGGAGAACCGTCCATTGAAAGCGCTTGGTTGGTTTGGAGTTGTTCAGGACCGGCAAGGTGAATGCAAAACGTTGTCTGTCTTGTGGTGCCAAAGGGATAGAAAAAAAACAGTCCTTGAGATCGATGACTGCAAGCTGATGGTCTTGTGGCAACATGTTGGGATTTAGGATGCCAGGTTGCAAGGTCCCCATAGGGTACAATTGGTTGTTAACCCTTTGTAAATCGTGCAAAAGACGATATTGTCCAGATGCCTTTTTTCTGATGACAAAGATGGGTGTATTCCATGGGCTGGTGGAAGGTTCAATATGCCCCAGTTCAAGTTGTTCCGTAATTAACTGGGCTGCCACTGCAAGCTTCTGTCTAGGCAAGGGCCACTGATCCACCCATACGGGGGTGTCTGTGGTCCAGCAGAGAGAAAGCGCAGGCATGGCAGGGGCAGCCCTCAGCATAAATTTGTAGAAATTGTAGTTTCCGCTGCAGCAAGCAGATCTCGCCCCCAAAGGGAGACGGGAATGTCCAAAACCAGTGGTAAGATAGTCATCTCAAAGCCTTGTGAGCCTTGAATCAAAATAGGGTTCCTGCTGCGTCGGGCAGCTGCAGCGCCACCAACGCCAATAACAGAAGAAGCTGGCTCAAGTGGCCAGGCGGAGGGCCAATCCTTAATAGCAATCACAGAACAGTCTGCCCCCGTGTCCAAAACCCCTTCAATCGTGCGACCCCCAAGGGTCATCTGGATCTTTGGACGCTTCTCTGTGACTGGGAAGGTAGCAGCAACAAGGGGGTCATGGTCCTGGGTTGGCCCTGGGACGCATATGAGCTTTGCTATAGGAGAACCTGATTGCAAACGGGCCTGGCGATCAGAAAATACAGTCACATTAGTGTATTTTTGGTTTCTATGGAAGCCGCCCAGAATGGCTGGGGAAACGCAGCCAGATGGGCAGGGTACAAGTAATAAATTATTATTATTATTATTATTATTATTATTATTATTAGTATTATTATTCAAATAATTCTGGGCGCTGTAGTTTACCCCACAGAGTTACAATCCCAAGCAAACTGATGGTGCCCAGAATTCTTTGAAGGGGGAGATGTGCTTCAGATGTGCTATATAGTGTACACACAGCCTTAATTCAATGTTGGTGACAGAGCAATGTGCTCCGCTGTGCTGGAAGGTAGTAGGCTGGCTAGCTTAGAGCAGTGTTTCCCAACCTTGGGTCTCCAGCTGTTTTTGGACTACAACTCCCATCATCCCTTGCTAGCAAGACCAATGGTCAGGGATGATGGGAATTGTAGTCCAACAGCAGCTGGAGACCCAAGGTTGGGAAACACTGGCTTAGAGGGCACAGGACAGGCCTCCAGTATCTGGCCACTCCCTCCATTGCAGGGAGGGCAGCTGCCTTACTCTGCCTAATAGAAGGACCGGCCCCGCTTATTTGTACGATGTTGCCAGTGTCACGATGGGACCTGGTTTGTGGGGAACAGAGCGGCCCCTGAGAATGCAGAAGTTGGTCACCCATTCTTTACAAAGCTTCCTCTGCCCATCAGCCGAGCCTGAGTCACAAGTTCCTCTCTTGTCTACGCTGTGTTTCATGTCCTTTTAATTTTTGAAGGTGCCTTGCATATGATAATTCAGGAACAGATATTTAAGTCAGTGTGAATCATAACCCGATCAGCTTAAATTTTCAGACCTTGCCAGGAATTATATTTTGAAACTGGAATAAAATACTACTAAAAAAGAGAGGAAGAAATAATAAGAAAAACGAAAGAAGTGCTCTCTCTCCCCTTCTCTCTCTCTTATCCAAACCTGTCAAAAGTACAGTGGTACCTTGGGTTAAGTACTTACTTAATTCGTTCCGGAAGTCTGTTCTTAACGTGAAACTGTTCTTAACCTGAGGTACCACTTTAGCTAATGGGGCTTCCCGCTGCTGCAGCACGATTTCTGTTCTCATCCTGAGGTAAAGTTCTTAACCCGAGGTACTATTTCTGGGTTAGCGGAGTCTGTAACCTGTAAGTGTCTGTAAGCGTATGTAACCTGAAGCGTATGTAACCCGAGGTACCACTGTAATACTATGGGGCACAAGTACATGAGTTCTTATTAGCATGTCTGCCTTTCAAATTAAATTTCATGGGTACGATCCTATACCTCAGATCCATGGGCTGAGAGGCTTTAGAACAGCGTTTCCCAAACTTCGGCGTCCAGTGGTTTTTGGACTACAACTCCCATTATCCCTAGTGTTGTAAACAAAAACTGCTCCCTTTCCCTTATGGGGGACACAAGAGCCCTTATAGAGTCCTTTCTAGGTTCTCCATTGGTAAGAGAAAATAACAGAGGCCAACCAGAGAATATTGAGAAGCAAAGCAGCTAGTAAGCCTGATCTTTATTAAAGCTGTTACAACAGGGTGCTCCCCCCACATGCAGGAGAGAGGAGGAGGACCCCGAACCAACTGTGCAAGCCCTTATATAGACTTTTGAACTGCCCACCCTGGAGCCCAAGACCACCCCCCAGTTCATCATATATACATCAGAGAAGGGGCGGACTACAACAGAAATGTGAGTGCCTTGTTTTTATCCTGTCTGCCAGGTTACCTGATTGGATTACCTGGGGATCCTGGCCACTCTTTTGTTATGATAACAACTATTGTGGGGTTTCAGACATGTGGTTTATACATTTATGTATGTGCTTGCTTGGTACATTTATGAACTTTTATTTTCTATATATAAGACCTAAAAATTCTTATAACACTACCTAGTAGGACCAGTGGTCAGGGATGATGGGATTTGTAGTTCCAAAACAGCTGGACACCCAAGTTTGAGAAACCGTGATTTAGAAGATGGAGTGAGCTCAGCAGAACCAGAGCTATGTTGCCCAATGGACATGGCATGCACCCCAGTGGAACACCCGTGATGCACTGATATTAAACACCACTGATGAAGATAATCCAGTAAACCAATCAAAAACAGGGTGGAGGTATGGACAGGATATAGGCGGAGCACTAATGCCAAATCCTATGGCGCTTCATTCCCCAGGCACACCCCTGTTGACAAGACTTTGGACCAGGTCCAGGCCTGGCATGATAAATTTCCCTCTCATTGACCTCGATGGGAGGGAGAAAGGAAAAACAGCTTTTGCCACCCGCTGTGGCAGAGAAATGGAGATGCGGGTGGCGCTGTGGTCTAAACCACCGAACCTCTTGGGCTTGCCGATCAGAAGGTTGGCGGTTCGAATCTCCGTGACGGGGTGAGCTCCCGTTACTCTGTCCCAGCTCCTGGCAACCTAGCAGTTCGAAAGCACGCCAGTGCAAGTAGATAAATAAGTACAGCTGTGGTGAGAAAGGTAAACGGCATTTCCGTGCGCTCTACTTTCTGTCACGGTGTTCCGTTGCGCCAGAAGCGGTTTAGTCATGCTGGCCACATGACCCGGAAAGCTGTCTGTGGACAAACGCCGGCTCCCTTCTGTATTATTATTTTTATCTTATGTTGTATCCTTGTATTAATTTTATCTTTACTTGTACCAATGTACCTGCATCTTTTCTGCTATTGCAATAAGAATCACCAGTTGAGGGCTATGAATGAGAAATGACATAGTTGTCCGTGGCTACACATCGCCATCTACTGAGTCTACAGTATACACACACCAATTCACAAGTTCAAATGACTTTATTCAAAAGCATGGCTACATAGACAATCGCACCTATATATGCAAAGTAGAGGAAAAACACCCAAAATCCTGTCTTCATTTCCTCTCTTATCGATCTGCCCCCAGGCATCACGCAAAGCCTTCCTGAAAATCAGAACACAAACAATACTTTTTGTTGTTTAGTCGTTTAGTCGTGCCCTACTCTTTGTGACCCCATGGACCAGAGCACGCCAGGCGCTCCTGTCTTCCACTGCCTCCCGCAGTTTGATCAGACTCATGTTTGTAGCTTCGAGAACACTGTCCAACCATCTCGTCCTCTGTCGTCCCCTTCTCCTTGTGCCCTCCATCTTTCCCAACATCAGGGTCTTTTCCAGGGAGTCTTCTCTTCTCATGAGGTGGCCAAAGTATTGGAGCCTCAGCTTCAGGATCTGCCCTTCCAGTGAGCACTCAGGGCTGATTTTCTTAAAAATGGATAGGTTTGATTTTCTTGCAGTCCATGGGACTCTCCAGAGTCTCCTCCAGCATAATAATTCAAAAGCATAATAATTCAAAAGCATCAATTCTTTGGCGGTCAGCCTTCTTTATGGTCCAGCTCTCACTTCCATAGCCATCAGTAAACATAAGAAAAAACAAGAATCTGCCTCAGTCCTTTTGTATACAGTATGCTGTCTACAACACAGCAATCTAATCCAAGTATCATCAAACACACTCTGTACAGTGTTCCATTTCTCCAAAGGTATTGGACTATATTAAATGGAATTTACACTTTTTATTCTCTCTTTTTCCTTTTTTTCCTTTTTAAAATGCATTTTATTTTGCTGATACAAACGTTGTTAATTAACTCATTATTGTCAAAAATTGTACATCTCAACATAAACATAATAAAGAAAAGAGAAAACAAAAACCAACATACAAAACAAAACAAAAAATCACATAGACCATTTTAAATATATCTATACAGTAGTACCTCGGGTTAAGAACTTAATTCGTTCTGGAGGTCTGTTATTAACCTGAAACTGTTCTTAACCTGAAGCACCATTTTAGCTAATGGGGCCTCCCGCTGCGCCACTGCTGCACGATTTCTGTTCTCATCCTGAAGCAAAGTTCTTAACCCGAGGTACTACTTCCGGGTTAGCGGAGTCTGTAACCTGAGGTGTATGTAACCTGAAGCCTATGTTAGTCTGCGAAGGCAGCACTGAGCATCATATAAATTTGCGGGAATGTAGTTATAACTTCTTTGATTACACATAAAAAACCAGCCATCTGGTAAGCGCACATGGGCATAATGAAAAGTAATCTGTTGAACATGTGAGCAATTCCAAGTTGCTTCCTCACTGCAATTCACAATCTGAGCACAAGAGGTGTCTGGTGGTGCTGCAACTCTAGGTGTGTATAATGATATTTCATCCAGAGGTAACTTTTGTTTCACCTGTCCCCAATCATGGAGATTGGTCTAACCAATGATACCTTCAGGAATCCATTTAGAAAACCACTTTCCCATGTGTGTGGCATGTGCCATATGGAAAGGCTGGGTACAAACTGGGATCAGACAGTTTCCTAAGGTAGTGTGCATATCCTATGTTTCACTCAGACAAAAATGAGAGACATTAGCAACTTCAGCTAAATGCATCTGTCAGTCTCATGTTCCCTGAGAAAAGGTGGACTGCGGGGGGGGGGCACTGGTGAAGGACGATGAACTAAGGCAATTGATCCGGGACGATGCTTTTGCTCGGCGGAAGCTAGATGAGCTAAGGCAACGAGGAGGAGCTGAGGGAGGTTTCAAGGAAAAAGGGGGGCTCCTGTTCTATCGGGGGGCTTTGTATATTCCAGGTGAAACCCTAAGAGACAGAGTCCTCAAGCAACTTCATGACAGCTCCACGGCAGGACATTTTGGGCAACACAAAACCATGTTGCTGGTTACCAGGGAATTTTGGTGGCCCAAAGTGAGGGAAGACGTAAGGGAATATGTGAGAGGGTGTGAGACCTGCCAGAGGGCCAAAGGGGAGAGGGCTGCTCCGGCAGGGTTATTGGAGCCTTTGCCCACACCAGGGAGGCCATGGGAGGTGGTATTGGTAGATTTTGTCACTGACCTGCCCAGGTCCAAGGGGAAAATAGCGGTGATGGTGGTGGTGGATCTCCTGACCAAAATGTGCCATTTTGTGGCGTGTTCACATGCGGTGACGGCGGAGGAACAGCCAAGTTGTTTGTAGAGCATGTGTTTAGGTTGCATGGAGTCCCTTCTAGGGTCATTTCGGACAGGGGAACCCAATTCACCTCACGGTTTTGGCGCAAGCATATGAGTTTGCTGCAAGTAGAGGTGAGCTTCACCACCGCAAGGCACCCCGAAACCAATGGGCAGGCGGAAAGAGCAAATGTTGTTTTGCAACAGTATTTGCGGTGTTATGTCAGTCAGAGGCAGAATGACTGGGTGGACGGATTAGGACTAGCGGAGTTTGCGTACAATAATGCTGAGAACGTGTCCACCGGGATGACTCCTTTCTTCGCCAATCACGGAAGTCACCCTAGGGCTTTCCCAGGGAGGGGGGAGGAGTCGTGGAGTGTACCGGCCACAGAACAGTTTGCGGAGGAAATGGAGGCGATTCACCAACAGCTCCAGTTGAACCTGGAAAGGGCCAAGGAAGTATACAAGAGGGAGGCAGACAAGCATCGGAGACCAGGGGAGACCATTCGGGTTGGGGACAAGGTGTGGTTGTCAACACAAGGGTTGCCCTGGAAGGGGGGGGGGTGCAAGAAGCTCAAACCCAGGAGGGTGGGTCCCTTTGAGGTCATCCAGCAGGTAAATCCAGTGGCCTTTAAGTTAAGGCTGCCTGAGAGATTCATCCCGTCTTCCATAGGTCACTGTTGTGGCCCTACAGGGGAGGGGGGATCAGGCAGGGAAGAGGGGAAGGGGAGGTTCCACCGCCCGAAATTGAGGAAAGGGAGCAAGGCCACAAGGTAACTGAAATACTGGACTCCCATTGGAACGGGGAGCAGCTAGAGTATTTGGTGGCTTGGGAAGGGGCTCCCAGTTCGGAAAACACTTGGGTTCTGGAAGGTTGCATTACTGAGGATTATTTGGTGGAGTTCCACGATTTATTTCCCAACAAACCCAAACCCCCGGGTAGGTTCTTTGAACAGGTGTTCGGTCCGACGGATGATGAAGAAGACTTCGAGGGTTTCCCACCATCAGACGATGAGGGAAGAGGCCGGAGAGAAGGACATCTCAAAGATCGCTGGGAGCCTGCGGGTTTGGGGGAGGGCTAGGGTAATGTTTTTGAAGATGCAGAAAATGAAGATGAGATTTTCCTAGGTTTCACCCCCGAGAAACCTGATAAAGAAGAAATGGGAATGGCAGTCTCTCCAGAGGAGGAGAGAGGGGCCTTTGGGGAGGGGGTGGATGTCAGGGAACTGGAGGCAGAGAAGGGGGGGAGAATGGGCACCTACCGGGGAAAACCTCCTTTAATAAGCAGCTGCTCTTCCTCGGACGAGGAAGGTGACGAAGGGTTGTCAGGAGGTAATGAATCTGGGTGGGGGGGTGGAAGGCACTTCTGGGGCCAAGTCACTCTCGTCAGAGAGGAAGGAGGGGGGCTGGGCTTCAGAAGTGGTTATGCTGGGGAAAATCGAAAGGAAATTTAGTCGGGACAACTGACCTGCCGTGATTAAGACGGACTTTTGACCTGCTTGTACATAGCTTCAAAGGGGCAATAAATCTTGTAAATATGGCTGAATTCCTGGACTCTTATCTTTGCTAGCACTCACAACTAATTGCTGACAGCATCCATTTTTTTATTTTTTTTAGGAGTGTAAGTGAAATTTTATTGGAAGGGGATAGCAGTTGAACAGCAGCAACTGAAGAGTAAGAAGAATCCCTGTATTTAAAACACTCAGTAGCTCCTGCTGAACACACATATAGGAAGCCACTCTGCCATGCTTCCCATTTGGCCCCAGACACCCCACATCCTACAGAAACGAATACACAGTAGCACAGGAAAGTCAAATCACCAAGAAACCACTGCAGAATAAAAAGGGAATGTGGAGAATTGAACTGTGTTGAACACTCTTTAGTTGCATTAACTACATTTTCATTTCATCACTGTAATACAAATAAATAAATAAATACCCCACCACAGTTGCTTGCAGGAACTGGTTCAGATTTCTTTTTAAATACCAGAAACTTTAGTCCGCTACATAAGTGTTTGGAAGTTACTTATGTTTATATGGAAATTAAGCCAGTATTAATACTTTTCTACAGCAGTAAACGCACACCAGGAAGGCCAGGACAAAACACAAATCAAGGAATGGAGTTTTCCCAAAGCTGCAGTGTGAAAGGACTATAAATTGATTTCCATACACATGGCTGGCTTCTCTTTGCTGTAGGAAATCCAAGCGGAGCTGTAAGGAATGAGACATGTAAAAAGGTTTCTTGAGAAGGGGAATGACACTCCATATGCAGTTTAGTTTTCTGCACCTTCTGAGGCATCACATTCTTCTCCTGCGCTGTCTGATGTCCATAATGTGAGGTTGTCTCTAAGCAACTGCATGATGAGAGCGCTGTCTTTGGACAAGTCTTCATTCAGTGTATCAAGTTCTGCAGTGGCTCCATCAAAAGCTGTCTTTGCCAATGTGCAAGCCAGCTCTGGGTTGTTGAGGATCTCATAGGAAAATACGGAAAAGTTAAGCGCTAAGCCTAAACGAATTGGATGTGTGGGTTGCATCTCTTTCTTGCTGATGTCAAATGCCTCCTGATAAGCCGCCTGTGAATTTTCTATTGTTTGTTTTCTGTCATCTCCGCTGGCAACCTCCGCCAGGTATCGAAAGTAGTCTCCCTTCATCTTCAGCTAGAACACCTTGCTCTCTGGGTTAGTTGCATTAGCTATTAAGTACTTGTCCAGCAACTGCAGAACTGTAGTGCAGATGGACTTAAGTTCAAACTTCACTTTCTCTCGGTAGTCCTTGACAAGCTGCATCTTCTTGTCATTTCCGTCAGTCTTCTGCTCAATGCTAGAGATCACTCACCAAGCAGAGCGTCTTCCCCCAACCACATTCTTGTACGCCACAGCGAGAAGATTGCGTTCTTCATTGGATAATTCAGCACCTTGCTCTGTCACTGCCTTCATGCAGGTAGCCAGGAACATCCTATGGCCTTCTGGGAGGAGGCTTGGGCAGCAGCCACAGCGGTGCAGGGGGGAGATTCTGCAAGAAAGAAGGGATCTTTAAAGCAGAGGATCTTTAAAGGGATCTCTAAACGCTAAAGGTTGCTTCCCCCTGTCCCATTACCTCCGAGGCAGGTTTCCTCCACCTGGGCTCCAGTCCCTCCCGGGATCCGGCGGCTCCGAGGCTGAGTCGTTCCCTCGCTGCAAAGCAAAGGAGACATCAGCCGGCGCTCCCAGCCAGGCTAGCCCCAGTCTGGGGCAGGAGGGTGGGGGACCTGGGAAGGGGGCATTTCCTCCTACCTGATCTTACAAGTTCCCCAAACCTGGCCTCCGCCTCCGTACGGGCGTCTTGGATCCGCCCCGGCCGGCCTTGCTCAGAAGCAGCAGCCAAGGTTTCCTCCCTCTCTAAAATCACTCGAGATGTTCTTCGAATTGGAGGAAACCTTGTCTGCTGCTTCTGCGGCAGGCAGGGCCGGGGAGGAGCCATGCCCACACGGAGACGGGGCAGTGGGGAACCGGCGCGAGGGTCCTCAGCCCGGAACCGCCGGGATGGTATCTTGCTCTTCGTCCCGGGAGCCGGATCTGAAGCCTCATCCCTGGAGAAATTAGGAAAAATATGGGCTAAGAAGGCAAAGAAAGAACCTGAAATGCAATATATTTCTGCCAACTCTATGCCTAAACTGAAGCCCAAACACGGAGAGCTATCTATTTCCCAAAATATTTAGCTATGGACTATCAGGTATAGATTCATGCAGTTCTGAAGGAAGGAAGGACGTATGGGGTGGGGAGAATTCTGGGATGCATCTCCACAGAACCCTTCCCAAGCAGAGCCAGATTGCCCAATGGGCAGAGCAGGCACCGGCCCTCGGCCCCTGCAACAACGGATCGCCATAAATATTCTTGGTTTTGCGTAATAAAATTGGATTGTTAATATTTCTGGTTGGTAGAATCAAATCACAGCATACCTGCACATTCGGAGTTTCCCCCTTGCACCGCTGGGCTGCTGCTGCCTCTGGTGGTGGGGGTGGGCCGGAGCCTTGGGCTTTCCTCCCAAACCATGGCCCTGGGAGAGACAAAGGACATTGTATTTTCCTGGCATAAGCATCCACTCTAGGGCACCGGGGTCCCCTGGGCCCTCCCCAATTATTGGGGGCTGGGGTGAGGCGGGACTGCTCCCCACCCCCAGCTCAGCTCTATATGGCACATGTGGGGAATGGGTTCCCCATGGAATTAACATACCTCAACTTGCAGCGCTTCCCCACGGTGCTGAACTTGCCTTCCATTTTGAGAAGCTGTGAGACAGAAAGGAAAAAAAAACAGAGGAAGTTAGCAACCAGTTATTCATAACAGAAAATATCTTCTGGGGTCCACAGCTGAGGACCTGCCAAGCTATCAACAGCTGTGGACAAGGCAAGCCAGGGAGCCAGGCCACACGAATCAGGGACGGGTGAGGCTAATAATAATAATAATAATAATAATAATGTTTTTATTTAATACTTTTATTTTGCTTTAAACCAATATAGATAAATATAATCAACCAAAATTACAAAAGAAAAATCCTTAAGAATAATAATAATAATGAAAAAAGCTAAAAACAACTACAAAAAATATCAAAGTACATGGCATAGAACATAAGCCATTATGGGAAAGAAAAAAGGTAAAGGAAAAAAGAAGGAGGAGGAAGGAAAAAAAGAAAAAAAAGGGGGGGGAGAAAAAAAAGAGAAAAAGAGGAAGATGAGTCAAAACACAAAAAGACTCGTCTATTGTACGCTTCCGTCAAGGTCACAAAAGATTACTATTCTTATCAATTCTCTCTATCTGCATTCCATTGAATCCCTCATCTTGGTATCAGGGAACATTTCCCTATGCGGTATCATTCTAAACATAACCTTGATGAACCCTTATACCCTAGATAATTATTTAGACATTCCCATTCTTCTTTCACCATCTTTTTAGGTTTATCTCTTATTGCATCTGTCAGTTTGCGAGCTCCAAGTACTCGCACAATTTGACTACCCATTCATCTTTAGTGGGTGTTTGTTATCTTTCCAGTGTTTTGCCACTATAACCCTTGCTGCTGACGTTGCTTACACAAATAACCTGGTTTTATTTTTGCGAATATTATCTGAAACCATTCCTAGCAAAAATTCTTCCGGTTTCTTGTTAAATGTAGTTTCTATCAATCACTTTATCTCTTCATAAATCATATTCCAAAATCTTTGTATCTCTAGACAGGACCACCACATATGGTAGTAATTAGAATGTTATTTCTATGGGCCTCGGAGCTCCCCTTACCTTTAGAATTCATTTCTCTAAACCTTCTTCAGAGTCTATCACCAACATCTGACAGGCATCCCTCTTGCAGGGCAATTATAAGGCTTGCTTGCAAAGCAGCACTTTGTGACATCAGCTGGCAAACAGGGGCCAGGCTGCTGGGTTGTCAGGCAGATGAATTAAGAAAAATAAAATCAGGGGGGAGGTCAAAGTGTGCTTGTTTTCTCCTGCTCCAGAAGCTCTCACAACCTGAAGCCGTGGCTTCAAGCTCCAAAAAGGAGATTCCGACTCAACTTCAGGAAGAACTTTCTGAGAGCAAGAGCTGTTTGACAGGGGGAAGAAATCCCTTAGGAGCCAGTAGATTTTCCTTATCCTGGGTTAACATGTATGGGTGGCATGGCTATCTAGGCCATGATAAGGTTAAATTTCACAAAGGATTCTTAAATCACATTGTGAAAAAAACATTCTATGAGGTTTGGGAGGGAAGCAAAAAGTCAGTAGTCACTAAAACACCCTGGTGGCTTTCACTGATGGAATCTCCAGCCATACATAGGAAAAATATGAACAGGGACTGGTTAACATATAGGGACTTAGTAGAGGAAATAAGTAGTGACCCAAAATTAAAGGACCTAGGAGAATTGAAAAAGATAAAACATGGTTGGAATATTATCAGTTAAAAGCCACATTTGAAAAGGATAAAAGGACTAAGGGATTTGATAAATAGATATATATCTTATTTAGAGAAAGACATTTTATATAGTAACCAGAAGACACTTTAAAAAATCTATAAATAATTATTGAATTGGCAAAGGAAAGAGGAAGATATTTAAAAAGTTATAACAAAATGGGAGGCAGATCTGGGACATAGGATTGAATCCGATAAATGGAAGGAATCATGGAGTAAAAATATAAAATTTACGGCTTGCTATCTTATAAGAGAATATCTTATGAAAACATATTATAGATGGTATTTGACTCCTGTAAAATTGGTGAAAATAAACAAATCATATAAAGGTGCAAGGAGCATGTAGGAACATACTATCACATGTTGTGGTGTTGCTCAGGGATACAAAAATTTTGGAATATGATTTACGAAGAGATAAAAAGATTGATAGAAATTACATTCAGCAAGAAGCCAGATGAATTTCTACTAGGAATTGTTTCAAATAACATCCCTAAAAACAAATTCAGGTTATTTATGTATGCGACGTCAGCAGCAAGGATTATTGTGGCAAAACATTGGAAAGATGCACACGCACCTCCTAAAGAAGAACGGTGAGCTTTCGCGATGATAAAGAAGGAGGTGGGGTTGCCGGCGGCACGCCCCTTCCCCACATTCCCGGAGGCAGCCCCCGCGATCCCTAAGGGAATCCCCGCCCGTGTCATACCCCGGGCCAGCCAATCGGCTGGCTCCGGGGGCGGGGCCTCGGCTATTTAAACCTGCTGCAGCCGAGGCTCCTCCTCTTTTCCTCCGCGGCTGCAGCAGACCCGGTTTGGGATGCGCTTGGTATTTTAGATTCTGTCGCTTGTTTCCTTGGTCTTTCCTTGGCTCCTTTTCCCTCTCCTTTTTCGGTTTACTCCTTCTGCAGCGCGTTCGAAGAGCGGACTTTAGATCAATCTTCTGGTTTTTGAAGCCCTCCATTCAAAGGCTCTGTCTTACTGGCGGGTTATACAAGTATTATACAAGTATATCTGTAACGCGGGTGGCTGCAGCCCCCGGGTGAGGTTGGTGACGGGGGTTTTTTTAACATTGTGTGTGGTGGTTGTTCAAAATTTTCCTTGCACGAGTGAAAGGGGAGGCAGCTTGTAAAAGGGGACCAGGGTTGAAAGTGTAGGCAGCTCATTTCGCGCTTTAACATTCTCAGGGTTTTAACCTTGATTGTGTCGTTTATTCTAAATTTTCCTTGCACGAGGCTAGGCTGCTACATTGTTGTGATTCCCTTGGCTGGCTCCCGGGTCTACAGGGGAGAATCTATTATTGTAGCAAGTTGCTGAATGACAGGCTCTTAAAGTGCGCTTCATTGGAGGAAATACTTTAAAAAAAATATTATAATAAGAGTCTTTGGAAGTGCTGAGTACTGGTTTCAAAGTGCTGACTGCTTTTGAAATTAATTGGTGCAATTAGCAAGCGCTGTGGCTTATATGTTATTTCAGCTCTGCTTTTAAAAGCCTTAACTCATAGAGGCAATTAAAGGTCCTTGGAGGTGCTGAGTGCTGGTTTTTAAAGTGCTGGCTGCTTGTAGAATTGATTGTTGCAATTGATTGAGTGGTGCAATTGGCAATCACTGTGGCTTATCTGTTATTTCAGCTCTGCTTTTAAAAGCCTTAACTCATAAACTAAAGGACTTGCTTACACTGCGGTTGGTCCCAGCAATTGAGCACTGCCTCTTTAAGCTTTTATTCACAGTGGCAGTTAAGGGGCTTCTTAATTAAACCTCCTTGGATATTCCCTCAATCTTACACGCAGGCTGATAGTGGCTCACTTCCTTCTTTTATATCACGTAGGGTGTAGGACTGCAGGTTTACAGGTAGCGTGTTTAGTGCAGAATTACTGCGTTTTACCATTGTAATCAAACGCCTGGCAAAGGGTATACACAGCCCATTATATTCATAGTATATACTTATTGCATAGTCATCTTATACAACTCAATTCATTCCATTTAGCATGATTCATTACTCACATTGAGTGCATTTAGCGCGGTAAGATCGTGGGATACCCTTTGTCCAAACTGGGTTTCCTCCTGCTGGCGTAGTTAATACTGAACAGTGCGGAGCTGGTCTAACCATACTTTTGGTCAGTCAGCTTAGGAAATACTGCACTAAGCTTTAGTGGTCTAGTGACATGTGCATTATATAAATAAATTCTTAAATTACACAATTAACAAATAAAAAACATTAATAATAAAATTATTAAAACAATAATAACAAATAAATAAATTTTATTTTCCTTTGAAACAATAAATAAATAAAAAAAAATAATTAAAAATAATAAAATAAAAAATTGGGATTAGGATTAGCGGGGGCACGGTTGCGTATTAGTTCTTCCCAGACCAGGTCACCTAGACAGGTGCAGGTGGTGTACGCTCCTTCCAGCATGCCTTCTTCTAAAAAACAACAGGCATCTTCTTGCAAGGAGAACAAGGAAGCCACTCAAACTAATTCACTGGTGCCTGTTATGCCGTGTAACCCGCAAGCATTTGCTCAGTTCTTTGCGGCATTTGAAACCTTTTATAGGCAGTGTCGGCCAGGGGCCATACCACTGCCGGCCTCCCAAGATTACATTCCTGACACCCTGCCCAGTTATCAGGAACAACCAAGTACCTCTGCCTCTGGTTCGGGTATAGCCCCAACGGGACCCGCCGCTGGGTCACTACGTATAACTCGCTCTCAATCTGCTCGCTCCCTTGGGTCTAATTCAGGTTCCTCTGGTGGCAGAGCGCCTCCTGAGAGGTCTAGCAATACTAATTCTCATGAGGACATAGGTGTGCCCAGTTTCTTTCAGGAAACAGCGCAGCAGCTCACGTCGGTGGAAGGAGATTCTGGATCATCGTACAAAGAGGAGCAACAGGGACGCCATGACGACCCCCCGGCCGCTGCCCAGACTGTTGCTGAGCAGCAGGGTGGGAAAAGGAAGTCCAAGAAGAAACACACTTCGAAAAAAGGCAAGAAAAGCAGGAAGTCGGATTCCGAGGACGAGTCAGGTACCTCCTCTTCTGATTCCGATAGCGACGCCCCCATGGAGGCTTACTGGGGCTTGGGCGAGGATAATTCTGGACTTCCTTTGTGGGTGCATGAAAGGAGGGCTAACTCCCACCGTAAGTCCTTTAACGGGTCCCTGGCATGGAAAGGGGGGGCATTGGTGGAAGACGTAAAAACATCCACCCATGTGTCGACCGATTTTATATTGGGAAATCATTTATCTAAGAAAAAGAGGACCAAAATACTCAATGGGCACTACATCGACATATTTACGCTCCTCCCCCTGACAGGTAAAGGGGAGAAAAAACGCATTTATGGGAAGCGGAGATACAGAACCCCGCAGGTGGAGCGTACTTTTGAAAATTGGTTAGATGGCTACCAGGTCTTCATGGGGGTAGTTTCCGCAGCTTATCCAAAACGTGCTATGCATCTCATAGCACACATGGCACACGTTAGAAGGGCCTTTACGCTAGCAGGGGAGAATGCCGCCTTATCTTATGACGAGGATTTCCGTAGAAACGCATCATTTCTGCCATCCACTCGCTGGGAATTGAGGAACGAGAACTATTGGATGGATCATGTAGCTCCATATGTTAAGAAGAAATCCCAGGATTCTCCAAAGGTGAGAAAGATGGAGCCAAAACGACGTTGGCAATGTTGGGATTTCAACAGGGGGGTTTGTTCCCGACCCACATGTAAGTATGCACACAAATGCGAAAGGTGCTTTGGTAATCACCCGGGCTCCGCCTGCCCCAAAGGAAAGCAGCCCTTTCGAGGCGGCAGGGGGTACTCCCACCAAGGTCCTAGGGGTACCTTCGGACACCCACAGGGGACCTCCGGGAACTGCCAGTAATGTGGCCCTTGGGCTAGCTCACACACCTATCAAATTGCACCCGTTAAAAGCCCTATCCAATAAAATAGCAATGAGTCTCCTTTCCACCAAACCCGGGCGATCCACCCAACCAAAAATCAGTGAGGGAAATGCCAGAGATAGCCTGAAATAAAATTCAAAAAGAAATTGCAGCTGGGAGGGTGGCCGGTCCCTTTAGCCAACCCCCTATCGAAGGCTTGCACATCTCCCCCCTGGGTATTGTTCCCAAAAAAGCCCCTGGGGAGTTCTGTATGGTACACAATCTTTCATACCCAAGGGGAGGTTCTGTCAATGATGCCATTCCCCAAGAACTCTGCTCTGTGAAATACGTGTCATTTGACCAAGCAGTTAAACTGATTCGTAAATTTGGAAAGGGGGTCCGGTAAAGGATTCTGGGGGGCATGGCCTTGTCCTAAGCCTAAGGAGGTGTGGGCCCACGGCACGCCCCCACGCGGTGATGCCCGGGGGAGGTCCTAGTTGACGTGCCTCAGCAGGACTCCTCCCTCTGGGGATTAACCCTTCCGGCCTCTAGCCGGTTAGTAGTTAGGACCAATGCCTAAGCCAATACCACTCAATTCCTGTAATCAATAAAGTTGTGGCCTAATTTGACCCATTAACCTGAATTCTTGTGTCCTGTGTCTTTATTTCATCGGGGGGAGGCGGGAACTCACCACACAAATTGTGCGAGTACTTAGAGCTTGCTACGCTGACAGATGTAATTAGAGATAGTAATGATAGTAAAAGAAGAATGGGATTATCTAAATAATTATTTGAGGGGTAAGGGCTCACCAACAAAGTTCTGGCTATCAATACCGCAAAAGAAAAGTATCCCTGATACCAAGATGAGGGAGTCACTGAAAGGCAGATTGACGGAACAGAAGGGAATAATGATCTGTTGCACCAAACAAGATTTTTTTGTATACGGCTCATTCTTTCCTCTTTTTCTTTTCCCCCTTTTGTTTCTTTTCCTTTTGTATTTTATATCCTTTGTTTTTTGTATGGTTTTTTTGTATGTCTTGAAAGTTAAAGATTCAAAGGGAAAAGAAAGGGGGGGGGGAGAGAAAGGATATTCCGACTCAACTTCAGGAAGAACTTTCTGACAGCAAGAGCTGCTTGACAGTGGGAAGAAATCCCTTGGGAGGCAGTAGACTCTCCTTCCTTGAAGGTTTTTCAGCTGAGCTGGGATGGCCGTCTGCTATGGATGCTGTTGTGGGGCCCATTGTATAAATAATGTATATAAAGCGGACAGTTTGGGGAAAACTCCCATTCCTCACTACTATGAGCTGAATAAAGAGCATGAAATCCACACTTGACTCTGAGTATATTTCAGATGCTTTAGCTGAGATTCCAGCATTGCAGGGGGTTGGTCTAGATGACCCTTGGGGTCCCTCCCAACTCTACAAGTCCATGTTGAAAAGGGCATCCAATGAGCTGGGGCATTGCAGCTTCCCTCTCATGGACCTACAATTCCCAGAACCCCTGACAAACTACAATTCCCAGGATCGTTTGGGGGAAGAAACCTGCTTTTTAGAACAGGGATGAGGAACCTGCAGCTTTCTTTCCCTGGTTTCGTAGGAACTAAGAACTGAAAGCTCAAGTACTTGTAACAGGGTGGTTTCAGGGAGCAGGGTGGCTGGGGAAACTCAGCCAGATGGGTGGGGTATAAATATTATTATTGGGTTTAGTGGGGGGGGGTCCCCTCTAGATCTATAACGATATTGTGTGTAATTAAGGGGATTCTTATAAGGTGATGCTGTTAGAATTCTCTTTTTTAGAAAATAATATTTATTCACAATTTCAAAAATACAAGAAAATACAAAAACTAAAAAATACAACAACATAACAAAAAAAACAAACCCGCAAATAACAAAGAAAAATACAAATCCAATTTCCATCCTTTCATTTACTTGTTTCTTGGACCTCCTCACACCTCCCTTTTTGTATTCTAACTTAGTTCATTATTTCAGCAAATTCTTCCCATACTTCTCAATTTTTAAGATAATTTATCTTAACAATCTGTCTCTCTTTTTTTGTTAACTCAACATATCCTTTCCAACTTTTGTTATATTCTGTTATTCAATTTACCGTTGATTTCTTAACCTTATCTTACCTTAAAAACCATAAAATTTCAAAATTTAAACCATATTTATAAACAACTCCTTCAAATCTTTCTACTAAAGCCAATTGATTCCTTTCCGACATATTCTGTTATTTCATTAGTATCACACTAATTCCAAAAATAAAAAAAGTATATAACAAGAAATTCTCTTCTAATTTTATCCAACGTCCCTTCTTCCTGGTTTCGGGTTATGTCAGTCCTTTGTAACCATTACATCCTGTCCATCAATCTGGTGTTCTAATGTCCGAGGCTCTCAGGTCTCTTCTATGCCCCCTCCGCAGGTTTTCTTGTTCCTGTTTATGCTTGCACCCTTCCCTGTCCCTTGTTGGTTCCTTTCGTAGTTTCTTCCCTTTTTCCTTGAGGAGTGGGTCTCCAGGGAATTCCAACCGGCAATAGTCTCCATTTTCTTTCATCAAGTTAGCCCATTCCCCACAGTCCCACTCCCCTGTGTTAATTTTGTAATCCAAAAAATGATTATTCCAAAAGTAGTTGTCAACCTGTTTCACAGTCCCACCAGAGCTAAGAGCTTCCTTAGCTCCAGGCACTTCCAAACACACTCCCAATTCAATCTTCCAATGCTGCGGCTTTTGCTCATGCAGGACTTTGGGTCTCTCCCGATGCTGTTAGAATTCTCAAGGGAATGTCAAGCAGGGAGGGAGGGGGGGAAAGAGAGAGAGGAATTCTGGTGGAGAGAGAAGATTGGAGGAGGCTTGGAAAGGGAGAGTGGATGTTGGGGGGGAGGCAGTTGAGAGCGGTGGGTCTAGAAGGGGGCACTTGATGAAGGAACTGAAGCTGGGCTGGGCAGCTCTTCAGATTAGGATCACAAGTCCAGCCGCCATTGCCCTCGTTTGAAGGTGGCCCAAAAGGAACAGAGACAAAGAGGGACTGTGAGTCTCCTGTGGAGGCCGGGGCATGCGGCAGTCCCATGCCCAGTGAAGAGGGGCTCTGCCAGCTGCCCAGAAACCAAATGCCCTCAGTTTAGGTGAGCCACAAAGCCAGGGCTTGGCTTGGACTGCAAAGGCCCAGGTGCCTCGCACCACCCCCTCCAAGCACCTGGGAAGCAGATTACAGACCTGGGCTATGCCTGATTCTCGTCTTCCCAAGCAACTTACAAATGGAAAGCATAATGCTGGTGGTCAACGAAAGAGGTTAAAAGACTCCCTCAAGGCAAATCTAAAAGAAATGTTGTGTAAACAATCGGGAAAGGCTGGCCTGTGAGCACTCCAAATGGAGAACAGCCTTTACCAATGATGTCATGGACTTTGGACACTCGAACTCAGGACAAAAGCGAAAAACAATCTAAGAGGAAGCGTGTTTGGCAAACCCTCACCGTGATCAGCTCCCGCCCAGAAATCTATGTCCCTACCATGGAAGGACGTGTGGATTCAGAATTGGCCCCCACAGCCCATTATGGACTCGCTATTAAGATGGTGTTCATGGAAGACAATCTTACTCGGCTATGTGTGATCACCAGAGAAGATGATAGAAATTGGGGGGGCTATGGCCATTTTCATGGACATGGACTTAATGGAAAATCCTCATGGGAAGATGTCTTGCAAGTCTCTGCTCCCTCCCCCCGGTTGGTCCAACACTTCCACCCTCGTGCTCCCCAAAGGGCAGCACCCATTTGGCAGGTGGAGGTGCACCTTGGGCAGGGGGATAGTGGCATGGGCAGGAATCAGCTTCACCTGCCGATCGGAAGGTCGGCGGTTCGAATCCCCGCGACGGGGTGAGCTCCTGCCCCTGCCAACCTAGCAGTTTGAAAGCACGTCAAAGTGCAAGTAGAAAAATAGGTATCGCTCCAGCAGGAAGGTAAACGGCGTTTCCGTGCGCTGCTCTGGTTCGCCAGAAGCGGCTTAGTCATGCTAGCCACATGACCCGGAAGCTGTACGCCAGCTCCCTCGGCCAATAAAGCAAGATGAGCGCCGCAACCCCAGAGTCGGCCACAACTGGACCTAATGGTCAGGAGTCCCTTTACCTTTACCTATTGTGAAGGCGACGGTTCCTACCTTTCGGGGGAACTGAAGCCATAGGGGAGAGGCATGCCTTATGCCACCACCACACAGGTAACCTAACTACTATGTCCCTCCTTTATAAGTGGCTCCATGGTGGAGCGTCTCCCTTGCAGACAGAAGGGCCCAGATCCAATCCTTATTTGCGGTGAGTTAGGTGCAGCCATGACAGATACCTGCATCTCCACCAGCTGGCATTCTGCGCCACCTTTTTAGTTGTTTTCTCGCTGCTGCATCATTCATCCGTCTAGACTTCCAAGTAACATCAACAGCGAGAAGGCAAGTCAGGAGAGCAGGGAGGGGAAGAGAGATCAAGGATTCGGAAGGAAGAGGGGACTTCAAGGAGTTGCGGAAGTTGTGCTGGGACCCGTTGGGTTGCCTCCCGAGTCTGGATAATGCATTATTGTTGAAGAGAATACCTGGATTATATTCCTGACACAAGATTTACCCACCCGGGAAGAATGGCAGATGAAGTTGATGGACTATATGGAACTGGTGGAAATGACTGGCAGAATCCGAGACCAGGGAGAAGAGTCGGTGGAAGAAGACTGGAAAAAGTTTAAAGATTATTTACGGAAATACAGTAAAATTAATGAATGCTAGAAAAATGTTGGAATGAAGTTAGATGGCTTTAGTAGAAATGTTATAAGGAATTAAGTATAAATAGATTAATAGAGGAAAAAATAAGGTTAGAATGTGTTAAGATAATTATAGGATTGAAAACAGAGGAAGATGGAAAGGAATTGCTGAAACAATTAACAGAAGTAGAATACAAAAAGGGAGGTGTGAGGAGGTCGCGGAAATAAGTGAATGAAAGATAAGATACTGAAATTATTTGAAGTGTTTTAAATTGTTTTTGTTTTGTTTTGTTAGTTTAATGTGTTAGTGTTATGTAGTGTTTTTGTATTGTATTGTTTTTTTTTTGTAGTGTTTAAATTGTTGGAAAAGTAATAAATATTATTTTTTAAAAAAAGAGAGAATACATGCATTATAAGTATGCCAAAAGAACACGCATGACCTGACGTGTTATTACCAAGCCGCATTCTTACTGGACACTGAGCTGCTTTCAACAAATCACTGAGGTGAGTAGCACAGCATCTTGGACCACGGAGTCAAAATCTCAGAAGCGTCAATTCGGAAAGCTGAATTCAAGGGACGCAATAGCTGAATCCAGCTCTCGCCACATGGGGGCAGCAAAATACAGTTTTTGAAAGCATCTGTGTTACATCCTTACATACATTAACTAAATGAATACTTGTCATTTGGAAGGCTATAGAAGGGCAAGAAGCAGGTTTGAATTTGTGTTGGGGATCTATCAATACCAGCCTTGGATTATATTAAATAAAAATTTTACCTGGATATGTGCCGAGCTCCATTTTCAGCATTACCAGAACAATCATCCTGGATAGCTCAGTCAGTAGAGCACGAGACTCTTAATCTCAGGATTGTTGGTTCAAGCCCCATGTGGGGCAAAATGATTCCTGCATTGCAGGGGGTTGGACTAGATGTCCTCAAGGTCTCTTCCAACTCCACAATTCTGTGATTTATTCTATGTCCATATACTCTGAGACTCAAGGTTTAGCTGTACCCCCAGACCCATCCCACAAAGTAGCAAGATCATGAAACTTTGGGAAATTCTCTTTAAAATGAGCCTAGGGCTTGCCAATCGGAAGATCAGTGGTTCAAATCCCCGTGATGGGGTGAGCTCCCGTTGCTTGGTCCCAGCTCCTGCCAACCTAGCAGTTCGAAAGCATGTCAAACTGCAAGCAGATCAATAGGTACCGCTCCGGTGGGAAGATAAACAGTGTTTCCGTGCGTTGCTCTGGTTTCACCAGAAGTGGCTTAGTCATGCTGGCCACATGACCCAGAAAAACTGTCTGCAGACAAACGTCGGCTCCCTCAGCCAGTAAAGCGAGATGAGCGCCACAACCCCAGAGTCGTTCCGACTGGACTTAACTGACGGGGTCCCTTTACCTTTAAGAACATGTTTAGGCCCCCCCGAGGATGTAGTGTCATCGACTATATTCTTGTCCCTTATAATATTATAAATTCGATCATGGACTTCAAAATTGGAACGCGCACTGAAAGCGACCATCAGCCATTATCGTTGTCTATTAACTTAAAGGACGAAACCAAAATAACTAAGTACAATACCATAGAACCTTCTCAATACAAACAAATGACCCAATTAAAATGGTCCCAGGAAATGAGTGTAGCAGTGGGGCAAAAACTTACAGCCAACCTGAGAAAACAAGTATTATCCAACTTAAAGATCACTAATTTCTACAGTGATATTCCGAAAATTTATAATGAAATCTTCCAAATGTTTGTAGAGCTTAGTACTCCACCTAAAGTTTGGGTACCTAAACATACCGCTAGCCCTTGGTTTGATGATGAATGTTTCCAGCTAAAAAGAAAACTGCGCCAAACATTTAAAAATAATCGCACCAAACTAGAGCCCTCTTATCTTGATGAAAAAAGAAAATATCATTACATTCTGGCTGAAAAGAAACAGAAATACGCAACCCAAAAATGGCTACAATTATTTGACTCAATTCAGAGTAAAAACAACAAAGCGTTCTGGAACCTAGTGTATGGAGGATTGAAAGCCGAAAATCAACTAACTCTACCACCAATTGCAGAATCCAAATGGTCCCAATACTTTACATCTGTATTTAACAATCTACACAGTGAACTTAAAGGAAATGAAACCACTAAAAATAAAATTATTAAACTCCAGGAGTGGCCAAGGGTAGAGGAAGAGGAAATTAGAGAGATAGTTAAAAATCTCAAATCGGGGAAATCTCCTGGGCCAGACGGTCTACCAATAGAATTATTTAAGACCTATATAGATTGGTGGGCAGAACCCTTAGCCCAACTGTTTACGCTTATAGATAAATATGGGATCATACCTGAGACATGGCTAAGATCAATAATTATTCCAATCTTTAAAAATGGCGACCCAAAAGAACCAAGGAATTATAGACCGATAAGCCTTCTATCAGTGATAGGGAAAATCTACGCTAAGCACCTCTTATCTAAACTCCTTACCTGGATGAAAAATCTAAATTTACCAGGGAAAGAACAAATAGGTTTCTCCAAAGGTTGCTCCACACTAGACCACTGTCTTATACTTATGCATCTGGTTGAAAAATACAGATCCCAAAGGCAATCTAAGATATACGCTGCTTTTGTAGATTTTCGTGGTGCATTCGACTCAATTGACCGCCCAAAGTTGTGGAGGAAACTCGCAGAATTAAAAATTGATCAGCGCCTATTGATTCTAATGCAAAATCTACACTCTTCCAATACCTGTCAAGTCAAACTTAACATCAAAGGTCACCTTTCATCAGACATCCCAATCTCGAAAGGGGTAAAACAAGGGTGTATTCTTGCCCCCTTTCTATTTAATTTATTTTTATCAGACTTGCCAGATTACCTTCAAAAAATAGAATCACATGCCCCTAAACTTAATCAGAAACCAGTTCCTCTCTTACTATATGCAGACGATGCTGTCCTACTATCCTTAACGAGCTTGGGTCTGAAACGTCTTATATCTTCACTGATCCTCTATTGCGAATGTAACAAACTCTCTATAAACTATGAGAAGACAAAAATTTTGGTCTTCTCGAATGGTTGGAAATTAGAGAAATGGAAAATAAGAGGGCAAGAAATCCAACAAGTGAAAATCTATAGGTATCTGGGAATCTTATTCCAGAGCAATTTAGGGTGGGCAACCCATCGCACAAATGCCATAAAACAGGCAAAGTGCATCTCATCAGCAGTTGCCCGTTTTCATTATCAGAAAGGTAATCAATTTATTCCTGCGGCAAATCAGATATTTCAAACAAAAGTGCAATCCCAGATATTTTATGGAATCCCGCTATGGGTCCAAGCATATAACAATGATTTAAAAAAGATTCACTCTAGCTTTCTGAGACGTATTCTTGGACTCCCAGCTACGATCAAATATGAAACAATGTGTGCAGAAATAGGCATACACACAATGGAATATTGGGCATGGTCCACCTCAATAAAGTATTGGTTACGCTGCCACTTTCGCTGCCCTCCATCAAGTCTGCTCGCTGATTTGCTCAAAGACTCCTATAAATCAAGATGGTATCAGCACCTCGAAAAAAAGATTGAATCTTTAGGCATCGAGCTGGAGCCCCTGTACAATTCTAATGAGCAATATATTTCCCATAATATCCTAACTAGACTAAAGGATGTCGAGAGACAAAATATTATGGCAGCTGTAAACAAAATTTGCTCCCCCATATTCTATGAATTAAATATCTTAGATAGCAGAGCCAATTACGTCACTAAACTAATAATCCCAGCCCAACGTAGGGCTTTTATGCTGGCCCGTTTGAATGTTTTTCCCTCAGCATTTGTCAGGGGAAGATATCAAAACATTCCTAGAAACAAGAGACTCTGCAGATGCTCTATGAATGTCCCGGACACTGTAGAGCATATTCTCCTTCATTGCCCATTGTACAGTACGCTCCGTCAACGCGTGCTGTCCCCTCTTTTGGGTGGTCTGGAACCGCAGCAAGGTGAATGTGTGGGATTCTACCTATCCGACGTTGACCAAAGGGTAACGGCGGGGGTAGCCGAGTTTTTGGTAGCAGTCCTCCAAGGAGCAGGTTAACAAGGAAAACCACTGACTCTATATGTATATATATATATATGCATTTAGCAAACTGCTGCCTTTTTATATATATTTTAAGGCTTTTATATGTTATTTTCTCTTTTAAGGTTTTATTTCCATAATGCCTAATAAAGGTTTGATAAAGTAAAGTAAGTAACATGTTTAGGAACAATGAGTGTGTAGGTTGCCATTATAATGGAATGACATCGTGACTTGAAGGTGTGATGTATACGCAGCCTTAGAGTTAAGAGAGGCATGGAAAGGCCGTATGGTTCAACATTATACTCAACCACATATTCACAACAGAAAATATAATATGGGGACCACAGCTGAGGACCTGCCAAACTATCAACAGCTGTGGACAAGTCAAGCCAGGGAGCCAGGCCACATGCATCAGTGACGGGTGACGCCAATTATTATTATTATTATTATTATTATTATTATTATTATTATTATTATTATTTTCCACTTATCCCTCTGCTGCCCATAAAATATTTCCTTTCCAAATTCAGGTGGGTCAAGGCTAGCTATCTTTACCCAACTTTTGGGGAAAGACACTCTGTACATGCTCAGAAGTGCTCAGTTCTTTATTATTGTTCTAGGGACGAATGCCAGAATTTCAAAAGAGCTTCTGGGACTAAACCCTGCTAGTTCAAGAAATGCTGATGGGCTAATTTTTTGGATGCAGTTCATGTATGAGTAGCCAGGGAGCATCAGTGCAAGATTTTGCATTGCTGCCTTTTCCCTGAGAGCTGCACCATGTCACCATCAGGGCAATCCAGTCTCCAGAATTAGCAAAATCAATTGTTTTTATCTGGCCAGCTTATCCCCCAGCTGTTAAGTAATTCCAGTCCCTGTATTGATGTAACAGCTCATCTGACCCTTCCAAAGTGGGTGCTAAAATAAGTAACAGGTCACCAAGTGGAAAGAGAGCCTGTGGAGCCAACATAATAAGAATCTATGAGGATTTTATTTATAATAATAGGATTCTATTCTATGGGTAGCCAGGGAGGGCCAGGGCGAGATTGCACATCACTGCATTTCCCTGAGAGCTGCGCCATGGCATCATCCAGGCAAGGCCCATCGCATCTCCCCTGTAGGCTGCCAGATGGACCCCAGAAGCTGCAGGACGTCCATTTGCACCATGGCCACCTGGGTGTTTGGCTGAAAAGCAGGAGAAGAAGGCCAAGGCACTAGTAATGAGGAGGGCCAAGTCCCAGCGGAGGATGACTTGGCAGCTTGACGCCTGGTGTCCCATCAAATCAGCCGTGTCCAGTGCGGTGAGCAGCGCGTAGGGCAACTGCAAAACCAAGAAGACCAAGATCAGGGCCAAAATCAAGTAGAGGGCCTTGAGAGACTGGGCACGTGGAGAGGCCAGGAGAGCGCGGGTGATCGCTCTGTAGCAGGCCGCCATGACTGCGAACGGGAGCACAAAACCCAAGGCCATTTGTGCCAGGCTGATGGCCGCTGTGACATCTGCTATCCTGCAGAGGTGAACACCCCCATAGTCCTCAATGTGGGCGTACATGGGGCAGTGCCAAAGCCGTGGAGAGCAGCCACACCAGCCCTGAGCAAAGCCGACCCCAGCAGGTGGCGGAGGAGTGCAGGCAATGGGTGACAGGTGCCCCCACGATCAGACGTCTCTGCCACTTTGCTTCTCATTGCTTTGGTTGTATTCTGTTTTACTCTGACTGTTGGGAAACCTTGTGTATTACAAGCGAGCTCTGTCTCCCCTAAGGAACAAGAACTGTGTTTTTTTTGTCCTTTTAAGCTGAAAAGCAAGAGAAAAAGGACAATGGTCAAGGACAATGGGAGTTGTAATCAAGCATCACCTGTAGGAGAGCTGCGGTTCCCAAACCCGTCTTATTAGTGTCAGCCTTTTCCCAGAAATGCATCCACAGCATGAACACGTACGTTCAACTTGTAGGGTGTTCTCCCTGCCCCATGCAATTTTCCCCTTCCTCTTACCTGTTCTATTTACATGGTGGCTTGGGCAGCAACCACAGCAGGGCAGACAGGAGATCCTGCAGGAAAGAAAGGATCATTGAAGCAGGGGAGAACTAGACGCTATGCACTGCTTCTTGGGTTGGAATCCTATTTGCTGCTTTCCCAGTAGCATCTGGGTGGTGCCTGTGAGAAGAGGAGGCTGGACCAGATGGGCCCTTGGCCTGATCCCACAGGCCCTTCTTCTTGTGTTAGTCTTAGTCAGGTGATCTCTGTGTAGCAGGCCGCCATGACTGCGAATGGGAGCGCAAAACCCAAGGCCACTTGTGCCAGGCTGACTGCTGCTGTTACGTCCACCACCCTGAGCAAAGCTGACCCCAGCAAGTGGCGGAGGAGTGCAGGCGGTGGGCGACGGGTGCCCACACGATGGCCATATAGCAGTCCACGGTGAGGCCCATGAGGGACAGGAAGCCGCTGTAGAAGCTGAGGGCATGGAGGCCCTGCAAGGCCTGGCACATGCCGGTATCTTTTTAAAAAGGTATTCTCTCTTTGCAGCTAAATGTCCGGAGGACTCCCTCCCCTCACCTCACGGTTTGGGTTGGGGGTCCCAAAAGATGCTGCAGCAATTCTCCTCGAACTGGGGAAAGCCTCCTCAGTCCCTTGGGGGTTTGTGCAGCCTTACAGCTCCCTCCCTCCCCCCCCCAAGCTGGCGAGCTTGAGCTTGAGAGAAGGTAACTGCGGTGAACTGGAAGCAACTTGGGGGGAAGCCTTGGCAGCAGCCCTTTAATTAGGGTTTGTTTGCGCTGACCTTGCTATGCCTGTCATGGGGTAGTCTGCTTTGGAGCAGGGGCCTGGTAGGAATTTTACCATTTGGCTGATTGGCTGGGGCCACTTGGGTTTGCCTACTGCGTAAGGGATGTGGTTGGCTGTGCCTGCCCCTCCAAGGCTGCTGCTGCAAAGGTTGAGCCCTTGGTCTTATCCAGCAGACCGTTCTTATGTGTTTCATAAGCCCCCCCCCCTCCTTCCCCCATACCTGTGACTCATCTGTCCTTTTCCTGGGCTCCATTCCCTTCAGGGAGGTGGTACCCAGGCTGCTGCTTTCTCTCACTGCAAAGCAAACGAAGACATCAGCAGGTGCCTGGCTCCCCTCCAAGATAGCACCAGTCTGAGGCATGAGGGCCAGGGACATGGGAGGGAAACATTTTCTCCTACCTCATCTTAGAAGCTTTCCCCACTTGGCCTCCGTACGGGCGTCTGGGCTCCATCCCGGCTGGCCTAGCTCAGAAGCAGCAGCCAAAGTCTCCTCTCTCACAGAAATTAGCTGAGCAGCTGTCTTAATTGGAGGAAGCTTTGGCTGCTGCTTCTGCACCAAACAGGGCCGGGAAGGAGCCATGCCCCACAGAGAAGGGGCAGTGGGGAAGAGGCACGAGGGATGGTAACCAGGAACCGCAGAGATGTCCTCTGGTCCTTTATCCCAGGAGCTGGAGTTGGAGTCTCATCCCTGGAGTCATGACTGTGGAGGAAGTAGGATATCGTATGGGCTCTCATGTGAATGGCCTCTCACTGTCAGCAGATTCCCCAATTATCGCCTTGTCCCACCATGCTGCCGTGCAAATTTGCAGGGCATAAAATCACTGAGGGCTCCTGAGTTTTGTAATCTTCACAGTTGTACTTTTGTCAAGGAAAATGAGAGTTGTCCCCCAGTTCCCAAATCTGTCTTAATAGTGTCAGCCTTTTTTCAGAAGTGCCTCCACAGCATGAACGCATACTCTCTACTCTCAACTTACCTGTTCTATTTACATGGTGGCTTTGGCAGCAGCCACAGCGGTACAGACAGGAGATCCTGGAAGAAAGAAGGGATCTTTGAAGCAGGGGAGAACTCGATGCTATGCACTGCTTTGAGGGAAGAATCCCTGAACATGTGAATGGTCTTTCACAGACCAAATGCCAGGGACAGAACGTCCTCTCAGACGCCCATCCAGCTCTCACACCCACCCCAGGGACTGAAAGCAGATCCCACTGCGGAGCTCACAGGAGCCGCCTTTTGGCAGGAACCATCAGATGACCAGGAGATGCAGCAGAAGAGCATCTCTAACCGCATGGCTTTAAAATAGGATTAGGTGACTGAACGGAGGAGGGGGCGGTCAAAGGCTACTAGTCCTGATGGAGGAAGCAATGCTTCAGAAAAGTTGTTGCAGGAAGTCCCAGGTGGGAAGAGGGCTTTTGGGCTTGGATCCTGCTTGCGGCATTCCCACTCGCATCTGGGTGGTCCCTGGGAGAAGAGGAGGCTGGACCAGACAGGCCCTTGGTCTGATCCTGCAGGCCTTTCTTGTGTGTTTCCTAAGGCAATCGTCTGTCCCCCTGTCCCATTACCTCTGAGGAAAGAGTCCTTCGTCCGGGCTCCAGTCCCTCCCAAGATGTAGTAGCTCCCAGGCTGAGTCTTTCCCTCGCTGCAAAGCAGGTTCTTGCTGGAAGCCACTGGTGGGCGGAGTGTTCCTACAACTCCCAAATGTTTCAGAAGGACCCCTTGCTTGCAAAACGGCACTTTGTGACATCAGCTGGCAAGCAGGGGCCAGGCTGCTGGGTTGTCAGGCAGCTGAATAAAGAAAAATAAAATCAGGGGGGTCAAAGTGTGCTGGGATGAGGCCATGGTGTGTGGTTGTGCCTCCCTTGGTTCTGCATCTTGCTCCCCCACCCCTTCCTTTAGCTGCTTATATAGAATCACAGCATGGTATAATAATAATAATAATAATAATAATAATAATAATAATAATAATAATAATTTATTATTTGTATCCAGCCCATCTGGCTGTGCTGTGTCTCCCCAGTCACTCTGGGCAGCTTCCAACAAAGATTAAAAATACATTAAAATGTCACACATTAAAAACTTCCCTAAACATGGCTGCCTTCAGATGTCTTCTAAATGTCAGGTAGTTTATCTCTTTGACATCTGATGGGAGGGCGTTCCACAGGGAGGGTGCCACCACCAAGAAGGCCCTCTGCCTGGATCCCTGTAACTTGGCTTCTCACAGTGAGGGAACCGCCAGAAGGCCCTCGGCGCTGGACCTCAGTGTCTGGGCTGAACGATGGGGGTGGAGACGCTCCTTCAGGTATACTGGGCCCTTGAGGCTGTTTAGGCCTTTAAAGGTCAACACCAATATTTCGCATTGTGCTCAGAAATGTACTGGGAGCCAATGTGGTCTTTCAAGACCGGTGTTATGTGGTCTTGGAGGCTGCCCCCCGTCACCAGAGTTGGTAGAGTTGTAAGGGATCCCAAGGGTCATCTAGTCCAACTCCTGGCAATGCCAGGATCCTGCCCACAGCCAGCCCTGGCTGGGTTCCAGACTCCAACCATTTTCTTACCAAGCAGATGCACTGACCCCTTGCAATTCTACATGGGGTGGAGAAAGGGGAGAGAGAAAGGTTTTGCTCTCTAGGGCCGTCACAGGGAGGAGGGAGGAATTGCATTGCGGGGGGGTTGGACTAGATGACCCTCGGGGTCCCTTCCAACTCTACAATTCTATGATGCTATGTTTTAAAGAGTATCCAATGTGCCTTTAAAGCACATGACTTTCCCCTGAATGATCCTGGGCATTGCGGCAGAACCTGCAGAACCTGAAGATGTTGGACACATAATTATGTTGGCTGACTGGGAACAGTTATGGACCACAGGTATGAAGTTCACGGCATGTAATGCCTTAAGAGAGGATATAATGAAAATGATATATAGGTGGTACATGACACCAGTCAAGCTTGCAAAAATCTATCTGCCCGATAATAAATGTTGGAAATGTAAAGAGACCGAAGGTACATTCTTTCACCTTTGGTGGACGTGCCCAAAGATTAAGGCTTTCTGGGAGATGATCTATAATGAAATGAAAAAGGTATTTAAATATACCTTCCTGAAGAAACCAGAGGCCTTTCTCCTGGGCATGGTCGGCCAATTGGTGCTAAAGAAGGATAGAAATTTTTTTATGTATGCTACAACAGCAGCAAGGATACTTATTGCAAAGTATTGGAAGACACAAGATCTACCCACCCGGGAAGAATGGCAGATGAAGGTGATGGATTACATGGAACTGGCGGAGATGACTGGCAGAATCCGAGACCAGGGAGAAGAGTCGGTAGAAGAAGATTGGAAGAAATTTAAAGTCTATCTACAGAAACATTGTAAAATTAAGGAATGTTAGAAGGATGCTGGAATGAAGCTATGTGGTTTTAGCAGTAATGTTATAAAGGATTAGGTAAAAATGGATTGTTAACAGGTCAGAATGTAAAGTTACAATATATTAAGATAAATTAGTAAGATAAAAACAAAGAAGGAAAGGATTTGCTGAAACAACTAATGAACTAGAATACAAAAAAGGGAGGTGTGAGGAGGTCAAGGAAACAAGCAAATGATAGATAAGATATGGAAAGATGGATTTGTTCTTAATTTTTTTTTATTTTTTTCTGTATTTTGTATTTTCTGTTTTCCTTTTTCTTTCTTTTTTATTCTTGTAACTTTTTGAAACACCAATAAATATATATTTTTTTTAAAAAAGAAGAACCTGCAGTTTCCTCACCCCCATTGCAGTTTCCCTCTCACAGACCTACAACCCCCAGAACCCCTAACAAACTGCCATTCCCAGGATCATTGGGGGAAGACATCTGCTTTTTTAGAACAGGGATGAAGAACCTGCAGTTTCCTCACCCCCATTTCCTAGGAACCAGGAACTCAAGTGCTTCTAACAGTATGGTTATAGGGAGCAGCGTGTATTAAATATTGAATGTAATAGAGTTATTAAGGTAATTGTATTAGAATTATTATGGGAATGTCAAGGAGGGAGGGAGGGGGAAAGGGAGAGTGTGGAATTCTGGTGGTGAGTGATGATTGGATGAGGATTTGAAAAGGAGTTTGAATGTGAGGCAGTTGAGAGGCAGTTGAGAGCAGTGGGTTCTGGAGGGGGTGGTTGGGCAAATAACTATTCAGTTTAGGATCAGTAGTCAAAAAGTTTTTGATTTGAGTTTCTACTGAAATGAGGCTGCATCTTAATGTTGTATTTTAATCTTGTTTTTAAGTTGTATTTTAATCAATTGTTTTTATACCTGGTGTTAGCCGCCCTGAGCCCTGTCTTGGCTGGGGAGGGCAGGGTATAAATAAAAATATAAATTATTATTATTATTAGTCTAGTCGCCATTTTTGTAATAAAGCAGCATATGAGATAAAAAGAATTTGAGGCCATAAGCTCAGGTACACACGTCATCCTACAATCGTTTAGTGAATCATCCCTACAGTCTCCTTTAGTGAGGGTGTAGTACCTAGATTCTGGATCAAACATTGATATTTTTTTGCTCTTTTCTAGTTTCATAGGTTTATGTTCTGGTTCTAATGATGTAATAGGGGTGGGGGCTCTTTAAATACTGGAGTCTTTATTTTTAAAATAAAATAATTTCCCCTCAAAAACACATGTATTGTCTCTTTAGGTTCTTCACTTACATTTGTTGTTAGATATTGGTGTTACATGCAGTACAGGGTTGGGAAGAAAAGAGGGGGGCAGTATCCGATTTTTGTATAGGCTAAGTAGGCTGAAGCCTAGGGCTTCTAAATCTATGGGGCCTCCCCAGCCTGCCCCCCCCCCAGCGGGCAGCCTCCCCTCTCCCAAAATTGCAAGCCCAAGACTTCATGCAAGGGCAGGGCAACTCAGGTCCAGCAACTATGAGACTCAGGGCCAGCCAGTGGGGCCCAATTTGAAACTAGGGACTAACTTTATTTTTTTTATTTTTTTTGGTGGGCCCTAGTTCACAGCCAAAGTCTACAGAATCTTAGAGATATAAATCTGTGTGCTAGGTCGTTTTCACAAGGTCAGCAAAGCCCTTCAGAAATCAGACCTGTTATTGAGTTCCTGTGCAAGTTTGTACAGTTCACTTCTGGATTTTTGAAAGGGAATATTTTGATGAGCTTGAGAAACAGGCAAAAGCCACCTTGCCAAATGTTAACTACAAAACAAGGAGACAAAGAGTGAGGGAACGGCAAAGAAATGACAGAAGTGCACCTGATACCTTAGATGCACTTTCTTCAAGAGATAAGTTTAGGATTAAATCCTTTATTCCTACTGTAGCCTTATGAGGCTTTGCCCTCGGGTGGGAAAAATATTGCGCCCGGGTAGGGAAAATGGGAGTCAACAGACACTCAAGGAATAGTTTCGGAGAAAAAGCTTTATTTTTACCATCCATGAACTGGTAGAAGGAGCAAGTGTGATAGTTCACAAACAAGCACAAGTTCACAGTCATTTGCACAGAGTATATATTCCCCTCCCAGTTCCCTCCCCTTTCTCCTCCTCTTCCAGAGTCCTGCCCCATGAGTTCCTCTGAGCATGAACAGAAAGCTCCTGTCTTGGAACTCTTCCCAGGAAAGGGGGGTGGGTGAGAGCGGTTCAGCATGTCCAAAGATGTTGCAACGGAATGAGATAAAAGTCAGTTCTCAGGCCTGCTCTGACAGTCTATTCATTAACTTTTTGAAGCCTTCTTGTACTAATAAAAGAATAACATTTTGCCTTGCAGCAGCAGAGCAAATGAGCAGATGCTTAGCTGCTGAGAAAATGATTTTGAGAAGCTTTGAGAAGCTTTGAGCCTGCTTTGGGGGGGGGGTGACTTCGGGCCTAGGTGGGGTCACCTGTCCTCACCTCCTTCACCATATTAGATGCACTTGAAGCCAATTTAAAAAGAAATACTGCGTGTAGTATTTCTTTCTAGTGTGAGTGGGCATTGTTATCTTGTAATATGTTCAGTAGGGCCAGTTCTGGGGTGACTTCGAGTACCAGTTTAGTTATTTTGCTTATTTCTGGTATGACTGCACACACTCCTTTTCTGACTGGGTGGGATCTGCTGGTTCAGACACAGCGTATGTCTGAGAAGGCCCCACGAGGTGATCATGAGGAGGAGGTGCGAGGAAAAAACGGTCGTGGCATTGATTTCTTGGGCAACTTGGAAGGGCTGTGGTGGGATCCAGAAATGGCAACCTGGAGCCCTGCTGACCACTTAACCTGCTCTCTTCTCCATCAGCTTGGGACCTTTTTCTGAGACACTTGCTGGGTATGATAGCATCCTTTGTCGTTGGAGCATCTTTATCAAGATGCTAACAGATCTGCCTGCATTTGATCAGTTGTGCTTCAAGGGAAGCTCACCAGTCCTCCAACTCTTTAATATTTTCCAGCCCAGATAGATGTTAACCAAAGGATCTCACAGTAATCATCTCCTTGCAGGGGCAAGGAAGCACAGGAGAATCAGATGCACCACAAGAGCATCTTGGATAGGATGGCTTTCAAAGAGAGCTAGACAATTGCATGGAGGAGAGGCCTACCAAAAGCAACTAGCCATGATGGCTATGCTCAGCCTCCCCTGTGTTGAAGGGAGCAATGCTTGTGAAAAGCACTTGCTGGAAGCCACAGACTCCCCAAATGCGTTTCACAGGGACTCCTTCCTTCCGCCCCAGTACCTGAGGGTTATCACATCTCTCCAGGGATTTGGCCAGAATGAAGTAAACGTTGGGGAAAGGCTCTTTCCCTGCAAAGAAAACAGAGCAATCAGCAAGCGCCTGGCTCCCAGCCATGCTAGCACCAGTCTGGCACATGAGGGTGGGAGCCATGGGAAGGAAGCATTCCTATAATATGGGGCACTCAACTGGCATTTCCACTTGCCTGAAGTTGGAGCATTTCCCCCTTTGTTCTGGCCTGCCTCTCTCCTAAGGAAGATACAAGCTCTTGCTGGAATCCACTGGTGGGGAGAGTGTTCCTATGATTCCCAAATGTTTCAGAAGCATCTTTTTGTTCCTTTAGCTGCTTGATTTAATCATAGCATGGCAGGGCTGGAGGGGATCCAAAGGGTCATCTAGTCCAACTCCCAGCCATGCAAGGATCCTGCCCACAGCCAGCCCTGGCTGGGCTCCAAACTCCAGCCTTCTGGTTACCATTGCAATTCTGCATGGTGTGGAGAAAGGGGAGAGAGAAATATGCTACTTACACTCTCATAACACTGATATGAGAGCCACACCATGCAGCCCTTTCAATAAGCAAAATCTAAAGGGCCATCAGAAGGAGGATGGAGCAAGCATGTTTTCTCCTCCTCCAGAGGCCCTTAGGGCCTGAAACAGTGACTCTCCTTCCTTGGAGGTTTTTAAGCAGCACTTGGATGCCCATCAGCCATGGATCATCTAGTTGAGATTCCTACATTGCAGGGAGTTGGACTAGATGACCCTGGGGGTCACTTCCAACTCTACAATTCTATGATGCTATGTTTTAAAGAGCATGCAATGTGCCTTTAAAGCACATGGCTTTCCCCTGAATGATCCTGGGCATTGCGGCTTCCCTCTCACAGACCTACAATCCCCAGAACCCCTAACAAACTGCCATTCCCAGGATCATTTGGGGGGAAGACATCTGCTTTTTAGAACAGGGATGAAGAACCTGCAGTTTCCTCACCCCCATTTCCTAGGAACCAGGAACTCAAGTGCTTCTAACAGTATGGTTATAGGGAGCAGCGTGTATTAAATATTGAATGTAATAGAGTTATTAAGGTAATTGTATTAGAATTATTATGGGAATGTCAAGGAGGGAGGGAGGGGGAAAGGGAGAATATGGAATTCTGGTGGTGAGTGATAATTGGATGAGGATTTGAAAAGGAGTTTGAATGTGAGGCAGTTGAGAGGCAGTTGAGAGCAGTGGGTTCTGGAGGGGGTGGTTGGGCAAATAACTATTCAGTTTAAGGATCAGTATAGTCGTCATTTTTATAATAAAGCAGCATATAGGATAAAGAGAATTTGAGGCCATAAGCTCAGGTACACACGTCATCATTTAGTGAATCATCCATACAATCTCCTTTAGTGAGGGTGTAGTACCTAGGTTCTGGACCAAAGATTGATATTTTTTCCTTTTTTCTAGGGAGGATGTGGGTGGGGAGAATTCTGGGATTCATCTCCCCAGAAGCATTCCCAACCAGGGTGTACTTTGGGCTCTCAAATTTAAAGGGTGCCCTGTGCAATGCTAAAATTTGGCACCCCTCCCTCTTGTTCTTCAGCATTGTTTTGGCACCCTCTGCAGCATGGTGCCCAGTGTTAGCACACTGGTCATGCCAACCTAAAACGGCCCAGGCCCAACCTTGGGATGTGGTGTTGGCATGGGAGAGGATCACGCTCAGGTGGACCACAGAGAAACACTTCACATAAAATTATAGGAATATCTAAATCAGGCCTTCCTCCTCCAGCTGGCAAGATGACAGTGAAACACTTCCCCTGCCACACAAGGTCACAGCATACCTCCACATTTTGGTTGGTTTCGTGGCACCACTGGGCTGCTGCTGGGCTTCTGGAGGTTTTCCAAAACCACGGCCCTGCGAAGGAAGAAGGACATTGTACTCTCTAGGGGACAGGGGTCCCGTGGGCCGTCCCCAATAATCTTCTGGGGCACAGCACCCTCAAAAGTTTCTCTTTCACCCCCTCCTGTATGCCTTCCCAGTTCCCTCCCTTCCTCAATGTTTGGGGGGCAACATCCCTGCCACAGAAGGTCACAGCATACCTTCAAATTCTGGTTTCCCCATGGCACTGCTGGGCTGCTCCTTCTTGGCCTTAAGTCGCTCTCCCAAACCATGGCCCTGGGAGAGACGAAGGACATTGTATTGTATTTTCCTGGCATAAGCATCCACTCTAGGGCACCAGGGTCCCCTGGGCCCTCCCCATTTATTTGGGGGTGGGGTGAGGCGGGCCTGCTCCACACCCCAGCCCTATATGGCACATGTGGGGAATGGAGTCCCCATGGAATTAATATACCACGACTTGCAGTACTTCCCCACGGTGCCACAGCCGCTGCATTGGCCTTCCTTTTTGAGAAGCTGTGAGACAGAAAGTAAAATAAAAACAGAGGAAGTTACCAACCAGTTATTCGTAACAGAAAATCTCATCTGGGGACCACAGCTGAGGACCTGCCAAGCTATCGACAGCTGTGGACAAGGCAAGCCAGGGAGCCATGGATATGAGGGCCACACCGTGCAGCCCCGACAATATTTCAAGGGCCGTCACAGGGAGGAAGCTTGTTTTCTCCTGCTCCAGAAGCCCTTAGGACTTGAAGCCGTGGCTTCGAGTTACAAAAAGGAGATTCCGACTCAACGTCAGGAAGAACTGTCTGACAGCAAAAGCTGTTTGACAGTGGGAAGAAATCCCTTGGAAGGCAGTAGACTCTCCTTCCTTGGAGGTTTTTCAGCAGAGGTTTGATGGCCATCTGCCATGGATGCTTTAACTGAGATTCCTGCATTGCAGGGGGTTGGTATAGATGACCCTCAGGGTCCCTCCCCATTCTACAATTCTATAATCCTATGATTTAAAGTGCATCTAATGAGCATTTAAAGCACATCATGTCCCCAAAACGATCCTGTGCACTGTAGCTTCCAGGCTCTCACCTTTGCGAAACTCAGCCATAGTGGAGACTGTTATAGAAAGAGTACAGCAGTACAATAGGGTCCTTTCAGGCTTTGAAAGTGAGTTTGAATGTTGTGGGGGAGGCAGTTGAGAGTTTGTTGACAGTGGTGTGTTCTAGAAGAGGGAGCAAGGGGCGGCTTCCGATTGGCTGCAGGAGCTTCCTGTACTCAGTCGGAAGCTGTGTTGGACGTTCGGCTTCCAAAGAACGTTCGCAAGCTGGAACACTCACTCATAATTATTTTATCTGTTGAATTTATATTGCACCCTTTCCCAACCTTGGGATGTGGTGTTGGCATGGGAGAGGATCACGCTCTGTGTCCTGCCCAGGTGGACCACAGAGAAACACTTCACATAAAACTATAGGAATATCTAAATCAGGCCTTCCTCCTCCAGCTGGCAAGATGACTGTGAAACACTTTCCTGCCACACAAAGTCACAGCATACCTCCACATTTTGGTTGGTTTCGTGGCACCACTGGGCTGCTGCTGGGCTTCTGGAGGTCTTCCCAAACCACGGCCCTGCGAAGGAAGAAGGACATTGTACTCTCTAGGGGACAGGGGTCCCATGGGCCATCCCCAATAATTTTCTTCTGGGGCACAGCGCCTTCAATATTTTCTCTTTCACCCCCCTCCTGTATGCCTTCCCAGTTCCCTCCCTTCCTCAGTGTTTGGGGGGCAACTTCCCCTGCCACAGAAGGTCACAGCATACCTTCAAATTCTGGTTTCCCCATGGTACTGCTGGGCTGCTGCTTCTTGGCCTTAAGCCGCTCTCCCAAACCATGGCCCTGCAAAGAAAGAAGGACATTGTATTTATTGACATAGGCATCCAATCTAGGGGACAGGGGTCCCATTGGCCCTTCCCAGTGCTTTTCTCCTGGGGCACAGCCCCCTCGCTTGCTGCTCCTGCCTGGGCACACGATGGCCCGACCCCTGGCTTGGAAGGAGGGGGATGAGGGGCTGAGGCAAGACAGGTCTGCTCCCCCCCCCCAAGCTCCGTTTCGCTCAGGTTGGCGCTACGACCTCCTGGCACATGTGGGGAATGGATTCCCCATGGAATTAACATACCACGACGTCCAAGTTGCCATTTTTATACATGGTGGCTTCCCCTTCTTTCATTTGTTCGTGAAGCCTCTGGGTCTCCTACCTTCAGAATCCATTTCTCTCACCGTCATCTGACAGGCATCCCTCTTGCAGGGCATTATAAGGCTTGCTTGCAAAGCAGCACTTTGTGACATCAGCTGGCAAACAGGGGCCAGGCTGCTGGATTGTCAGGCAGATGAATTAAGAAAAATAAATTTGGGGGTCAAAGTGTGGTGGGATGAGGCCACCGTGGGTCAGGCCAGAGGGTGCTGTTGGGGTGTGTGGTTGTGCCTCCCCTGTTTCTGCATCTTGCTCCCCCGCCCCTTCCTTTGGCTGCTTGATGGTAGAGTTGGAAGGGATCCCAAGGGTCATCTAGTCCAACTCCCGGCAATGCCCGGATCCTGCCCACAGCCAGCCCTGGCTGGGCTCCAAACTCCGACCATCTCCTTACCAGCCAGATGCACTGACCCCTTGCAATTCTGCCTGGGCTGGAGAAAGGGGAGAGAGAAACATTTTGCTCTCTGTCCCTCAGGACATGGATATGGGAGCCACACCATGCAGCCCTGACCATATCTCAAGGGCCGTCACAGGGAGGAAGCTTGTTTTCTCCTGCTCCACAAGCTCCCAGGACCTGAAGCCGTGGCTTCAAGTTACAAAAAGGAGATTCTGACTCAACTTCAGGAAGAACTTTCTGACAGCAAGAGCTGCTTGACAGTGGGAAGAAATCCCTCGGAAGGCGGTGGACTCTCCTTCCTTGGAGGTTTTTCAGCAGAGGTTGGATGGCCATCTGCCATGGATGCTTTAGCTGAGATTCCTGCATTGCAGGGGGTTGGTCTAGATGACCCTCAGGGTCCCTCCCCATTCTACAATTCTATAATCCTATGATTTAAAGTGCATCTAATGAGCATTTAAAGCACATGATGTCCCCAAAATGATCCTGTGCATTGGGGCTTCCCTTTCACAGACTTACAATTCCAACCAGAGGCCAACCAGATCATATTGAGAAGCATAGCAGCTAGTAAAGTGAAATAATAATAATAATAATAATAATAATAATAATAATAATAATAATTTAGACAAAAAAATTCCCAATACATGGTTGCCTTCAGATGTCTTCTAAAAGGAGCAAAGGGCAAGATTCTTTTATTCACAACCAGGACACATGTACACGCCATCTTCTGGAAAAATCCACCCCAGTAGCAACCAGGAAACTATCTGTTTGTTTCTTTTTTTCTTTTTTTCTTTTGCAGAGGAAAACAGATTTCACTGTAGATTCTGAACTGACAGGAGGTGTGCCTGTTTTGTGCTTGGGTATAAAATGTGAGAAGGAGCCTTGAGTCAGCCCCAAGGAAGCTGAGCTGAATGTCTTTCCGCCCCATTGCAAATTCCGTCCTGACTTTGTGCCATTTCATGCCGGCCTGTCATTCGGAGTGTGAGATCACAGCAATGTCTTTGGGGAAAGCCCTGTTATTTAGGAGGTGTGGAGAAGGTAACAGAGCCCTGTCACTTCCTGAGGCAATCACACATTCATTGTTATGGGCTGAATGTCCTTCCTTCCTGTCCTGTTGACTCCCTATGTATAGGAGGCAATTTCAAGGAACTTTTCCCACTCTGTTTTCTCCGGGCTTCTTCTCTCCAGGCTGAAATTCTTCCTGTCCCCCTTTCCACCAGCTCAACCATATTACAGTCTCATCAGTACCTCACAAATTGCCATTACATTGGCAGTGTGGTGTCAGAACTATCAAAAGTACCTCACATTTTGCTTTGATGGGGGTAGTCAGCGTTTCCTTCTAGCACGGTGCCTTATCTACCAATAATAATAATAATTTTATTATTTAGACCCCACCCATCTGGCTGGGTTTCCCCAGCCACTCTGGGCGGCTTACATAAAAAATTGTAAAGCATTAGAGATTAAAAATTTCCCAATGGCAACATTTTTACACCTGAAAACCATTCATTCTTATTTGTTTGCCGGGAGCTTAGACGACATTGCAAGCGTTATCCCACATTTTCTAGTGCATCTTCCTGTCGCTTTCCTTCTCATCAAAAATCTGATCTTTCGGGAAAGTGGGTTTGTCGTGCAAAAGCTTCAAATCAATGTAATTGTGCAACCTGAGTTTGTCAGTATATGATTGACTCTCACCTCAAACAGGGACAGTCTCTTATCTGTTTGGCACCAGCTGCAGAACCATTTATCTGCCTAGGTTTAATGTGACAGACAGTTTTATCTGTCTTGCTAGAGGGTTGCCTTCAAATGTCTTCTAAAAGTCAGATACTGTAGTTGTTTATTTCCTTGACATCTGATGGGAGGGCGTTCCACAGGACAGGTGCCACTACCGAGAAGGCCCTCTGCCTGGTTCCCTGTAACTTTACTTCTCGCAGTGAGGGAAATGCCACAAGGCGCTTGGAGCTGGACCTCAGTGTCAGGGCAGAACGATGGGGGTGGAGATGCTCCTTCAGGTGGTGAATGGGATGCCAAGGAGAATCCCAGGCAGGGCAAGGTGGGAATATCCATTCCTTGTCATCAGCCCCTCAAACCTGGCAATTAGAGATGATCTTGGCTCCAGACAGGGAAGCTGCGCTTCTGGAAATCTAGGGCAGCAAGCACCAATATACACAACAACAGCACAACAGAACCAGGCTGCGGTGCTTCTGCGTTAGAGGCCCATATGCAACATTTAATATGGAGGGATGTTATCCAGAAGTGACCTTCACAGGGCCAACATCTTTGACAACGTTAACTCACACTCCATTCAGCAAAGGTCCTTCTCAATATTAATTAAAAGCTTCCTGTGCAGAAATCCTGCCTGTTATATTACTTCCTGTTGATCATGACGGGGAGACAACTGAAAGGAGGGAACTTTAATTACTGGTTTCCTCACACTATTTCCTTTTCCCTTTTCCTTTTTACAGTGATACCTCAGGTTACATACGCTTCAGGTTACAGACTCCAATAACCCAGAAATAGTGCTTCAGGTTAAGAACTTTGCTTCAGGATGAAAACAGAAATCGTGCAGCGGCAGCACGGCAGCAGCAGGAGGCCCCATTAGCTAAAGTGGTGCTTCAGGTTAAGAACAGTTTCAGGTTAAGAACGGACCTCCGGAACTAATTAAGTACTTAACCTGAGGTACCACTGTAAAGGGATTGCTCTAAATCTCACGACTCTCCCTCCATCATCCCCTCCATGGGTCCTAATGCCAATATTTACAACTGCATATCCATTATCCACATTTTTTATCCATCTAAATCAGGCATCCTCAACCTTCAGCCCTCCAGATGTTTTGGACTACAATTCCCATCATCCCTGACCATTGTTCCTATTAGTTAGGGATCATGGGAATTGTAGGCCAAAACATTGTCCATAGTTTCTGTTGCCTTTCAAGTGTGATTAAAATCCTGCTAATGTTTTCATCTGCGTTCCATAGTCTCCTAAATAATTTATAAATTTTCCCCATTCTTTTTTAAAGTTTTTGTCCTCTTGGTTCCTGAGCTTTCCATTTAATTTTGCTAGTTCAGCTTAGTCTGATCAACTGTTTTCCCTGGTCAGGATTGTTTCTTCTTTCCATCTGTGGGCTAATAACATAAACATAGTATTATTATTAAGTACTTAACCCGAGGTACCACTGTATAGTGAAATGGTTGCTGTTCTGATATTACAAAATGGACCAGCTTATAGCAGTTTGTGAAACCTGAACCTATGCGTGTTTATGTAGAAATCAGTCGCACTGAGTTCAGTGATATTTACTTGCTAGTAAATGCGCACAGGATTGTGTTGCTAGCCTCAGGAGATATATAACGCAGTGACTGCAGGTGTAGAACAGGTTATTTTTACACCAGATTTTCTTCAGTTATGGGAAATCCACATTAAATGCTTTTCAAAAAAACATGTGGGCTGCCTTTTTTTGTCACCGACGCACTGTGGAAGCTTCAAAAACTTGTGTGCATGAGAGGCACCATTTTCACAATATACTCTTGACTGGAAGCAACCTGAAAGAAAAGGGGCAATGCTGTGGCAGCTGTTAAGTCTTGTCCTACAGCAAACACAAAAGGGAATAACTAGTGACATGAATGGGAAAGGCTCTAGTTATTTGTTGTTTAGTCGTGTCCGACTCTTCGTGACCCCATGGACCAGAGCAGGCCAGGCACTCCTGTCTTCCACTGCCTCCCGCAGTTTGGTCAAACTCATGCTGGTAGCTTCGAGAACACTGTCCAGCCATCTTATCCTCTGTTGTCCCCTTCTCCTTGAGCCCTCAATCTTTCCCAACACCAGGGTCTTTTCCAGGGAGTCTTCTCTTCTCATGAGGTGGCCCAAGTATTGGAGCCTCAGCTTCAGGATCTGTCCTTCCAGTGAGCACTCAGGGCTGATTTCCTTCAGAATGGATAGGTTTGATCTTCTTGCAGTCCATGGGACTCTCAAGAGTCTCCTCCAGCACCATAATTCAAAAGCATCAATTCTTTGGTGATCAGCCTTCTTTATGGTCCAGCTCTCACTTCCATACATCACAAAATAATTTTTTTTTCTTTCATTAGCACCTTAGAGACCAACTAAGCTTATACCAATTACAAACTTAGTTGGTCTCTAAGGTGCTACTGGAAGGAACTTTTTTTATTTCGACTACGGCAGACCAACACAGCTACCTACCTGTAACTAGTTCCATACATCACTACTGGGAAAACCATAGCATTAACTATGCGGACCTTCGTTGGCAAGCTCTAGTTATACAAATTCAGAAATGTGAGGGTGTGGACCACTTTGGCCTAATCCAAATGGCAGGCAAGTCAGTTTACAGCTAAATGATGCTCACATGCGGACAAGCCTGAAAACTGCCACTTGGCGTGGATTGTGTTTCCATTCCCGCCGGCTTCATTCTATGCTCCTGCATCAGCACTTGTACCTTGCTGCCAGTTTAGATAGGGAAAACAAGGCATCCTAGGCTCTGTACCTTGCTGTAGGCTAGGGCAGAGTCCGGAAATGAATCATGGATGCTGCGGTGAAAGCTGAACTTTCCCACTGGTGCGTCACTCATGTTCAGCTTCTCTTTGTGGGAAAAAGAGAGAGATGCAGTTAGGGGCAAAGGATTTCAAGAAGCAACTTGCCAGGGCTCAGACATAATTCTGCTGCCCAGAATCTTCCTGAATACATCAGGTTCTCCTAATCCCAATCCTGATACAGAAAGATGTGACTCAAATTAAGACCGGATCAGATCTATAGCACAACATAATAATAAATGAATCTGTTCGAAATTTGGGGAAATATCCAAGTGGAAACTTTTGAAATGTCGTGTTTTTGAAATCTGATCTTTTAAACATTATTCTGACCATGCCAGCTGCATGTTAAAGCTTCCTAATTCATTTAAAGCCCTTAACGGTTTGGGCCCTAGTCTCCACCTCCGTCATTCAGCCCGGACACAAAGATCTAGCTTCGAGGACCATTTGACAGTTCCCTCCCTGTGAAAAATGAGGTTGCAGGGAACCTAGTAGAGGACAGTCTCCCAAGGTTTTTAGCGGGGGCAATTAGAATAAGATCTATTATTTGATCATTGATGTAAACCCCCAAAATGTATTTTCTATGGTTAGGTTTTTACCTCTATCTTCAGTACATTTTATTTTATTGCTATGGCTAGTGGCTGATGCAAATAAAGATTCTTTTGATTCTGACACCCTCCCATCCGATATCAAGGAGATAAAAAACTATACAACTTTTAGAAGACATCTGAAAGTTCTTCTATGTGTTGGAAGCCACCCCGAGTGGGTGGGGTAGTAGTAGTGTTGTTGTTTAGTCATTTAGTCGTGTCTGATTCTTCGTGACCCCATGGACCAGAGTACGCCAGGCAGTCCTGTCTTCCACTACCTCATTCACGTTAGTAGCTTCGAGAACACTGTCCAACCATCTCGTCCTTTGTCATCCCCTTCTCCATGTGCCCTCCATCTTTCCCAACATCAGGGTCTTTTCCAGGGAGTCTTCTCTTCTCATGAGGTAGCCAAAGTATTGGAGCCTCAGCTTCAGGATCTGTCCTTCCCGTGAGCACTCAGGGCTGATTTCCTTCAGAATGGAGAGGTTTGATCTTCTTGCAGTCCATGGGACTCTTAAGAGTCTCCTCCAGCACCATAATTCAAAAGCATCAATTCTTCGGTGATCAGCCTTCTTTATGGTCTAGCTCTTACTTCCATACATCACTATTTGGAAAACCATAGCTTTGACTATACGGACCTTTGTCAGCAAGGTGATGTCTCTGCTTTTTAAGATGCTATCTAGGTTTGTCATCACTTTTCTCCCAAGAAGCAGGCGTCTTTTAATTTCGTAACTGCTGTCACCATCTGCAGTGATCATGGAACCCAAGAAAGTAAAATCTCTCACTGCCTCCATTTCTTCCCCTTCTATTTGCCAGGAGGTGATGGGACCAGTGGCCGTGATCTTAGTTTTTTTTAATGTTGAGCTTCAGACCATATTTTGCGCTCTCCTCTTTCACCCTCATTAAGAGGTTCTTTAATTCCTCCTCCATCGCTGCCATCAAGGTTGTGTCATCTGCATATCTGAGGTTGTTGATATTTCTTCCGGCAATCTTAATTCCGGCTTGGGATTCATCCAGTCTAGCCTTTCGCATGATGAATTCTGCATATAAGTTAAATAAACAGGGAGACAATATACAGGCTTGTCGTACTCCTTTCCCAAATTTGAATCAATCAGTTGTTCCATATCCAGTTCTAACTGTAGCTTCTTGTCCCATACAGAGATTTCTCAGGAGACAGATGAGGTGATCAGGCACTCCCATTTCTTTAAGAACTTGCCATAGTTTGCTGTGGTCGACACAGTCAAAGGCTTTTGTGTAGTCAATGAAGCAGAAGTAGATGTTTCTCTGGTACTCTCTAGCTTACTCCATAATCCAGCACATGTTTGCAATTTGGTCTCTGGTTCCTCTGCCCCTTCAAAATCCAGCTTGCACTTCTGGGAGTTCTCGGTCCACATACTGCTTCAGCCTGCCTTGTAGAATTTTAAGCATAAACTTGCTAGCGTGTGAAATGAGTGCAATTGTGCGGTAGTTGGAGCATTCTTTGGCACTGCTCTTCTTTAGGATTGGGATGTAGACTGATCTTCTCCAATCCTCTGGCCACTGCTGAGTTTTCCAAACTTGCTGGCAAGTAGTAGTAGTAGTAATATTCCTAGGCATTCATTTCATACATGTGTCTAATTTAGAACTTTAAGCCCTGCTTCCACCTCAACCCCTATATCCCAAGTGTGTCCACAATTAGGGATCCTGGATAGGGGAAGGGACGAGCGGCAGAATATTTCTTTCTTTTCCTTGCCTGTATTCAGCATGCATTTCCATCCCATCTCCCCCACGGCTCCTGCCAAGCCTGCACATGTGCAAAACATTGGTCTCGACCCCCATCTTGGCTGGTAGCTGTGACCTGTAAATGACATTAGCCTGGACAAGTCTGAACAAGTAATCAGAGGTTGCTAAGCAAACAATCAAGCTACACCAAAGCCTAGGGAGAAGACCATCTATCTTACTTGATAACTGACAACGCAGTTATATCTCCATGAAAAAAAGGAACATCAATATTTTCACAATCCCAAGGCTTCCCGAGAGAGTTTAAAGCAAAAGCTAAAAACATGACAGAAGCACTTTTTAGTCCCTTATGTTGTCGTGGCAGAAAATGATGGTGGGGGGAGTACTTTTAGGGTGAGGACATTTTCAGAATGGGTGGGGAGAGTGGGGGGCTGGATGGATTTAAGCGCCACCATGGGTCAAAACAGCCTCTGCTTTCTTACAGCATTTTAAGAGGAAGTTTCCACTTATGATGAGGCATGAATCACACATACACAATTTTCACAGATTGGGGGAATCAGTTGAGGGGCGAAAGCTGCCATTAGACCAGGGGTCAGCAACCTTTTTGAGCCGTGGGCCGGTCCACCGTCCCTCAGGCCTTGTGGGGGGCCAGACTATATTTTGAAAAAAAATGTGAACAAATTCCTTTGCCCCACAAATAACCCAGAGATGCATTTTAAATAAAAGCACACATTCTACTCATGTAAAAACACCAGGCAGGCCCCACAAATAACCCAGAGATGCATTTTAAATAAAAGGACACATTCTACTCATGTAAAAACATGCTGATTCCCAGACCGTCTGCGGGCCAGATTTAGAAGGCGATTGGGACGGATCCGGCCCATGGGCCTTAGGTTGCCTACCCCTGCATTAGATCCATCAGGTCACAATACATCGCTGCAGGCACAGAATATTGCCTCTTCCAGCTGGGTGATTCTGTTCATTAGTAAGCTATTAACAAAAGCATCAGAGGTGGATCAAAGTTGGGTCCCATTTCTTTCTGGGAAACTGTTTTGTGGCATAGGAGGGACAATTGGCTCATCAGCCGAAGCTTATCTGCTGCATCTGGTTGTCAGAAGAGATATGGGCATCCATTCCCAAAATATTTGGCTATGCTTGAGTGATACAGTTTGGCATAAATACCTCCAAAACTGAGCAAGACTGAAAAGCAGAATAGCCTGCTCAAAATATAAATATCGAGAGCGTTTGTTTTTGTTTTACAAAGAAATTCTAAATGTTTATTGCTCTTTTTCTTCCCAAGGAAGCAGAAATACAATGCACCACCACTCAGGTATAAAGCATAATTAAAATAAACACCCAGGGTGGTGTTCAACTAAATTTCACTGGGAGTAATCACAATGAAATTAATGACTATGACTATGTTAGGGCCATTCATTTCAGAAATTCTGTTTTGAGTAAAACTTAGTTTAATGCTACCCATAATGAATGCCATTTCTATGACACACAAAAGAAGATAGGAAACTGCTTTACATCATCAGGACAAACCATTTGTCCAACTAGCCAGGGGTGTTGCTAAATGATTTGCGGCATAGGCCTATGCCACAAATTGCATACAATGTGCTGTGCATATGCAAATCTTGTATATGGATACACACACACACACACACATAAGGTAAAGGGACCCCTGACCATTAGGTCCAGTCGTGGCTGACTCTGGCGAACCAGAGCAGTGCACGGAAACGCCGTTTACTTTCCCGCCAGAGCAGTACCTATCTACTTGGACTTTGATGTGCTTTCGAACTGCTAGGTTGGCAGGAGCAGGAACCGAGCAACGGGAGCTCACCCCGTCGCGGGGATTCGAACCACCGACCTTCTGATTGGCAAGCCCGAGAGGCTCAGTGGTTTAACCCACAGCGCCACCCACGTCCCATACACACACACACACACACTCACAAATTAGGCCACCCTGTTAGCTAGGAGCTGGGGACATAACAAATACTCCTGCTTGATACATTTTTCTCTCAAACGAGGTTCAATCCAATTAGAAAACTGTACCAAATGTGAACATCTGAGATCGCCATTGTGCGTGTGCAAATGACAACTTTGTGAATTGGAGTTCCAATGGGGTTTGCAGGGGTGGGGGAAAAAAAAAAGCAAGCACGATGGATGAAGACATCCCCACCCTGCCTCTCTGATGTGAACAAAATTGTGCTTGAAGCACAATGACTTCACGGCCTCTCAAGCTGCTAATGTGAACATAGTGGACAACCTTCTGAGTGCAAGGTCCACGTTCTGTACCACTGAACTATGTTCGCTTTTTGTTGTCTCCGGGAGACAAGATTCTTCTTACCGGCTGTTCAAGAAGAATTAGTGTTGAAGTTGCTAAATTGACCTGTTGATCATGTTTTCCAGCTGCACCGGTTCTCCCCACGCTCATCCAAAAAAAAAAAAAAATTTAATTCAGCCTTGACAGCTGGGAGGAAGAGGGGCAGGAGGGGAAGTCGCAACAAAAGTCCTTCGCTGTCCCCATTTGCTAGATCCTCTATCTTAATGAGATCCCAGTTGTGAGCAGCAAAAATCAGTAACTTCCGTCTTTCTTTCTAGATATTCCCAGGAAGGCCCAGAGCAGCCCCAGAGGTACTGGCTGATAAGCACATTTGTATGGATGTCAGTGTGGGGAGCAAGAATAGGATATGCTCCAATTTGTCAGTGAGAAGGAAAACTATCACGGCTTGGCACTGGGGCAGAAAGGTGATGTAAAGCAGTGTTTCCCAACTGGTGTTCCGCGGCACACTAGTGTGCCGCGAGACGTTGCCTGGTGTGCCGTGGGAGGGCACACTCATTGAAAGCAAACAAGCATTATGGCGGCGGCGGCAGCAGCGGCAGCAACGACGGCAGAGGCAGCGCTTAGGCCCGGCCCACATCGCCTCGGCTCACAGGCTCCGGGCGCCGACGCCGCCCCCTCCTCCCGCCGCCAGGACGCGCGATTGGGTGGCGGGCGCTGGGCAGGCGGTGCTCCGCTGGCCCGGCTGAGGAGCGAGCGCAGGCAGAGAGGGGCGGTCGGGGCGCCGCTGCGCCTTACCGGGGCGCCCAGTCCTGGACCTCTTCTGAAGGCGGGCGGGGGGCGAAAGTCTTTGCTCCCCTCTGCCTGCCTTCAAAAGCTGTCCGGGACAGCGGAGAAACACGCTGCGTTTCTCCGCTCTCCCGGGAAGGCAGGCAGGGGGGAGCAAAGACTTTCACCCCCCGCCAGCCTTCAGAAGAGGTCCTGGACCTCTTCTGAAGGCGGGCGGGGGAACAAAAGTCTTTGCTCCCCCCGCCTGCCTTCAAAAGCCGTCCAGGATAGCGGGAAGCGCTTCCCTGCTATCCCGGACTGCTTTTAAAATGCTGGCGGTGGGGAGCAAAGCCTTTCGGCCCCCGCCGGCCTTCCTGGACCTCTTCTGAAGGCCGGAGGGGGGGGAAGGCTTTGCTCCCCACCGCCAGCATTTAAAAGAGGTCCCCGGAGATTTCCCTATAGGCTTTCTTCTTGCGAAGCAAGCCCATAGGGAAATTCATCTTGCGAAGTGCCTCAAAAAACGGAAAACCCTTTCGTCTTGCGGGTTTTCAGTCTTGCGAGGCATTCGTCTTGCGGGGCACCACTGTATATATAGTCAATATAGGCACAGAGTTAATTTTTTAAACATTTTCTAATGGTGGTGTGCCTCGAGATTTTTTTCATGAAACAAGTGTGCCTTTGCCCAAAAAAGGTTGGGAAACACTGATGTAAAGCACTAACACCACTGGGAATAAGAAGAGTTTGGATTTGATATCCCGCTTTATCACTACCCGAAGGAGTCTCAAAGCAGCTAACATTCTCCTTTCCCTTCCTCACCCACAACAAACACTCTGTGAGGTGAGTGGGGCTGAGAGACTTCAAAGAAGTGTGACTGGCCCAAGGTCACCCAGCAGCTGCATGTGGAGGAGTGGGGAATCGAACCCAGTTCACCAGGTTACGAGTCTACCGCTCTTAACCACTTCTAAGCAGGTAGAAAGCAAGTTTTGTTGGGATCTGAATCAGGATGGACCAATGTGTGCTGCAAGGGCATGATGTCTTTTTTGGGGTGACATTTGATGCCCTACTACCAAACCACGGTTGGGATGGTTGGATAGTGTTCTCGAAGCTACCAGCATGAGTTTGACCAAACTGCAGGAGGCAGTGGAAGACAGAAGTGCTTGGTGTGCTCTGGTCCATGGGGTCACGAAGAGTCGGACACGACTAAACGACTAAACAACAACAACAACAACAACAACAACAACCAAACCACCAAGGGTGATCTGACAAGGTCCTAGAACCTTCCTAAAGCTGGGGGAAAACACTAATCAGGCTTCGGGGAGAAGCCTTATGCCTTGTTCCCAAAGCCCAACACCTTTCTTATCCGGCTTTGGGAAGGCAGCATGAGGGCCGGGTTGGGGGCATTGGAGGAAGAAGGGGGTGTGGTGGGGGCAGGTCACCCTGGGTGTCAGCACTGAGGGGGGTGACAAAATGCTGGGCGGCACTCACAGCAGGGCCTGCTGTGCCCTGAGCCACACATCTCTCCTGGGAGCGACACAGTAGCTTAGGCATCCACAGGCTCCGTGCTGCCCCAAACAGTCGGTGCCCGCTGCCTCCCCTTCAGCTGTAGGATGGCTGAGTGGCAGGAGGCAGGCAGACTCCTCAGAGGCCCCACAGAGCGTCCTGTCCCGGCTCGCGCCATGGGCTGCAGGCCCCGCCCCTGGGTGCAGGGCATGTGCACTGCCCCAGGCACCTGATCGGCTTGCTCCGCCACTGGTTGGGGGTGTCAAATTTTGGCCTCGCTCTACGCGACAAAGCAGTGCGCAGCCATGAGTCCATGTCAAAATGCTCTTGTGGCCCACTTGGTATGAAAAGTTGGGCTGCCCTGAGCTAAATAAAAAGTGGTGACTTTTTTGTTGTTATGGTTGTTGTGGTTGTTTAATGATTTAGTTGTGTCTGACTCTTCATGACTCCATGGACCAGAGCACGCCAGGCCCTCCTGTCTTCCACTGCCTCCCACAGTTTGGTCAACCTCATGTTCGTAGCTTCGAGAACACTGTCCAACCATCTCATCCTCTGTCGTCCCCTTCTCCTTGTGCCCTCCATCTTTCCCAACATCAGGGTCTTTTCCAGGGAGTCTTCTCTTCTCATGAGGTGGCCAAAGTATTGGAGCCTCAGCTTCACGATCTGTCCTTCCAGTGAGCACTCAGGGCTGATTTCCTTCAGAATGGAGAGGTTTGATCTTCTTGCAGTCCATGGGACTCTCAAGAGTCTCCTCCAGCACCAGAATTCAAAAGCATCAATTCTTCGGCGATCAGCCTTCTTTATGGTCCAGCTCTCACTTCCATACATCACTACTGGGAAAACCATAGCTTTAATTATAAGGACAGAATCAGTGTGGTTAGCGTGGGAGACCAGGGATCAAATCCCTCACCTAGACATGAAGATCTCTGGTAAATGTAAAATTTTAAACCCTTTCAATACAAAAAATATGGCAACTGAATATTCATAAAAACTTAACACACCACCAAGGAAGGTACACAGTAAAGATAGATCCCTCTGTCAAGACTGACTCCAAGTTAATAGGGGCCCTCAAGCCCAGAGTAAACATGGGTTTCTTGGCTCTTCCCTTCTCAAAGCAGAAACCCATCTTTCTTGTCCCTAGAAATTACCACCAACGCGCTACTGAAAAAGGCACATGTTGTTAAGCTTTCACTATCTTTTGGAATACAAATGCCATTCAACTCTCATAATTTTTTTCCTTTATATACCTATAAACCAAGATTTACAGCATCTGACAAGTGGGCTGGAGTCCATGAAAATTTCTGCCATAGCAAAATTGTTGGTCTTTAATGTGTCATAGGACTTTTTGTTATTTTTAATGGGAATGGAAGAATGGTTGGCACAGAAATTCACTTTTGAGTACCAGAACTAAATCGAGCTCAATCCTTCTGCACAAAAACCCACTGCAGAACTTTTACATTTCAGCGGTATAATTCTGGACCAGAGAGGGAGTCCTTTTTTCCTTTTCTTTTTGACTTGCTATTCAAACAACATGTACCGTATGTTATAGGGCGTATTTTTCGCCCTATAAGACGCACTTTTCCAGCTCCAAAAATGAAGGGGAAATGTGTGTGCGTCTTATGGGGCGAATGCAGGCTCCTTGGCTTCAGCGATAGCAACGCGAAGCCTCCGAAGCCTGCGCTCCAGAGGCTTCGCGTTGCTTCGGCTGAAGCCAGGAGAGTCTGCTCTTTGAAGCTGGCGGTGGGGGAAAGCAGCGCTTCCCCCATCGCCAGCCCCAGAGGATGGGGGGCAGTGGGAAGGCGCGCAAAGCCTCCCTGCTACTCTCCAACCCGGCTTGGAGGCTGGCGGTGGGGAAAGCAGCGCTTCCCCCATCGCCAGCCCCAGAGGATGGGGGGCAGTGGGAAGGGGCGCGAAGCCTTCCTGCTACTCTCCAACCCAGCTTGGAGGCTGGCGGTGGTAGAAAGCAGGCTTTTCCCCAAGGAGGGAGAAGGGACGGACTGGGGGGGGTCCGTCCCTTCTCCCTCCTGTGGGCTTTTGCGGGAGATGGGGGAATTCCCCCACCTCCCGCAAAAGCAGGCAAAATCCGGGCGCTCTTTAAAGGGGCTGCGAGGCTTTGCTGGCTTTTCTAGGAGGTGGGGGAATTCCCCCACCTCGCAGAAAAGCCGGCAAGAGCCGTGCAGCCTTTAAAGAGCGCGCAGCTCTTGGGGGCTTTTTCCCAAGGAGGGAGAAAGGACAGACTGGCGGAGTCCGTCCCTTCTCCCTCCTGTGGGCTTTTGCGGGAGACGGGGGAATTCCCCCACCTCCCGCAAAAGCAGGCAAAAGCCCTGCGCTCTTTAAAGCGGCTGTGTAGCTTCTGCTGGCTTTTCTAGGAGGTGGGGGAATTCCCCCACCTCCTAGAAAAGCCCGTAGGAGCCGCACAGCCTTTAAAGAGCGTGCCGCTCTTGGGGGCTTTTCCCCAAGGAGGGAGAAGGGACTGACTGGCCGTTTCAGTCCCTTCTCCCTCCTGGTCGAAAAGCCCGCAGGAGTCACGTGCGGCTCCTGTGGGCTTTTGCGGGAGGTGGGAGAATTCCGCCACCTCCCACAAAAGCAGGAAGAAGGTCTTGGAGTAGCGCACAGGCTGCGTGCAGCCTGTCCGCTGCTCCCAGAGCTGCGGGGGGGAAATCATATTTTTTTCCTTGATTTCCCCCCCTGAAAACTAGGTGTGTCCTATGGGCCGGTGCGTCCTATAGGGCGAAAAATACGGTATTTCTTTCAAAACAATATTAACACAGTTTCTTCACATTTTCTTCCCAGATATTGAGTTCTGTACTTTCAAAACATACAGAACTTGCAAGAACAAATACTGTACTGAATTAAGAGAAAGAGAGAGAGAGAGAAATCAATGGTACTTTTAAAATACCCAGAATAACAAACTATCTCTAGTCTAGCACTGTAAGAATCCCTCCTGAAAATTAGTTCTTTTTTTGACAACAATGTAGGTACTGAAACTGAAGGAACTAGAAACACTATGAATGAAAATACTGCCAGTTTTCTGAAGTTTTTTTTAAAAAAGAGGTGGTGTTCTTTGGAATCACAGAGTTATAAAAAAATAAATAAAAATTGGATTCTTTTAGAATCTCAACACCTCCTTTACAAATCAGTTTCTTCATGTAGAATCCAAGTCTGAATATTTTCAGGTCAACAGTCCAAAATACAGTTTCTGACCAGCAGGAAGCTACATTGACCAATAAATCATAAATAATAAGATGAAAGATGAAAAAATCTTTTTTTAATAATTCCAGTGGCACCTTAAAGATCAACTAAATATAAACTTTCAAGGTATGAGCTTTCATGTGTAATGCACACTTCGTCAGATACTCTGAAGCCAAGAAATATTGGTGTTGTTTTTAAATGTGTGACGGCTGCTGAAATAAAGGCTTTAGAAGACAGATATGCCCCCATTAGAGGAGATTATGAGCCTTATGTTTCCAGTGCAAAACATGTGATGGGCAAGTGGAAGGAAAAGGGAAGAGGGGACAGGGGACAAACTTAGGAGGCAGGCTCTCCAGCTACCTTGGCCAGAGACAAAACAACAGGGAGCTCAAGTCTCACGGCCAACTTCCAACTATACATAGGCATAGTTAGGACGATGCTAAACATCCAGGAAGAGAAGCTTAACTGGTTTCTGAATGTGAAAACAACACAACATTTGGCAAATCCCTTACAAAAATGTTTCCTTAACACCAGCAGTTAATGCAGGTTTCTTTTTATATTTTTTCCTGCACTTATAAGTCATTTTTTTAGAAAAATAACTCGGTGTGACTTAAAAATATCAAGGAAGGAAACTCATCAAGTAGTTAGATGGAATAATAATAATAATAATAATAATAATAATAATAATAATAATAGAAAATAACATTACAGACAATTATTTTTTAATCTGATTTCTTCCATGGGGATGGGGATTGCTAAACAAGGCTTCTCAAATTATTTCTGCAAATCCAAGCATTTAAAAAACCAGTGGCAATTGCAGTATTTCCACCCCCGTTACACACAAAACCAAGCAGATAGCAAGACACAGTTGTTGTTTTAAACCACCAGTTATTTGCCCTGCTTGAAAAATGTGAAAAACAGCCGCTGGGCTGTATATCTCTATTCATTTAGATCTTTCTGGCTCGAGTCCCCACCCCGCCCGCCTGGACAAAGGAGAGGCATTTACAGCCCTGCAATTTACAACCATAGGCAAATTTACAGGCAGGTGATGATGCTGGCACCTTGAGACTTTCAAGCAATTCCAGGTCCATTTTACAAGCAGCTGCATGGGAGCCAGAGGCACTGCGGTGCTTGCTCACAGTCCGTGGCCGCCTCACCTATGAGGCAATGGGAGGCGACCGCCTCAGGCTCCAGAATTCACCGGCATAGCAGACCCCAACGTCAATTTTTCTTGCCCCGCCCCCCTTGTTCCTGATGTAGATCTTCCCTCACCCCTTCTTCCCTGGTGCAGAGGGGTGGTGCCTCGCAAGACGAAACAGTGGTGCCTCGCAAGACGAAATTAATTCGTTCCGCAGGTTTTTTCTTCTTGCGAGTTTTTCTTCTTGCGAAGCATGGTTTCCCATAGGAATGCATTGAAAATCAATCAATGCGTTCCTATGGAGACCGTCCGGGGACAGAGGGGACGCGCCTTCCCCTCTGTCCCCGGAGATTGCGGGGCAGGCAACGGGGAGAAGCAATCTTCTCTCTGCCGCCCCTTGCTTCAAAAGAGGTCTGGGAACAGCGGGGAAGACGCGCTGCGCTTCCCCGCTATCCCCGGAGCTTGCGGGGCAAGCTTCGTTTTGCAAAGCAAGCCCATAGGGAGATGCGTCTTGCGAAGCGGCTAAGAAAACGAAAAACTCCTTCGTCTAGCGAGTTTTTCGTCTTCCGAGGCGTTCGTCTTGCGGGGCACCACTGTACCATGTTAGGATTGTTGTAAACAAAAACTGCCCTTTTCCCTTATGGGGTATCCAAGAACCCATATAGAGTCCTTACATAGGTTCCCTATTGGTAGGAGAAAATAACAGAGGCCAACCAGAGAATATTGAGAAGCAAAGCAGCTAGTAAGCCTGATCTTTATTGATCTGTTGCAACAGGGTGCTCCCCTCACCCGCAGAAGAGAGGAGGAGGAACCCCGAACAATGGCGCGCAAGGCCTTATATAGACTTTTGAAATTGCCACCCTGTAGATCAAGCCCACCCCCCAGAAACATCATACATACATCACAGAAGGGGTGTAACATAAGACCACCACCCTGATACATCATACCTACATCACAGAAAAGGCGGTCTAGAACAGAAATTAGAATGTTGTTTTTCCTGTTTGCCAGGTTATCTGATTGCCTTTCCTGATTGTCTTTCCTGATAGTCTGTCACCCATTATCTGATTGCCTTTTCTGATAGTCTGTCACCCATTAAAATGCTGATTACTCAATTCCTGAGACAATGGGAAGGCTCCCTGACCCCCCCCCCCCTTACAGGGAAAACATTTGGTCAGTTTAGGAATCAAAATGGTTTCAGGTCGGTCTTCCTGTGCTGATCTATGTGCATGCTTGGTTGGTACACTTATGAGCATTACCATATATCTAAGACCTCAAAATTCCTATCACAGGTACATAAGAGCCCTTATAGAGTCCTTTCTAGGTTCTCCATTGGTAGGAGAAAATGACAGAGGCCAACCAGAGAATATTGAGAAGCAAAGCAGCTAGTAAGCCTGATCTTTATTGAACTGTTGCAACAGGGTGCTCCTCCCACATGCAGGAGAGAGGAGGAGGACCCCGAACCATGCGCGGAAGCCCTTAAATAGACTTTTGAACTGCCCACCCTGGAGCCCAAGACCACCCCTCCATACATCATACATACACCACAGAAGGGGTGTAGCCCAAGACCACCCCCCAGTGCATCATATATACATCAGAGAAGGGGCGGACTACAACAGAAATCTGAGTGTGTTGTTTTTATCCTGGCTGTCAGGTTACTTGATTGGATTACCTGAGCATCCTGGCCACTTTTTTTTTTATGATAACTACTCAATTCCTGAATCCAGGTCACAAGTCACAGGTTCATCCTATTCATATCTTAAATGTGCCTTTGAGACAGGATTTGTGAGCAAAGAGGCAGTGGGGAGGCTCCCCATTTCCTTTGACCTTGCAGAGACATATTTGAGGTCAATTTGGGGAGAGACAAAATGGTTTCAGGAGTTTTTTCTGTGGGGTTTATACATTTATATATGTTCTTGGTACATTTATGGACATTTATTTTTTATATACAGGACCTTAAAATTCTTATAACAAGGCAGTGCATATATATAAGCAATCGGGTTCCGCCACACCAATATAGGAAACCTGTGGGGTTCAGGTGATGTTTTGCACCTGTACTGCTCGATGCCACCTATGGTCTCTCCCTGAGAAAGGTGTTTTGAATTCCAAGAAGGGCAGATCCACATACAGAGCCCAGAACTCCTTCGTGCTGCAACCACTCTTAGGTTATTCAAAATCCTTTATCAAAACCCACCGACAGAATGTGGTTCGATCCCTTAATGCTCCCCCCCCCCCAGCAAAAATGATTCCAATGCACGCAACTTGAATTCCCCATTCCTTCTCTCTTGGTTACCCTCTGACTTCTCCCACTGCTGAAATTTACATTGCAAATTCCTCCTGGGCAGGGACCTGTCATTTCCCCTTATATTAGGAAAGTGTCCTTGCCGGAGGCTATATATGTCCCCCTCGCAGCACAAATAGGCACACAAATCTTCCAGACTATGCACCTGTATTTTCATAGGGAGTACAGCTCCATCCAGAACAGGCCACCTGGCTTATTCCTAGACTTGAGAACCACCTCCATCTTGTTCGGGTCCAGTTTCAACTTCTTGGCTCTTGTCCAGCCCACCACTGCACCCCGGAAGTACACATTCATGGGCTGCCTCTTTGCATATGAACCTGCCCTCACCTTTAAAACTAGTAGGGATGGAAGTTAGATAAACTGTTCTCGCAGTTTCTCATTTCTCAAATTCACATTTCTACCGCAATTTGAAAATTTAAAAAAAAACAACCTTCAGCATTTCACTGCAAATTTCTCTAATTAACACATTCTTGTTTTGACCATTGCTGTTTTAATTAGTAGTATGTTGTACTTTTAAATTTTTAAACAGCCCTGTGATCCTTAGATGGCGATATAGAAATTTAATCATATATTTAATTTTTTGCTGGTTGTATTTTCACTAATATGGGTGTTTTATGCACACTTTCCCTTGATATACAAAATTCAGGTACATGTGAATTTTAAAGGATGTTTGGTTCTCACATTTTTGACAACATTGCATTGAGCAAGCGTTATCCCACATTTTCTAGTGCATCTTCCTGTCGCTTTCCTTATCACAAAAAGTCTGATCTTTCGGGAAAGTGGGTTTGTCATGCAAAAGCTTCAAATCAATGTAATTGTGCAACCTGAGTTTGTCAGTATATGATTGAATCTCACCCCAAACAGGGACAGTCTCTTATCTGTTTGGCACCAGCTGTAGAACCATTTATCTGCCTCGGTTTAATGTGACAGACAGCTTTATCTGTCTTGCTAGGGGTTCCTTTGTTGCAGTCTTCTGCTGCTGCATTGTGTCAATATATACTGCCAGGTAGAGTACATTGCAATCATCAAATCTGGATGCAATCGAGGTACGTGAGACAGTGGCTAGATTTGTCTTCTCTAGGAAAAAAGCACAGCTGGCACACCAGCCAAAACTGTGTGAAGGCACTCTGGGTCATTTTCACATCTAAATACCCAGAAGCAATCAATGCAACTGTGCACAGAAAAGCCTTTCCACTTATCCTTGAATTTCCTGAGAGACCTAGGTAGTGATGCTGCAGCAAAAAACATCAAAGTTCTGAGGCATCTTAAAGGCTAATGAATTAAGACTAACGGGTGAATTGGGCAAAAGTCCACAAAAGCTTGTGGCAGAATAAAATTGGCTAGTCTTTAAGTTGCCATGTGATTTTTTTGTCGTTTTGTTCCTGGATTCTCTCTCCTCCTGGATTCAGTCTTCTCCCCAAATGGCCTCGGTCCAGTATACCTGAAGGAGCATCTCCACCCCCATCGTTCTGCCTGGACACTGAGGTCCAGCTCCGAGGGCCTTCTGGCGGTTCCCTCACTGCGAGAAGCCAAGTTACATGGAACCAGGCAGAGGGCCTTCTTGGTAGTGGCACCCACCCTGTGGAACACCCTCTCACCAGATGTCAAAGAGAAGAACAACTACCAGATTTTTAGAAGACATCTGAAGGCAGCCCTCTTTAGGGAAGCTTTTAATGTTTAACAGACTACTGTATTTTAATACTTTGTTGGAAGCTGCCCAGAGTGGCTGGGGAAACCCAGCCAGATGGGTAGGGTATAAATAATAAATTTATTCTATTCTCCACTGGATGGCAATGTGTTGATGCAATGCTGGCAAAGAGGTAATTTTTCTAATGTGCTCTACCCCATGTTCAGCCACATATTTGATGAGTCTTCCTCTTCTATCACTCTAGCCATCCCCTCAGCCACTTACTCGCCCCATAAATCGTCAGAAAACCAAACAACATGGTCTCTGGCAAATGGAAACGAAAGAGAGCGTTTAGGAGGGATCATGTCAACGACCTGGATCATTTCCCCCGTTCCAAAGATGGAGCAGGACTTTGAAAGGACTGCCATATGGAGCAACCGGAAAACCCATCAGAACGGTCAGGGATTACTCCAGATCCATCAGATTATGTGGGCCCTCCACCGCTGCAGAGTTAAGGAACCCGAGTGAATCTCAACCCTAGCAGGTAGACGTTGTCCATGATAAAGGAGCCATTTCAAACTCACCACAACCAGACGATTGGTTGGCATCCAACTGCCTCAGGAGACAAAAGAGGAGTGCGCCTTTGGGGGTGAAGTCAAGCCATTGGAAAGCGCCTGCCGTGGCTGTATGGGACCAATATGGGGACGATGAAGGCATCTGGTTACGCTCCTGCGGATACACCATGGTGTTTCTTCCTTCTACACTCCTTCCAACGGTCATCCCTCTTCTGGTCACTGCTGTGGATATATGTCTCTGGGCACTGTCAAGGGATTCCTTGACATGGATCCTGAGAGTATACTCATGCGGGATGGAATCTGGACTGCAGAAGTCTTGTCACTTTTTAATTATGTACAGTGGTGCCTCGCAAGACGAAAAGAATCTGTTCCGCGAGTCTCTTCATCTAGCGGTTTTTTCGTCTTGCGAAGCAACCCTATTAGCGGCTTAGCGGCTATTAGCGGCAAAGCGGCAAAGCGGCAAAGCGGCTTAGAAAAAGGGGGGGAGCGAAAAAAAACGCAAGACTCGCAAGACGTTTTCGTCTTGCAAAGCAAGCCCATAGGGAAATTCGTCTTGCGAAGCGCCTCGAAAACGGAAAACCCTTTCGTCTAGCGGGTTTTTCGTCTTGCGAGGCATTTGTCTTGCAGGGCACCACTGTACTTATTTACGTTGCTGGTAGGCCACGCTTCATGCAACAGGAAGTTCTCAGGTTCTCTACTGCCCATCGACCTGGAGTTTAGCAGAAACATTCTAATACTTGGAGAGCTGTTGCCAAGACAACCAGGAAACTGTTGGCTGGGAGAAGAACTGGAAAGGAGAAGAGATTCAAAATGACTGTTCTCTGTTCCGTATACTGGTGGCATACTTCTCCCATCATATGTCCCCCTGCAGGCCACATTAAGAGGCTACTCGCCACAACTCAACAGACATACTCTGGCCCTCACCTCAAACAGCAGCAATGGCAATACCAGATCCTCCAAGGGCCCCTATTTTCCAGTCCCAGAGTTACAGAAGCTGTCATGGTTTGTGATTTATTATAGGAATTCTAAGGTCTCAAATAGAGAATGAATGCCAATAATTGCACAAGGTAAACATACTGTCAGGGAACTGACATCAAAGGGAGAAACGGAGGCAGGGCACCAGAGCGATGCCAGGGAGGGAACCAGCAGAGGGGAAGGATTTCAGCGTGACACCAATAGAGAGGATAGGGAGATGGAGGAGGCGGTGTCAGGGCTCCAAGACCCTTCAAGCGAAACTAGCGGGGAGAGTGCTGGCACGCCCCTGCCTTCCCCTTACTTGCGCAGACGCATTCCGCGCAGAGAACATAGGAGGAGACATGGGGTCAAACAGCTTTTATGCTGGAAGAGATTCAAGAAACGGCCATTGACGGATTCTGCAAGTGACTAACAGGTCACGGAGAGCGAGCTCTAGCCCTAAACATGGTTGAGCAAATGATCTAACTGAAGTGGAGGCAGTTTACACACGAGTAACCCACCCGTAACCATTACACATACATACATAAGTATAGGTAAAAGGCAAAGGACCTCTGGACGGTTAAGTCCAGTCAAAGGCGACTACGATGGTACCTTGGGCTAAGAACTTATTTCGTTCTGGAGGTCCGTTCTTAACCTGAAACTGTTCTTAACCTGAGGTACCACTTTAGCTAATGGGGCCTCCCGTTGCTGCCACGCCGCTGGCGTGCGATTTCTGTTCTCATCCTGAAGCAAAGTTCTTAACCCAAGGTACTATTTCTGGGTGAGCGGAGTCTGTAACCTGAAGCGTGTGTAACCCGAGGTACCACTGTATGGGGTTGCGCCGCTCATCTCGCTTTCAGGCCAAGGCAGCCGGTGTTTGTCCACAGATAGCTTTCCAGGTCATGTGGCCAGCATGACTAAACTGCTACTGGCACACGGAGGACCATGATGAGTGCCAGAGCGCACTGAAACACCGTTTACCTTCCTGCTGCAGTGATACCTATTTATCTACTTGCACTGGCGTGCTTTCAAAATGCTAGGTTGGCAGGATGTGAGGGTGATCTGGCTGCGACATCTGTCACCCCATTGATCGCCAGGGTTGATTCGGCTGATCTGGCTGGCTAGGCGGGTGTCCCCTTCCTCCCTCACCGCTCCATGTGCGTCCCTCCCGAAGCTGCGCGCTCGGTGGAAGAGGACGACCATCCCAGATAGAAGGAGTGTACCGTTCTTCGGTCAAGGGTATACGATAGCTGCGCTCCCCTGCTAGAACCTCCAAACAAAATGCTAGGTTGGCAGCAGCTGGGACAGAGCAATAGGAGCTCACCCATTGCAGGGATTCGAATTGCCGACCTTCCGATCAGCAAACCCAAGAGGCTCAGTGGTTTAGACCACAGTGCCACCCGCATCCCTATACATAAGTATATAAACCACATGTCTAAAATAGTACAGGAGAGCAATCCAAAAGCCATCTTGGCTCTTCTAAAGACTCTCAATATTTCCTCTGCCTCCTTCATCCCCCTAGCCTGAGAACAGGTAGGCAGAGAGCAATCAGGGGAAGTTCCTGAAGGGATTCCTCTCCTATGAGCCTCCTTTGTATTAATTGTCATTGTTTGCCCAGATGCTCTGCATTGAGGGATCCTGATTGTCTTATCAAATGCAAATGTTTTGTGTAAACTGTGTCTGGAACTATGTACAACTTGCTAAATCCTCAGGAATATCATACCTTGGCCTGCCTGAGCCACATTAACCCCACCTTATGTGTGATGTAATTTCTGACTTTTTGTAGAGGGGATGTCCTCCTCCTCCACTCAAAATGCAAAGAGATGTTTCTTCTTGGTTCTGAGTGTCTCTTGCCTCCTTGCCAGGAGGGGAGGGAACTCTGTTGCAACAGAAAAATAAAGATCTGCCTTGCTTTCACTTCATCCTGACCTTCATCCATTCATCTCTGACCCATCATGGACTTAGAGGACTCAGTCCTTTGGGGAGCTGGGCAGCAAAATCCAAACACCCCTATTTTTCTGTATCAGATTTGATTCTGGAATGTCCCACTTTTCCTTAGGACATCCCTATTTTCATCAGAGAAATGTTGGAGGGCATGGAATGGGATGTCCCTATTTTAATTGGAGAAATGTTGGAGGGTATGCAATCCTCTGCAAAACATACAAAACAGCAAAGAGGAAGGTACCCCCCCCCGACAATTAAAAATGATTATAATAATAGACCTATAATAACAGACCAGCTGAGACAAGAAAGCTAAGCTGCTCAAATGCAGCTCCGGAACGACTACCAAGCCCACGAGAGAAATAATGTTGCCCTATATTACAGGGCACATGAATTACCAAGATGAAGCGCTTTGAACACTAATAAAACATGTTATATGAGTGCTACATATTAGTATGTGCATGTTCACGGTGCAGAGCAAAAATTGTTCTTTTATCTGCTCTGCTGGGAAATTTTCACCGCACACACCGAGCCCCCTTTTCCTTGTTAGGGAGTAGGAGCAGCCGAGATGACAGCTGGCGCCCCCCCCCAAAGCCTCCCCTCCCCAAATGCCCCAGATTGATGCGCTTTAATTGATCCTTGCCACACAGTAGGGACCCTGATGCAAATTGCATTCATCAACAAATTGCAGCTATTAAAAGAGGGGTGGGGGATACAGATGCGAGTGAGTTATGATCAAATGGCAGCCGTTTAGCGATAATTAGACCAGGGGGGTGGGGAGTGAGGGGCGGGGAGGAAATGAGTCTATTCAAATAATACTCTTTCTGCTCCAGTATAATTTGGAGCAGGGCTCAGCCCAGGAAATCTGCCTTGGGTGCCAGCATCAGACCCTCGTTCGCTGAACAACGGAGCGGTTATATGGCTTTATTGTTATATTCTTTGTGATATTGTTTATGTATTAGATTTTAATGTTAGCTCCCTTGGGCATTTCGATTTATGATAAGCTACGGTATAAGCATAAGGGGGGGGGGGACCTCCGCATATCCAAGTTAAGTAATACTGGACAAGAGGGCCTCTGAGCATGTGTGCCTGCCTGCAGGATCTCACCTCAGAAAGGGCTTAGCTTTTGTTTTCAGTGCCAGACTGAGCTCTAGTCTGGAACAATGCGGAATAATTATAATGAGAACCAGAGTGACTCTGTGCATGTGCAAAGGGGCTCTTTGCTACTGAGAAACTATAACAGGCCCAACACATACATCTGCTGGGAGTAGGGCAAAAAACTTCCAGGTCACAATATTTTACTTTCCAATATATATTTTAGTCCCTGCACTTTTCTTTTTCAGAGACAAGGGGCTCCTCCAGAAGTTCTTATTGTGTATTCATTATTATTTGTGCCCATTGTTGTGTTGGGCCTGTGGTATGTGACCACACTTTCAATACCTTTTGAAGTTGCCAACGTTTCAGACTGCTTTGTGTCCAATCAGTGTGTGCCCCATAGCTTTCCTGATGAAATCCGGTAACTTCTCACAAAGGGGACTGCTGGCTGTCCTGGTTTTGTGGCTCAAGAGTCCAAAAGGCAGCAATGTGGTATCATTCACAAAGTGATTGTGGCATCATCTGATGCATGGATGGTCCAGTATAAAGGTAAAAATAAAGGTAAAGGACTCCTGGATGGTTACGTCCAGTCAAAAGCGACTCTGGAGTTGAGGCGCTCATCTCACTTTCAGGCTGAGGGAGCCAGCATTTGTCCACAGACAGCTTTCTGGGTCATGTGGCCAGAAAGACTAAACCACTTCTGGCGCAAGGAACACCGTGACGGAAACCAGAGCGCACAGAAACGCTATTTACCTTCCCGCCAGAGTGGTACCTATTTATCTACTTGCACTGGCGTGCTTTCCAACTGCTAGGTTGGCAGGAGCTGGGACAGAGCAACTGGAGCTCACCCCACCGCACGAATTTGATCCACTGACCTTCTGATCGGCAAGCCCAAGAGGTTCAGCGGTTTAGACCACAGCGCCACCCACGTCTCTGGCTCACTGTTATAGCATCAAGGACACGTTGCAGAATACAGTCATACCTCGGGTTACAGACACTTCAGGCTCCATTTTTTTAGGTTACGGACCCGCCGAAACCCGGAAGTACTGGAACGGGTTACCTCTGGGTTTTTTTCGGGGGGGGGCGCATGTGCAGAAGCGCTGAATTGCGCTTTGCACATGTGCAGAAGTGCCGAATCGCATCTCGCGCATGCACAGATGCACCGCTGCAGGTTGCGAACATGCAGTGGCGTAGCGTGGGGGGTGCAGGGGGGGCCGGCCGCACCGGGCACAACATCTGGGGGGGGGGCGCTCGCCGCCTCCGGAGTCGCTGAAGAGCCTCGGGCGCCGGCTGTAGCAGAGCCCCATGTCTTGCGGAACCGACGAGCTGTGCGCGCGTCCGGGCTGAAGGCGTCCGGCAGGCAGCGGCTCTCAGTGCTCGCCGCGGTCCCCGCGCATCAGGGCCACGGAGGGTGCGCCAGGCAGCCCCTCCTCACAGCCCCGCCGCCGCTGCTGCTGCTGCTGCAGCGGCTGGGCCATGTTGCATTTTCCTCGCCTCTCTGCCCTCCTCCTCCTCCGGGCAAGCGGCGTCGTTTGGGTGGCAGCACCAGCGGCAACTTGCCTCCGATCACCTGACACGGACCCGCCACCGCCGCCGTGGCTACCTTACCGTAAATACCCCAGCCCAGGCAGCAGCAAGAAGAAGCTGGCAGCGGCGGCAGGTTAGGGGTTAGGGGTGCAAATTACTTGCCTTGCCCCGGGTGCTGACAACCCACGCTACGCCACTGCGAACATGCACCCCGCATGGATCATGTTCTCAACCTGAGCGTCCACTGTAATACAGCTACAAATAACAAGAAAAACCAAAACACTCTGGAGGATCTCTATGTTCTTATGTCTATAGTTTTGACAGAGAGAGGGTGCTGCAAAGAGATTGTGTGGACAGGTTGCAAGGCTGGGGTTGCCCCCAGACCCACGGCAGCAGCTGTCAAGAGTGGCTTGCTCCACTCCTTCCCCACAAGACCCCTTGTGACCCAGGCAGAGTTGGAAGAACCGCAGAAGGAGCAGAGATCTTTGTTTCTGCCCTGTGAGATTAGCTATTAGATGCGCCACCTCGCCAGACAGACAGCTGGGAAGGCATAAGAGGTGGGGGTGAGAGGTGGGGTTGGGGTTGGGGAGGGGGCAGGGAAAGGGCTACTATGGCTGATTCCCGGCTGAAAGCAAGTGACACTTCTAATTCACTCCTCCCAAGGAAGAGCTGAGCAGGCTGGTGGGCCCCTCGGCCAATTGTGCACCTGCAGCCTTCATGAGAGAAAGCCAGGGTGTTTTGTTAGAGATAGAGATAGATAATTTATTACGGTCGGAGACCAGCTTATAAAACACACTTGGGGGTATAATCCCAGAAAGAAAACAAACAGTTAAAACAATGTACAACAAGAAATTTAAAATTTATAAATGTGATAAGCATATAAACACTTAAAATGTTAAGGTTTTTTTTAATAAGCTACCGCATAGATATGACCCAGAGTCACCCATGGAATCAAGTTTGGGGATTTTTTATATATATATAATATTTATTCAGATTTTAAAAATTACAAAGAGAAAATTAGAAAAAACAAAAAAAGGAAAAATGAAAAAAAAAAATACAGAAAAGATACAAACAGTTAGAAAGAAGAAAAAAAACAGCTCAAACCTTTACATAACTTTCTTTCCTTTGCTTATTTCCTTGACCTCCTCACACCTCCCTTTTTTGTATTCTAATTCAATTAGATATTTCAGCAAATCCTTTCCAGCTTTGTTTTTATCCTAATAATTTATCTTAATATACTGTAATTTTACATTCTCTTCTTTCACCAATTAAAAAATAATTTTTTACCTAATCCTTTATTTCATTTCTGCTAAAACCAGATTACTTCATTCCAACATCCTTCTAACATTCCTTAATTTTACAATGTTTCTGTAAATAAACTTTATTTTTTTTCCAATCTTCTTCCACCAACTCTTCACCTTGGTCTCGGATTCTGCCAGTCATTTCCGCCAGTTCCATATAGTCCATCAATTTCATCTGCCATTCTTCCCGGGTGGGTAAATCTTGTGTCTTCCATCAAGTTTGGGGATTTTCTTCACAAACTACCGGTAGTTTGAGTCGGGGGATGGTCTGCGCCTACAGATCTGTACACAGAATCTGGCGACCATCCGGGTCCTCTTATGATCTTTGCCTAACAGCAAAAGGTCAATTTTTTGCTTTTCCGGGAGGTCAGCGAGCCTCACCAGTGGTGCATCCATGGTCTTACTACGTGCCACTTCATAAAAGGGACATCTAAAGAACAAGTGCTCTGGGCTTCCTATATCCCTCAATGAACAGGTGCAGAGTCTCTGAGCATATGGGACTTTTTAAAAGGCTCCTTCCAGGACCGGCGAGGGCAGAGCCAAGCTTCTGGCGAGTGTAAAGGTCCTTCTAGCATTTTTGAATACGAGAAAGAAGAGATATGCTGCCGGTGCGGCTATATATCTCTTGATTTCTCCAATTTTATAGTCGGGGCACCTTGAGAAGTCCTGTTGTCTCTCGGTGTCTATGATTCTTGACCGTAGCTTTTGCCTGGCCAAACCCCAGACTTAGAAGGGCTTGAGGGGCAAAACTCAGTTTCTGAAGGGTGTTCAGAACTGGAACTGGTCACAGAGGAGCAGCGGGGCTATTCCTCAGGGGAGCAGATTCAATGTCAGCCATTTGTAAATTGATGTTAGGCAGATATAAGCCTCCACTTTCATCATCCCCATTTCTGGTCTAACCCGTGCATTTGAAACCCATCTGGGGACTTGTAGGAGACTTATGTATAGTAAGAAACACTACCAAAGCAAGGATATATAAATCACAGGAAAATAAAACTGTGCAGTGTAAACAGTGCAAAGCTAAGTGTGCGCATTTATGCAGGGGGTACTTTGTTTGGAGCTATTAAATTAATGGGCTTTAATTGGAATTTCCCTGCCAGTATATAATAGGTGCTGATCTATCTGGAGTTAAAGGCACAGCTGCAGCAATGCTAAGCGTGAACTCTTTAATGTTAGTGGTCCTATAGTCCAATGTGGTAAGCCAGAGCTGATGCATTAAGGCAGGGGTCAGCAACCTCCTTCAGCCGTGGCCCGGTCCACCGTCCCTCAGACCTTGGGGGGGGGGCCAGACTATATTTTTTGGGGGGGGGGAATGAACGAATTCCTATGCCCCCCACACAGTGGCGTAGCGTGGGGGTGCAGGGGGGGCCAGCCGCACCGGGCGCAACATTTGGGGGGGCGCGCTCACACTCGCAGCTCTCTGCCCCTACCTGGCTCCCTCACTCTCTCTCACTGCAGTGCTGGCTGTGCGAATCCGATCCGAGCTGCCGGGTCGCCGCCCACTGTGGAGGGGGAGGGTGCCAGGCGTGCGTTGCGGTGCGGAGCGGAGAGAGAGCGAGGGAGGGAGGGACTATCTGGGGGAGGGACAGGGCAGCGGCCGCCCAGCGCAGCGCTGAGCGCGGGAGAGAACCACACCCGACCAGCCCAGTTTTTGGAGGGGAGGTGATACTGCTAGGTTAGTGCGCAGTTTAAACCGATTTAAAATGTCTGTTTAACAAAAGAATGGTTGCAGCCTGCGCTGTTGGGTTATCTGACAGCCTTCTTGAGTGAACGGAGATTTAAAAGAATGTTGTGAACCTGCAACCTGCGCCCCCATCCGCCAAAACACATGTGGATTTTTTTTTGGAGCGAGCTGCGAGATGTGCTGCTTATTTCCCCTGATGAAATAGTGGAGCAATAATCCCCCGAGCTAATTTTTAATCCGAATTCTTTGGGCATCCGAACAACTTTTGAGAGTCTAGATACAAACGGGCCGTGCTCCCAGGCAGCAGCAAGAAGAAGCTGGCAGCGGCAGCAGGTTAGGGGTTAGGGGGCGCAAATTACTTGCCTTGCCCCGGGTTAGGGGGCGCAAATTACTTGCCTTGCCCTGGGTGCTGACAACCCACGCTACGCCGCCGCCCACACATAACCCAGAGATGCATTTTAAATAAAAGGACACATTCTACTCATGTAAAAACACACTGATTTTCGGACTGTCCATGGGCCGGATTGAGAAGGCAGTTGGGCTGGATCCGGCCCACAGGCCTTAGGTTGCCTACCCCTGAGTTAAGGCAACCTTGCCTTGCTCATTCTTGTGAAAGGGGCTCTAGCCTACTGCTGCCCAAGTCCTCCCATAACAGGACTGTGGCCGGAATAAGGTGTTCCTCTGTTGTTGTTGTTTTTTACTCTACATCAAGAAAAAGGCATATTTTATTACTGGAATAAATTATGCAAATATGTCCCTCTTTGCTGATTTTGCATAATTTATTCTTCTTCTGCTAGCTCAGGGCTGTGAGGAGGCTTAAGGAAATACGCTCAACAATGAAATCCAACTCCCACTGGAAGGGGGATTTCCCTTTGGCGTCTGGCCCAGCCCGGCCTGGCCTGTGAGGAGTTTCACACCCATCGCCCAGGCAGGAAGCATTTTTTCCCCAGGATGCGACACCTTGCTCCTGATAACAAATGTTGTCCCTGTGAGGAGGTGCATCAAACACACAGTCCCTTCCCGAAAGGCGGCTTCATGCATTTTGCCCAGACTTTTGCAACCTTGCCACGGACAACCATATTTTCAGAGTTTCCAGCGCCACTCACAAGAGCTGGAAAGTCCTCGTGCCAAGGAGTGTTTTTCAAAGAGCAACCTGCCAAGTCTGCGTTCCGTGCCAAACAGCTGCTGCTTGTTTGCTCCAAGCAAGACATTCAATTTGCCTTGTCAGGCTTTCTTGTCTGTGTCTGATTGGCATGCCCATTTCAGTGCGCACCAGGCAGAGCAAGGGCTTGTTTCACAACAACAGGTTGGCACCCCGGGAAGTTGTCTTGAACCAGCCAGGGCAGGCCGCAGTCTCTGAGGAGGCAAGATCTCTGACGCAAATTTCTCGTTGCACTCTGGGTCCACTCGGCGTCGGTGCAAAGGAGACGGTGCCACAACGGCAATTTGAGGGGGTTAGAGAGCGCTCCTGCTGCGTTAGGGGAGGAAACTTGTGGGGCAAATGAACTACCATGTTAAAAGGAGGGGGCAGTTGTGTGTCTTGTACAGTGGTACCTTGGGTTACAGATGCTTCAGGTTACAGACGCTTCAGGTTACAGACTCTGCTAACTCAGAAATAGTACAGTGGTACCTCGGGTTAAGAACTTATTTCATTCTGGAGGTCCGTTCTTAACCTGAGACTGTTCTTAACCTGAGGTACCACTTTGGCTTATGGGGCCTCCTGCTGCTGCTGCACCGCCGCCGCACGATTTCTGTTCTCATCCTGAAGCAAAGTTCTTAACCTGAGGTACTATTTCTGCAAACCTTTTTCAGCTGTGGGCCGGTCCACCGTCCCTCAGACCATGTGGTGCTCTGGACTATGTATTTTTTGGGGGGGAAATGAACGAATTCCTATGCCCCACACATAACCCAGAGATGCATTTTAAATAAAAGGACACATTCTACTCATGTAAAAGCATGCTGATTCCCGGACCGCGATTGGGCTGGATCCGGCCCCCAGGCCTTAGGTTGCCTACCCATGAGCGAAGGTCATCTGAAATAAAACTCCAAACAGCCTGATCAAGCTGCTATTCTTGGGTTTCTTTCAGGGAAGACAGTTAAGCCAGTTTCCAATCTGTGCATCCTCAGAAATTCCCCTTTATCTTCTCTCAAATTATCCAGTCGCCGGCTGCAATGTTGTAATGATCAAAGGAGTGGCAGCATGAAGGCTTGCAAACTTTCTTCCTTCATTTTCCGCTCTGGGGGAAACCCACGGCAGCCGGAGTGAAAACAAAAGCTTTCCTGGAAATGAACCCTGAGCAGGAAGACTGGCGTTAGGACAACCCCAAAAACTCCTCCGGGGAGAGGGGAACCCAGTTCTCCTTTTTAAGAAGCTATTAATTATGGGAAGCCCTGCTTCAGCAAGGAAGGAACAGGTTTCTGTTGTGCCGCAGAACAGATAAGGCTCTTGGCCTTGCAATAACATTGCTGGACGAGTGTGTGCACATGTGTGCGTGTGTTTTCGGTTTTGAAACCTGGGCTCATTGCGTGTTCAGACCCAGAAACCTCCCCCCCTAAATAAATTCACACATGACTCAAATTTTGGTTTGGTTTTTGGCAGAATTTAGGCTAAAACTTTATTGATTGCAAAATGTGACTGGTTGCATAGGCTCTGGTTCGACTAGCTCCCTGCCATGCAAGCAGCGCTGACCCAGGGTTCCAGCATAGGTCAGCCAAGGGTGAACACCTGGATAAGCAGAAAGCCGGGCACGGGCTAACTCTGCCACCCAAATGTCCCCCTGAACTCAGGCACGGGCACAACCCCCTCTCAGGGGTTGACCAAACCATCGAGTCCCCGGATTCCTTTAATGGAATACCCTTCACATAATAATAATTATAATTAATAATAATAATAATTTTTTATTTACATCCCGCCCTCCCCAGCCGAAGCCGGGCTCAGAGCGGCTAACAACAGTAAAAGTAATACAGCATTCTAAAATCAATTCATTCTAAAATCAATTCAAAATCAAATTAATGGCAACCATTGGGCTAGAGGTCTGTGAGGATTGCCAAAGGAGGGGGTCAGACTGTGCCCTGGCCAAAGGCCTGGTGGAACAGCTCTGTCTTGCAGGCCCTGTGGAAAGATGTCAAGTCCTGCAGGGCCCTAGTCTCTTGTGACAGAGCGTTCCACCAGATTGGGGCCACGGCCGAAAAAGCCCTGGCTCTGGTTGAGGCCAGCCTAACCTCCCTGTGGCCCGGGACCTCCAAGATGTTTTTGTTTGAAGACCGTAAGGTCCTCCGTGGGACATACCAGGAGAGGCAGTCCCATAGATATGAGGGTCCTAAGCCGTATAGGCAGTGGCGTAGCGTGGGTTGTCAGCACTCGGGGCAAGCACCTTAAACCTGATCCTGTAGTCCACCGGGAGCCAGTGCAGCTGGTATAGCACTGGGTGAATGTGATCCCGCATAGGGATGGCGAGAGCGTTCTCCCATCCCTACCACCTGAACCAGAGCCTATCCGCAACCTTACAAGTTGTGACGATTTGCTACGTGGCAGGCGAAACCCAAATGGCAACAGCCAATCAGCCAAGTGAGGAAAATTCCTGCCGTGCCCCTGTCCCAAAGACACACAACGGCATAGCAAGGTCAAGCGCAAAGCCCTAAAAATAGGGAGAGGTGGGCGGGTGTTCCAAATGCACACATCGAAAGAGGGGTCACGTGCGTGGGCTTAAATAGGTCCCTCGAACTGTTTGGACTGCGTCCCATTGGCCAGATTGCACCCAGCTTCGAGGGACCTACCAATCGGGTGTTGTGGCTGACCAATAGAACCCACCCACAACACAGGGTGTTGGTTATCCGGGTCTCACCGCCATATGTGCCCTCTTTAAGGGAGGACCTGATCTGCAGCATGCACCCCCTGAACTCTAGCAACTCCCTCCCCCCCCACAGACTTCTTTAAATATTTCCCAGCCCAGAGCACTTGAGGCAAGTGAGGAGCAGAATAAACTTCCTCCCACTGAGTCAGAGTATTGGCTCACCCTGCTCAGTTTTATAGAGCATCTACTTTGTGTGCAAAACTCTTCCAAGTTCCACCCCCAGCTAAAACTTCGAGGAGCTGATTCCAGTCAGGTGGAAAATTCTGAGCTAGGTCAACTGTTGGTCTGATTTAGCATGAGGCAGTTTCCTATGTTCTCCTAAAATCTAGAACCAATCTAGATTGCAAGCAGCATGTTGGGGGGGGGAAACAGGAACAATTCTGGTTAGAGAAAAACTACATTTTTGCGCTACAAATGAGTAACTGTGTACACTGCTACTAAGCATGTGTGTTTTTACAAATAGCAGCTCGGGGGGGGGGGGCAGGCCAGGATTGGGACCATGGTTCATATGTAGGGTTTTTTTTAATTAAAAAAAAAATTCCTCCTCTTCTGTGGTCGTGATGAAAGTGTTTGTGTGTGTGTGTGTGTGTGTGTGTGTGTGTGTGTATACCATAATTTAAAAAACACCAGAATGCCTATATTACGCAAATCCAATTGGAAAAACACGTAAATGTAATAGGCTGTATGATAACAACTGCAAAGTTATTTACTAGAAACTACTTCTCAAAAATTAGATACAGCTTCTTATAGTGTCAAAATCAACATCGTGACATAATATATTAAAATGTAGCTTATTCAGTTGACCACCAAGTCCAGTATGTACAAAATACAAATCCTATTTTGTCAGTGCCGAAATATGTTCATTTCTAAATTCTTCATCTTCTCTTGTATTTTTCTGTCTGACGTATTCCTTAGAATAATTTATACCACACACATAGCTGCTGTTTCTCTGAGACGAAAGCTTCCGTTGTGCCAAGCAGTTGGTGTCTCTGTTCAGACCGCTACTAATTCTGCCTCCGTTTCACGCCAGAGCAGGCGTTTGGTTGGTCTGCTCTTGTGGCTTGATGCTGCTGCGTGGAAAGAAGGAGGTGAAGCTTTTTGCAGCACGGAGCTTGACATCATCGCCTGTGCATCAGGCTTCTGTCAAAGGCACTGGCTGGCAGAGCCTAACAAGCACACCCTGAGCCAGGGCTTAGCCACACTTAACCTTTTCCCTGCTCTTGCCAGACACAGGTTTTGGGCTTTAAAGCTCTGTGTTCCAGCACTCTTTATCTTTTGTCCTGGAGCTTTCCCTACAAAACCACTCTCTTTGAAAGCTGAAGTGCAACAAATGGCAATTCAGGTGTTTTTTTTTGTTGTTGTTGTTTTTTTGTAGATTGACTTTTGCTCTGGTTCAGCTTTAAATACAGTGGTACCTCAGGTTAAGAACTTAATTTGTTCTGGTGGTCCATTGTTAACCTGAAACTGTTCTTAACCTGAGGTACCACTTTAGCTAATGGGGCCTCCTGCCACCGCCGCACGATTTCTGTTCTCATCCTGAAGCAAAGTTCTTAACCCGAGGTACTATTTCTGGGTTAGTGGAGTCTGTAACCTGAAGCTTCTGTAACCTGAGGTACCACTGTACAATGGTACCTTGGGTTACATACGCTTCAGGTTACATACGCTTCAGGTTACAGACTCCACTAACCCAGAAATAGTAGGTTAAGAGGTTAAGAACTATACCTCAGGATGAGAACAGAAATCTTGCGGCGGCAGCGGGAGGCCCCATTAGCTAAAGATGTGCTTCAGGTTAAGAGCAGTTTCAGGTTAAGAACGGACCTCCGGAACGAATTAAGTACTTAACCCGAGGTACCACTGTAGTGGGTTTTGTAGGGAAAGCTCTGGAGCAGAAAAAAGGGGCGCAGGACTGCCTGGAAAGCACAGAAGAAAGGTAAGTGTCGATAAGCCCCTAGTTGTGGGATCTACCAGAAATTCACTGACTTGGGAGCCTCAAGGCACCCAGAGAGTGTTTTGTTTCTAAAAAGAGTGTTGCATCAACTGAAACCATCATCTGGGAGTCTTGCCCTCCGGCCTGGAAGGCTTTCATAATAACCTGGACTTGCTTGGGCTGCTGGTGGTTCACAGCAGGGATATTTTTTCCAGCCGGAACTTTCTGGCACCATTGCCTTTCTGGGTGCCAATGCCATTATGAGAACAAGGGAGGCGTTCGTGGTGAGTCCCTGCACCTTTTCCTAGAAAAATAGTACCAGTTCAGAGAATGCCACTCTCACAGATACAGTGGTACCTCGCAAGACGAATGCCTCGCAAGACAAAAAACGCGCAAGACGAAAGAGTTTTCCGTTTTTTGAGTCGTTCCGCAAGACGAATTTCTCTATGGGCTTGCTTCGCAAGACGAAACGTCTTGCGAGTTCTTGCGAGTTTGTTTCCTTTTTCTTAAAGCTGCTAAGCCGTTAATAGCCGTGCTTTGCAAGACGAAAAAACCGCAAGACGAAGAGACTCGCGGAACGGATTAATTTCGTCTTGCGAGGCACCACTGTATGGCTTTCTGTACCTCACACACCCCAGGACAGATCCTTGCTGACACGGATGGAGAGTTTAATGGCCGAGCCATTAATGGCACAACAAGAGCCTGCCTTTCTGGAGCTTCATGGGTGTGGATTTTCCTCAGCACAACTTGGAGACATCCGATGGTGACACAAGCCACACACGCGAAACTGCTACCGGCCTAACCGCCCACTAATAATCACTTGCCGCTGCATTCCTGCCTCATCTTTGCTCACCTTTCCTCCATGTCCGGACAAATGAGTGTGTCTCAGTCTCACTCCTGAAGGCATTCTTACCTGAGCATCTTTGCAACTTGCAGTTTTCATTGTTATGAGGAAAAAAACCTGCTCCTTTCCCCTTATGGGGTACCCAAGAGCCCATATAGAGTCCTTTTGTAGGTTCTCTATCGGTGGGAGAAAGTAACAGAGGCCAACCAGAGAATATTGAGAAGCAAAGCAGCTAGTAAGCCTGATCTTTATTAAAGCTGTTGCAACAGGGTGCTCCCCCCACACACAGGAAGGGGGGGGACCCAGGACAAAGGTGTACAAGCCCTTATACAGTGGTACTTTGGGTTACAGATGCTTCAGGTTACAGACCCTTCAGGTTACAGACTCCGCTAACCCAGAAGTAGTACCTCGGGTTAAAAACTTTGCTTCAGGATGAGAACAGAAATCGCATGGCGGCAGAGGGAGGCCCCATTAGCTAAAGTGGTGCTTCAGGTTAAGAACAGTTTCAGGTTAAGAACGGACCTCCGGAACGAATTAAGTTCTTAACCCGAGGTACCACTGTATAGACTTTGAAATTGCCCACCCTGTAGCTCAAGACCACACCCCCAGATACATCATACATTCATTAGGGAAGGGGCGGACTACAACAGAAATCTGAGTGCCTTGTTTTTATCCTGTCTGCCAGGTTACCTGATTGGATTACCTGGGCATCCTGGCGACTCTTTCGTTATGATAACTACTCAACTCCTGAATCCAGGTCACAGGCTCACACCCTATTCATATCTTAAATGTGCCCTTAAGAGAGGATTTGTGAGCAAAGAGACAATGGGGAGGCTCCCCATTTCCTTCGACCTTACAGAGACATATTTGAGGTCAATTTGGAAGGGAGAAAATGGTTTCAGGACTTTTCTGTGGGTTTCAGACATGTGGTTTACATATTTGTATGTGTTTGCTTCGTACATTTATGAACATCTGCTGAGGCTCCAAGACTTTGGCCACCTCATGAGAAGAGAAGACTTCCTGGAAAAGACCTGGATGTTGGGAAAGATGGAGGGCACAAGGAGAAGGGGACGACAGAGGACGAGATGGTTGGACAGTGTTCTCGAAGCTACAAACATGAGTTTCACCAAAATGCGGGAGGCAGTAGAAGACAGGAGTGCCTGGCGTGCTCTGGTCCATGGGGTCACGAAGAGTTAGACACAACTAAACGACAAAACAACAACAACAACAACAACAACAACATATTTTATATGACGCCTCTACCACAGGGCTCTAACTTGGTGATGGAGAACCCTACTTAGTCATTTTAAAGGGTGGCGCCTACATGCCTTGATATTGTGATATTGGGGTCTCTGTATTCAACCTTTGGCCCGTGTTAGGTTAACAGAAAGCAAGGCACATAATTATAGCTTTGCGTTTCAGTTTGTTTCTCCTTGCATTTTAATTAAGATTACACTTGCCCGCCCCATGTACGAATAGACTAATTATTGTCTTGCCTTTATTCTTGAAGATATACCCCTGCTTTGAGCCGTTTACATACTGTCTTCCATTGTATATCATTTACTACAAAGGCATGCCTTAATTATGCATTCTCCACGTAGCTGTATTTTAAATTTGAATTTTATTTATTCTGCTTGCTAATTCAGTGCAATTCTGTTACAATAGATTTTGGCAGCTCGGTGACTAAGGGATTTAGCGGCGGAACGTCAGATCACCAGAACGGCGTCCAAGCACTGAACCACTGGTTTGTCGCAAGTGGACCCTTTATTACCGTGTTTGCAGTTGTTCAAGATAAAATCTATTTTGGAAAGAGAAGAACCACTGACATATTACAAAGGAACTCTTTATTTACTGCGTTCACTATTGTTTCAGATAAAACTGATTTGGGAAAGAAACTACTTTTGTCATTTTTATGGACGTTAATTATTGTTTATTTGCAGATAGTTGCCTTGGTGAAATTATCTTGCGTCGGTTGCAGTAGTCATTGTATCACCACCCTGTTTTATCATCCCATTATTCCAGCGGCCTCCAGAACACCTCCGAATTTTGGCTGTACATTTAGATTACCCCGTTTCCTGGGTCCTTAATGATGGCCTTGGAGGAGCCACTGTTTGCAGTAATGTTTTGGGTGACCCATAATATCTGCGAGGGTCCACCTTCTTCTTAGAAGAAGGCCTTAGAGTTCCACAGTTATTCCAACTTCACACAGAGCCAAGAGGGTCTCTTTGAATGTTGTAGTTAAGTAGTTTTCTATATTCAGATCCAAAACATGAGTTTTATCCACAGTTGCCCTATGTTCAGTCCTGGAACCGCATTCGGGGAACATGGTGTTACAGCTAAGTAAATTTAGTCCTGGCCATACCGGTCTTGCAGAGGCCAATTGTATTATGTCAGTTGTGAAGCACACCATTAACATTTGACTTCTCTCAAATTCCATCCTTTAACAACCGCTTCTGCATTCCTGGTGTGTCAGAACAACGAGCAAGCAAGCAAGCAAAACAAAAAACCAGTTCGGCAACCATGATTAAACAAAAAGGAAATACGCTGAGAGCACGTGCAATTTCCCATTTTAAACTCACTTGAATTCTTGCGTCACCATGACTACAGGAATAAAATGGGGTGTGCTTCCGCGACACTAAACACATTTATGCAGGAATAAGCACGTTATTCTTTGTAGAAAATAACAATGTATTTTTAAAGAGAAAATAAAATAAAACAAGCATCTATAACCATTTATTAGCCTGGCTGCTCACCCGCTGACGTAACTTTTTTACAAAAGAAAATGTAGGCATAAGAACAAAACGATGTTGTGGTGATGGACATTAGCCCTGATGATGCCTGTGCTGAGCTGATACTGGGATATCCTGCTGCTGCCTTCATCACCTGCTACATTCTAGGTCAGGGCTCAGCAAGGTTTACCTCACCTGGGCTGGTTCACTCTAGCAGAGATCCCTCTGTGGCCCACGTTTTCTCGCATCTGTGCAGATGCAATTTCTGGCGCTGTGGAAGCAAGTCCCCGTGCTGTGTTGCACCGGTTTAGCGCAGTGCGCGGGGACTCGCCGAGCGGGCGGCTCAGTTAGGGGGTGGCTCGTAGGCTGGTTAAACGACCCTTGTGGACCGCTTGTGGCCCATAGGCCTTAGGCTGCCAGCCCCTGTTGTAGGTAGTCTAGGAAGCTCTGGGTTTGGGCTCCGAGGTTTTGCTGGACAGCAGATGCAGAATGTGTTGGTTTCTATTTCCCTCACTGAGCAGCAATGCAGTCACAAGACATTGTTTTGCATTCCACAGTCAGAGTTACTGTTGGATTCCCACGGGAATGGGAGACTGGATGTGACGTTCACTGGTTTCCTGTTTTTCACTGTTCTCTCAGTTTCTTTGTTAGAGAGACGTTTGCTTCTCTGCTCTCACAGAGGCAAGATGCATGTTTGCATTCTCAGCATAGAGTGGAAATAAAGTTAAGAATGTGGCACATACTGCTTATCCTTCTGTTGTGTGGACTACTCTGCTTGGGCTCAAGATGAGACGAGCCTGTATCAGCTTCAGATGGGCCGAAGCTGGTCAAAATCTCACAGAATGTTCTCTGGCAGCTGACGGTCCCTTCCGCTGCAAGATTTGGAATAACATCTCAGCTGTTTCTAATGCTCAGACCAGGACTGGCTACAGCTCTGGTGGCTTCCTAAATTATGTTGGTAAGGAATGGCAGAGGTCTGCTGTACAGCTGGACCTCTGGAAAAAAAAGGATCATGTTATGTACTGAAGTTCTCACCCTGGTATCCCCAGCAGAGGGATACTGTAGATAGTTTTCACTCAGGTCCACATATGCAAATAAGGGATTGAAAGTGACGTTGGATTGGATAGTTGCAGAAAATGGTTACTGTTTCGTTCTAGTGGAGCTCTATATACTGTATTTTTTGCTCTATAAGACTCACTTTTCCCCTCCTAAAAAGTAAGGGGAAATGTGTGCGCATCTTATGGAGCGAATGCAGGCTGCGCAGCTATCACAGAAGCCAGAACAGCAAAAGGGATTGCTGCTTTCACTGCGCAGCGATCCCTCTTGCTGTTCTGGCTTCTGAGATTCAGAATTTTTTTTTCTGCTTGTTTTCCTCCTCCAAAAACTAGGTGCGTCTTGTGGTCTGGTGTGTCTTATAGAGCGAAAAATACGGTAAGCAGGGTGGCTGAACCTTCAGCTCAGTTCTGCTCTGGCCTGTGAATAAACAAGAGCTGTTTGAAGAATCGCTGTGTCGTCTGATATGTTCATCCACAACTTAACAGATCAGGCTTCGCATTCGGAGGAGGAGAGCAAACCTTCCCCCCCTCCCCCGTCATGCTTTCCTTCTCCTTTGCAAGTTTGCAACGCAGACGTTTCCTGTGCAAGGCCTTCCAGGCTCACACTGGGTGGAAGATCTTAACTACACGCACTCAAAGATGGCCTTAGATATGTGCTCGACATGCTTCGGCTGCAACACCCGCTGCTCCTGTCAAGGAATTATGCAAGTTTCAACCACACGCCCGCCCAGAGAGAAGATGCAAGTCTGATATGAGGAGAGCTGAAGTCTGCCTGCCAATTGCCACCCTCTGAACAGGATGCCCTGCTCTGTTCTCTAATCCAAGATTGTATGTGTGGGCTGGTTGCAATTACCTAGTGAGGTGCTCAGGTGCACTCTCTATTTTTCCTCCTTCCTGCGGGTGGCATTGACAATCGCTAAACCCCCAAGCTAGTCACCGAACAAAACAGCGTGCCACAGCCCCTACCGAAAAAGTCACTTCAAGCCCCACTCTCTGCCTCCCACCCCAACCCCCCCCCCCAGTCCTCATTACTGGATGTATTTTCTTCCTAAACTGGTTCTATGGCTAGCGTTCTCAGTTTTCCAAATGCGATAGGGATTTTATGTTCTTAGATATATGGTAATGTTCATAAGTGTACCAACCAAGCACGTACATAGATCAGCACAGGAAGACCAACCTGGAACCATTTCGATTCCCAAACTGACCAAATGTTTTCCCTGCAAGGAGGGAGGGGGGGGGTCAGGGAGCCTTCCCATTGTCTCAGGAATTGAGTAATCAGCATTTTAATGGGTGACAGACTATCAGGAAAGGCAATCAGATAACCTGGCAAACAGGAAAAACAACATTCAAATTTCTGTTCTAGACCGCCTTTTCTGTGATGTAGGTATGATGTATCTGGGGGGTGATCTTAGGTTACACCCCTTCTGTGATGTATGTATGATGTTTCTGGGGGTGGTCTTGATCTACAGGGTGGCAATTTCAAAAGTCTTTATAAGGCCTTGCACGCCATTGTTCTGGGTTCCTCCTCCTTTCCTGCGTGTGAGGGGAGCACCCTGTTGCAACAGATCAGTAAAGATCAGGCTTACTAGCTGCTTTGCTTCTCAATATTCTCTGGTTGGCCTCTGTTATTGTCTCCTACCAATAGGGAACCTATGTAAGGACTCTATATGGGCTCTAGGATACCCCATAAGGGAAAAGGGCAATTTTTGTTTACAACACCAATCAAAGCTTCTTACTTTTTCAGCTAATTTCAGAGTGTCCCTTGCAGTGGTGACTTGGTCATTTGAGACAACATTGCACTGTTTCTCACTCTATTCCAGGGGTCAGCAAAGTTTACCTCGCCTGGGCCTGTTCACTCCAGCGGAGATCCTTCCGTAGGCCAGATTGTGCGCTTTCCGGCATCTACGCAGATGTGATTTCCGGCACCGCAGAAGTGAGTCCCCGTGCTGCCCTGCGCCAGTACAGCGCAGCGCGCTGGGACTCGCCAAGTGGTTGGCTCGGTTCGGGGGTGGCTTGTAGTCTGGTTAAACGACCCCCTTGGGCCGCTTGTGGCCCATGGGCCTTAGGTTGCTGACCACTGCTCTATGCCGAACTTAAAAATGGAAAGCATAATGATGGTAGTCAACAAAAGAGGTTTAAAGACTGTCTCAAGGCAATTAATTTTTTTAAATGAAGTAGAATGGTAAACGTAAAGGGACCCCTGACCATTAGGTCCAGTCAGGATTGCGGCGCTCATCTCGCTTTATTGGCCGAGGGAGCCGGCGTACAGCTTCCAGGTCATGTGGTCAGCATGACTAAGCTGCTTCTGGCAAACCAGAGCAGCGCACGGAAATGCCGTTTACCTTCCCGCCGGAGCGGTACCAATTTATCTACTTGCACTTCGATGTGCTTTCAAACTGCTAGGTTGGCAGGAGCAGGGACAGAGCAACGGGAGCTCACGCTGTCGCGGGGATTCGAACTGCCGACCTTCTGATCGGCAAGTCCTAGGCTCTGTGGTTTAACCCACAGCGCCACCCGCATCCCTAAAATGTAGTATAAACACCAGCAATTGGGAAACCCTTGCCTGCGAGCATTCCAGTGGGAGAACAGCCTTTGCCAAAGGAGTCATGAGCTTTGAAGATGCTCGAACTCAGGACGCAAGGGAGAAATGTGCTAAGAGGAAGATGCACTTGGCAAACCCTCACTGTGATCAACTCCCGTCTGGAAACCTGTGTCCCCGCTGCGGAAGGACGTGTGGATCCAGAATTGGCCACCAGTCACTTACAGACTCACTGTTAAAACCGTGTTTGTGGAAGACAATTTTACTCAGCTACGAGTGATCGCCAAAGAAGAAATAAGTTACCTATCTGCCATGGCTTTTTCTACAATGCCGTTTCCCTCTGCCAAGATTCTTCTTGAACAACCATCCCTTGCACTAGCTCTGTCCTTTTATTACCATATTTTCCCATGTATTAGACAAGGTTTTTCACTCAAAAATTGTGTCAAAAAACGGGTCGTCCAATAGACAGATAACGGCATGTGGGGGGGGGGGGAGAAGCAGTGTGCTCGCCCACCGGTTGGTGAGAGCGCAACTTCCCCCGATGCTGCTGTGCACGGGAAATGATCTAGGGAGTGTTTCCCGTTCGCAGCTGCGTGGGGGGAGAAACTCAACAACTTTGGGCCATCTCCCCTCATTTTCTTAAAACTGAGTCCCCCAAAATAGCAGGGGGGTCTTATGCATGTGGGCGTCTTATAGACGGAAAAATACGGTATACTTTTTCGTATACCCTTAGGCACTCAAGTGCATGTATATGCAAAAATGGGGGGGCTATTTTTTTGTGGGGTACATTAATTTGCTCATGTGTTTATAGTTAGGGTTGAGATTTTCTAGTCACAGCTAACAAAGCCAGTAAATTCAGATGAAAGTGTCTAACGCTATCTTTGGCAAATAACTTTATCTCTTCTGCCCAGGGGGAATCCCCCCCCCCAATATCAACATTTGCAATTTGTATAGTACTGGCAACAGTTTTAATCAAACATGCTTTGAGTATGCTATTTTAAAATTGTGGCAGGGAAGATGGCAATAAATCTGTATTTGTAGCATGGATATGCTTAAACTTTTAGGTTCACAAATGTGATCACGGGATGGAGCAATTCCTCTCTGAGGAGAGTTTCATAGAATCATAGAATTGTAGCGTTGGAAGGGAGCCCGAAGGGTGATCTAGTCCCAATGGCTTTTTTGTTTAGCGAAAAGGTGACCAAGAGACAACGTGATAGGGAAAAAACTCATTTGCCCTCTTTAACAGCACTAGAATTTGTGGATAGCCAAAGAAACCGAACATCGGAAGATAGGGTAAAAAAAAAAATGGATGTACTGTGTTATATTAGAAGCAAAAAAACTTGTTTTGATGAATTGGAAGAGCCGCAAAAAGGTTCCATTGAGCACATGGATTGATAATATGGACAGATTAGCTACACATGAACGCAATGCATGTCGACACAAATTAAGAATGGATAAATATGAAGAAATCTGGAATGAATATTTAAGCGATAAGGTGGATAGTGGTGGAAAGTGGGTGGGAAAATATTGTTAAAAAGGTGCAGTCATAGGTGTATCAATGTATTTAAATCTGAATTGTCAAATTGTGTTATTATGGTTATTATGGTTTTTGTTGTAGTGTCTTTTGCGGTTGTTGTTTGTATCGAAAAAATGATTAAATAAATTTAATAATAATAATAATAACAACAACAACAACAACAACAACAATAATAATAGATAGGGCAGGCACAAAAATAGTGCTTCTCTGCACAATGCATAGTCAAACTTTGGAATTAGCTCTCAGAAGAGGCTGTGATTGAAGGACCACACATATCTGCTATTGGGTCCCTGAAGCACAGATTCACACAAAGTGGCAAAACGTCCTTGCAGGTTATTAACGGGGTTTTTATTTGAAGTGCATATGCAAAACAAAGGTACAGAGCAATAAGTTTGCAATCTGCACCCCCTAGTCAGGGTGTGCCCCCTTTATATAGATTTGCAGAATAGAATACCACCTGATCTTTTGTAAACCGAAAGTTATGGCAACTTCCTATGTCCTTACATGGGCTTGCCCCCCCCCCCTTTCTTTCCTGCACCAGCCTCTCCACACCATGAACCTCAACACGTGTTCAAATCAAAACAAATTCCTTCCAGTAGCACCTTAAAGACCAACTAAGTCAGTTCTTGGTATGAGCTTTCGTGTGCATGCACACTTCTTCAGATACACTGAAACAGAAGTTTCTGTTTCAGTGTATCTGAAGAAGTGTGCATGCACACGAAAGCTCATACCAAGAACTGACTTAGTTGGTCTTTAAGGTGCTACTGGAAGGAATTTGTTTTGTTTTGACTATGGCAGACCAACACGGCTACCTATCTGTAACGTGTTCAAATGTAAAACATGTGATTTATACTAGTGGCAATAAAATGGGGCTTTGTCTTCCTCGCCTCCTTGTCTTCAGTCTCCCCCTGTCTGGGGCCAGAATGAAACATCCATCTAGCCTTGCTCTTATCTCTCACCTGCCTAGGCCTAGACATTCCTGAGATAGGCCTATTTTCACTGTAACATCTAGCAACAGAAAAAACCCTGTCCTTCTGGCTGGTGTAGAAAAACCTCCCCTTTTGGGATAAATAGAACAATATTGTAATATGCCCCTTCACCCCTTCATGATGGCCAACTTGGATAGCTTTAAAAGATGTGTCTCCATAGCTGATTGGCGGCACTCTGCTTCCGAATACCTGGAAGTTGCTGGAAATTGCAGGAGGAGACTGCTCTCGCACTCAGGTCCTGCCGGAGAGGCTTCCCACAAGCATCTAGCTGGCCACTGTGAAAGCAGGTGCTGAACTATGTCGGTGACTGGCCTGATTCTTACTTTTTGTTTTAAATACTTACTTATTCAAACGGCTCTTGAAGAAGAGCACAGCTCACGAGAGCATTTGCATTTCTGAAGCTCGGTGTGTTTGACTTCCCTGCATCTGAGGCCTAAAATGTTATCAAAACTTACACATAGCTCTTCCCACTCGTGGGAGATAAGGTGGCGAACTTGAGTCTGCCTTGTACCATTTCGGATCGGGGCTCACGTGATTTCCTCTCCTCCCACATAGAAGACTATCAGATCAGGGAGAACAGTGCCGACAACGCCTTCTCGCATTTTCTGCGTGTTACGGTTGGCATTTTGGTGGGTTTTAACTTTTATTTTGTACAGTAGAGCGTGGGGTCGTTTGAGCCTCCGCCAGCATTCTGGAGGGCTACAACTGAAGTACAGTGGTACCTCGGGTTAAAGACGCTTCAGGTTACAGACGCTTCAGGTTACAGACTCCGCTAACCCAGAAATAGTACCTCGGGTTAAGAACTTTGCTTCAGGATGAGAACAGAAATTGTGCTCTGGTGGCACGGTGACAGCGGGAGGCCCCATTAGCTAAAGTGGTACTACAGGTTAAGAACAGTTTCAGGTTAAGAACGGACTTCCAGAACGAATTAAGTTCTTAACCCGAGGTACCGCTGTATATGTTTTAAGAATCCTCTGTGGTTTCTTACTTTGTCATGTCCTAAGTAACCGTGCCACCCAAAAATGTTATCCCATCTGTCTATATCTAACATTTCCGTATTTTTTTAACATCGTCCAATCTATAATCCAGAGCAAGCTGGACGCTTCATAGTATAGTTTGAGATCCGGAACTGTGAAGTCTCCTCTATCCTTGATCTCTGTTAATAATTTAATTTTTATTCGTGGTACCACTGTGCAGGTTTCCAATTTCCTACATAGTTGGGGCAGGGGGAGGAACTAAGCCTTTAACCAAAGCTGCTTCCAGGAGAAGCTCCTCCTTTGCCAACGCAGCAATAGTGTGGCTAAGGCTGCCTTCATTATGAAAACTGAAAGGGGCCCCAGGAAAGCAAAGATGTGGGTGGGTGAGACACCTGTTTTGAGAACATCCCAGCCCAGGAACTTAATTAAGAAGAAACTACTTTGTGGAGCAAGTCCTCTCTCCTTACAGCTGGAATCAAGATTGCTACCTTGCCGAGATGCAGACAGACACCCAGGGGCTGAGCCAGGACTCAGCCACCTGTTTTTCTTGCCGTTGGCCTGGAATATGTGAAATAAGTGACCGAGAGAATGCTGCTCTTACTGGCAAGTAGCACCGCAGAGGGCAGAGGAGCCGCTCAGAGATCAGAAGCTGTTGTTTCTTCACAGTACAGTGGTACCTCAGTTTAAGAACTTAATTCGTTCTGGAGGTCTGTTCTTAACCTAAAACTGTTCTTAACCTGAGGTACCACTTTAGCTAATGGGGCCTCCCACTGCTGCCGCGCCGCCAGAGCACGATTTCTGTTCTCATCCTGAAGCAAAGTTCTTAACCCGAGGTACTATTTCTGGGTTAGCGGAGTCTGTAACCTGAAGCGTCTGTAACCTGAGGTACCACTGTACTAGTAGTTTCAAAATCTGGAGCTGACCAGATGAGCCAGGGAGTATGGATTCTGAAATAAACACCGGCACCTTCACACGTGGCCAGTCCCCAAACCTGCTTTCAAAGACGGGGTTTTATTGTTTGGCCGTGTAAAACAAGTGAGGGCAGCACCTCTGAACAGAACAGATTGCCTGCGAGGGACTGAGCCTCTGAGAAAGATAATGACTCAGCACCACTAATCCTGGGAGTGGCGCAGGAGCAGGAGAGGTCGACAGATTTGGAAAGCCCTTATATAACAGCTCCAAAGGCGATTTAAACCCGTTGCCCTCAAATCTCTTACATAAAAGAAGGCATTAGTGTCCAAGCACACTCCGAGCAAGGACAGCTTGGGCGCTTATCCTCCAGATTCAGAGTTCAGCTCGCTTGAAGTAATGCAAGGCCGCTGCTACATGGTCACACAGACCCCTGATCAGCTTGGGAGCTGATGGCATCAGTTTGAAGGGCTTTCTGGTCTAAATCCAGTTTAAACATAAAGCACCATATAGAGTCCATGAAGTTGCTCATTAACAGCGCCTGGCGAACAGGTAGACAGATCGCCCATCTGGTCACATCCCACTTTGGTACGACGCACTGTTTCCATTTAAATTATCAGAATTAATTCTAAGTACAGTGGTACTTCAGGTTACATATGCTTCAGGTTACATACGCTTACAGACTCCGCTAACCCAGAAATAGTACCTCGGGTTAAGAACTTTGCTTCAGGATGAGATCAGAAATCACACGGGCGCAGTGCACCAGCAGCAGGAGGCCCCATTAGCTAAAGTGGTGCTTCAGGTTAAGAACAGTTTCACGTTAAGAACAGACCTCCAGAACAAATTAAGTTCTTAACCCGAGGTACCACTGTACAGTACACCTATATATCAGCGTAGGGAAATTTTACGCAATCTTGTTCCTTTTCTCAGGATGCATTTTCTTCTCTTTTAGTGATATGTACGTGGCCACGCTATGCTCTTAGGGTGTGAAACCAGCGTTGGAAATTCGCTAGGCGCATTTTGCACCTGGCTATTGGCCCCTTGTGACCAAGTAACGATGTCCGGGTGCCAGGATTTCATCGCCTGACTCCTCCACCATCTGGAGGTGCAGGCCTGGGGATCCTTGGACCTCAACTTTTTCTGCACACTTAATCCCACATCCTGTCTATCCGTTATATTTTATCTGCCTACCAGCCTCTCTCAACCTGTGGGTCCCCAGATGCTGTTGAACTACAACTCCCATCACCCCTAGCTAGCAAGGCCAGAGCTCAGGGATGATGGGAGTTGTAGTCCGACAACATCTGGGGACCCACAGGTTGAGAGCCGCTCATTTCAGGAACCAAAAAGTTGTATTGAAAAATATGGCTTTCAAGCTGCCTGGCCCCAAAATGGCAACCGGACATTCCGTTTTGGGACATGTAACTCTGGTTTAAGGAACCATTTGATGCCTGGCTTATATATCTGAGTTTCTAACACTGTGTGAAACTTTACATTTCCTCGCAAGCGGCTGCTAACTAAACCACAAGGAACATGTGCTGTGGAGGAATATTACCAGTGCCAAGAATCAGGCAGCGGACCAGGCATCAGAGAGACTTCACTGGGCCCAGCCCAAGAATATCAGAAGCAAGGGCATGAAAACAGAGGTCTATTTGGCGCACAACAGGGACTGTTCTTTCCTAATCTCAACCTCTCCCTTTCGTTCTTTATTAGTTGCTTCATAACACACGTTTCTCTGAGGGACAAAGCACATTTGCATCAGGTGGGAGAACGACTTGAAAGTAAGAGGATGCGATTTCTAGGCAAAGGATGAACTCTGGTACCTCTCGTACCCTGCTGCTCTCACAATAATTGCTTTGAGCTATGTTTAAATTGCAAACCTAAAACCAGTTCCCAGCCGGTTTGGCTGCTGTGGCTTTTGTCCAGGAAGGTAACAGATGAATTCTCATTTAGTAGGCCAAGGAGTCAGCCGTACCCAAGGGCTTGATCCGAGAAAGGACTTCAGCCACAGGATGAGTTTTGAGTGCCAGAATTTAGTTCTTGAATGTGAAAACACCCAAGAAGGCAGAAGACCAGCAGAGTGACTTTCTCCTCAACTCTGAGTAATCTTGAGCTGCTGCTCCTTCCTCTACCCGGGGCGGATCCAAGGGCAAACCACACATTACATGGCACTCCTGCAAGTTGCTATTCTGACTTTTTAAATTTCAAATGCTTTCTTTTGGTTGGGTTAGGGGAGAGATATATTTGACTGGAGTGGCGCTGTGGGTGCTCGATTGTCCTTCCTGCTGCTAGTGTTTACCCAGTCCAAATTCCTTCCCAACAACTGCTTGCCCCAGTAGGGAAGTTGTGGCACAGGCCTCCCCCATCACAGGGAAAACAGCCGCCTTGATTTTGCGCCAGAAAACATTACAGGTATCCCCAAAATGCACGAACCCCATCATTTTACTTTAGAAGGTCAAGTGGTGTTGATTAAAAGTTCTGTGCATCAGTTGGTAGAGCATGAGACGCTTAATCTCAGGGACATGGGTTCGAGTCCTACAGTGGGCAAAAAGATTCTTGCCTCGCAGGGGGTTGGACCTTCCAACAATTCTGTGGTTCTGATTCTATGAAAAGCTCCATTCCAGCACTCTGAACATTCATGGATCCGACACATTTCCTCAGCAGCTCTGTGCAACTGATGTGTTTAAATGTAGGCATTAAATGCAGATGAATTAAGCGTCTCCTCTTGACAATGTCCACAGCTTATTCCCACCCCCCACCTCCCAAAAAACCCAGCCAAAAATTGGAAGTACTTCCAGCTAAAGTGAAAATAGCCCGGGAGGGGGGGAGAGGATTGGCAAGCATGAGCCCTTCTCACCAATGGATACTAGGAAAAAAATAACCGTCTGCCCGTGTTCTCATGCCCACAAATGTGGACTTCCTTGCCAAATTCCAGCCAGAACATTAGGATTAGCAGACTCTAGAAACACGGTGCTGCCCCGCTGCGTATCGAAGGAAGGAAGCCCACACTTAATTCCTCCTCATCCACCAACAAAGGAGCAATCTCTTCCCCAATGGGCACATGCAGGGGCCGACATGTAAAATAAGAACGGAAGAAATCTTCACCGTACAAACATGAGCTTGGGGTGCCAGACCGTACGGAAATCTGGTGTTATCGCTGAGCATGTTTGCCAGGCTAAAAACAGTTGTCCTCTTTTCCAGCAGCATGTCTGAGCCAGCGCCAAGTCCCCCCCCCCCCGCCTCCACCCCACTCCAGAGACACAACAGCTGATACCCAAACGTGTTACGGGTTTGATTTTGTTGGCGGAGGTTAGACCCACAAGGGGTAAGAACTGCTGGATGCTCTGGTCTGCCTAAATGCTCTGATCTGCGCCCCTAAGCCTAAATATGTGGGGTCTGGGTTAAGAGGAGCAGATGGCAAGAAAAGCACAATGCATGCACATGTCTGGAGCAAAATGCTGCTTTAGAAGCGAAGGAAAATGCAAAAAGGAAAACCAGCAAATGCTTTTCTTTTTTTATCATCACCGGACATCTTATTGCACCAACAAATGTATTGATAAATTTTCAGCTGCAATGTTTGCAACCATTACCTCTGGTTATCTTCAAATAAAGATTTGCATGCTCAGAGACGTCCTTAGTTGAGAAAGCTCCAAACCCAAGAGCTGGAAATTGCTTCTGATCTAAACAAAGCCTGAGCGAACAATGTTGATCTGGGCCTTTATAAGGCTCATGGAAAACTGCGGTGGGGGAAACAGCCAGCGCAAAAGCAGATGGAATTTTACAGCGAGGCAAAGCCCCTCACGTCAAACGCACCCCTCCCCTCCTCCTCTCCAAGTCAACGCAGGCAGTCTCTAGCACCAGAAGAGGAAACTGGGAGCGCGGCAACCAGTCCTTCATCTCCAAAATGAATAGTGCTTAGCCCAGAGCCTCCCTAGAAGTGATAACCTGGGTGTCCCTGTTCCCAGATGCTGAGGAGCTAGCTGTGGGTACCTAATGATGATAATCACTGGGACATGTAAAAGAACTCGCAAGTGTCCAGAGGTTTGTGGATAGAAAACTAAAGGCCCTGAAAAGCCCTGAGCTCCAGCCTCTTTTTCTGCAGAGGTTACAGGGAACCAGGCAGAGGGCCTCCTCGGTGGTGGCGCCCGCCCTGTAGAACGCCCTCCCACCAGATGTCAAAGAGAAAAATAGCTACCAGACTTTTAGAAGACATCTGAAGGCAGCCCTGTTTAGGGAAGCTTTTAATGTTTAGTAGGTTATTGTATTTTAATATTCTGTTGGAAGACGCCCAGAGTGGCTAGGGAAACCCAGCCAGATGGGCAGGATATAAATAAAACATTATTATTATTATTATTATTATTATTATTAAGCATTATCTTCCATTCCAGGAAGGCATGATATTTACAAATAATCTTTATAAACATCATGTAAGCAGCATTCGAAACTCCCATTGTTCTGGGCGCATTTTGCGACAGGGAGTTTCATTAGCGTGAGCAGTTGCTGAGCCTAAGATTTCAGATTGAAACTGCAGTGTGGAAGGAAAGGAGGGCCCTTTTCTGCCTCCCCACATCCAGCTATTCTCTGAAGACTATAGAAGAGACCCTCTTAAGAATATTAGGGGGGTGGGCAGGTGAAGGACTAGACCATGCGAAAAATGAACATATTTTAGCTGCAGTCCATTCATTTTCAGCTTTGTATTCTTGTTGTAAGACATTCCGTTGTTGCGCCCATAACCTAGGCTCAAGGTGCCCTTTAGCTCCGTGCTTTCCCACCTCAGTTTCTAACACTGCATGCAAGCAGCTCTGTGTTCCTCCCTTGTTTATCATCTGGTCCATCCCCTTAGCATGCCAAAACCCTCCCTCATCCCTGTGCACAAAAGATGACATAAATGCCTCATCCCCAACTCTGAAAAGAATGGTGTGTTTTTTAATAATTTAAGGTTTGTTTTCTACAAAAAACAACAACAGAAAAACAGGGGTGGGGAGCCCAGAAAACATTACGCTTTCTTTTTGAAAAGATATAAACAAATAATGTGGTTGGCGCATGACGGACCTCCAACTCTTTGGAAAATTCCCCCTTTCTCCCCAAACTACTAGCCTCCCGGGGAATCCAGGGCAGGCTGCCAAGATGCTTTCTTACTGCCCATGGCATGTATCATCCCTATTATTTATTCAATTTGTATACTACCCACCACCCGAAGATCACAGGGCGGTTCACAACATAAAAATACAAAAACGAGGGCACAAATGCTCCACAGTTCATAAGTCCAAAAAGCAGAGTCACCAAAGAGGAAATTGTCTGATTTGCAACCTCGCATTGCTCCGAAACAGTGTCCCGGGGTGGCAAAAAACTGCGGTGCAAAATGTCTGTATCCCCCAGAGATGATCTCACACCCCAGTTTCTCAGCGCTTCCTCTTGCTGGTGCGAAGGGCTTTTTTGCGCTTGAGAATCATTTCGTAGAGTTTCTCCAAGCCTTGCTGGAGGCCCTGTCCACTGACAGCGCTGCAGCCCTCGATGTGGTTGGAGGTGGAGGCGCAGAGTTCGGGCAGACCCAGCAACTTCTCCACCTCGGCTACCGAGAGGGCCTGGACCACATCTTGCTTGTTGGCCAACACCAACATGGGGACGCCCTGGTTTTCCGAGGAGCGGACGATCTTGTGCAACTCCACGCGGGCCTCCTCCAGCCGCTCGGCCTCCGAAGAATCCACCACAAACACGACGCCATCCGTGCGGCGCATGTAGGATTTCCAGAGGGGGCGCAGCTTCTCCTGGCCGCCCACATCCCACACCTGGAAAGTGATGGCGCGCGAACCGCCCAGGGGAACCCGGATCTTCTCCATGTTGAAGCCCTTCGTGGGTGCGCTCTTGACAAACTCCTGGAACTTCAAGCGGTACAGCAGCGATGTTTTGCCGGCTGCATCCAGCCCAACCACCACCACATGCAAGGCCTGCAAGTGCGGCATGAATGGGGGCACTGGGGCCAGCTGGTTCCCCATAGCCCTCCGGAGCACAGCCAAACTTTGAAGCGTTGCCGGTGGCCGGATGATTTTTCCGCTCACAGCAGTTGTGGAACTGTGGCAACAAGACACAGAGATACAGTTAATGCAAAATACAAACCCATGCGCACATACTTTGCGTCACTATGGGCAATGCTTGAAGATGAAAGCATTCCGGGGGTGGAATTGTTAAAGACATGCTGATCAAATAAACAGGAGAAATTGGAACATTTACTGTCTTTTGAGTCGATTCTTCAGATGCCAAAGTACCGTAATCCCTCAGCTAAACATCTCAAATTCCTCGATTCAAGCAACACTTTCACAAACCCTAAAGAAACCTCCTTCGCAGAAAAGCTGAATTCACAAAGAGGACAATCGATCCGGAGAAACTGGTTTTCAGAGAAGCTGAATCGTGCCTATTTGCAGATAGCTGGTAACTTTCCTTTCCCTTAGTTTATTTTAAAACATTTACTTGCTACTTTTTCTATGTTCGTTTCAAAAATAGTCAACACACTAAAAAAACACACACTGTAAAATACTACATCAACAACAACACCACAGCCTGTAACAGCAAGGAACAGCACAATGACAACATCTCTATAAAGGACAAGAGAAAGACACTAAGTTTAAAAGACTAAAAAGTTTTTTGTTGTAGAGTGGTGCCCCGCAAGACGAACACCTCGCAAGATGGAAAACTCGCTAGACGAAAGAATTTTCCGTTTTGGAGGTACTTCGCAAAATGAATTTCCTATGGGCTTGCTTCGCAAGACGAAAATGTCTTGCGAGTTCCTGCGGCTTCCCCCCCCTTTTTCTAAGCCGCTAAGCCGCTTATCCGCTAAGCCGCTAAAAGCCGCTAAACCGCTAATAGCGCTAATCCGCTAATAGCCGTGCTTCGCAAGACGAAAAAAACGCTAGACGAAGAGACTCGCGGAACGGATTCTTTTCGTCTTGCGAGGCACCACTGTAGTTTTAAGTAAGAAGTGAGGAAGCTGTAGAGAGGTGGTTTTTTTTGTATGCGTGTTTTTAAAACACTGGGGCCACTACAGAGAAGTCTCCGGCGCTCATGTAGCCTCAAAGTAAGAAGGAATCTGAAGCAGTGATTTTTTAAAAAAATATTATTATTATTATTAGATTTTAAGTGTGGGGAGGGAGCTATCCTCCCCCCTCAAAGACTTACAGTCCTCCCCCTCAATACCTTTGGATTACTGGCCAAGGATAGAAGCAGTATTACTTTAAATAGGCACCATGACTGGTGGCAGACAGCGCCTAAAGAGGTCCTTTGGCCAGGATTTTGTGCTCAAAAACTCTCCGAACATGGGACTCTATTTCAGGAAGAAGCAGCCTCCCAAAATACAACCCTCTCGAATGCTGCAATATCAACTGAATGTTTACTGAAAGGTATACACAAAAAAGTGCTGGGCTGAGCGCAGTTTCTAAACATGAGATTCAGTCGTGCTCAAGTCAAGTTATGGCTGGAGGTTACAGGGGGGAAAGATAATTGAATATATTCTGAGGACTCTTGCATGTTGTCCCTTCTAGACTGGCCTATACCTTGTAAACAGATTTTGGCGCTTGATGCCCTTGAAGGATATATTTATTATTCCTCCAAGTGTGCAGACCACCCTTTCCGCCAACACAATATCAAGAGTTGCTTCCAACAGAACATAAGAAATGTAATAAGCAAAACAAAAATAAAGAAGTATCAAAACAATCCAATTAATAAAACGGTAACAGAGCGACAATATGAGGCGGATGGACCAGAACAGGCAAGCTATTAAGTCACCTTATTTCAACTACCCTGTTTAAAAAAAAGGGGGGGGGCGAGCAAGGGCAGACGGTGTCGAGTCTGTAGAAAGAGAAGCGGGGAAAAGCCACCCTCCGATTCGGAAAGCCGTTTTTTCCCAAGCAAGCGGACGCCCCCGCCCAAATCCTCCAGTCCCGGGAGATTAAAAAATGCACTCTGTACATGCTCAGGGACACCCTCTCCTACCGAGTTGCGCGTCTGCACCGAAAGCGGGCCGAACTGAGAACCGGGGAAGCCTAGAAGGGATCGCAGAGATTCGCGGGAGAGGGAAACGCACTCTGTACATGCTCAGGGTCACCCTCTCCTACCGTGTTCTGCGGCGAAAGCGGGCCGAACTGTGAACCGGGGAGGCCTAGAAGGGATCGCAGATTCCAGAGATCGGGAGAGAGATTACCTTCCATGGGGATTCCGCCGCCGCAGCAACAGCAACAGCAGCACTTTCGCCGAGAAGCCGTGCGCAGCCCGCGCTCTCCACGCGCCCAGCTCGCCCGCGGATGCCTCTCGCCTCCCGGGAGAGGAAAGGCGAGGCCAGCTGGGCGGCGTCAGCGCCCCCGAAGCCAACCAGCGCCCGAGATGCGGCTGCGGGGAAGGCGCGGGGGAGGCTTCCTGGAACGGGCCAATCGGGAGCGCGCCCTCGACAGCGCCGCCTCCGCCTCCGCCTCGGCACTGCAAGCGCTTTCTTCTCCAAAGGCGCGCCGTGCGCTCGCTCCCTGGGCACGGAGTTTTTTGCGCGCGCGAGCTGCGATCCAGGACTTTTCTTTTTTGCAAAAAGGCAGCCGGGCTTGCAGCAATCTGGAGGCATTTTCTTTATTATCATTACAGTATTATGATTTGTTACAGATTTTGCATGCTTCCCGTCCCTGGCGGCTCACGACACAGAGCGCAAAATGCGTGGTGGATAAAACAAGAACGAGCTCGGTCCGTGGACGCCAGACGCTTCATCTCGGCGTCGAGGGCAGAAAGATCCCCGTGTTGCAGAGGGTTGGACTAGGCCAGATGAGCCTCCCTTCCAGCTCTACGATTCTGTGCAAAACAAACCACAAACACGTTGAAAAGGACATGGGATGTCAACCAGCCAAAGGCCGGCTTTGAGTCCTTGTCGGGGGAGGGAAAGGCTGGATATAAATAAATACACATTTCTTGCATGTAGAAAGCAAGGGAGAAGGGGCCGTCTCCTTTACAAGCTAGCTTTCTCCGCGCGGGGACATGCAAAGGCAAAATTCTAATTTTTCCCCGGAGCCTGCTTTTCAGCCCTGCAGCAATGAGATCTTCCCCCACGTTTTTGTTTTTTTGCTTTTTCTACGACTATCGCTCGCGCACAGGATAACTGCAACCAGCCCGCCGCATTTTGCACTGACTTTTGCATTTTGCTTGCAAACTTCCCAGATTCTTGCTTCCCTCCATCCCCGGGCTTTCGTTTGCTGCTTTTCTGGGTCATCGTTTGCCTGCTCTCCCGCTCTTTCTGGGCGAGATCTTGCAAAAAAAAAAAAAAGCTTTCCCCTGCATGGGTGCAGCGCCTGGCACGCACCCCGGGATGCTAAATCAGGCGCGCGCTCCCAGGACGCGCCTCCGCCAGGCAAGGACTGGGAGAAGCAGCGCCTGGTTTCTGCCGCCCCCTGGCGGCCAGGTGCGGCAGCGGGCGGCAGGTGGGGCGCCTCCGGCGGCGTCTTCCCAGTTGCCCGGGCATCGCGGCATTGTGTGACCCGACGAGCCTCGGCGACGGTGCCACCGTGGCTGGCCGCGGCTGCAGGCGGTCCGGCGGGCAGCACAATGGCGGGCGCCTACCACTGGGAAGCGCGGCGCAGGCAGATGCAGCTGGAGCGCAGATGCTGGCAGATGCAGGTACCTGGGCAAGCGAGGCGAGGGGAAACCTAAGGTCCAGGAGAGTCGTTTAAAGGGGGGGGGGGGCAAATAGTTTTCCACTAGAGGGTGGGAAAATGTGGGGCACAGGAGAGAATATGATGGGAGTCACAAAGCGCTGCATTATCTGGTTGGTTGTTGTTGTTCATCTAGTTGCAGGCATGCCAACTTGAATACAGTGGTACCTCGGGTTACATACGCTTCAGGTTACAGACGCTTCAGATGACAGACTCCGCTAACCCAGAAATAGTACCTCAGGTTAAGAACTTTGCTTCAGGATGAGAACAGAAATCGTGCTCCGGCGGCGCGGCAGCAGCCGGAGGCCCCATTAGCTAAAGTGGTGCTTCAGGTTAAGAACAGTTTCAGGTTAAGAACGGACCTCCAGAACGAATTAAGTACGTAACCAGAGGTACCACTACACAGTGGTACCTCCGGTTCAGAACCTGAACCCAAGGTACCTGTTCTTAACCAGAAACTGTTCTTAACCTGAGGTACCACTTTAGCTAATGGGGCCTCCCGCTGCCACCGCACAATTTCTGTTCTCATCCTGAAGCAAAGTTCTTAACCCGAGGTACTATTTCTGGGTTAGCAGAGTCTGTAACCTGAAGCGTCTGTAACCTGAGGTACCACTGTAATTTTTTTTGGGGGGTATTGTAATAATAATAATAATAATAATAATAATAATTATTATTATTATTATTATTTATTATTTATACCCGGGCATCCCCGGCCACTCTGGGTGGCTTCCAACAAAATATTAAAATACAATAGTCCTTCAGATATTAAAAGCTTCCCTAAACAGGGCTGCCTTCAGATGCCTTCTAAAAGTCTGGTAGTTGTTGTTCTGGTGCGAGGGCGCTCCACAGGGCGGTGCCACTACTGAGAAGGCCCTCAGCGCTGGACCTCTGTGTCCGGGCGGAACGATGGGTGTGGAGATGCTCCTTCAGGTAAGCCGAGCCCCACATAATTGATCACAAGACATGGCACATGCACACCATTTGAATGGCAACTTGGGAAAGCGGCCCCCCTCAAATATTTTAGGAATGTGACGAAGGGACCTTGGACCCTAGGAGTTGGATTCTGTGTCTAGTTGTTTTCTCAGATCACCAGCAGCTGCCCAAGATCTGCAAGGCTTTCAGCCTACACAGCCACGTGGTCCTTTCAGTACCTCAAGCACAGACTCCCATATGAACCAGCCCAGACTCTGCAATCACCATCTGAGGCACTTCTTATGTGCCTCCTGCACGAGAGGTCCAGAGGGTGGCAGCATGAGAGCAGGGCCTTTTCTGTGGTGGCTTCCCACTTGTGGGCTGTTCTACCCAGGAAGGTCTGCATTACATTACATATATTTAGGCTCCAGGCAAAAGCATTCCTCTTCTCCCAGGCCTTCGGCCAATTTAACCATCTGTGGCCTTTTAAACTGGGGTGGGTATTGTTTTGTTTGTTATTATGTTATGTATTTTTGTGTTTTTATACTGTAAACTGCCCTGTGATCTTGGATGAATTGCAGTGGATAAATTGAATAAATAACAAAAACAACTAGAGAGGCCAAGGGATTGGCTAGAGGACCTTGTGTCAGGAATTCAGCCTACACTCGAGTAGGACTCTGGCAGAGACACATGCCCAAATGGCATGTCCCCTCCCTCCTGGTCGATCGTTTGGGGGCTTCAAAAGCTTTCTTCAGCCCGAACATCACAGCGACTGATGCCAGCCGACACCGGCACACTTAGGGATCTGCAGAGTTTGTGCAATTTGCTCATGACAGACCTCAGCAACTCAGCATTTTGGCTAATCTACTTTATTTACATATAAACACACACAGAGCACTGCAACATGGCTCCCTCTCTCTCTAGCATCAGACAGCAAAGAGAAAAAGAACAAAGGACAATAGTCCCACTTCATGGAACACAGTAACACAAACATCCTGTCTCCTTCACTTCCCACTCTGTGGAGTCAAAACATACACCGTTGTGTGATAGACAACAATCCTATGACTGCAATCATAGATCAGGAATACTAACACCTTGTGCATGCATGTGAGGGAAAAGTGGGGAGGCCCATAGTTTTGTCTGCAGAGGTTTTTCAGGTCCAATCCTTGAATAGTCTTCAGATCGGACTGCGAATGACTCTCGTCTGAAAACCAGGAGGGCTGCTGCCAGTCAGTGTAGCCTTGGAGCGTGCAAGTGGAGCATAGCAGAAGATGGGAATTGAGGAATAAGGAACTAAATTTGTGGGGTGCAGAAGTCAGAGGGGAAGGGAAGGGGTCGGAAGGACAGGCAAGGGAAATTTTGTCCATATATCAGCAATCGCTGCATAAATCATCAAAACTAAGGCAACATAAAAAGCGGAAGCAGATGAGAAAGCAGAACAGAAAGGGAGCCTTGTATAGAGAAGCTTTTTAATGTTTAATGTTTTATTATTTTTTTATATAATAATAATAATAATAATAATAATAATAATAATAATAATAATAATTTATTTATACCCCGCCCTCCCCAGGGGCAACCAAATTAAATGGGCAGGGTAGAAATTAATAATAATAATAATAATAATAATAATAATAAGAAGAAGAAGAAGAAGAAGAAGAAGAAGAAGACAGGTAAAGGTAAAGGTACCCCTGACCATTAGGCCCAGTCATGACCGACTCTGGGGTTGCAGCGCTCATCTCGCTTTATTGGCCGAGGGAGCCGGCGTACAGCTTCCAGGTCATGTGGCCAGCATGACTAAGCCACTTTTGGCGAACCAGAGCAGCGCACGGAAACGCCGTTTAATTTCCCGCCAGAGCGGTACCTATTTATCTACTTGCACTTTGACGAGCTTTCAAACTGCTAGGTTGGCAGGAGCAGGGACCGAGCAACAGGAGCTCACCCCGTCGCGGGGATTCGAACCGCCAACCTTCTGATCGGCAAGTCCTAGGCTCTGTGGTTTAACCCACAGCGCCACCCAGTCCCCCTTAATTAGACAGTTACCCAGGCTGAAAAGGGAGAAATCCAAAGGGATGTTGCAGAAGGAGAAGGAACAGGAAAATGCACACCTGGTCCAGGATGGGCAGGTATTAGCCAGGGAAAAGTAACATGGCAGTTTTCACTTTGCGTGTCTGTGGTTGCATGCAGGCGAGAGGCTCCTATGGAGGACAGCAGCCTGACCATGTTTTGAGGGATATCCAAGCAAAATGCTCAATCCCGCCGCCCTCTAACACCGTGTCTCAGACTCCAGTCTCCCAAGGTAAGGGGAAGGGTGGGAAGCTGTTACAAGAGAAGGGGGTGTTCAGAGATGCCTTGTCCATGAACATCACCTACCTAGGCTGGCCCCTGGACCCAGTCTCTGGAAAGGAATATCTACGGTATCTCAAACCCTCGGTGAGTTAGGGGCTTCCCCTGCATGCAAAGGCAGGCTCTGGCAAATTGAGCGGACAGGACCAATCGTAGGCCCAAGAAGGTGGTTTCTGTACCTGCTGCAGAGGGAAGTGAGGGACAGGTGAGGCTGGTCAACCTAGGAAGGCAGCCCATCTAGGAGAAGGAAACCTCTCTTTAAAAAATATTTTTTTATTTCATTTTTATAAACACGCAACAAACATCAATTCAAAATCCAAAAACAGATTACTCTGAATCTCCTGACTTCCCCCTATCCCTTCCATGGGTCCTAATGAAAATAATTACAACTGCGTGTCAATATTTATCCAAATATTTTTTGTCCATATTTTCTGTTACTTTACAAATGTGATTGAAATCCTGCCAGTGTTTTAACCTGCTTGCAGTGGTCTCGTATATAAATTATAAACTTTTCCCATTTTTTAAAAAAAGTTCTTGATTTCTGAGCTTCCCAGTTAATTTTGCCATTTTGGCATAGTCTATCATCTTGAAGCGGCTTAGTCATGCTGGCCACATGACCCGGAAATTGTACGCTGGCTCCCTCAGCCAGTAAAGCAAGATGAGCGCCATAACCCCAGAGTCGTCCATGACTGGACCTAACGGTCAGGGGTCCCTTTACCTTTTTATAACAGAAGTAGGAATGTGATTCTTATATTAAAAGGTCCTAAACTCACTTTGCCATGTGGCCTACTGCAGCACACTTCGAATGTGTTTGGGGTGTGTAAATTAGCGCCTTAATTTGGGTACTCTTCTGCCACGGGAAAGAATTAGTCAGTGCCTTCCATCTGATAACCATTCTTCAAAGAATACAGTTCATTCTGCCCGACATTAACCCCTTATGCCTTTCCTTACTTTGAAACTAACCTGGCTTCCACACACAGAAGATGAGCTGTTAACAGATCCTCAGCCCCATTGCGACTGAGCTTGAGCTTTGAAATATTCATGCACTGAAGGTATTGGAAAATCAGGTGTAAGCTAACCTAGCCGTGTACCCTCCTTTGAAAAACACGGGTCAAATTACAAAGGTTTGTCGCGCTAGAAAACAGGCGTTCAGTGGGACTTGCGCAAGCAAGTGTGCCCAGGATTGCAGCATGGGCGGTCTCCACAGGTCCGGCTACAATTTCAACATGATTCGGGGGATGAGGGCACTCAATCAAGTTCCACTAGAAGCACTGCTTGTGGTTTAGGGATGGCAGCTTCTTCTGCAAATTCATATGTTGCCAAGCGAAACCAACAAAATATCTCGTAAACAAAACAAGCTCTTCCTGCAAACATCCGACCTGTCGGAGCTAAAGCGAGATGCCAAAATGGGTTGGGACAGTGGCTCCCAAACTCATTTCCCCACGGAACTTGCCGTACATCTTGGAAGACCAATTACAGATTTTTCTGCCTGTTGTAGCAATTGTAATGGACAATGCCAAATGCTGTATGGTTTTTAATTGTATTGCCAGTGCTGTTTTTCCCAGGGGGGAAAACAAAGTGTGACACTTACTTTAACAACTTCATGGTGAGTATCGGCACCTATTTTTCTAGAAAAAAAAGCACTGGGTATTGTTATTGCTTATTTTATTCATTATGTACTGTATTTAGCTGTATTACAACTTGAATTTTATGAAATTCAACTTGTAAAAAAATCCATAAAATTCAAGTTGTAATACAACACAGTACAATACCAGAAGCAGTAAAAATACAAATAAAATTCAGTATCACTATTTACCACCTTCCATCTTTAGCCACAAATCCAGACATGCCGTGGACCGTCTGAACGAAGCTTGTGGACCATGGGCATGATACCTTGGTTTGAGAGTAGACTGAAATTAAAAGTGTGCGAGTCGTACCAAACTCATCAGGTGCAGGTACCTTGTGCGAGACGTCCTTAAATCAAGAGTAGAGAGCTTGTGGGCCTCCTGGTGGTGGACTACAGTTCCCGTTAACCCTGACCATTGGTCCTTCTGGGTGGAGCTGATGGGAAATGGAGTCCAACATCATAAGATCTGCAGGCTTCCCATCACTGCTTTAAATCTCGGAAGGTATTGCAAGACAACCTTGCCATTTATAGGTTTCAGGTGCCCAAAGTGCTTCCTGCAGACATTCATAAGATCATAGAATTGTAGAACTGGAAGGGAACCCAAGAGTCATCTATAACAACAACAACAATTTATAAATTATATCCCGCCCATCTGGCTGGGTTTCCCCAGCCACTCTGGGCGGCTTCCAACAAAATATTAAAATACAGTAGTCCTTCAGATATTAAAAGCTTCCCTAAACAGGGCGTCTCCTAAAAGTCTGCTAGTTGATTTTTCCTTTGATATCTGATGGGAGGGCATTCCGCAGGGTGGGCGTCACCACCGAGAAGGCCCTCTGGCTGGTTCCCTGTAACTTGGCTTCTTGCAGTGAGGGAACCGCCAGAAGGCCCTCGGTGCTGGACCTCAGTGTCCTGGCTGAACAATGGGAGTTGATACCTGAACGCTTCTTCAGGTATCTAGTTAAACTCCCTGCAGTGTTTGAATCCTGCCCACAGCCATCCTTGGGTGGGCTTGAACCACCAACCTTTTGTTTAGTAGCCAGATGCACAGGCCCATTGCATGGTTCTTTACAACAGCCCTGTGAGGTAGGTGTCATCACTTTATGGAATAAAGGGAAGCTGATCTGAGTATGCAGTTGCTAGGTCTTTCTTCCTAAGAGAGGCTCAAACTTGGCTGCAATCCAGAATGCCTTCCTTCCACCCTAACCAGCTTGTGGTTGCTCGGTCCTGAGAGATTGGGAGTCTGTGCCGTCATAACATGTCTCAGAGCTTGGGCCCTGGATCCTATTAAGTTCCTCCAAATGTATACAACTTGGTTTTCTCCTTTTAATTTCTCACAGGGGTCCAGGCTGACTGTTGCCTGTGCAGAACAGACCATGTGCCAAATCAGAGTGGCAAGCTGTTGAAAAGATACTCGGTGAGTCAAAAAGGGAAAAGCGGGGAGTTAGGAATCAGTGGGGACGCGGGTGGCGCTGTGGGTTAAACCACAGAGCCTAGGACTTGCTGATCAGAAGGTTGGCGGTTCGAATCCCCGTGACGGGGTGAGCTCCCGTTGCTGAGTCCCTGCTCCTGCCAACCTAGCAGTTCAAAAGCACGTCAGAGTGCAAGTAGATAAATAGGTACCGCTCCGGCGGGAAGGTAAACAGCGTTTCTGTGCGCTGCTCTGGTTCGCCAGGAGCAGCTTAGTCATGCTGGCCACATGACCCGGCTTCCTCGGCCAATAAAGTGAGATGAGCGCTGCAACCCCAGAGTCGGTCACGACTGGACCTAATGGTCAGGGGTCCCTTTACCTTTTATGAATCAGTGACCTCTTGGCTGCAACCTTTGGGCAGGGCAGCCTGTTTTGAGTGCAGCTGGCAGTGAACCTCTCTGTTACTCACGTTGTTCTGCTCACTGAACTTTGTGGTCTTTTCTATGCCTTGAATGGCCGTTCTCGTTCTGCTCATTCCCATCCTCGCTCCCCCTTCAGATATCTCTTTCCTAATGGTTTTAACACTGGCATATTAGCAATGAATTCCTCAACTACATAGATTTAAATAAAACATGCATTCTACATAGAATCATTGAGCTGGAAGGGCGCCTGAAGATCACAGGCGATCCAATCTGCAACCTTGGCATTATCAGCACCAACTGATAGAACCGGACAATGAAGTTCTCAAATGTTTTGCCAGAACCAGCCTGTTGGAATGGAGGAGGAAACATTGTGAAATGCGTGGCTTTGTTGTTGTTGCATTCGATCCAATACTGATGTCCTCTCTTTTCTCTTTTAGACTACAGAGTATATACAGCAGTGGTAACAACTGAGCAGCTGGCAGCAGCAGGGAGAAAAGCTTCCTCTGCAACTTGGACCTGGAAGGAAAAATGGTGTCCATTGTATGTGCTGTAAAAGCACTTTTTCCGGGGCAAAACACAGAGTTTAGTGGTTGCACCCATGGGTTCTCCCACCCTCCCTAACCATAAAATGAAAGCTTTCCAGAGTCATAGACCGAAACCACACTCCTTTATGTAGAACTGAGCATAACTAAAGTTATTGCAGAGGGTTGGACTAGATCACCCAGGGATCTCTTCTACATTTCTGTTGTTCTATGGCAGGCATAGGGCCATAGGCAAACTCTGGCCCTCCAGATGTTTGGGACTACAATTCCCATCATCCCTAGCTAACAGGACCAGTGGTCAGGGATGATGGGAATTGTAGTCCCAATAATAAAATAAAATAAAAATAATTTATTTATACCCCACCCATCTGGCTGGGTCTCCCCAGCCACCCTGGGCAGCTTCCAACAAAGTATTAAAATACAGAGGTCTGTTAAACATTAAAAGCTTCCCTAAACAGGCCTGCCTTCAGATGTCTTCTAAAAGTCTGGTAGTTGTTCTCTTTGACATCTGGTGGGAGGGCGTTCCACAGGGTGGGTGCCACTACCAAGAAGGCCCTCTGCCTGGTTCCCTGTAACTTGGCTTCTCGCAGGGAGGGAACCGCCAGAAGGCCCTCAGGCTGGATGGTGGGGGTGGAGATGCTCCTTCAGGTCTACTGGGCCGAGGCCGTTTAGGACTTTAAAGGTCAGCACCAACACTTTGAATTGTGCTCGGAAACGTACTGGGAGCCAAACATCTGAAGGGCTGGAGTTTGCCTATGCCTGTTCCATGGCTTTCTCAAAAACGTTTGTTCCTCTTGAAACTTTGAGCCGCTGCACAACCTTAAATTGGGGTGGTGTTGGGTGGATCACAGTATTCCTAAAACTGCAGAGACCACTGCAGCAAGTTGTGGCCAAACAATTGCCCAGCACTATCTGAAAGGAAACTAGATTTAAACAGGGGGAAATATCACTGGCAGAACAAGAGCCAACTGTCCTCCTTCCTTGGGAGGTTTGAAGAAAGGATTAGAGAGGAATCTAGTGGAGACAATTTGGTAGAATGTGGGTGTCGCTGCTTAGGGAAGGAATTTAGGTTGCTTGCATCCACACTAGAGTCCTGCTGAGGCATTGCTTGTCTGTGATTAGATGGCAGTGAATTTGAAATACAGGTTCTGCACATTCCTTAAGGTAATGCTAGTAACCCAGTGATACTCATTCCCCATGACAAGGGTTCTTCTGTATTTACTTACAACTAGTTCCCATTTATGAAAGGTTCTCTGAAGAGTTTCCTGTTGGGAAGCCCTCCTGTTTTAGTTGCTTCTGGTTGATTGAAGCTGGGGGATTAACACTGAATAGTCCCTCAATTCCTCCAGTGTCACTTTTCGTGGTTGGGGGTAGCTTTGATGATTGAGTTCCTCATTTTAACCTTAAAAAATAGCCTCATTTTGGTGTTAAAAGAATCACCCCACTTTCAGCCACAGGAGCAGAAACAGACATTGGGGGCATTAAGAGGCTATTCTTCACTAATCCTGCAGCCTTGATCAACCAGAAGCAATAAAACACGTAAAGGTAAAAGGTAAAGGGACCCCTGACCATTAGGTCCAGTCGTGACCAAATCTGAGGTTGCGGCACTCATCTCGCTTTATTGGCCGAAGGAGCCGGCGTACAGCTTCTGGGTCATGTGGCCAGCATGACTAAGCCGCTTCTGGCGAACCAGAGCAGCGCATGGAAACGCCGTTTACCTTCCCGCCGGAGCAGTACCTATTTATCTACTAGCACTTTTGACGTGCTTTCGAACTGCTAGGTTGGCAGGAGCAGGGACCGAGCAGAATCATAGAATCATAGACTTGGAAGAGACTACAAGGGCCATCGAGTCCAACCCCCTGCCAAGCAGGAAACACCATCAGAGCACTCCTGACATATGGTTGTCAAGCCTCTGCTTAAAGACCTCCAAAGAAGGAGACTCCACCACACTCCTTGGCAGCAAATTCCACTGTCAAACAGCTCTTACTGTCAGGAAGTTGTTCCTAATATTTAGGTGGAATCTTCTTTCTTGTAGTTTGGATTCATTGCTCCGTGTTCGCTTCTCTGGAGCAGCAGAAAACAACCTTTCTCCCTCCTCTATGTGACATCCTTTTATATATTTGAACATGGCTATCATATCACCCCTTAACCTCCTCTTCTCCAGGCTAAACATGCCCAGCTCCCTTAGCCGTTCCTCATAAGGCATCGTTTCCAGGCCTTTGACCATTTTGGTTGCCCTCCTCTGGACACGTTCCAGTTTGTCAGTGTCCTTCTTGACAGTTTGTCAGTGTCCTTCTTGAGCAACAGCTCACCCCGTCGCGGGGATTCGAACCGCCGATCTTCTGATCAGCAAGTCCTAGGCTCTGTGGTTTAACCCACAGCGCCACCCACATCCCTTTAATAAAACACGTAGGACCTGCAAAAAGGGAAACTTTTAATTTAAAGCGTAAGAGCCCCCCCCCCAAAGCTTCCTCAAATCTTTGCCACTCCACATAGGACAGTGCTGCAGTTGCACATTTTATTGCAAAAGTAAATAGAATCTGTTGCGAATCATGGCTAAAAAACATACAAACACAGGGTTGCAGAGATTTGCACCTCTGGACTCTCTGTAAAATGTAACATAGCAAAAGTCATTTCACAGAAAAGGGCTGGTGTGGAAGAAAGCTTACTTAGGGCATGTACACGTGGCAGTTTAAAGTGGACTCAGGCCATCCCATGTATGCAAACTTCCATACCATCCATGTATCGTCCTCGTTCAAGTGGCTAACCTGCACTTTCCGCTCCAACTAATTTGGATTTCTCCAATCTGGATAATTCGGTGAAAGAAAACAATCCAACGTAAAATGACTTGCTACTTGAACGGGGATGCACCAAAGCAACATGTGTGGGGACTTGCCACACTAAGTGCACTCTTAGGACAAAATGCCCACTTCTGTTTTGCTCATCAGCTGAGCACAGCCCTGGCCATTTCCCCACCAGCTCACAGTAAAGGCTCCAGGGTGTCTACCTCCATCCGTCGCTGCTGAAGGCACGTTTGCAGTATTTGTTGTTTTCAAAACGCTCATTCAAAAAACCACGATGTATTAAAATAAAAATGGCCTTTGCAGGCACAGGAGGCAGGTAAGGAAAAGTGGGCGGCGGGGGGGGGGGGGCGGGGCGGGGCGGACAGGCTTGCACAAATCACTTTCTCTGTCCCGCCTTAGTGTGTTGTGCTTGTGTGTTAAATGCACAGTTTTAGGCTCTTCTCTGAGCTGACTCACAGCACTCTGTATTGGGAGGGTTTGCAGATCGGGGGCACCAGTACTTCCACCTGCCTGGCCGTTATTAGGCCTCATAAGGTGGTGGGCTGCTGGTTCTCTACCTCAAAAAACACTTTTCGAGGGATGGGAGAGCTGCTATCATGCACAAATCTGGTGGAACAAAAAAACAACTTGTATTTCAAAAAACATTAAAATTAAAATCTGGCTCGTTTGCTACGAAACATCGGCTAGGGTGGAAGTTTGTTGCCATGCAATTAGAGGCAAAACAGGTAAACAAATACCTGCACACACACCTACAATGGGTCTCAGATTTCCAGAACTTGCAGGAATCAGGAAAGTTCCAATTGAAGGGAGGAGGCAACACCACACAGCACAAATGCATCCAGTCAAGCTCTGCCCAGTGCGGAAGGGAAACACAGATTTAAATTTGTGGGCAAAAGTGCACACAAAAAAAGCACACTGAAAAATCAGATCTATGCAACTCACATGCACATTAATGCCCTGGTGCAGGCATAGGCAAACTCGGCCCACCAGATGTTTTGGGACTACAGCTCCCATCATCCCTAGCTAACAGGACCAGTGGTCAGGGATGATGGGAGTTGTAGTCCCAAAACATATGGAGGGCCAGGTTTGCCTATGCCTGCCCTGGTGTGCACACAGCCTTAAGAGTATCAGACATCTTTCTTCCTCATCTACAAAGTTCTCTTGTGCAATAATTTCAACTCGCCACCAGGCAGCACTGCACACACACAGCCAAAAAATTCTTCCATCACAATGTGTAAGTAAAGAAGCAACAGCACACCGCCTCCAATAACAATGCATGAGACTATTTATTCTGGAGTACTTTTTTTGAGAATTGTGCAATCTGACAGAAAATGGAGGTCAGCATGATTTTATTATCTCCCCGACTCTGCCCAGAAGAGAGAGGGGTGCATTTAGAAAGACAGGATTTGAACATGGAATAATACATTTGTGACTTCCAAAACCTTTGTGTACTCTTCCTCCGCCTCCGCCTCCGCCACACATTGCAAAGGGCTGATCCAATGGTCAGGAGGAGGCCAGTGGGATGAGAGATGAGTAAACATACAGCCTCATTTAGAAGCAGTGTTTGCCTGTGCAAGTAAAGAGTGCAAAGTCCATAGTTCTCTGCTGCTTAGCGAGGGAAAATTGTTTTGAACACGACAACATCAAAGGTAAACTTCAGCCTTCCCATAAAGCACACACTTGGCACTTCTTCAGGCCAGAAAACATTTGTAGAAGATCAATCCAATCTGGCCAGTCGGTGTTGGACGCGCACAGCCCAAAGCTATGCAAATTCCAGCGCAAAATCCCAAAGCTCCAGCATGCTTTTCTTGGATTCTATCTTCCACAATCAGATGCATTTCTGCTGGTCCCTCAAGATATATGCTGTTAAACAGCATCACCCAAATCTCTATATCCTGATGAGGCTGCCCCTCGTCTTAGCAGCAGAACTAGCAACACTGAATGAAACACCTTTCCCTTCCTGACCCCACAGTTTACAGGAGGGATGAAAATGTTGCTGCTGCTGCTGCTGCGATTTCATTGCAGAGGGCGGAAGATGTGGCAGACAGTTTCTCCTCCGGGAGTTCACAGCAGCTATGGGGAACAGGAGGAGCCGGACATCCCAGGAAGCATGACATTACCTCTGCAGTCCACATACTGGTAGTTTTCAAAGGCCAACTGCTCCGAATGAGCAAGGTATGAGCAAGTCACAGTACCCCTGGAGAGGGAGAGAAAGACCAGCTCAAAATGTTTGCAAATTGACAGCCGTTATGACTTCCCCAAGTCTAGTTCCCAACCTGACGCAACCCACCACCTCCATCTTTCCAACCACAGCTTAATTCAAGTCTAGAGTTCAGGCCCAGGACTGTACAAGATACAGAAATGATTCCAGCCTTTGCCCTTTGGGCTTATACAGTGGTGCCTCGCAAGACGAAAAGAATCCGTTCCGCGAGTCTCTTCGTCTAGCGGTATTTTCGTCTTGCGAAGCAAGCCCATTGACGGCTTAGCGGATTAGCACTATTAGCGGCTTTTATCGGCTTAGCGGATAAGCAGATAAGCGGCTTAGAAAAAGGGGGGAAGGAAAAAAACCCCGCAGGAACTCGCAATACATTTTCGACTTGCGAAGCAAGCCCATAGGGAAATTCGTTTTGCGAAGCACCTCCAAAACGGAAAACCCTTTCGTCTAGCGGGTTTTCCGTCTTGCGAGGCATTCGTCTTGCGGGGCACCACTGTATTCTACATTAGATAAGCAAGGAAGAGATGGGAGTCGGATGCAAGAGACTGACAATGAGCAGTAAGGGGGAAAGCCAGCCGGCAGGCAACACAAGAGCAAGCAAGGGGGTAGATAGGTTGGTTCTGGGAAGAGGAGAGTCGGGGACGGGGCTGGCCTTCAAGCTCAAGGGGGTCCTCAAACAGTGCTGGATCAACGGGCAGATTAAGTGGGAGGAGCTGCAATTTTTTTTCCACTTTGGGCTGAAAGGCACAGTATAAATACTTTAAAATGAACAAAACGGGGGCCCGATGGCCAAGGGGCTGGAGTGCAGCAAACGGGGTTTGTGTTAGGATAGTTCCATTCCACCTTAAAGGGTCAGGCATGATTGTTGTGTATCACATGCCTGTTTACTTCCAGTTCTGGCTGGGAACTTCCGTTTTGTATATAGCTTTTGTTCCGGCTGTTTTCCTGGACACGGAAGCAAGCAGTCATGTTTTTCCTTTGTTCTGATCTACGTTGAATAAAGCTATAAATATGCTCTCCTGTCTGCATCTTTCGTTGTGGAGACTCTGCTGAAAGGGTGTGAACGGGTCTTGGAATGTCTGTGAGGCTCGTGTCGTTAATTGACTGATGCTATTCCACGGGAGACTGGTGATCGTCCGGAGACGACTGGGGGCCTGCCTGATGCCTCCGTCTCCCTGGCAGTATCCCAACAACAGGTTATGGGCCCAGATTCACAGAGAGTAAGACTGTTGAAGACTGCGAGAGGTATGTGGAAAAGCGAGGCTGTGGAACGCCCTCCCATCAGATGTCAAAGCGATAAATAACTACCTGACATTCAGAAGACATCTTAAGGCAGCCCTGTTCAGGGAAGTTTTTAATCTGTGATATTTTAGTGTATTTTTGGTTTCTATGGAAGCCGCCCAGAGTGGCTGGGGAAACCCAGCCAGATGGGCGGGGTACAAATAATAAATTATTATTATTATTATTATTATTATTATTATTATTATTATTATTATGGTGGGATTGAAAAGAGGGGGAGAAGAATGAATCAGGGTGCCAAGGAGGAGAATGTTAAAAGACTGAAAGCTGGTAGAGCCAGTGCAAGGACTTCTGGGGAAGGGTGACATGATCTTGGGACCGAGAGGGAGAAAGTGGAGCTTAAAAGATGTAATGAATTGACTGGTGGCGGGAAGAAAATGCCCAGCCAGGTGAAGGGGACTGTCATGGGGAAATCTATGCTACTGGCCGGAGGAAAGCACGGAGGCTGGAGCAGGGAGCAGGGCGGGAGAGGGAGAGCAGAAACTCGTCAGATTACTGTCAAGGAAATGACGCTTACTGTATGTGCAGGAGAACATTGTGAACTTTTATTTTGGACCACGTGCAAATGTTGCTGAAAGAGAAGGGAAGATAATTAGTTTCCGGCTGCTTATGCCAACGCTTTGCATGCAGAACTTAATGGGGATGGGTTTTTCTGTCTCTTGTCACAAACAGGCCCATATCCTGCATGCTGAATTTCACAGGTCCAGTCCTCAGCAAACAGGTGGTTGGAAAGAAATACTGACACCCCAAAGCTAAATCCACGTGGTATTGATTGGAAATGTGGCAAGAACAACGCAGGAGGCAGCAGTTAAACGTTGCTGGTCTCTGCAGACGCTGTGACTCTCCAGTGGTTAGACTTCATCCCTGGAGGCACACTCCATTGTGTCTTGAGACGGGCAGATGCCAACCAACAGTCCTCAGCATCCCCAGTTTAAAAATATATTAGGAAGTAGGAGCTGCTGCCAGTCAGGGCTGGACTGGATGTATTCGCTATAAAGGTAACACAAGTGTGATTGAAGTTCCCAGAGTCCCTCGCAATGGTCTGTCTCCAGGTTGACACTAAAAGTCAGTCCCTCGATTACTGCATAAAACTACAACTCAAGTTCTGAAGCTGGGATATTTCTATAATTGAGAAGCACACTCAGCAACACAGACAAGCGATAGATGCATAGTTCTTTGCCGTTCTAATTTTCTGCCTTAGCTCCCCCCTCTCCCATATGCACTACACAGTTAAAGCAGTGATTCAACAATCAATTCCTCTCTCCAAGGAGCTCTGGGTCTGTGAGGGGAACTGGGGGTCTCCTCGCAACTCTCAGCAGCACCCTTAACAAACTACAGTTCCCAGGATTCTCTGGGAGAAGCCGTGACTCTTTGAAATAGTATGATATGGCTTTAAATGCATAATGCAGGCGGGATCTTAAGTGTGTCCTTTGTAGCTTCTCTAACAACTATCCTAGCTCTCTTATTATAGATAGAGATATACCGTATTTTTCGCTCTATAGGACGCACTTTTTCCCCTCCAAAAATGAAGGGGAAATGTGTGTGCGCCCTATGGAGCGAATGCAGGCTCCTTGGCTTCAGCAAAAGCAACGCGAAGCCTCCAAAGCGCAGAGGGAGCGCTCCCTCCACGCTCTGGAGGCTACAATGTTGCTTTCGCTGAAGCCTGGAGAGCGAGAGGGGTCAGTGAATTTTTTTTCTCTTGTTCTCCTCCTCTAAAACAAGGTGCGTCCTATGGTCGGGTGCATCCTATAGAGCCAAAAATATGGTAGATATAGATATAGATACCTAAGCATCTACTTAGTGCCTCTTCCTTCACTGTAACCCACTAAACAGATACTAAGCCATCTGTCTGGATCTTGGGCATTACTGACAGGCTTCAACTGGCTTAATTTGAAAGTCCATTTTAGCTGTGCTGCATTACTGTAATGGGGACACTATGCATTATATAACTCAACAACAAAAAAATTGAAACATTTGTTTAAGAAATTGTAAGTTATTCACACTTAAAAAGCAGTCAATTTGTTCAATGATTTTTTTTAACAAAGGGATCTCCTTTAGGTCTGAAACATATAAATTTGCCAGCCACAATTGGTTAAAGTCATTATAAAAAAATTTCCATCAATTGACAGCATAACTTGAATTGAGATTCCCCCCCCCCAAAAGTGCAGGGATAGATTTCACAGACATACTTACTAAGTGTTATTATCCATGATTTTGCTCGAGACGCTGTAATGCATCTACAAATAAATAAGAAAGAGCGAATTAATTTGGGCTGCTTGTCTACTGCTTCACAGTTACACACACTTTAGCACGGTCCTCACCTGAGCCCCATGTAAAGGTCTGATGTCCAGCTGTGTCGTCACAGTGTTTTTCCCAATCACCAGTGCCTTGTGCAAGACTTCGAGAGCAAGCTGAGACACATGCACAGTGTAAAAGTTGTTGTTTGTCACATTCAGCATATTCTAGAGAGAGGAGGACAGGTAGGCAGTATGAGTTATGTGGGATGAGTTGACATCATGGTACATGTGTGTCCATCTGTTCCGCGACTGGATATTTATCCCATAATTAGCACCCTGCTGCTGTTGCTGCTGCCCTATCCAAATATATGATGCCATAGGAAAAGCCGAATGCCCAGTCTGTACATTAGATAAACACACAGGGGCAGAGAAGGAGAATTGAGGCCTGGAGCAAAGGGACGTCTGGATGAAATATGACTAAGGAATGGAGGAGGGCTTTCACAATGGATCCAGAAAGTATTTTGGACACATTGAAAAGGAAGATGCTAAAGATCAGGTGACCCATCTGATATGGTCTCACCTGTTCCGTGAGACCAGGGGTCAGCAAACTTTTTCAGCATGGGGCTGGTCCACTGTTCCTCAGACCTTGTGGGGGTGGTGGACTATATTTGGGGGGAGAATAAACAAATTCCTATACCCCACAAATAACCCAGAGATGCATTTTAAAGAAAAGGACACATTCTACTCATGTAAAAACATGCTGATTTCCGGATCATCCACAGGCTGAATTTGGAAGGCGATTGGGCCGGATCCGGCCCCCGGGCCTTAGTTTGCCTACCCATGCATGAGACCAACATGAACCAGCTCTGCGCAGTACAAAGCTCTGTACAGAACATGGAACTGGCCTTGATATTTGGACTAGGTTAAGCCCAGTAGAAGATTCCTGTTAGGTACTACTTGAGACCCTATCCCCGATCCTAAGGAATGACTGGCAGGAGGGAGAGTCAATGAAAAGACTAGATCAGAAACAGTTTCAGGTGTAATAAACTTCACTCTTTTTGTATAAACCAATCTGGTGCCCTCTGGGTCTCTTGTACTCATCCAGCACAGATTGATACAAGAAAAAATGGAAATGCGTTTGCCCATAGGATGTTGCTTGCTGCTGCCCACGTCTGTATGGTGTGCCATGTGCGTTTGAGTGTCATGTGCTGAGTACAGTATAAGAACTAGACCATGGGTAGGCAAACTAAAGCCCAGGGGCCGGATCCGGCCCAATCGCCTTCTAAATCTGGCCCACGGACGGTCCGGGAATCGGCATGTTTTGTGGGGCATAGGAATTTGTTCGTTTTTCTTCTTCAAAATATAGTCCAGCCGCCCCCCCCCAAGGTCTGAGGGACAGTGGACCGGCCCCCTGCTGAAAAAGTTTGCTGACCCCTGGACTAGACAAAAAGGCGGTTTTAATTTTTCCTAATCTCATTTACAACAGGCTCCTTTAGTCACCTGCTTCTTTGTTCCATAGATAAAGCCTTAAATTAAGGGCAAAGTTGAGTCCCACAACCTGCTTTGAACGTCACTTCTCTGCCTTGGAACATGTGCGGTGATAAAGGATGCCTCTTTTCATAGGCATAATGGATTTTTCCTCTGCAGTTACAACCAAGCTGTTGAGATCCGTGATCAAGAAGCCCCTCTAACTCAAGAAGATGCATCTTCCAGGCAGCTCTGAGCCCAGTAATTGTATTAACAACAGCAACAACAACCCCATAACAACCCACGCATTACATTAATCACAATCTCAATTTAAGAAGAAAATAGAGAGATTTTGTGACATCAGTGCAATCCAACCCCCAGGGACTCACAGTCATATTAAGGGTGATGCTGTAAGTGGAATTGTCAAAGGATATAGATGAGAAATTCAGTCCGGCAGGGACCACCGCAATGGAGCGTGGAAACAGAAAATACATCATGAGGCCTGTCATCAGCAGGCAGATGGCCACTGTGAGACATACGTACAGCTTCCTGAAAAAACAGGAGAAAGGCAGATTAGCAGTAGCTGAACCGCCACAAAAGAATCAGATTGCTGGCAGCAAAGTTAGGAAAGAGACGGCGGGAAGAAGGGCAGGGAGCACCATCAACAAAGACACAGTGAACTTACGTTCGCCTGGGCTTGAGACGCTGGTCTCCATATGGAATGAGGGCCACCAGCTGCTGTTCCTGCTCTGGAATGGGAGTGAAGGAGGAAGGGAGAGAGAGAGAGAATAAGCAAAGGTCTGGAAAACACCACTCAATGCAGGGGAGCACAAATCTGGTCTCCAATGAAGAGAACCGTACAGTGGTGCCTCGCAAGACGAAATTAATCCGTTCTGCGAGTCTCTTCGTCTAGCGGTTTTTTCGTCTTGCGAAGCAAGCCCATTGATGGCTTAGCGGATTAGCGCTATTAGCGGCTTTTAGCAGCTTAGCGGATAAGCAGATAAGCGGCTTAGAAAAGGGGGGGGGAGGAAAAAACCCCCGCAGGAACTCGCAAGACATTTTCGTCTTGCGAAGCAAGCCCATAGGAAATTCGTTTTGCGAAGCACCTCCAAAACGGAAAACTCTTTCGTCTAGCGAGTTTTCCGTCTTGTGAGGCATTCCGTCTTGCGGGGCACCACTGTATGTCTGGATCAGCTAGTTGTACAGGGTGGTGCCTTCAAGAGCTGCTTGTTGGCTTCTGGGAAAGATCTGGCCGGTCAGTCTCGGAAACAGGATCCAGCGGGGCTCTTCTTACATTAGCTTTGGAAGAACCTGGGCAACACAAGGTCTGGAGCTGAAACTTACCCCGGGGGATCCTCCCGGTGCCCTGGCACGTCGGGCAGGTGACGGAGCCACGGCTGGCAGCGCCAACACAAGGAGCGCAGGACGCCTCTGCAGCATTGCCTCCGTTGATTGTACCATAGTAGGGTGCTTCATCCTCATCACCTGAACTTTTCTCCCGTAGCGAGTCGCGCTCTCCTTTTTCTTCTTCGGCCTCTTCCTTGCCGCAGAGTTTCCTCAGCCACGAGAGGACTCTGTCCATTGTTCAGGGATGCTGTCTGACAAAGAGACTTTAATAAATGAAGATCTGGGGGTCTTGTGCAGGGGTCAGCAAACTTTTTCAGCAGGCGGCCAGTCCACTGTCCCTCAGACCTTGTGGGGGCTGGACTATATTTTTTTTTTGGGGGGGGGGGAATGAACAAATTCCTATGCCCCACAAATAACCCAGAGATGCATTTTAAATAAAAGGACACATTCTACTCATGTAAAAACACGCTGATTCCTGGACTGTCCGTGGGCCAGATTTAGAAGGTGATTGAGCCGGGACTTCCGGGTTGGCGCCATTGCCGAATGGCGGACTCCCTCCGAGCTCCGGAGGGAGCCTGCTCGGCAGGGGCTGGGTCCTACCGCGCCGGCGACGCGGGGACCCTTAAAAACCATGGGTGCTGAAACCCATGGACATGGTGACTCGGCTGGCACCTTTTGAGCCCCCCCGAACCGCGAAGGAGCCTTTTTAAAGGCTGCGGAACGGGTGACAGGGGGGGTGGTGCTTTGAGTCCTCCGCTTCCCCTGCCGAGCGAAGCCGCATGCCATTCGACGGAGAGCGCTGACTTCTTCTATTGGAAATTTGGACTTAAAAGCATAACCCGTGAGTAATCGGAACTTGGATTAAAAAAGGCGAGAAATTTTTAAAGAATTCGGAACGAGCGGGGGAGGCGTAAAAAGGAAGTCAGCCCCCCCGCCCCTGTTGTAGAGCAGCTAAAGTAAAGGACTTAACATCTAAGATTGAGCGCAACCCTATTTTGATAAAGTTATGAAATTTCGCGATGGAAAATTATAAGATTGAGCTGGAGGAGAAAAGTGGAATTTAATCAAAAAGCAAACCCCCCCCCCCCGGAACCTGGGAGCGCTTTAGTTAGAGCGGCGGGAGAAGACAAGGAGAGGTTTTGACAGCTGTCAAAGAGCTGTCAAAGCAGAAGAACAAAAATGAGAACTTTGTTACGAGGACTTTGCCGGTTATATTTGTTACAAATTGGATACAAAATGTTTAAAACAAGGAATATTAAGTTACTTTGACTGGTGGACGTGATCTGGAAGGGAACTGAGTTATTACAATCCACCTAGAGGAGCCGAGGGATATTACAAGTTGTTGGCATCGAATTTGACTGAACTTTTTATCTCCTGGGAAACTGCAGAAATGGAACACTATTTTGGCTACAGAGGTTTTCACACTAAAGTAGACAATAGACTTATCTATTGAAGAATGGAAGGGACTTGGCATCATGTTTCGTTCCTGAATAACAGAGCCTCTGCAGTGAAACTTAGAAGCTTTTGGAATTAGAACATTTGTGCAGGAAAACAGGAAAAGAAAGAGGAGAGAGATTAACAAGAACAACAAGAATAATAAGAATTGGACAAAGTTGGAAGTGGGAACATTTGGGACATCCAGATTTGAAAGGTTTAAGAAATAAAATTGGAGTTTTTACTCCCAAGTATATAAAAATCTGGATGGAAAAAATGGGCCTTTTTGAGATAGACTCCTTCCAAGATTGGACATTTAAAATTAAAGAAGACTGGTAAAGGACTATGGTTTAAATAAATGTGGGAGTTCCAGGAAGACATCAGATGTTGATTAATATGGGGAACGCAACCAGGAAAAGGGGGAGGGAAATTTGGAATCCAAAGGGTGTAAAATCATATTTTATTTTATTATATTTTAATCTATTATGTATATTAAAGGGGGGAACGCGTGGAAGGGAATAGGTTGATCTTAGGAGATGGGAAAATATTTTTAAATTGGGTTAATGATAATAAGGTTAAAATTTGGGATAATAAATTGCTGAATTTATTTGTAAGAATTGGAATATAAGAGGGGGAGGGGAGGGGAAGTCCTGGAAAGATGTTACGGAAAATAAGATCTTAAATTTGGATGTTTTGTTTTTTTTATATTGTTATAATTGGAAACTTTTAATAAATATTATTAAAAAAAAAAAAAAAGAAGGTGATTGGGCCGGATCCGGCCCCCGGGTCTTAGTTTGCCTACCCATGGTCTTGTGGGTCCCCAAAGGCAGTACTTGATTTCTTAAATGAGCCTAAGGATCAAGAACATGTGGAAGGCATACACAAATTACATTCCCCAGCAATACCTTTCCCTCTTTATGACTACTACTACTAATTTTATTATTTATGCCCCACCCACTCTGGGCAGCTTTCAACACATAATAAAATGTCAAATGTTAAAACTTCCCGATAGAAGGTTGCCTTCAGATGTCTTCTAAAAGTTGTATAGTTATTTATCTCCTTGACATCTGCTGGGAGGGCGTTTCAAAGGGAGGACGGCACTGCCGGAAAGGCCCTCTGCCTGGTTCCCTGTAGCTTCACTTCCTCTCAGGGAGAGAACTTCCAGAAGGCCCTACTCCTGGAATGGTTTACCTCAGGGATGGGGAACCTGTGCTCCTTCAGGTGTTGTTGGACTCCCAACTCCCACCAGTTCCAGCTAGCTTAGTCAGGGGTCAGGGATGATGAGAGCTGTGGTCTAGCCATGTCTAAAGGGCCACACATTCCCCATCACTGATATACATTCAAACATGTTTGGCTCTTTTGGTTACCATATTTGAACTGCTGCTGTTGTTAATATTTATTTATTTATTTATTTGATTTATAGACCAAAGATCCCAGGGAGGTGTGGCTGAGGCAACCCGGGACTCAGCTAAATTGGTAAAGAAAAAGTGTTTTGCATGTGTTGTATATGCGATATAACACTGTGACACCAGATGGCGGTGTAGAGTCCCATTTCCCCCCCTACCCGATTTCCCTGTATGAGTTTACAACGTGTTTAACTGAATCACCTCTTAGACATGTCTAGATCCAGCCTCAGTCAGATGGGTGGGTATAAATAATAAAAGTATTATTATTATTACAACCTTAAGAACGTGATTCACGCAGCATAACAATCAAAACATAATACACATAATGATAATAAAATAACCACAACAACAGCCCCCCCTGCCCCTATTTAGTAGATTATTTAATGGCCAAAGGCTTGGGTAAAGAGGAATATATTAACAGTTGCATTTTCCCTCTGTGCCATTTTAGGAGGGTGAAAATTGCAATTTTTTTTTTCAGTGAGGGGGTCTTAAACATAAGTTTTTGGGAGTGAGGCACTTGAACCTGCTATTATTTTTGTGAATGGACAACAGTTAAATTTGCAAGTCTACATTTGATGAAGAAGCACATAAAGTTCTTTGGGAAAACCAAATAATTATAATTTCACCTTCTGAAAATGTCAGGTTATGCTAAATAACAACAACAACAACAACAACAACAACAACAACAATATATAACTGGAAGTACTTGGCAATCATTTTAACAATTTTCTATGCAATTTCGCACACATTTCACTCACCAAGCAAAACTGAATTATATTAATTTAACCAAAATACACCTTGAATTCCCATGTCATGTTACAACTTTTGAGCACCCCTCATTTTTGGAATTTGAAAAATTCAACATGCCCTACTCTGTCATATTCAAACTCATCTCCTTCTGCCATTCAAACTTGTCTCCTCCTTATCTCCCATTTCCTTCAGACTTGTAAGTTCAAAAGCAATGCTTCAGAGAACTGAAAGCAGTTTGAAACCAGAGCCGTAGTTAGGTGATCTTGCGCCCCTGAAAGAACCGTCCAGATTGCGCCCCCTAGACACAGACAAATGAGCTCTTATTTCTGCCTCTCCTCCAACCCTCCATCCATTAAATTCAGCCTCTATTTAGTGCAAGAGGCAATATTATAGTTCATGTTCCAGTGATGGAGAAACACTTAAGGAGGGTGAGAAGCAGGGCCAATAGGGGGTGTGGCCTGGGGAGAATCTCAAGGGCCAGAGAGGAAGTCTTAGAGGGCCACATTTGGCCAATGGGCCTGAGGCTCCCCACCCCTAGGGCATAGACTCATGCCACATTTGCCTCTAGTTAGATACAGCATCACAGAATTGCAGAGTTGGAAGGGACATCCAACGGTCACTAGTCCAAACCCCTGCAATGCAGGAATCTTTTGCCCAACGTGGAGCGTTCCTGTTCAGGGTGCTAGCCAGCCAGCCAGCCAGGTAGCCAACCCTTCCTTCAGGAAACCATAAACTGTAAGAAGTTCAAGCAGGGCTTCCACAATCTTCTGTTTTTCTTCTTCAGCTGACATTTAACGTTTCGTTGCGACTGAGTATGCTCAGTCTTCATGTTAGGCTTTTTAAAAACTTTTTTTTTTTTGGTAGTTCTGCAAACACAGAGGTTCCCCCTAAAGCATGCTAATTCATCCCTCTTGTTTCTCAATTTCTGTCAGTGCTTGCCACCTGAGTTTGCAGAGAGGCACTTATTATTTATTGTTATTGTTATTTATAAAATTTGTATACCACCCTTCATCCATAGATCTCAGAGCATAAAAAACACAAGGTTAAAAAACAACATATGTAATAAAAGCACTAACAAAACAAGCCAATAACCAATAGTTGTTTTCAGCAGCAAATTCTGGAGATATGGCTTAAAAACAGCTGGCTTCATGGGCATAGCCAGGAATTTTAAGGGCGCGGGACAGGACTATGTTGGGGGGCAGAACTGATGTGATTGATATTTGTATTGTTTTACTTGATAAGGAGGGGCAGCTGTCCCCTCCCTGCTGCCCCATTGGCTAAACCCATGGCTGGTTTCTTTCAGCAACTGTGTGAAGGGATAATCAACCTAACTTATTGGAAGGAGCTTGAGGCGGGCAAAGTTCTTACCTGGGAGATGGGGAGCCAGAAGCAAGGAAAAATCACTCCCAGAAGTCCCTACTTAGGACAAGTATCAGAGGTAAATACTAGCAGACTCCCAGAACAGGCCCCAACCAGTGTCAGATGTTTAACATTTCCTCTAAGGAAGTCCTTTCAATGCCACGAATCATATCTAGGGGAGGCAAAGTAGGAATGATTGGGGGAGGAGGAGAAAAGAAAATTGGGTTGCACGGGGAGAGAAAGGGGAGATACAAATTTGAGAAATCATTTATCACCAGGTTTCAAACACTGCTGTTGAATTCCCACCTACCCTCAGAAGAGGAATCGTGGTACCAAATAGTATGGGAAACAGCCCTACTAGAAAAATTAATCAATAAACTGAAACTTCTGACATGGGGACAAATAGAAGAAGACACCTTCACCCCGGTATGGCTCCCCTTTATCACATACACAGCCCAACAAGACAAGGACAAAAATTCAAAATTTCAAAAGACAAGGACAAAAACTCAAATTTACCAACAAAATAAACATATATTCTACTGATTCAAATATTTTACAAACATTCCCAATCATGGAGGCTACTAGATACACAGTGTTGGAAACTACAAAGTGTTGACTTTTGACTTAGTGAACTATAACTTTTGACCTTAACATTAATTAGCAGTGTTTATCTTTCATAGCTGTTACAACTTCAGATATTAAACTGTTAATCTGATTTTGACCTGGGCTGATTGAAGCATTTGCTTTGAATCAGGTTCAGTGATAACAAGGCTTAGACAAGATAGAGTTCTGCTCCATAACCTAGCCGACCTGTGGTTTCCTCAGCCTTCTATAAAGAACGAAAAGGAAAAACTGCAGACTCAATATGAGCCACAGCTCACAAAACGTCACAGTTCAGAAAAGTATCTCTCAACCTATGCAAAGCTTTCCCCCAGTTCCAAACTTGTGCCTATCTATTCTATTTTAAAAGTGTGGATTCTCAATACCTCTGCCTAGCTGAGAGCAGGGTTTAGTACTGCATATCTGGGATTAGAAAAGGAGCAATTCTAGATAAACACACACTTTTTATAAACTGACTACAGGAGAGATTCAGCTCTTTTAAAAGGGGTAGGCTTCATTCACACACAAAGGAGACTTATCCCCTTCTTTGTGTTTTAATGGGCTGAGCTGTTTCTTCTATTCAAAACTCAAGATCACCTAGAAAGGTAACCCAGAAATACAGGTTGCACATACCTCACAGGATGAGCACTGAAAGCAGCATTGAAGGCTTGGGAGTAGTGCTGCCAACTCTTCAGTCAACCTCTGTCACTGTGCCTTTAACAAACAGATTAACGAAACATTAGCAGGTGGCAACACTTCATCCTCAAATTGAGAAGAGTTTTAACTACTGATTTCACTACAATTTAGATTAGCTGCTGTAAATAAAGCCCAGGAACATCCCAGGCTGATGAATTGGCAACCCTACTTGGGAAGATATATACCAGGCATGTCCAACAGGTTGATCGCGGGACCCATAATAGGAGGTGTGGCCCGTTGACGTTTATTTCCTCCCCAGCAAGGAGGCCAAAGAGATGGGCTCATTTTTCTACTGGCTGCTGTAGCACTGTGTGCTATTGTCAGCGGTGGACAACTCTGGTCAACCCTCCCCCCCAAAAATGCCAAAGGGTAGATCACTGCCTTTTCTATATACTGGGAGTAGATGGCGGGGAGCTAAACGTGGACAGAAAAGCAAAGAGTGACCAAGTCTGAAGCTTGTTTGGAAAGATTAAGGAGTTTTGACTGGCAAAAGTAGCTTTAGATGGGGCCGAGATTACCTTCCTGCCTGTAGTAGTATAAAACCATAGAAATGTACAGTGGTACCTCAGGTTAAGAACTTAATTCGTTCCGGAGGTCCGTTCTTAACCTGAAACTGTTCTTAACCTGAGATACCACTTTAGCTAATGGGGCCTCCTGCCGCCGCCGCACCACAGGAGCACGATTTCTGTTCTCATCCTGAAGCAAAGTTCTTAACCCGAGGTACTATTTTTGGGTTAGCAGAGTCTGTAACCTGAAGCATCTGTAACCCGAAGTACCACTGTAGTTGGAAGGGACTCCAACCCCCTGTAATGCAGGAATCTCAACTGGCTGAAGCCCCACTCAGGAGACCAACACCCAAATAAAGAAGGCTGGCTTACTACATTTTGAAGTATTGCACAGTACCCTGTAAAAGAGAAGGCCTAGGGCTCCATAACACCGATGATGATGATGATGATGATAATAATAATAATAAATCCAACCCATTTGACTGAGTTGCCCCAGCCACTCTGTGGGTCTTCCAACAATGAGGGAACCGCCAGAAGGCCCTCAGAGCTGGACCTCAGTGTCTGGGCTGAACGATGGGGGTGGAGACACTCCTTCGGGTATATTGGGCCGCGGTCGTTTAGGACTTCAAAGGTCAGTACCAACACTTTGAATTGTGCTCGGAAACGTAAAAAGGTAAAGGTAAAGGACCCCTGACAGTTAAGTCCAGTTGCTGACAACTCTGGGGTTGCGGCGCTCATCTCGCTTTACAGGCTGAGGGTAGCCGGTGTTTGTCCGCATACAGTTTTTCTGGGTCATGTGGCCAGCATGACTAAGCCGCTTCTGGCGCAACCAGAGCAGCAAACGGAAACACCGTTTACCTTCCTGCCGGAGCGGTACCTATTAATCTACTTGCACTTTTGGCGTGCTTTCGAACTGCTAGGTTGGCTGGAGCTGGGACTGAGCAGCGAGAGCTTACCCCTCGCGGGGATTTGAACCGCCGACCTTCTGACTGGCAAGCCTGAGAGGCTCAGTGGTTTTTTAGACCACAGCGCCACTCTTGTCCCTCTCGGAAACATCTTTCAAGACTGGTGTTATGTGGTCTTGGTGGCTGCTCCTAGTTACCAGTCTAGCTGCCGCATTCTGCATTACTTGTAGTTTCTGGGTCACCTTCAAAGCTAGCCTTGCAGTAGTCCATGAGGGAGATAACCAGAGCATGCACCTCTCTGGCGAGACAGTGCGCGGGCAGGTAGGGTCCCAGCCTACGTACCAGATGAAGCTGGTTGACAGCTGCCCTGGACATAGAATTGACCTGCGCCTCCATGGACAGCTTTGAGCACAAAATGACTCCCAGGCTCATAGCTGTCAACCTTTCCTTTTTTTGCGGGAAATTCCCTTATTCCAGCACCGTTTCCCGCTGCTATCCTGGATTGTTAGATGTCCTGTAGACTGTCCCTGGGACAGGTGAGGCTGCTGATCCCTTATTTTCGAGGCTGCTGATCCCTTATTTTCAAATCTGAAAGTTGACAGATATGCCCAGGCTGCGCACCTGGTCCTTCTGGGGCACAGTTGCCCCATTCATGACCAGGTAGTCCCCCAAGCCCAGAAACAATCCTTCTGTCTTGTCAGGATTCAACCTCAATCTGTGACCCGCCATCCATCCTCCAACCGCATCCAGACAAGCACCTTCCCTGCTCCACTCCCTGCTTGGTTTCCCATTTGGCTCAACCAGGCCATCTTGTTGCCAGTTCAGAACTTTGCAAAATGGCCCTTGTTCCTCTTCCTCGCAAAATGCCACCTTAGGGGCCAAGGAAGGGCGAGCCCGACCTGCGCTTCCCCGGCGAGCCAAGACTGTGCTGCAGGGAAGGGGGCTCTTGGGTGCCTGTTTGGGGAGGGATCGGGATCCTTTCCCCAGACCCGCCAGGCAGGCGCTTTCAAGGGTTGAAATTTGACGCTCCGGTTGCTGAGGCGCGGAGAAAGAGGAAATGGCAGGGCAGTCGCAGCAAAGAAGAAGAGGAGAAAGTGGCAGCAGCAGCAGGGGAAGGGGGCGAGGGGCGAGGGGCGAGGGGCCGGGGGTCGCACGCGGCCCCTCAGAGGAGACCCAAGGGGGACACCTGCTCACCGCGCCCCGCCTGCAGCGTCCGGCCGACTCCGGAACGAAACGAAAGCGAAAAGCGGCGGCGCCTCGCCCTCCTCCGGCCACCGAGCGGCTCCACCCCCGGCGGGCATTTCCCGCCCGAGAAGGGGGCGATGGCGGCGGTCCGCTCTCGGCTTTCCCCCCCCCCCACCTCAGCGACTGATTTTAGCCGGTGCTTAATTTCAAATAGATTGGGACGGGGGGGTGGGGGGCCGAGCTCGGACCCGGCCCGAAGCCGCGCGCCCCGAAAAAAAAAGCATGGCTAGTCCGGCCGTCTTGAAGCGCCACGCCGCTGGCATTTACTCGCGAGTAAGCGTGGGGAGTGGGGCTCTCGGCGCCCTTTACTCGGAAGTAAAGCCTCCCGCAAAAGGCGTCATAGCGTTATATTCTCTCCCGGTCCATCAATGGCGACGGCCGCAGCTTCGTGGGTGAACCGCCCCACGGCTTCGAATAAGTCGGGGTTCGAAGATGCGTGTTGTTGCCCTTTCCCACGTCATGGTTGGTCAGCATCTGCTAGCGGCCCTAGGCTGCGTGAAGGTTGGCGCGTTTCGAAAATGCCTATACTCGGTTTTTAAACCGTCTTTTGCATTTGAGGTTCGCTTCTCAACTTGTAACTGAGGTAATGGCCTGAAGTGTTCCAGGTTTAGTTTTTCACTCGCTCCCCCCCCCCCCCACTTTGCTACTATTTATTTTTGCGCTCAATTCAGGACATAAAACCCCTTTCCTCGCTCCATTTATGCTCCTTCCAAAGTCCTCTTTTTCACCTGGTGGGCAGCCATGACAACTGGGCAAAGCCGTCCTTCCAGTTGCTCTCACTGCTCTGAGAGGAAATTGAGCAATCCAGACTTTTCCATGGAATTTCCTCATTATGTCTGCGCCTCCTCAGCCACAAACCAAGATCCCCATTGTTCTCCCTATGGTGAAAAAAGCACAACCTGTTTCCCATGACCATGCCACTGAAGCACAGTTTTACAATATCTAGATTTAAGGCGATGAAACACCAGTAGCCCAACTTTCCACCAAAGATCCCTTCCGCCAACAGAACATAGTGAAATTGGTCATCGACTTATTGAGAAATCCTACTTTGTCGAATTGGGGTTACGCCCAGGACAGTGTGCCAAGGACGGTAGCTCTATTTGTGTTTATTATTATTATTATTATTCTGTGCATGCCTTGCAAAAAGATATATATATATAGAAATGCAATCAAGGAGTACAAAAATTGGAAAGGTTTGCCAAGGAGGACATGGTTTCCTTCACCACATCCATAACATTCATGCGGTACTTTTACTTTTTCATACCATAAATAAGTGTGCCAACCAAAAATATTATCATGACCTAAGTCTAGAATATATGAATTCTCCAATATCATCCATTCTTTCAAACAACAAAGACAAGATGCTTCGTAATATAATCTCATATCTGGCAGGGAGAAACCTCTCTCTTTTGCATCTCTCAATGTTTTATATTTTATTCTTGGTTTTTCCCCCATGCCAAATATATTTAGAAATACCTTTTTGCCATGTATTGAAACACCTTGCCAATCACCGCAATTGTTTGAAAGAAAAATAACATTCTAAATAATACATTTATTTTTATGGTCGACAGACTCGATACTGCCTAATAGTGAAAGATTCATTCTGTTTCAAATAACTTTCCAGCTTTTTAAATACTTATACAGATTTATATTATTTGCTGTTACCCATACGCCTAAATACTTAGCCTTCCTTTCAATCTTTAATCCAGACGCACCTGGATTTATTTTTACTCTCGTCATTCATATTCTTAACCAAGAGTTTGGTTTTATCTTTATCAATCTTAAGACCTGTTATCTCACCAAAATTTTTTATCCCTTGTAATACTTTCGTGATTGACTCTATTGGTTCTTCTTCTGATATCACCACATCATCTGCAAATGCTTTTAATTTATATTGTCTCTGTCCCACTCATCTACCTTTAAAATCTTGATTACATCTTGTTCTTTGTGCCAATACTTCTAAAACCACTGTAAACAATATTCATTTAGACACAAGCTAGGTGGGAGAAATTGCAGGGCATGCTATGGCAGAGAAGTCCCCAAACCTGTCCGCTCCTGATCTTGGGAAGCAAATTCATCTCACCAGACACGAATGCTTATGAGAATTGCTTGTTCTGACAATTGCCCAAGTCCAGGCTATTGAGGGCTTTCAAAGGTCAAAACAGCACCCAATTATGTTTTGTAATTTTATTACAAGTAAATAATAATGACAAAAAAAAGGTACCCCACCCGGCTCCTGAAAATAATAATGCAAGAGTTAATAACATTTTGCCCAAAGATTACTATGTGTGCCTGGCAGTTGTAAACTAGGCTTACCAATAAACATGTACCAAATCTCAATAAAATAATTGCTTTTGTTGTCCCTTTGAAGCCTGCGTTCGTTTGGCAAGTTTCTCCATCGGAGCAATGGACCAAATTAATCGTTTCTATTGGTAAACTGCCCAAGCTCTTCCAGTTGTGTGCATCTGGTTCCCTCGCTGCCACCGACAGAAATATAAGAAGCTCTTTTATGTGGTTAAGTCTCTGTTCTCCCCATCAAAAAGCCAGGTAATTATTAAACACTTGTGCTATAAAAATTGTCCCTTGGTTTGCTTAAGACAGTCAGGCATGGCCGCCAAACTTTCTGAAGAAAAGGAAATACGAATTGGCCCTGCCATGTAGCTTGACCAAATGCAGCTAGGAGCTAGGTAAAGTCGTAGATAAAAAAATTGTAGACTCGCCCATGCTGGCCAGCTTCTATTTTGATTTGAAATGTTTGTTTTTGGGACTTCTTAGAAGGAGAATTGGGGATGTGTGTGCCAGTCCTCAATGGCACCCACCGGAGAGGTGCCAGAAATGTGTCCCAGCTGAAAAAAAGCACTAGGCCTACTGCCATTGAATATAAACAAGTGTGCCTCACTCGAGAAGCCCTGCCACCCCAATTTTACTTGCAATTTTTCATTTCAGTGGAAGTTACTTTTCTCGAAATAAGGTTAAGAATGGTTTCCCTCATAAACCCCACCCAGCAAGGAATGTTTGGTGAGCTAGTTTTATTTTCATAAACGCAAGGATGCTTATTTAATGTATACTTTATTTTAACATTTGTCACACCCCAAAGACTGTTCAAAGTGTTTATTCTAAGCAATATACAAAGATCTTAATATTTGCACTTTTTAAAATTATCATCCATGCACCCCTCTCATAAAATATATGAAGCCAACAAAAGAAAAGTTCAGCTTTTATGAAACCTAAAAAGAAATATCTCTCTACCAGGGTTAACAAGAGGTTTGCCAATAGGATTGGTAGCAATAGAACTAATTCAAGTCAAACAATATGATCTACCTAGGAATACCAAGATTCTCACCCATCAACCCAAAGCAAAATAAGTCCTAATCTGGAGATCTCTGATCAGAGATATGTAGCTTTCCATGCACAAGTTAAATGAGGGTGGGGAAAGGCAGTGCACTGCAGAAGTAGGTGTTTTGTTTCGTTTTCCCTCTTCTAAAGCAAAAAGGGGTCTGAATCGCTTCCATCATTTCTGAATTTTCCCTCCCAATCATATTAGCCCACAGTTGCAGGAAAAAACAGGCCTGTGTTTACCCCAACACACAAAAAACAGGTATGGGTTCAGCCACATCTCCAAGGGTAGGTGTGTCTTTTTTTAAACGATAGCAGCCATTCTTTTTATATTGTTTGAAAAGTCAAAGGAGCACCTGAGAGCTAAATAATCCAGTTGGAATGGGCACACATCCTGTTTATTCAATGGGGTTTGGGCAGAACTTCCTTCTGTCTCTTTTCCCTGATGGGATGGGTGAAACTTCCTCCCTTAATGCCATCTCTGATCCAACATTTCCTCATGTTCTTTTATGCTCAATATTATGCAAATGCATATTTAAGGGCTTTATTAGCATGTTTAAATTGAATCGTTTGTTAAAAACTGTGCATTCCCCCCCCCCAAAAAAATTGGTCCACTGGCTGGGCAGGGTGGGTCAGAAATCTTGGATGTGAGAGTCTAGTCATCTAAACAAGAGGGATGGGTCTACAAAAATAGTTTTGTGTCGTTTCCCCCACCAAGCATGTCTTGACCATGTGTCAATCAAATACTTAAGTTATAATAGCTATTAATAATACCTCTAAAGATTTTCACAAGAGGAGCAACTGCTCTTTGTTTTGGTATTTTTATGGCGAACCACCCACCCAGTCTTGCTACCGACTTTGCTCCTTTCATAGTCCATTTCACTCCCAGTAACTAACAGCAAACAGCAGCATTTAGGTTTTGATGGGATTGGCTAAGAATGCCAACAGCTAGACTATGACGAATGCATTTTAAGGTAGCATCTGCAAAACACAACATGAAAATGCTGGTGGAATTATTGCTCCAACAAAATGCAGGATGATTCCAAAACTAGAGGACAAACGGCTCCACCACCGCCTTCATGAGAGGACAGAATCTGGAAGAGCTGGTCTTTAGTTTAGCTCCACCGCTGCCACCACCAGATGGGCAGGAACAATACAGGAAGGCCCCTCAAGTCTCTGGTTCTTGCTTGCTTGCTGCTCATGAACGAAAGCCCTAAAATTCTTAGGAACACAGCTCACTTGTATTTCGTGTGTACATTCACCTCTTTTTACTACAACAAAATTTGGTATTATGCCAGTTTGGGGAAGGAACAACCCTTAGTGTTTTAAAGAAATCCTAGCGCCCGAGTCATTGGATACTGGTGGTAGTGGTGGTGATGAACCATGATGCAATGGGAAACCGAAGCCAAGCCATCTCTGCTGTGCTGGAACAGAAGGGAGCTGGGAGCTGCTGGTGCCATTTACTGCTCAGGTTTTAATGAGCACGGTGAGGGAAAAGGTTCAATACTGGTTTTCGTACCAATCGCTGTGACTCAGTTGCAGCAACTCAGTGACAACTTGGGACATATCACAGTTGTGTTTCCGTAGCAGCCTGAGGTTAAGGTGCCTGTCGCAGAAGCCCATCTCGCTCAGGTTGGCTAGGAAGGGGTTCATTTGCTCCTCGGTGGCCACAGGAAGAGCCTTGAAGGATGGAAGGAGGAGAACGATCAAAACCAGGAAATGTGCATGCTTACATCTAGGGTTCACTGCCAATGCTTTTCCCAATCTGTATGCATGAAATAAATCCCCACCTTCCACAGGAGAGGATGTTATCTTGGCAATTATTAATTATATTCATATCCCACCTTTCCTTCAGGAAACCCATTTTCCCCCATTATTTTATCTTCACAATGGACAAAATACTCTTCCCACTCACTCCACAGTCAGCAGCATTTCAATAACAGAAGGCTTTCACATCACTCTGGTGGGTGAAGCTACCACCCCTATTTTGATCCTGCCTATTTCTGCAGCACTATGAGGGACGCGGGTGGCGCTGTGGTCTAAACCACTGAGCCTCTTGGGCTTGCTGATCAGAAGGTTGGCAGTTCGAATCCCTGTGATGGGGTGAGTTCCTGTTGCTCGGTCCCAGCTCCTGCCAGCCTAGCAGTTCAAAAGCACGCCAAAAAGTGCAATTAGATAAATAGGTACCACTCTGGCGGGAAGGTAAATGGCGTTTCTGTGCGCTGCTCTGGTTTCAGTGTTCCGTTGTGCCAGATGTGGCTTAGTCATGCTGGCCACATGACCCGGAAAAACCGTCGGCAGACAAATGCCGGCTCCCTCGGCCTGTAAAGCGAGACGAGCGCCGCAACCCCAGAGCCGTCTGCCACTGGACTTAACTGTCAGGGGTCCTTTACCTTTGCGATTTAAGGGATTTCTGGAATCCTTGCTGCCCTCCCCATCTCCCCTCCTCTCTGACTGCATAGAGCGGGTGGGAAGGTAGCTCCACCTTTGCTCACACAGCCAAGTTCCTTTCCCAATCGCTATCTATTAATTTTTAACAGGACGGAGGACTGCGTGTGCTTGCTTCTCCCACTGCCCAGCTGTCGTCAAAGGGAAGAGAGAGCACCTGTCAACCAGAATGCAATGGGAGCGAGTAAAGTTTTCCACTCTTGTTCTGGAGAATGGTGAGACACAGGAGGCTAGTGGCAACCAGTCCAAAGAACAAAGCAGCTCATGGCTGCAGTCTGACAGAACAAGGCAGGTGACTGTCCCAATGAAATGATACAGCACCAACTTTCTGGAGCCAAGGGCCATCTGTGTGATGCTGCAGGTCTTCTGAAACCATTTCAAAATGGCTTCTCCAGATGGGCAAGGCGCATGTGAGCATTCAAGGGAGCGCAAGATCCCAATCCTTGTTTTAGGAAGCTACCCTCCTCCTTGCTTTTCCTGATAGCCCATGGTTTCCAAGGAATCCACAACTACAAGGTTGAGCTTTCAACGTTCTGGAGATCAGAGCATCAAACCCTTCTGAGCCATCCAGTGCTGATTTGAGACACCAGCAATTGACCTCTTTGCCGACCTGCCCAACTACAAACTTCCCTATTTTCTGTCCAGGTTTCAATCAGAGGAAGTCTAATCTGACTATGGGGACATACTCCTTCTTGTCATCCCAGTAACATTTAAACGTGAAATATTTATCTGGTGGCCAGTATCCTGCTTCTGGACATAGCAATCCCTGGTGCCACATGTTCTCAAGTTCATTTTGCAACCACAAAAGCTAGAACCCTGTTTTCACGTGCACGTAACACCAAATTTGTACTTGCAGTGCGACCATGGAGAGACAAAATACGCAAACTCTGCTCCGATCCCTTTCTTGCCCATTCCAGAGGGAGCATTATGAACCTAAGGAGCTGCCTACCTGCTCCACGGTGGGTGGTCCAGCAAACAGCGCCTTGTAAGCAGAGGCAGCCACTGACAAGGCCCCTTTCACGAGGTCACCAGCAAGGCTGTTCCCATGGGTGTGCCTGCAGAGTTAAATTGCAAGTAAAGGACATAAATAACAAAAGAAAAAGAACTGAGCGGGGTGTCTTAACGGGGCACATGCTAGTGTTTGGCTTAACGGTTAGGAAAATGGGATGCACTGCTTGGGCCAAACCTTTCAGGAAAAGAGAATGCTAAAAGGGAGGATTTCTGTCTTCTGTGCCTGAGCCAAAATAAATAAATAAAAATTCTGTACCAAGAAAACCACGATCCTGTCACTTGACCAACAACTGACAATGTGTTATACCAAATAAGCCTACTGGCCCATCTAAAGGTAAAGGTGAAGCTACCCCTGACCATTAGGTCCAGTCGCAAACGATTCTGGGGTTGCGGTGCTCATCTTGCTTTATTGGCTGAGGGAGCCGGCACAGCTTCCGGGTCATGTGGCCAGCGTGACTAAGCCGCTTCTGGCAAACCAGAGCAGCGCATGGAAACACTGTTTACCTTCCCGCCAGGAAGGTAAACTATTTATCTACTTGCATTTTGACGTGCTTTCAAATTGCTAGGTGGGCAGGTGGTTCATCTAGATCAATATAATCTACAGTCATACCTCATGTTTGCGTACACTTCAGGTTACGTGTTTTTGTGTTGCGTCCCGCGGCAACCCAGAAGTACCGGAACAGGTTATTTCTGGGTTTTGCCGCTCGTGCAGAAGCGCTAAATCATGCTGTGCACATGCACAGACACAGCTCTTCGGCTTGCGTCAGTTCCGTGTTACAGACGGGCCTCTGGAACGGATCCCGTCCGTAACACGAGGTTCCATTGTACTTAGAATGGCAGCAGATCTCCAACCCTGATACTAGAGCCTTTTACAAGGAGATTCCACAGAATGAATACAATACAGAAAGCTTGCTGATGGTTTTATGTCTGGATGGAACAAGTGCCCAGGAACCCTTTGCATGCCAGATTCAAAGTTCTAGAGAAAAGGGGTTGGGTATTAAATGAAAAGAAGTAATCGTCCTCTCTGAGATTTCACAAGGCATTTCCCATTCATTTTCATGCCCATCCTAGCAGCCATATTAGCTAGAAGCTTGCCCCTTATTAAAAAAAAACAAAAACTATTGTGTTCAAGTTGCTGAATTCCCACTATGGGCCAAATTTTTGTTAAATTTCAATCCTGCCTTTCTACCAAAATGGTGTTCCGGGGAGACTAACCACAATAATACAAATACAACAAAACAGCAATAAGATGCAATGAAAGAAACAAGGCAGGTAAAACCAAAAAAGATAGTCAGATAATACCAATCTATTTGCTACTGGTACAAGTCCACTTATGAACAACAGTCATCTCTCATAAAAATGTCACTGCCAGCCTACGTACTTGCACAGTGCAGTTTGCAACTCAATGAGCACACCTTGCCTAGCATAAATGAAGTTTACACAGCTGTCAGTAGGCATTTTGGGTAGGAGTGGGAGGCGATCTCAAAGCATACAGAAACAGACACTTATTTTTCAGTGAGAAATAGGACAAATAGGACAGATACCACTTGCCAACTAGATCACAACAAAATCCCAGCCTGACCCAGCTTCTGTTACCTGGAGAACTCTGGACATGTTGGTGTGCTATTTACATTCCCTGCAGGCGGAGGTTCAGGAACATCTGCTCCTTGGACCACTAGAAGAGAAATATTTGGGAGCTTGAGAGCAGGAACTGGCAGGAAAGAACCAAATAGCGACTATCAGAGAAATTTAACGGGAACAGCATTACCCTTCATTGAATCTATTTAATGAAAGCAGCACCTTTCATTGATTTGCCACCACCCACCTTGAGGCTCTGGAAGAGTTAAGAGCAGTTGCTTAACAGCTCTGGAAGAGTTAAGAGCAGTTGCTAACCAATTATCAGCCTGTAAATCATAGCACAGTACCTTCTCTGGTTTGGTCTGGAACCCACCAAGAGGCATCCTCTCCACTGGGAACACTTGTTTCTTGGGAGCTGTTGCTTTGGGGTGGGGCCAGAGATCTATTGTTAAAAAATGGAAGAAAAGCAGGCATGTGGGAAGGTGTAGTAGCCAGAAACTGTAGAAAAAGCACACCCACCAAGCCTGAGCTACGCTACACATTCAAGCCATTTCCCTAGTAACACACCCTACTTAGTTTCGCCTGAGTTTTGATTTTTGTGCTTTGGTTGGCTGGCACACTAGGCCCAAACTCAGCAGCCGACCCCTTTTATATCTCCTTCTGAAGGTTGCTTATGACTACACAGATAAAGAAGTCTTAGCACACTTTGGCTCCGGGTCCACTTGGTACCTTGCAGGCTGTGGTTCCAGGATCTGAGGGGTCAGAGGCACCTCGTCCAGTGTCTGCGAGGTGGTTAGCATGTCGTTGATACTGTGAGCTGAGGGTTGGTTCTCTCCCGCAGGACTTGCCGAGGCCTCGGCCACTTTTTCCAAGCTGGGCTGAGAGAGCGCAGAACTGTACATAGACTCGCCTAGAGGGCGGCTGGTGTCAAAACACTCAGGGAGGATGATGATGTAATCCTCAGAGGAGGTAGAGGATGCTTGGCTACAGACTTCATCCTTGGCATCATCCTCGGCCTCTCCATCACTCGATTCCGCCCCGTCTTGCAGCAGGAGTTCCTCTAGGAGAAGCAGCGGAACAATTTGATTACAAAGACTACTGCAGCCCCTTTCTATTGATCCAACCCCCTGCAATGCAGGAATCTTTTCCTCAATGTAATTTGTTTTGCCCTATTGGGCACCATAAAACTAAGATATTCTCCACAAAAGCCTTTTTGTGTGACTGAAAAACAGTCCTGTCGCCTATAGCTCACTTCCATAGATCAGCCTAAGCAATGCGCAGCTGCAAACAGAAGCTGGGAGAAATAAAATAATAATAATAATAATAATAATAATAATAATAATAATAATATTTTATTTATATGCCACCCTCCCCAGCTGAAGCTGGGCTCAGAGTGGCTAACAACAGTAAAATAATACAGCATTCTAAAATCAATTCATTATAAAATCAGTTCAAATGAAATTAATGGCAATCATTGGGCTAGAGTTCTGTGAGGATTACTAAAGGAGGGGGTCAGGTTGTGCCCTGGCCAAAGGCTTGGTGGAACAGCTCTGTCTTGCAGGCCCTGCGGAAAGATGTCAAGTCCCGCAGGGCCCTAGTCTCTTGTGACAGAGCGTTCCACCAGATCAGAGCCACAGCCGAAAAAGCCCTGGCTCTGGTTGAGGCCAGCCTAACCTCCCTGTGGCCCGGGACCTCCAATATGTTTTTGTTTGAAGACCGTAAGGTCCTCCATGGGACATACCAGGAGAGGCGGTCCCATAGGTATGAGGGTCCTAGGCCGTATAGGGCTTTAAAGGTTAAAACCAGCACCTTAAACCTGATTCAGGTTTAATGGAAGAGCTCTTAATCTTGGCTCCTAAGAAAGGTTTCACCACCCCCACTATCATGCTCTGCTTTGAACTTATTCCAGCTTGAATTTATCCTTCTTGAGCATGGGGATCTATTATAAGTTTTTTCCTCCCATGGGGCAGAGAGACTGATACTGTCAGTCCTGGTCTCTCTTTCAAAGAAGCAAACTCTAGCCACTTCTCCTTACCAAACTCAGGTTCTTGGGCCACCTCCATGCCTTGATTCTTGGACTCTGGTTCCTGTAGTGTTGGAGAAGGAACATTTTCTATCCTAACAGGGTCCTTGTCCTGTAGTGCTTGTAGAGAACCTAAATCAACAAAAACACAGGAGCCGATCAAAATGCGAGGTCGGCTTAAGCTTTTTCTGTACATGTAATGCGCTCAGCAAGGTGACAATTTAAACACTCACTCTGCAACGATTCCTTCCTCTGTGGGGGACTGTGGTCAGGCGCAGCATCCAAGGTGAGAGAACGAATTACTGTTTCACAAACAAACTGGGTCCCACTCATGTCTTCCTCTCCTTCCTCGGAGTTAGCCGGATTCTCAGCTTTCCCTTTCCCTGCCTGGGCATCTGTAGGATGCAATGTTCTCATTAGCACTCGCCGCAAGTTTTAGAACTCAAGCAGCCCTAGAAGCTGGGGGCTTGATCTTCATCCTCAGTAACCAACCCAAATTATTATACAGAGACTTGAAACAATGGGAGCCCAATGCAGTTCAGATCACCAGATAATTGGGAAGGTCCATTATTTCAAAATAACATATGAAGGCAACTAAGCAAGGGCACAATTTATTACTGGGTGCGGATGTCAGCATTCTAAGAATCTCAGCTTTCATTTTTGAAAAATACATATGCTCTTAGGACTTATGGAAGAGCTGAAATAGGCTTCAAATTACTTGAGCCTGGTGAAATCTCAGAGACACAAGACAGGCTAAGTAAGACCTTCTAGTCTGGCAGTGCATGAAGCGTAGCTTATTGTCCCTTCCTGTAACCAGAAGAAATGTAACACGCCATTTCAGGCTTCAAATTTACATGTTCTCCCCCTGCTCTCTTCCTCTATCTGGTCCCGCCCAGCCTTCTCCAGCAAGGAACTACTGTCATGGGGCAGCAGTGACATGCACCAAGTCATGTCTGGAAGAGCAAGATGCCACCTGAAGGAACAGGATTCCCAAAACTATTTTTGTGGACTGCCTCAAGTGTTGTGAAGGTGCAGGAACTAAAACCTGCCTGAAACTGTTCCAAATAGGCTGAAAGTGCTAGGGGTGTCCTTTAATTACTTATTGGCAAAAGAAATGCACCACACATGCGCGGTATGGCAACACAGCTCAGATTGAAGCTAGAAGGGGTTACAAATTCATCGCCTTTGGGCGCCCATGATTCGACTGGCCGGCAGTCTCGGACAGAACTATAAAAACCCTAAATGGTATCTGCTCAGGCAAAGCAATCAGGGAGTCCAAGGCAAGCAAATGATGGCCAAAATCAGGGTACAGTCCTCAGCACAGCTTCAAAGCAGCACAGACGACCTCAGACGCAGCTGTGGCAATACAAGAGGGAATTGCCAAAAGAACCTGCCCTGGTCTGCAGAGGAGTTAGTGCCAGTTCCAGGATGGTGGAAGCTTGGGACCTATTGGTGAAAAGCTCTGAGTGGACCAGCCTTGTCTGCCTCTTCTCTACCACTGAAAGGGGCAGGTAACAAGCAAGAACCGCAAGGAGGAGGAGCAGAACCAGGAGTCTCTGGAGACTGACAGAGGGGTCCCTACTGAAGCACGGGTCCCGACAGGTGCCCAACGATGTCAGCTCCTCCTCCTGGCCCTGGATGGAGTGCTAGACCCGCATCTCTAGGGGAGACGGGGCAAAGATGTGGCCATCACAACAACCACCCAAAGACCTCCTGGGGTTGGAGTGATGTTTACCTCCAGGAGTGTTGTGTGGAACCTGCTCCAGTTCCTGCACTATGTTAATGTCCAGCAGTTCAAAGGAGAGCAAATCCTAGAAGGGAGGGAGGAAACGAAAGCATTCAAGTTAGGGGATAAAAGGAGAGCAACAGTCCATCTCTCTGCCACGCCTAGTCAGCTAGACACCAAGTTTTATTAAGTTTAAGAGAAAACAGCCTTGCCTCTCTGCAGAATCTTTGGTGTTGAAGGGCAGAACAAATGCGGAATTCATAGATTTTCTGTGAACCCTCCCTGGCTCTAAGCTTGGCTTGCACCTGACATTTTACCTGAGCTGTGAGCAGGTCGACAGACGGGATGTAGAACTCTCTAGCGCTGAGGATGCTCTTCAGCTTTGGTGGAGCAGCCCGACCAGCCACACCTCCCGTCATGGCACCATCAGCAGTTTGCAGAGTTTGCCCCTTGAACTTTGAGGGTCTTTCCTACAAGGAGAAAGAGAAACAGTGAAAGGACCACGGAGGTGACTCTTAAGGCGAACAGCCTCATCCTAACTTAGGGCAACTCCATCTTTTTACTGTGCCATCAACATACATGACAGTTTCTTGGGCACTAGAGTTCCATTTTGTTGCTTATGCTTCCTGGGGAAAAGGGTGTAGAGGGAAAAAAAAGAAGAAAATGCTTAATTATGGGCTGTGCCAAGAGACCAAAGGAATCACAGGGACTAACGACCTTCCTCTCAATTCTCTATAGCTGACCGCACAGAATGTTTGCAGGGTCTTGTAAAATCCTGCTGGTGGAATGAATACCATATAGAAAGCAAGATACAGAGTTTTGTTCTTTTCCCACAGAAAAAGATGCATCTTTCCCATCTGTTCAATTACATTCATGCTCCACTTAGGAACACGGGAAGCTGTCTAACTACCGCAGTGCTGCCTACAAAGACAGGCATCAGGGTTTGCAATAGAAATCATTCCCAGCCCCACCAGGAGGCAACAGGAACAAAACCTTGTGGGGCCAGTGCACACCACTGTTATCTACTCTTTGCTCAAAGAGAATGTTTTTTAATTCAATGAAGAAGGGAGACCAAGAAAAAGCAACACAGACATGTATATGTATGAACACAGTTACTACATGGATGTCACAAGCCATATCTCTGCTGCTTGGGAGGCCCAACTTGCCATTGGCTAAACTGCTATGACATCACTGACTTGACTCAGACTTTCTAATCTTATTTTCCATATACAGTGGTACCTCGGGTTAAGAACTTAATTCATTCCAGAGGTCCGTTCTTAACCTGAAACGGTTCTTAACCTGAGGCGTGCTTTTGCTAATGTGGCCTCCTGCTGATTTCTGTTCTTATCATGGGGCAAAGTTCTTAACCTGGAGCAACCACTTCCTGGTTAGCAGAATTTGTAACCCGAAGCGCCTGTAACCCGAGGTACCACTGTATTCAATAAATATTTTTCCACTCTTCTTTAAATATATGAAGTATGGAAGGAGAAGAAGGGAAGTCATTGGATATTTTAAAGTTTGTAAAAGTTTAATTTGAAATGAGAGAGAGAGAGTGGGGGGGGGAACAGGGGTGCCTGGAGGCATGGTGGCTGAAGGAAGGTAGTTACATGAAAGTTTATGATATACACAGCAGCACCTACATTATATTGCACCACATACTATTATTAGTGCAAATACAAATGCAGTGTATTGCAGTGTATTTCAGCAGTGATTTGTTGGCAATAATTCAAAAAGTCTTAAGAGGAAAGTAAGCTAATTTAGCCGAGGAACTTGAATAAACCTTGTTGCTGAAGGAAGGAGAGGGGAAATATATATGCAGAAAGCAGAGAAGCAGAGGCCTGAGGAGAAAGATCTAAGGGAAGGTAGTAAGCAGAAAGCAGAGCTGGGGGGAAACAACAACTGACACAGGCTCAGGGATATAAAATAAGGGCCTCACCTCTTTCTTACAATGGGAACTGCCCTTCTGGAAGAAACTGGACACCAGTTTGCTACTTTCTGGACAGTCTGTGTTGCAGGAGGAGTCTACAACAATGCTGCACCAGATCCGGGGCCCAAACTGCTCCCCTCTGTGCGATAACCGCCAATGAGACGTGTAGGTTCCTTCCATTGGAGGAGCTACAAACTCCACAGAGACAACCCCCTCTTGCCCAGGCAGCAAGGAGGGCACAAGGACATCCTTCTTGTCTGAGGACACCAGAGTTAAGTTCCCCCACATGAATTTCAGCTGAAAATGGAGACAGAGAACAAAACAAAAGGCCATTAACTTCTTCCTCGTCCCAACCAAGCATGTGAAGGGAGCCTCATTCACCGCAAGTATCTTTCGGCAACAAAAAAGCTTTTTTTTTTTTTTAACTTAGCTTCCCCCCAGATTCTGTTCTAAGGAATTAACTAGACAGCTTTGGAGACAAAAAATCCTAAAGGCTAGCAAACTAAGGTGGCAGAGGGACTAAGGCTGTTCCCATATTGTTTTGGGTTAACTTGCTAAATGAGGGTGGGCAAATATCTTTTAAAATAATGCGTGTCCCAACCTAGGGCAGGTTAAGTTTGGAGTTCAGAAGCAATGTGTGCACTGTGGGGCAGTTAGAGCAATTTTATCTGACAGACACATGGTCTCCTACTGCGCCTTCCACACACACACACAAAAAAAACAAAAAATCTGCTTGTCAATGCTTTCACCGTGTTTCTTAAATCAATCCTGTGGCTTTGGATTTGCTCAGCAGCAAAAATGAACAACTACGACAGGGATGGGAAAACTGTAGCTGTTAGGCTATAACTCCCTCCAGCCCCAGCCATAATGGCCAATGGTCAAGGATGATAGGAGTTGTAGTCCAGCAACATCGGGGGGGGGGGGAAAGGATGGACAAAGGCACTTTGGCTTTGCACCTTTAGGAGTCTGCCCAATGCCCCATGTCGGTTGTTGGCTGGCTGAGAATCTAAACCAAGTCCTCACCCAAATAATTTACAGGCAGTGATAGGCAAAGGATGGCAACAGAGCTCTGTACTGAAGCCTGTGAAATAATAAGAAAGCAGTACAGTGGACCCTTGGGTTACGCTACCTTTGAGTTACGTAACTTTCGGGTTGCGAAGGCAGCAAACCCAGAAGGGTATACTTTCCGGTTTCGCTGCGCGCGCATGCGCAAAAGCGCTCTGCACACCTTGTGCAGAAGCACTCTGTGCGCCGTGTGCATGCGCAGAAGCGGCGCCTCATGTTGCCGACTTTCTGGGGTACGTATAGACCCCCGGAATGAATTAAGTTCGTATCCGGAGGGTCCACTGTATGTTGTGCTTCTGCAGGGTGTCTTTCTGTTGATGCTGAGTAACCAAAAACAGCACCTACAAATCTGGGCTGAAGAAACTGTGGGGACTAGGGCATCGCTTGCAGGCAGATCTCAGCTCCAGCACATACCTTAAGCACTGGAACGCACCTTAGTGTCAGAGCTCCACTCCATGTTGCCAGTGTTCCTCATGCGCCAATGTTTGATGAAGGTCGTCCTTGGGTGCAGGCGAGTTCCGTCAGGAAGGTTCTCATCCACAAAGGCAGCGCTCAGCGTTGGGACAATGACTGGGCAGCCCTGGAGGGGACTGCAAAGAGAGGGGAAAGTCAGTACAGTTGCTTATCTCTGAGAGAAGGAAAGTTCACTCCCTCCGCTTATGGGAGGCAGATCTACAGTAAAGTTTAAAGGATCTGCATTTAACAGAAGTTCTCAGCGGCAATCTACCGCTCTCTCAAGCGGAGTGTTCTGAAGGAGCGTCTCCACCCCCATCGTTCTGCCCGGACGCTGAGGTCCAGCGCCAAGGGCCTTCTGGCGGTTCCCTCATTGCGAGAAGCAAAGCTACAGGGAACCAGGCAGAGGGCCTTCTCGGTAGACCTACATTGGCTCCCAGTACGTTTCCGAGCACAATTCAAAGTGTTGGTGCTGACCTTTAAAGCCCTAAACGGCCTCGGTCCAGTATACCTGAAGGAGCATCTCCACCCCCATCATTCTGCCCGGACGCTGAGGTCCAGCGCCAAGGACCTTCTGGTGGTTCCCTCATTGCGAGAAGCAAAGCTACAGGGAACTAGGCAGAGGGCCTTCTCAGTAGTGGCGCCCGCCCTGTGGAACGCCCTCCCATCAGATGTCAAAGCAATAAATAACTACCTGACATTCAGAAGACATCTTAAGGCAGCCCTGTTCAGGGAAGCTTTTAATCTGTGATATTTTAGTGTATTTTGGGTTTCTATGGAAGCCGCCCAGAGTGGCTGGGGAAACCCAGCCAGATGGGTGGGCTACAAACAATAAATTATTATATTATTATTATTCTGGAGAGGTAGGTCTAAGAAGGGACTGGGGATCTTGAACAAAGGATCCTCAGCAGCCCAACTTATAAATCCCAGGGGCGCTATCCAATGCATCTGCTCCGCAAGTGCAAGCAACTTGTGCTAGTGGAATGTACTGTATTTTTCGCTCCATAAGACACACCCTTTTCCTCCTAAAAAGTAAGGGGAAATGTCTGTGCGTCTTATGGAGCGAATGCACTGGTTGGCAGAGGGATACCTCGGCTACTGCTGCAGTTGCGAGTTAAGGGATGCCTCCGCAGCTGGAGCCATGGCTCCCGTCCATCGCTGTGAAGCCAGCAGAGCAAGAGCCGCTGCACAGCTATCGTTCTTGCTCTGCTGGCTTCAGCAAGAGCTGCACAGCGCTTCTTGCTCTGTTGCCTTCACAGCGAAGCGGGAGGAGGGACGGATGGGAGCAAGCAAAGCGAGAGCCGCTTACATGGCTTCTGTCCCGCTTTGCACAGCTCTCACTTTGCTTGCCCATCCCTCCTCCCGCCTCACTGTAAAGCAAGCAAAGCACCTGTCCCAGTGTCTCCTCCTCCTCTTGCTCGCCGCGCTTTACAGTGAAGCGGGAGGAGGGATAGGCAAGCAAAATGAGAGCTGCGCAAAGCGGGACAGAAGCCATGTAAGCGGCTCTCACTTTGCTTGCTTTAAAGCAAGAAAAGGGAGAGCCGCTTACATGCTCTGCGCAGAATATATTTTTTTCTTGCTTTCCCCCTCTAAAAACCTATGGAGCGAAAAATACAGTAACTTTCCCCTCCTCTCTGCTGTAGCCCCATGAGTGCCTTGAAGATCAGCTCCACAAGACTGGGGCAGGGGGTTGGGGGAAGGAGAGGAAACAAGAAACACCACTGTGCTAGCAGACCTCTGCCGGCTCTGGCTTTGCATATAACCCCAGGGTTCAGGGAGTCAAATAAGTTACAAGTGTTGGAAATGTTGCAGAGATTCACAATAGCCCATAGCTTGGCTAGGGCGCAGCACCCCCTAGAAGTGCTCCAAACATGCAGATAAAATTGCCTCCCCCATGCGGCCCAGTCCTCAGATTGCTTACAGAAGTGTGTTGGGCTGCAGGCTCTCCGATTTGGCAGCTGTCAAGCCAGCATTTTCCAGAGCATGGACAGAGTTCCACAGATGGATCTTCCGGTGCAGCTTCAGCTGCTTCTTGAGTTCCCGCACCTCAGCTTTGCGTTGCTTCTTCTCTGCTCGCAAGCGCTGCTTCTCTGCCTTCAGAAAGCGCTTGTCCATCTGTTTCTGAAGCCTGTGCAGGTCGAAAGCGGAGACTGGTTTGCTTACAGCAGGATCTGCACACCTAAAGCCAGACCCAGGCTGTTGGGGGGGGGGCAGGCGATGGCTGTCAAGGCCATTTCCTTCAGCTGGGCTAAGCGTGACATCCAAAAGTCCCCCGGGTGCCAGTGGGGCATCTGACTGCAAATTCTACGCAAAAGGTAAGGAACCTGTGGTGGCCCTTGAGATGTTTGTAGGACTTCAGCTCCCATCAGCCCCAGCCAGCAAGGCCTGTGATTAGGGACAATGAGAGTTGGGAGCCCAATAATCTCTGGAGGGCTACAGGTTTACCATGCCTGCTCTACACAGTAGGCTCCTGGGTGCCTACTGGACAGAGGAAGAGTAAGAACTGCTGGGCCTCTCCAAACACTCTGTTGTAATACCAGCTCCATCAGGCTCCTACCCTCAACTTAGCAGCCATTTCATCAGGAAATGCTGGAAGACAAGCAACGTTTGGTTCCCCCTCTCAGTTAAAAATCTCTCAATTCCAGCTGATTGTTCTGCATCCTCCTGCCTCCCTATTCCTTTTGTGCTGGGCAGTTTGGACTGCAAGTCTGAAGACAGGAATTGTCTTTGTCACTGACATTTCTAAGTTGTTCTGGGAGCCTTAAAAAAAACCAACACGTTGCATTCCTTGCATATTGTACACAGGTAGGCAAATGAAGCTTGAAGACAAAAAAGCCACAGAACACAGGATGCCAGGTGGAAACAAAAATTTACATTGAACTCAGAACCAAATCCTTTTCTGCAGGTCTCTGGGTATCCCTCTATTGGTTTTCTTGTGTGCTTATCCACTACCAGCACACACCCCAAATATGTAGGCAGATCCAAGGTTTGCACAACATGTTTGCACATGGTTTGCAGAACATGGGCTACTTACCTGGCTTGTTCCAGAGTGGCGAAGCGAGGAGCGAACTGCCCAAGATTATATGTCTCTGAGATACACAATACTGGCTTCCTCAGCTTCAAAAGTACATGGTTAGGGTCGTGGGCATATGTCCCCATTTCACATGATTCACAGATGCTATAGGATGGGCACACACTGTCAAGAGAGGAAAGGCTATGAGATACCCAACAGCTTTTTCATCTTTTACTAACTGAACTGGTTAAATCAATTTGTGTTAAGATGTGATTACAAATGTGAGAAAAGCCTGAAATAAAACAAAATAAATTTTAATTCTGTTAGCATGCAGGCTAAAAGATTTCACTTCTCATAAAATGTTACCTTGCTTGTGAGCTATTCCACCATCCTTCCCGCCCCCAATTGGCTGAGCTTTTGTACTGCCATGACATGTTCACAAACATTCTAACGGCTTAGTGTGAAGGTGCCAGCGACAGGATTCTGAAAACACTGCAGCTTTTGAAAGGGAACTGAAATAGAAGTTTGGATGGGAGGCTGGTGGCTGGGAAACTGAGTGGGTAAAGGACCCAGAAAGTTGAAGAGAAACTGACCCCTGAAGGATAACCAATTTTACTACCAGACGATGGTGGTGGAGGTAAACAGCAAAGCTCTTGACTTTTAGTAGCCCTGCAGTTGAGATCCGTTGTTGTCTACATCTCCCTTTCATGGTTGCCAAAATGAAGAAGCATCAGGAAAAGACAGACAGCAGTAAGAGAATTCCTCAACTTGCTGATGTAGCTTGATTTGCCTTTCTTAATGCAGATTTTTTAAAAAAGTATAAAAAACTAAGAAAGGCAAATAGGTGAAGACAACAAATTTTTAAAAAGGGCAGAAGTGCCAATGAAAAATGGGATTTAAAGGTCACTGGATTCCCCTCCCAATCTATAGAACATGCTTCCAATATTTATCTTGGATAATTTGGTCATAAGGACTAGAACTCTGACTTTTTACATAACTACACACACACACCCTTCCTTCCTTGCCCCTTGGAGTCTCTGGGTGCCAATTTCGGACATTCTGGACACAAACAACCAACACAGCTGTACAATTAGCATTTTCACCCTTCTGCCCAAGTCCTACCTGCACTGGTAGCGAATACCCACGATAGAGGCCTGACAGTTACTGCAGGAGAGAAGCCAGTCAAAGGGGTTTCCTTGCACAGAGGGGCTTGCAGGGGTGTGGGGCGTGGCGCTGCTCAAGGAGCTGGGGAGCTGGCCAGAAAGGAGGAGCTTCTCACTCAGCTTCTGTTCAAGCATTTCAACGGTCTCTTGAACCACTTGCTCCCGGAACTGGAAAGGGGAAAAGGTGCGCCATAAGCAAAGTCTCCTAGATTTTCTCTAAAAGGTACTTCTGCTCCACTCCCCTGTCCCAGAACAGGTGCATGGAGAGATACGCTAGGACTGGGAAGCCATACGAAGGCTGATGACAACAAAATAGTATTGGCCACAAACACATACATTGTTATGGAATCCAGGACAATCGCCATATTATTAATAATAATAATAATAATAATAATAATAATAATAATAATAATATATTTATACCCCGCCCACTCTGGGCGGCTTCCATAGAAACCAAAAATACAGTAAAATCACACGTTAAAAACTTCCCTGAACAGGGCTGCCTTAAGATGTCTTCTGAATGTCAGGTAGTTGTTTATCGCTTTGACATCTGCTGGCAGGGCGTTCCACAGGGCGGGCGCCACTACCGAGAAGGCCCTCTGCCTGGTTCCCTGTAGCTTTGCTTCTCGCAATGAGGGAACCGCCAGAAGGCCCTCGGCGCTGGACCTCAGCGTCCGGGCAGAATGATGGGGGTGGAGATGCTCCTTCAGGTATACTGGACCAAGGCCGTTTAGGGCTTTAAAGGTCAGCACCAACACTTTGAATTGTGCTCGGAAACGTACTGGGAGCCAATGTAGGTCTTTCAAGACCGGTGTTATATGGTCTCGGCGGCCGCCCCCAGTCACCAGTCTAGCTGCCGCATTCTGGATTAGTTGTAGTTTCCGAGTCACCTTCAAAGGTAGCCCTACGTAGAGTGCATTGCAGTAGTCCAAGCAGGAGATAACCAGAGCGTGCACCACTCTGGCGAGGCAGTCCGCAGGCAGATAGGGACTCAGCCTACGTACCAGATGGAGCTGGTAAACAGGTATATGCTTTTGATTACCACATGCACTAAGTTTGGGAGTTGGATCTGCCAGCATTCCCCACAAAACTCCTCCACCCATTACAACACTTAAGATCAACTAAGTGCCCTCTTAACAATATGAGCCAAGCATTGGATATTTATCCAGACTGCAATTTGATGTAGTGTGGTGTCAAATTTCAACTTGTGGGCCAAGCTCCATTATGTTAAGGAAGCACAAGTGTGTGTTTGCGTGTGGAAATCTGTGGTTCTCATGGTCTGCTTGAGAAACCCTCCAATGACCCCTTCCCCAAGGTCTGAAAAGACAAATAGAAATCTAAGAGCGGATAGGAACTCACCCTTTCCAAATAACTGGTGAACCACTCAGGAGGGGCCTCACTGGGATGCTGCTCACTCTGGGGACACAAAAGGGGGGGGGGAATGCAGCCACACAACTTATCACACAACTTCTTTGTACACAGTTCATAATTATTTTGAGACTGAGCAAACAGCGACATGCATTCTTTGAAGCAGGACAGAGTGTTTTTCCTCCAAAAGAAAGATGCACACCAACTCCCTGTTAGGAATAGGAGTTTCATTCTTCTGGCAAAGCAGAATGTAAGCAGCACCTTTCTACTTGTGGAGAGCAGTTCCTGAGCATTTGTCACATTTGTTCAGTTGCCTTAGCTGCGGAAAAGCCAGAGGCAAGCAAGCATCTCCCACTACTTCTCAACACCACAGCTTTGAGTTTACAGAAAGCAGAATATCTGCTTGCCACTGCTGGCGAGGGTGCAATGTGGAGCTGTGTTATAACTATCTGTTGGAAGCGCATAACATGTTGATATGCTTCTAGCGCATCAGGTAAACAGGATGGCTCCAGGGGCCCAAGGGACACACATCTTTTGTTCCTACCTGTCTCCTCTCATTCTCTCTTCCAGTATCTCTGTCCTGAGCCAAGGTCCGAGCAAGCATGGAATAGTGGGCAAGGGGCTTCCTCTCATTTCTGGGGCTCTGGGTTTTCTCAGCCTTCTCGGGGGCTTGCTGTGTAGGCATGCCCAGAGGAGCGCTTATTTGATAAACATTCATCTGTAGCCGATTGCCTTGTTTCACTGCAATCTAAAGAAAGAGCTTGCAATAAATATACTTTTACATGCACTCACACTCTCCCATGAATCCTGTGCAGGGCTTTCTTAAAGAGGCAAAGCCAAAAATGAAAATCACATGCGAACCTTGAATCAGTCAATCTTATTGTTCAGGGGAAACACAGCTGTTTGGAGTTAGAATAAAATGCACAAGCACACAACCTCAGAAACAGAGCAAACAAGAAGTTCTGAATCTGAGGCTGAGGAATGCTGCCTTGGTTTCTTTCCAAAGGTAGCTGGTAAAGTCAACATGTAGAAATGAACCCTAGGAACAGTGTCAGGAAATGAAAAATATCCATCAAAAGCAGGGGCCAGGATCAAACTAAGGTTAACTTCTAGAAGAGAAAGGCAAAATTCAGACAGCGCACCCACAAGACCGCAAGTCTCTTTATGGGGCAAATTGACAAGCCAACAATTCTGCCTTGATGCACATCGCCTTGGCCAATTCACTTTTCTCGGCTTTAATTCTGCCAGCCTGTAAAATGGAAACAGTAAAAAGGATCTCTCACACAGGGTGGCCTGGAGGGTAAAACACCCACCCACAAAAAATTAGCTTCAATGTATTCTGCAAATCCAAGTGCTATAGGTAAGAGAGAGGCCTTGAACCTTGAAGCACGACAGGCAACCCGCATAAGAATGTCGGGAAAGGTGATGTGATCAGAGTTATATGAGAAAAAGAGGAGCTTAGCGGATATGTCCTGAGCCAACTGGAGAGCCAACTGGGAGTGGAGTTACAGCACTCCAGCAAAGAGGAGATCAGTGCACAGACAAGTGATCACGAAAGTGTAGTGTGGATTCGCAAGAACTTTACAGCACCCTGGAATGCACCAGTGTGTGTTAAGTGTAGCCGCTTTTACCTACACTGAAGTACAAGTAACATCGTGACTCAAGCACCATCTTCTCAAGCATGCTTAATATTACAGGAACAGTCCTGCGAGGCTTAACATGACAGACACAGAGCAAATATTTGATCTACAAAATTGGGGGGGGGGTTATATGCAACCTTCAGTGCAAGGACTTTTGGCTGTCCCTGCCTCCTCCTCCTTTGCTAAATTTGTTGGTGCAAACAGAAATCCTTGTGCCAAAAAAATGAGTGCACTAGATGTCACGCTGGGTCCCACCCCCTGCAGATTTCATGCAAGGTAGGCCTATTAGCATTACACTAAGCTTTGGCTAGAAAAAGAGTGTCTCACAAGCAGAAGTACCAGTGAAGGAGGCCTTCAAACTTTGCCCCCGCCTCCATTCTGCTTCAGATATGAAATTTATGTGGGAGCAATGCTCCTACAACCGAGAAATAACAACATCACTCCCAATGAGCTTAAGGCACAGGGTGTTAATAGAACCACTAGTAAAACCTGACAACCCTGAGAAATGTGGAAGGAAGAGATTTCCACAGATTCTTCCCACACCAAAGAATGCCCAGGATTTTGTAGCTGTACTGTTTCAAAAATAGCCATAAATGCTGATCACATCCGTTACCTTAAGAGCTTCTTCGTATTCCTCTGTAAAGAGAGAGAAAGCCACAGTGAGTTCTGTTGTATTCAGACTTGCAATAAAAGTCACCTTTGCACATTTTATAAATCAACATCTACATTAATCCTATGCTACGTGAATGTATTGTATGCTACTCACTAGGTTTCCTTCTGGCCGCTGGGTTAAACCCCGTTTCCCCCCAATTCAAGGCCCATTCAAGGATGTGAAAGGGAAATTCCTACATTCATTCTGCAATGCATGAACTTAGGGACTTATTTAATGCTGACTGCTATCAATGAAACCACAACCCATGTCCTGAGTTTCAAATCTTATATGCAAAAAAGTTTCTAACTTGAAAAGAAAATAACCATTGCAGTGTCCTGGATTGTGTGAGTACAACATGTTTCAGCTTTCCTCCAGTCTGGGAAGTATTCAGGTTTTATAGCCTCTGAGTCAGTGAGGCCCAAATATTTATTATTGCATGCCACCCCTATTTCAGCCAAACGATGCATGAGACTTCAGGGGTTCCAGGAGCTTAACCAAGGTCCATGTTTCCTTTTGAGAATAAGACACAGTGCCGTCTGGGGTGTCTTTATGATACATGGTTTGTTTACGCATACATACAAGCTGGAGTCTACAATGGAGGAAGTTCGCAGCAGCAAAACATGCCAGGTTATTCCATAGCAGCAGCAGCAACAATATACCCTTCGATGCTTTAAACTGGCAGCCAGTAGAATTAGACGTTTCAATTAACACTTGTTGATTGTGTATCAGGACAGTAATCCTAGCCAACTTCATAAATCTGCCTAATTTAATTAGTGTTTACCTATGCTAACTACTGGTGCTTGTAAGCGAGTACGTCACACCTCCCACGATTGCTAATACATACTTGGGTCTGGCCATTTCCGGTCTCCAGCTCTAATTCAATTCTAATGTTTATTAAAAGCCAAGCATTTGGCACTATCAGACCTTGAACAGTGTAAATACTTGAGCCTAACTGACTCACAAGGGCATAAAAAATGTTATAGGATGCTAAGAGACTAAACAAAAAACCTGACACTTGCCTATTGCCTGCAAGTCCTGGTCTCATTTGCTACTGGCTGTGCTGCTGTGATGTCATTGAACAGAAAGGAATCAACTGTTTTGTATGAGCGGAGTGGAGTCAGAGATGCAAAGTCAGCAAGGAAGGGTATAGGAAAGACAGGCAGTAAAAAAAAAGGCTGTGTGGAGAGCCCAAAGTAGTAGAGCAGGAACTGGATGACATTTTAATTTGAGCAAGCCAGTTAAATCTTTGGTTGCTAGTCTTAAGTATAATTACATAAAGGGAACCAGGAACACTGCAGTGAGAAAGGCTACTTCCTATGTGTACAGAAGAACTGCTAGGAAAACCCTACAACTTCACTAAATGCAGACTTCTTTATGTGGTGAAAGTGAGGCATGTTCTCCTGTGCATAAAAAGTGCAATACTATTTGTACCCAAATTTCCCCCTACAGGATATAAAAATGCAGGCTTTATTCAGAGAAATGTATACCTGATAATCCTCATCAGATGTTAAAAGCAAGCAACAGAAACTCACCTGCGGTATTGACAGACACCTGTGAAAAGAAATCAAGCACAAATGAAGGCTTATTCCCTGTTGCTGGTCACATTCACCACCCTAAAATTAAAAGGGGATTTCTCATCCAGGATTTCAGAGCAGTTGCCTGGCTTCTGTCACCACTCACATTGTTTCTAGCCACTCTCCTTCATATCACTAGCTTGCTTCCCTTCTCCTTACCACCCTACAAAGTAGGTTCATATTTTAAGGCACTGTTCAGCCCAGTAACTCCACCCAGGCTATGATTCAGGAGATTAGACCCAGGGCAACAGATACACACCAGACAGACTTTATTCAAGTTTTATACGCTGCAAATCTCCCACTAACCCAACACAGAAAAGCTTTTCATAATCCACAACACTCTTCTTGGGCAGGACTGTTACAGACTTCACTTCTGAAGTTCTCTGCACAATGACAATGACACCAATTAGCTTAATAACTTACAAGAGGAGACCCAGCCTCTCCTCAGCCCAGCAAGATTTCCTCATTTTGGAATTTTGCATGTCAGTTCTCAGCAACGGAGAAATGTGGAGAGGCAGGTACCAGAATGCACTGAACACAAACAGACTGACTTCCGGTAAAAATGAAGAACTCATCTCCCTTCTCCTGGGATAAGCAAGACCAGGCCTATTGGCATTAGAGGGTGGTGTTCGGTTTGTGACGTGCAACTGATCCAATGTAGACAGAAAATGTCATACAGTGGAAAAGAGCCAGTACACCTTATGCAACAGGAATATCACAGCAGATGTTTTAAGACTACAACTCTCATCATCCCCAACCACTGGACATTATGTTCTAGGGCTGAAGGAGCGTTGTGGTTCAACTGCACCTGGAGAGCTACATGTTCCCCAGTCCTGTTGTAGGCAAATTTTGTTTCAGGATAATTATTCTCAGACTCCTTTGAATCCCCATTCTGTTAAAACAGGCTTCACGACTGAGAAAACCCAAAGACTAAATATTACCCAATACAGAACAAGCGTGCACTGATGAGAAAGGAAGCTATTTTGTAAGAGATGAAAGTTTCTTTATAGGGAATTGATGGTGTCAGACTCCGTAAACCTTCCTCCCCAAACTTTCACATTTAAAACAGACCCTACACAGGAACTGTGGAGATAATGTACCTCGTCTTGATCCTCATCTAGGTACTTGATCTGGATATCATTCAGTTCAAATGAGACTTTCACCTGCAAGAGAATGGAAGTGCAGTGAACTAAGCTGCTATGCCTGGGGTCAGCAAATTTTTTCAGACCTTGTGGGGGGGGGGAGTGAACGAATTCCTACGCACACTGGGAAGAATGGGGCTGGGGAAGGGCAGGCATAATAAAATTAAATAGTGTGCATTAAAGCGGGGTGGGGAAGGCTCCTCAACAAACAAGCTCACACACCACCAAGCTGCTCATCCTTCAGCCACCCCCCAACACACACACACACACACAGACCCACAATCGCCCCATGGAGAAAAGGGCAGCAAGTTCAATATGCAGAGAACGGCCGATGGCGGCTCTAGAGAAGCAGCACCGGGGGGGGGGGACTGGAAGAAGAGGCGAGGGGGGAAAGTAGTCGTCCTCCCCACCCCCCTTCTCGGTTTGCCGCCTGCCTCATTTGCCGAAGGGCTGGCACCGGTGGTGTGAAACAGGCTTCCTCCCTGCCTAGACAAAGAGCCGTCACCGCTTTTCGTTAAGCGGGTAGGCAGAGCGAACATGTCTGCTCTGCTCTCCCGCCCACAGCGGCACCAGGGCGGCGGTGGCGGGAGGAAGATTATTATTACAACTATTTCGCCAATGGCCTGGCTTGGAGGGAGAACAAGAGGAGAAATGTTGGTGGGAAAGGAGAGAGAAAGAGAGGGAAGAGGATTTTTGTCCTTCCACCAGCTACCTCCACGTGCGCGCTCAGCTTCTGGGGGCACAAAACAATACAAACACTAATAATACTATGACTAATAATAATATTTACGGGGTAAGCAAGCAAGCAAAGGTGTGTGGAGGTGTGTCGCTGGAGCCGCCCTGGTGGTACAGGGCTGCATGGCAGTGGCAGTGCCAGCCAGCTTGGCTGCCTGGACGGAGCTTCTGCAGGCGATGGGAGGAAGAGCTGACCACTGGACAGTTTGCTTAGCAGCCCATCCTCCCTGCCCCCAGTGCCCAGGATTTCATCAGATGCTGCTCACATGCTTTTAAGTCTATCCTTGCAGCCATTAGGGCTAGAAGCAAGGCAGTAGAAATAATAGTAGATTCTCAAGAGTGCTTAATTCTGCACCCAGTATGAAATTCCAGAGAATCTGAGGACTAAGTAATATTCCAAAAATATTTGCCAGACTCTCCAGAGAAAATGTACCTTGCACCAATCATGTAATGCTCCACGCACTGCAAGCCAGTAGTGTACAAGCAAGGTAAACACCTGTGTACAAAGGGCAAAGCAAGCTCACGATAAAATCCAGCCAAACTATCCTTCGGCCAAGAGGCAGAGTAAGTGGGCAATTATTTTACTTTGTGGCAGACAGCAACACTGGGTTTACATTCAGCCAGGCTTCTCTTTCAGCAGTAGAACTGCAGAGATCTGTGCACTTCCTGCCATTTTCAGTACTAGTTGCTCATCTACAGTGGTACTTTGGTTTATGAACTTAATCCGTTCTGGAAGTCCGTTCCTAAACCAAGGCGTGCTTTCCCATAGCAGCGGGGGACTCAATTTACAAATGGAACACACTCAACAGGAAGCGGAACGTGTTCTGCTTCCGAGGCAAAATTCACAAAACAAAACACCTACTTCCGGGTTTGCAGCATTCTTTAACCCAAGTTGTTCATAAACTAAGCTGTTCTTAAACCAAGGTAGCACTGTATTTCAAGCAGATCTGAGCAATGAGCTCTGCTTTCTAGCAGGTTCTCCCTTCAAATAAAAGTCCATCCTGTTGGATTGCAGCTCAATCCTCATCTAGCTCCTGATGAAGCTACTACCAAGTTCCTGTGTGCCAGGCCTCATTTGTTTGTTCCCATGGAGCTTACAGAACACAAATGACATTCAGAAATGGGAACTCAACTTACACTTATGGCTACCATCACCAGGGACTCACCATCTTTGGCAAACCTTGGTAAGCAAGCTGAAAGTGGTGTTGCCCCTTCCTTGTCACTGAGTCTCCACACAAGGTCAGGGACAATCTGATACATTAGGTTTGAAATGGGAAAGTTTTGATGAGGGGTTGCTGGGTTGGCCACTGTGTGGCTGAGGCACTTCAGCCATGTCAGCAGGGCAGCAGCCAAACAGCCTTTAGTATTCTTTCCTATCTCAAGAGTTGGTAAGCGGTGGGAATCAAAAGCCAGACAATTCTCACTCACCTCTGCAGATCCTAATTGGGAAGAAGGGTCTGGGGTTTATCATGCTTGCCAGAAGGCAGTGGCAAGCTTATCATGGCTAGGGGTGGGTGATATCTGGTTTTCAATATCACTATATATCACCAGCTAAACATTGTGATATACCAACATATCACAATGTCTAAAATAAGGATGGAGCCATGTAGAAGCACCGGCTAGCTTCACAGTTTTTCCCCACTTAATTTTGCATAGCAGACACACACAACATGATTTGCAATATATTGCCAGGTCAAAAATATGAACCCAATATAATGATATGGATTTCAAACCAGTTTTGGATGCTACGTCAATATAATCATCCAACCCTAATCATGGCAAGCAAAAATGTGGAAGTCTGATAACCAGAGTTAACTTTCATTCTATATATAAACTTTGAAAATTCATCTACTTTTTTGCCTGCGTTGTTCAGTGTATTTCAACCATCAAAGATCCAACTCACCATGGCTTCCACATCAGCCCATGTGGTATTAGATGAATCTGACACAAGGAAGCTCTGTGTGTCACCTTGGAAGGTCACACTGAGATTTACCTGTGGATCCATGCCGCAGGACTACGGAAAGAAAATGAAAGCAATTAAAATCTAAACTGCTTGGATGCTTTGAAGTGAATGCAACTACCCCCAGAAAAAGAGGTGCTGGGGCTCTGGTTTACTTGAATGTTTTTCTTACTGCTCCTGAAGCCCTCCCAGTTCCACCCTGTCCCCCCTGCCAGCCAGCCAAGCACCATGATTCCCCAGTGCTTAGGCAATAACACTTGTATCTGCTCATAGCTTCTCTTTTAATATTACAACAGTGAACTTTGACTGGGTTGATTTACTTGTAAATAACTTTTGAAAAGTTGTATGTAGTGTAAAATAATAAAGTAACACACTTATTCTGTCTCAAGTGAGGCTATCAAGAGAAAAAGTTGGTTTTACACCAAGCTATTTGGTTTTAAACAGCCCAGTATTTAGGTATTGCCACTCACTCAATTTATTTTCTTTTTTTACAGACACCGCCCAGATTCATTCTAGATAATCTCTCAACAGCTGTTTGCATGATTTAGTGCTTCCAGTCACCTGACTCTAATTTTCCTAACGTCATAAACAAACTAGACCATATACAGTAGTTTACTAAACACCACCCACTAACATTTCTTACTCCTGTAATCATGTCCACCCAGTACCTCATCTTATTTAAAAATAAACAAATCCAACTACACTTTTAAGAAATTCAGATTAATTACAACTGAAAAACAGGGATTTCAACAACAAGAGCCGTGTCTTGCTAATGCAAATAATGAACATTTTGTAAAATACTACTGTGTTATGCCAACTGTTTCCAAGATCAGAAATGCCTTTTACTCCAGCCATCAACCCACTATTTAAACACTTTCTAACACCAGATTTCATTGGGGTTTATGTACATCTACCTCTGTTGACGTTCTTGCTATTGTTTTTCTCTTCATATCATCTGTTTCGACAATGGCCCTCTCCTTTGCCCTCCCCTCAACCCTGTTGAGCACAGACTGTACTACTTAGTTCATACACAACCCAATTACAGGTTATATGACCCACAGACTGAAGCCCAACCTGTTAAACAAATGACACAGCTAAGATAAAAGGGGTGGAGAGAAGTCCTGCAATAGCTGAAATACAGATACAACAATGCAGGTACAGATGATGTTTTAACTGGAACACTACAAAGATTCCCGAGGGGGAACCATCTTGGGAGTAAATCCCTGGGCACAGGAAATTGCATTCTTACAGGGAGCATACCGGAAACTCGGCTACCCAACTGACCTAGTTGCCTGTGTTGGCGAGAGATTGCCCTGAAGCGAAAACAACACCAACAACCCTGAGTTTAAAGGCCGCAACTGCCACACACTATACAGTACTTGCCTGATGGGAGAAAACTCCAAGACCATAACTGAGACAAGCAGTGCTTGGGGGCATTAGGATCAAGCAGCATTAGCCACGTATTAGGAAATGGGAGATATATTTTTTGGGTGTGTGTGTGTGTGTGTGTGTATATATATATATATATATATATATATATATGTATATGTGTATATGTACATATATGTATGTATATGTATATATATATACACAGACACATATTCATATATATATATATATATATATATATATATATATATATACACATACATACACACACATATATATATGTATATGAATATATATATATACGCACACATATTCATTCATATATATATATATATATATATATATATATATATATACACACACATATGTACACATATACATACATCACACACACACACACACACATATATCTATATCTATATCCAGTGGCGTAGCGTGGGGGGTGCAGGGGGGGCCGGCCGCACCGGGCGCAACATCTGGGGTTAGGGCAAATCCATGGGTTAGGGGGCGCAAATTACTTGCCTTGCCCCGGGTGCTGACAACCCACGCTACGCCACTGTCTATATCTATATCTATATCGAGCCTACCACCACTAAACATCCCTTTCGGCTTCCATGGTGTTTCTGGGCTGCATTTGAACTAGGTTGGCAGGCAGCAGGAGAGGCGATGCTAGAATACTCACCCAGCTGTGAAATTTTATTAATAATAATAATAATAATAATAATATCTAAAATCGTATACTGCCCTTCGTCCGTAGATCTCGGGGTGGTTCACAGAATAAAAACACGATACCGAAACACAAAATAAAAACACAAAGTAACTCTCCCCCCCCCCCAAGAACATATTTAAAAGGTGCAGAAATGAAGGCAGGGAAGCAACTTGGGCTCCCCCCCCCCCACCGTCGCCTCAGAGAGACAATCTTTTTTACTCGCCACCGGGCACGAGAGAGAAACTAACCCCATCATAACCACAAAGACCATAGTGTGGGGGTTGTTGTTGTTTACAGAAGGGGGGGGGGAGTATGGACTGCTCTCCCCTCCGCAGTCCCCAGCCCACCGAAGCGACCCTGCCTCCTTCGAGTCGCGCCGCCGCCTCACGACAGAGCGGCCCTTACCGTCGCGCCGCCGGGTCCCCTGGGAGCTGCGCCCGCAGCTGTCTCGACAGCGAACGCTCCGGCGGCCCCTTCTCTCCGCACCTCCTCGCGCCCGCCCCGCGCTGTGACGTGGGGGAAAAACATGGCGGCTCCAGCCGAGGCTGAGGCCCTCGCAACAGCGGCTGCCGGGAGGTGATTGGACGCCGCCCAGCGCCGCTCACGCCGCTCTCTTCATTCCATTGGGCGGCCCGGGTAGGCGGGGTTGGTGGGCAGGGGGAGGGCCTGGGAACCACAACAGCGGCGGCGGCGGCGGCGGCCGAAGGGGGCGTGACGCATTCGATCGCCCCGAGATGGCATTTCCGGGTTTGCGAGGGAAGATGCCATTTTGCTTTCCACCCCCCCCCCCGCCGCCTTGCCCGCGCGCCTTCAAGTGCGTTTCCGGGGGGTGACGTAAAAGCGGCCTGGAGCCCTTAGGGAAGAAGGCGGGGCTAATAGCAATAACAACAACAAGAAATATTATTAATTATTTAATTATTATTTGTATTAATTATTATATTATAATAATAATTATAATTATTATAATATTTATTATAATAAATTATAATAATAATTATAATAATTATAATTATAAAGAAGGAGGAGTCTCCCTCTTTGGAGGTCTTTAAGCAGAGGCTTGACAACCATATGTCAGGAGTGCTCTGATGGTGTTTCCTGCTTGGCAGGGGGTTGGACTCGATGGCCCTTGTGGTCTCTTCCAACTCTATGATTCTATGATTCTATAAAATATTTATTATTGTTGTTATTAATAATAATAATAATAATAATAATAATAATAATTTATTATTTATTATTTATACCCCGCCCATTAAACATTAAAAGCTTCCCTAAACAGGGCTGCCTTGAGATGTCTTCTAAATGTCAGGTATTGTTTATTTCCTTGACATCTGATGGGAGGGCGTTCCAAAGGGCGGGCGCCACGACCTAGAAGGCCCTCTGCCTGGTTCCCTGCAACCTCACTTCTCCCAATGAGGGAACCGCCAGAAGGCCCTCGGAGCTGGACCTCAGTGTCCGGGCTGAACGATGCGGGTGGAGACGCACCTTCAGAAAGAAACTGACTTCCCACCACCACTTCCACAGTGTTTTCACGGGAGTTTCCTTTCCTTTTCGTAGTTCAACTAAGTCAGGCTACACAGACAGAACGGGCAGACAATACCAACAAGTGGGTTATATTCCTGCATTACAGCGGGTTGGACTAGACTAGATGACCCACAGGATCCCTTCCAACGCGACGCTTCTGTAAGGGAGGCGTCTATTTCCCGTCCCAACAATGAGGGATGGGCATCATGGGAGTTGTAAGGTAAAGGTACCCCTGCCCGTACGGGCCAGTCGTGTCCGACTCTAGGGTTGCGTGCTCATCTCGCTCTAGAGGCCGTGAGCCAGCGCTGTTCGAAGACACTTTCGGGTCACGTGGCCAGCGTGACGAAGCTGCTCTGGCGAGCCAGCACCAGCGCAGCACACGGAAACGCCGTTTACCTTCCCGCTACAAAGCGGTACCTATTTATCTACTTGCACTTAAGAGTGCTTTCGAACTGCTAGGTGGGCAGGAGCTGGGACCAAATGACGGGAGCTCACCCTGCTGCGGGGATTCGAACTGCCGACCATACGATCGGCAAGTCCTAGACACTGAGGTTTTACCCACAGCGCCACCCGCATCCCTTCATGGGAGTTGTAGTCTCGCCCAAAGAGCCGGAAGTGACAGCTTGTTCCTCGCATCCTCTTAAAACTTAACACCCCGAAGGTGGACGAAGAATTAATAGGGGTGAACCAGAAATAAGTTTCCCGCTTTTTTTGGCGGGGGGGAGGGGGAGGAAAGCTTATACCAGTGCTCCCTCTCGGCCTCCATTCAAATCGTAAACATTAATAATAATAAGTAAAAACAAAACAAATTCCTTCCAGTAGCACCTTAAAGACCAACTAAGTCAGTTCTTGGTATGAGCTTTCGTGTGCATGCACACTTCTTCAGATACACTCCAGTGTATCTGAAGAAGTGTGCATGCACACGAAAGCTCATACCAAGAACTGACTTAGTTGGTCTTTAAGGTGCTACTGGAAGGAATTTGTTTTGTTTTGACTATGGCAGACCAACACGGCTACCTATCTGTAACTAATAATAAGTAAAAATAAATATGCCTGTTGTCTTTGTCCATGAAGTTTTCTTGGCAAGGATACGGCTGAGAGAGCGGCTGCCAGTCCGTGTAGACCATGGGTAGGCAAACCAAGGTCTGGGGGGCCGGATCCAGCCCAATCGCCTTCTAAATCTGGCCCACGGACGGTCCTGGAATCAGTGTGTTTTTACATGAGTAGAATGTGTGCTTTTATTTAAAAGGCATCTGTGGGTTATTTGTGGGGCATAAGAATTTGTTAAAATATTAAAAGAGAAGCTATGAGTAGATACAAGTGTTATTGCCTAAGCACTGGGGAATCATGGTGCTTGGCTGGCTGGCAGGGGGGACAGGGTGGAATTGGGAGGGCTTCAGGAGCAGTAAGAAAAACATTCAAGTAAACCAGAGCCCCAGCACCTCTTTTTCTGGGGGTGGTTGCATTCACTTTAAAGCATCCAAGCAGTTTAGATTTTAATTGCTTTCATTTTCTTTCCGTAGTCCTGCGGCATGGATCCACAGGTAAATCTCAGTGTGACCTTCCAAGGTGACACACAGAGCTTACTTGTGTCAGATTCATCTAATACCACATGGGCTGATGTGGAAGCCATGGTGAGTTGGATCTTTGATGGTTGAAATACACTGAACAACGCAGAAAAAAAAGTAGATGAATTTTCAAAGTTTATATATAGAATGAAAGTTAACTCTGGTTATCAGACTTCCACATTTTTGCTTGCCATGATTAGGGCTGGATGATTATATCGATGCAGCATCCAAAACCGGTTTGAAATCCATATCATTATATTGGGTTCCTATTTTTGACCTGGCAGTATATTGCAAATCATGTTATGTGTGTCTGCTATGCAAAAAAATATAGTCCGGCCCCTCCACAAGGTCTGAGGGACAGTGGACCAGCCCCCTGCTGAAAAAGTTTGCTGACGCCTGGTGTAGACAGTACTGAGCCGATAAAGCAGCTTAGCCTCCCTTAATCGTTGCTCAGAAATTGAGGTTAAACACAGCGCGATTCCCTCTGCTGTCATTCCCCGCGCGGCCAATTGGGGAGAGAGTGATAGAGTGGGTGAGTGGGAAGAGTGGCGTTCTGGTTCACGTGATCGCGACGGATGCGGAAGCGAGGAGATGATTGGTTGGCGAACAGGTTGCCTAGGGGACGGTTCTGAAAGAAGGCGCGAAAAAAGGGCCAGAGAGACGGTTAGAGGACGAGAGCGCGCGCGCGCGTGACGACTGACTGAGGGGACATTAAGCGTGAGGGAAGAGAGCGAAACGGGGTTTGGCGTTTCTCTTGAGGTAACTTTAAATGGGGGTTTTTTAGGGGGGGGGGAAGCGGCGGCGAGAGAAGGCTAACAGCGTCCGGGTAGCCGGCGGGGGAAATTCCTTTCGGGGCGCAGTTAGTCAACGTGGCTTGAAAAAGAGAGTTATCTGAGCGGACGGGGAAAGCTTGTGAAATGGGAAGGGCGAGTTGCGGGTCTTGTGTGTCTTGAAGACTCGGAATTGCGCCCAGTTTTTAAAAGAAGGTCGGGGGCCCAGCGGTGTTTTCCTAAATTAAAACCAAGGACTCGCTTCATGAAGCAATGTCGGTCAAATGGCGGCTATTTTATTTATTTTAAAACGTGTTTCTTTTTTTGGGTGGGTTGTTATTGGGTTGCTGTTTTTTATTTTGATTATTTTGTGTTTGTACATTCTGATTTTTTTAAAAAATGATATTTTATTAAGTTTTACAATAAAAACACTACATATACAACAAATAACAAAACACAAAAATACAAACAACATACAGCGAAAAAGAATGGAAAAAAAGAACATAGAAAAAAAAGAAAAAGATTAAAAGGTTAACATGTAAAAACAACAACCTCTTTTCAAATTCTTACCATTCATAAACTTATTTTCCAGACTTCCTCACACCTTCCTTTCTTGTATTCCAAATTAAAATTAATTAGCAAATTCATTCTTATTAGTTTTATCCTTAAATAACTCCTTTCTCATATTATACTTTCCCGATTTTCGTCTAATATCAATCCCTTCTTTCATATTATTGTTTAACCTTTTTTTACTAGAACCCCTTCATCTCATTTCAATGTCTCAACATTCAAAAATTTTGCAATGTTTTTGTAAATAAATTTTCAATTTCTTCCAATCTTCTTCCACCAACTCTTCTCCTTGATCTCGTATTCTGCCAGTCATTTCCGCCATTTCCATATAGTCCATCACTTGCATCTGCCAGTCTTCCAAGGTAGGTAGATCTTGCGTCTTCCAATGCTTTGCAATAAGTATTCTTGCTGCTGCTGTAGCATACATAAAGAAAGTCCTATCCTTCTTTTGCACCAATTGGCCGACTATGCCCAGGAGAAAGGCCTCTGGTTTCTTCAGGAAAGTATACTTAAAAGACCTTTTTCATTTCATTCTAGATCATCTCCCAAAAAGCCTTAATCCTTGGGCATGTCCACCAAAGGTGAAAGAATTGTACATTCTGATTTTGTTCTGTGAATCGCCCTGAGACCTTCGGGTATAGGGCGGTATATAAACTGAATAAATAAATAATAGATTTTTATTTATAACTTTTGTTAGCCGCTTTATCTCGCCTGGGGCAACAAAACAAACCAACATTAAAGCCCAGGGGTTGGAGGGGGGGAGAAGTGTATTAACCATAGAATTGTAGAGTTTGGGAAGGGACCCCCGAGGGTCATCTAGTGCAACCCCTTGCAGTGCATTAAAAACATCCCACCCACTCCTAAAAGGCCACGGAGAGTTAAAGGTTAAAAAGGAAAGTCTTTGCCTGGTGCTTAAAGCTAAATGAAGGCGACAGGCAAGCAATAGATTTCCGAATCAGTGGGTGTTTACTTCTCTTCTGTTTATGGTGGGTAGCCAAGTTTTTCTTGCTTCGGTTTTCTCCAATAGGTGAGACAGGGTGGGGTCTGGGGCGCATAGTTTCTTCCGGCCAGCATTCATGCCTTTTCCATTACCCTGCAACTGGTTAGGTGTATTTGTGACCTTTCTCAGGCTTTCCTGCTGCATCCTTAAAGGTAAAGGGACCCCCTGACCATCATGGGTAGGCAAATTAAGGCCTGGGGGCCGGATCCGGCCCAGTCGCCTTCTAAATCCAGCCCGCGGACGATCCAGGAATCAGCATGTTTTTAGATGAGTAGAATGTGTCCTTTTATTTAAAATGCATCTCTGGGTTATTTGTGGGGCCTGCCTGGTGTTTTTACATGAGTAGAATGTGTCCTTTTATTTAAAATGCATCTCTGGGTTATTTGTGGCACAGGAATTCGTTCATTTTTTCCCTTCAAAATATAGTCTGGCCCCCCACAAGGTCTGAGGGACGGTGGACCGGCCCCCTGCTGAAAAAGTTTGCTGACCCCTGCTTAAAATGATGCCATTGCCCCACCCCTTCATCCATTTATAAGAGAAAGGGGTGTTAGTTACAAGGAAAAAGAAGAGTAGTCTGTAGTGCAACACACTTCTATTGAAGATGAATATTTCAGTGCTACACGGTTTCTACTATATAGGAACAAATGTATATGTTTATTATCATTCATTTAATCATGATATTAAAAGTTATTAGTAACATTCAGGGTATGTTGATAGCAACAATAATCCTTCTGTGAGAAAAAGTGTCCAGTGATCCTGCTGATCCTCGTTTGTTCACCATATATCTACATAGCAAGTAATTATGCTGTGAGTGAAACATACATATGATCAGGTTGTAAGGTTGCAGTTGTCTGTCTACTTAGCAGAGAGTAACTTTAAACAAAAAGTAGCCAATGGGTTGAACTGAAATGTTACTGGATTTGCAGAATAAAAGTCAATCTTACTGGTTCATCTGCACACTTACTGTGGGTGTAAAAGTCCTCTGAACTCAATAGGCCTTATTTCCAAGTCAGTCTGGGCTACCCATTTAATAGAACCTTAGGTCTGAAACTGTAGTTTAGGCCTAGAATGCTAGCCTATTTTAACATGAAGCATTTTAATTTTTGAAGGTGTAGAAGACATTATGGATTCCTCCATTCCAAGCATTGCAGAGGTTCGTGGTATATTGCTGGCTATGCAGAAGAACTTGGAATGCCCAATATGGTATGGAAAAAAAATTAGTGTCCCCTTGGTTTCTGATTCAAAATACAATATCTAAAGACTATCATTAGAGCTACTGTTCTTTGAAACATGGGTGTCACAGGGAACTATGGTTAGTTTAACATCTAAAGCAGAAGCTTTCAATCTTGTGAAAGAGGACTGGGAAAATGAGAGAATGTGAACTTCATGATTTCCTGTTAGGTTTCAACTGAGCCTGTATCTTTCAGATTCTTTTTTCTCAATTACTCTTTATTAGTTTTATATATGACATCCAAACACCACAAAAAACACAGTAAGCCTTCTGCCAGTTGCAAATGAGTAAGAAGCAGGGAAGGAACATCTCCATTGCCCAATCAAGCTTTTTATCTTGAAAGTTTATAGTATGTGTGAAGTGCTTTTTCATAGAATGCTCCTGCCAGCTTGCTGTATTTGTGCCACATTGTTCAAAATTGACCTTATATGAATGTGTTCCTCCTTTGGCTTATTTCAGTCTCTGACCTCCTGTATCTCCTTATGGCACATTTGCAGTATTGGTTTGAACCAGCTGAATTGTCGTAGGAGTCCTCTGAGGATTGCTGTAAATATCACTGAAGATGCTAGGAATTTTTTTATTGGAGATCTCTAATTGCTTTAAAGAATTACTAGGATTCATTGCATGGGAATTTGCAGCAGTTAAATAAGCTTGAAAATCATTTAGGATTCTAGTATAGATGTGTTATAGCAGGCTTTGGTCAGGTAGAATATAAAGCTATGGTTAAATACTATATGCATTCATAGTGATGTGCATAGCTAAGAGTTGGGTTTGCTATTTTTGCATTGTAGAATGGTGTCTGGGTCTGGTGATTTCCTCTCCCCCCCCCCCCACTGCTTTGAGTTTGAGTGGGTCAGCTTGCATGATGCTTGAGTCCCTTGCAATTGCTAGGGGCCTGGACCCAGCAAGGCTTAAAATCTAATGGGGGATTTGATTGTTAAGTAGCCAGACCAGCTTCTTGGTGAGTGAATGGGCCTAAGCATGGTTGTTAAGTGTAACAAAGGAAGTGGCTTTGTACCAGAGGACAAATGAGTGAGCCCTCTCCTTTACCTGGCTGGTGATGAGAGGGACAATTGCCAGAGTGGTATATGAGAGAACAGCAGCTAGAGAGAGTCATGCTTGATTTCTGCTTGAGTCCAAGGTTGTGACTGGGAGAAGCAATAGCTCTTGGAGTGTTAATGCTGTGAGCCCCTCAATCTTGGGCTCAGGTTGCATGTGTGTAAATAATCCATATGTCACAAAGACACTACAGTCTCCACCATCCCTCATTCCAAGGAAACTAAATCCTAGGAACCCTGGCATCTCACACTGCTGGGAAATTGGGGTGACATGCAACACTACGCTGGTGCTAAATACTTGTTGTCACGGCAGCAAACACTTGGGGGCACCAAAATCAAGGACATAAGTGTTACACTAGAAAATGCAGTCCTAGCATCAGACCACTCTAATATGCTTCATGCTTGTTTTATTATGTGTATTGTATTCTCATGGGATCTTTGAATGAAGATCGTTTTGGTCCAGAATGTTTTATAAAACCAAGCAGATACTTGTCATCCTGACAAGACAGAAGTACCGTCATGCGGGCACGGGGGAGAGCGGGTGTGGAGGACTCCCTGGTCCTGAATGGGGTAACTGTGCCCCTGAAGGACTAGGGGTCATTTTGGACTCACAGCTGTCCATGGAGGTGCAGGTCAATTCTGTGTCCAGGGCAGTTGTCTACCAGCTCCATCTGGTGTGCAGCTGAGACCCTACCTGCCGTGGACTGTCTTGCCAGAGTGGTGCATGCTCTAGTTATCTCCCACTTGGACTACTGCAATGCACTCTACGTGGGGCTACCTTTGAAGGTGAGCCGGAAACTGCAGCTAATCCAGAATACGGCAGCTAGACTGGTGACTAGGAGTGGCTGCCGAGACCATATAACACCGGTCCTGAAAGACCTACATTGGCTCTCAGTATGTTTCCGAGCACAATTCAAAGTATTGGTGTTGACCTTTAAAACCCTAAATGGCCTCGGCCCAGTGTACCTGAAGGAGCATCTCCACCCCGATCATTCAGCCTGGACACTGAGGTCCAGCTCCGAGGGCCTTCTGGCAGTTCCCTCCCTGAGAGAAGTGAGGTTACAGGCAGAGGGCCTTCTTGGTTGTGGCACCCACCCTGTGGAACGCGCTCCCATCAGATGTCAAGGAAATAAACAACTACCTGACTTTTAGAAGACATCTGAAGGCAGCCCTGTTTAGGGAGGTTTCTAATGTTTGATGGTTTATTGTGCTTTTAGTACTGTCGGGAGCTGCCCAGAGTGGCTGGGGAAACCCAGCCAGATGGGCGGGGTATAAATAATAAATTATTGTTATTATATTATTATGATTTTGAGAATCAACGCAGCTTGTCAAAGATGTTCAATTAAGCTCAGTTCAGATGTTGTGGACAAACCAAAGACTGAGCATCAGACTGAGGTGTGGTAAACCTGGTCACTTCCTGATTTGCAACAACCAGTTTTCCATGATCTTCAAATCAAGCAGACTGTGGTCACTGATAACCAGAGTTATCTCCAAGTCAGAATTCAAAAACTGGTTTGAAGTTAATGTGTCAAATTCTGGTTATTGCAGTTACATCACAGTAAATGCTAGATAATGCAAAACATGAAATGGAAGAGGAAATTGGTATATGCAAGGAGAGGATGGGCACATGACCTTCTAGCACATTCCTGATGGCCAAATTATGTTATGTCACAATTGAGCCATACCCTTGATTTTTATATCAAAGCAAGAAGACATTCTGTTATCCTTTATCAGACAACTGCAAAAAGATATAATTCAATACAGTACCAAAAATACAGCAGTAGTACCAAATTGGGAATTTGTAAGTATGACCTGGAAGTGTGTGGGATGTCTGTGTTAAGCATTTTGCTAAAAGAGCAGATGGTTCCTGAAATGGATATTTATTATTAAAGCTGGGTTGTTTCAAAAGAGCGAAAAATCATCATGGGCAGTGTTTCCAATATCTTTCTTAAGAGCCTGAAGTAATAGTTAATTCTGAACCAACTGTGATGGGGTGGTGGGGGTTGTCCACAGATGTATTACACTTACAAGCTCCCTTAAAGGAATAACCTTATGGCACTTTAAATATTAACAGATATGAACTTTTGTGGACTTCAGCCCACTTCATCAGGTGTTTAGTTAGCAGAAGTATATACAGTGGTACCTTGTATTACAGACGCTTCAGGTTACAGTCTCTGCTAACCCAGAAATAGTACCTCGGGTTAAGAACTTTGCTTCAGGATGAGAATTGAAATCATGCTGCGGCAGTGGGAGGCCCCATTAGCCAAAGTGGTGTCCCAGGTTAAGAACAGTTTCAGGTTAAGAACGGACCTTGAGTATGAATTAATTTCTTAACCCATGGTACCAGTGTACATAAATGGTTATAGGAGGTGGGGGCAGGCAAACAGTGGGCCCAAAAGGTCATGAAATGCAAAAAAAAAAAATACAGCCTGTGAAATAATAATAATAATAATAATAATAATGATGATGATGATGATGATGATGATGATGTATTATTTGTACCCCGCCCATCTGGCCGGGTTTCCCCAGCCACTCTGGTTGGCTTCCAACAAAGATTTAAAATACATTAAAATGTCACACATTAAAAACTTCTCTAAATAGGGCTGCCTTCAGATGTCTTCTAAATGTCAGGTAGTTGTTTATCTCTTTGACATCTATTCAAAGCTCAAACATATATACAAGATAAACAGAGTGACTTCAATAGCAATATGTGGCATAAAACTCAATCTAAATTTGCTCTACTGATTTCCTAATGTAGCGGGAGAGAGAGAACCTTAACTTCAGTTGTGTTCTAAATGGCTAGAATCAAACTTGCTGACAGACGTTCAGAAGTTTCATGCTGGCTTTTTTTGTTTGTTTGTTAAAGAACTGACTTTCAAGACAGTATCAGAGTGGCCTAGGAGAGGGGTTCCTAATTGGTGGTCTGCAGACCCTAAGGGGTCCACATAACCCACATAGGTAGTGCTAGAAACTTAAAGAACAAATCTCAGAGTGATTTACAACACAGTAAAACATCAAATAAAACAATCTAGACTAAAGCAAATGCAAGCTTCAAGAAAAATATACCAGATGCTTCTCTAAGTGACATTTTGCTTTCTCCAGTCACCAACGTGGCATCCAGGAATGTACAGTATTGTTGGCAGGTAATGGCATGTTTCATGATCGTTTTGTGTTGTTTAGTTTTTGAATTTATGAGCTTCTGCCAGTAGACTGTTGCCTGAGTAAATATGGGGACAGAATTGGCATCTAGATTTGTTGCAGGGCCTAATCCCAGGGTTGTATCACATGATAGTTCTACTCGGAGTACAGCCGTTGAAGTTAGTTGGTCTTAGTTGGATACAATCCCATGGTTAATGTCTCTGTTAATGAGTTTAGGTTAGGTGAGTTATGAGTTATGAGGTTAGGTGGCTATCTCTATGCAAGGACAGCTCTGTCAACTGAGGGTACAATTCATGCATCTGTTATGTTTTAAGGTGCTGCAAGATTCTTCTTTTGTGTTTGCAGAGAACCGATTCCATGTTAATATGATAGAGCAGTCTGTTCCTATACAGACATTGCATTGAGGATGCCATATTTGAAATGGGTAGTTTGGGTGCTTTATTTTTTTACTCTGCTTAATCAAATGCAAAAATATACTATGGCTTTACATTTTATTTTTTAAAACAAAATATTAATACAGTAATTTTACATGTTTGGCTTGTGTAGAAGTATACAATTACAATAAAGAAAAAGTGTTTTGTGGTTTGTATATTATTTTGATGCCTATCATTCTAAAAAATTAGAAATGACCATTGTTCTAAAACCTTGTTTGGTTGTTCATTATAAACTCATCTAAAGCACTTCATTTTAATCATAGTTATACTTGACTAGATTATGTTAAATCAGTATACTATTGATGAAGAGTTGCTTTTATTCCATTTTTTGCAACAAAATGGCTGTCAACAAATTCAGTCCTGTTTCTTGGCCCTATAGATATGTTGAAATCAGAGATTTAGGGATATATAATGAGTATCCTGTAATTTTATTGGTTGCAATGTGAATTATATTCCAAAATGACTGTTTTTGGTCTTTCCCAAAACATCTACATAAAATCTGATTTTGAGGCTTTGCATCTCCAGCAATTATTGTGAGTTGTTACTTACATTTTGAATTGTGTGTACATATATGTATTTATGTAGTGCTGGGTAACATTGATATTGGATATTAAAAGCAATTTCTTTAGAATCCACTGATATTAGTTTAGGTGGCATTTTAGTTCATAGGCATCTCTATTAATCTCTTTCTGGTTCCTGGCCTATATCTCTCCCTCATTTCCTTATAAATGTGCCAGATTTATCTTTGAAACCTGCTATTATTCTATAAAATTTGCCTATTGGCCCTTTTATTATTTGAGGACATAAAGAGAATTGTATTTGTTTTCTAGTTTTGATTCTTTATATATATTTTTTACTAGCCTGGAGGTAATGAAGGAGCCAGTCTCAACAAACTGTGCCCACATCTTCTGCAGGTAAGCCCTTTTTTCAGATTTTGTATGTAGAAGTTTCAAGAAATAGTTGTATGGAAATTACTAGAACCATGTTGCTTACATGGTACAAATGTATTTGGCAACATACTTTCCTCCTAGAAAGGTTAAGTCATTAAACATGCTTATCTAAAAGTTGAGTCAAGCCAGATTCCTTTCACTCCGTGTGGTACTTTGATCTCTTCCAATAATATAATAATCATTCCTCCTCTCCCCAACTTATACAAACCACTTCCTCTCCAAAAATCATTTTGGAACAATCTTAGTGATTTGTAAGCTTGTTATATCTTAATCTCAGCTACCATACTGGAAAAATTCTTGTTGTTATTTCTGATTCATACTACCTATAATTCACTGTGACTCCTTGTTATGTTTATGTTGTGCCTGTAAATTACTGCACAAACTTTGAATAGTAATATTTTTTTAAAAAGCCATAGAATCATTTCTACAGTAATTCCTGATGGAAGGACTTGAGATAAACAAAAGCTAAGAAATTATGTAAAGGAGGCAACATTTTGCTACACTGGTAAGCATGGAGAGCTGGTATATTGATTCTTTTCCTTCCTTGGGGTCCAGTTGAGGCAGAGTATGGAGGATCACATGCCTCTGAAACTGTTGTGAGTAAGCAGTTTGTTTTGGTTCAAACTGGCAAAAGAAAGCAGTGGTGGTAACTGAGCTTGACAGAGGTGTGTGTACATGGTGGTCAAGCCAACAAGAGCTTAGTAGGGTGCCCCACACTTCAGATAAAGACCAGTATTCACACCTAGACTTCCTTTTTCTTTTCTAGTTTCTGCATGTTTAAGCTCCTTAAACAGAAGAAGGGTGCGGTACGGTGTCCACTTTGCAATGCCAAAGTCACCAAAAGGTAAGTTCCTCATGACAAAATTTAATTAGAATAGGATGAAACAACTATGCAACTAAGCACACTGCGGTGCAGACCCAGGATAACAGTTTCAACAATAGGCAGATAACTAGAGCCTTCTGCAATGAGAACACACCTGTGGAAGAACTTTTTTTATATATAAATATTTATTAGTTTCAAAATTAATACATTATAACAGAAAAGAAAAGAAAAGAAAAAAACAGGAATACAAAAATACAAAAATTAAAAACAATTTAGGAACAAGAAAAAACAAAAAAACCCCATATGAATTCCATTTACATATTTTCTTTTACCTTACTTTCCAGACCTCCTCATACCACCCTTTCTTATATTCCAATTCAGATTGTTTGTTGAGCAAATCCTTTCCATTAGGTCTTACTTATTTCAAATCCTTATTTTCTATCTCTTAAGCATTACAGCTGAAAACCACTTAGTTACTTTCCAACATCTCTCTAACATTCCTTAATTTTACAGTGTTTCTGCAAATAGTCTTTAAACTTCTTCCACTCTTCTTCCACCGACTCTTTTCCCTGGTCTCGGATTCTGCCGGTCATTTCTGCCAAACCCATGTAATCAATCATCTTCATCTGCCATTCTTCCAGAGTGGGTAGATCTTGTGTCTTCCACACCTGTGGAAGAACTTTCAATGCCTGAAGAGAGGCACAGCTATGGTTATCTCCCCAACCCATGGCAATTAAGCTCAAAAACTGCTCCTGTACATTTTTCAAATCTAATTAGTGCCGTTGTGAGTGTATAAATACCTTGGTGAATGAGTCTTGTTAATGTGTGGGGGAGTGTGGATAAACAGGGTGGCCCTCCCCATTTTTGCATTGGCTCCACCCACCAGCTACACGTGTCTCTTGGGCTGAAAACAGTTCTGCATCTCTACCTAAATTTTGATCAGGACCCTGTTGTTTTTATTATGGCTTGCTGTTTTTACACCAAAGGACTCTTGGAGTAAATGGGTATGAAACAGCAAGTGCAATACCTACTGTCTCTTGGGTTATTATAAAGTGAGTAATTCTTTAATTAGACAAAAGCCTGCAGCATCTTAGAAATTCAAGGATCTACTGCTTGGAAACCTTTCTTATTACTTATTCCACTTCCCCAATCCAGTCCCCTGAGCCCTGTCTCAGGTGACTGTAGATAAAAACGTCTATTTCATCTTCTTGACTACATATCTTTGTTGTCTTTATTTTTTTCAGAAGTCTATGGGAAGATGTCCGATTTAAGCAAGTAATCAAAGTGGTGCTGGAAGCCATCCGTGCTTTTGAACATGATACAGGGCTCAAGTGTAGGTATTATGTATCTCCATGAACTACTGAGACTTGCTAGGCTGGGGGAGGGCAAGCTGGGTCAGTTAGAATTCCGCCCCCCCCCCCGTCTTCTTGTGGTGCAGAACTGCACAACTGATTTTCTGCATCCTTAAATAAATCCCAAGATGATAGTTTTGCCTTATAAAGTTCTAAATGATTTGGTCTATACTAGTTCATCTTCTGGCATCCTATCTCAACCTCTAAGACAGGTGGGGAAACTGTCTCAACTTGAATTCCCATCAGCCCTGCCAGCAAGGCAAATGGTCAGGGATGATGGGAGTTGTAGTCCCAACAACATTTAGAGGGCCACTCCCTGCTCTAAGGTGTCAAACAGTACCCTTTGAAATGCATATTTCTTACCTTGGCTTCATAGAACCAGATTGAATACAGGACGTGGCCATTTTAGGTGTGTCCAATTGACACACAATTGCTGACACATGAGTCCTTGTGGACCTGGAAGAAGGCAGAACGGGGGCAGGGTGTACTTATATGTTCTCCGCTGACATGTACAGGGGCCGGGAATAGAACCCCCATGTGAAATGGTTGCTGCTTGTTGTGGGAGAAGAAGACATTAGTCTACAACCTTGGAGCCCTTCCTCTTGAAGTAGAGCAAAGTTTGAGCCTGGGTGCCTTCCAGAGATGATATACAGTGGTACCTCGGGTTAAGAACTTAATTCGTTCCGGAGGTCTGTTCTTAACCTGAAACTGTTCTTAACCTGAAGCACCACTTTAGCTAATGGGGCCTCCTGCTGCCGCCGCGCCACTGGAGCACGATTTCTGTTCTCATCCTGAAGCAAAGTTCTTAACCCAAGGTAATATTTCTGGGTTAGCGGAGTCTGTAACCTGAAGCGTATGTAACCCGAGGTACCACTGACCACTGTAGTACCTTTGTATTTGGACAACTGTATGATAACTAGGAGTGAGTAAGCATTTTGGTTTTGCAGTGTTTTAGAAACAGGAGTCTTTTAAAAATCTATATAAAATTATGGTAAATGAAGCTTGCATTCTGCAAATGTTACATATTGCTTGCCCCCAGTGGAAATGCCCCCCTTCCCCAAATCCAAGTCCAAAGGCAGCAGAATTCCAGAACCATAATGTTTTATATGCAGCTTGGCTTGCTTTGTGCTGCAAAGCTCACCTCTTATTAAGAGGTTGACTTCATGTCCCAGGTTTTTGAGATGAAGGGTTTGCTTCTTGATTATCTTAATCTTCTCAGTTTCAGATGATCTGTGTTTCCCTAAGAAAGCTTTAGAAGATGCTTCTGCTTCTGTTTCATGGAAAGAAAAACAAGTCATTGATTGCAAAGGCTACAGGGACAGACTGAAGAGAGTGAAGGAAGTGAAAAAGAGAAATGCTAGCTTGGTAACAGTGTTTTCTCTCCTTTTGCCTGCTATCCTAATGATATTTAAAGAGCTATCCAACCCCTTGAACCACTATGTTGGAGAAGGTTTGGTGAGATAGAGGTGCCTCTCCGTGGCACTGCTGGTGAGGAATGCCCTGATGTGCCCACCCAAATGGTGGGTATGTGGAAACTATGACTGGCAGTAGCCAGTGGAAACCCCCAGAATGCCTGGCAGTAGCCAGTGGAAACCCCCAGAAACCCCAAATATTGTGCCTGGACTGGCACAATATTTGCTGAATCCTGAGCTGGCTCTGTTGCCATTATGTGATAGCAGCAGACCTGATCCAGTCCTCTTCATTGTGCCAGCCTGATTGCTCATGTAGCAAAGAGGATTTTCCTTTTTTCCCCCCCATCATGTGGCTGAGTGCAGCGTACTTGGGGTTATCAGATGGACTCCCATCTGGGTGTTGACCAAATACAGACCCGCTTAGCTTTAGCAAGATGGCTTCAAATTGATTTGCTTAGACTATAAAATTATAAACAGCACTTGAGTTGGACTCCGAGGCTGTGAAAAGTGCTAGTATATAATCACTCCCTTTAGAATAACTATTTATTTTTTAAAAGCATCTGAATGAAAGCTGTTTTTATTGCTTTGGAGTATTGAAGCTATAATGCATTTTAATTGTCATTGAAATTACCGCTGTGAGGGATATTTTTCCATGCTAATGTGTTTCAGGGAAGCTTCAAAGAGTAACTGTTAAAAAGGGACACTGCAGACTAAAGCAGAGGTTTGTTATAACCGAATGGTTTTGGCATTGCAGTAACCTTCAAGAAACTGGGAGATAAAAGTTAACTGGTCACCACAATTAAATTTCCCTTTTTGTTTTCCCACTCTGCCTTTCTCTGGCTCCTGACCTGCCTTAAAGTCAGATCTTGTTGGTGGCTAATCATGAGTGCCATTGTCTTAAAGGTAGGCACATCAGTTAAAGGGGAGGAACCCAATCCACATCGAGGCAGCTGACCAAGGAAATATAAGAAAATTGCAATGGTTTGAGTAGGCTGATTAGCCCATAACAAAATGAAAGGGAACACTGGTGTAGATGGGTAAGGGAAGTAAAATAGGACAAGTCTGGCAAGCCAAGGGAAGAGTACTCAGGTGAACAGCTGGTCAACTAAATATCCAGTAGAGGTAAGCTTATATTTGAACTTCAGAAAGCTGGCCTAGAATCCTATTAAGACCTGAGAAATAAGTAGAGGAGCTGTGCAAGGTGGAGCCAAAGGATGTCTGAGGCACACTTATTCTCTTTTGGACCTTTGGGCACCAGCAACACTTGACAAGGAGGAAGGAAACTTGGCATGATCTGCTATATTCAGATATCCTCCCATCACCATTATTCAGGTTAAAGTGTTGCCCATAATAAGATACCTCCTATAGATTAAATAGCCTTATTGGATTGATGCAGCTTATTTCCCTCGTGCTGCCAGGCCTAGACCAATTCTGTATTTGTCTAGCCATCTGCAATCCTCTAGTCAAGGAATATTTCGGAGGTCTCACCCAACCAGGCTTGGTAATTTAATATAGCTATTGACCTTAGTATAGATCGCAGTGTTTTTCTTTTTGATGAGTAGAAAATGTTTCTCCCAACCCTAAGGAGGCCAGCACTGGTGTTCTACATTAAAGTTTTCATTCAAGATCTTATACAAACTTGTATCAGTATAACTTGTGTGTGAGAGGGAAACCCTCCTCAAGCATTCACTGCCAAACTTGCAAAGGGGCCTGTGGGAACAGGTGGGGCTCACTCAACTCCTCAGTGATGCCCCATGTGCTGACAGTGCTCCTGCTCAAGTCAGAAGGGGACCTTTTTATGCGTAGAGTAGTAAATGCCTCAAGAGAGCTAGAGTTTCTTCAACATCAGATTTTAAGAGTTCTGTGGTTAAAATAATTATAATTTTGTTATTTGTACCTCACCCATCTGGCTGGGTTCCCCCAGCCACTCTGGGCGGCGTACACCATATATAAAAAATTGTAAAACATCAGTCATTAAAAATTTACTGAAACAGGGCTACCTTCAGATGTCTTCTAGAAGTCAGTTATTTCCTTGACATCTGATGGGAGGGTGTTCCATAGGGCAGGCACCACTACTGAGTAGGCCCTGTAACCTCACTTCTCTCAGGGAGGAAACTGCCAGAAGGCCCTCGGAGCTGGACCTCAGTGTCCAGGCTGAATGATGGGGGTGGAGACGGTCCTTCAGGTACACTGGACTGAGGCTGTTTAGGGCTTTAAAGGTCAATACCAACACTTTGAATTGTGCTCAGAAACGTACTGGGAGCCAATGTAGGTCTTTCAGGACCGGTGTTATATGGTCTCTGTGGCCTCTCCCAGTCACCAGTCTAACTGCCGCATTCCGGCTTAGTTGCAGTTTCCGGCTCACCTTCAAAGGTAGCCCCATGTAGAGCACATTGCAGTAGTCTAAGCGAGAGATAACTAGAGCATGCACCACTCTGGTGAGACAGTGCATAGGCAGGTAGGGTCTCAGCTGGCATAACAGATGGAGCTGGTAGACAGCTGCCCTGGACACAGAATTGGCCTGTGCTTCCATGGACAGCTGTGAGTCCAAAAAGACTCCTAGGCTGCACACCTGGTCCTTCAGGGGCACAGTTGCCCCATTCAGGACCAGGGAGTCCCTCACACCTGCCTGTTCTCCCAAAACAGTACTTCTGTCAGTCAAGATTCAACCTCAATCCGTTAGCCTCCAACTGCCTCCAGACACTACCACAGGACATTCACTGCCTTCACTGGTTCTGATTTAAAAGAGAGGTAGAGCTGGGTATCAACCACATACTGGTGACCATCCAGCCCCAACCCCCTGGTGATCTCTCACAGCGGCTTCATATAGATGTTGAAAAGTACAGGGGGGACTCAGTTTTGTGATGAATACAGGGACCTAAAGACTAGACTGCATCTGGATTGCATGTTAATGTCTGTAGGCCCCTAACAGCATCTTCTGTGCTTCCCTTAGGAAGGTGAGACCTCCAACTTGCCATTAGATGGTGGAACAAGGCGCTCCCTGAGAAAGAAAAGCAATTCCAGTAAAGCTGCTGTGTTTGAAATTGGTAAGTGTTTCAACAAATGGGGTCAGTCAGAATAGCAGGAGTTAGAACAATAATACTTATCTGTTGTCATCTGCTGAAAGTAGCATCTTTGTATCCCTAAACGTGCCTGGTTTTTTTTTGTTTTACTACTTTTTCTTCAATAGTGTCCCCTTTTTTGGTAATTACGACAAGGAATGGTGAATCTTGGTGCGTCCTAAAAGAAGAATTGCTTACTGCTCTAACTTGTCCCAGATCGCCTAGTGGACACAGCTGAACAGGGTTTGAACTTACTGCAAACATACTGTAAACAAGTATGCTCCTGCATGCTGCTTAATTGCTCCCACACTGGTTGCTTTGCCTGGAGCTGGGGAAAACAGTGAGGCTTGGCATAACAGTATGTGTGAACCGAGACTCATGATTTGTTTCTCTCCAACATCTCTTGAGTGGTAAGCCAAGAACAAACCTTGGCTTCCACTTGTGGTTTGTTTGGGGAGAAACTGAACCATAACCTCTGATGTTCGTTCCTGTTCTAGGCAGGTCTAGTGCAAAGAAGGGTGATGCTTGCTCAGAGCAAGCCATGGTTTATTGCTTATTGTGGCATGCAAGCCACTCTCTGCCTTGGTTTCCCAAGACCAAATCCTGCCCAAACTTAACTTTCTGGGCCCTAATCCAGGTACACTGTTCACATTCCAGTGGACTGCCTGCCAGCATATATTTTTTATTTAAATGTTTCTATGAGCTGTATTGCTGATTCAGTCAACCTGGATTTTACGGAATATTTGAGGGAAAGCATTAGGTTCTGCACAGAGTGGCTACGATCCTGCTAAACCTTAGCCAACAATGCTAATTGTGGTTTTTGAATCCCCTTTTTGTCAAAATTATAATAGTAAACCTTGTTCATTTAAGGATCAGACTCTTCTGAAGATGCATTTAAGAAGACCGATACAATCAGATGGTGAGTAGAGCCATCAATTTAAATTGTCAGTACCTTTTTGTTTACAGTATTCATCCCCCCCCCCCCCGCTGCATCTTGGTGGTACACTACCATGCTTTGCAGATGTTCCTTTAATACTTACTAGTGCTAATGGCCCTCTGGATCTGTGAATTGCAGCTGTGCAGTACAGGTAAGAGGAAAAAACAACTCTCATGCCTTGTTACTCTGTAGCATCCTATGAAGATAAGTGTTCTGCAATGGCTGTTTCTTGGTCTTCTCTCTGATAAGTGCTTACACTTTCTGTGTGGAATGTTTACTGTTCCTCCACCTCCTATTCTCTGGGCTCTTTATCGATATGTGAATGGAAGGAAAGGTGAACAGGGTACAGGGTGGTATTTTTCAGAAAGCTTGGTTCAGCCCAGGGACAACTGGCTATTGACTTCTAGTTTATTTTGAAGACCCAGAACCTGTGAAGTAGATCATTAATAAATTTATTGTTCTAATCTGCACTTATATCTAGGGCTCAGAAGATGGCACTAAGTTAATTATAAATGGCAAAAAAAGAAAAAAATAGATAGCATGTACTTGCTTAATCACAACTACTTGTTCAGTGCAAGATTTTAAACTGTCTTCTGAATCCCTAGTGCAGTGGAGCAGCTCCTGGGGGTGTTTCTGTTTGACCCAATTTAGACATGTTAAAAAATAGTTTGTTTTTATATCAGTGAACCTTGGCCTCACATGAGGGGAGGAGATTTAAAGCTTCCATTTCTTGTTAGGAACAAAGCATAGTTACTGCTTTGGCTCAACTTAAACAAATGCTGATTTGTTCAAGACAGTTTGTCAACAAGGCAGGGTGTTATTTGTGTGATAACTTGCCTTGCTAACAAATTTTGGTTTGAACAAACCACCGTTTTTCATTCAGAGCAAGCAACGAACAATGGTTTGTACTTAACCAGGAACAGAAGCATTAAGTCTTCTCTTACACACAAGTGTGTTATCCTGCTTCCTGTGCTTGCAACAAACTATGGTTTGTTGCAAGTAAATTTGGTCTATTTGTCTGAGATTTTTAAAATTCTCAACAGGGCTCTTTTGGTCAAACTCTTTTAGTCAAACTCATGATAGAACATAAATAGGATTTTGTTTAGTATATGAATGACCCCCCCCCCCACAGTATTCTGGGCCAAGGAAAGCAGACATCTGTTCTCAATATGAATTATGTATCATTTTATATATTTAGTTTTCCATCCAGTTTAGAGCCTTTTGAGGATGAAACTGTGCTGTTTAACCATGCATCTGGTCTTACATATGAAAACTCATGCCATAAGAAATTCACTTTATAATTTTAAGTTTCATGCTGCAAAGCAAAGACCACCACTGGACACACATCTGGGGTTGCTAACAAAGAAAAAATAGGGCCAGTGCAGACCCTGCTGCCCATCAGTTGTTTGTTCCTTGCTCTGCTCGTTCCAGGAGTTGTGGGAAGGTGAGTAAGTAGCTCTCTCTCAACCTACCACCCCCAAACCAAGGGCTGGATCCAGAGTAAGTTAACTGTACTTAGGTTCCCCAGAGTAAGTTAACTGTACTTAGGTTCCATAGATTCAATGGGAACCAAGCACAGCAAGAGAAGAGTCCCTGTGAAAAGGCCACAATTACTACATTTCTTGTTAAGTACAAGGAACAATGGCAGAGATAGCGTATGCAGTGCATTCCAATGTTCCAAACTATAACTCCCATGATCCAGGGAAGTCAAAGGGAAAGTACCAAATACATTATATTTCAGGCCACCATCTTTGAACCATAAATTCTACTCACAATAGTGCAGGAGGGAGAAACCATTTAAAGGCTACCTTAAAAGAGCTCCACACTTGCGGCTGTTCTTCCCTGAATGTAAAATGATTTTCTTACTACTTCTACGGTTTAGTGCAATTTAAACTTTTGTAGGTCTTCCTTGCTTTAATCTGAGGCATAATAGGGTTGCCTTGTCCAGATCTACAAATCTGGGAAGCCTAATTTGCATAGTATGCCTTTTTGCTAAGTATGTAAATGCCCTGCTTTTATGTAAAAATGTGTTTTTAAATTGAATTATAAATATTTAAAATTGCAACATGTTTGCATGCAACTCAATGAAGCACAAGGCTCCTGCAAGCAGTTGAACACTGAATTTGGGCTGGAAGGGGCTCTGAGGAGGTACTGGAACTTGATTGACCTGAGGTGTATCGAGTTGCAACTAACTTTAATTAAATCTCCCTCTGCCTGGACTGATTGTCTAAACAGATAGACCTTTACAGATTTTTTTCGTTGGTGCTTTTCATGGAGCTATTGCTATAGAGGAAGTTTATCTCTTTCCTTTCCCCCTCAGATGCTGAATAGAAATGTAGTGACTATCCCATAATGCAGAGGTACTCAACATGGTGCCCTCCGTAATTTTTAGACTGCAACTCCCATCAGCCCAATAAGCATGGTCAGTGGTCCTGGATCATGGGAGTTATAGTTCGGAACATTGGAATGCACTGCATATGCTATCTCTGCCATCGTTCCTTGTACTTAACAAGAAATGTAGTAATTGTGGCCTTTTCACAGGGACTCTTCTCTTGCTGTGCTTGGTTCCCATTGAATCTATGGAACCTAAGTACAGTTAACTTACTCTGGGGAACCTAAGTACAGTTAACTTACTCTGGATCCAGCCCTTGGTTTGGGGGTGGTAGGTTGAGAGAGAGCTACTTACTCACCTTCCAGGAGTTTATCTGTTATGCAGTGTTTCTCAAACTTGGGTCCCCAGCTGTTGTTGGACTACAACTCCCATCATCTCTAGCTAGCAGGACCAGAGGTGAGGGTTGGTGGGAGTAGTAGTCCAACAACAGCTGGGGATCCAAGTTTGAGAAGCACAGCTTTATAGGCTAAAAAAAAATCAAAATACTATCTCACTGCCACCTGTTATTTGTTTGTGTGGGAATTACTTCTGCATTGGAGAAAGGGTCCAGTGGCAAAATGATGAAAAAAGGGGCACTGAGTTCAGAAACTAGTGCCTGAAGCACAGGTGCTTAGTTGTAGCCGTCACATGTGTGATGATTATCACATTGGGAGAGGCCAACCAGACCACCTCCCGTTGCGACAGTCGCCTGCCAGGCGGCACAGCTTTGGGAGATGTTGCGCAGGGACTTCCCGCCAGACCTCCTCTGCCCCCTCAAAATTATGGGGGCTGAGCCCCATCGCAGCAGACATTGGGGGGGGGGTCTGTAGAAGCCTCAGCCCCATAGAGTTGGTGCACCTGACCTGAAGGAAGATTGGGTGGAGAAGACGGAGGCAAGGAAAAAATGTAGGTGGAACAGGCAGGGAACTGAAAAAGGAGGCAATGGAGCAAGTGGCGATCAGAGAAACTTGTGCACATGGCCAAGGGTTGATTGCCGAAAATAGGCAGGTGATTGGGTGGGAAATTTAGAGTGGCATTGTGAGGACTGAACGTGTCATGCTGATTTGCTCTAACAGGGTCAATTTGTGAAGGATAACAGGACTGCATGTGCTTCTTATGGCTATCTTGCTCCCGTTGAGGATTAAAATTTGACTCTGTTGCTCCCATGGCTTGTGAATAAAGATCAGAGCCACACAAATCCAGTTCTGCAAAGCACAAGTTATTCTACAGTAGCTTGTCTCAATTGTAGCAAGGTCAGACTTTGCAGTTGCAGCTCTAGTCAGTGAGACCTTTGCTACTGTCTCTCCCTGCTGAAGTGTTTCAGTGGATTTTTTACTTTTCTTTTTTGCCACTGTTGTTGGTGCTGTGCATGAATCTTTAACATCTTTTCTTTGACACTCAGTGGGGGTAGTTGCATAGCTATACAAAATTCATAAACATCAGATCAATATATTCCTACGCTACAAAAAATTCTTTTAACAGTCAGGGATGTCAAAGGATAATGCACACTTTAGACCAGGTGTGGTTAACCTGTGGCTGACTATTGGTCATGCTGATTGAGGCTGATGGGAGGAGTAGCCCGATAACCTAGGAGACCCATAGTTTATCCACCTCTGCTTTAGTCACAAATAAACTCTCCCCACTCAAGCAGCCAATATATCAAAATATTGTGGCGTATCATAAAAGCAACCAAATTCACCCTAAAACCAACAAAGCTAAAAGAGAAGGACCAGCCTACAGGACCATTTAGCAGGTACATACAGTTTACTACAGCACAATAGAGCTCTCATACCTCTCAAAAAATAAATTTAAAAAATGGCCCACTGACCACAGTTTAGAAAGAGAGTAGGAAAAAAGGAGATACATTTCTCACTACTTCTCCAAGTAGCATGTTAAAAGGAGCAATGGATTCTGGTGGTAGCTGTTAATTTATAGCTCAGCCTGCAGCATTTATGACACACATCTGAATTGAGAGGGTGAAGGAACTACAGCCTGGGCCACTCACTGGGCTTCAGGCAAGTTGTCTTGTGAGTCAGCTGGTCTTCTCAGATGCAACAGGAGAGATATGCCAGAGCTTGGAACTAGTAGAGTTTCTTTTCCCACTTCTTTGTTCCTGTGCTTAGTTGGCATCTGCCTCAAGACTTCTTTAGATGACCATCATGTAATGGAAGATAGGTCAACTGCATGCTGCCTGGTTCATCCAACAGCTGTATTATTGGAAATTTAAAAGGGATGGGCCAAAGAGAGCAACTCTTGCCAGCTCTTAATTGGTTACAGAAATCCTGGTACCCAGTGGAACAGCTGTAGTTGCTTGGGAGATGCCATATGTCATTCCCACCTTCTGTTGTCCATCTTTCCTCACTTCTGGATTTCCTGAAACAAATTGGAAGAATGGGGCGGGGGTGCGTGCATGAAGTATGGACACAGTATAGAGGCATTGTGATTAAAATTTATTTATTGAATTTTTTACTTGCCCTTCACAAGGTCCTAGGATGCTGTACAGCAATTTAAGACACAACTTTATAATTTAAAACAAATACAATCAAAAGAAAAGGACAGGTTGTAAACTATATATATCTTGAGTGTCAAAGGCTAGGATAGAGAGATGCGTCTTCAGCATGCAATGAAAGCTACATAATGAAGGTGCCAGATTCATATTTGTGGGGAGGGCATTCAATAACTTGGGAACTCTCACAGAGAAAGTCCTCTTCTGCCTCCTCTGATGATCTTAACAAGTGTCTGCAGGGAAGGAAGTGGTCTTTCACATATCTGAGGCCTAATTTTAAGACTTTGGATAATAATGTGAGCACTTTGAAGGGTTCGTTCTTTCCTGTCCTTATTTACCTGAACCCCTGTACTGGGGTTGTAAACCCTAATGGCAGGAACTTGGTTTTAAGAGTTTGTTTGCAGTTCATCATTTGGTCACCTGGGCATTCTTGTTTCATTCTTCTTCTTCACAGTGTGAGTTTAAGACGTAATTATCCAGCTCGAGTTGATGAAGGGTGTGCCAAGAATGAAAGCCCAAGCCCTTTTCACATGGAGTTTTCTGAGCTGAGTGCTGAAGATGAGACACCATTAAATATCCTAGGTATGAGGATTTTCTCTCGATGGCACCTGAAATAAGAATCCAAATGCCTAGGCATCATGCAGGCTTAGTTCACCACTCTGGGGGGTTTTACTTGTGTCTTGTGAAATTCAGCTAGCACGCTTTTCTTGGGCCTGATTTTTACGACTTGCTGCATTCTCACAGGGAGTCCCAGCACCTGATCACAACTCACTTCTCAAAGAAATAGCCTCCCTTCTGGGAAGGGTTAGGGTAGCTCAACAAGGAACTCTGTTCCTAAGAGAGTGGTGACAGGGCTTGGACTAGCTTAATTGGTGGTGAGAAAAGGCAGCAGTTAAGAAAGGTAGCTGGTGTAAGAGGCAAGCCAATTCCATTTCTAAACTTTTGTATTTTCAGGTGTATGTGATTATTTGGAAGAACTTGGAAACACAGAAGGAACTCTAGCCAGCACTCGAAAGTTAGAAATTCCTGAGAAGAATGCTACTGTGGAAAAGAGTCAGGGTTTGTCTTCTCCAGATCCCTGCTTGGGTAAACCTGACAGGAACTCCAATTCCATGCCAGAGGGCAGTTCTTGCTCTTTACTCAATATGGCACAATTGGCTGATGAAGCCACAAAGCCCACTGCAGATAAACAGGCTGGGCATGATGCAGGAAATGTTAATACGGGGCTGCCTTCTGGAAATAAACATGTCCTGTGTGAAAATGAGGAACAGCTACTGCAGTCACAAACTTCCCCTGAACGTCCTCTGAGTCAAGTCTCTGGGAAGAAGCTGATGCGGAGCATCCAGAAAGTCAAAGCATGGCTGTCTAAAAGCAAGGAGGATCTTTCTCCAAGATCCCTGCAAGATACTCACACACAGGAGGTGGATCAAGATCCAGACTTGTCAGATGGAGACTCTCTGGTCTCCCAGAAGACTGAACAGATTGGATACCAGAAAGTCTTCACAGTGGAATGTGAAGGTGATAGGTCTTTGCCCAAACCAGTTACCTCTAAAGCTGAGGATAAACTATTTGGGAGAACGTACAAGAGGAAACGCAAATCAACCCCTCTTTGGAACAAGAGGGAAACAGTTTGTATCCAAGCAAAGGAGGGCGTTGCTAAGAATACAGAATCCTGTGATGCACCTGTAAAAAGATTATCACGAAAGAGGAAGGCCACATCAGAATTGCTACCAGATGACTTCATTAGGAGGCAAGATGTGGAAGTAAATAGTAGGAGGCCTGGTGGAGATGAAGATACTGCTTTGGAAGAAGGTGGCCAAGCTCCTGCTCTTGTAGATAATAGCCCTGTGGCAGATCAAAAGGAAGTTGAGCTGCTGACTGAATTTCCTGTCAAGGAAGGGCTCTCTGTTTTGGAAACTGATTTAAATGCACCATCTCAGAGTATATGCCAGAAATCACCAGAATCAAACCTTAACCATCTAAAGAAGAAAAGTAACACTTTGAGCAAGATACGTAGACAATTAATCAAGCCTGTTGGCGAATTGCAGTTAATGATGGACAGAAGCTCCAGGTCCCCTGAGAAGGCAAAGATACAGACTAATGATCAGTTAAGGGAAGTTGGCACAAGCCAGGTGCAAGTCAGGCGGAGCAGAAGGCTTCAGTTGTCGACAGAAGATGCCTGGAGGAGAAGTGAGCCAGTAAAGCGAGGAAGGAAACAGTTGGATAAGAGAGAAACAAAGAAGCGTAGGTGGTCTTATGAAGAAAACACGCCAACGCCTTCCGTAGCAGAAAATTACCCCAATGTGTTGCAGGGCAGGCTCCAAAAGGGCCTGTCTTTGTCAGATACCAGCCTGATGGACGTGGAGGGGGATGCAAGTAAAGCTTGTGCTAACCCTCCAGCTTCTCCTCAGGTAGGTGTTGAACAAACCACAGAGGGCAGCAGTCCTTGTTGCATTGTTCCCAGTGCAAGTTCCCAGGACAGCTGCTCACTTCTGCATTTTGCTTCTCCGGAGGTGGAGCAAACCACTTCTGAGGACAAACAGCTCACAGTAGCCCACCAGACGGAGAAGAATGTGTTATGTACCCAGAAACCAGAGGGGGATGAGTTTTGCACAGGGGATATGAAGAGAAGCTGTAAACCCCCTGAAACGAATGATGAAGCTGCAGGAACTTTGGAGGTGAACTCAGAAACTGAGGACAGTGAACTGGATACAAACTTCATGCAGAAGATATTCAATGGCTGCAAACGCCAGTCATTCTTGTTGCATCCAGTAAAGGAATCTGCTGCAGAAATTCAAAAAGAGACACACATTGGCTTGGGGGAAGATGGCAAGGTTGACTGTTTGAAGAAATCAACTTGCATCAATAAATTTTGTGAGGAGAAGAGAGGTGCTGCTGCCTGTGAGGTGAACAGCTCTGTCCAAAGACTGGCATCTTGTGCTACTGGTTTCCTTGATCACGAGAGGAGAACTGAGCACCCCCAGCTTGCCTCACAAACTGCGTTCCCAGATCATCCATCCACACCAGATCAATTAGCCACCAAGAATCCTGACAGTCCCCAGCAAAGTCAAAAGCCAGTAACTAAAAAGAGTATGTCCCCTCAAATTAGGGGAGAAGTTGCAAACTCAAATAACAGCAGCAGCAGCAGTGGAAGCCCAAATGTCTGGAGAAATGTCATCATCCACAGCACCAGTTTAAGTGTCATTAATGAGACACGTTCTAGTATAGACAACTCTGAAGAAGCAGAATCTGAAAGCACTAAAAACAAAGGGCTGGCATTAAACTCTCAGCCAGAATTCATGCAGCCATGTCCTGTAATTTGTCAGCTACCACATTCTGAATTCAGTGGTGAAAAGAGTAGCCCCATGGAACAAAAGCAACTGCATAGTGACACAGAAGAAGCAACCAATAATTGCAATACAGGCACTCCTAAGTGCTTGGTTCACAGTAATAATTTGGAACAGTGCGCTGAGGAGGAGTACCATGGCTTTGAGGTGTCCTCGGAGACACCAGAGGGCTTGCTAGGCCCTGTCATCAGAAGCATAGAGGGCTCACCTAACCTTGGGGAAATAGAGAGGAGTGATAGCTTGGCCATATCTCCTGGCACAGACGAGCAAACCCCACTTAAGGGAGACCTGGGTAGTGGCAACAGAAGAAGTTCCAGGCTGAGCCAAAAAGGCCTCGTTCGCACACAGCAGAGATGGGCACGGAAGCTGCCATCCTCGGAGGAAGATTCTAGCGAAGATGAAGAGTTGCCATCTTTTCAGGCACTGATATTTGGTAAATCGGCAAGCACACCGCTAGAACCATTGAAAAAGAAAAAGACATTGGGAGGGATGCCAGCGCTGAAGAGCAGCAACAAATGTAATGTAGAAACCAAAGATGAGCATGTCTGTCCAAGTCAGGATTCGGAGTGCTCTATGAAGCTGTTTTCTTCCCAGTCACACACAGCTGAGGATTTCCGCAGCAGGCCTCATGACTCAAGACACTTAACTCCAGCTCCCACTTCTAGAGAAAATCTGGAAAGTCTTAGCGGGAATAAAAAAGCCACTCAGCCCAGGGATGAAGTCTCAAAAGATGCTGGACAACAGAAAGATGAACAGCAAGAACAAGTGGATTCAGAATTCAATTTAGGTACGAATACATGTTATTTAAAATTTATGCTATTTTGAATCCCCTACCTTCATATTGAATCCTCTCCCTTTTGCCTCTTATTACCAGTTCAGCTGAAAATGAGGTGTTTTTACACTACAGTGTACTGTTTTATGAGTTAGCTTGTGTCTGCAAGCCATAGGCCCATATATAGAAACAGCTAAGGAGGCGATGGTACCTCTTTTGATATATCCAGTTTAAGGAAGAATCCTGTTTCACTTGAAAGTCTTCATACTGCATTTTAAATGCTAACTGAAATGGAGGTTCTTGTCTCCCCCCCCCCCCCGTAAGTGTGTTTACATTACACTATTGCCCCTCTCCTGGGTTTTCTGAATACAGAGAGGGGATGCACATACCAGACATTTTTAATATTCACTACAGCAGTCACCAGTGTACCTATAGTGCTGAATAAAGTATAAATTGGCCCTTAGACCTTTTACAACAGGGATGGGTAAGATGGGGAACCTCTGGCCTGCAGGTGATACTCGCCTATTCAGCCTGTACTTATCACCCTGCTCTCCTGTATTACATTGGTTTTTTAAAAAATCTTCCATTGGTGCCAATAGCATATTTTTTTAAAAGCTTAATTGTTGCATGGAGGGCATGGCGAGCAATTTCCAGTGATGGTTGAAGCTGTTGAGGTAAGGGTTAACCTCCATGTACTGTTCATATATATTCAGTGTTCTCAGTGCCTAACATTGAATAATCCCGGGTGCATAAACATTTGTCCCTGGCACCTAGGAATTTGAAATATTTCTCCAGCCCTGTCACTGTATCTTAACTGCATGCTTTGAGCCCAGGCTGTGATTTTGTAGGAAGCTTTCCTAACCTTCTCCGTTCCTTCTTGTTCTTTTAGCCAAAGCTCCCCTCTTCCTTTCTGGGGGTGGTTTATGTTGGGCACATCTTTGTATCAATAAATAAGAAGCCTTGGCTGGGAATTATCTCCGTATGCTCTCCAATATTTTGTATGAGAAACAGGGTTCTTATCTTTTGAAGGTGAAGAGACCTTGGACTATGACAGTGAAGCTAGCTGCTTGGGAGATTCATGTGGCCTATCTTCCCAGAGTGAGATTCTTACCACACAGGTATGAAATGGTGCAGTTTCAGGCATGGCTGTGAAGGACTAATGCAGACAAGCTGCAGCAAGGGAGGATAAGATCTTGGGAGGAGAGAAGTCTTGGAAAGCTAGTGGTATACAGGAACCACATGTCATACTGGGAACATGGTTGAACCTTTGTCACTGGAGGCCTTTAAGAGCTGCTTGGACCAGCATGGATTAATGAGCTAGAATCAATCCATGTTATTTATTGTTTGTTTCATAACGTCCACTTTTTTTCAAAAAAGCATTCTAAAACAGTTTAAAGCATTTTAAGTTATCATTAGTAACATTATTTCATCCAATGATCTTTGGGTTGCCAGGAATAGTATTTTTCCAGCCACCAAATACATGGTGGATAGGAATGTTTTCAAAGTTAATAATGTTGGAGGTGGGTGCTCCTCACCAGGGTAGGCATTCTACAAATGGGGAACCACTACTGAAAAGGCCCTGTCATAGGTCAGTTTCCAGTAGCGGCACCACCAACAAGGCCTTATCTGCTGATTGTAGGGCCTGAGTTGGTTTATATGGGGGGAGGTGCTCTTTGGGGTACTTGGGCCCCAAGCCATTTCAGGCTTCATAAGCTACTGCTAACACATTGAATTGGGCCTTGTAGCTCACTTGCAGCCAGTGCTGTGCTTAGCAACCACATTCTGCATTGGCAGCAGCCTCTGGATCATCTTCAAGGGCAGCCCACCTTTCAAAATCCCTAGTGCTGCTGTGGGAGGCACCAGAAAGAACTTCTTTGTGGCGTTTGGCTCAGCAGCAGGTGCTTGGGAACCCCGCTGGCTTCCTTCTCTCATGTGGTGGGCAGAAGAGGGGGATGAATCTCCTTCACTGGGCATGAAGCATTGTCCCACTCCTACTCCTGCAGAAGGGAAAGAACGAAGCCAGTGATAGTTGCTACTGCTGGGGGTGTGGGGCGTTGCTAGCAAAAAGCCTGCAATAAAGTTCTTTTACAGAAATATTTCAATAAGATTTCTGCTACCAGCTCCCTTGCAACTGCTGCAGTTGTAATGTATACTTCTGCATGCATTCAGCAAGCTGACTTACGTACAAAAGAGAAATTTCCCAGTGCTGCAAACCTTTCTCCTTCAGCTGAGGAGGGTATCCTTGTGTGGCTTACTCCTCCTGCTAACTCTAGTCAAGGTTTTCGTTCTCATTAAGTTGCCTGCTCTTCTCAAGTAGAAGGAACTCCTCCTAGTCCTAAAACTTCCTGCTCTGATACAACAAGTCTTCATTAAAGCTCTATTCTTATTCTGTTTTTTACCTTAAGCTTCTGAAGGTTCTCTTCTCCCCCCCACCATGCTTTCTGAATTATAATGGTGCAGAAGGAAGTCAGAACATCATAAAACTGGCTGTGCTCCATGCTGCCCTCGTGGATCTTTGGGATCTGTGGTTTGAGTCACAAGAAGGGTGCCTCCTCCAGCCACCACCGGTTCAATGGGAAAAGTCCACTGTGGAGGGGAGGTCTTTATTATAATAAAACAGACATACAAACTTTTGATACCAAGTGGGCCACAAGAGTACTTTGACACGAAACCTATTGGTGGTGGGGGGTGGGGAGAAGAGGCCAAAATTTGATGCACACACTCCCCCAGTACCCTTGCGCTGCCTTCCAGAAACCGGGTAAGTGAGGTGCTGGGCTTTGGGAAGGAAGTATGAGGCTCTGACAGGGTCCTAGAGCCCTCCCACCTCCTCCCCAAAGCTGGGAAAATGCTAACTGCGCTTTGGGAAGGAGGTGGGAGGACCTTAGGACCCTGTCAGAGCCCTCATGCCTCCTTCCCAAAGCCCAGCACCTTGCTTAACTGGCTTTTGGAAGGCGGCACAAGGGCCGTGGGAGAGGGAGGCATCCAGTGTTGCTAGGGATGATGGGAGTTGTAGCCCCAAAACATCTGGAGGGCCAAGTTTGCCCTATGCCTGCTTTAGTGGGTATTGGTGTCCTACTCACCCAGGTATGGTTGTTTCACTGCTTGTGGTCAGGCTGCGAGAGACTCCCAGGGCTTTCAGTCAGAATAAATTGAGCACTGAGGGTGTCCTTTTCTCTTCTTTTCCCCATCGAACTTCTCTGTGCCCTTGCTTACACCTTTGTATTGCACCACAACGTTGCCTTAGATGGGATGCAAGGATACTCTCTCTTCACTGAAAAGAGATAACTTATCATGGGCAAATCCGGTGTTCTGTTCTCTCGTCTGCAGCAAAAAAATGCCATGCAAAACAGCTTAAAGAAACTCCAGCAGAAGATGGCTATTCTTGAAGCAGTTCTCAAACAGGGAAGCCAGAGTGCTGTCCGTGAAGGATCACTGCTTCCTGGTGAGGAAGGTGATTTCACTGGAGGACAGACAAAATCAGCAAGGGGTGAGCAATGTAGTGCCTTCTATTTTTTCTCAGGAAGATTGCCTGGGTATTAAGAATGCTTTCCTACTTCTTATCAAACACCTTGAAATAGACCTGTGTCTTATTTTCTATTTTCAAATATTGCATTATGATTTTCATTGTAAAAGTCATAAGCTACTGACACAAAGAGATGCTAAACCTAAGTTAATTACTCTTGTCAGCAGTTGACTTTGCTAACAAGCTACTTTGAATAGGAGATAACATTGAACTACCAGTGTGTTGTCCAAGTGCACAACAAAACCCTACCTTCATTGTTTTATTCAGTGTTTCCCAACCTTTTTTGGGCAAAGGCACACTTGTTTCATGAAAAAAATCTCGAGGCACACCACCATTAGAAAATGTTTAAAAAATTAACTCTGTGCCTGTATTGACTATATATACAGTGGTGCCCCGCAAGACGAATGCCTCGCAAGACTGAAAACCCGCAAGACGAAAGGGTTTTCCGTTTTTTGAGGCACTTCGCAAGATGAATTTCCCTATGGGCTTGCTTCGCAAGAAGAAAGCCTATAGGGAAATCTCCGAGGACCTCTTTTAAATGCTGGCGGTGGGGAGCAAAGCCCTGGACCTCTTCTGAAGGCGGGTGGGGGGCGAAAGTCTTTGCTCCCCTCTGCCTGCCTTCAAAAGCTGTCCGGGACAGCGGAGAAACACGCTGCGTTTCTCCGCTCTCCCGGGAAGGCAGGCAGGGGGGAGCAAAGACTTTCACCCCCCGCCAGCCTTCAGAAGAGGTCCTGGACCTCTTCTGAAGGCGGGCGGGGGGCAAAAGTCTTTGTCCCCCCTGCCTGCCTTCCCGGGGGCTTTTAAATTGCCCCGGGACAGCGGAGAAGTCCTCCGCTGTCCCGGGGCGATTTTTAAATGCTGGCGGTGCACTTCTTGCAGCCGGGTCCCAGGCCCAAGCTGGGCGGGCGAAACCCCGACGGATGCCGGCCTGAGGCGCGCGTAACCCTGCCCCGCCGCAGGGTTGAGGCCTAGCCCTCCTCCAACTGCCCTGCTCCCCGTGCCCGTTTCCTCCGAGGTAAGTGGCTCCAGTGGAGCTGCCTCCCGCCGCGCGCGGACTGGGCGCCCCGACCGCCCCTCTCCGCCTGCGCTCGCTCCTCAGCCGGGCCAGCGGAGCACCGCCTGCCCAGCGCCCGCCACCCAATCGCGCGTCCTGGCGGCGGGAGGAGGGGGCGGCGTCGGCGCCCGGAGCCTGTGAGCCAAGGCGATGTGGGCCGGGCCTAAGCGCTGCCTCTGCCGTCGTTGCTGCCGCTGCTGCCGCCGCCGCCATAATGCTTGTTTGCTTTCAATGAGTGTGCCCTCCCACGGCACACCAGGCAACGTCTCGCGGCACACTAGTGTGCCGCGGAACACCGGTTGGGAAACACTGGTTTTATTGACTGTTATACATAGTGGCGTAGCGTGGGGGGTGCAGGGGGGGCCGGCCGCACTGGGCGCAACATCTGGGGGGGCGCGCTTGCCGCCTCCGGAGTCGGCGAAGAGCCTCGGGTGCAGGCTGTAGCAGAGCCCCATGTCTTGTGGAACCGACGAGCTGTGCGTGCGTCCGGGCTGAAGGCGTCCGGCAGGCAGCAGCTCTCAGCATGGGCCGCGGAGGGCGCGCCAGGCAGCTGCTCCTCACATCCCCACCGCTGCTGCAGCTGCTGGGACATGTTGCATTTTCCTCGCCTCTCTGCCCTCCAGGCAAGCGGCGTCGTTTGGGCGGCAGCGCCAGCGGCAACTCGCCTCAGATCACCTGACACGGACCCGCCGCCGTGGCTACCTTACCGTAAATACCCCAGCCCAGGCAGCAGCAAGAAGCAGCTGGCAGCGGCGGCAGGTTAGGGGTTAGGGGCGCAAATTACTTGCCTTGCCCCAGGTTAGGGGGCGCAAATTACTTCCCTTGCCCCGGGTTAGGGGGCGCAAATTACTTGCCTTGCCCCAGGTGCTGACAACCTACGCTACGCTGCTGGTTATATAGTTCAAAAAGTGTTGGATTTGCTTCTCCTCCCCTTCCCTGAATTTGTTCTGGGGATGCAGAGCAGATTTGGGTCAGCATAGGGGAGGAGAGGGAACTAATCACATTGTTCTAGAAATGTGCAACTATTTGGTTTAGTGCCACTCTCATGACGGATACCTCTGCATGAAGTACTGGAACTGGGAGTTCTTCTAGCGGAAGGTGAATTGTGCATCTTCCACCAAGGTAAAGCAGTCCTCCATATAGATCCAGCTTTTAGTTAAAAAACCAACTCCGTTTTCACAAGATTCAGGAACCCATCCTTCCTTCTTTCTTCCTATTCTCATCCAACCATGCCCCTTGAACTGGACCAGTTTGCACTGGTCACTGCCAGACCTTCAAGTTTTATATTGTCAGAACCAAGTCCCTGCATCAACACAAGTTCCTCTTTGTGTCCCTTCAATAAATTAGGTCTTGAGAGGGGGCTGTGCCTGGCTTCCTCAGTCAAATGGCCCTGGGAATGTTAGTCCTAGTTCAGTCTTCCAGCAACATTCAGATCCCAGAGAGTATCCTGGCTGACTCTTGTCGGCAGTGCTGTCTTGCTACACGGTTGCTTTCTGAAAGAGAGAGCATTGCTGGAGGAGATATGCCTGGTCATTGGTGCATACCTTTGCAGTTCCAAGTTTGCAGCAAGGCCTACAGCTGACTCTACTTTAATGAGATCAGTTCCATTTGTCACATGGTTCTGCTTCCTGCCACCTTTCCTAGGCTCAAACTTCCCCTCTTCCCAACCCCCAAAGAGGAGGGGTACAAGCCTGACATGCAACAAACACGAATCTATGGTAATCAAACAGCTTAACAGCCTATTAGCTTTCCACAACAAGCAGGAAAGTTTCCAAAGCTAACATAGGTACGTGGAGTAAACCCTGTATCTCTAGCCTACAATGTACAGTGGTGCCTCGCAAGACGAAATAAATCCGTTCCGTGAGTCTCTTTGTATAGTGGTTTTTTCGTCTTGCGAAGCAAGCCCATTGACAGCTTAGCGGATTAGCGCTATTAGCGGTTTAGCAGCTTTTAGCGGCTTTAGCGGCTTTTAGCGGCTTATCAGCTTAGCGGATCAGCTGATAAGCAGCTTAGCGGCTTAGGAAAAGACGGGGGAAAGGGGGAAAAACCCACAGGAACTCGCAAGACATTTTCGTCTTGCGAAGCAAGCCCATAGGGAAATTCGTTTTGCGAAGCACCTCCAAAACGGAAAACCCTTTCGTCTAGCGGGTTTTCTGTCTTGCGAGGCGTTCGTCTTGCGGGGCACCACTGTATAGCACATGGCCCCTCAATGGTCACAGTTCATTCCACAACAGTGATGCGACTTCAGCATGCAGCACAAATGCTCCATTGGAAGAGTTTTAGCAGGGCCACCTGGACCTTGGCCTCTTATTTTGTTAAGCATTACCAGTTCAACACAATTGCTTCTGCTGATGTGGCTTTTGTAAGAATGGTGTCCCTACAGACCCTTTGCCCTTAGACCCTGAGTAGTGAGGGGAAAGACCAGGATATTGGTACAACAGTTGAACATTCCAGTTTAGGTATCTTCCTCCACTAATAGAGAACAGAGCGCTGAACTTACCATGGATATTTCTTCTCATCAGTACGTGGAAGGATATCCAGTTGTACTCAGGCTCACCTTGAAGTTCCCTTGCTGGTCATAGGGTAGATGAGGGGTGATGCATTTGGCTTCCGAGGCATACAGTTCAGCTTGGTTTGAGTCTGGGGGTCCTTTTCTCTCCTTTCCTCCTCTTTCTTCCCCCCTTTTTTCTAGTACTGTAGTGTTTTTACAGTTATGGTGGTTGTTAATGTATTGGCTGTACCATGTCCTGAAACTGAGTTGGGGGTCCTGGTCTCAGCAGAAAGGACAGCACCAAGATTTTCTTAGTTCTTCCTTTGGAATGAGTAAGAGGAGTAATCTCCATTCACAGTTAAGATGAGAAGGAACCTTCTCAGCAAGTCCAGTGTTGTTTGCCCTCTTCTGATCTGTTTATCCTTCCTCTTTAATTCCAGAAACAAATGTTTCTTCTGTCTGTTAAAGCACCACGCTATAGTTTCTGCTGATGATGCAATACAGAGTTAATTTTGCATTTTTACAGAGGAGTTTATGCATCAGGTTGAGCTCTGTTGCCATGGCATTGGTTTTAAAATGCATTCCCATCCCCATATTGTTGTGACAGTGTATCACATTAGCTTGTTTTCTTTAGCTAGATAAAGCCCAGAAGCTACCTTGGCTTTGCAGGGGATGCCCTTCTTTTGGAATTGTGACCTGGTGTACTGATAAAATTTGTAATAGAAATGCTACTCCAAGAAAGTGTACACATTCATTCAGGGCTTTTATTTGCTACTCACTCAAATTGTTCCTCTGGGCAAGGAAGGCCAGTTTAATTGCTGCATCAACAACACACCCGGGTCCCTCTCTTAGACTAACTTCATAACCTTTTGCTGTTGCAGGGTCCCAGGTGCTTAATCTTTTGACACCCTATGGAGGCAAACAAGGGCTATGGCTAGTAGGCATCATTGCCTTCTGCAAAAGGGTGGGCAAGCGAAACAGAGCAATGCTAATCTCCACCAGGCTTCAGGTCAAAGGTTCTCTTGGGAGGTCTGTGGGGGAGCCAGCTGTAAAACACCAGCAGTAGAAAGCAACAGAGCTACTTCCAAGAGGAAGAATGAGGCCCATGCCAAATGAGCAAGATGACCCAGAATTTTAAGGCAGCTGAAACGTTTTTAAAAGTTCAGAGTAACTGTCATCTTAATGAGCTGATTGCCAAAGGGTATTGCGATCTGCATTCGGTGCCAGTGATTCTGTAGAGTATGCTCATCTTTGCACGTCTGATCTATCCACATTTTTCAACCGCCTATTTGCAAATATGGCTCCTTCAGACTTGGTTATACGGCTGTAACAATTAGGGGTGGACAATAGTGATTGCTGAGTTCACTGTCAGTTGACTTCTCAAAAGTCCTTAAGAAGATTTTGCCTCTTTCAGTTCTACCCATACACATAATAGCCAATGAGGACTCAAATCAGGACAAAGATTCAAAACTTGTCATTGCTTTGCTTTGAAAAGGGCATCACACAACAAGAAGCTAACGTTGGGATTGTAGTGGATAGCTTGATGAAGATGTCGATCAAGTGTACAGCAGCTGTGGAAAAAGCAAACTCCATGCTAGGAAGCATTAGGAAAGGAATCGGAAATAAAATGCCAACATCATAATGCTGTTATACAAATTTGTGGTGTGACTGCATTTGGAGTATTGTGCCCAACTCTGGTTGCCTCACATCAAAAAGGATATTACAGAGTTGGAAAGGGTTCAGAAAAGGGCAAGCAAAGTGATCAGGCGGATGGAGTGACCACCATAAAGAAAAGTGGCAGTATTTGGGACTTTTTAATTCAGAGAAAAGGCCTGAAAGAGGTGACATGATTGGGGTTTACAAAATTACGTACAGCATGGAGAAAGTGGAAGTTTTTCTGCCTCTGTCATAACACTAGAACTTGTGGGCGTTCAGTGAAGCTGAACATAGGAAGATTCGGGATAGTTAAAATAAAGTACTTCTTCACACAATGCATAGTTAAACTATGAAAGTCACTCACACAGAAGGCAGTAAAGGCCACCAATGTGGATGGCTTTAAAAGCAGATTGGACAAATTTGTGGAGGAAATTGGGAGTAGGGTGGGCTTTTCCTAATTCTACAATAAGGGAGAAAGTTGATTGATTAATTCCCCACCTACCCCCAGACATTCAACTAGCTCAGGCTTGTAAATGTTAATTTGCCTTTGCACTTAATGGCAAATAAGAATATTTTCCAGCTGACCGGGCATGACTGTATCTGTAAACTGGAGGAGCTGTTCCTTTATCTAATTCATGCTCTTGATATGCAACAAGTGATTATTTTATGTGTGACTAGACATGCTAGTGAAAGTGATGTTTGTGGGCTAGCAGATTTTGTAGATTCATTTTAAGGGAATTTCCCTTAAAACAGGAAAAAGTTTTCAGCTATGAGTTTGAAGGAGCAATTTATGGGATTTACCTTTCAATCTTTGACACAATTGGTGGTGTTCAACTTTTATTCAGAGTAGACCTTAAGTTAATGGACCTCACTTAATCCTATTCATAAATTTCATTGGATGTATGGGTTGTTAGGGGGAGGGTAGTACCTCTGGTGAGGAACACATCATACTCCTCCTGGGGCAGTTTGTCCACCTTTGGTCCCCACCCTGCACTCAGCTCTCGCCTGTGGCTCCTAGAAGCTGTCAACAGGAAATCCTGGGTGAGTTAGGGACTTCCCCTGCATGCAGAGACAGGCTCTGGTGGATTGAGTGGTTGAAACCAATAGTGGGTCCAGTGGTCAGGAAGGCAATTTTTGCACATGCTATAGAGGGGAGTGAGGGGGCAGGTGGGGCTCAGCCTGGGAAGGCAGCCCATCTAGGAGAAGGAAAACTCTGATTTGAAACCTCTGATGTCCTGTGGGGTATCCCCGGGAGAAGAAAACGCTAAGGAGTAAACCCATAAGATTGTTGGCTGGTGCCTTGTACGCCTCCTTTAGCAACTCCTGCAGCCAAGCTGTGCCAAATGTATTGCTCTACTTTCCTTTGGACCACATCAGTGAGACTGAGAGGAGGGACGTTGTCTGGCCAGCCGAAGGACCTTTATACACACCACCCAGGCTTAGCCAAACTAATGAAGAAGTTTGGCTTCACCCCTGGAGGCACACTCCATTTTCTCTCGAGACAGATGGATGTCAAAAAACCCCAACAACAACAACAACAACGCTGAGTAAAACTGAATTGAATACCACCCAGTATCTTTAACATAAATTGCAAAAGCGATTAGCAACTTCTCGAATGGCAGTCATGAATCTGCTGTGCTTTTCGAGTTTATTTTCATCCCAATCCCCCAGTGATTCTAGGGACAGTCTTTCTGGGTTTAGAAGCCCACTGCATTTAGACATAAACAAAACCTTATCTTAGTGTGAGAATAATATGCTGTTCCTGATGGAACTGGTTTGCAGGCGAATGTTTTTGCAGCAATTTCAAATCCAATCAAAGCCAAATCCTTAGATAGCTATAAATAGCACGTTTGAGTTTTAAGTCGGTGAAATCGATTAATTAGCTTCCTCTGGGCTCGGAAACAGACTGAAGACAACTTAATTAACAGAGCCCTTGTTTGGGCTTTCAGGCCAGTATAAAGTATTTTGGGGCGCCTCATAAAAGCTTCAACCTGATTACATTTATTGATGGCTTGATTACAAATTACAGCGTCTCTCCTGGCTATTAAAAAAAAACCTTTTGCCTCTTTCTAATCACTTTCTGGGGAGAAGAGATATATTAAAGCTCTTTTGAGACACCATAAATAAGAAGCTTTAAAAAAAAGTAGTGAAGAGAACGTTGCCTCAGGCCTGTTCTGCTCTTTCCATGTTTCTGCTGTTTTATCATTAGTTCCACCAAACGCATCACTTGACACCTTGTGTTTTTTCCAATGTGATTGAATATTCAAAGTATAATTTGAGTATTGAGTCGGTAGTGTATTATATACTGATGCAGGACTGTGAGTGTTTTATAGACCGTTAAAGATGCAGCTACTCTCCAGAGTCAGGAACTAATACGGTTCTACATTTTATGATGAATATTTCATAATAAATTAGCAAAATACTAAAGCTGCTTTAGAGACTGATGTCACTTCAAGTTACTGGCTGAGAACTGTGTCACTAACATTTTATTTTTTTTCAAACCTGGAGGGTTGAGGCATTGGTCTAGAATCTAGACCAACTCACCTAAAAACAGAGTACCCTATACTAAGTCTATCTCTTATTCACCCTTATACACTTCATAAATAGCTGTGGGATAGTTTCTCAGTAAAAGTTCCAAAGATCTCAGAAGCCTATTCCTCAGTAACTCAGAGCAAGGCTTTCTTTTAGTATGGCTGCCCCTGTTTCTGTGTAATATCTTTCCTGTTAAGATCCAGCAGATGCCCACTATCTGCATTTTCTGGAAACATTTTTGTTCCAACAGACTTTCCTGGCTGGATAAATGGGTTTTTACCAGGGGAGTCTACTTTGTATGGTTTCACTTTTGTTGTTAATGTATTTGTTGTTTTTGTGTGTTTAACTTTCTTCTTTATTCTCAATGTTCATCACCTTGGGAGTGGTTGTCTATAAGGCAATTAAGAAATCAGTGATAATGATAAGTATATAATAGGGTTAAAAACGTGTCCATCAGTGACAGACATGTGCAGGCTCCCTTCCACCCACTCAGCCTTCTGCAGAGCTGCCAAGAATGTTCACAAACATTTTAACTCCTCAAGGGTGAAACTATCAGGAATAGAATGTAGAGAATATACAGTGGTGCCCCGCAAGACGAATGCCTCGCAAGACGAAAAACCCACTAGACGAAAGGGTTTTCCGTTTTTCGAGGCACTTCGCAAGACAAATTTCTCTATGGGCTTGCTTCGCAAGACGAAAACGTCTTGTGAGTCTTCCGATTTTTTTTGCTTTCCCCCCCTTTTTCTAAGCCGCTAATAGCCGCTTTGCCGCTAATAGCCCTAATCCGCTAAGCCGCTAATAGGGTTGCTTCACAAGACGAAAAAACCACTAGACGAAGAGACTCGCGGAACGGATTCTTTTCGTCTTGCGAGGCACCACTGTATTGCTGTTCCTTAAATTACATTTAAGCACATTTATTTTATGAGCCTTTTCTCTAAAGCTTCTTAAGTTTCTGTAAGATAATGTTGAGGTCTACATACTACTTCTGATGACCATATAATAAAGCTTTGCTTGCAGCTCCTCTATAATGCTTGGTATATTTGTGTTTCTTAAAATAAAATGCAGGCACTTATACTCTAAAAATTTCATAAGTACCTAGACAATACAAACTGTCAGCTAATACTGCATGATAATATTTCATATTCTGAAAGCATTGCAGTAAATTTAGGTATGATAAGAAAGGAAGTGTACTTCTGGCATCCATGGGACCTTGGAAGTATGTTAGGCTGATAATGACTGGTCTAAGTGATGGATCTTTAATCCATTCCAAAAATGGAAGGAAATGCTTTTCTAATGGATATATTTTCTTCTTTTTCAGGAAGTAAAGCAGATTTGAGTTCTGAAAGTAAACAAGGCCTCCAAGGTACCTTTTCTACCCCTGTGAGAAACTTGCAAGGGACTCCAGGGTCCTCAATGTCTAAAGAGCAGATTTCCAGCCTTTTGGCCACAGAGACAGCAATGGGGCCTCCTGCTGCCACACATGATGCAGGAAGACAAAGTGCATTGAGGCATAGTGCGCAAGGAAGTCCAGTCTTCCCCTTGTCACGAATCACACATTGTAGCACAAGCAAAGGAAATTCAGAGAGGCCATTTCTGACAAGCAAGAAGAATATGTCTCTGGTGGCCTCGGGTCTGAACCAGGGCGAGTTGGTAAGCACTCCTTCAATGGTAAAATCAGTATGATTCATATTTAGGGCAAGGCTGCAATTCAAATCCTGATCTTTCTCAGTTTCCATCTAAGAAACTACTCAAAACCATGGAAATTTATATCTAGGATCTGGTGCTGAGAGACCATGCAGCCTGCTTTGAGAAATACTATTGACAAACTCTCAGTCCATTCTTATTTTTTAGCAGGTCTGTAAAAAAATTGATAGCTAAAGAAGCCATAATCAAAATATTTCTTAGCCAGCTTTGACAGTACAGAAAAGTTATGTAAAACTTTTAGACTCCAATCTAAAATTGCTGTAGTAAACAGGACTTTTGGGTTTTCTTTCCTTGTTTTAGGGAAGGGAATTGCCACTACTTCTACTATGGAAGAGTAGCATAATACTTTTTATTAGGTCCAACAGAAGTGGCCTACCTGGGAAATGAGAGTGGTAAACTTATGGGAGAGTGTCATTTCCAAGAACCAACTACTGAAAGAGACATTAGTGAGACCTTTATTTTTTAAAGTGCTTAATCTCACTTTATTCAATAATTTCTGGCCAGACTCTAATGTTCCATTCTTCAGCAGCATTCTTGAGAACAGTAGCATCTCAACTTCAGCTTTCCCAGACGGTATGGATTATCTAGATCAGGCTTCCTCAGCCTCGGCCCTCCAGATGTTTTGAGACTACAATTCCCACCATCCTTGACCACTGGTCCTGCTAGCTAGGGATCATGGGAGTTGTAGTCCCAAAACATCTGGAGGGCTGAGGTTGAGGAAGCCTGATCTAGATGCATATCATTCTGACATTAGGGTTCCATCTTGTCCCCTATGCTATTTAACATTGACATGAAACTGCTGGAGATGTTTTGGAAGTGATGTCACCAATATATGGACGGCACTGAATACAGTGGTGCCCCGCAAGACGAACGCCTCGCAAGACGGAAAACCCGCTAGACGAAAGGGTTTTCCGTTTTGGAGGCGCTTCGCAAAATGAATTTCCCTATGGGCTTGCTTCGCAAGACAAAAATGTATTGCGAGTTCCTGCGGGGTTTCCCCCCTTTTCCCCCCCTTTTCCTAAGCCCTAAGCCGCTTATCAGCTGATCCGCTAAAGGCCGCTAAACCACTAATAGCGCTAATCCGCTAAGCTGTCAATGGGCTTGCTTTGCAAGACGAAAAAACCGCTATACGAAGAGCCTCACGGAACGGATTAATTTCATCTTGCGAGGCACCACTGTAGTCTCTCCCTTTCCATTTTCCCCCTCCCCCATTCCACCACATTCCAGGGGGACTGTTGTAGTTACATACCAAGAATGGGTAGACTGTCTCTCCCCAGGTATTGTTGGACTCCGCCCAACAGCCCCATCCAACATGGTCAAGCGTCAGGAATGATGGAAGCTGTTGTCTAACCATACCTGAGGGGTCACAGGTTCCCCAATGCTGTTCTAAACTATGGCCTGTAGTCAGTAATAGGACCGCCTCTCCTGGTATGCCCCGCAGAGGACCTTAAGGTCCATTAATAACCATAGTTTAGAGGTCCCGGGCCCTAAGGAAGTCAGACTATCCTCCACCAGGGCCAGGGCCTTTTCAGTGATGGCTCCAACCTGATGGAATGCTCTGTCCCATGAGACTAGGGCCCTTCAGGATTTAACCTCCTTCTATCGGGCCTGTAAGAGAGAGCTATTCCAACTGGCCTTTAATGTGAATTCAGCCTGATCTTTTATTTCCCTTCTCTTCCCTTCCCCTCCCCTTTTATGAAGATTACCCACTCTGAGACCCCACAGCTAATTCTCCCCTGACCACCTCGCTGGCCCAAGTAGGACTAATTCAGCCAGCTAGCCCTGGTGACTATCTAATGCTTATTAGATGGATTTCCTCCAAATTGATTTTTTTGAACTTTAGATTTTATTGTTATTCATGTTTTTATACTGTATTTTATTCTGCTTCTACAATTAAGTGTTTTAAATTTGTTGTTAGCCGCCCTGAGCCCGGTTTTCTGAACCGGGAAGGGCGGGTATAAATAAAAAATTATTTATCATTTATTTATATGTGAATATGGTTGAGAGAGATACTAATGGAAGCTTAATCCAAACAACAGAGAGGCGACCCTGATCCATAGGACTTCTGATCTGGGAAGAGCAGCTCAATCTCTCTTGAACTGGGTAGCACTCTCCTTGAAAAGTCAGGTTTATAGTGTGAGGGTACTTCTGGATCTGGCCATGAACCTGGTTGCCCAAGTAGCAGTCATGGCGCAGAGTCTAGGTAATCTTAGTTTTAATTATTGTTTTACTGTGGTTGTTTTAATGTTGTAAGCTACCTTGGACATTGTTACGGGAAAAGGAGGGTGTATGTTCTTTTAAAAGTTCTTAGAGGCTCTATTGAGAAGACAGCAATATCTAATGTGTTGATAAAATCAATAATTTCTAACTCCAATATTTGCTTTATTTCTAGCGACTAGTACAGATGTTTGCCAGGAAAAATGAGAGCACGTGGTCTAATAAGATTTCTTATGAAACAACTCATGTAGTAATGAAAACAGGTGAGTTGAGAACCCAGAGGAGAACTTTCCCATCTGCATTGCCACATAAAGTAGATGAATAGGTAGGTATGCCATCAAGACTGCCAGAGTTCAATTTAATAATTGCATGAAGAGAACCAACAACTGTTAATTATGATTACGGTGGTGCCTCGCAAGACGAAAAGAATCCGTTCCGCGATTCTCTTCGTCTAGCGGTTTTTTCGTCTTGTGAAGCAAGCCCATTGACGGTTTAGCGGATTAGCGCTATTAGCAGCTTTTAGCGGCTTAGCGGATCAGCTGATAAGTGGCTTACCGTCTTAGAAAAAGGGGGGGGAGGGGAAAAAACCCGCAGGAACTCTCAAGACATTTTCGTCTTGCAAAGCAAGCCCATAGGGAAATTAGTTTTGCGAAGCGCCTCCAAAACGGAAAACCCTTTCGTCTAGCGGGTTTTCCGTCTTGCGAGGCGTTCGTCTTGTGGGGCACCACTGTACTTATTGAAACTCACAAGCTCAGAGATGGTTTTTTTCTGATTACCAAATACTGAGCTTCCCAGATACATGTGGCTAGCCACTGTTGAACACAGAATGCTGTATTAGATGTCCCCTGGCCTGAGCTAGCACAGCAATGTTGAGGAAGTGTTGAATGGGGCTTTGAACGTTCTGAGTCAAAATCCAAAATTGACCTTTGCTGCTATAGTTTTGTTTCCTGTTCCTTGTAGATAGAGAGGACTGCATACTCTTTGCTTTGGTAATTCAGCTTTTTAGGTGGTGGTTATTATTATTATTAAATGCAAGTTTCTATCCCACGTGGCTTGCAGAGATAAATTGCAAATGCTGACAAGTTATAGGAAACTCATGGATAGGAAAATAAGCTGAGCAGCTTTCTAGTAGTATAGTTTCTTGTCTTATCCTGCGGCTAACAAAATATATTATGTCTCAAAAACAAACACACATGCTGTTTTATTTCTTCATTTTTTTCAGATTGCCAAGGGTAGCTTTCCTTGGTGCATAATTTGGTTTTGTATCACCACTGAGAAGGTGACAGTAATGGATCAACCAGGTAATTCCTGGAAAACAAAAAGAGAGGGAGACTAATGTCCCTCCTCCGCTTTCCAAAAAGCAGTTTAGATCTTGAAAGGTGCTATAGCCTGCTTGATTCATCCTGTGAATCTGCACGACATCCTGGCATGTACCTGGCAGAACTTTCTAAGGGTTGCTTGCCTGTCAGACTACTTGGGCATGATCCAAAGAATTGGGCCCTTGATTCCACATGCCATCTTCCCTCCCTCTGGCACCCTTTCCCCTGTCACCTAGCAGTCTTTTGAAGGTACTACTCAGCATGAGGATCTGCTGTTAAAGGAAGAACCATTTTTTAAAATCCCATTGGACCTACCCCCATGCCCCTTGGGGTGCCCAAATAATTTTATTTGAATGCCACTTTTCCTCAAAGGAGATCCTGCTCAAAACAGCTTACAACAAAGAAAACAGGTGTGCATTTCAAACAAACACTACAAAAACAGTTTCATGATAATATAGCAAAACAATAGCAAATATAATAACATGCCAAACAACCCACCACATTTCAGTACAGTGGTGCCCCGCAAGACGAATGCCTCGCAAGACGGAAAACCGCTAGACGAAAGGGTTTTCCGTTTTGGAGGTGCTTCGCAAAACGAATTTCCTATGGGCTTGCTTCGCAAGACGAAAATGTCTTGCGAGTTCCTGCGTGTTTTTTCCCCTTTCCCCCCCTTTTTCTAAGCCGCTAAGCCGCTTATCAGCTGATCCGCTAAGCCGCTTAACAGCTGATCCGCTAAGCCGCTAAGCCTCTTATCAGCTGATCCGCTAAGCCGCTAATAGCGCTAATCTGCTAATCCGCTAATGGGCTTGCTTCACAAGACGAAAAAACCGCAAGACGAAGAGACTCGCGGAACGGATTCTTTTCGTCTTGCGAGGCACCACTGTACTATAAATAGAACAAGATTACTTAAACAGCATGCAGCATCCACTAGCAAAATTAACAAGGGAGCTTCACAGTTTCACCTTAGTCCTAGAAACACATCTCCCACGGTGTTGCTCACAGTCCCTCTCTTGCAGAAGCTTCTTACAAGGTTTCCAAAGGCAGGGCCGGGCCTAAGCACTAATGGAGATCTCTCTGCTTAATCTTCAGATGAGGATCTGGTTTGCGAGCGGACCCTGAAATACTTCCTAGGTATTGCTGGACGGAAGTGGGTGGTGAGCTACCATTGTAAGTGTGAACATTCATTGAAATATCTCTATTCTCTCCCCTTGCACTCTTGGCAAAGTTCAACGGAATAATCAGGCAGAGGTAACAGGTTCTTGGCCATCAGTCCGCTCAGGACAGGTTGTTCCTCAGCCCGGGTACTGCCACAGGGAATTTAATGTTTAGGATGCAAAAGCCAAACTAGATATTTGGCGATGTCCCACATTTTTGAGGGGTTTTTAAAAGTTCAAAGCGGTCATTGGGAGGCCAGATGGGGGAGCAGCGGCAATCTTTCTCCACACCACAGGAATTGTATTCCTAATCTAAATTTCTGCCCCCCACCCCAGGCTGCTGTTTGCATGATGTGGCCGAGGGAGGGTGGAAACATACAAGTGCCATAAAGCTTCTGGTATCTTTGTGGCCCTCTGAAAATTGTTGGGTTGCCAACTCTTGTCATCCCTGACCATTGGCTGTATCTATGGTGTCCAACAACCTCTGGAGGACTGCATGTTTTGAATTTGCCCACATTTTATCTAGCTTGGCCCCAAAACATAAGCTACCTTTTTGGTGTTTTTAGTCTGTCTGTCTCTTTATGCAAAGTGTAGGCTCTGTATTTCCCACCCCACTTGCATCATCCAAGTGTGGAGTTTGGCACTGGGCAAAGAATTCACCATCCTGAGAATGTCTGCTTTTAGCAGATGTGGTCAGTAAATATGGACAGTGGTGAAATCAAGGAGAAAAGATGCTGGCCACAGTGATCCATGCTTGACTCCAGGCTTGACTCCTGTAATTTGCTCTACACGGGGCTGCCCTTGAAGCTGTCCCAGAAACTCCAGCAGGTGCAGAATGCTGCAGCGAGGCTCCTCACGGGGTCTCTGCCATGGGAGCATATTCACCCAGTGCTTTTCCAGCTGCACTGGCTCCCGGTGGAGTACAGGGTCAGATTTAAGATGTTGCTTTTCACCTTTAAAGCCCTTCACGGCCTAGGACCCTCGTACCTACAGGACCGCCTCTCCCGGTATGCCCCACGAAGAGTCTCAAGGTCCATATATAGCAACACCCTAGAGGTCCCCGGGCCTAAGGAAGTTAGATTGGCTTCAACCAGAGCCAGGGCCTTTTCAACTCTGGCTCCGGCCTGGTGGAGCGCTCTGCCTCATGAGACCAGGGACCTGCAGGATCTGATTTTTTTCCGCAGGGCCTGTAAGACAGGGTTGTTCCGCCTGGCCTTTGGCTTGGAGCCAATTTGATTCCCTCCCTCCCTCTTTCTTTTTTCTTTTCCTTTCTCCTCCTGCGATGAGGCTACATTTTAATATTTTAATGTTTCAATATTTTAATGTTGTATTTTAATTTTGTTTTTAAGTTGTAATCATTCAACTTGTTTTTATTATTGCTTGTTAGCCGCCCTGAGCCCGGCCTTGGCTGGGGAGGGTGGGGTATAAATAAAAATCATTATTATTATTGTTATTATTATTATTATTATTTGTGAAGTTAGGGATTCAGTGCACTTCTCCAAAAGAATGAACTATGGGAAACAAGCAAAGAGATGTAAATTTGATTTAATTTTGCCTAATTCATACAGGTCATTGAATTCTCACCCCCCCCCCACCCTTTGAATTTCTTTAAAGCACCAACCCACCTAGAGTTGCTCTTGGCAGGACCAGCCCTTGTTCTCTGGAAATAAGCCATAAACTGTTTCAGTTAGTTCAGCATTTGTATTCGTGAAGGAAATGGATTTGAAATCTCAAAGGAGTGGGGAGGATAAGGTTTCCAGCAGTGTACAGTAATACTGCCAGCAGGCAGTATTATTTAAACATGGGCTTGCTCTTTTGCACCACATTGATGCAGTATTTATTTATTTATTTTGTATCTTGAGGTAAGAACTGAAGAGTGTGTGGCAGGTGCTAAAAAGAGCTATTTACTGTATCATTATAATTAATAGTTTGCTTCTGCCTGATCTGTCCTAGGGGTTGTACAGTCACTGAAGGAAAGAAGAGTTCTTAATGAGGTATGTCTGGTGTCTGCTCTTTTGCTATTTTTTATATGTGAGCATTTTGCAGAGTACTTAGAATGGGGAAGCAGGAGGAAGGGCCACTACCGAAGGTGGCCTTTTGCCTTCTGTTCACCATATTGTTTGCTCTATAAGACACACCAGACCATAAGACGCACCTATGTTTTGGAGGAGGAAAACAGGAAAAAAAATATTCTGAATCCCAGAAGCCAGAACAGCAAGAGGGATCTGGCTGCTGGGGTAGACTCTTGCTGTTCTGACTTCTGGGATAGCCGCGCAAAGCCTCTTCAGGGCAACGGGATGAAGGCTCCCCCTGCCCCGAAGTGGCTGCCCACGGCTAAGCCAGAAGCCAGGACAGCAAGACGGAAGCCTCAACGCAAAGCCTCCTGAGCGAAGAGGCAGGAGCGCTCCCGCTGCTCTCAAGAGGCTTTGCATGGCTATCCCTGAAGTCAGGAGAACAAGAGGGATCGGTGCGCACCAATCCCTCTTGCTCTCCTGGCTTCAGCGATAGCTGCGCAGCCTGCATTCACTCCATAAGACGCACACACATTTTCCCTTTTTAGGAGGGGGAAAGTGCGTCTTATAGAGCGAAAAATACGTTATTTAAATGCTAATACTTATAAATAATTTATTGGATGCTTTAGCTGAGATTCCTGCATTGCCGGGGGTTGGACTAGATGTCCCTTGGGTCCCTTCCAACTACGATTCTATGGTTCTATGTTGGAAAAGGCATTTCCAACATTATACCTCCAGCATCTGTGTGAATTACACAATGCCTTCCCATAACTTATGCAGGGGTTACATTCCAGGGATTGCACCTGAAGCCAAAATCGCATACAGTGGTGCCTCGCAAGACGAAAAGAATCCGTTCCGCGAGTCTCTTCGTCTTGCGGTTTTTTTGTCTTGTGAAGCAAGCCCATTAGCGGATTAGCGCTATTAGCGGTTTAGCGGATCAGCTGCTAAGCGGCTTAGCGGATCAGCTGTTAAGCGGCTTAGTGGATCAGCTGATAAGCAGCTTAGCGGCTTAGAAAAGGGGGGGGGGAGGAAAAAAACCCCGCAGGAACTCGCAAGACATTTTCATCTTGCAAAGCAAGCCCATAGGAAATTTGTTTTGCGAAGCACCTCCAAAACGGAAAACCCTTTCGTCTAGCGGGTTTTCCGTCTTGCGAGGCATTCATTTTGCGGGGCACCACTGTATAGTGAAAACCCATTGGGTTGAATGGCAAGTAGGGTTCCAAATTCATTCTTCCCTAGAACCCTGCCTCTCCTCCCCTTTTTATTTTTTTGCCGTGCATATAAAGCTGAATGTACAAGTTACAGGGGCTTACTGCACTTGAAACACCAGTTTTTGGTGAATCATTCTCTAATTTGAATCTAAGGAATCATTCTGTCTAGATTCTAAAGCAATTTACAGTTGTTTAGACCTGTGGTTCCCAACATGGGGCTCACGCTCCACAGGAGGGCAATTTGATTTTTAAGGAGGCCAATTCGAGAATGAGTTATTAACAGTTAATGACCTTTTAGGCTTCCTCCATGTGAATAGGAGTTCACTTTTTGAATAATAAGAATTATATGTCACGGGGGGGGGGCGGGGGCATCAGGATTTTAGAGATGCTTAGGTGGGGCATGGCCAAAAAAAGGTTGGGAACCACTTGTTTAGACTGTATAGCATGTTCTGAATTTGTTCCATTCCTCTCTAAGCTCTTGAACTTCTACTTTTCAAGATTCCAGTGAACATTGTAAACAGTTCAGAGTTTCGCTTTCTGTGAAGATCCAGTTATTCATTCCAGTTGTGTCTTACTTTTTTGTGTCTCCTTTTTAAAGGAACATTTATTTGATTTTAAGTGTGCAATGTGAGCTGTTGTCTCTATAGCCCCCACCCTCCAAAAAACCCTCTCCTTCTGTCTTGATTTTCACAGAGAGGGTTCCACCTTCTATAGTGCAAGCATTCCTTTCCTGCCTCAGAACTGGCCAGACCAACCAGAGTTTCATTGTCATTTCATTTCATGTGTTTCGTTTTCCAGGAGGACTTTGAAGTTAGAGGAGACATGATCAATGGGAGAAACCATCAAGGACCCAAAAGAGCAAGGGAATCTCCCGTTGGAAAGGTGTGCATCCATTAACCATTATCATTTATACAAGGGAATATGTATCAGGCCTGCACAGTTCACAGGAATGTCTTGAGACTATGCCTCTCTCCAGCTCCTCCTAAGGTCCTCCCCACCCAGCAGAGCTTTTAGTGTGGTGGCACCCACTCTTTGGAATACAGTGGTGCCTCGTAAGACAAAAAGAATCCGTTCCGCGAGTCTCTTCGTCTAGCGGTTTTTTTGTCTTGCGAAGCAAGCCCATTAGCGGATTAGCGCTATTAGCGGCTTAGCGGATAAGCGGCTTAGCAGCTTAGAAAAGGGGGGGGGAGGGGAAAAAAGTTGGAAAAACTCGCAAGACATTTTCGTCTTGCGAAGCAAGCCCATAGGGAAATTCATCTTGCGAAGCACCTCCAAAACGGAAAACCCTTTCGTCTAGCGGGTTTTTCGTCTTGCGAGGCATTCGTCTTGCGGGGCACCACTGTATCCTCCCTCTGCAGATTAGGATAGTGCCAACAATTTGTTCTTTCAATTTGTACCCCTTTCAATACTTTTTAAAATTCAACAAGGTTTTTCAGGACAGCGTTGTTGGATCTTGACTATGCTAGATTTACATGTGGATTTAACATATTGATTTAATTTAGTGTTTTGTTTTTATTAATTTTTGTACACCGCAACAATATTTTTGAATGGTGGGTGGTTTATAATGATGTAAATAAGGGGGAGAAATATGAAGAATCTATGGCTGTAAGGTAAGTGCAAACAGGTAGATTATACCCTCCTGAGTAACCCTTACAGAAATGCTTAACGGTGCTTGCCTATGAGTGTGTGATTGACACTTTGTAATTCCTGAAAATGAAATACCATTGATAAGCATGTATGGTGGCTCTTATCTTTTTTTAAAAAAATAGTTATATTCAGAACCCTCTGACTATTAAAAACTAATAAGGAAGAGGCTGGCAGAATATAAAAAGTCATGTTGCCCTGTTGCTATAGAGAGAAAGTTAATTTCTAGTTCTTCAAGGAGCGAAGGAGGGTTATAATTAGGAGCTGATGCAAATTGTGTTTACGATCCTGCTGCAAAGCTTTGATTCTGCTTGGCTGAATTGTTTATTTTGCCTCCCACCCCCGACCTGAAGATGTAGTGGCCTGCCAGTTTGGCCTGTATTATTATTTTTTGTTGTTGTTGTTGTTGTTCTGCATTGCCTTGTCACCATAAAGACTGATTGGGATGGAAAGAAAAATGCTGCACTTTTAGATGGAGACAGAGTTTAGTTAAGCGCTCATCTTTTATCTAAATGCCTCGTGTTGTTTTTAACTCGGATCATATTAGCTGTACATACTCAGGTCTGAGCAGACCCCTATAACATAGTTCATACCCATATTGAGCTCCTTAGTTTGGGAGTTCATTGCACACCCCTTCTGACACTTTTGTTTTCCTTTCCAGCTTTTCCAAGGACTAGAAATATGCTGCTATGGGCCATTCACTGACATGCTCCCAGGTGAGGAGATAGCGATAAGGGAGAGAGGTTGATAAGAGCTTGAAAACAACCTAGACGATAGAAGCCACTGAGAATCCTTACTGGGGATGGAGAAGAATTGTGTTTGGTTTACATTTAAGCAAATGGGTCTAATCTGCACTTCTCAGACTAAAATACAGATTGGAAAGTTAATTATCTTTCAGGTGTCACACATATCTGACTGTTTTGATAGTTCTTGTCTCAACAAAAGTACCCAAAGGCATTTTAAAAAGCATTTCAGGATAAAATAATTTTAGAAATATATGCAGTGAGATGAATTCCACATTTAAATATTTATTTTGTGATAAAATACATATTTTAGTACATACAAATTCTGGTATTTTTTTAAAAAAAATTCTACATTAATCCAGAAATGGAATGGAACAAACATGAGTAAACACCTGTAAAATTGATATGGCCCAGAAAAAGACTGATCTGTTAATCCCTCTTCTTGAGTTCCTTTTCGTTGTCCAAAGACAAGGAATCTTGTAAAGTGAAGCAGGATTACTATTATCTTTGATCATGCTCAGTCACCGATGAAATTATCCAATATTGTCGAAAGAGGGACCGGACCATAGCACTCTGAGATTTCCTTGCTTGATCAGTCATTGTTTTGGAACGCTGGGCAAATGTATGCTCTGCTCATATTCTGCCCCAGGAAGAAATGATTTTGTGTCCCGAATAAGTTTTGCAAATTAATCTGCATCTCTTTCCTTATTTTGTATAACTTATTCTGCTTCTGGTTTTATCAGGCGGGGGGTGGGGGGCAGACATGAATTCAAGCAACGCTGCTTATGTGGTTTGAAATCAAACGGGGGGTGGGGGTGGCACAAAGGTAGCTTTTCCTTATGAGACTTGCTGCAAGCAGCATCACTGTAAGCCCTGCTTTAAGCAGGAATTAGCTGCATTACCTGACTGGGAACTCTGTAATGCAGCTGATCCGAAAGGAGCTTGCCATCACCACCAGTCAGCTAATGAGTGCTTACAACAAACCTTGCTAGAGAGGGCACTTTAAGGTTCCTGATTGTTCCTTTGCGGCGAATTGGGGCAAAACTGCCTCACAAGCTAAATTAAGACAGCTGCTGGGCCTGATTTGGCCTGCGGAGGTTCCCCACCACTGTCATAAGGAATGGCAAGATAAGGTGTCACAGCTCACACCTTTCCAGATTCATTTAAGCAGTCACGTCTTTGGAATACAACTCCTGAATCTCCAAAGTTTGATAAAAATAAAATGTCTGTATATCTCCTAACAGATGTGAGGAGTTATTTGGGGCTTGGAGTGTGTGTATGTTGGGGTAACCTGTTCTACCATTGTATATTGATGTTGTGTCTCTCTTTCCCTCTGGGTGGAAATTGCTTAGAACAATTGGAGTGGATGGTAGAGCTGTCCGGTGCCTCTATTGTGAAAGAACCTCGCTTATTCTCACATTCCACAGTAAGTGTGGGTTTAATATTGTGGGTACAGAGAAATGGGCCAATCTGAGTGTGTGTGAGAAACAAGACAGACAGAGGGAGAGCATTTCCATTTGCCCCCTTTAATTCCTTGGAAGCACTGATGAATTTGGCTTGCCTTGTTTTTTATTCAACTTTATCGACCCATGGCCTATGTTGAACACGGGTGTATGTATGGGGTTCTAATTGCATACAGAGTCAGACCAGCAGTTCATCTAGCTCAGTACTGTGCAGAGTATGTGAGAGAGAGAGTTGGGCAGCCGCACCAACTGTGGTCATGCCATACTTTGGCCACACCTGTGCAGCCCCTAAAAGCCTGGTCACAAGGAAATTTAACCCCTGACCTGAAGAAAGCTCCCCACCTTTGCTCCAAACATCAGTCAGATAGCAGTTTGTTTCCTAGCGCTGCTGCCAGGAATGTTTTAATCTGAAACATTGTGTATATCAGGTATGTGTAGTTCAGTGGCAGAATGTGACCTGCTGATTTTTGCTTTTCACAAGTCACACACACCTGACACTATATAGGACCATGACATCTCACTTGCTGTCCAAGCAAAGAGCTATGGACAATTTGATGCTGAGAGGACATGCATTCATGGGCATGTGTTGGGGGAGTGCAATTTTCAGTGTGCCCTTAGACCACCCCTGTGCGACCCTTAGCTTCAAGCCTGGTTTCTCTGGCACTGTCTTAGGCTCCTAACATATTTGCTTAATTTCTGTGTAGTTGGGAAGGTAGGGGGAAGGTTTCTCCTCAACTCCCTGTTGAGTTGGAATGCTGCAGCAAAGTGAAGAACAACCCGTCCCAACAGTATCTCTGGCTGCAGACAGGCAGGCAAATTTGATCCAGTGTATTTGATCCTCTTCCTCATTCTTCTCTTTTATCTTGCAACCCCTAGAACTCTACTGCTGTGGTGGTCGTTCAGCCCGAAGCTTGGAGCGAAGACACTGCCTGCCAAGGTGAGATTATCGTGCTGTCCATGCCTCCCAAGATAAACATAGGTTACAAAGTGTCCAATTGTGTACTGGTTTGGAATAATAAATACCAGCCACGACAGAATAAATGTCTAGAGGAAGCAGAATTAGCTGTGCAAGGCTCTGGATCAGGAGTTCACATTTGTTAGCTTGACTTTACTAGTCGGTAATAAATAATGCCTAACACCAACCCCCCATAGCCCTGTAGCACACACAAAGGGGTTTGGGGAAGAGGTGCTGGCTTCTCTCATTTGCACTAGTATATGCGGAAGGGATGCGCGTGGCGCTGTGGGTTAAACCACAGAGTCTAGGGCTTGTCAATCAGAAGGTCGGCAGTTCGAATCCCCGCGATGGGGTGAGCTCCCGTTACTTGGTCCCTGCTCCTGCCAACCTAGCAGTTCGAAAGCACAAAGTGCAAGTAGATAAATAGGTACCGCTCTGGCAGGAAGGTAAACGGTGTTTCCGTGCGCTGCTCTGGTTTGCCAAAAGTGGCTTAGTCATGCTGGCCACATGACCCAGAAGCTGTATGCCGGCTCCCTCGGCCAATAAAGCGAGGTGAGCGCCGCAACCCCAGAGTCGGCCACGACTGGACCTAAGGGTCAGGGGTCCCTTTACCTTTACCATGGGGAAGGTAAGAAACTGAAGCAGTGCTCCCTCTTGCCACTGGTCAGAAGAGATGCCTGTGTTTTACTTTCTCCAGACTGGGATCTCAAGTAACAGCTCCAGGCAGGGAAAGGGTCTATGTACTGCAGGCATCCTGTTCCCCAGAGAGCTAGAGTCATTTGGTGCCAGTAGGCTGGCAAGCCTATTTGTGGATACTTCCTGGTGCAACTGTAAAGTCTCACATTGATCTTATGTAGTGGTGATAGCTGGTTGTGCCCCCTAGTTTCCCATTTGTTTTCTGCTTGTACTTCCTAAAATGGCTTTGGAGGGAGACACAGCAAGGTTACACGAAGGAGAAGAAAACCTTTCCTCCTTCACTGGCTCACGTATACCTGCCTCTCTTTCCCCAACATGAAGGGCAAAGGATGTGGATTAGTGACTTAGATCAGGTCATGGGCTTGGCCCATGCTTACCCACACATGCACACTATCACTCGAAAGTTGCTTGATAGCTAAACAAATAGCTAACAAGTAATGTCAAGGGATGTTGCAGCAACAGTTCAAACCCGCTCACACGATCTGCCCCTTGTCATTTGCAGTTTTTGTGCGTCTGGCATTTTGAAAGGTCATTCATCAAAGATGCTCTGAAAGAAAGTGCATTCCTGAGCCCTCTGGGTAGAGAGAAGGGGAACAAGAGAGTGTGGACATTAAAATTCTCACAATTGATCTTGTATTGCAGGGATCCCACCGCAATGCAGTGCTACTGTAGTCTCACGAGAGTGGATGCTGGACAGTATTGCATGCTACCAACGCCAGGCATTTGACGAATACATCGTGCAGCAGGTGTGAAAGGATGGCCTTTTGAACACAGAATCTTCAGGAAAGGATTTCTGTGGAACTTTTGTGAAAGGCTTCCTCACAGACACTGTGGTTTCACTTGCGAGATAAATATTTCAGTTGGCATGAAAACACCCCGTCGCCCGCCAAAGGCAGAACTTAAAACTGTGATACTTCTATCTTTGCCGTCGTGAGCCAAGCAATAACGTGCTCTTCTGTGCTGTTGCAGATGCATTATTTACTATCCAATTGCTGCTTTGTTTGGGAGACTTTTCTCTTCATGTCTTGGAGATGTAATCGTTTGAAAGAGTTATATGGATCTGAGAGCTTCAATTAACTCAGGAGGATGGCAGTATTTTATCTGCTTGTTTAATGGGGTAGGGTGTTCACATACAAAGATGCACTTATGCTGGAATACTGGCATAGCAACATCTTCTAATAAGAAGCACAGTCAGACTGGAGATGGCACACACACAAAAACCACTTCAGTGTGCCCCTGCATCATAAGGAAGTATGTCCCAAGTCAAATATTTGTTTTGCTCAAAGGAAATAAATCTAGCATCTCTCTAGCAAGTTAAATGCAAACAGGCTTTGATCATTATATTCCTGGATCCACAGAAGACCCAGCCATTATTTTTGGGTTAGGATATTTGATCAGCCTACTTCTTCCATGTACCATGGGACAAAGCACCCCCTTTTTTAAAAACTTTGCTGGCTTACTTCCCACAAGTATGGAAAAGTGCCTTTGAAACAACAGAATATTTACCACTTCTTATTGTCAAGCAAACTGAGATCCATAAATAAAATTTGCTTGTTTACAGTTAAAAAGAGGGGTAGAACCCATCATGTTATTTTCTTTTTCAATTCCTGCCCCGCCGAGTTAGCTTTGAAAGAGTTACATTGCATAATGCATTTGGAGCAATCTTTCGATGTTCTGCAATTCTAAAAGCAAATAAGTCAGGTGCAGGTTTTGCTCACTCACACACTTCTGTGAGAGTCAGTTCCGACACAGAGCTGTAGTTTTCCCTTTTGGAATTTGTATTTCACCTATACCTACAAATATGGCTTAGTAGGAGAACAAAAAATATTCTAAAACTGTAAAAACAGCACATTGTACAGAGTGCCATAAACCCATGACAAAACAGTGCAGCAAGAAATAAAAAGGGTTCCAGTGGAAGAAAGTAGCAGGATTTTTTTTTATTTTTATGAAAAGTCACCACTCCATTCCTGCACAGGTTTTATCTGGCATGTAAGATCTGTGTAGAGCAGGTCCCCTTCTTGAGAGGAGGGTGGGATTCTTAAAGGTAAAGACACTGCCATGAGATCCAAACATTTGCTTACCCACCCTGTGCAGCAGGAGAAGTCATCTACAGAAAAGACAGCTCCCACTTGCTCAGGTCTAAGCAGAATGAGAGCCCTGCCTTCCCTCCTCCTCCCTAGAAGGGGACAGGACAGTGATGATGGAAGAAAGACTTGGTAGCTGGGTCCTCACCCAAGGGCTTGCTAGCTGACTCTCGTTTCTTTACTTCCACGGATGAGAATGGGCTCGCTCAGAAGCATATTTTACAGCGTGTTGTTTGTTTTAATATTTTAAATATTTCATGGTAGCTTTTTTATTGGCATTCTGTTTTTGCTAAGTTTGCCAGCTACCCTGAGGCTCTGGATCCAGCGGTTTTATGTTTTCAAATAATGTGAGCAAAGGAAGCTTGCATTCTGCCAGCATGGAAGCATGCTTGGGGTTGCTGCTCCCTCCACATCCAAGCCTGAAGAAGCAACACAACGTTTAAGCCTCCTTATAGCAAAAGAGCCTTGGGGCAACCTTACAAAAACACAACGAATCTGCCTGCACTCTACCATTTCAGTATCAATCACTTAGGCCCAAGCATCTTTTTTTAATAGATCTCTTTTTTTAATATTTATTAGGTTTTTATATATAAAAAAAGAAAAAAGAAAATGCACTTAAAAACCAAAAAAAAAAAAAAAAAATGAGACACATGAACCAAAATACACATACAACAAATCAGAAAAACAAAATACACATCAAACAGGTCAGAAAAGCAAGATACAGAAAAAATAAAATTCCTTCCAACAAAAAAAGTAAAAACTAAAAACTCCATCTTTTAAATTCATGATTAATTAACTATCTTTCTTGACTTCCTCACGCCTCCCTTTTTTGTGTTCCTCTTTACCCAATCTGATACAGCAAATCCTTACCCTCTTTCAGAACTCATTTCTAATTATTAAAATCATTCTATTATGTCTCCGATCTTTCCTCCTTGTGTTTAAACACCTTTAACATAATATTTACTTTTGACATAATAGCTTTTGTCTTTCACCCCTTTTATATTACATTTTTGCATATTTTTTCACACTGTATCTCTAATGCCTTATTATTTTCATATCCAACATCCTTTTAACATTCATAAACTTTACAGTGTTTCTGCAGATAGTCCTTAAACTTCTTCCAGTCCTCTTCCACCGATTCTTCTCCCAGGTCTCGGATTCTGCCAGTCATTTCTGCCAATTCCATATAGTCCATTACTTGCATCTGCCATTCTTCCCGGGTGGGCAAATCTTGTGTCTAGATCTCTATGTGCATACACAGAGTAGAGGTGTGGCATTTAATTGATAAACAAGTTTGGTGGAGTGGCTAAAATGGTGCACGTTTTAATTAGGCAGATGGTTGTTTTTTTTAATGTAATTTTTAATGCATGTGTTTATATTTTTAAAAAGTCACATGGCAAGCACTTTTTTTTCTCTGAAGCGGCAGAGTCCACCCAAGGCCTGGGAGGTGGAAGGTCCAGCTAGCCATCTGGGATCAGTGAGGTCATGCCCAATATGATAACTGAAAGCAGAGAGTGTCCATTGTAGACAGATGACTGTAAAGAAGCTCAAATGGAGCCTTAGTTCCAGGTGGCTCCACATCGGCCCTGACTATCCTTCTCATGCTCTAACCTTCGTGGATGAGGTCTGGCAGTCCTTAAAGGGACAGGCCTAGAGCCTGGAGCATATCCCCTTATTGGCTTCTCTCCTAGTTCCTGCCATGTGCTTTCCCTGTACAGGTAAGCAGGCATTGTGGAAGCTGTCTTCTCTCAGGGATGGGGAACCTGTGGTCCTGGAGATACTGTTGGACTATATCGCCTTGACCACTGGCCATGTTGCTTGGGACTGATGGGAGTCGGATACCTGGAGAACTGCAGGTTTCCCATTCCTGTCTTTAAAATATTATGCCTGTTATTGCTTATGTACACTTCTTGCCTCATACGCACATAGATACAGCATTAATTGATCAACTAAGATGGCTGCTCTGTGGACACTTTCTTGGGAGTTAGGTGCCATTGAAGACAACAGATTTGTTTAACTAGATGGTGGCCTTAACATGCAATATGTAGTGGGGCTTAGAATACAAACAGTGATTGGAAAATAATACACAATTACCTTGCAAAAGCTCATTGATTTATTTTTCTCTGTTAATTGCTTTCCTTCTTTAACCATTGCACCACCATTGATTTGAACCACAAACCTTTAAAGAGGTTCCTCACCTGTAGCCCTTCAGATATGGGACTCCCATCAACTCCAGCCAACATAGCCAGCAGTTATTTAAAAGAAATGAAAGTAACCCCCCGCACCAAAGCCACAGTCATGTATCCTGCACCTAGACCAGGTTGGTCCAGAATGTGGCAGCTAGACTGGTGACTGGGGGCGGCCACTGAGACCACATAACACCAGTCTTGAAAGACCTGCACTGGTTCCCAGTATGTTTCCGAGTACAATTCAAAGTGTTGGTGCTGACCTTTAAAGCCCTAAATAGCCTTGGTGCCTGGTGTGCTCTGGTCCATTGGGTCATGAAGAGTCAGACACGACTAAACAACAACAGCCTTGGTCCAGTATACCTGGAGGAGCGTCTCCACCCCCATCGTTCTGCCCGGACACTGAGGTCCAGCTCTGAGGGCCTTCTGGCGGTTCCCTCACTGCGAGAAGTAAGGTTACAGGGAACCAGGCAGAGGGCCTTCTCGGTGGTTGCGCCCGCCCTGTGGAATGCCCTCCCACCAGATGTCAAAGAGAAAAGCAACTACCAGACTTTTAGAAGACATCTGAAGGCAGCCCTGTTTAGGGAAGCTTTTCATGTTTAATAGACTATTGTATTTTAATATTCTGTTGGAAGCTGCCCAGAGTGGCTCGGGAAACCCAGCCAGATGGGCGGGATATAAATAATAAATTATTATTATTATTATTATTATTATTATTATTATTATTATTATTAAATGTGTGGCTGAGGGCTGCATGTGGCCCTCAGTGCCTTTTTGGGTGGCCCTTGGCAACTTTTGACGCCCTCAGGCTGCCTTTTCTGCTGCTCCAGAGAAGCGGACACGGAGCAATGGTTCCAAACTACAAGAAAGAAGATTCCACCTAAACATTAGGAAGAACTTCCTGACAGTAAGAGCTGTTCTACAGTGGAATTTGCTGCCAAGGAGTGTGGTGGAGTCTCCTTCTTTGGAGGTCTTTAAGCAGAGGCTTGACAACCATATGTCAGGAATGCTCTGATGGTGTTTCCTGCTTGGCAGGGGGTTGGACTCGATGGCCCTTGTGGTCTCTTCCAACTCTATGATTCTATGATTCCCAAAGCCAGGTAAGCGAGGCGCTGGGCTTTGGGAAGAAGGAGTGAAGACTCTGACAGAGTCTAGAGTCCTTCCACCTGCTTCCCAAAGCCAGACATCTCTCTTAGGTTCCCCAGCACCCTGCGCATGGAAAGGCAATGTGCAGCCCCTGGGTGCCATGCCAAAGTACTCTTGCAGCCCTTTTGGTATGAAAAACTGCGCTGCGCTGCCCTAGACAGTTCTGTTACGCTTCAGGTTGCAAGTGCAACTGTTCTCCAATGTTTCCTGTGGAAGGAGAAAGAGATGTGAAGTGGCCATTCTGTAAATGTAAAATGGCACTTGCGGTGATGGATTTGTCTGCCATTGGTTCCACTGGAACGAGAAGCAGATGCATCATTGCGTGTTTGACGCCCGCATAATGAAGGCAGATACTGCCTCACAAGAACTCATTAGCAAGCAGCAGAATCCGAAGCCCGATTGAATCAAGATTGTCCCCATCCACTGCCAAGAGCTGCAACAACATTTTTAACTGTCAAGTCAACCTCACCTTCTGACTGACAGCTTGCTTATCTTCAAAGTCCACATTGGCTTTCTGTTATCTGCCTTCCAGGAGATTATAGCTATCTGGGAAATGTTACCCAGGTAACATGAGGAAGCTGCCAGCATGCCCCATAGGAGGCACTGTGAAATTATCTCTCTGGAGAGGTGACTAGGGACGCAACGCCTTTGGAAAGGTAGTTGCAGCCAAGGCTGCGAAGGGGAACAAAAAAAGATCATTGCATGGCACTTCATCATCATCATCATCAAATAATTTTAATTATACCGCGCCCTCCCCGGCCAGGGCCGGGCTCAGGGCGGCTAACACCAAATACAAAATTACAATAAAACATAATAGAAAAAAAACACACAGTTAATTAAAAGACTGCTTAAAATACAACTTAAAATGCAGCCTCATCTTAGTTGTTTGTTGTTGTTTAGTCCTGTCTGACTCTTCGTGACCCCCTGGACCAGAGCACGCCAGGCACTCCTGTCTTCCACTGCCTCCCGCAGTTTGGTCAGAGTCATGTTTGTAGCTTCAAGAACACTGTCCAACCATCTCGTCCTCTGTCGTCCCTTTCTCCTTGTGCCCTCCATCTTTCCCAACATCAGGGTCTTTTCCAGGGAGTCTTCTCATGAGGTGGCCAAAGTCTTGGATCCTCAGCTTCAAGATCTGTCCTTCCAGTGAGCACTCAGGGCTGATTTCCTTCAGAATGGATAGGCTTGAGTAGATATGATGGTCATCTGAACTGAATTTGCCCATTCCCGTCCATTTTAGTTCACTGATGCCCAGGATGTCAGTATTTATTCTTGCCATCTCATCTTAGTAGTAGCCCATAAATCAACACCATAAAGGGAGGAAACATCAGATATTCACCCGAGCCAGCTATCCATGCTGATCCTACATGGGCCAGCAAAAAAGCCAAGGGAAAATTTATATACCAAATCTCATATAGGGGGTCAGAGTGAGTCTAAGCCGAAGGCCAGGAGAAACAGCTCCATCTTGCAGGCCCTGCGGAAAGATGTCAAATCCCGCAGGGCCCTGGTCTCTTGTGACAGAGCGTTCCACCAAGTCGGGGCCAGGGCTGAAAAGGCCCTGGCCCTGGTTGAGACCAGTCCAACCTCCTTGAGGCTCAGGACCTCCAAAGTGTTGTTATTTATGGACCTTAAGGGCCTCCAGGGGGGGGGGCATACCAGGAGAGGCAGTCCTGTAGGTACGAGGGTCCTAGGCCGTGAAGGGCTTTAAAGGTCAAAACCAGCACCTTAAACCTGACCCTGTACTCCACCGGGAGCCAGTGCAGCTGGAAAAGCATTGGGTGAATGTGATCCCGCAGCAAGGACCCCGTAAGGAGCCTCGCCGCTGCATTCTGTACCTGCTGGAGTTTCTGGGTCAGCTTCAAGGGCAGCCCCTACTTGGAATTTAAGCCTTGGCTTTTCTGTAGGAGAGTCATATTAATATCCATTTTCATATTGAAACAAAATTTTAAAAAATCCATCCAGTAGCACCTTAGAGACCAACTAAGTTAGTTATTGGTATGAGCTTTCGTGTGCATGCACACTTCTTCAGATACAGATATCAGAAGAAGTGTGCATGCACACGAAAACTCATACCAATAACAAACTTAGTTGGTCTCTAAGGTGCTACTGGAAGGAATTTTTTTATTTTGTTTCGACTATGGCAGACCAACACAGCTACCTACCTGTAACTAGAACTATGGGTGCAAAGGCTTTCCAAATCCCCAGGATTCATTGACAAGGACTAAACCAGTTTGTCTGTAATACAGGCACTGTTTTAGCTGCTCTGTCACCCAATAAACTACTGTACCAAAGTCACTGTTTGTTGTACAAAACTCACATGTACATGCACAAAACTCACATATTGGTACATTAAGTAACAGATATGACCTCCGCTATTTTTAAGCAGCATTTGAACATGGTTTGGCATGGAGTCTACTAGTTTTGAACACTCACTGTTGATTTTCGGATCCCTGTACCACACTCGAATGAGCTTCTCCATAGTCGTACAGTCTACAGCACGGAGGCGACTTTTGCATATAGCCCACAAATTCTCCATGGGATTTACGTCCGGGGAATTCCCTGACCAATCAAGTACCTGTATTTGCTGCTCTGTCATGAATTTCTTCACCACTTTCGATGTGTGACAGGGGGCTAGGTCCTGCTGCAATATCCCAGTACTGTCAGGACACCTCTTTTCCAGCTCTGGAATAACTCTCTTTCCTAGAACCTCAATATATTGTGGCGAGCGCATCATTCCTTCTATTGGCTGCAGGCTTCCAACATTGTAATAACTGAAACATCCTCAAAACATCATCTTCTGTGGGTGCTTGACAGACTGATCAATGTGGCATAGAAGACTTGCTTTGTTTCAATTAATTTGCACAAGGGTGTATTTACTCCACGGTTTTGCCACTGTTGCCTACTATTGTGAGAGAACCTGTGGTAAACCTTGGCAGAGAAGAAAACAAACCAAAAACAACAACTTATGTTTTCAGTGTGAAACGGTCTTCTTACTGCTTATGCTGGTCACCGCTCCCTGAGACGAGTTTGGGTCTTTAAAAATAGGTTCAGAAGGGAGAACTTGGGACAGTAATTTTCCGCTCCATGCTTGTCTGACAGGAGGATAGCGAAGGGAACATAGGTGCTGGAAATGCAAAGAGGTTGAGGGCACATTCTTTCATATGTGGTGGCCTTGTAAAACAGGGAAAGAGCATTGGGAAATGATACATCATGAATCGGAAAAATGTTCAAAAGTAAACCTCCCCCCCAAAAAAACCCACACACCCTGAGTCCTTTCTGTTGGGGATAATCCAGACTGAAATTCCCAGGTGTCAAAAAAGGTTATTTATGTATGCCACTACTGTGGCTCATGTTTTGTTAGCCCAAAAATGGAAAACGAGCAAGGTCCCAACCAAAGAAGAATGGCAACTTAAGTTGACAGAATATGCGCAGCTAGCGGACTTAACATATAAAATAAGAGAACAAGAAGAACATACTTTTAGAGAAGATTGGAAAACGTTTGTTGAATATATGGGAAATAACTGTGTACAACTGAAAATGCTGGCAGCATTAAGATAAATTCAACAGTGTAAATAAGTTTTGAAGGATGTAATAATGGAATACTGAATGGTATAGTTTTTGTAAAATGTGCAGGGATTTATGATATGCAAAATGAACCATAGAAAGAAGAAGAGAAGTCACCGATAGCTTAAGGATGTGAAAAATGAGTACTTTAAATAAAATTTAATAGAAATTATATATATATATAAAAAGAGAAGGGAACATAGGAGCCAACTCCTAGGGGCCGATACTTCAAACATAAAATATTTGAGGGGGCAACCCCCCCCCCAAAAAAAGTTAATGGGATTGCCATTCAGTTGGTATGTGTGTGCTGTGTCATGTGACTGATTGTGCAGGGTGGGGCTTATCTGCCCCCCCCCATATTTTATTCAAGTTGGCACCCCTGGAAAAGAATGTGTGTAGAAACTAGCCTACAGTACAAATACAAAATTTGCATTTATTGCTCCACCCACTTTCCTCTCTGTCTCCACTCACCACTGGCATGCATCCCTTGGAAAGTTGCTCTGAATCTGAGAGCCCAGAGGGGCCAGTGGGGTGTCTCCAAAAGAGCCTCTCTGCTTCCCCACCCCACCCCACCCCTCCAGGCAAGGCTTTGATGGCTACAGTTTTAAACCTTAGATTAGGGATTTATGGCAGCTCTAAGGAGGAAGAGAGTTAAATCAAGGAGTCAAAGTGACTGATTTCTGTACCAGGGCTTGCATGCTAATCCACGTTGCAGAAGCACGGGCAGTAGGTAGGGGGGAAATCCCTTTTCCTTGGGTCAGATAATGGCCAGGATGCTGGGAGTGTTCATGCCTCCAAAAATTACAGAGCCACAAGAAATTGCTTTGCTGCTTTGAGTAACATACGATGCTACATTGCATAGTAAAGTGGTACCTCGGGTTACATACACTTCAGCTTACATAGGCTTCAGGTTACAGACTCCGCTAACCCAGAAATAGTGCTTCAGGTTAAGAACTTTGCTTCAGGATGAGAACAGAAATTGTCCTCCTGCGGCGCGGCAGCAGCAGGAGGCCCCATTAGCTAAAGTGGTGCTTCAGGTTAAGAACAGTTTCAGGTTAAGAACGGACCTCCGGAATGAATTAAGTACTTAACCTGAGGTACCACTGTATGAGCATCTTGCTCAGGGGTCAGCAGACTTTTTCAGCAGAGGGCCGGTCCACTGTCCCTCAGACCTTGTGGGGGGCCGGACTATATTTTGAAGAGAGAAAGAAATGAACGATTTTCGCCCACCCACAAAGAGGCCTGAAGATGCTTCGCTTTACCTGTCCCAGTTGTCGTCCCAATAGCCGCAGCTGGGCTTCTCCGGTCAGCCAGGCTCTGTGACGGGGTAGGAGGCTGCGTTGGCCGGCGAAGAAGGAAGCAGCAGCCCCAGCGGAGGACCCACGGAGGGAGGGAGGGGAACCGGGGGGGGGTCAACAGAGCTTTTACCCACCTGTGCTGGTCCGGGGGGAAGGTTACCGTTGGTGTAGTCAAAGTCCGGTCCTGGGTCAATCCTGGAAACAGTTCCGAAGGAGCGGGGTGAGGTCCGAAGCAGGAAGCCGGGAGGGGACAGGAACACTGGAGGAAACAGGACTGGATGCTGGCCGAAACAGCTCATCATCGACGTTGCTCCCGCAACCTGGGACCGGGCTGACTGGCCTTTATCTTCTCTGAGGCCAGGGGCGGTCCCGGCCCCCAGGAGACCCGCCTCTCCTGGCCTTAAGGCGAGCACTCCTCCTGGGAGAAACCAGTTCCCTTCGCCTCTCTGCCCTGAGTCTCTGCAGCTCAGGAGAGGCTAAAGGGTTACTGGGCCCAGGGGGAGACTCACCTGCAGGCACTGAGTCCTCAACCACCTCTGGAGCCAGAGTGGATTCACCTGGTTCCTGCTCCAGAGGATCCAGCACAGGTGCAGGCGCTTCAGAATCAAGGCCCTGCCCCAGTTCAGCTGGCCCTGGAGGCGGGGACTCCTGTGCAGGCTGGGATTCCTCTGGTTCAGCCTCTGAATCGGATTCCCAGGCCATCACACCACCACCTGTTGCTGCTGCTGCTTCCCGTGAGGCACCGCAGAGAAGAAGACAGAGTATTAAGAAACCAGAGGCCTTTCTTCTTGGAATAATAGGTTTGGAATTGCCCCACAAAGATTGTTTTTGCATGCCACAACTGCAGCTAGAATTTTGTTAGCTAAGAATTGGAAATCACAAGAAGTCCCAACAGTGGAGGAATGGCAGATGAAGATGATGGACTTTTCGGAGCTAACCGACCTGACTGGAAGAGTCCGCGACTGGAGTACCAGGAGGAATGGATGAAATTCAAAGAATATTTAGTCAAATATGCTAAGATAATTTAATTGGAAAAAACTTGCAAATACCAGATAGGATTAGGATTAAATTATGTGATGTTAGAGAATAGTATGTTTAAAGTCAAAATGAAAACAAAGTAAGATGTTACGTGATTAAGTTAATGTCTTGAGAAAAATGGTTTTGGAAAACTGTTACAATGATATACACTGAAATTCAGCCAGGGGGATTTGAGGAAGTCACTTAACAATGTTACTAAAACTGGATCAAGTACAGTTAAGATGTATGTTTATTTGTTTGTTTAAAATTTTGGAAAACCAATAATTTTTTTTTGAAAAAAAGAGAAGACAGAGCCCCCTGCGAACCCGCAAGCGGTGGTCGCAGCCACCACAACAACCCGCCTGAACACCATGGGAGAAATGAAGGAGGCAGGCAGGCGGGCGGGCGAGCCGACTCCCGGTGTCGACGGCGCCCGCCGTGGCACAAGATTGTGCCGTCCCTGAGGAGAAATGTGCCGCCGTGTGAGGGAACGCATGCTCTGGCGATCCACGCGGCGATTCCCAGACCGTCCGCGGGTGGATCTAGAAGGCAATTGGGCCTGATCTGGCCCACGGGCCTTATTTTGCCGCCCCTGATCTTACTGATGGCAAGTTAGAGGTACTAAATAGCATAGCCTTGGGTACTTGGCTTGGGAAAACACCTAGCTATATGCTGGGTTGCAGCGGCGTAGCGTGGATTGTCAGCACCCGGGGCAAGGCAAGTAATTTGCGCCCCTAACCCCTAACCTGCTGCCGCTGCCAGCTTCTTCTTGCTGCTGCCTGGGCTGGGGTATTTACAGTAAGGTAGCCACGGCAGCAGCAGCGGCGGTGGGGCTGTGAGGAGGGGCTGCCTGGCGCGCCCTCCGCGGTGAGCGCTGAGAGCCGCTGTCTGCCGGACGCCTTCAGCCCGAACGCCTACAGCCCCCCAGATGTTGCGCCCGGTGCAGCTGGCCCCCCCTGCACCCCCCACGCTACGCCACTGCTGGGTTGGGGAATGTTAAGGAATTGCCTTGAAAGGCAACGAGAAGCATGGGTACCTTTAGGAATGGTGGGGTATCTTGATGCAGACCCTGAGCTAGATGTGAAGCTACAGGGAAGCTACAGGGAAGCAGGCAGAGGGCTGCTCTGCCTCGGTAGTGGTGCCCTCCCTGTGGAACACCCTCTCATCAGATGTCAAGGAGATGAGAAACTAACTTTTAGGAGACATCTGAAGGCAGTCCTGTATACAGAAGCTTTTTAAGGTCTAATGCAGGGGTCAGCAACCTTTTTCAGCTGTGGGCCAGTCCACCGTCCCTCAGACCATGTGGTGGGCTGAACTATATTGGGGGGGGTGTGTGAACGAATTCCTATGCCCCACAAATAACCCAGAGATGCATTTTAAATAAAAGGACACATTCTCCTCATGTAACAACACGCTGATTCCCGGACCGTCTGTGGGCCGGATTGAGAAGGTCCATGGGCCTTAGGTTGCCTACCCCTGGTCTAATATTTTATGTTTTTATACATTTTATACATTTTTATACCCCAGAGTAGCTGGGGTGACCGAGTCAGATGCTTAGTAGGATTCCTTCTGCATCTAGATCCAAAAAAATAACGAATGGTTATGTTGTTTGTACGTCTTTCTTGCCAAAGGTCCATCAGAGCCACGACACTGGCCCCCCTCACCTTAAAAAACCAGTGCCAAGGAACCATTTCTGACACATTTGAAGCAATGATAACAAAGTCAGCTTCTGACTATGCACTTGGACAGTGTAGACCCCCCCCCCAAAAATCATCAGATCTATTGTTCACAGAGCTACAGTTCACAGCACCCTTAACAAACTACAATTCCCAATATTCTTTGGGTGGAAAATGTGATTTACATGTGTGATGTGTGTGCAGCCAGTGTCATCTCCCAACTGCTTTTCCGCTTGGGAACGCTGTTTTCAAATATTTGAGCCGAAGGGCGGAGATTTCAGCCCTAGGCAATATGCCTGGCAGGCAGACTCGAGTCTCAGCACGGTTCTTCTAAGACATGAAGCCCTGGGAAGCAGGGACTGTCTCTACTGAGTGTGTGAATTGTCTCACAAACCAGGGAAAGCAGAATTCCCAGATGGAGCCCTCGCTGCTCAGTCTTCTGGGAAGGATGTATTATTCATTATTTTTACTTTATTTTATTAACTGAATTTATGTAGCCACCCCACAAGCATAAGCTCTGTGGGCGGCTCACAAAACAAACGCATCAATTAAAATGCAATATAAAACAGTAAACGAATTAAAAGCTGAAAGCACAGGATTGTGTTTGCTTACCCAGGAATGCTCGGAAGCCTCAGTAAAAGCCTGCCCGTAAATGTTACGGTCAGGTAGCTGGGGGAAAAGTGGTTGTGCAATTCAGCTGGTAAATTAAATGGCCTCTGGGTTCTTCCAATTCATTTTTCTAGCATTACAGTTTTGAATGTAAAGATCTGTTAATTTGCAAAGCTTTAGTGGAGGAGGAATGGAGCTCCAAGACTTTCTCTCTCTCTTTTTTTTTAAGAGCAGGGGTAATTGACAGAACCTCCCTGCTCTGGCAAGTAAATGAAGTGATGTTAATGAAGCTTTCAAATTTGTTTGTGACAGATTAGAACAGAGGAAGGCGGAGAATGTGGAACATCGTCTGAGCAAAGTCTCTTTTCCTTTCCTTTGATGGGGCTTCTAATTCTTGATGGTGTGAATAGTAACACTTCTTTACAAGATGGTTAGCATTTCCAATTAAAAGTTAAAGGATGCATTTCAGGCTTCCATAGATTCATTTGTTAAAAGTTCTCCGCGTTTCACAAGTTGAACCCTTTTAGTCGGAAGTCAGCAGAACTGGATTCAATGGTGCTTGCTCCCAGGAAACCATTTAACGGGTTGCAATCAGGCTGATCCTAATAAATTGGGTATTATGCTGTATATCGCTGCTGTGCGTGTTTGTCGACTCTCCTTGGGGGCATGGCTGTGGGTGTTGTTCTTGATAGCTACTGTCAGGCTACTAGCCATAATGGATATTGTGGCATGCGTTGTGGTCTAAACCACTGAGGCTCTTGGGCCTACCAATCGGAAGGTTGGCGGTTCAAATCCCCGCGACAGGATGAGCTCCTGTCGCTCCATCCCAGCTCCTGCCAACCTAGCAGTTCAAAAGAATGCCAGTGCAAGGTGATAAATAGGTACTGCTGCGGCGGGAAAGTAAATGGCATTTCCGTGCGCTGTGGTTTCCATCACGGTGTCCCGTTGTGCCAGAAGCGGTTTAGTCATGCTGGCCACATGACCCGGGAAGCTGTCTGTGGACAAACGCCGGCTCCCTCAGCCTGAAAGCGAGATGAGTGCAGCAACCTCATAGTTGCCTTTGGCTGGACTTAACTGTCCAGGGGTCCTTTACCTTTACTACCCCAGTCTCTGAGCGGGGCAAGTTTCCAGGGGTCCAGCTGCTCACTTATAGCATCCCTGTTTCCTTTTGGAAATGAGGCACAGCAGTGACTGTGATATATGTTTATGATATATATTTACAGTGGTGCCTCGCAAGACGAAAAGAATCCGTTCCGCGAGTCTCTTCGTCTAGCGGTTTTTTCGTCTTGCGAAGCAAGCCCATTGACGGCTTAGCGGATTAGCGCTATTAGCGGTTTAGCGGCTTTTAGCGGCTTATCAGCTTATTGGCTTAGCGGATAAGCGGCTTAGAAAAGGGGGGGGGGAAACCCGCAGGAACTCGCAAGACATTTTCGTCTTGCGAAGCAAGCCCATAGGAAATTCGTTTTGCGAAGCACCTCCAAAACGGAAAACTCTTTCGTCTAGCGAGTTTTCCATCTTGCGAGGCGTTCGTCTTGCGGGGCACCACTGTATTTGCACACAAATGCAACCCAAACCTATGATGGAGGGGTTCACGCACTGGTAGAGGAAGAGGGTTGCGGGGGGAGCGCACCGCCCCTGGCAGCGCAATCCCGGTGGGGTGTCATCGTAGCTGCCCCCCCTGCCTGCACTGGGTGCCACATCCCTGCGGGCGGCATGCCACACCCCCGGATGTGAGCCAGCCACACCCCCACCTGCTCTCCGCCACTGGGTTCACAGTATCAACATCCCAAAAGCAAACCCCCAAAGTGTCCCTGTTTTCATGGGACAGTCCTGGATTTACAGAAGCTGTCCTGGTTTCTGATTTGATCCCAGAATGTCCCACTTTTCCTTAGGATGTCCCTATTTTCATCACAGAAATGTTGGATGGTATGGAGTTATATGACCCCTGAGCCAAGGAGATAAGTAACTAGACAACCGTTAGAAGACATCTGAAGGCAGCCTTGTATAGGGAAGATTCTTAATGTTTTACAGTACAGTGGTGCCCCGCAAGACGAACGCCTCGCAAGACGGAAAACCCGCTAGACGAAAGGGTTTTCCGTTTTGGAGGCGCTTCGCAAAACGAATTTCCCTATGGGCTTGCTTCGCAAGACGAAATGTCTTGCGAGTTCCTGTGGGTTTTTTCCCCCTTTTTCCCCCTTTTCCTAAGCCGGAAAGCCGCTTATCAGCTGATCCGCTAAAAGCCGCTAAACCGCTAATCCGCTAAGCTGTCAATGGGCTTGCTTCGCAAGACGAAAAAACCGCTATACGAAGAGCCTCACGGAACGGATTAATTTCGTCTTGCGAGGCACCACTGTATTATGTTTTTATATATGTTGGAAGCTGCCCAGAGTGGCTGGAGTGGGGTATAAATAATAAAATTATTATCATTATTATGGAATAGGAAATGAGTAGGCAAACTAAGGCCCAGGAGCTGTATCTGGCCCAATCACCTTCTCAATCTGCTGCTCTGGTTCGCCAGAAGCGGCTTAGTCCTGCTGGCCACATGACCCGGAAGCTGTACGCCGGCTCCCTCGGCCAATAAAGTCAGATGAGCGCCACAACCCCAGAGTTGTCTGCGACTGGACCTAACAGTCAGGGGACCCTTTACCTTTACCTTTAACCAACTCCTGCCTTATCCTCAAAAGTAATTTGCCAGGAGTGGCAGAAGGATGTAAAAATAGCTCTACAAAACAGCTTCTAGATTTCCTCTCCACCCCCAACACATGGATAGGTAAGCTGCACATTCTGTTACATTGGGGCTGGCTTTGGCGGCCCACCCAGCCTCTGGGCACTCAGCGCCAGCCAGAGTGCATGCGCCAGACTAGCAGCAAGTAACGAAACAGTCCCATCTCTCCGTGAGTGACAGCCACCTGGGCATCGTGCCCTGGCAGCATGTGCCACGAATAGGGAGTGCGTGGGCAGAAGTGCTCAAAGGGGTACAGATGTACCAGGCTTCCAGCCAGCAGAGGTGGGGCAGAAAGTCTCGAGAATTAGGGAGGGTGTGTCTGCCCTTCAGCAACTCTCCTTGATTACCCCCCTTTTTTTTGCCAACCTGTCAACATGTTTTGTTGGACCAACTTACATTTATCTAAGTGTGGAAGCTTTTGAGTTTTAAAGAACTCTTTAATGTGCAGAGTTCTGTGAAAGCTGATGGCATACTCCTTAAGCTGGTCTGTTAACAAGACTCCTTTGCATTCCCTGTCACTTTGGTCCAGTACAGTGGTACCTCTGGTTAAGAACTTAATTCGTTCTGGAGGTCTGTTCTTAACCTGAAACTGTTCTTAACCTGAGGTACCACTTTAGCTAATGGGGCCTCCTGCTGCTGCTGCGCCGCTGCACAATTTCTGTTTCATCCTGAAGCAAAGTTCTTAATTTTAGGTACTATTTCTGGGTTAGCGGAGTCTGTAACCTGAAGCGTATGTAACCTGAAGCGTATGTAACCCGAGGTATCACTGTAATAGGTATGGCTGTTACTGGGGACGAGGGTGGCGCTGTGGTCTAAACCACTGAGCCTCTTGGGCTTGCCGATTGGATCCCCGCAATGTTCGGATCCCCGCAATGGAGTGAGCTCCCATTGCTCTGTCCCAGCTCCTGCCAACCTAGCAGTTTGAAAGTAGATCAATAGGTACCGCTGCTGTGGTGGGAAGGTAAACAGCGTTTCCATGTGCTCTGGTTTCTGTCACGGTGTCCTGTTGCACCAGAAGCAGTTTAGTCATGCTGACCACATGACTCAGACGGTAACGTTTTGATGGCAAGGTTGTTTGCATTTCTAATCAAAAGTTTAAAGGTTGCATTTTAGCTGGTTGAAGGTGTTTTTGTTGAAGCTCAATGGCTGAAGCTCAATGTGTTTTGCAAGCTGGGTCTGAGCGTTTTAACGAGCGTAGGAATTCAGGCCTCCCCAGCCAAACTGCAACAAGTAACTGCTACACCACCCATTGGAGATAATATGGGCAGAACTGTCAAGTTCCACTCAGAATATGCCCAAACTTCTGCATTTGACTCTGAGTATGGTAAGGTTCTGGGACGCGGGTGGTGCTGTAGTCTTAACCACAGAGCCTAGGACTTGCCGGACAGAAGGTCGGCGGTTCAAATCCCCGTGACGGGGTGAGCTCCCGTTGCTCGGTCCCTGCTCCTGCCAACCTAGCAGTTCGAAAGCATGTCAAAGTGCAAGTAGATAAATAGGTACCGCTCTGGCGGGAAGGTAAACGGCGTTTCCATGCGCTGCTCTGGTTCACCAGAAGCGGCTTAGTCATGCTGGCCACATGACCCAGAAGCTGTACGCCGGCTCCCTCTGCCAATAAAGCGAGATGAGCGCCGCAACCCCAGAGTCGGCCACGACTGGACCTAATGGTCAGGGGTCCCTTTACCTTTACCTTTATGGTAAGGTTCTAGAAAGGCTGTTCCGAACTCCACAACTCATCTGGGCTTTGCTACATACACATGGAGCTGTCTGTGAATGTTGTGACCCATCCATGCAAGTACTGTGAAACTGTATATATACATTGGAGGAGAATTAAGTACAGTGGTACCTCGGGTTCCATACGCTTCAGGTTACATACGCTTCAGGTTACAGACTCCGCTAACCAAGAAATAGTGCTTCAGGTTAAGAACTTTGCTTCAGGATGAGAACAGAAATTGTCCTCCAGCGGCGCAGCAGCAGCAGCAGGAGCAGGAGGCCCCATTAGCTAAAGTGGTGCTTCAGGTTAAGAACACTTTCAAGTTAAGAACAGACCTCCAGAACGAATTAAGTACTTAACCTGAGGTACCATTGTATGAGCATTATTTTTTCTTCTTAAGAACTGAGGTGCATGTCCCTGCCGCCCCAGGTCCTCACCTGACCCTTGGCTGAGTTGGCCAATGTTGTTTGACTCTCCGCTTCTGAGAGCCGGCATGTGCCAGAAGCATGTAATCTCTAACGGACGGTTGGAGTGCCACGGAACAAGCACATTTCCCCTCCTAGGGTGAGTCTGCCCATTAAAACCGCCTCTGTTTTGGGCCCTCTGGCATTTGACAGAGCAGCCCATCACAGTGCTGTGTTAAGCAAGCTAGGGAGCAGCTGGACCTGGATAAGGTAGTAAGCAACTGGTGTATTAGCCCAGTGGCAAGTTAAAAAGAGATGCTTCCTAGCAACTCTGCCGCTCGTTGCTTTTTCATGGAAGAACTTCCTTGCACAACAGGAAGAAATCAACAACCGAAGCCTTTCCCACCGTGATATCTCAATGCCTGGGAGCAAGGGGGAGAAGGGATGTTCACCTGCTGACACCTATTTGTGCTACTGCTGTTCAAAGCACAGAGCTGCAGCCTTTAAAAATAAGGGCAAGTGACCATTAGAGCTACTTACCCTTAAGTAAAGGTAAAGGGACCCCTGACCATTAGGTCCAGTCGTGACCGACTCTGGGGTTGCGGCGCTCATCTCGCTTTACTGGCTGAGGGAGCCGGCGTACAGCTTCCGGGTCATGTGGCCAGCATGACTAAGCCGCTTCTGGCGAAACAGAGCAGTGCACAAAAACGCCGTTTACCTTCCCGCCACAGTGGTACCTATTTATCTACTTGCTCTTTGATGTGCTTTCAAACTGCTAGGTTGGCAGGAGCAGGGACCGAACAACAGGACCTCACCCCTTCACAGGGATTTGAACCGCCGACCTTCTGATCAGCAAGTCCTAGGCTCTGTGGTTTAACCCACAGCGCTACTTGCGTCCCACTTACCCTTATTGGAGTCCAATATCAAGGGTGGGTAGGCAGAGGAACCCCAGCCCACATGTTCAGTGTGTCAGATATGATGGGACTTGAGATGTAGTCTAACAACATCTGGACAGAGCAATGTTGGCTATCCCTGATATAAATCAACAGTACTTGGAGTCTCACAGCTTTTCCATCCCTGCTCTAGCCCAATTGAAGTTGGTGCTCCAGGGCCTCATGTTTTGAAGGGTCTGCCCCTGTTTCTCCTTCTAGCCGGAGATGCCAAGGATTAGCACCTTCTGCGTGTAAGTTGTGTCCTGTGTGCCGTAAGCTATGCCCTGCTTGGGCAGTGTGCTTGAGTGGGCTGTGGCCTGTAAACTCCAGTCACTCTTGAATAAGACTGATTATCTGGACCCATTGCAAGAGAGGTCCAGGCGATGGTTTGGCACCAAGTTCATTTGGGCTGGCTAGATGGATTATCCGTGAGATAGAGAAGAACGTGGAGTGTGTGGCACTGTTCATTCTGCTGAGCTTCTTTACAGTTTTAGATGCTATCAACCTAAGTAGCTAGATGGGCTGAGTGGCTGTTTTCACAATATGGTGAAACTATTGTTCATTTCACAGTATACTATAGGTTAGTTTAAGAGTATAGAAACTCATGGCTATACTATCGCAGGGCTCTGTTTTGTCACCCATGCTATTCAACATATGCATGAAACTGCAGAGAGAGGCTATTCAAGGAGATGAGATGATGTGTAATCAATATGCTGATGGCATCTGGTTCAACTCCTTTTCTTCACATTTAGGTGGATTGTTGAATGCTTATCTGTGATCAGGGCAGGAGATGATTGGATGAGGGCTCTGAGATTGAAGCTCAGTTCAGACAAGGCAGTTGACGGGTGGTCCATCCACGTTCACTGTCTGGGACAGTGGCGTCCTCTTAGATCTGGTCCTTTCTCTGTGTGCCCAACTGGCTTCTGTGGCATTAAGTATTGTTATGAGTTAGCAGGTACCAGACTCCCCTTTGTTATGACTTTCTGGGTGCCAGACACTGAACCCCTTGATTCAGTTAAAATTTAAGCTAGGCCAGTTTCCAGAGGAAATTGCCTGGGTGATGGGCCATTAGAAGAACAAAAGGTAGGTGATGAGCCATTAAGAAAACAAAGCGAGGGGGCTCTGTGCCAGAAAAGGGGCCCCTCCCTCAACCCAGAGTTACTTAAAAGACAAAGGCGGAGTTTGAAGGAGAGTTTTAGACCAGGAGTGATGTGAAATGGGAAGGAAAATGGTGGTAGATTGTTAAAGGCTGCAATCTGGAGAGAGGGTCAGAGCACGATGGTTGATTTCTGTTTGAATCCAAGGCTGCAGCTATGGGAGAAGCAAAACCCACTTGGGATGTTGATGCTGTGAACCCTTCACCGCAGGTTCAGGTTATATATGTGTGTAAATAAACCATGTATCATAAAGACACCAAAGTCTCCATTGTGCCTTGTTTCCAAAAGGAAAAAAGAACCCTCTGCAATCTCGCGCTGCTCAGAGATCGTGGTGACATGCAACAGTACATTTCACCAGGTGAGGCTGGTGTATTAAATCCCATCCCTCCTGGACAGGTAGTCTGGTAACACCTTGATTCAATGAGATGGGTCTGCCTTTGAAGACTGCTTGCAAGCTTCCGTTTAAAATACAGTGACGACACAAAAGCTAACATCAAGCCAGGGAACCGGGGGCGGATGGAAGGCTGCACCCACTGCCTCCCAGGAAGACCATTACACCCAGTAGGAGATCACAGCCAGATATGCTTTCCCCTTCCCCTCCTTGCCAGAAAGTACACTCTGTTCCAGATGCCTGTTCTTCCAGGACTGCAGAACCAAGATGAAGAAGGGACACTCCAGCCCTATCTATCGGTTAGTGAGTGCTTGTTCAAGCAAGAACATTAGCAAAGGAAGGTGATCGGCCCAGCCTGAACTGGATAGCCATCCTTGTAGCTCTCCACTTTGTCCTGGTTGCTCTCCTCTGCGTCTTCCCCGCTCCTTGTGTCTCTCTTGTTTTTTTTGGTTTGCAAGGACGTGTCTCTGCCTCCCTCAATTGATGTGAGATGCTCTGGGAGCCAATCATGGTCTGGAAAGCAGGATGAAAACACAGCAAGCAAGCAAATATATAAATCCATAGGCTCCCTGAATTGGGGAATTGTTTGGAGTTTATTTTTTATTTCTATTTCTCAAGAGTTCCAGCCTAACCCATGCGTCCTCGCTGGTGCTCTGCACGGCATTTTGCACCCAAAGCCATTCCCAGCCTGCGCTTCTGAGGATCTGAAAAGAATGCCTTCTTCATATGCGAAGGCATATTTTGCAGAAGGCATATTTTGCAGGGGGTCCTCCTGCCAGTACGTAGCAGGAAAGCCACGCTGAGGATCAAACACTGGTCTAGGCAGGGAACCCAGGAAGGCTGGAGCCCCGGGAAGTCTTGGTCTGCTAAATAAGCACTGAGGCAATTCTCATAATGGTAAAGAGGTTAGGTGGAACATCTTGGAGCAGACTGCACTCAGAAATGGCTAAGCAGAGTATTCTGCAGCGTGCCACGGAGATATAAGCAATACATTGTGTGGAAATAGCTCAGTGTGTCTTAAGCAGCTGTTGCTGCCGTTGCTGCAGCCGCCGTGCTGTGCCTGCTCTCTCAGCCACAGCTGCTAATGAACTCCGTGCACTAAATAAATGCTCTCGTGCGCACCCTCCCTGGGAAATGTTGGGCTTGCAGCAGCGAAGGTTAGGAAAACGGTGCAATGCAGGCGGCCGTCAGATGCAGGGCCTGGTTAGCTGCACTTGTTCCACATTACGTCACCCTTTATACGGCAGCAGAAGCCGGCTGAGTGTCTGGGTGGCAAGGCTGTGTGAGGATTTGGGGCCCAACAACGGGAGGATAGATGGGGTGGGTTGCATGAATTGTGTTTCACCCGTGTCATTAGCCAGCCAAACAAATCTGTCACTCGCTTTTACCTCTTGTTCTGTTCTTGCGTCTGTGTGTGTGAGAGAGAGTTCATCTCTCGGTAGCTTCATCATCAATCAATGGCTTTTATTCATAGCAAGACCACAGAAGGGGTGCGATGGGAGACAGCTGCACCTGTTGAACTTTGTGCTGTCGTGCAGCTGCCAAACAGCGAGGAGCCTTGCGCCAAGGGGGTGGTAAAGGTAAAGGTAAAGGTAAAGGTAAAGGTAAAGGTAAAGGTAAAGGTAAAGGTAAAGGTAAAGGTAAAGGTAAAGGTAAAGGGACCCTTGACTGTTAGGTCCAGTCTCGGACGACTCTGGGGTTGCAGCGCTCATCTTGCTTTACTGGCCGAGGGAGCTGCCGTACAGTTTCCAGGTCTTGTGGCCAGCATGACTAAGCCGCTTCTGGTGAACCAGAGCAGTGCACGAAAATGCCGTTTACCTTCCCACTGGAGTGGTACCTATTTATCTACTTGCACTTCGTGCTTTTGAACTGCTAGGTGGGCAGGAGCAGGGACTGAGCAACGGGAGCTCACCAAAATTGTGGGGATTCGAACCACCAACCTTCTGATTGGCAAGCCCTAGGCTCTGTGGTTTAACCCACAGCACCACCCGCGTCCCTGTAAGGGGTGGTAAGCTACAGTAAATGGCTGACACTTTCAGTACAAGTCTTGTCAACTGGCCAGACAACCTGCTCTGATAGGTCATCACAAACTAAAAAAAGATCATCTTTAATTTCAGCTCTTGTGCTTGGAATGGAAGACTTATTGATAGCTAAGTGTTGTGGAATTAGCTACAATTCAGGTAGATCTTTTTATATAGTTCGTTAAGGTGGAAGCAAAGAGGTAGGGGGGAAAGTTTAATATACAACTTTAAAAGTTTAAAAACTATTATGAGAAATTGTTGTTGTTGTTTAGTCATTTAGTCGTGTCCGACCCTTCGTGACCCCATGGACCAGAGCATGCCAGGCACTCCTGTCTTCCACTACCTCCTGCAGTTTTGTCAAACTCATGCTGGTAGCTACGAGAACACTGTCCAACCATCTCGTCCTCTGTCATCCCCTTCTCCTTGTGCCCTCCATCTTTCCCAACACCAGGGTCTTTTCCAGGGAGTCTTCTCTTCTCATGAGGTGGCCCAAGTATTGGAGCCTCAGCTTCAGGATCTGTCCTTCCAGTGAGCACTCAGGGCTGATTTCCTTCAGAATGGATAGGTTTGATCTTCTTGCAGTCCATGGGACTCTCAAGAGTCTCCTCCAGCACCATAATTAGAAAGCATCAATTCTTCGGCGACCAGCCTTTTTTATGGTCGGCTCTCACTTCCATACATCACTACTGGGAAAACCATAGCTTTAACTATACGGACCTTTGTCGGCATGGTGATGTCTCTGCTTTTTAAGATACTGTCTAGGTTTGTCATTGCTTATCTCCCAAGAAGCAGGCGTCTTTTAATTTCGTGGCTGCTCTCACCATCTGCAGTGATCATGGAGCCCAAGAAAGTAAAATCTCTCACTGCCTCCATTTCTTCCCCTTCTGTTTGCCAGGAGGTGATGGGACCAGTATGTATGTATGTATGAGTATGTATGAGAAATACAGTATGTATGTGAAATACATACTTTTAAAAATCTGATTAAAAAATCTGCTGTGATCGAGAAACACAGTGTTTGCAGAGTTTTGGGATTTGCTGCCAAAATTTTGTAATTACACAAATATTTGCAACTTGTAATTCTTTTGTAGATTCAGGGCCTGAGTGATGCAAAACTCACAGGACATTAAACTTTTCCTCCCCCCCCCCTTTGCTTCCTGCTACCCCTTTCCATTTGCCAGGTTACCCCCACCTTTTTCTATACTAAACACATTAAGCTGCCTTGTCCTCAGTCAGACTTGGTCCATCTTTTTCAGCCTTGCCTACTGCGCCTGAAAGCCGATCTCCATTGTCTCCTGCAACATGACACCACCTTCTGTCAGAGGTGGGGAACTCGTGGTCCTCCAGATGTTGCTGAAACACAACTCCCATCATTATGCTTTTCTAAAAAAAAACACCTGCCCTCCCTGCTCTGCATAACCTTACTTGCTTAGCTGAGAAACACCTGCAGCGAAGGGCCAGTACCTTGGAAAGGCTATAAAGGAAGCTCTGGGCATTTGCAGTGCTTTGCAGGACTGGGCCTATTGAACCAAACCAAACCAAATAAATCCAACTAACAGTGCAGCAGTGGTACAACCTGGGGTCACCATGAGGAGGGCATTAGCACAGACCCTCCAAGTGTTCCTTTTTTTCCAGGGACAGACCTGGATTTACAGAAGCCGTCCCAGGTTCTGATTTGATCCCGGAATATCCTGCTTTTTCTTGGGACGCAGGTGGTGCTGTTCCTTAGGATGTCCCTATTTTTATCACAGAAATGTTGGAGGGTATGGGGTTGTGCGACACCCCCCCCCCGAGCCGAGGAGATAAGTAACTATACAACCTTTAGAAGGCATCTGAAGGCAGCCCTGTATAGGGAAGTTTTTTTTTTTTTTGTATAATGTTTTGTTATGTTTTTATATACAGTGGTACCTCTGGTTACAAACTTAATTTGTTCCAGAGGTCCGTTCTTAACCTGAAACCATTCTTAACCTGAGGTACCACTTTAGCTAAAGGGGCCTCCCACTGCCGCCGTGCCACCACCAGCACGCAATTTCTGTTCTCATCCTGAGGTAAAGTTCTTAACCTGAGGCACTACTTTTGCGTTATCAGAGTCTGTAACCTGAAGTGTTTGTAACCTGAGGTGTTTGTAACCCGAGGTACCACTGTATGCTGTAAGCCACCCAGAGTTGCTGGGGTAACCCAGGGCAGGGTATAAATAATAATATTATTATTATTATTATTATTATTATTATTATTATTATTGAAAAGGGATACCCTATTTTCATCGGATAAATGTTGGAGGGTATGGTGGCAGAGGCAGAACAGAAGTTGTTTCACACTTCAGGGCGCAAGCCTGCAGTCCTGGATCGTGTCCCCCACCCCACTCCCAGGTGGGAGACAGGAGAAAGGTGGCTGTTGCATGCCAGGTTGGTAGAATCCTTTTCTTCTTCTTTTTCCTCCAGGCTCTGGTTAATGAGTATTTTCTCTGTGGAATGGTTGGCAGCAGAGGGAAAGCTCTCTGGTTTCTGCTCCAGGGTCAGAGCATGTTGGTGGAACCTGTAACACACCATTAAAAACACACACACAACAACAACAACAGCCAGGTGAGAGATAAAGGTGGCTAGACCTCTCAATTGCCCCAGAACACCTGAAGCAACGAAAAGAATGATAATTTATATATTGACCAGTGGTGGCCAAACTTGGCCTTCCAGCTGTTTTGGGACTACAACTCCCATCATCCCTAGCTAACAGGACCAGTGGGATGATGGAAATTGTAGTCCCAAAACAGCTGGCAGGCTAAATTAGGGCACCACTGATATATACAGTGTCCCTCTGCATCTGAAGGTTTTCGCCTGTGCCTGTTTACCACTGGCGCCAACTCCAGGGGGCCCTGGGTGCCTGGGCACCCACAAATGTTTTACTGTAAGTCTGGGTGTTTAGTATCCATATTTTCATTGATTTAACATGGGTGAGTTCACCAAAAGGCAGGGCTCGTGCTATTAGGACTTGGTTTTTACTTGGCTCTTGGCCGGATACTGCTAACCTCAGTAGCCTCTCCAAACTTTTCTTCCGGAGGTATCCTTGAAAAGAGTTAGTGGCAGAAATGAACCCCATACTGGCTATGGAGACTTTGGAAGTGGGGAAGATCCATTTCAGTCCTTTATTCTACCAGTACATGTTTGCCCATGGAGCGGCAATACTTTTAAGCATCTGCTACAAACTTTCTGCCACCACCTTAAGACGGAAGAAGTCTACAAATATTCCTCCCTGTTTTTGTGTCCGTCTGCGCCTCAGAAACTTGCAAACCTGCATTTTGAGTGCTAACTGGACCCTCGTTTTGCTTCTTAATCTGTTTTAGTAACAGTAAGTAATGAGGGCGCCACTGTTTTGTCCAAAATCACTGTGATTAAGGTCTTGAGGATTTACTAAATTGCAAGTGGGGGACGACAACGTCTTGCAAAATTGCACCAGGCTTGCTCAGCGAGGTGCATTTACTGTTGCCTCCATGCGACGGATTAACTGCCTGGGCAAATTCCAGAGGCAGTTTATAAAACATACAGATGGCATCCACAGCTGCTACTTTGCATTCTTACTCCATCCCTGCTCCTGTTTTCAAATATGCCGGCAAGGCCTCACCTCTGCTTTCCTCCCCCCTTTCTTAAAAAGACACCACCTGACCCTCAACTTCGAAGTCATTTTGTCCTACTATGGTATTATATACGTGTTGCAGTACACCAAGAAAGAAAACGCATTGTAGGCTTTTTTGAGGAGGGAGGGCCTCTCTTTAATTCCCCTCCCTCACTGCTCAGGGACCTAAATTAGGTGCCCCATTTGAGCTGTTGGCCAAATGCTCTCTTAAAACCTTTCAGTATTAAAATGATACGTTTTGGTTGGAGTTGCTACCATCCAAAGCACACAAGCACTGCTTTTGACACCAGGTGGCACTTTGGACCAATCTGGCTCAGAGCTCAGTCTTTCATAGGCCATCATTCCAGAGCATCCATTGAAAAAAGGCTGGCGCAAGCCTGACACACATGTGGGCTCTCTGCTTTTATTTAGATAAAACTGCTTCAGTCGGGAACACACAGGCCCTGTTTGTTTCCTTTCACAGCACAAAGCATTTGGGGTGGGGAGGGAGGGAAAGGGGTGTCTGTAGCTCCTATTTCATGCTGACTGGGACAACGCGTGGTTTGAGCATTTTAAGAAAGATGCTTTGCTTTGGACATCACTGGACACTCTCTCTTGGCTATGTCTGCCATTTATGGAGTATGCAAGGTGTTATGTACTGAAGTTCTCACCCTGGGCCAGCAGGGGGATACTGTAGATAGTGTTCACTTAAGTCCACATATGCAAATAAGGAATTGAAAGTGACGTTCAGGGATTGGATAGTTACAGAAAGTTGTTACTGTTGCGTTGTAGTGGAGCTCTGTATAAGCAGGCTGGCTGAACCCTTCAGTTCAGTTCTGTTCTGGCCTGTGAATAAACAAGAGCTGCTTGAAGAATCGCTGTGTCGTCTGATATGTTCACCCACAACTTAACACAAGGTAAAAAGGTAAAGGACCCCTGGACGGTTAAGTCCAGTCAAAGGCAACTATGGGATTCCGGCACTCATCTCGCTTTCAGGCCGAGGGAGCTGGCATTTTTCCACAGACAGTTTTCCAGATCATGTGGCCAGCAGGACTAAACCGCTTCTGGCGCAACGGGACACCATGATGGAAGCCACAGCGCACAGAAACACTGTTTACCTTCCCTCTGCAGCCATACCTATTTATCTACTTGCACTGGCATGCTCTCGAACTCCTAGGTTGGCAGGAGCTGGGACAGAGCAACGGGAGCTCACCCCATTGCGGGGATTCAAACTGCTAACCTTCTTATTGGCAAGCCCAAGAGGTTCAGTGTTTAGATCCTTATGGAGTATCCACATGTGCCTGTGTACATACATCTGCTAAACCAGCAGGTAGCTACCATGGTTGTCCTTCAGATATTGATGGACTCCCAAATCCCATCACCTCCACCCACTATGGCCAACGGTCAGTGATGATGGGAAACGGGAGTTCAGCCAAGATCGTGTGTTAAATAATATACAGTTGGCATGTTTGTCTGCAGCCACAGCCTTTGATAGAAGGCTCTGCCGACAGTGAATCATGTCTGTTGAGAGCTTTGGCTGGGAATGGTACTGCTCTGCTATATCCCCAAAGGTTATGGAATGTCCTGCAGGAGCCCAGGAGAAAGGGGACTTTTTGACCATAAATTCTCATTTCCTGTGGCTCCCAGAAGGTATTCTGTTCTGCTCACCACTATGCCCTCTAGCAAACCATTATTAACTTCTCCCTAGGTCCTAATACCCAAATGGGATGGAGAGCAGGGCCGAGTGGTGTCTGGTTTTTAACATTGTGATATATCACTAGCTAAACATCGTGATATACCAATATATATATATCACAATGTCTGAAACGTGGAGGTGAACAGGGTAATGTCCTGGCAACTGCTACTCCTTAGAAGTCTTTCATTTTGGGTTCTTTGGTTGCCAGAAGAAAATGGCAGCCACAGCTTGTGACAGCCACAAGTTTCTGCTTTGGTTGAATTCTTCCGAAGAGCTGGCTGTTAATGCTGTGAATCACCAGCTTAAGAAATTTTTGCAAAGGGAGAAGCAAATTTTGTTGGGCATGGTCCAACCTCCACCAACCAACACTCCAAGTATCCCTATTTTCCAGGCACAGTCCCAGATGTACAGAGCCATCCCACTTTCAGATTTGATCCCGGAATGCCCCACATTTCCTATTTTATGGGAGAAAAGGTGGAGGGTATGGAGTTATGTGACTCCCAAGCTAAGGAGATAACCTTTAGAAGACATCTGAAAGCAGCCCTGTATGGGGAAGTTTTTTTTAAATAAATGTTTAATGTTTTATTATGTTTTTTTATATATTGGAAGCTGCCCAGAGTGGCTGGGGCAACCCAGTCAGATGGGCAGGGCATAAATAATAAAATTATAATTATTGAATAGGACGTCCCTATTTTCATCGGAGAGATGTTGTAAGGTATGCCAATAGGCAGCGAATGAGGACAGCCTTCCTTCTGACGCTTTAACCCCAACCTGCAAAAAGCCTGCTCAGCTTTCCCTGCAGCTGCAAAGGTAGAAAGTCCACTTGGGAATTATGTCAACAGCTTGTTTTTGTCTAGATAAGCAATAAGCCACGTGAATAAGAAAACTGCTGGAGAGATCAGCATTTTTAAGAAGAGGATCCCTACTCTCGACTTGTAGCACACGGCTTCCGGCTTTTGTGGACTGGCCTATGTGGGTGTTAAGTCCTGGAAGGAAGAGGCTTTTGGTCTCCCTTCCAGTTCCATAAACACTTCTCTGTTGGGGATTATAGAACAGGGTTGAAGGAAGCCACCTGATGCCCAGCCAACTCCTTCTGCACCTCGGGGCAATGCCTAGCAACGACAGGCAGATAAAACTCGTGAGCGGAGCGTTATGTATCGTTCAAGTAGCAACAAACCCCGAGAAAGCAAAAGCTCATAAACAAGATCTGTTTGCTCTCCAACTCTGGAAGCAGGGCTCCTGCCTGGACCCTGCAATGTTGCTTGGAGAGGAGGACACCGAATCTGAGCATAGCTGTCAACTGTCCCTTATTTGGTGGGAAAGTCCCTTATCCCAGCGCTGTGTCCCGCTGCTGTCCCTTATTGATGATGTCCCTTAAATTTCCTGGGTTTCAAAGGAAGCAGCTCCTCTCCCTCCCTCCCTCCCTGCCGGCCAGGGAGGAGGGAGGCTCCAACTGTGTTGCACCCAATAAGGAGTCTAAGAACGACTGGGGGGGGTGGAGCTTGCATGCCTTGTGCCGATCAAATCGGCCGTGTTGCCTGGGGACTCCCCTTTGCTCAGCGCTTCCCAGCGGAGAGGTGATGGTGGTTTTCCTTGCTGCATCCCCTTTGCCACCGCTTGAGGCTTCATTTGGCTGCTGGCTGGGCTTTCTGCCTTTGGCTTGGAGGGGCTCAGAAGTTGAACATACCCGTGCTTGGAAAATCCCTTATTTTGGCTGCGGATCCCTTACTTTTGAGGCTGCTGGTCCCTTATTTTCAAATCTGTAAGTTGACAGCTATGAACCTGAGTGGGTTTCCTTGCACTGCCAAGTAGCTACAACCGCACACTTGAGGGTTGCCACCAAGGCAGCAGCCATAGCATCATGGCAGGTAGACTTCAAGCCCATCACTACTTAGAATCATAGAATTGTAGAGTTGGGAGGGACCCCGAGGGTCATCCAGTCCAACCCCCTGCAATTCAGGAATCGCAACTGAAGCATCTGTGACAGATGGCCACCTAACTTCTGCTTAAAAGCCTCCAAGGAAGGAGAGTCCACAACCTCATGAGGGAGACAGTTCCACTGTCTCACTGCTCTCACTGTCAGAAAGTTCTTCCTGATGTTTAATTGGAATCTCATTTCTTGTAACTTGAAGCGCTTGGTTCAAGTCCTACCCTCAAAAGCAGGAGAAAACAAGCTTGTTCCCTCTCCCATGGAACAGCCCTTGAGGTATTTGAAGATCGTATCTGTGCTGGTCCGGGGGGGGGGAGGTTACCGTGGGGCGAGGTCCAGGACCTGAGTTGAGGGTTGGCAGACAGTCCTCCTCGGGCGAAGCGGGGTCCACAGCGGGAAGCCGGGCAAGGACAGGAACTCTGGGGGAAACAGGACTGGATGCTGGCCAAAACAGCTCATCAACGACGTTGCTCCCACAACCTGGGACCGGGCTGACTGGCCTTTATCTGTTCTGAGACCAGGGGCGGTCCCGGCCCCCAGGAGACCCGCCTCTCCTGGCCTTAAGGCGAACACTCCTCCTGGCAGAAACCAGTTCCCTTCGCCTCTCTGCCCTGAGCCTCTGCAGCTCAGGAGAGGCTGAAGGGTTACTGGGCCCAGGGGGAGACTCACCTGTAGGCACTGAGTCCTCAACCACCTCTGGAGCCAGAGTGGATTCACCTGGTTCCTGCTCCTGAGGATCCGGCACAGGTGCAGGCGCTTCAGAATCAAGGCCCTGCCCCAGTTCAGCCGGCCCTGGAGGCGGGGACTCCTGTGCAGGCTGGGATTCCTGTATACCTGAAGGAGCGTCTCCACCCCCATCGTTCAGCCCGGACACTGAGATCCAGCGCCGAGGGCCTTCTGGCGGTTCCCTCATTGCGAGAAGTGAAGCTACAGGGAACCAGACAGAGGGCCTTCTCGGTAGTGGCGCCCGCCCTGTGGAACGCCCTCCCATCAGATGTCAAAGAGATAAATAATTACCTGGCGTTCAGAAGACATCTTAAGGCAGCCCTGTTCAGGGATGTTTTTAATATGTAATGCTGTATTGTTTTTAATACTGATTGGGAGCCGCCCAGAGTGGCTGGGGAAACTCAGCCAGATGGGCGGGGTATAAATAATAAATTATTATTATTATTATTATTCCTCCGGTTCAGCCTCTGAATCGGATTCCCAGGCCATCACAGTATCTCCTCTCAGCCTCCTCTTTTCCAGGCTAAGCGTACCCAGCTCCTTCAGCTGTTCCTCATAAGGCTTGGTTTCCAGGCCCTTGATCATTTTGGACACGTTCCAGGAACATCTTCAGGAATTAAAAACATGCCCACTTCAGAGATGAAGACAAGCTCTTCCTTCCCACCCACCAGACTCCATTGACTCTCGTTGGCTTTACAAACCAGGTGGAAGTGAGGTAAACATAGGAGCAGAGTCCAGGGTAGACCATTCTGAGGAAGGTGGCCCCAGACTTTGGCCCTCCAGGTGTTGCTGAATTAAAGCCCCATCAAGCCAACGGCCAGGGATTATGGGAGTTGTAGTCCAGGAACATTGGGAGAGTCATAGGTTACCTATACTGTTCAAACACATTTCAGGATAATCCCTGAGGTAGATTACCATCAAAGATAGCTGAATCTCCTTTCAATGACTACAAATGCCTTGCCTGTCTTCCCAGCTTTGACAAACTTGGCACTGAGAAGTTGGGTTTTGTTTTGTTTTTTCTTCCAAAAAGGAGCCTTTGAATTTCAACCCATGGCCAGGGACCTACTGCTAGTTAATTTGGGAGTTTATGAAGCTTTTATTCAAGCAGCTTACTGAGAGGATGCTATTTAATGATTAATAAAGACCTCAAAAATTTGCTTTAGTGAGCTTCATTTATGGTCAGAACTATTATGCTAAAAATAGGATTAATAAATTATGAAGGCTCCCATTCCTGACAGGGAAAATCACTGCAGCAATGTATTACTCTTAACTTCCAAGGTGCCCATCACTTAATAGTTCATTATCAGCCATGGGCAAGGAGAAGAAAGGCAGCCATTATTATTTTATTCAGGACAGGCACCTTCCAGAACCCCTAGCACACAATCATAGGTACATTTGCCCATGCTCAGAGGCACTCCGGCTTCTTAACGGACCCTTGCGCCAAGGCCTTGCATTACAAAACACAGCTGAACACACCAGACAAAGGAATGGCATCCAGTAATCTAGTGACTAAAAACAACAACAACCCCGAATATTTGGCAAACGTCTCCTTCAGCATCCATGCTTCGCAGTGCAGACCAAATATGGAGCAGCAAAAGGAGCTATTGAGGAGGGAGAGGAGGAAAAACAGAACTCTGCGAGGAAGAATTGTTCTCTTAATAAGGTTTTCATCTCATTGGGGGGAGGCAATTTATGTATTAGAAGCCTAATAATAATCATACACTGACGGCAAAATACCTAAGCTCCAAGGAATAATTTGGCTTAGCGGGCAGGTCATGCTAAGCGACTGACCGACTTTTGTCCCTCACACAAAACAAAACTTGCTAACTGCCAAATTAGCCCAAACATTTTGCATTTGGGGATGTGGGAGTGAGCGGGGGGGGGGGGGGGGTCAGGGAGGAGGAAGAGAAACAGAATTAAACACCTCAGCCCGAAAATTTATTATTATTCAAAATCTTTCGGCGATCGTTGTGGTTTCCTTCCTTCTGTAGATTCCCGATTCTGGCAAAATATATGGGGATAAAAGGTTTCATATCTTCCATCCGGATACCCTCCCCTCTCTTGCGCATACACACGCATGCCCTTTTTACCAATGAAGGCCTGGATGTGTGGGGTTTGGGCCTCATGGACGACCGTGGCCTGAGATAACCCCATGTCGAAATCCCAGACCAAGCAGAGGCTGGAAGGGAGATCCTGGAACACCAGCTGCTGCCCGGCCAGGACAATGGAGCCGCTGTCCTCAAACCCAGCGCAGTTAACAATTGTGCCTTTTTTATTTCATTTTGGCAGAGAGGATGAACAGGCAGCCTCGGCTAATCCTGCTTGTGAATAGATCCCTCGGTGCCAGAGCAACTGCGGCACTCAGCCCGCTAACTTGGCTACCAAGCGTAGAAAGCAGCCGCTGCAATCTCAAAAGTCCTGAAGTCCTGATGTGTGTGTGTGGACAAGGCACTGGCTGCTCAGAGGAGAGGTAGAAAATGGAGACCCCCCCTTTTTCGTCATATGCAGAGATACACCCGAGGCCTAGCTCAAACCAAGACCTATAAGCAGGGTTGGCAAATTTGTGGCCTGAATTCTGCCAGGTGCCCAAAAAATCTGGAGGGTTATAGGTTAGCCACACCCTGATCTCAGTGGGTGCTACCATGGTAGATCACAGACCCTCTAAATGCCCCCATTTCCCAGGGATTTACAGAAGCTGTCCCGGTTTCTGATTTGATCCCAGAATGTCCCACTTTTCTTTAGAACATCCTCGTTTTCGCTGGAGAAATGTTGGAGGGTATGGAGTTATGCGACCCCAAAGCCAAGGAGATAAGTAACTAGGCAAACTTTAGAAGACATCTGAAGGCAGCCCTGTATAGAGAAGTTTTTTTAAAAAAAATGTTCAGTGTTTCCCCTAATTTCATCAGAGAAATGTTGGAGAGTATGAGATCAGCCTAAAAGACATTTGCTCAACTCGGGGGGCTCTGTCCCCAAAATCCCTTTGCTCCCCTTAGTTAGAAGGACATGACTGCTCCAGATTTTGTTTTATTTTTTCTTAGTCCTAGAACACCTGACCATATGCAGAGGTGGTTTCCCACACAACCAAATCACACTTTGCAGGCAGGCTTGGACCCCAGAGCCACCACATCCCCTTAGAGTTTTGCATGCATTTGATCCAGAGAAAAGTCCTTCGATGGCACCAGAGGGTGGAAAAAGTTAATGGTGGCGGTGAAAATTAAATTGGTTTGTGTTTTAGGAAGAACGAGCTTTACACCCATCAAGAACCTAAAACGGTACCCAACCCCAATGCTGGATTCCCAGATATATTAGGGAGCATGGAGTTATTATTTTGATTTGCAAGAAGAAGTTGCTTGACAAACACAGCCACCTCTGTTCCCTTCTCTGGTCCGGGGCCAAAAGTCAGCAGCTTTCTCCCTCTCCTCCTCCTCCTCCTCCTCCAATCATTGCAGATTTGTCCATTGGCAACAATCTGTGGCTTGACCTCACTCTCTGCCAGGGCCCTTAATGAATGCTAATGCGACAATACTTCCTGGCCTCTTGACACACATGTACGCTGCGCTCCTGTCTATCAAGCCCATTTCTCCAAATCCTCTCAAGAGGGAATTTGCATGGCGGCATTTCCATACCTCCCGATAAACGTGCCTGGGTTCCCGCTGCCCCAAAGCAACATCGTCCAGATACAACGTGGGAAGGAGAGACTTCAGACACAAATGCGCTTTGAGGGAAAACGAAAGAATGACTTCTCTTTGGCGCAAACGAAAACCATGCAGCGCCGCGGAACTGGAAGCCAACAGCAGCAATAAATTGCCAAAACAATGTCCTGGTTAATTTACTACCCGTGGCACAGAAGTGGAGCTGTCCTTCCTTCTCCTCCCCTCCTTTTTCCCCAGGGAAAAGATATGACGAAAAAACTCCCACCCAAACTCTGCTTTGGCATCAAGCTCAATGCAGTGGTCAAAAGCATTTCAAGCAACGAGAGAGTGTGAAGGCACGGCAACAGGGGGGAAATGGGCTCCTCCCGTGACGCTGGGGTGGCTCTGAGAGGTTCATTTGTTTCTATCCCATTTCTTGAATCATACGAAGCAAATGAGAGAGGCACGGATGTCCTGCAATTGAAGGCACTAGAGGGTGTGACTGAGAGGATGCTGTGAGGAAAGATGGCTCCTGACGACACAGCTCCTAACCTCTCCAACTTTCCTGCCAGCCACCTACCTGGCCGTGCCTCACCTGTTCAGTAGTGAAGCTACCCCATGGTCCAAGGCCTTAAATGCACTTCTGTTTACCATTCCCCTACAAAGCGTTTCAGCCTCCCCCCAGCCTCTGCTACCATCTTTCTCCCGCCTTTCCCAAACCGACGCGCACCCTACCCACACCCGCCGCCATTTTGTCTTCTCAAATGACCACCTTTTTTTTCTGCCAACCCATCCGCAGCTCTTTATTCCGCGACCGGACCTGTGCGGGAGCGCTAGCCCCGCACTTCGCCTTGCGCATACAATTCACAAACACGCACGCACACACATGTACACATGCTAAAGGCATGGCTTGACTGCCCCACGCCATGGCTGTACAAAGAGGCCAGTGGCCCGGGCAACCTACACATCATACGCTAGCTCCAAAATAATTGCTCTGAAGAGAATAAGAAGATTTCTGCCCAACCCCGCACCCCCGATATCTGTGCCTCACGCAGAGATGCGCTCCTTTTCCTCAGAGGTCATCCGCTACCTGAGCATTTTCTGTGTCCTGTGCAATACTAGCCCCACATCCAGACTTTGTCAATGTATGCATAGCATTTCGCGGCTTCAGGCAGAAACGTTTTTCCGGGGGAAGGCTGCCTGTTTTCCCTCGGGCCTACATCCCGGGGAACGGCGCAGAGACCTCCCCCTGACCAAATACTGTACAAAGAGATATGAACAAGACAGGCAGTGCTCTGCTTCAGCCCCTGGGGGCTCTCCTCTGTCTCCTCTCACATCACCGAGCAGCTTTTGGCCCGGTCTTTGCGGATCTCGGGGTCAGTCAACAAGTCCGTCCGAGCGGGCAACTGCGCCGCCCGCTTCAGCCCTCGCTTTGAGTTGCTGCGCTTGAGCTGCTTGTGGATACGGTTGACGGACGCCAGGGTGGTCACGTGGAAAACGTCCCGCACGCTGTTCTCCGAAACCTTGGAAGAGCATTCCACGTACGCCACGGCGCCCAGCTGCCTGGCCAAAATGCTGCCCTGTGCAGGGGGGGGGGGGAGAAAAGCGCCAAAACATTATGCCAGAATTTGGCCCCTGTATTTATTCTTCTGCTTTTCCCCTCTCTCTCTCACCTTGGTTTCATAAGCCTCCCCCCCTTGATTTTGCCAAGACCTGCTCCCTTCCGTCCCCTAAAAAAACAACGCACAGTAGAGTTTGGATTTGATATCCCACTTTATCACTACCCAAAGGAGTCTCAAAGCGGCTAACATTCTCCTTTCCCTTCCTCCCCCACAACAAACACTCTGTGAGGTGAGTGGGGCTGAGAGACTTCAGAGAAGTGTGACTAGCCCAAGGTCACCCAGCAGCTACATGTGGAGGAGCGGGGAATCGAACCCGGTTCCCCAGATTACGAGTCTACCGCTCTTAACCACTACACCACACTGGCTCTAATCCGTACTCCTAGCACTAATACACCAGATGCTCTCGGCTCACCACCTTCCCTAGACGCTGCTAACTCCATGTGTTTCTTTAACATCACAGCTAGCAGTTAATTTTAGTTTTTTTCCCTAGAAGGTAGAAAGAGAGCAAAGTGCTTCTTTTAAAATATATATATGTATAACAAAACGAGCAAGGGAGGAAGGGCTGGTGTGTAAAACTAGGGAGGTGTGAGAAAAAGGCTGGGGTTTGTGAGTGCCGGAGTGCAAAGCAATGTTAAGCACTCGCTTTGCTGGGTTGGCACGAAAGGCGTGTGCAGAGACTAATGCTCTCAGCTGCCATTCGGCTCCCCTCTGCCCTCTGCCCCCCCCGGGGGGGAATGTGCAAAAGGAGCATCTCAGAGTGCGCTGCCTCTGGCACTTTGTCCCTTCCTGCCTGGTGCTTCAGATGCGCTTGCCTCTGAACATACGGAGTTGGGGTTTTATTCACCTTAGTTTCTGTCTTGCTCATTTAATTGGCCACAGGGTGAATTGCAGTGCAGAGAGGATAGAGACGAATTCTTTAAAAACGTGACCATATATGGGTTGGGAAAGCACCCCCCCCCCCATTTTGCAGATTAATTAGCAGCCCTGAGAACATGGGCTGGCTCGTTAGCTCGCATCACCTGCAATTACCTGCCCTGCGGTCCTTTTTCTTTTTGCTGCCTTCCACTCATTTGCTGCCAGAAAACACTTCTGGGGGTAGGGAGTTCACACACACACACACACACACACACACACACACACACACACAAGTGCATAAACCAGAGAAGATAAACGTAGCTAACATACACTGGGTGCTTGTAGTCAACTGGGGAAATACATGTGTTTGGCTCCTGCACATGTCAGGTGCAAAAATCTATGCATCCTTCAGACTTCTGAACCCTAAGTTTTTAATGTGATCCATGTGACGGTCACCTCCAGGCTTGACTACTGTAATTTGCTCTATGCAGGGCTGCCCTTGAAGCTGTCCCAGAAACTCCAGTGGGTGCAGAATGCTGCAGCGAGGCTTCTCACGGGGTCTCTGCCACGGGAGCATATTCACCCAGTGCTTTTCCAGCTGCACTGGCTCCCGGTGGAGTACAGGGTCAGATTTAAGGTGCTAGTTTTGACCTTTAAAGCCCTTCACGGCCTAGGACCCTCGTACCTACGGGACCGCCTCTCCTGGTCTGCCCCACGGAGGACCTTAAGGTCCATATATAGCAACACCCTAGAGGTCCCGGGCCCTAAGGAAGTTAGATTAGCTTCAACCAGAGCCAGGGCCTTTTCAACACTGGCTCCGGCCTGGTGGAACGCTCTGTCTCATGAGACCAGGGCCCTGCGGGATCTGATTTCTTTCTGCAGGGCCTGTAAGACAGAGTTCTTCCGCCTGGCCTTTGGTTTAGAATCAGTTTGATTCCCTCTCCCTCTCCCTCTTTCTTTTTCTTTTCTCCTCCTGTGAAGAGGCTGCATCCTAATGTTTTAATGTTATATCTTAATCTTTTAAATTGTATTTCAATCAACTTGTTTTTATTATTGGTTATTACCTGCCCTGAGCCCAGTCTTGGCTGGGGAGGGCGGGGTATAAATAAAAAATTATTACAGTGGTGCCTCGCAAAACGAAAAGAATCCATTCCGCGAGTCTCTTCGTCTTGCGGTTTTTTTGTCTTGCGAAGCAACCCTATTAGCGGCTTAGCAGCTATTAGCGGCTAAGCGGCTATTAGCGGCTTAGCGGCTATTAGTGGCTTAGCGGCTTAGAAAAAGGGAGAAAAAAGCAAAAAACCTCGCAAGACGTTTTCGTCTTGCAAAGCAAGCCCAGAGGGAAATTCGTCTTGCGAAGCGCCTCGAAAAACGGAAAACCCTTTAGTCTAGCGGGTTTTTCGTCTTGCGAGGCATTCGTCTTGCGGGGCACCACTGTATCATCATCATCTTCATCATCATCATCATCATCATCTCAAGGCCAATGATCAGTTTTTAAAAGCAGAGGTGCTACAGGGGGTGGGCGGGCTCAAGCCTGCCTCATATCCACATCTTCTGGCACCAAGGACTTCCTATCTCACTTACTTGAAATGCACCTTTCGCCTGCTCAGAGCCAGTCTCTGTTTTCATGAGCATATCTTGAAATCGAGGCCTAACACTGAGTTACGCATGGTGAGCCCAGGCTATAAGTAAAACAACAATGACGACAACAACAACATACCTGCTCATGTGTGACGGGGATAAGGCGCTGTTTGGAAAGTTCCCGTAAAGTGTTCAGGTCGGTGCGCATGTCCAGTTTGCAGCCCACCAGAACCACCTTGGCGCTGGGGCAGAACTCCTGTGTCTCCCCCTGCCACTGCGGGGGAACAAAATCAGGAAATAAAGAACAGCGGGGTTAGAAAAACTGGCTGAATCACCTGCTGTCAGGGCTGGAGTCAGACGCACGTCAGCATGAGAGACGCAAGGCTCCGTTGTCAGTGAAGTTAACTCTCAATTCAAGGAAACGGCATACAATTCAGTAACATTTCTCAGCAGGTCTTGCCCCCTATGGAGCAGTTGCCAGGACTGAAGGCCCCTGCCTTCCACCCCGTCTAAGGCTCCTCCTCTCCCAGATGTTTCCCAAGCAGTCTCAAACTGCGTCTGTGCACCTCTGGCCTCCATTCTGCTCTCATTATCCTGCGCGTTCTTGGAGACCAGCGGGGAAGGGAGCTTGTCGCAGCTGAAGAGGGAGACTCCCTGGATTCTTCATCAGCCTCTGCTTCATCCTTTGAGTCTGAACTGCTCCCTGTCACCGGCTCTTCCTGCTCACTAAACCCTGTTGCCCCTTCAGCATCCAATTCTCCCTCTGACCTCCCCTCAGTGTCCCACCACCAATCCCCGGGCTCTGATCCTTCCTCCTCTGGGGTTTCTCTTGGGGCTCCCACCACTCCTCTTCGGTCCAGCCAGTCCCTGACACCTCTCACCTCCATTATGCTTCATTTGCCATTTTCCATTTGCCATTTTTTAAAAGCGCTCTCCGCCGTAACACTTGTTGCTATTTAGACGAGCAACAAAATACAACCGGTAATGTTTTTTCATGCGATGCCACATTCCATAAATCAGCAACAATACTGAAAAGCAGCGTTCCAGGAAAGGAAAGGGCGTTGCTTGCCGATATTCAGCACATAAAAATGATACACTACCCCTTTGCAAAATTTAGATTACACGCTGAAGATTTCTGTTGTAAAGCTTTCAGGTTCTGACATGTTCTCTTTCAACAGTTTTTGCACAATGCCTGGGCTGTTTGGGCATCTAAATAATATATTGGTAGAGTCTGTCTTATTTTGCTCAGTGATGATGGCTCTGCTCTCTGCATAAACTCCAAGGCTTCCTTTTCTTTTCGCTGCTGTGCCCATTCCATGACTTCATTGTCGCACCACCCCAGGAACAGAAATTGGTATTGGCCAACGTACTTCAGTATTCCAAGAATCTCTGCTTCAAACTTCATCTATAAAAGCAAGTTTCTAGCCCGTGAGGCTGAAAACACTTCAAAGTGTGGGAAAGTCTCCAGTGTTATGGGGCTGGGCTGAGAAGGATTCCGTCAGTGATGGGGAACTGCTACACAGCCTTGAATAAATCTTTGGAGGGGGTTTTTCCTACCAGCAAATAACAGAAGCACAAATGGGAAAATTCAGGATTATTTGCATTGTTCATACAGATTTCTGGCACAGAATTTGGGTCACTTTGGTGGCTCCACCGAGCCTCAGCTCAGTAGAAATCAAGTCTCTACAAAGTTGTTTATTCAAAGAGCGTCAAATGGCTTCCCTTCCCCTCTGGCCTTACAAGCTGTGTGGAGTCAAAGCTCAGTGGGAAATCAAAAGCCGGTTCCTATTTTGCAGCCAACTCCAGTTTTGCACCCAACGGGCAGCAATTACGAGGGCTCCCCCCCCTCCCCGATGCATTCACATTTCAGCCTGGGGGCACAACACTCCGCTTTCAAAACCTCCCATATTTATATCAGTATCAAAAAGCTACACCCCCGATTTCTGCTTCACAGCACCTGAGGTACAATTTCTGCCACACAAGACTGTGCAGTGTTCACTGGAGGGAAGCAGAAAGCTGTTCGGAAAAGAAGTCCTATGGGACACCCATTTGTTCTAAGCTTCAAAAAACCCTCAACACGTTCCTCTCAAAGCCTCTGGGAGGGTTGCTGCAGAGACAGACCGAAGGTGAGCAGTGAAGGGTATAGATGGGAACAGGAACAATTTGCCAGAACGCGCAGAGATAGCCCATTTCAAAACCCTCTTAGTGTTTCCCCCACCCAGAAGTCCAGAACTCAAAGTCACCAGTGGCGTAGCGTGGGGGGTGCAGGGGGGGGCGGCTGCACCGGGCGCAACATCTGGGGGGGCGCGCGCTCACAGTCGCAGCTCTCTGCCCCTACCTGGCTCACTCACTCTCTCTCACTGCAAACAATACATGTGCTTAGGGGGTAAGGGTTTCTTTAACTAATCTAGTGGAAGAGACTCGAGTGCTAAAATCCATGGGTTAGGGGGTGCAAATCCACAGCTTAGGGGGCGCAAATTACTTGCCTTGCCCTGGGTGCTGACAACCCACGCTACGCCACTGAAAGTCACTGAGCATGCAGTTGGAACTAGGTGGGTTCCAAGTCCTGAGGCATCGACTTCTGGGAACTTCTAACTAAAATAATATAAAGTTAAAGCCTCACCCACAGTGTCACGTAACAGAAACAGCTCTTGGCTCCAGCCGTTCTGATTTAAAGAACGAAGAAGCTAAATATGCAATGTTGCCAGGCACATTTGGGGCTCTCGGTTATGCTGGCCATAATCCACAGCTGGCACAGAATATTCCGCAAATAGATGTGAGAAGAACAGCATGCAAGAACAGCATCGCTGTTCCATTTGCAGTCTCCTGTTTTCGCACGTGGACAGCGCTCCCCGGATAGCAGCATTTGCCGGCAAGTTGTCAGAGATATTCTAGGCAGGAGAACTAGAGTCTTTCCCCTGGAGTCCTATCCCCAAATTCCCAGAATGCAAGCTCCAGAAGGGAAACTATGTCAGAACCAAAGCTTAGAGCCTGTTCTTTTTCTTCTTCTTTGGCGACCACTTGTAGCCAAGTAAGATTGTCTTCCATAAACACGGTTTTAACAACAAGTCCGTAAGTGACTGTGGAGGCCAATTCTGGACCCACACGTCCTTCCACAGTGGGGACATTGGTTTCCGGGCGGGAGTTGATCACGGTGTGCATTTGCCAAGCATGCCTTCCTCTTAGCAAGTTTCTCCCTTGCATCCTGAGTTTGAGTGTCTTCAAAGCCAGCTTAGAGCACAACTGTGATTCTGGAGTCCCGCTGTATCTTCTAAGATGTCAGCTCTCCCCAAACTGAAAGATCATCCTCTGCCCCATCCCAAACTCCCCAGTATATTCTAGCTGGCTCACCTTTTTAAGGACGCTGTCCAAGGTCTCTGGGCGGCTAATGTCAAAGCAGATGAGAACAGCATCCGAGTCAGGATAGGCAAGGGGGCGCACATTGTCATAGTATGTTGAGCCTGTGTGAGAAACACACATAACATTAGCTTGTTTGTATTGAGATTATACATGGCATTTGGCCTTTTAACTCAGAGGGCTTATCCCCTAACAGCTGAAACAGAATTCCACAAAGAGCCGACACATTTTTTGAAATTAAAATCCGGAAATTTCAAATTTGCAGGACTGAATGATAAATGGTTTCCAGTAGATGGTAAGTGACCTATGCACAACTCCACACACCCTGGTGGTTGTTTTAAAGCTCCTCAACTCATAATTAAGAAACTGTTTAAAAGAGTGTCTATCAGATTTGGGAAACATGTGCATTTAAGTGCTTTTGCATGCGGTTTGGTCAAGCATTCCCCCTCCCAGTTCATTTCAACTTTCCTGGGGTGTGTGCAAACCTGAATGCCCTCCTAATTTAGATTAATTTAATTAATTTGTATACCACCTTTCATTTGTTGATTTCAGGGAGGTTCCCAACATAAAAAACTACAAGATACAAAACACGATCTATCCAGTTTGGAGGCCCAGAAGGTTCTCAACCTGCAAAATGAGGCAACACCTTTTTTTAAAAAAAAAAGACAGAACTACACACAGTTTCTAAAAACCCCGGTTTGCAGAAGTAACGCGAGTGCAGAAGGCTTAACCCCTTTCCCCGCCAAAGTGTTTTCCAATGGTTGCTTTCCCTCCAGCCAGAATTGCTTTAAGTTTCAGAGCCCAGCAGAGGAGAAATCCAGGAGACCAGGAATAAAAAAGCATTGTTGACCCAGCGCTTAAGAAAAGATTGTGGGTCTAGCAACTGGCGTCTGACCACCAAAGCAGACCAAGGGTAATAAGGTAAGAATCGCCACGCAACAAAATTATCCCTCTCCCTGTCTAAGAGTCTCCAAAGCCCTGATAGACAGTTGGCTTTCCTGAATATCTATTTCCAAGTCCCAATTCCGTCATCGTTACCCATTGGGTGTCCATGGGCAAATTATAGCTTCTCAGTTCCCATCTGTAAAATGGAAACAACAACTGGTCTTAGAGGGCTGGGAGCAGTGTTCAAAATTAGCCAGATGCCAGGCACATTTTACACCTGGCTATCGGCAACTAACAACCAAGTCAGGATGCCTGGGCTCCAGGATGGTGCCTGACATCTGAGGATCATTGGATCGGGACTGTTTTCACACACAAATACCCCACCCTGTAGAATTCTATCAGTTATATTTTATCTGCTCAATCACAATGATCTCTGGAACCAAAATGCTTTTTCTGTGCAGCCTGAGCAGGAGCAGTCAATAACATTATAGTTACAGATAGGTAGCCGTGTTGGTCTGCCATAGTCAAAACAAAATAAAAAAATTCTCTTCCAGTAGCACCTTAAAGACCAACTGAGTTAGTTCTAGGTATGAGCTTTCGTGTGCATGCACACTTCTTCAGATACACTGAAACAGAAGTCACCAGACCCTTCTATATAGTGAGAAGGTGGGGAGGGGTAATAGTATATAGAAGGGTCTGGTGACTTCTGTTTCAGTGTATCTGAAGAAGTGTGCATGCACACGAAAGCTCATACCAAGAACTAACTTAGTTGGTCTTTAAGGTGCTACTGGAAGGAATAACATTATAGTAAACTGTAGCAGCTTGTCTTCCCTTAATCCACCCCACTGCCCTGCACACAGTTCTGAAGGATATTCCTACATTATGAATGGTCCAGGTCACCATTAAGAAAAAGAGCTAGGAATAGCCCTATATATATATGTGTGTGGACTGTGCCTGGATCAAGTGACTTTTCCTCCTTAAGCTCTCAAAGTTCTTAAGCTAGATCAAGGTTGTCATTTGAACCAGCCAGATGTTTAACTGAGAATCAACCACAGCCAGCCCATCATTTGAAAAATAAGACTTGCCCCAAATGGCAACTAGACATTCCGTTTTGGCGAATGTAACCTGGGTTTAAGGAGCCATTTGGCACCTAGCTTCTATATCAAACATTGGCTGTAGTGGCAATTATAAACAGATGCTGTATATTGCTTTGTACTTTCGAAGTGCCATGCAGGAAATTTCATGTGGCCGTGGACTGGAAGCCAGGGAACTAACATCCCTTCTGTTTAGAATAGGTAGCCTGAAGTAAATTCCCCCACCTTGCTTTCATCACGTAGAAGTGGTGCCAGGATACCAGCGCAGCAGAGACCATAAATTAAAGGTAAAGGGACCCCTGACTGTTAAGTCCAGTTACAGACGACTCTGGGGTTGCGGCACTCATCTCGCTTTACTGGCCGAGCTTTCCAGGTCATGTGGCCAGCATGACTAAGCCGCTTCTGGCAGACCAGAGCAGCACATGGAAACGCTGTTGACGTTCCCGCTGGAGCAGTACCTATTTATCTACTTGCACTGGCGTGCTTTCGAACTGCTAGGTTGGCAGGAGCAGGGACTGAGCAACAGGAGCTCATCCCGTCACGGGGATTCGAACCTTCTGATCAGCAAGCGCTAGGCCAGGGGTCAGCAAACCTTTTCAGCCATGGGCCGGTCCACCGTCCCTCAGACCATGTGGTGGGCCAGACTGTTTTTTTTGGGGGGGGGAATGAATGAATTCCTATGCCCCACAAATAACCCAGAGATGCATTTTAAATAAAAGCACACATTCTACTCATGTAAAAACACCAGGCAGGCCCCACAAATAACCCAGAGATGCATTTTAAATAAAAGCACACATTCTACTCATGTAAAAACATGCTGATTCCTGGACCGTCCGCGGGCCGAATTGAGATGGCGATTGGGCCGCATCCGGCCCCCAGGCCTTAGGCTGCCTACCCCTGCCCTAGGCTCTGTGTTTTAGACCACAGCTCCACCCGCATCCCAGGCCATAAATTAGCAGGCTGCAATTATATATTCTGCCGAAGATGAATCCACAACAGCACACGCCCCTCCAAAATGCAAATGGGAGCAAACGCTTTGATTTGAGGCACAAATTGCCAATGCCTCACTAGACAGCAATGGTCTGTGGCACAACATTTTCGGAGGTTTCGGTTCAGCTGCGTGAGAAGAGTTCAGCTACTTGGGAGGGAGGAAGGAACAGGTGCTTGCTTATAATGGACGAAGGGAGGGAGGGACAAACCAACGGGCGATACCTCACCGCCCAGACTGGACCCGTTCTGAACCTCCCCTTATCTTAGCAAGAAATGTCCTCTTCTGGATTAGTCCTTAGGGATGGGAGCACTTGCTACTTCACAGCTGAGGAACTGCCCCTCCTGGATAGCAGCTACTACTACCAGCAAGAAATGACCAGTCCTTCATTTCCAAGGCTGGGGATGAGCTAGCTGGATGTGATCTCTGACCTGCAATCTCAATTATATCTCGAATGACTGCGCTGACTCGGTGGCGAGGGAGAGGAATGCTCCAAGAGCTGAGATGCACTCTATTACTATTTCCAGTGCTGGAGCACCGAGCCCTTCTTCCCACACCAGAACAAAGTGTGCAGGGTGAAGCAAGGTGTCATGAGATGCGTGTGGCTGCCGCCAATAAACCAGCAGCTACGTGCCTAGCTCTCATCTCCCCTTCAGTGTCATGGACCCGCTGGATGCAAGTGAATGGTGGGAGGCCCTCCCGGGAAGAAGGCTCAGAGTCTGGGGATTGGTGGTGGGATGATGATAAGTGGTGAGAGGGAGATGAGGGAGAAGACTGGGAGGAGGAGGTGCCGGAAGCTGAAGAGGTATCAGGGTTTAGTGAGCAGGAAGAGATTGTGGCAGAGAGCAGTCCAAAATCAGAGCCAGAAGCTGAAGCAGAAGAGGGAGGCCAAGAGGCAGAGATGAGTCAGGCTGGTGAAGAAGCCAGGGAGTCTCCCCCTTCTGCTGTGACAAGCTCCCCTTCACCCTGGTCTCCCAGGACCAGGAAAGGTGTGAAGTGAGAGGAGCAGAGACAGGTGTGCTGGCGGAGTCTCATATTGCTTGGGAAGGACCCAGGAGAGCAGGAGTCTTAGGCAGCCATGGGAAGGCAGGGACCTTCCGCCTCCACAACTGCCTCATGGGGGAAAGACCTACCAAGAAGAGTTGTTGTGCTCCTTAGGCCTGGCACTCCTGAGCTGGCCTTGTTTCTGCTAATAAGGAGTTAACGCCACTTACTCCGTGTGATTTATTGCTGGCTCGCTCCTGACATTCTCTAACACAGGGGTAGTCAACCTTTTTATACCTACTGCCCACTAATGCATTTTTCTTGATGGTAAAATTTCCTTACCGCCCACCAGTGCTGCAGTAACATGTGGCGTAGAACCCCCACCGTCCAGCTGGAATCCTGAAACGCCCACTAGTGGGCGGTAGGGACCAGGTTGACTACCCCTGCTCTAATGTCTAGTACAACATCCATGACCACCTGAGATCCCCATCTCAGCTGGTAGGGATACGGATGGCGCTGTGGTCTAAACCACAGAGCCTAGGGCTTGCTGATCAGAAGGTCGGCGGTTCAAATCCCCATGACGGAGTGAGCTCCCGTTGCTCAGTCCCTGCTCCTGCCAACCTAGCAGTCTGAAAGCACGTCAAAGTGCAAGTAGATAAATAGGTACCGCTCTGGCAGGAAGGTGTATGGGACGCGGGTGGCGCTGTGGGTAAAACCTCAGTGCCTAGGACTTGCTGATCGTAAGGTCGGTGGTTCGAATCCCCACGGCGGGGTGAGCTCCCGTCGTTCGGTCCCAGCTCCTGCCCACCTAGCAGTTCGAAAGCACCCCTAAGTGCAAGTAGATAAATAGGGACCGCTTTATAGCGGGAAGGTAAACGGTGTTTCCGTGTGCAGCACTGGTGCTGGCTCACCAGTGCAGCTTCGTCACGCTGGCCACGTGACCCAGAAGTGTCTTCGGACAGCGCCGGCTCCCGGCCTCTTGAGCGAGATGAGCGCGCAACCCTAGAGTCGGTCACGACTGGCCCGTACGGGCAGGGTACCCGGTGGGATGGTAAACGGCGTTTTCGTGCGCTGCTCTGGTTCGCCAGAAGCAGCTTAGTCATGCTGGCCACATGACCCAGAAGCTGTACGCTGGCTCCCTCGGCCAATAAAGCGAGATGAGTGCTGCAACACCAGAGTCGGCCACGACTGGACCTAATGATCAGGGGTCCCTTTACCTTTATCTCAGCCAGCGACCACTGAGAGGGGGGGGGTAATGTGGAATGGTGTGGCACTAAGGAATGGGACACGGCTGTACTTCATGCCACAGGCAGGGAAAGGGGAGAAGTCAAAAGGCAGCGGCTGTTTTCGGGAGCAGCTGCAAGAGCATCTCGTAATGTCTACTTCTGCCCTCAACCGGTTACAAAAGCCAGGCAGAGCTGCCTGCAAAGTCCCAACTCATCCAAGTTGCTACTCTCTTGCCAGGCCAAGGACTGCAACGAACAGCTGCACTCTGCACCCAGAACAGAGCCAATCCATCATCTGCTCTGGGAGATAGTGACATTCGTTGCACAGGGACGGTGGCCCGCTCCGGTTCAGAAGCAGCGATGCCCAATTTTGCTCTTGGCATCTTGTAGCTCTATGCTGTGCCAGGACCTGATCACAGCAGCCAAAGTGCCAGGATATCAGAGAGAGAGTTTGACTGCGGGGCCACTGCGCACGCTGAGCCAAATCGACAAAATCCAAGCATTACAAAGGTGGGTGGGACACAGGAGCTCATCTCTCCCGATTGCTGCATGATAGGACTAGCCCCGGACATATCTACCCAGAGCTCAACGTGCCACTATCAGGAGGGCTGGGCGCTCTGCACACGTGCTCCTGAAGGCACAGCCCCGTTCGCTGTAGCTGCTTTTCAAAGACGGCGCTGTGGGTTAAACCACAGAGCCTAGGGCTTGCCGATCAGAAGGTCGGCGGTTCGAATCCCCGCGATGGGGTGAGCTCCTGTTGTTCGGTCCCTGCTCCTGCCAACCTAGCAGTTTGAAAGCACATCGAAGTGCAAGTAGATAAATAGGTACCACTGTGGCGGGAAGGTAAACGGCGTTTCTGTGCACTGCTCTGGTTCGCCAGAAGCGGCTTAGTCATGCTGGCCACATGAGCTGTATGCCGGCTCCCTCAGCCAGTAAAGCGAGATCAGTGCCGCAACCCCAGAGTCGGTCACGACTGGACCTAATGGTCAGGGGTCCCTTTACCTTTACCTAATGTTCAAATCCAAGTCCGGGAAGAGCCCAAGCCTGGGGATGGGGAAACAGCAGCAAGGGAAAGATTCTGCTGCGTCTTCCAAGCAAACAGGGCAACGCTACAGAGAAGAGATCTAGACGCACAGTGCTAGTCTGACACAAAGAGGGAGCCCTAATTGCTTTTGCAATGAGTCACCTCTGAAGCACAGCACACAATGACAGGAGCATTAAAAACAAGCAATATTCTTCACACAGCACCATATGTCTCCAGCGTCTTAAGGAGACCAACAAGTGGTATCAGACCCACAAACAGTGTCAGAAACTCAGATATATAATCTAATCACCAAATGGCCTAGGTCACAATAATAATAATAATAATAATAATAATAATAATAATAATAATAATAATAATTTATTATTTATACCCCGCCCATCTGGCTTAGTTTCCGCAGCCACCCTGGGCGGCTCCCAGTCAAACGTTAAAAACAGTACAGCATTAAATATTAAAAACTTCCCTAAACAGGGCTGCCTTCAGACGTCTTTTAAAGATTGGATAGCTGCTTATTTCCTTCACTTCTGAAGGGAGGGTGTTCCACAGGGTGGGCCCTCTGCCTGGTTCCCTGTAACCTCACTTTTCGCAATGAGGGAACCGCGAGAAGGCCCTTGGTGCTGGATCTCAGTGTCCGGGCTGAACGATGGGGGTGGAGACGCTCCTTCAGGTATACTGGGCCGAGGCCGTTTAGGGCTTTAAAGGTCAGCACCAACACTTTGAATTGTGCTCGGAAACGTACTGGGAGCCAATGCAGATCTCTCAGGACCGGTGTTATGTGGTCCCGGCGGCCAGCCCCAGTCACCAGTCTAGCTGCCGAATTCTGGATTAGTTGTAGTTTCCGGGTCACCTTCATAGCAGATGGATCTGATAGCTGCCCATGGAGGCGCAGGTCAATTCTGTGTCCAGGGCAGCTATTTATCAGATCCATCTGCTGTGCCAGACAGTCCACGGGCAGGTAGGGTCTCAGGCTGCATAGCAGATGGATCTGATAAATAGCTGCCCTGGACACAGAATTGACCTGCGCCTCCATGGGCAGCTATGAGTCCAAAATGACTCCCAGGCTGCGCACCTGGTCCTTCAGGGGCACAGTTGCCCCATTCAGGACCAGGGAGTCCCCCACCCCACCCCCATGGAATATCTTGGCACTTTTTGGGGATGAGGATGGTTCATTTCATTTAAATACCGCTTTATATTCCAAGGAACAAATCTCAAGGTTTACAACACATTAAAACATCAAATAAAACAATCCAGGAAAAAACCCCAAAATTCAAGCTTCAAGGGAAACATTTCAGATTCTTCTCTTAAGTGACATTTTGCTTCCCCCAGTCTGGCATGCAGAGATCTCCACACCGTCGCAATTGGAACTGCACCGGCGGCAAAAAGCGCCTGGCGCCTGGCTAATTTCTAACACCGCAGGGTGGAACTGCAGCTTCTCCTGGCGAAAGTTGAACTGGAAAGCTGCGGGAAATGTTGGCATGGAAGCTCAAACAACAGAGGTGTGAAAAGGCTGTGGTTCTCTGGTTCCAAAAGGCCTCCCAAAGGCCCCAATCCCTCTGGAAAGGAGCAGCATCTTCATATTTTCTCCCTACGTATATCGGACGTCTTTCGTTTTCCTGGTGCAAGGAAAACATAGTGCTTTCCCTTAAGGCTGGTCCAGAAGCTACAACTGATAAGGAATGCTGCAGCAAGGTTGCTGACGTTTCCTTTTGCTAACATGCAACACCATTGCTGAAAGAACCGCACGGGCTGCTAATATGCTACCAGAACAAGTTTAAGATCCTGCTTTCAGCAGACAAAGCCCTGAGCAACTTGGGATCTGATTATCTTCAGGATCACCTAACCTTACATACCCCTGCCTGGTCGCTGCATACCTTGAAACAGGCAATGCTAGCGGTGTCACAAGCTCCTTGCATCTACAAAGAAAACTCCCCAGGGCTTTTAGTGTTGTGGCACCTGCCCTTTGGAATGTTATCCTGGTAAATTATCAGGCAGGCGTCAACACCACTGGAATTTAAGCACCTGCTTAAAACAAGTTTGTTCAGCTAGTCTTACTCCAGTAAAGTTTATTTGATTTGTTGATTTGTTATTCTATGTGTTGTTATTCTTAAAAAACAGAGATATCCCCTTGCCAACAAAGGTCCATATAGTTAAAGCTATGGTTTTCCCCGTAGTGATGTATGGAAGTGAGAGCTGGACCATAAAGAAGGCTGATCGCCAAAGAATTGATGCTTTCTAATTATGGTGCTGGAGGAGACTCTTGAGAGTCCCATGGACTGCAAGAAGATCAAACCTCTCCATTCTGAAGGAAATCAGCCCTGAGTGCTCACTGGAAGGACAGATCCTGAAGCTGAGGCTCCAAGACTTTGGCCACCTCATGAGAAGAGAAGACTCCATGGAAAAGACCCTGATGTTGGGATAGATGGAGGGCACAAGGAGAAGGGGCAACAGAGGACGAGATGGTTGGACAGTGTTCTCAAAGCTTCTAACATGAGTTTGACCAAACTGCAGTAGGCAGTGGAAGACAGGAGTGCCTGGCGTGCTCTGGTCCATGGGGTCACGAAGAGTCGGACACGACTAAACAACATGTGTGGTTTTTTTAACTGGTGTAAATTTACTGGCAGTTTTTACGCTGCTCATGGTCTTGATATCTTTAAAAGCATTTCGTGGTATAAAAATATTTATTCCCCCCCCCCCAAGTACTTTGCGGGTAAAGAGAAGCTGTTGCAAATTAGAGAAAAGCCAAGCAACCTGTCTCCTTGCACTGGCGCAACTCTATCCATCACAAAATAGTCCAGGAGGAATAAGAGGGCTTGGATGGCGCCCAAAGGTGCATTTTCAAAAGCTGCTCTAATAATGTGAGGAATCGGTTCCTCCAGATGAAAGCCGTATAATCTGTCAAAACCAAGGTGACACTGTGCTGATCAAACCTCAAGCACCTGGGCACCGAATATACGTTGCTGCCTCTGAAGAATTTGATTCTTTTCCTCCGGCCTTTATGTCCATTACCAGCAATCACTCTCATTTCAACCGCACATTTTAGCTACTGAACGGTTTTCACATTCTGCCTCCACTGCGAGATTGCCAGGCTGCTGCAGAACAACTCGCTCACAGCCGCTCTGCATGAGCTACGCAAGTGGCTTGGGATCTGAGCCCAGGCGTCACTTAATGTCCTAGAGGGGAAAGAGGGACTCACGCCTGCTTCAAAACTGTGCTCAGTCTCTGCCTCTGAAGTTCTTTCCCCCCTGTTAGAAACTCAAATATGTAAGCTAGGGGCCAAATGGCTCCTTAAACCAAGGTTACAGCCGGCCAAAACGGAATGTCCAGTTGCCGTCTGGGGACAAGACAGCTCTAAAGCCTTATTTTTCAAATGATGGACTGACTGTGATTGCTTCAAATGACAACCTTGAGCTGGGTTAGGAACTTTGAGAACTTAAGGAAGAACAGTCACTTGATCCAGGGACAATCCACATATACCCATATTTTTCACTCTATAAGACGCACCAGACCATAAGACGCACCAAGTTTTTGGAGGAGGAAAACAAGAAAAAAAATATTCTGAATCTCAGAAGCCAGAACAGCAAGAGGGATCGCTGCGCAGTGAAAGCAGCAGTCCCTCTGGCTGTTCTGGCTTCTGGGATAGCTGCGCAGCCTGCATTCGCTCCATAAGACGCACACACATTTCCCCTTACTTTTGAGGAGGGAAAAGGTGAGTCTTATAGAGCAAAAAATACGGTATATCGGTCTATTCTGACCTCTTTTTCTGCTCCTGCTGATTGATGACTGCTTCTGCTCAGAAAAAGCATTTTGGTTCCAAAAATCCATTCTGATTGTGCAGATAAAATATAACTGATAGAATTCTACTGGGTGGGGTATTAAGGGTATCAAAACAGTCCTGATCCAATGATCCCTAGATGGTGGAGATGTCAGGCACTATCCTGGTGCGAGGCATCTTCACTTGGTCGCGAGTGGCTGATAGCCTGGTGCAAAATACGTCTGGCTAATTTTGAACACTACCCTCCATTCCAGATTGGGGGGGTGGGGGGAGAACCTACTTCGTATCAGGCCGAGGGAAAGCAATGTACTGAACCCGACGTCCCTATAAGAATCCAGTGCAACTGAAGAACCATTGTGCAGTTTCTTTTCCCAGTAGTGATGTATGGAAGTGAGAGCTGGACCATAAAGAAGGCTGATCGCCAAAAAATTGATGCTTTTGAATTATGGTGCTGGAGGAGACTCTTGAGAGTCCCATGGACTGCAAGATCAAACCTATCCATTCTTAAGGAAATCAGCCCTGAGTGCTCACTGGAAGGACAGATCCTGAAGCTGAGGCTCCAAAACTTTGACCACCTCATGAGAAGAGAAGACTTCCTGGAAAAGACCCTGATGTTGGGAAAGATGGAGGGCACAAGGAGAAGGGGACGACAGAGGACGAGATGGTTGGATAGTGTTCTCGAAGCTACCAGCATGAGTTTGACCAAACTGCGGGAGGCAGTGGAAGACAGAAGTGCTTGGTGTGCTCTGGTCCATGGGGTCATGAAGAGTCGGACACGACTAAACGACTAAACAACAACAACAACAACAACACCCAAACACTATTTCGGTCCACATCCCCTTCTCCAGCCTTGAACACCCCACCACCAAGCGGAAAGGGATGTACCAAGCTTATCCCCCACTCCCCAAAAAACAAAACTGCACAAGAAATAGCCGATCAATTGTCCCCATGCCAGGGCCTGCCAAAGAAAAAGCAGAACCAGCAGACTTTGGGTCAATAGAATCTAGACTGGTCCCCAGGCTCAAGCCGGAAAAATCCACCACCCCATTATCTAAGAAATGCAGTCAGCCTGGATTTACCAGAAGTGGCCTGGAGTGCGAACACCTCCAAAAGCCAATTAAAATAGCTGTGAAGGTCTGGCCAGTTCACTAAGGAGCAGCAGCTAAAACCTTGCCAGAGAGAGAGCGAGAGCACTGCAGAATGAAAGGATCTCTCTTCCAAATTACTCTCTTTTAGCCTGGATTACTCAGTCTGTATACTAATAAGCAACATGTGGTTAGGGCACTAATTTGAGCCCTCCTGCATAGTCCCTGTGATCCAGCTTCAGGTGGAAAGGGAAGAGGAAGCAATTGTGCATGTTTTCTAAGTGCAGTGTTTCGAAAACAAAAAAATGACCACGGATGCACAAACAGCAATGACCAGACCCCAGAACATGACGATGGAAGAGGCTGGTACAGAGATCAACATTCATCAAGTGTTCCACCATCCTAGTCCAACCATAGTTCTCAGGGGTGGAGCAAATCTGGGGCAGAAAGCCAAGCAAGGGGGGAATGATCAGGAACACAGAGTGAGATTTCCGCACACCCCTTGTTTGCAGGTGTCACTTACCCAGACTAAACTGATCCAGTCAGCAAGGTTTCCGCTCAGTCACTAACAGCGGCAGCATTCAAACCGGCTTTTAACTGCAGCTGCAAGTGAAGCCACAACACAGTTGCATCCCATAGAACCAAATGGAGCAAACCATGACCCCTACGGCCAGGCAGCGCATGTTTCGGATTAGGGTTTGTCTGCAAAAGCTGCACGTCTGCCAGAGGGCTATGAATCAGCATGCAACCAAGCCAAAAGCTTAGAGAAAGGAGACCCAATAAGTAAATGGCACGATCGCTCCATTGGAGTCTGCCTGGGAGCTTGCAACAAAGTCAGTGCGAGGTGGCTCTTCCTAGCTCACAAGGTTCAGAATGCGTCCAAGGCTCTTCTTTGTGGACGGGAACACCAAGAAGTGAGGAATGTGCAAAAATGGCATCAGGCTGCGCACGCAAATGTCGTGGAAGGGAGCATGCACTAAAATGGAATTTCACACAAATCCCAAGTGTCTGTGATTTGGGGATTTTCTCCTTTTGCTTCTTCACCCACCCAGAAATAAAACAGAATGGACCACTGGTTCAGTCGAGCTCAGTAATGTCTTCTACAGCTCTCCTGTGCTTTAAGTTAGGGACTCTCTCCCAGCCCTACCCAGAGACGCTGGGGGGCTGAACCTGGGAACTTTTGCATGCAAAGGAGGCAATCTGCACTTGTGCTAGGGCCTCCCCCCTTTTTAAAAATAATAATAATAATTCCACTCATCCCTCTCTCCCGACAGATGCTGTTTTCACAAGAGGTTTTGGAGCTGCTGCATTACAGAGCAGCCACAAAACCCGCAGTAACAGTTCTCTAATGATCTGGAATTGCTCATCATTTCAGCAGAAGCAAAGTCCTCCATGAATGTCTCAGAGTTACCATTCAGATAGCTTTCCCCCACTTAACCAACTTGCTCCCCTCTGTTTTCACCAAGACCCCTGCTGGCATTTCTGCCACGCAAGGGAAGTATAAAACCAGACACACAAAAACACCTCCTCCTGGGAGACTAAAGCCAAGAAATGAACAGCTCATCAACTCCCAACGATTCCTTCCCAATTCCTTCCACAAGGCTGGAATTGGTTTCCAATGATTTCTCTTGGTGCTGGTCAAATGCGCTCTGGGCGACCCAAAATGGCACAAAATGCTCCCTGCAACACACCTTTTCATGCCTGGCCCAATACCTCATTTTATTCCTTTTCTTTTCTTTCTTTTTTGTGTGTGCAAAAATCACTATCAGTTATACCGTCCCCATAAGGAACAAGGGCTGTGCGCCACAACATAAAATGTGGGGTACCTCAAATCCACATTAAGGATAGGCTGTCTCTTCAGAGACACCCCAGCAGGGAGATTCTCTCAAACGCTTAAGGCACAGAGTTTTTCACCTTGCCATGGAAATTTCACTTGATCAGGCAATAAGCACCCTAGTAACTAACGCGGGTGGCGCTGTGGGTTAAACCACAGAGTCTAGGGCTTGCTGATCAGAAGGTCGGCGGTTCAAATCCCCATGACGGGGTGAGCTCCCGTTGCTTGGTCCCAGCTCCTGCCAACCTAGCAGTTTCAAAGCACAAAGTGGGAGTAGATAAATAGCCACCGCTCCAGCAGGAAGGTAAACAGTGTTTCCGTGCACTGCTCTGGTTCGCCAGAAGCGGCTTAGTCATGCTGGCCACATGACCCGGAAGCTGTCTGCAGACAAACGCCGGCTCCCTCGGCCAATAAAGCGAGATGAGCGCTGCAACCCCAGAGTCGTCTGCGACTGGACCTAACGGTCAGGGGTCCCTTTACCTTTACCTTTAACTAGTAATAACAAGTGAAAAAGTATCTAAATTTTGCACCATGACAACACTATTCTGCAAGCTGAGTAAGTTAATCAAATCAAGTACATTTCTTCCATAATTTATTCTTCTTCTGCCCCTGCTCCAAAGACCAGTTAGAGTCATTTCCATTACTTCCCTCCCACCTTGAAGCATTTTCACAAGATGTTGCCCAGATGCTTTGCCCAGATGCCCCCCACCCTGCAGCCATAAGGGCTAGTAATTTAGCATACTCAAAAAATGCAAGGCATTGGATTCCTAGGGTGCTGAATGTTCCCTTATAAAGCGAGATCCTTGAGATCTGGCTGTCAGCAAAGGGCAGGAGAGAGAAACCTTTTGCAGAATCAGGCTTGACTGAGCAGCTACTTAGCTCCTACATTGTCAGGTGCCCTCAAAAGGGGAACGAAGAGCCAGAAGGATAGGGAGCATTTAAGCAGCAAGGTCTTCCTAAAGATGACTATTAAACAATAAATAAGTGCAGAAACAGATCAGGAGCCTCCGACAGCTGCTTAACAGGGCAAGATTTCCCTAGCATGGAAGCACAGTGGGGTGGAGTGGGGTGAAACTTCACCTGTTGGGTTTCCGCCTGTCATACAATTGTTTGAGCCTCAACTGGGGGGGGGGGAGAGTTGAGAATCCTTCCAGACTCTCCCCCACCCTGCCAAACAGAATGGGAACTGGGGGTGTACTTAGAGCCCCGGTACGCTCCACAGAGCAAGCATTGTGGCAGAGTCAATCGCTTTCCCACAAGTTACCATTCACTTGGTTGTGCTCCAGCAGCCATTTCAGGATTCCCCATGTGATGTCATGGCAACGCCACATGCAAATTTCAAATTGCTGGGGGTGGGGAGCGAAGACTTCCATTTATCTTCTGAGCAGGCAACCAAGAGCAGCCCCCGCTGAGACACGGACAAACTCTGCAACCGCCAACGACATTCTGGAGCCCAGTTTGCCCTCCGCCATGGCACCAGCATCCTCGCAGAAACGGGCCCCGAGAAGGGGGGAAAAAACCCATCTGCAAAAGGGTGCATTGTCTTCCCGCCCTTGTCATGTTTTTATCGCACGCCTCGAGATGCTTCACGAAAGAGTGTCTCCTTCTTTTGCCAACCAGCAAGGAACGTCACCGACTGTGCAAAGCCACAGCAGATTTGACGCCCCAGTTTCCATTCATCGGAGGAGGGGGAGAAATGAAAAAGCAATGCAAGTAAACAAGAACTCAAGGAATCCTTGGGACATGTATGCGAACACCTGGTTCCTTCCATTAGTCTGCAAATGGTAGGAATGGAAGGTCCAGAATTTGAAATATGGCCCATTCTCCAAGCAGAGTGCGGCCACCTTTACATTTCTTTGCAGCCCCTGGCGTGTTAGCAACATATCATCCAATGCCTCTTCTTTATCATAATAAGACAGCAAATGTAGTCTGGTGCCATTTCTAAGCCCCAAAGCACAGAGTTCAAATTTAACCACCCCTGTTTTGAATCTGAGGCTGTGAATTTGTGATCATCACAGAACTGGAAGGTGCCCCAAGGTTCATCTTGTTGAACCCCCTGCAATGCCTGTTTTGAGAACAGAAGAGGTATAAGTAGGTTGTTAGTTCTTTAGCAGGAACTCGGGGAACCTTGTCCACGGGAGCCCCAAAATCCACCTAGATCTGTAATCAATAAAATTGTGGCCATCTCTCATCCAGATCATCGTCTGCTTGAGTTTATTAATCACATCTTACATTTAAACCACAGAGCCTAGGGCTTGCCGATCAGAAGGTCGGCGGTTCGAATCCCCACAACGGGGTGAGCTCCCGTTGCCCAGTCCCTGCTCCTGCCAGCCTAGCAGTTCAAAAGCACGTCAAAGTGCAAGTAGATAAATAGGTACCGCTCCGGCGGGAATGTAAATGGCGTTTCCGTTCGCTGCTCTGGTTCGCCAGAAGCGGCTTAGTCATGCTGGCCACATGACCCGGAAGCTGTACGCTGGCTCCCTCGGCCAGTAAAGCGAGATGAGCGCTGCAACCCCAGAGTCGGCCATGACTGGACCTAATGGTCAGGGGTCCCTTTACCTTTTTACATTTAACCGCTGCCCATGTGTGGCACTATGACTGGGCCCGCAATAAACAATCAGACTTCGTGGTGAGTTCCCCTGCCGCACACTGGAGAACGGCGAGAGAGAAAAGCAACTTTTCCCTCAGAAAAAAAGCAATTGGGTATATGATTCTCTGTTAACACCACTCCTGTTTTGAAGTGATGCGGTACTCCTGACATCCCACTCTCTAGTCCTTAGCTGTGAAGTGAGGAGTGAGCAACAACACAGAGGGGTACCCTCCTTCTCTCCCACCCCCCACCGCCCTTCCCAACTCTCCAGCTGCCTATTTGTCTCCTTAATCTCATCAACATTCCTCCACATTCTTTATGTCCCCCCTTCCGCAAAGCGGGGGATCTTTATCAGGAGCCGCAGGTTCCCACACTCCTCTCTGAGCTAAATGCTCGCTGGATGGATGGTGGGAGGGCCGGCAGCACAGGAGAATTCCACAGCCAAAGTCTTTTCTCCATGTTTGGAGTTTTTCAAAAAAAAGGATGCAAGATGCCTTTCTAAATAAAGATGCTGTTGGCAGCGCTCAGTTTCCTTGAGAAAGGTGCTGGGGTTCAAGCCTGCCTGGGAACCAGGATTCTGACCTGCCATCACCCAATCCTACATGAGATGTTTGGTAAGGGAAAAGCAGTCTTCTTGCTACTTCCCATATTCCAACACCAAAGTGTCACATCCAACGCACAAACATACCAGAGTCCCGGGCGAAGGGAAGCCCGGCTCAAACTAAACAAGCCCCGTCTTGATCCAAATGAAAGCTTCCAAAATTGAAATACAGTGGTACCTCGGGTTAAGAACTTAATTCGTTCTGGAGGTCTGTTCTTAACCTGAAACTGTTCTTAACCCGAGGTACCACTTTAGCTAATGGGGCCTCCTGCTGCTGCCACGCCGCCAGAGCACGATTTCTGTTCTCATCCTGAAGCAAAGTTCTTAACCCGAGGTACTATTTCTGGGTTAGCGGAGTCTGTAACCTGAACCGTCTGTAACCTGAAGCATATGTAACCCGAGGTACCACTGTACAGTGGTACCTCAGGTTACAGAGGTTACACAGTGGCAGCGGGAGGCCTCATTAGCTAAAGTGGTACCTCAGGTTAAGAACAGTTTCGGGTTAAGAATGGACCTCTGGTAAAATGTGAAGTATTTATGGTTAAAGTAAGTGGGGGGGGGGAGATGGTTAGAAATTATGATATATGTAAACTGCTAAAGATGAAGTAAAATGAAAATCAGATAGGTGGGACTTGGGGAAGCCCACTTAACGATGTTTAGAAAGATAAGGATATGACAAGAATTTGTTTGTATTGTTTGTATTTTCTGTTTGTGGTTTTTATTTGTGTTATAAAATGAATAATTTTTTTGAAAAAGAAAGAATGGACCTCCGGAAGGAATTAAGTTCTTAAGCCGAGGTACCACTGTATACACCCACTGACTGCTGTGTGTTCTTGGGCAAAGGCAAAGCTTTAGCATCCTCAGTCAGGCATGTTTTCAGTGCCAGGACTCAGCTCCACAGAAAGCCAGGGTGGCATCCTGGCTTACAGACTGCACTGTGGCCAGAGAGATCCAGGTTCAAGGCACCCCTCTCACCTTGCGCCGGTCACACTTTCTGCGCACAACCAACCTCACGAGTAGGTAAACTCAGTGCACAAGCCAGAGCTCCACTGAGGATGCACGGGATGGAAAAAATGTAATAAATAAAATAATGAATGAACTGAACCCACTATAACTCATTCAGTAGATCATTCAGTAATCACAGGGTCATGGGTTCAAGTCCCACGCTGGGCAAAAGATTCCTACATTGCAGGGGGTTGGACTAGATGACCCTCGGGGTCTCTTCCAACTCTATGATTCTAAGTAATGATTGAGCACATCGGACCATGTGCCAAATGTTTTTTTGCTCACTGCTAAGTAGCCCAAGAAGCCTTTTATGGCTCACTCAGCTCATGCAAGCTCTCATTTCATTTAACCCACAACTCTCCAAAAGGCATTAGGTTTCTTTCTCTAGACAATTTTATTTCATTACCTCACTGGGCCAGCAACTGGTTTCTGAAAAGTTATGAAGTGTTACCTAAGGCTAACATTCATCCAATGCTTTACCAACTGCACTGGCTCCTGGTGGAGTACAGGGTCAGGTTTAAGGTGCTGGTTTTGACCTTTAAAGCCCTATGTGGCCTAGGACCCTCGTACCTACAGGACCACCTCTCCTGGTATGCCCCACGGAGGACTTTAAGGTCCACAAATGACAACATTTTGGAGGTCCCAGGTCGCAAGGTGGTTAGATTGGTCTCAACTAGGGCCAGGGCCTTTTCAGCACTGGCCCCGACGTGGTGGAACGCTCTGTCACAATAGATTGGGCCCTGCAGGACTTGACATCTTTCCGCAGGGCCTGCAAGACAGAGCTGTTCCGCCTGGCCTTTGGTTTGGACTCAGTCTGACCCTTATGTTTCCCTCCCCTTATGGTCTTGATTTATCGGCTGTTTTAAAATGAGGCTGCATATTAAATTGCATTTTAACCTGTATTTTAAATTGGTGGGGTGTGTGTGTGTTTTTTTCTTTCTCTTTCCCCCGTATTATGTTATTACTGTGATTTTATTGGTGTTAGCCACCCTGAGCCCAGCTTTGGCTGTGGATGGCGGGGTATAAATAAAATTTATTATTATTATTAACTGCCCTTGGGAGCTAGCTGTTGCTCTCTGGTAGTTAGAGGTTGGCACTCTGCACATCCTCAGAGACGTTCTCCTCTATGATCTCCCAATGTTATCTTCAAATTCTAAAGATGGAAGAGATGGAGCAAGCTTGTTTTTTCTTGCTCTGGAGGGCCAGAACCGAACCAATGGATTACAAGAAAAATGAGATTCCAACTAAACACCAGGAAGAACTTTCTGGCGGGAAGAGCTGTTCGACAGTGGAACGGATTCCCCCAGAAGGTTGTGGACTCTCCCTTCCTTGGAGGTTTTTAAGCAGAAGTTGGGTGGCTATCCGTCATGGATGCTTCAGCTGAGATTCCTCCATTTCAGGGGGGTTGGACTAGATAAGTCTCAGGGTATTTCACATATTCACAGCCTCAGATTCAAAACAGGGGCACACTGGGAAATTTGCTATCTTCTTGCGACGCTTCCCTCACCAATCCTGTCCCTGTGAAAGTCGTTTTCAGGATCACTGCATCGCCCAAGACGAGCACCCCCCCTTCCCCTCTGCTCTCCACACACCAAGATTTGCATCCATCCATCAGCACAGACCTTATCCAAGCAATTTCAGCAGCCGCGCACATTCTCTGGGGAAAGAGGAAGAGAAAAATCGATAAGCCGTTTCCCTCGCTTCGGGTTCTTCACCAATCTCTGAAGAGCACCAAGAAAAACAGAGACTAGCAAGTGCTTTATCTCTCGCCGAGCCGGCAGCTCGCACAATGCTTTATTTTTTTTAAAAAAGAAAAGAAAATAGAAATTTGGGGTCAAATCTGCCGGGGTCCAAGGGAACGGGTGTTCGTTGACTCTGCAAAACAGAGCACAGAAGCAGCAGCCCGAGAAAAGAGGCAAAGGTTAGCTCTACTTTTCCTCCAGCACTTTCCACAAACCAGAACCATGGAAGTAGAATTATCAATTCATGCCCGAGGAAGTGTTTTTTTTTTATAACTTGAAAGCTTGCATAATCGTATACCAAGCTATGTTGTTCCGGTAAAAAGCATTTTTTACCTGCTTTGTATTTCCAGTGCTTTGGGGGAAATGACAATAAAACACACACAGAGAGGGCCAGTGTAGACAAGCTAAAGGTGTGAGTGTTTAATGTGTCCAGTTCCCACCCCCACCCCCTTCTAAATTTAAGCTGCTAAGAAAATAAGAGGATATTGATGGGTACATTGGTGTGCAATGGAGTCGGGCAAGGGTTCAGTTTCCTTCAGAAACTTCCCTCTGGAGACAAGTGTCAGCTTAGAGGGGCAGGATGGAAAAACCCCTCCCCACACCCCACATTTCCCAACTGCCCCCTGTGGCTGTGAAGTGCAACCATACAGCTGCCTTCAAGATTTCATCTAGTTTGGTCCTCTGTCATCCTCCACATCCTTCTGGAAACTCAACCACAATGTTCCTTTTGCTTAAACCCATAGCTCCCCAAAACAATACCCGACCAAACCCAACAGTGATGCAGCTACAACATCTGTCGTTCTGCCCAGACACTGAGGTCCAGCTCCGAGGGCCTTCTGGCGGTTCCCTCGCTGCGAGAAGCCAAGTTACAGGGAACCAGGCAGAGGGCCTTCTCGGTAGTGGCACCCGCCCTGTGGAACGCCCTCCCACCAGATGTCAAAGAGAAAAATAACTTTTAGAAGACATCTAAAGGCAGCCCTGTTTAGGGAAGCTTTTAATGTTTAATAGGTCATTGTATTTTAGTGTTTTGTTGGAAGCCACCCAGAGTGGCTGGGGGGACCCAGCCAGATGGGCCGGGTATAAATAAATTATTATTATTATTATTATTATTATTATTATTATTATTATCTCCATTTGTGCAGTTTGTGATCTCTTTCAGCTTCTGCCTTCTGGAAGAAGGTACAGGGTTATAAAGACTAGGACTAGCTGCCTGAGAAACAGTTTCTATCCAAATGCGATTTTGGTTTTAAACGCAGTGTAAGGTAGTGTCTATGGGAGTATATTGTATTTAATTATGGGGTATCAGAGTTTTTAGGGGGTCAACCAGGCTAGAATAGTTGGGATAGCAGGCTTGTTGGTTTTTGAATGTCTGATGTAGATTTTTTCAATTTCGTTGTTCTGTATGGGACAATGACAATAAAGATTATCGTACCATATTATTGTTTTGTAAGTGGGGTGGGTGGAGAACCCGGGGTCCTGATCACTATGTTTGGGGCTGATGGGAGAGGGAGTCCAACCTGGTTTGGGGGACCTCAGGTTTCCCACTCCTGCTATAAAGCATTGCATAGTGAGATGGAGGCAAATAAACAGCAATGACAAACTGAAACACACTTTCTCATTGTTCCCATGAAATCCAGCTATGGAACAGAAACACGGAAAACCTGTAGCAACTCAACTCTTTAAGTGGGTCTCTTATAGTGGAAGTGGGTTTTGGATAAAAACCACCACCACAACAAATGAAATAGGCTTTCCATTCTAGACAGGGTTTCCCAAACTTGAGTCTCCCGCTGTTTTGGACCTCAACTCCCATCTTCTCTAGCCAGCAGGACAAGTGGTCAGGGATGATGGGAACTGTAGTTGGAGACCCAAGTTTGGGGAAAACCTGTTCTAGACATACAGTGGTACCTCCGGTTATGAACTTAATTCGTTCCGGAGGTCCGTTCTCAACCTGAAACCGCTCGTAACATGAGGCCCGCTTTCTCTAATGGCGCCTCCTGCTGCCGCGCTACCGGCACTCGACTTCCGCTCGCATCCCAGGGCAAAGGTCGCAACCTGGAGCATCCACTTTTGGGTTAGCGGAGCTCGTAACCCGCAGCGTTCGCAAGGGGGCCGGTACGTAACACGAGGTACCACTGTACAGTAGTACCTCGGGTTAAGTACTTAATTCGTTCAGGAGGTCCGTTCTTAACCTGAAACTGTTCTTAACCTGAAGCGCCACTTTAGCTAATGGGGCCACCCGCTGCTGCCGCTGCACAATTTCTGTTCTCATCCTGAAGCAAAGTTCTTAACCTGGTACTATTTCTGGGTTAGCAGAGTCTATAACCTGAAGTGTCGGTAACCCGAGGTACCACTGTATAGGAAAATGCCCACACTCCCAATCTCTACTCCATTTGCAGCTGATGGATTGGTTTTGGCTACTTTTGGGGGGGGGGGGATGCTCACCACAATGGCTTCCTTCCACCCCCTTTCTCTTTTGGATTTTAAAACGGCTGCCTGCTGTGATATCCGAAGCGCTGCCTTTCACTGCTTAAAGGGAGGCTGTTGCCAGAGGCAGCGGCGGCAGCTGGAGGAGAGCCTTGTTCCTGGAGGGACGCATTTGTCAGCGCGCTTGCGAGGAGAAGAAATAAATGGCAGGGGACATCGCAAGTGACTTGCACAAAATGAAGCTCTGGGCCAGACATGATGCCAAGGCATCTGGGAGAAGCCTGCATGATTCAGGACAGCCCAAAGCCTGTTTCGGGGGGGGAGAGACACCGATCCTTTATTCGTTTATAGGCATACTGTCAGCACATGAGCAGCAGAGCTGGCAGGAACCTGGGCAAAACCAAAGTACTGGTCTGGGTAGCCTTGCGGGAAGCAGTACAGTCATACCTCGGGTTAAATATGCTTCAGGTTGAGCATTCTCAGGTTACGCTCCGTGGCAACCCAGAAGTAACAGAACACGTTACTTCTGGGTTTCGTCCGCTCGCGCATGCGCAGACACTCAAAATGATGCCGTGCACATGCGCAGAAGCGGCGAATCGCAACCCGCGCATGCGCAGTTGCAGATTGTGTTCTACTCAGAATGCAAACGGGGTTCCGGAATGGATCCCGTTCCTATCCAGATGTACCATTGTATTCTGGAGGGAGGGATGTCTACCGTATTTTTTGCTCTTATAAGACTCACTTTTTCCCTCCTAAAAAGTAAGGGGAAATGCGTGTGCGTCTTATGGAGCGAATGCAGGCTGCATAGCTATCCCAGAAGCCAGAACAGCAAGAGGGATTGCTGCTTTCATTGTGCAGCGATCCCTCTTGCTGTTCTGGCTTCTGAGATTCAGAATATTTTTTTTCTTGTTTTCCTCCTCCAAAAACTAGGTGCGTCTTGTGGTCTGGTGCGTCTTTTAGAGCGAAAAATACAGTGAGTTGATCTCTTGAGGTGCTACTGGAAGGTTTTTTTAAAAAATTTTGTTTCAACCTGAATTGGGATGACCCAGAATTCTGCCGGATCAAGTTACGGCAAATCTGAGTTGCAAGAGGGTGGGCCAATACTTTATTTCAGGGTGCAAACATTCCCTTATTCCTCAGTGTGGCCTAGGGGCATGATGCATTTGAGAAACATGCTTCAATGCAGTCCTTTAGGACAGTGTGTGTGTGTGTGTGTGTGTGTGTGTGTGTGTGTGTGCGTGTGTGTGCGCGCGCGCACACACACACACACACACACACATGCATTAGGGCTGGTCAATATATCATCCAAAACCGGTTTGAAGTTCATATCGTGATATCAGTTTCGTAATTTTTGACCTGGCAATATATCGCAAATCATCATGCATGTTAGGGCTGGGCAATATATCGTCCAAAACTGGTTCATATCATGATAATCTGTTTCATAATTTTTGACCTGGCAATATATTGCGAATCATGGTATATACAATATGTGTGCTATGCAAAAATCACAATATGGGGGAAGCCGTGAAGCAAGCCAGTGCTTCTCTTGATTCCTGCAGGCCCTGTTAACTCTGCTGGCTCAGCTCTCTCTTGCCTCATGCAGGGGGGCAGCGAATCACAAGAGCAGGCGCCGGCAAAAATCACAATGTGGGAAAAACTGTGAAGCCAGCCGATGCCTGTCTACATAGCTCAATCCTTATTTCAGACACTGTGATATAGCAGTATATTGCATTTTTTAGCTGGTGATATACAGTGGTGAAGGGACACGGGTGGCGCTGTGGGTTAAACCACAGAGCCTAGGACTTGCAGATCAGAAGGTCAGCGGTTCGAATCCCCGCAACGGGGTGAGCTCCTGTTGCTCGGTCCCTGCTCCTGCCCACCTAGCAGTTCGAAAGCACGTCAAAGTGCAAGTAGATAAATAGGTACCACTCCAGCGGGAAGGTAAACAGCGTTTCCATGCGCTGCTCTGGTTCGCCAGAAGCGGCTTAGTCATGCTGGCCACATGACCCGGAAGCTGTACGCCGGCTCCCTCATCCAGCAAAGCGAGATGAGCGCTGCAACCCCAGAGTCGGTCACGACTGGACCTAATGGTCAGGGGTCCTTTTACCTTTACTATACAGTGGTACCTCAGGTTACAGACGCTTCAGGTTATAGACGCTTCAGGTTACCGACTCCGCTAACCCAGAAATAGTACCTCGGGTTAAGAACTTTGCTTCAGGATGAGAACAGAAATTGTGTGACGGCAGTGGGAGGCCCCATTAGCTAAAGTGGTACCTCAGGTTAAGAACAGTTTCAGTTTAAGAATAGAACTCCGGAACGGATTAAGTTCTTAACCCGAGGTACCACTGTATTACGATGCTGAAAACCAGATATCACCCAGCCCTAGTGTTTGCGTATCAAAGGGTTCTGATTCCCAGTCGTGGCGGGTGCACGATATGGGGTGGTCGTAATCTTATTTTGGGGTGCAGGGGCATGTGAACATCAGTCCCTTATTCAGGCTGGTGTGCTGAACCAGGAACCAGGAATCAACCTTCGCCTCACATACAGCAGCTCACGAAACCCAAACTAGACCGAAAGAGGTGCAAGAGTGGTTGCAACTGGTACAAGACAACCCACTTAAGACTCTGAAACCATTTGTAGTCCCAGCAGCACTGCCATTCCCGCCCCCCCCCCCGCCTCCCCCAAAGGACTACTGTTCACCAGAGTCTCTAGAGAAGGATGGCTGTAAAGGAGGAAGAGAACAAACGGAACAGAACAACAGTACAGATGGCATTCCTCCTTTGCGAGGAAGGAAAAACCACGGGTACCTATTCAAAGCTACTCATCAGTTCTTTATATGGTCAGGGATTGGGGTGGGGGAGAAAACCTCTGCAAGTCACTTCCCAGAAGACCAAGCCTTTGGAGAAATTACACGCCACCAGGAGTTGGGGGATTTTAATTAGGAAGTGACCAATGGCTTCCACCACCTGCAATTATGGACAGATGGATCGGTCTAGTTTGCACGAGTTCATCCTGGATGCCTGTTCCATCCTGTTTCCACTTTAATGTTAACATTTTAAAATCGGTGCCAAGAAAACCCCACCGTATTTAAATTCATCTTTTATCTCAAAGCACACATTTCTAAATGCATTTTATCCTAAAATACACTTCTCGGCTGAAAAAAGGGGCGAATAAAATTCAGAGAAGCGCAGAAGTGGGAGAATAATTATGTTCCGATCAGTGGATTTTAGCCTGGGAGACACGAATTAGGTGGGCTTGCTTAAAAATGCAGACCGAACAAAATCTGCCCTCATCCCTATCTGTAATGCAGTGAGATAACACACACACACACACAAACAAACATAATAAAGGATGTCAAATTACATATTGCCAGGGAAGGAAGAAGGCAATCAAAGTTTTCTTATGGAAATAGTGAGAGTTGTGGTGGTGTTGTTTATAAAGGCTGGGAGAGGACTTTTGTGGAGACCCAAGCCCAGAAGGGCTTCACTTGAGGTAGGCTATTCGCGGTCCTCAGCTTTGCCTCTGGAACAAGATTTTCAGAAGGAACGAATAGGGAGGCTTGAGGTGAGCCATGAAACTTGACTACAGTTGCCAGGACTCAACACAGAAATAAGCTAAGCATTAACAAAAGATTGAGCCCCTAGGCAGCAGCAATTGACCCCTGCATTATTGGGGATTATGGATTCGCTGCAACTTCCAAACAGACCGGAGCTTCTCGCTTCGAAATAAAAACACACCACATTTCCCAAAGGAAGCATTTGGGAATGACGAGTTGAAAAACTAACACCAAGAGGTGCAGGATTTGAATGGTTACACTTGTTTCCGCCTTGTTATTAGCTTTAAAATAGTTTCAGGATAAAAGCAGCAATGTAACCGAGAACCCTGCTTTTTAAAAAAAGCTAACAAGAGGCAGTGGCAGAGAATTAGAACAGGGGTCAGCAAACTTTTTCAGCAGGGGGCCGGTCCACTGTCCCTCAGACCTTGGGGGGGGGGGCGCACTATATATTTTTTTTTGGGGGGGGTGAACGAATTCCTATGCCCCACAAATAACCCAGAGATGCATTTTAAATAAAAGGACACATTCTACTCATGTAAAAACACGCTGATTCCCAGACTGTCCATGGGCCAGATTTAGAAGGCCAGATTGGGCTGGATCCGGACCCCGGGCCTTAGTTTGCCCACCCATGAATTAGAACATCCACTGTTGCTCCTAGCAGGAAGACTTAAGGTTCCTTTACATTCTCGCTACCCTCCCTCCAGACTTCCAGCCCTTGCAATGCAATAAATTAAGCAGCTGTAAGTCCTATTCTCCCTTGCAGACAGTTTCTGTGCTCAGAAACGTTCCTAATCAATTACTTTGGGCATGTGAGCACCACCACCCAAGTGCTCAAATCTCAGAGGGTTTCTGCTCCAAGCAGTGGCGTAGCATGGGTTGTCAGCACCTGGGGCAAGGCAAGTAATTTGCGCCCCCTAACCTGTGGATTTGCGCCCCCTAACCCGTGGATTTGCACCCCCTAACCCTAACCCCCAGATGTTGCGCCCAGTGCGGACGGCCCCCCCTGCACCCCCCACGCTACGCCACTGGCTCCAAGCCAGCCAAGGGCAGGCACATCCTTCCAAGAGCATTCAAAGCTGCTTTGCCGGACCAGACTGAAAACCCACCCATTCTGGAGCAGGATTGCCGGGGCTGTAGAACGAATGTTTGAGCCCCGGATGGAACGAGAGGCTTCATATATCTCGCCAGTAACATAACACCTTCCTTGCTGCATGGCAAAGCGCATATGAAACAGGACGGCTAATTTCAAAAGTCCTTTGGGATGTGGCAAGCGTGGGTGTCATACCCCACAACATTTATTTCTCTGATGAAAATAGGGGCGTCCTATTCCATGATTGGGACGTGGGTGGCTCTGTGGTCTAAACCACAGAGCCTAGGGCTTGCCGATCAGAAGGTTGGCGGTTTGAATCCCCGTAATGGGGTGAGCTCCCGTTGCTCGGTCCCTGCACCTGCCAACCTAGCAGTTCAAAAGCACGTCAAAGCGCAAGTAGATAAATAGGTACCGCTCCAGCGGGAAGGTAAATGGTGTTTCCGTGCGCTGCTCTGGTTTTACCAGAAGCGGCTTAGTCATGCTGGCCACATGACCCGGAAGCTGTACGCCGGCTCCCTCGGCCAATAAAGCGAGATGAGTGCCGCAACCCCAGAGTCGGTCACGACTGGACCTAATGGTCAGGGGTCCCTTTATTCCATGATTATAATAATCATAACAACAACAACAATTTTATTATTATACCCCACCCATCTGACCGGGCTGTCCTAGCCACTCTGGGCAGCTTCCAACATCTATTAAAAACATCATTAAGCACTGAAAAACTTCCCTATACAGGGCTGCCTTCAGATGGCTTCTAAAGGTTGTATAGTTCCATATCTCCTTGGCTCGGGGGTCGCCTAACTCCATACCCTCCTACATTTCTCCAATGAAAATAGGGACATCCTAAGGAAAAGTGGGTGGTGCTGTGGGTAAAAGCCTCAGCGCCTAGGGCTTGCCGATCGAAAGGTCGGCGGTTCGAATCCCCGTGGCGGGGTGCACTCCCGCTGCTTGGTCCCAGCACCTGCCAACCTAGCAGTTCGAAAGCACCCCCGGGTGCAAGTAGATAAATGGGGACCTCTTACTGGCGGGAAGGTAAACAGCGTTTCCGTGTGCTGTGCTGGCTCGCCAGATGCAGCTTTGTCACGCTGGCCACGTGACCCGGAAGTGTCTCCGGACAGCGCTGGCCCCCAGCCTCTTGAGTGAGATGGGCCCACCAACCCCAGAGTCTGTCAAGACTGGCCCGCACGGGCAGGGGTACCTTTACCTTTACCTTTAAGGAAAAGTGGGACATTCTGGGATCAAATCAAAAACTGGGACAGCTTCTGTAAATCCGGGACTGTCCCTGGAAAATAGGGACACTTAGAGGGTCTGGGGTGTCAGTCAGTGTTCAGAGGCAAAAATCCCTCTACAGAAGTAAGGTAAAGGACCCCTGGACAGTTAAGTCCAGTCAAAGGCGACTCTGGGGTTGTGGCGCTCATCTCACTTTCAGGCCGAGGGAGCTGGCGTTTGTCCACAGACAGCTTTCCAGGTCATGTGGCCAGCAGGACTAATCCACTTTTGGCACAACGGGACACAGTGATGGAAACCAGAGTGCACGGAAACGCTGTTTACCTTCCCACCACAGTGGCACCTATTTATCTACTTACACTGGTGTGCTTTCGAACTGCTAGGTTGGCAGAGGCTGGGACAGAGCAACGGGAGCTCACTCTGCTGCGGGGATTCAAACTGCTGACCTTCTGATCAGCAAGTCCAAGAGGCTCAGTGTTTTGGACCACATCGCCACCCCTCCTGTGACATTGAGAAGCCCTTTCTATCCTGGCTTATATCTGAGGGATGGGGAACCTGGGGCCAGCTACATGTTGCTAGGAGCAACATCCCAGCCTACCGGCTAGGAAGTGGAAATCTATCGATGTCCGGTGTGCCACAGGTAGCCCACACCTTTCCAAACCGATGGTGGACACCATCCCTAAAAGCCTCTCATCTCCAAGTGCAGTTTTCGGTCATTAGCACACACAGCTTAATAAGACACCTATAGACCAACCCTCTGCCAATCTGCCATGAGCCTAGCTGATCCGTTACGAAGCATTTCTGCAGCTCTCCTCCCTTGTCTGTGGCTGCAGCTCGCTCGCCTGTTAGCCACGGAATGTTTGCCAGCTCCCAAAAACGCTCGCGTCTCTGCGCCGTTAGCTTTGTGATCGTTTTGTGCACCGCACTCCGGTCTCCCACAGCAGGAGGATTGTTTGCTTGCTTCCTCCTCCCACAGCCCAAGGAAGAGACGCTCTTTTCTCTACCCAGACAGAAGAGCCTTTCTGCAGCCTCCCGAGGAGCCACCGGCAATTTCGCCACAGCTGCACTGCACACAGGAGAGCCCTTTACGCAACTCGACAAAAGCAGGCGAGAGGTGCTGTGCCAAGCAAAGGCTCTGGCCGTGCCAATCGCGAGGCTGCGAAGTTAATAAATGCAAAAGCTGGAGTCGAGGCAGAGAAAAGAAGAAGCCCCGGTAGTTTGGATGATCTTTCTCTCAAAACAAAACAAAAAATGGGGACATTTATCCTACACATCATGGCCAAAGCATTGCATCTTCTTCTGCTCCTCCTCTGTAGCATCAAGCCTGAAGCACAACATCGCCCCTTCTCTCACATATGGAAAACCACAAAGAAATGGGGGCTTTTTGGGGGGGAGGGGTTACAAATAAAAGGCAAAAGGAATAAAAGGCTGCCAGGCTGAGCCAGACAACCCCCAGAATTGCTTCCAGGATCCAGCTGCTTCTAAAATGCTGGCAAGAACTCAACGTTCCCTCTTTGCAGGCAGAGAAAGTACGAAAACGGGCCCTTCTCCCCTTACATTCCTTCCAGGGGCGAGGTCTGCCCTCGGATCCGGAGCTTTTCGTGCCTCATTCATTCTTGGCCTCACCCTGAATCTCAGAATTCATTCTGTACCTTCTCACAGGTACTCCGAGGCAGGTGTTACCAGGAAACAGGACACCAAAAATAAAGAGGCCACAGAGTGGATAGGAAGGCAGTACTTTAATTACTGCAGGTGGGGGCGGAGGGGTGTGTGCAAGAGGCAGGGAGGGGTCCTTAAATGAAATTGGAAAGCTCCAGCATCGTGATTTCCACCCCCACCCAATTTTAGCCAGATCATGTTATCCCCCTATAACCTTTTCAAAAAAGTAGGTAAAGCAGGCCAGCCCCACTTAATCCAGAGAGGGTTATGAGCGGTGTTATAGCTGAGGGGGGAAATTTCATATAAGGGATATCCGAGATGGGATTTGAAGCAGGTCTCAGCAGCAGAACCTCCTTGCAATGCTGACGCCCAGCTCTGGGAGAAGCAAACTCTGAGCATATACAAAGAGTCTTTCTCTCACCACCAGTTCATCACAACTGCTCCCCCGCCACAAAGGGCTTGATGTGTAACTAGGTTTTACTAGAGCTCAGCACCAAGATGCAAGTACCAGTGCTTAGCCAAAAAATATGAAAGAGAGATTTTCCCCTTACTGCATCTGAGATTAAGGGAAAGGGTTTTCCAGAGAACAGCACAGGCTTGAGCCTTGGGGTAAAATTATAATAATCCCAAGAACGGATGCAAGGAGAATGCTGGAAAACACTGTGCGAGCGTTGACAGCAATTTTCTTGAGCCAAGAGAAAAAGGGAGCCTGCATAATCCTTTGTGGAAGTCAGTGGGAGAAATTTAAAGCCTGGCGGTGGTTTAACGCAGAGTGTTTCCCAAACTTGGGTGTCCAGCTGTTTTCAGACCACAACGCCCATCATCCCTAGCTAGCAAGCATGATGGGAGTTGTGGTCCAAAAACAGCAGGAGACCTAAGTTTGGGAAACTCTGGTTTAACTAATGCTCCAAGTTAAAACTATAAGGGAGGAAAGTATCCACCCGAACACATGTAAAGCACAAAACTTCCAAACCAGGCAGTTGCAGCCAGGAAAGAAAGATCTTCCAAGCAAGGTTAGGAATGGTCAAGAAAAACAAGGAAACAAATAAACTGTCCCTTAGATAGCAGTGGTGCTAAAACTCCTGGAATCACTCAGAGGGCACATTCATTTAGGTAAACAGGAATATGTCGCAAAAACAGGCAAAATTCAGCCCAGTTACCAGTTCCAGAGCACTCCCTGCCCCCAACCCAAGTTTCAACCCAGACTTTCCCAAGCGCAAATCCCTCCCTCCTGCTCCTCACTCACCTGATGTGTCCCACATGTTGAGTTCGATGCGCTGCTTTTCGATCTCAAAACTGGCCGTGTAGTTCTCAAACACCGTGGGGACATAGTTCTGCAAGGGAGGAGCAGCAGAGACAACAGAATACATGAAACCACAGAATCGGGGGCCATGCCGCCGACTGGGAGAAACATCCCCCCCCCCACTGCAAGCAGCCCCCAACCCAGATCTCGCAAGCCTGGGTCCCTGACACATTCGCGGCCAGACCCCACAACCCAAAAGCAACACTCCATTTCTGAAAGCAAACATTTACAGTGCACGCCTCTGCCTCTGGAAGACCTTTCGTCCTAATTTGTGGTTCGTGTGGGATCCTGGCCATGTTCCAGTAAAAGCAAAAAAGAGGTTCTCCCTGGTTGCTTAGAGGACGTTCTATCCCAGGACTCAGCCAAGGCACTGAGAAGAGGCTCTAGGTCTTTTGTTGAGTTCTGCAACCCTCAATCCCAACAGAGGCCAACTTTGTGCAAGGACAAAATTTGGTGCCCCTGCAAAAAAGAATATTTCTTATTTTCACAATAATTCCTTTTGGTAGAGTTGCTTTCTTACTAGCTTCTTAGTAGCTACCTGTATATTATTATTATTATTATTATTATTATTATTATTATTATGGCCACAGCTAGAGGGAACTAGATGCTCTGTCCTAAATTCAGCTGCCCCACAAAGGCAGGCAGGCAGGTTGTTCCGGGTTTCTGACATTCCGCCTGATGTTCCAGCAGTTCCTCAATTCCATAGTTCCCCTACAGAACCCTAAATCTCCCTCCCAGCTTGGCCTGAACTAGACTCCTCACTTGAACCTCCTCCATCTCCTTCACCCCCTCTCAAAATTGCCCCCCCCACCCAGACACCCAAACTCTCTAACTTAACCTGCTAAGTCAGTCTAACCGAAAAAGAGGATTTTTGTGGCACCTTGGAAGATGAAGGAATCGATTATGGCAGAAGCGGAGAAGCGCCTTGAAGGGCCCCCCTGTGCAGAGAGCCCCTTCCAGGTCCCTTCAGCCCCCCCCCACAAAAAACCTACTTTACACCCCACATGACACACACAAACCCTTGCATTTTGACCCTCCACTTCCATATTATTTCAGTTCTGTGTGTTTTGCCTCTCGCTGCTCCCATCTCGCCCCTGGCTCTCCCAACGGGTGACACAAGCCGTATCCCTTCCTAAGACCCCCCAAATCCCGCAGTCTCCGGCCACATCCGAGGGAACACCCTACCCTGTGGGCACCGTCTAAAAACACGGGTTCTCCGCCCTCTCGGGACGATGCTGCCGTCGGGGATCCAAGACCTGGGACATCCCGCAAGCGCAAAGCGGGCGCTAACCCCCTTCGACGTCCTGAGACCGGCCGGCCGCCCCCTCGGAGGAACCGGAGACCCCGCTGGCCAACCCGCTCGGCTTGCCTGGACGCCCCTCTCCGGCTGCATCTCCCGAACCCCCCCCCCCCACCAATACCCACCCATCGCGACCGTCGGGGGTCCCTCCCCGGCTCTTCAGTCCCCTCCGGCATCCCCGCCCCGTCGGATGTGGCTCCTTCTGCGGGAGGCTGCCCCCCCCCCGCCGCCGCCCCGTACCTCGGGGTAGGTGTCCTTGGCGAAGACGTGGAGCAGCGCCGTCTTGCCGCACTGGCTGTCGCCCACCACCACGATCTTGCAGCGGGCCAGCTGGCTCTCCATGGCGCCTTCCGAGGCAGGCAGGCAGGCAGGCAGGCAGGCAAGACGGCGCGGGCCGCCGCTCAGTCCCCGCGCCGGGAAAAGAGCACGAGCAACATCGCCGCCGCCACCGCCCGCCTCTCCGCGCTGGCAGACAGGCTCCTGCCGCGGCTCCCCGGCGCCCGATGCCGCACCCCCTGCTCCGCCCTCCCCCCCGAGCCCCCGTCTCGCCGCCGGCCCCCTCGCGGCGCTCCTACCCTCCCGTCGCCAGCAGGCGGCGCCCTGGAGCAGGCGGCCCCCAGACCAGCCTCGCCGGCGCGTCCGGAGGGTCCCTTTTGCTGATGCGCAGCCGGGGGAGCGGGTTTAGCTCTCCCCCCCCCCCGGGATGCCAATATTTTATTCCAATATTTTATTTATTGGAATAAAATATTGGGGGTGGCGGACCCCAAGCAATTGATCACAAAACGCACTGTTTTGAATGGCAATCTCCATCAATGGGGGGAGGCGGACCCTCAAATATTTTATGGGGGGGCGCTGATGAGTTGCTCCCATCTCTCCGCGCGCCCCCCCAAACTCCATCTGTCTCGATGCATCTCGGATAACGAGGCTTCTTCGACAGCCCCCTTTAGGAATTATCCCGCAGAGGCTTCCGTCCAAGGTGCAGAACCGCGACACACACCCCCCGCAAAAAAAATCGCCATGCCCCCTCTTTTTTAAAAAAGCCCCCCCCCCCCGCCGCTTGATCATGGAAAGAAGAAGGGGGGAAACTTGCAGGGTCCTTTCCTTTCCGTCTTTTTGCCCCCAGTATCTCCCTGTTCGGGGCCACCACGTGGGGAAAAGAAAAAATGCAATTGCTTGGACGGGCAAACGGAGATCAGTTTCTTGCTCCCCAGCATTTGTGGGGATTTATTGCTAAATCCCACTTTAAAAATAAAAAATAAATCCTGTTGTTTTACCGCCCCCCCCCGAATAAGTGTTCTCTCTCTCAACGTGCCTCCTCCCCCCCCCATGAGAAATTAAGATGCAAAGTAGATTTTTTCCCCTTTTCCCTAGCACCGAATTTGGGTGGAGGTGGAGTGTTTTTTAAAAAAAAGGAAGGGGGAGATGCCACTCCCAAGACAGAGATGCCGTAGTGATGCAGAGAGAGAGAGAGAGAGAGAGAGAGAGAGAGAGAGAGAGAGAGAGAGAGAAATTCTCAAAACATTTGCAGAAAGAAGAGCTTGTTTCATGGCTTGTTTCCTCCTTCAGCCACCGGGGGGCGCCGTTCTTCCCTCAAGCGTTGAGCGAAGGAGGAGGGGGAGGAAACGGTTCTAATTAACGCAACTAATCATGAGAGCTGGGCGAGCCTAAAAATATTTAATTATCCTATATATTGTGCTCGCTCGGCAAGCCCTCGCCCCCCCGCAGAAAATGTTACCCTTCTTTTCTGATTGGGATTAATTTAGAGCATTATCTGAAAATTCACAACCCCTTTTGCTGCCATTAGCACTCAAGATTGCTGTTGGTGAGAAAAACAAGACATTACCTAGACAGCATCTTAAAAAGCAGAGACACCACCTTGCCAACAAAGGTCTGTATAGTTAAAGCTATGGTTTTCCCAGTAGTGATGTATGGAAGTGAGAGCTGGACCATAAAGAAGGCTGAGTGCCGAAGAATTGATGCTTTTGAATTATGGTGCTGGAGGAGACTCTTGAGAGTCCCATGGACTGCAAGAAGATCAAACCTATCCATTCTGGAGGAAATCAGCCCTGAGTGCTCACTGGAAGGACAGATCGTGAAGCTGAGGCTCCAATACTTTGGCCACCTCATGAGAAGAGAAGACTCCCTGGAAAAGACCCTGATGTTGGGAAAGATGGAGGGCACAAGGAGAAGGGGACGACAGAGGATGAGATGGTTGGACAGTGTTCTCGAAGCTACCAGCATGAGTCTGACCAAACTGCGGGAGGCAGAGGAAGACAGGAGTGCCTGGCCTGCTCTGGTCCAGGGGGTCACGAAGGGTTGGACACGACTAAACTACTAAACAACAACAATAGGTATAGGAAACATGATGGTGCAGAAGCTGTCCTATTGCTCTGCTTCAAATGGTAATAGGCTGCCGAGGACATCTGTATCTCAAAGGAGGCTGCCCGCTGTGTCTCTGCATGAGTCGCTGCTCTGGTTGTGCCAGGTGGAGGTGGGTAGTTTTATTGCATCGCTCATGACACTGGGCATGGTCAAAGAACGCAGTGCAGAATCGCCAGCCCTCAAAAGAAACTGCCCGGTGCCTCTCTGAACGAGTAACTGTTCTAGCATCGGTTGGGTTGGGGAGTCTGCCTCGGCTGTCAGAAAGGTGGGGAAAGCAGGAGGAGAGATCTTTAAAAATGGCTCCTGGTATCTTGGTAGTACTCAGGTTCCTGGGGTGGGGTGCTAGTGGAGGGGTAGTCCCTTGATGGGGGACACATCCTGCTCCTTCTGGGGTGCTAATAATAATAATAATAATAATAATATTTATTATTTATACCCCGCCCATCTGCCTGGGACACAGGTGGCGCTGTGGGTTAAACCACAGAGCCTAGGGCTTGCCGATCAGAAGGTTGGCAGTTCAAATCCCTGTGACGGGGTGAGCTCCCGTTGCTCGGTCCCTGCTCCTGCCAACCTAGCAGTTCGAAAGCACGTCAAAGTGCAAGTAGATAAATAGGTACCGCTCCGGCGGGAAGGTAAACGGCTTTTCCATGTGCTGCTCCGGTTCGCCAGAAGCGGCTTAGTCATGCTGGCCACATGACCCGGAAGCTGTACGCCGCCTCCCTTGGCCAATAAAGCGAGATGAGCGCCGCAACCCCAGAGTCGGCCACGACTGGACCTAATGGTCAGGGGTCCCTTTACCTTTACCTTTACATCTGGCTGGGCTTCCCCAGCCACTCTGGGCGGCTTCCAACAAAATATTAAAATCCAATAATAAATAAAACATTAAAAGCTTCCCTAAACAGGGCTGCCTTCAGATGTCTCCTAAAAGTCTGGTTGTTGTTCTCTTTGACATCTGGTGGGAGGGCGTTCCACAGGGCGGGTGCCACTACCGAGAAGGCCCTCTGCATGGTTCCCTGTAACTTTACTTCTCGCAGTGAGGGAACCGATAGAAGGCCCTCAGCGCTGGACCTCAGTGTCCGGGCAGAACGATGGGGGTGGAGACGCTCCTTCAGGTATACTTTTTCCACCTTTGGTCCCTGCCCTGTACTCAGGTCTCACCTGCGGCTCCTGGAAGCTGTCAGCATGTGACAGCAGCCACACCCTGGGAACAGCTTTGACTTCTCAACTTAACCTGCCCCATAGAAGTCAAAAGGGGGCCGTGTTCTGGCAGAGTGAAGCCTAGATGTCTGCCAGAACTGGCCTCCTTTCAGTGCTTTGTAATGGTGATCATTAAGGAAGTGCAGCGTTTGCTGCTAATCACCCTCTTTAAAAGCACTCTAAGTGCAGCTGGATGCATTATGGTCACAAATAACTGCTTAAAAAACAACAACCTAGTGCCAAAGAGCTATTCCTACTGGGATACATGGAGAAGGAAGGGGGGATGGTAGGGTTGTTCCTGTCCCCATGCAGAGAGTTTTGTTTTTCCAACACTTTTAAATTCCCGGCATGCCTCGCTGCTACGCACCGGTTGGACACAGAGGAACGGTGGGAGGAACCAGCTGGGGGACCCCCAGAGGAAGAAGGCTCAGATCCTGCAGAGTTGTGGTCCAAGGGAGAAGCGGTATCAGAAGCGGAAGGGCGTAACAGGGCTGAGTGAGCTGGGAGAATCTGTGGCAGAGAGCAGTTGAGAATCGGAGGCAGAAGCGGAAGGAGGAGAGGAGGGAGGCCGAGAGGCATACAGAAGTCAGGCTTGTGAAGAAGCCAGGGTGTCTCCCCCTTCTGCTGTGACAAGCTCCCCTTCGCCCTGGTCTCCAGGACCAGAAGAGGCATAAAAAGGGCAGAGGAGACATTGGCTCCATGCAGGCACAGTCTCCGATTGCTTGGGATAAACCCTGGAGAGGAAGGAACCTCGGCAGCTGTGGGGAGGCAGGGACCTGTCAGGAGCTCGTCCTACACTCAAGTAGGACCCTGGCAGAGACACATGCCCGACTGGCATGTTCTCTCCCTTCTGGTTGATCGTTCGGGAGCTTCAAGAGCTTTCTTCAGCCCGAACGTCACAGCAACCAATGCCAACAGACATCGGCACACTTAGGGATCCGCAGAGTCTTCGCAGCTTGCGTGACAGACCTCAGCAACTCAGCATTTTGGCTAATCTACTTTATTTACATATAAACACACACAGAGCACTGCAACATGGCTCCCTCTCTCTCTAGCATCAGACAGCAAAGAGAAAAAGAACAAAGGACAATAGTCCCACTTCATGGAACACAGTAACACAAACATCCTGTCTCCATCACTTCCCACTCTGTGGAGTCAAAACATACACCGTTGTGTGATAGACAAAAATCCCATGACTGCAATCATGGAGCAGGAATTCAGCCTCCGCAACGCCTTCATGGGGGCAAGACCTGCCATAGATGAGTTGCTATGCTCATTTGGCCTGCCACACCTGTGCAGATCCTGTTTTTGCTAATAAAGGGTTAACTCCAACTTGCTTGGTGTGATTTACTGCTGGTTTGCTCCTATCTCTCGCCCTCTGTTGTTTTCACCCTTCCAACAGCCTTGTGCTGGGATGCTGCTGTTTATTGCCATTTCGCAGCCTGGAAAACAGGTCAGGGTCCCTATATTCCAGGGAGAGTCCCAGATTTACAGAAGCCGTCCCGGTTTCTGGTTTGATCCCGGAATGTCCTGCTTTTCCTTAGGACATCACTGTTTCCATCAGAGAAATGTTGGAGGGTGTGCAGTTATGCGACCCAAGGAGATAAATAATTATGCAACCTTTAGAAGACATCTGTTTCATTATATAAAATCAAAATAAATATCCTTAAAAAAAAAAAAAATAGAAGACATCTGAAGGCAGCCCTGTACAGGGAAGTTATTAAATGTCTGATGTTTTGTTATGTTTTTATATAGGTTGGAAGCTGCCCAGGGTGGCTGTAGCAACCCAGTCAGATGGGCGGGGTATAAATTATTATTACAGTGGTACCTCGGGTTACATACGCTTCAGGTTACAGACTCCGCTAACCCAGAAATAGTACCTCAGGTTAAGTACTTTGCTTCAGGATGAGAACAGAAATCGTGCTCTGGTGGTTTACAATATGAAAACACAAAATACATGTCATAATAACAAACCGAAACCCGCCCAACTTGGTATAACAGGCCACAGATATATTTTATTATAATTTATTAAATTTATTAAATTATGGGCCTTTGCCTCTGGGCGGTAGCAATTATAAGCAAATGTGTTTTTGAGTATTTTCTGAAGATTCTTCCCCACAGCCCTTCACCTCTGCAGCTAGGAAGGCAGACTAAAAAGGTAAAGGGACCCCTGACCATTAGGTCCAGTTGCGGATGACTCTGGGGTTGCGGCGCTCATCTCGCTTTACTGGCCGAGGGAGCCAGTGTACAGCTTCCGGGTCTTGTGGCCAGCATGACTAAGTCGCTTCTGGCAAACCAGAGCAGCACACGGAAACACCATTTACCTTCCCGCCAGAGTGGTACCTATTTATCTACTTGCACTTTGACGTGCTTTTGAACTGCTAGGTAGGCAGGAGCAGGGACCGAGCAACGGGAGCTCACCCCGTCACGGGGATTCGAACCGCCAACCTTCTGATCAGCAAGCCCTAGGCTCTGTGGTTTACACCACAGCACCACCCGTGTCCCAGGAAGGCAGACTACCTGCTCTGAAAAAGGCACAGCCAGTTTACAAGATGAGAGGGGCTGGGCTCATAGCTCAGATGCAATGTCAAGCCTTGGGAACTCGAGCGATGAGCGTAGGCTAATGCATTTCTACTCCTCATGGTCAGAGGTCCTCACAACCTGCGCAGAACTCCAGGCAGGATCGAGACACCTGTGTCAGCCTTAGACACGTTTCCACTTAAAGCCAGATCTCAGTTTCTCTCTCTCCTCTGAAATGTGCCGCTCCATGTCAAGTGGGATGCATCGTGTCAGCCTTGCCACTCAAATGTCCTAAAAATGTCTATCTGTGACACCTCGCCATTTCAATTAGCCGAGTTATTTATTTATTTATTTATTGGAACAGAGCTCTCAGCTAATATCCGGCAGCCTGAGTCATGGAGCCAAAGACAAGAGAACTCCAAAGATTTACTGTAATGGGAAAATTTAATTTGTCAAGAATGGAACAAAATATAAGAGAGAGAGGGAGAGGGAGAGGGAGAGGGAGAGGGAGAGGGAGAGGGAGAGAGAGAGAGAGAGAGAGAGAGAGAGAGAGAGACGCAGTGGAGATTAAAATGTTGTTGGCAGCGTCACTGAGACATTTATTAATGGATGAGCAGTTGAGTCTAGTTTCTTATTTCTCCAAGCAGGTTCATCTTTCATGAATAAATGTTAGCGTTTTCCCAACTGGAAGCAGAGACATCTCCTGGCATCGGTCCCCATGCAAACGGCCCCTGCAAAATTTATCACCAGTGCAAAGTGAGATAAAGATGTGCAGATTTGCTCACTGAAACTACAGCTGTGCCCCAGATAGAAAATCCAAATTGCAGGTTATAGCATATATACATGAGGACAGACGATTGTCACCATCCACAGAAATATTCTCAATGTCTTTGTAGCTTTGGCTAGAGTGCCTCTAATCATGTGTAAAGCATATGTGTCTAAACGTGGGCAGGTTGCATAACTCAGTCATTAGAACGTGCAGTTCTCAATCTCAGGGTCATGGGTTAGAAGCCATGTTGGGCAAACGATGTCTGCATTTCAGGGGCATAGCTGTCAATTGTCCCTTATTGACAGGTGCGCAGCCTGGGAGTCATTTTGGACTCACAGCTGTCTATGGAGGCACAGGTCAAATCTGTATCCAGGGCAGCTGTTTACCAGCTCCATCTGGTATGTAGGCTGAGACCCTATCTGCCTGCAGACTGTCTCGCCAGAGTGGTACATGCTCTGGTTATCTCCCGCTTGGACTACTGCAATGCGCTCTACGTGGGGCTACCTTTGAAGGTGACCCGGAAACTACAACTAATCCAGAATGCAGCAGCTAGACTGGTGACTGGGAGCGGCCGCCGAGACCATATAACACCGGTCTTGAAAGACCTACATTGGCTCCCAGTACGTTTCCGAGCACAATTCAAAGTGTTGGTGCTGACCTTTAAAGCCCTAAATGGCCTCGGTCCAGTATATCTGAAGGAGCGTCTCCTCCCCCATCGTTCTGCCCGGACACTGAGGTCCAGCTCCGAGGGCCTTCTGGCAGTTCCCTCACTGCGAGAGGCTAAGTTACAGGGAACCAGGCAGAGGGCCTTCTCGGTAGTGGCGCCCGCCCTGTGGAATGCCCTCCCATCAGATGTCAAAGCGATAAACAACTACCTGACATTCAGAAGACATCTGAAGGCAGCCCTGTTTAGGGAAGTTTTTAATATGTGACATTTTAGTGTATTTTCATCTCTGTTGGAAGCCGCCCAGAGTGGCTGGGGAAACCCAGCCAGATGGGCGGGGTACAAATAATAAATTATTATTATTATTATTATTATTATTATTATTATTATTATTTGGCAGGAAAGTCCCTTATCCCAGCGCCGTGTCTCGCTGCTGTTCCTCATTGATGATGTCCCTTAAATTTCTTTTCGTCTTGCTAGGCGCCACTGTACTGTTATGTACTGAAGTTCTCACCCTGGGCCAGCAGGGGGATACTGTAGATAGTTTTCACTCAGGTCCACATATGCAAATAAGGGATTGAAAGTGACGTTCAGTGATTGGATAGTTACAGAAAGTTGTTACTGTTGCCTTGTAGTGGAGCTCTATATAAGCAGGTTGGCTGAACCCTTCGGTTCAGTTCTGTTCTGGGCCTGTTAATAAACAAGAGCTGTTTGAAGAATCGCTGTGTCGTCTGATATGTTCACCCACAACTTAACAGTTACTCCCTGTCATGGCTGTGAGGCCTCGCAGCCCACCGCCACTGCTGTCACTCTGTCACCGCCTTGCAGGCTGCCACCATTACTGCCGCCACTTTTTTTGTCGCTGCCGTGAGGCCTCACAAGCCACCACCGCTACTGCCGCCACCTCCCGTCGCTGCTGCAAAGCCACACACTCTGCCGCTACTGCCATTATTCACTGCCGTGAGACCTTGCAAGCTGCCGCCATTACTGCCGCCACCTCTCGTTGCGGCCACAAGGCCTCGCAGGCCACCACTGCTACTGCCGCCACCTCCCGTCACTGCTGTGAGTGGCAGGTCACTGCTGATACTCCCATCACTCTCTATCACTGTCACAAGGCCTCGCAGGCTGCCACCGCTACTACCGCCACATCCTGTCGCCGCTGCGAGGCTTTGCAAGTCGCCACTGATTTTTCCGCCGCCATAACGCCTAGCAGGCTGCCTCTGCCCCCTCCCATCACCGCCACAAAGACTCACAGGCTACCGCTGTTTGAGCCACCACCGCAAGTCCTTGCAGGTTGTCGCGGTTGTCGTCGCTAATGCCAACATGTACCGTGGTCATGGCAAGCTGTTCTGCCACTGCTGCTTCTGCCTCCATCATTCCTGCTGACAGTCTGACAGTCCCAGATTATTTGTATTCACAATGACTCATCATCGTACTTTGGATTCCCCTGAATACTACTGTTAGGTAGCCAAGCCCAAAACCCAAAGTCCTGTTGGGATGCATTTTGGCTTGCCTGCTGATGAAACTGAGTGTGTGATGTTTGATAATGTTGTCATGTAACCATTTTAGACCCCTAAGTATACTGGTAGTCATCAGGACATTGTCCTGTTCGACTCTGTATACAGTAGTTCCGTCTGAAATATTGTGGTAGATTGCAATGTTCTGCTGGTGACAACATTGCAGTATTTAGCAGGTGATATTGTGAGGTTAGCTGCTGGTAACATTGCAGCGCTTAGCTGGCTAGCTTTTACACACAGGGCCGGATTTAGGTTTGATGAGGCCCTAAGCTACTGAAGGGGACATGGGTGGCACTGTGGGTTAAACCACAAAGCCTAGGACTTGCCGATCAGAAGGTCGGCGCGACGGGGTGAGCTCCCGTTGCTCGGTCCCTGCTCCTGCCAACCTAGCAGTTCGAAAGCATGTTAAAGTGCAAGTAGATAAATAGGTACCGCTCCGGCGGGAAGGTAAACGGCGTTTCCATGCGCTGCTCTGGTTCGCCAGAAGCGGCTTAGTCATGCTGGCCACATGACCCGGAAGCTGTATGCCAGCTCCCTCGGCCAATAAAGCGAGATGAGTCCTGCAACCCCAGAGTCGGTCACGACTGGACCTAATGGTCAGGGGTCCCCTAAGCCAGTGTTTCCCAACCTTGGGCCTCCAGCTGTTTTTGAACTACAATTCCCATCTGGAGGCCCAAGGTTGGGAGGCCCAAGGTTGGGAGGCCCAAAAACATCTGGAGGCCCAAGGTTGGGAAACACTGCCCTAAGCTACTGAAGGTAATGGGGCCCTTTATATGTCCAGCTGTCCTTTGTCAACAGCAAATTGTCACTGGTTTTTTGTGTTGAATATATGCTATATGGCAATTCATGGACCTAATGGGTATCTAAAGCCATTTGCACATAACAAAATATGTATTTTATCAACGTAATTGTTGAACTTATCTTATATTTTGGAAATGTACATCTAGTTTTTTTCCTTTAAATTTTTTTTGGGGGGGCCCAAGAGAGTGGGGTCCTAAGCTATAGCTTGTTTAGCTTATACGTAAATCTGGGCACTGCTTAGACACATTGTGATTCACAATACATTGCCAGCTCAAATATTATGAAACAATTATCATAATGTGAACTTCAAACCGGTTTTGGATGATACATGAATATATCTGCCAGCCCTAGCGTGAGCTAGCTGAAATTGAGTAGGTTAAGAAATCCAGTGGGCTGCTTCAGGAGGCACATGAGGCACCCAACAGCCAGTCCTTCTTATTTGCAGTATTTGTTTTGCTGGCAATGTTTGGTCACTTCCTTGTCGAGGCTGAATTTAATAACCACTTTCCTCGAGTCATTTCGCAAAGTTCCCTGTTTCACCAGAAGAGGGCAGGCCATCCCAGAAGCCGGGAGAAAACAGTTACCAGCTGCAGCCACAAGAGGGCGAAGCTGCGGTTTTCTCCAGATCCCAGTTTGAGCCAAGAGCTGCTTCTTCGGTCATGCAAATTACATAGTGTGTTGTTTGTAATTACCGGTTGGAGAATAACTGCAATTCATAACATAGTGCCATAGATAGATATTGAGATATAAGATTGCACAATTGAGAAAATAAAAGAAAAAAAACCTTTAATGCAAGAAAGGAGAACATTTCGAAATATTTCGTTCTAGTTCTGCTTGTTTTTCAACTCCTTACCTTAATTTACAGTGTATCTTGTGGAATTAATTTTTATTTCCCAGAGCATTGTTGTATATTCCCCCCTTTATTAGTGGGGTTTAAAAAAACAAACAAACCCCTACCCCCCCACCCTATTTCCTCTCTTCTTGCTTCAAATTTCTTATTAAGCCTTAAGTTCAAATTTATTAAATTCCTCTGAAAAAAAGCTTTTTGGGGTTTTTCCTACAGTCATGCATTGGGAGGGGGAGAAATTAAGGGATGCTCCACTCACTGAAGGGCTGTCTGGCTTAAAGAGAAAGCACCCTCCGAAATGAGGGCAGGTGGGCCTTGAATCTGACCGTCAAGACGTAGCACCTGGACAGCAGATAGTTAGGCACACAGGTAACCACTTAAATTTACAATAGAATCACAGAACCATAGAATTGTAGAGTTGGAGGTGAAATAAAAAAATTAAGGTCTTATATATATAATAAAGGTAAAAGGACCCCTGACCATTAGGTCCAGTCGTGGCCGACTCTGGGGTTGCGGTGCTCATCTCGCTTTATTGGTCGAGTGAGCCGGCGTACAGCTTCCAGGTCATGTGGCCAGCATGACTAAGCCGCTTCTGGCGAACCAGAGCAGCGCACGGAAACACCGTTTACCTTCCCGCTGGAGCGGTACCTATTTATCTACTTGCACTTTGACGTGCTTTCGAACTGCTAGGTTGGCAGGAGCAGGGACCGAGCAACGGGAGCTCACATCATCGTGGGGATTCGAACCACCAACCTTCTGATCGGCAAGTCCTAGGCTCTGTGGTTTAACCCACAGCACCATCCGTGTCCTATATATATATAATAAATGTTCATAAATGTACCAATCAAACCACGTACATAAATATATAAACCACATGTCTGAAGCAGCGCAGGAAAACAGCCCTGGAACCATTTTGACTCCCAAACTGACCAAATGATTTATCTGCAAGGTCAAGGAAAATAGAAAAGCCTCCCCATTGTCTTTTCCTTCACAAATCCAGTCTTAAGGGTATGTCTGTGTATGAATAGGGTGAGCCTGTGACCTGGCTCAGGAACGAAGTATTTATCATTACAAAAGACTGGTCAGGCTCCCTAGGGTATCCAGTCAAGTGACCATTAACAGGTAACCTGCCAGACCAGAGGTAAACAATGCACTCAGATTTCTGTTGTAGACCTCCCTTTCTGTGATGTAGGTATGATGTTTCAGGGGGTGGTCTTGGACTGCAGGGGGGCAATTTAAAATGTCTATATAAGGGCGGACACACCTTGGTTCTGGGTGTGTCCTGCATGTGAAGGGGGCACCCTGTTGCAACAGTTCAATAAAGATCAGACTTATTAGCTGCTTTGCTTCTCAGTATTCTCTGGTTGGCCTCTGTTCTTTTCTCCAACCGATGGAGAACCTGCAAAGGACTCTATAAGGGCTCTTGTGTCCCCCATAAGGGAATAAGGGCAGATTTACGTTTATTACAGAGGGGACCCTGGGGTCATCTAGTCCAACCCCCTGCAATGCAGGAATCTCAGCTAAAGCATCCATGACGGATGGCCATCCAACCTCTGCTGAAAAACCTCCAAGGAAGGAGAGTCCACCACCTCTTGTGGGAGTCTGTTCCACCGTCTAACTGCTCTTACTGCCAGAAAGTTCTTCCTGATGTTTAGTCGGAATCTCCTTTCTTGGAGCTTCAAGTCCTTGGTTTGAGTCCTGCCCTCCAGAGGAGAAGAAAACAAGCTTGCACCCTCTTCCATTTGATAGCCCTTTAGATATTTGAAGACGGCTATGATATCTCCTCTCAGTCTCCTTTTTTCCAGGGTAAGCATACCAAGCTCCTTCAACCATTCTTCATACGGCTTGGTTGTTGTTTAAATTTGTTAATGGTTATTATTGTTGTTGTTCATTAAATTTGTATTCTGCCCTATGCAAGGTCTCAGGGTGGTTCACAACGTCAAAGTAAATATATGGCCTAGGACCCTCATACCTACAGGACCGCCTCTCCTGGTATGTCCCACGGAGGACTTTACGGTCTTCAAATAAAAACATATTGGAGATCCCGGGCCACAGGGAGGTTAGGCTGGCCTCAACCAGAGCCAGGGCCTTTTCGGCTGTGGCCCCGATCTGGTGGAACGCTCTGTCACAAGAGACCAGGGCCCCACGGGACTTGACATCTTTCCAAAGGGCCTGCAAGACAGAGCTGTTCCGCCTGGCCTTTGGCCAAGGCACAGTCTGACCCCCTCCTTTGGTAATCCCCATAGAACTCTAGCCCAATGGTTGCCATCAATTTGATTCAGAATTGATTTTAGAATGAACTGATTTTAGAATGTATTTCAATTAATTGGTTGTGATTTTATGTAAACTGTGTTGTTTTTATTGTTGCTATTGCTGTTGTTATTGCTGCTCTGAGGCCCGGCTTCAGTTGGGGAGGGTGGGATATAAATAAAAAGTTATTATTATTATTATTACAAGTGAAACTCGGATAATTAGAATATTGTGGAAAGTTCATTTATTTCAGTAATTCAACTTAAAAGGTGAAACTAATATATGAGATAGACTCATGACATGCAAAGCGAGGTATGTCAAGCCTTTATTTGTTATAATTGTGATGATCATGGCGTACAGCTGATGAAAACCCCAAATTAACAATCTCAGAAAATTAGAATATTAAATGAAATCAGCAAAACAAGGACTGCAAATAGAGCAATATTGGGCCTCTGAGAAGTAGAAGCATGCATATGTACTCAGTGCTTGGTTTGGGCCCCTTTTGCATCAATTACTGCCTCAATGCGGCGTGGCATGGATGTTATCAGCCTGTGGCACTGCTGAGGTGTTATGGAAGACCAGGATGCTTCAATAGCAGCCTTCAGCTCTTCTGCATTGCTCGGTCTCATGTCTCTCATCTGTCTCTTGGCAATGCCCCATAGATTCTCTATGGGGTTCAGGTCAGGCGAGTTTGCTGGCCAATCAAGCACAGTAATCCCATGGGCATTGAACCAGGTTTTGGTACTTTGGGCAGTGTGGGCAGGTGCCAAAGTCCTGCTGGAAAATGAAGTCAGCATCCCCATAAAGCTCATCTGCGGAAGGAAGCATGAAGTGCTCCAAAATCTCCTGGTCGATGGCTGCGTTGACCCTGGACTTAAGGAAGCACAGTGGACCAACACCAGCTGATGACATGGCCGCCCAAATCAACACAGACACTGGAAACTTCACACTGGACTTCAAGCATCTGGCATTGTGTGCCTCTCCATTCTTCCTCCACACTCTGGGTCCTTGGTTTCCAAATGAGATGCAAAAGCTGCTCTCATCAGAAAAGAGATCATAGAATCATAGAGTTGGAAGAGACCACAAGGGCCATCGAGTCCAACCCCCTGCCAAGCAGGAAACACCATCAGAGCACTCCTGACATATGGTTGTCAAGCCTCTGCTTAAAGACCTCCAAAGAAGGAGACTCCACCACACTCCTTGGCAGCAAATTCCACTGTCGAACAGCTCTTACTGTCAGGAAGTTCTTCCTAATGTTTAGGTGGAATCTTCTTTCTTGTAGTTTGGAACCATTGCTCCGTGTCCGCTTCTCTGGAGCAGCAGAAACAACCTTTCTCCCTCCTCTATGTGACATCCTTTTATATATTTGAACATGGCTATCATATCACCCCCTTAACCTCCTCAGATTTGGGGAGCCAACTTTTTTCAAGCAAACCATGTCCTTTTCCCCCTCCACGATGCATTGCCTATTCCCCCCCCCCGTCCCCCATCCCACGTCCCCAGTGATGCATAAGCAATGGCGCAACTAACATGGAAATGTTCCACCTTGACAGCACACCTGCTGCTCTGCTGTACGGTCCAGGCGCCCTGCCAGGGTTCCTAGCTGGCGACACATGTCTTTTTCCCTTTCAGAATTCACTCTGTTCCTGATGCTGTTGGATCAAAGCGTCCACTTTGCCTCAAGTGTTTCTTTGTCGCTGGATGCTGCTAGGTAGGGGTCCCTCTCCCACCCCCTCATTAAGTCTGACCTCAGCTGCCCCCAGGATGAGACCGTGGCTATGGGCACACTGGCCCTTTAAAGCACGTTCAAGCACATTCTTTCCCTTCAAAGAATTCTGGCCCATATCTCTAATATAAACCCAGAGATATGGGCCAGATAGGGGTTTCTATTAGGAATAAGGTTGGCTTGTATTTCTTAAAAAGATGAGTTTATGAGACACGGTTTCTTTTTCTTTTCTCTTTTCTCTTTCTCCTTTTTATTTGTGTCTTTTTTATTTCTTCTAATTTTATTTTTCACTCTTCGGTACATGTTAGTCTTGTTGTAGGTTAAGTCAATGTAACTTGTTTTTTCTCCCCATTGTATAGTTATTTTCTTTTTTTGTATGTACGTAATATGTATATTGGGATGCGGGTGGCGCTGTGGGTTAAACCACAGAGCCTAGGACTTGCCGATCAGAAGGTCAGCAGTTCGAATCCCTGCGACAGGGTGAGCTCCCATTGCTCGGTCCCTGCTCCTGCCAACCTAGCAGTTCAAAAGCACGTCAAAGTGCAAGTAGATAAATAGGTACCAGTCTGGCGGGAAGGTAAACGGCGTTTCCGTGCGCTGCTCTGGTTTGCCAGAAGCGGCTTAGTCATGCTGGCCACATGACCCAGAAGCTGTGCGCCGGCTCCCTCGGCCAATAAAGAGAGATGAGCGCCGCAACCCCAGAGTCAGCCAGAACTGGACCTAATGGTCAGGGGTACCTTTACCTTAATATGTATATTGGGACACGGGTGGCACTGTGGTCTAAACCACAGAGCCTAGGGCTTGCTGATCAGAAGGTCAGCGGTTCGAATCTCCGCGACTCCCGTTGTTGGGTCCCTGCTCCTGCCAACCTAGCATGACCCAGAAAAACTGTCTGCAGACAAACGCCGGCTCCCTCGGCCAGTAAAGCGAGATGAGTGCTGCAACCCGAGTTGTCAGTGACTGGACTTAATGGTGGAGGGTCCCTTTACCTTTACCTTTAATTTGTATATTGCAAAAAGAAAAAAAAGAAAAAAAATCTGGCCCTTGTAGTTTAAGGATTGCTGGGAATTCTTAACTCTTTGAGTGCCCAGAATTCCTCAAGGCAAAGGAAATACCTTTAAGCTTTATTGTAAACACAACTGTAGGCTCTGTACACACCAAAAAGCACCTTTAAAGCATCTTTCCCCAGCACCATAGAATCCTGGGAACTGTAGTATGTTAACTGGGTATTATACTTCGGTGAGAGGTAAACTATAGTTTCCAGGAATCTTGGTGGGTACTTTAAATGTTTATCAAATGTGCTTTCTTTCAATGTTTAGTGTGGATTTGCCGTGATGAGAGAGTTCAATTGAAAGCACTAATGTGCACAAAAACATTTTTTGGGGGGGTCAGATTTGTGCGTCCCATATGTATGTTAATAGAGTGGTACCTTGGTTCTCAAACTTAATCCGTTCCGGAAGTCCGTTCCAAAACCAAAGCGTTCCAAAACCAAGGCATGCTTTCCCATAGAAAGTAATGCAAAATGGATTAATCCGTTCCAGACTTTTAAAAACAACCCTTAAAACAGCAATTTAACATGAATTTTACTATCTAACGAGACCACTGATCCATAAAATGAAAGCAATAAACAATGTACTGCAGTCACATAATCAATCAATCAGTAGCTGAACTGGGTTCCACACAGTCACAAAAACAGAACAAAAGAGCCACAAAAACAAAAAACACAAAATAAATAGCAAAAACAGACAGACCTCAGCATAACACTCAGAACAGAAGTATGGCACTCAAATCGGAAGAGACCCATTCAAAACGGAGCGCTGTTCCTGCGAAACCTTTTCCCTCTCAGTGGGGACTCAGCTACACAGCTGCAAATATAACATTTTAAGTGTGTTATTAAAATGTGACACTAGATGGCGATGGTGAGCTTATGGCAAATTCAATATATTTCTCTCTCTCTCTCTCTCTCTCTCTATATATATATTAATTTTTATTCGTTTCCCAAAATTTAACAAATCAATCGAAATTATTTAAATTTAATACAATTTTTTTAAAGATAATTAGGTTTCCCGCTCCTGTTACAAACATATGTGCTTCCTGATGTTGCCGCTTCATTCTTCTTCTTTAATCACCTTCTCATCCTTCTATTAATTTTAGTCCATTTTCATAGCTGGCCTTTCTTGTTTCCTTGCAATCAACACCTTTGTTGTTTCCCAACAAATATCCATTTCACGTGTGCAACGCTTGCATGACTCTGTTCCCAGACCTGGTTTTGTAGACATAATTTATTGCCAACGTCCTTTGTCCATTCACATTCCACTCCTTTAACAAATTCAATATATTTTTCAAAACGTTTTTTAAAAAAGCATTTCCCCAGTGTTTTTTATATGTGTCTATATTCCAGATGCGTCTCTCCCCCCCCCCCCCGCAGGCTTAATATTCTTTTTTTAAAAAAAATACTGTTTGTAGAAAAAGTTACACTTACTTTGGATGGGATACTTAATTCGGATTTAAAATTGCACAGTAGCTGATCTGCATTAAATCACAGCCCTTCATTTTGATGAAACCAACCCATGCTTATTTTAAAAGACAACAACAATAACAAAAAGTTTAGTTCATTCGCACGTTGACCTATAATTCAGAACCAAGTCAGGCCTCCTAAGTACAGACTTAAATGCCAGGCAATCTCTGTACTTAAAGATTCCTGAGCTTTGCGATACGGATCAGTTTGCTAGTCGTATACACGACGCCGATTTTCCTAATAGGTTCACCCATATAGAACCACGAGTTGCTAGAGGAGTCTGTCTCTGAGCGGCTGTTTACATATGCTATCAGAAAATTTCATGGTGTATAAAAATCATCTGCAAGCACTGACTTTCTGGATTTCCTCAGCTGATTAGTCACTTCCTCAGCCAACTCTGTGGCCCAATGCTGTTGTTATACACCAGTCTTGTAACCCAAGTTTTGCCTTTTCTTTTTAGGATTAACACAGAACTCAATATTTTGGGTAGAAAACATTGCACCAACTAGACTGGTGACTGGGGGCGGCCGCCGAGACCATATAACACTGAAAGACCTACATTGGCTCCCAGTACGTTTCTGAGCACAATTCAAAGTGCTGGTGCTGACCTTTAAAGCCCAAAACAGCCTTGGTCCAGTATACCTGAAGGAGCGTCTCCACCCCCCATCGTTTTGCCCGGACACTGAGGTCCAGCTCCAATGGCCTTCTGGCAGTTCCCTCACTGCGAGAAGCAAAGCTACAGGGAACCAGGCACCCGCCCTGTGGAACATCAGATATCAAGGAAATAAACAACTACCTGACATTTAGAAGACACCTGAAGGCAGCCCTGTTTAGGGGAGTTTTTGTTGTGTGACATTTTAATGCATTTTTAATCTTTGTTGGAAGCCACCCAGAGTGGCTGGGGAAACCCAGCCAGATGGGCGGGGTACTAATAATAATAATAATAATAATAATAATAATAATAATAATATCTGGAGGTGGAAAGACACTGACGCTGTTGTCAGTGCCGCCTTTACGGAGCATCTGTGCACAAGAAGGGGACTGTTTTCATTGGAGAAAGGTCGAATTAACACATGCCATCACGTTTGTTTCTGTCGCCTGTGCAATCCAAGCAGCAAGGAGGCAGACAGGCAGGTGAGCTGGAACAACTCTATAAGGAACCCAAACCATCTAACAATATTTAAGCCATTTGCCCAAACATAAGACTGTCTAGGCATTCCCACACCTGAACCAAGCAGGACTGAACTCTCTATCCGTCAGCTGACGGCATGGGGAGCTCACTCCTGCTTTTTTCAGGGTTTGGGTGTGCCGGCAAGTTCTCTGTGCATAATTTGCCAGTGTGCAGGAACCAAGCAGGCTTGAACTTGTCACCCCACAACTAGGGCTGGGCAATAGATCGATATACAGTGGTGCCCCGCAAGATGAACGCCTCGCAAGACGGAAAACCCGCTAGACGAAAGGGTTTTCCGTTTTGGAGGCGCTTCGCAAAACGAATTTCCCTATGGGCTTGCTTCGCATGACGAAATGTCTTGCGAGTTCCTGCGGGGGGTTTTCCCTCCCCCCCCTTTTCCTAAGCCCTAAGCCGCTTATCAGCTGATCTGCTAAAAGCCACTAAATCGCTAATAGCGCTAATCCGCTAAGCTGTCAATGGGCTTGCTTCGCAAGACGAAAAAACCGCTATACGAAGAGCCTCACGGAACGGATTAATTTCGTCTTGCGAGGCACCACTGTACAGTGGTACCTCAGGTTAGGAACTTAATTCGTTCTGGAGGTCCATTCTTAACCTGAAGCACCACTTTAGCTAATGGGGCCTCCCGCTGCGTGATTTCTGTTCTCACCCTGAAGCAAAGTTCTTACCTGAGGTACTATTTCTGGGTTAGCGGAGTCTGTAACCTAAAGCGCCTGTAATCTGAAGCGTCTGTAACCCGAGGTACCACTGTATCTTCCAAAACCAGTTTGAAGTTCACATTGTGATAATTGTTTCATATTTCAGCTGGCAATAATTAACCGCGAATCACAATGTGTATAAGGGCTAGGCGATACAGTGGTACCTCGGGTTAAGTACTTAATTCGTTCCGGAGGTCTGTTCTTAACCTGAAACTGTTCTTAACCTGAAGCACCACTTTAGCTAATGGGGCCTCCTGCTGCTGCCGCGCCGCCGGAGCACAATTTCTGTTTTCATCCTGAAGCAAAGTTCTGAACCTGAGGTAATATTTCTGGGTTAGTGGAGTCTGTAACCTGAAGCATATATAACCTGAAGCATATGTAACCTGAGGTACCACTGTATCTCGTTTTCAACATTGTGATAACTCACCAGCTGAACACTGCAATGTTATCAGTGTGCACCGTTCAATCCTGCTTTCCATGCCTTCTATCTCTTCCACATCTGATGTCACATACAAAGCCTCGTGTGGAGCAGGGGGCTGTGGTTTGGGGTAATGGCTTGGTGGGCCAAATTTGCCTACAGGCCAGAAGTTCCCCATTTCTTTCTTTTTTTTTTAAGATATTTATTAAAGTTTTTAAATATAAATGCACAAATAATAAACAATCTTACTTCTGTCAGAAACATAGTTTCATCACTTCTTTGGACTCCCTGACGTCTCCCGCTCCCATTTACATCGTTAAAAGTTTTTTCCAAACAAATTATCAACTTGTCTACAAATCTCATGTCCAGTCATTCAAATATGATCTAGCAATTCTTCCAAAAAATTTTATATATTCTTTAGTCTCACTTATCATCAAATTTTAATTCTAATTTAGTGGTGGCCGCTTTTTTATAATCTAGCATCCTTCTTAACATTCAGCCAGATTACAATATTTTTGTAGATACATTTTAAATTTCTTCCAGTCTTCCTCCATCTTCTCTTCTCCCAGGTCTCGGATTCTGCCAGTCATCTCGGCCAGTTGCATATAGTCCATCAGCTGCATCTGCCACTCTTCCAGTGTGGGTAGATCTTGAGTTTTCCAGTTTTTTGCGATGAGTATCCTTGCTGCCGTTGTTGCATACATAAAGAATGTTCGGTCCTTCTTTAGCACCTTCTGGCCGACAATACCCAGGAGGAAGGCCTCTGGTTTCTTAGTGAAGGTATACTTAAATACCTTTTTCAGCTCATTATATATCATTTCCCAGAAGGCCTTCACCTTAGGGCATGCCCACCAAAGGTGAAAGAATGTTCCTTCATTTTCTTTACATTTCCAACATTTATTATCAGACGAATGGTATATTTTGGCAAGTTTAACTGGGGTCATGTACCATCTATATATCATTTTCATTATATTTTCCTTCAGAGCATTACATGCTGTGATAGAAGTTCCCCATTTCTGCTTGAAGGAGTAGGTCACAGACCCTCCAAGTGTCCCTGTTTTCCAGGAACGGTTCTGAATTTACAGAAGCCATCTCAGTTTCTGACTTGATCCTGGAATGTTCCACTTTTCCTTAGGATGCTCCCATTTTCTTCAGAGAAACGTTGGAGAATATGGAGTTATGCGACCCCTGAGCCAAGTAACTACAGTCAAACCTCAACTGTCGAATGTAATTCGCTCCGGAAGTCTGTTCAACTCCCAAAACTGTTCCAAAACCAAGGCGTGGCTTCCAATTGGTTGCAATAGCTTCCTGTGTTCAAGTGGAAGCCGCGCTGGACGTTTGGCTTCCAAAAAACGTTTGAAAACTGGAGCACTTCCGGGTTTTCGGCGTTCAGGGGCCGAAATGTTCAAAAACGAAGTTGTTTGGGAGCCGAGGTTTGACTGTATATACCTTTAGAAGACATCTGAAGGCAGGGAAGTTTTTTAAAAAATATTTAATGTTTTCTTATGTTTTTATATATGTTAGAAGCCACCCAGAGTGGCTGCGGCAACCCAGTCAGATGAGCAGGATACAAATATTATTATTTTTATTATCATTATTACTACTACTACTATTTCCCTATAAAGGTAAAGGTAAAGGGACCCCTGACCATTAGGTCCAGTCGTGGCCGACTCTGGGGTTGCGGCGCTCATCTCGCTTTATTGGCCGAGGGAGCCGGCGTACAGCTTCCGGGTCATGTGGCCAGCATGACTAAGCCGCTTCTGGTGAACTAGAGCAGCACATGGAAACGCCATTTACCTTCCCGCCAGAGTGGTACCTATTTATCTACTTGCACTTTGATGTGCTTTCGAACTGCCAGGTTGGCAGGAGCAGGGACCAAGTAACGGGAGCTCACCCCATCGTGGGGATTCGAACCGCCGACCTTCTGATCGGCAAGTCCTAGGCTCTGTGGTTTAACCCACAGCACCACCCGCGTCCCACAACTTCCCTATAGGATGTCCCCATTATCATCAGAGAAATGTTGGAGGGTATGGCGTTCCCTGGGACAGCTGTGAGAATGGCAGATGGACGTTTCTGTGACCAAAGAACAGCAGCAAAGCAAGACACTTGCGGACCATCGCCCCCCCCCTCGCCTCCCCTTAACTGCCAAAGAGCAAGAACAAGCATCCTTCCTTACATGCCTGGGGTTGGAAAGAAGGACTTTTGGGTTAGATGCCGCTGTTTGCATGCAGTTTTCAGTCCTGGCACCTTTTCCTGCAGAAGCTCCACTTCTTGGTTTACTTACAGTGCAATCTTGACCCATGTCTACTCAGAGAAGTAAGCCCTATTGAATTCAATGGGGCTTACTCCTAGGTAAGCCGGGTTAGGCTTGCAGCCTTGTTCTCCAGACAGAATACTACCGCTCCCTTCCTGCTCCAAAACTCCTTGCGACTGCACATTCTTGGCTTTAAGGCTGAACCGGATGGGTCAGCAGATTGGTTCTTTTCCAGAGCAACCCCACCCTTTGGATGTGTGTTCCCCTTCTTCCACAGTCATGCGGATCCCCAGGCCTCTAAGCTCATGAGGAAACGCCTCTGAAACAGCAGCAGCAGCAGCGCTGAGGCCCTCCTCTGGCAAGCAGCCAAAATCTTGGAATCTGTTCCAGCAGCCTCTGAGTTCCAGCAAAACACTTTGTTTCCATCACTCCTCCAGATAAGGCGCAGAACCGGAACTCGCCCTGTGCAGGAGAAATGAAGAGGCAATGCTGTCGTTTTCCATGGCAGGGAGAAAAAGAAGAGGGATCTTAAATGTGCCATTGATTATGCAGGCAACCAGGGTGGATTTGATTTAAATCAAATCGATTTAAATCACTAGTCAGTAAGACTTGATTCAAATCCTTTTTCACAGAAAGACTCATTCTTGCTGGTATAATCTTAATACAGTGGTACCTCGGGTTACATACGCTTCAGGTTACAGACGCTTCAGGTTACAGACACTGCTAACCCAGATATAGTGCTTCAGGTTAAGAACTTTGCTTCAGGATGAGAACAGAAATTGTGTTCCGGTGGCGCGGCAGCAGCAGGAGGCCCCATTAGCTAAAGTGGTGCTTCAGTTTAAGGACAGTTTCAGGTTAATAATGGACCTCCGGAATGAATTAAGTACTTAACCCGAGGTACCACTGTATTTACAACCAGATGAAGGTTTCAATTTTGCAAATAATAAATTTTGAGAGTAGTTTTTACAGTTATATAAAAAAATACTGATTTGATTATACTATTAGAAATACAGAGACAGGTAATTTTGAAATTATTGTTTATATTTGGACAACTTTTCTGCTGTACTTTATTGGAAGGAGAAAAATAATCATTTCCTTAATAACAATTTAAACAATGTATTTAACTAAAACAGTAACATTATAGCATATGTATCCATGTTTGTTAACTGATGTAGTTAAACAATTTAAAAAAAAATATTAGACTGAGTTTTAGCACACATGAAAAACTTAACACAAATCCTTATTTCATGATGAATAGCATTTGAACTACAATGTAACTTAAATAGAAAACTATCTTTAGAAAGATTTTTCCTCCAAAAGCATTTTATCAAACAAATCTGATTTTTATTATTGTTATTTTTAAAAAATCATTGATTTTTATCCACCCTGCAGGCAACCTATCAACATGTTAAGGAGCTAGTTCTGCAAGTCTCCCGACCAGAACAGTAGAAGGTCTTCCTTTCCTGGGTGCAGACACAAAGTTTGGGCTTGCAATTCTGCTTGGAGGCGGTTTGCTTAAACCTCATTGAAGGACCCTGACATTTAGCATCCCGAGTGCAGCCTGGTTGGACTGTATACACATTACCCCTTCCTTGGGCTCCAGTGTGTTCCCACTGCTGGCGTTTGATGCTGAGGACACTGGGTGTCCCCCCCCCCCCAATAATATTTATTAAGTTTCATACAAATACAACACATACTATAAAATCAATGAAACAAGAATAAAAGAAAAAGAAAAAAAGAAATAAAAGAAATATAGCAAATGATAACCAAAAATACAACCACAAGCACATAAACAATAAAGGTTAATTAATTAAACATCCAACTTCTTAAACATATTACTTGACTTCCTCTAATCTCTTCCATCTGAATTTCCTTGTAACTGAAACTAGCAGTTTTCCAATATCGTTATTCAAAAATACAATATTCCATTATAATCAAATTTCTTAACTTTTCTTAACATTTATGTCTCATTTATTTATTTAATCCTAGGCCTATTTAGTACCTTCAAGTAACTACTAATCTTTAATATTACAATATTTATTCAAATATTCTTTAAATTTCTTCCAGTCTTCTTGATATTCCTCTTCTTTCTGGTCGCGGATTCTCCCAGTGAGATCAGTCAGCTCCATAAACTCCATCATTTTCATCTGCCATTCTTCCACAGTTGGTAGTTCTTGTGTTTTCCACTTTTTGGCTATTAAAATTTGTGCAGCGGATTCGTGCACTGGGTGTTAGCTGCAATCCATAGAGACGGCGTAGCTTCTCGAGCAACACTCCAGTTCGATGTGTTTTCCCAGGGCCGTGGGTTCGAATCCCACATTGGGCAAAAGATTCCTGCCTTGCAGGCCGCTGGACTCGAAGATGACTCCTTCCAATTCTATGCTTCTGTGATTCGCTTAAGCCATGGGTAGGCAAACTAAGGCCCGGGGCCTGGATCCGGCCCAATCGCCTTCTAAATCTGGCCCAAATCTGACAGTCCAGGAATCAGTGGGTTTTTACATGAGTAGAATGTGCCCTTTTATTTAAAATGCATCTCTGGGTTATTTGTGGGGCATAGGAATTCGTTCATTTTTCCCCCTTCGAAATATAGTCCGGCCCCCCACAAGGTCTGAGGGACAGTGGACCGGCCCCCTGCTGAAAAGGTTTGCTGACCCCTGTCATCTTCCATCAGATTAGGGAAGGGATGCCACGGTGAAGTTGAGGTTGGCACACTGGAGGCAGCTCTGGCTGGTGTACGCATAAATAAACCCCAACACACACTCTTGAAGCATAGCCATGGGCTGGGAATGACCTTGCTGCCTTTGAGGCTGCTAAATGTGTACGTAACCTTGGTCCTCTTCCCACAGCACACAAATGATTCTGCAAAAAGCCACCCGTTAGCCACGAAATGAAGTCAAATTCCAAAACAGCTGGCTTTTTAAAATTTTATTTATACTTTTCAGATATATACATTTCATTGATTTTACAATCATTTTGACATTTTAAAACTCAACTTCCTTCCCCCTCTTTCTGTGGTTCCTTAAATCTACTTTCAATATCTTCTGCATACCCAAATTAATTTAACTTACTCATTTTTAAAACTTTTTAAATATATAAAATATATTTTAAACTTCTTTAAATATAGACTCTTATGCAACTGCAGGTTGTTACTATAATCCTGCCAGTGTTGCCATCTGTTTGCAATTTATCTGTAAATATTCAATAAACCATTTCCATTCTTTTGTAAAAAGTTTGTTGTCTTCATTTCTTAAGTTTCGCCATTTCTGGATATTCCGTAAGTTTTTGTATCCATTCTTCCTTTGCTGGGACTTCTGCTTCTTTCCATTTTGGGGCGAGTAACATTCTTGCCACTGTAGTCACATACAGGAATAAGTTTCTATACAATTTAGGTAGTTCTGTCCCTATAATTCCCAAGAGAAAGGCTTCTGGTTGTTGTTTTTAACAAAGATTATTTTAAACATCCTTTTCATTGCATTGCATATCATTTCCCAGTAAGCCTTAACCTTACTACAAGCTCCATCAAAGGAACACCTGGCTTTTGCCTTGCCGGACTATAGCCTACTGTATGAATAATCACTCCATTGCCCCGCCCACTTTTGCCTTTGCCCCACCCACTTTTGCCTTTGCCCCGCCCCCACCCTCAGCATGAGGTTCCCAGAAAATTGTCAAGGAAGAAATGTGGCCCTTGACACACAAACACACCCCGCTGAAATTAAGAGGTCAAAATGATGAACTTTTCGTAGGAGAATGCAGGCTTTTCCAGGACTATTTTAAAATAAGGAGATGGGAAGAAGAAATAGTACGGACCAGAAAAGAGTGGCAGATCAAGCTGATGGAATTTGCAGAAATGGCAAGACTGACGGGAAAGATCAGAAATCAGGAAGACCAAGTATTTTTAAAAGACTGGAATAACTTTCTAACACATCTGAGAGAGAGATCACTGTAAAAAGATGAAACCATAGGCAGGAATACAATAACACTTGTAACATGGATTTCGGATACTATGATTATATAACAGATAGATTACAGTAAAAGGTGCAGGAATAAAATTTAGAATTGGAATCCATGGAGGGAAGGAAGGAGGTCTCAAAGTTCAAAAGAACCCTTTTCTTAATGTGTGAAAATATTATGTTTATGGTGTATAACTTTTATGTAAAGCCAATAAAAAAGTAATTTATTTTTTTAAAAAAAATACTACAGTTGAATGAAATCAAGGGCAGGATTTGAGATAAAAGCAACAGAAGAAAAACGCTAATTGTAACAGAGAAGCTTTGTGTAATAAATAAAAAACATAATGCAGTTTGAGCAAAACCACTGCGGGAATGGGGGGGTGAGAAGTCAACTTATGAAAGAATGTTATTATTTGATAGGAAGATTATTGTGAAAATGTTTGAATTTTTTAAATACAGAAATATATTCCCGAAAAAGGGTACCCTGCTGCTGATTAAGTGTTTTGGAGAATCTGAAAGCTTGTACAGTGTTTTGTGACATTCTGGTTGGCCTAACACAAGTATTGCTCAGATTTTAGATTTTTTTCTTTTTCCTTATTGTTACGGTAAAATCTGGGTGCGAGGCTGCTCTGCCACCCAGCTCGTCGGACTAAGTCCGCGGGTCCCTGCGGAGGAAAATGAGCTCAGCCGGAGACAGGAGCAAGCTGCAGAAGATCTAAGTTTATTGCGCAACAGGTTCAAGGCGAGACTGAACAGTGAGAAAGGGGTGACATGAACTTTTGAAAGTTCCCTCCATGTCCCAGAATACAGTGCAAAATACATCCCAGTTACATCATGAATACATTAAGAAGAGGTTGGGTTACACAGATTACATCATGAATACATTAAGAAGAGGTTGGGTTACACAGGATTAACATATGGAGGAGGGAGGGGGGAATATGCAGAGCTGGAGATATGCGCAGATAAGCACATCCTGAGTACCAGTGATGAGAAGACAATGGTCCATGTACTGGCATTGCCCGGAGGAAAGGCTTGGCAGAGTGATTTGACAGGATTAGGGTCTTGACACCTTGCTTGAGGGATTATGGAGGACAGGGGAGGTGTCCTGGAGTCCTAGAGAAATTGAGCAAATTGGCACGTTGATTTTCTATGAATTTTATAGATTTTAGTCCCTTTTGACATTGACAATTGGAAATAAATGGATATATTGTAGCTAAGAAGAAGGTGAAGAAGACATGCCCCCCCTTTCCGTATCATTATGCACCAACCATGCCTCCTTACGTATGTTTTGTGTAGGTCATTCTTTTTCTCAAGTCAGTTCAAAGATCTGGAAGGGGAGCATGCATCAAAATGCAGTATTTCATAAGACGCGATAGGAAAGATACAGGATAGAGATGGAATGTGGCCAAGGTTGTGGTGGGCTCTGGTTGCAAAGGGAGTGTGTAGGCAGCCTGAGTATGTGGGGGGAAAGGAGGAACTGCAGTTTAGGATTCGCAAGGCTTGCAGAATCTGTTTGCAGCGAGCGAAGCTGACTTGAGAAGCTGAAACTGATGAGAAGGAAGCTGCCCATTCAGAGATCAGGTTTCGCCGTGTTGGAAGGAATGACTTAAAAGTCAGGCATTTCCTCTGCTCAGTGGGCTTGTTGCCAAGTCGAGAGTCAGTTCCTGACCCCAACTTTGCCCCTTGCAAATGAAGGCTTTTATCTTCCCCAGAGCGACACCCAAGTGTGGAAAACAGCAACGTAAAATGGCAGAGCGGTAGTTTTGCGACAGTGAAAACAACGGCCTTTGGGAAAGAAGCTGATCTGACTTTTATTGCCAGCATGAAATGCTGCAGCCAGGAAACTACTTGTGTGATAGGAATTTTGAGGTCTTAGATATAGGGTAATGTTCATAAGTGTACCAACCAAGCACGTACATAGATCAGCACAGGAGGACCGACCTGGAACCATTTTGATTCCTAAACAGACCAAATGTTTTCTCTGCAAGGTCAAAGTGGGAAACCTCCCCATTGTCTCTTTCCTCACAAATCCTGCTTTAAGGGCACATTTAAGATATGAATAGGGTGTGAGCCTGTGGCCTGGCCCAGGGACTAAGTATTTATCACTACAAAAGACTGGCCAGGCTCCCCAGGCAATCCAACCAAGTAACCTGCCAGACAGGAGAAAAACAATATTCAAATTTCTCTTTTAGACCGCCTTTTTTGTGATGTAGGTATGATGTATCTGAGGGGTGGTCTTGATCTACAGGGTGGCAATTTCCAAAGTCTTTATAAGGCCTTGCGCGCCATTTTTCGGGGTTCCTCTTCCTCTCCTGTGTGTGGGAGGAGCACCCTGTTGCAACAGATCAATAAAGATCAAGCTTACTAGCTGCTTTGCTTCTCAATATTCTCTGGTTGGCCTCTGTTATTCTCTCCTACCAATAGGGAACCTATGTAAGGACTCTGTATGGGCTCTCGGATACCCCATAAGGAAAAAGGGCAATTTTTGTTTACAACACTTGTTTGGAAGAAGAAGAAGAGTTTGGATTTGATATCCCACCTTTCACTCCCCTTCAGGAGTCTCAAAGCGGCTAACATTCTCCTTTCCCTTCCTCCCCCACAACAAACACTCATGTGAGGTGAGTGGGGCTGAGAGACTTCAGAGAAGTGTGACTGGCCCAAGGTCACCCAGCAGCTGCATGTGGAGGAGCGGAGACGCGAACCCAGGTCACCAGATTACGAGTCCACCGTCAGATGCACAAGGTGTTATCGGAGTGGGCGCATCAGTACAGAGAATAACGGACTACAAAATCACAGAATTGTAGAGTTGGAAGTGTTGTAAACAATAAAAATCTGCCCTTTCCCCCTTATGGGGTACCTAAGAGCCCGTATAGGGTCCTTATGTGGGTTCCCTATTGGTAGGAGAAAATAACAGAGGCCAACCAGAGAATATTGAGAAGCAAAGCAGCTATTTATGGATCTGTTGCAACAGGGTACTCCCCTCACACGCAGGAAAGGAGGAGGACCTCAAACAATGGCGTGCAAGGCCTTATATAGACATTTTAAATTCCCTGCCCTGGCACTCAAGACCACCCCTCCATACATCATACATACATCACAGAAAAGGCAGTCTACAACAGAAATTTGAGTGCGTTGTTTATCTCCTGTCTGGCAGGTTACCTGTTAATAGTCACTTGATTGGATACCCTGGGGAGCCTGGCCAGTCTTTTGTAATGACAAATACTTAGTTGCCCGGTCTTATTCAACATCTTTATCAATGACTTGGATGATGGACTCAAGGGCATCCTGATCAAATTTGCAGATGACACCAAACTGGGAGGGGTGGCTAACACCCCAGAGGACAGGATCACACTTCAAAACGACCTTGACAGATTAGAGAACTGGGCCAAAACAAGATGAATTTTAACAGGGAGAAATGTAAAGTATTGCACTTGGGCAAAAAAAATGAGAGGCACAAATACAAGATGGGTGACACCTGGCTTGAGAGCAGTACATGTGAAAAGGATCTAGGAGTCTGGGTTGACCACAAACTTGACATGAGCCAACAGTGTGATGCGGCAGCTAAAAAAGCCAATGCAATTCTGGGCTGCATCAATAGGAGTATAGCATCTAGATCAAGGGAAGTAATAGTGCCACTGTATTCTGCTCTGGTCAGACCTCACCTGGAGTACTGTGTCCAGTTCTGGGCGCCACAGTTCAAGAAGGACACTGACAAACTGGAACGTGACCAGAGGAGGGCAACCAAAATGGTCAAAGGCCTGGAAACGATGCCTTATGAGGAACGGCAAGGGAGCTGGGCATGTTTAGCCTGGAGAAGAGGAGGTTAAGGGGTGATATGATAGCCATGTTCAAATATATAAAAGGATGTCACATAGAGGAGGGAGAAAGGTTGTTTTCTGCTGCTCCAGAGAAGCGGACACGGAGCAATGGTTCCAAACTACAAGAAAAAAGATTCCACCTAAACATTAGGAGGAACTTCCTGACAGTGAGAGCTGTTTGACAGTGGAATTTGCTGCCAAGGAGTGTGGTGGAGTCTCCTTCTTTGGAGGTCTTTAAGCAGAGGCTTGACAACCATATGTCAGGAGTGCTCTGATGGTGTTTCCTGCTTGGCAGGGGGTTGGACTCGATGGCCCTTGTGGTCTCTTCCAACTCTATGATTCTATGATTCTATGATTCTAGTTTCTGAGCCAGGTCACAGGCTCAGCCTAGTCATACACAGACATACCCTTAAGACAGGATTTGTGATGGAGAAGACAATGGGGAGGCTTTTCCATTTTCCTTCAACCTTGCAGAGAAATATTTGAGGATAATTTGGGAGGGGTTTCAGGACCTTTTCTGTGGGGTTTCAAACATATGGTTTACATATGCAGTTATGAACTTTTATCATATATGTGTGTGTATGACCTTAAATTTTTTTATTTCACAGGAATCTCAAATAAAAGCATCCCTGACAGATGGCCATCCAACTTCTGCTTAAAAACCTCCCAGGAAGGAGAGTCTATCACCTCTCATTCCACTGTCAAAACAGGTCTTCCTGTCAGAAAGTTCTTCCCGATGTGTAGTCAGAATCTCTTTTCTTGCTTCTGGAGCAATGGAACACCATTATGGATGCCAGAACGCATGGAAACACCATTTACCTTCCCGTCGCAGTGGTACCTACTTATCTACTTGCACTGGTATGCTTTTGAACTGCTAGGTTGGCAGGAGCTAGGACTGAGCAACGGAGCTCACCTTGTCGTGGGGATTCGAACTGCCGACCTTCCGATCAGCAAGTCCAAGAGGCTCAGTGCTTTCGACCACAGCGCCACCCACATCCCTGTGACTCAAAAGCACTGCAATAAGACACCATGGCAGTTTCATCTGCAGTGTACAATACTCTCCCATTTTACCTGTGGCATCTCCATCTTTGAGTAGTCAAATCAGTAGTCATCTTTGAGAGAGCCAGTGTGGTGCAGTGGTTAAGAGCGGTAGTCATGTAATCTGGGGAACCGGGTTCGTGTCTCCGCTCCTCCACATACAGCTGCTTGGGCTAGTCACACTTCTCTGAAGTCTCTCAGCCCCACTCACCTCACAGAGTGTTTGTTGTGGGGGAGGAAGGGAAAGGAGAATGTTAGCCGCTTTGAGACTCCTGAAGGGGAGTGAAAGGCGGGATATCAAATCCAAACTCTTCTAGTGTCAAAGATGTGGAGCACAACTTAGAGGCCATGAATCTATTATGATGACTGACTGGGAACAGTTATGGACCACAGGTATGAAATTCACGGCATGTAATGCCTTAAGAGAGAATATAATGAAAATGATATATAGGTGGTACATGACACCAGTCAAGCTTGCAAAAATCTATCATCTGCCTGATAATAAATGTTGGAAATGTAAAGAGACCGAAGGTACATTCTTTCACCTTTGGTGGACATGCCCAAGGATTAAGACCTTCTGGGAGATGATCTATAATGAAATGAAAAAGGTATTTAAATATACCTTTCTGAAGAAACCAGAGGCCTTTCTCCTGGGCATGGTCGGCCAATTGGTGCCAAAGAAGGATAGAACTTTCTTTATGTATGCTACAACAGCAGCAAGAATACTTATTGCAAAGTACTGGAAGACACAAGATTTACCCACCCGGGAAGAATGGTAGATGAAGGTGATGGACTACATGGAACTGGCGGAAATGACTGGCAGAATCCGAGACCAGGGAGAAGAGTCGGTGGAGGAAGATTGGAGGAAATTTAAAGACTATTTACAGAAACACTGTAAAATTTATATTTGTTAGAAGGATGTTGGAATAATATTATATGATTTTAGCAGGAATGATATAAAGGATTTGGGAATAACTGACTGTTAATTGGTGAAAGGAGGAAAAGTAAAGTTACATGATATTAAGACAGTTTACAGGACAAAAATTTTAAAAGAGGGAAAGGATTTGCTGAAATAGATAATTGACCTAGAATACAAAAAAGGGAGGTGTGAGGAGGTCAAGGAAATAAGCTAATGAAAGAATAGTAATGAGGAGATCTGATGTAATTTTTTTCATTTTTGTTTTTGTTTAATGGGTTTTATTTCTCTGTTTTCTTCTTCTTCTTTTATATTGTGATGTGTTGTTTTGTTTTTGTTTGATGTGGTGTGTTTACTTTTTCTTTCTGTGGTTGTTAAAACTTTAATAAATATTATTTAAAAAAAATTAAAGGCCATGGTTCTCAGCCTCTGTAGCTTTAAATCACCGCATGTGGCCAAAAAAAAAAATCCTGGGAACTATAGTTTGTTAAGGGTGCTGGGAACTGTAGCGCTGTGGGGGGGGGAGCAAACTACAGCCCCCAGGATTGTGTGTCTGATGGGGAGGTTGTTTTAAATGTATGATGTGTATGCAGCCCATATGCTTTCTGAGCTGTTGTTGTTTTTTGCATGTGGGTTTCTTGCCCATGTTAAACCACCTTGGGAAAACTTCTCAATTGGACTTTTGCCGGGTGCAAAATTAGTCTGGGAGCACAGGAAATAAGCTGCCCTGGATATTGTGTCCTCCTCCCCTGAACCCACTAAGTTTGCTGCCTGTGAACCTTAGAAAATGCAGGTGCTGCTTACTAATAATGAACGAGAGAAAGAGAAAGAGAGAGAGAGATTTGTTTTGTTTCTAGTGACCCTGGACAGCATCCAACTGCCGTCATAAGGTCTAGTCACATGACGGTTCCCCTGGGAAACAGAATATGCTTTGGGGGGGGGGGCAGAGGCATCAGGTGGCCAACCAGGGACGACAGCCCTGCAAACATCAGACTCTTGAGGGCCCGGCCTGATCCGGCTCCTATTTCCCTGCGGATTGTGCCCTTGTGTTTTGCAAGCCTGCTTTGATCACCGCAGATGTCTCCATCTGCAGCCTGGGGGAGGTATTTAGTAAATGAACCCACAAACTCTGCAAAGCTCCACATGGCTGCAGCACAAGAGGTTTGCAAACAAATCTCTCTGTGAGCGTGCGACGTCCCTCTGTTTCAGAAGAGATGCCTGAGAAAAAGCCAGCTTGGCACATTGAGGAGTGATGGCGGAAAGGTGCCATCTCCTTGCACTCCTGCAACCCACAGGATTTGAAAAGAAGTTTTATAATATAGCAGTTTGCACAGGTTAGCGCTTAACCCGAGACAGGAGGACGGACAGCTTGTGCCAGGGGGTAGAAGCAACCAGGAAGCCAAGAATGGAAGACCTGGAGTGGACTGGGGAGAATCTTACCCTGAATCTGTTTCATTTATTCCATGCCAGCCCAAGCCCTTCTTTCCCTTACTGACAGCGCTCAAGCACCAAGCAAAGAGAGGAGGAAACCCTTGACTTAGGCCCTGAAACCCAGATAGAGGCAAAACTGAGTGATGAGCCCATTACCATGAAGGGAAGACCGAGGCCAAACTGTAGCTCAGGCTTCAGAATGTTCACTCTAGTTTATTTTCACTGCATTTATATGGGGTGTGCAGATATTGTAAGATTTCGGCGAGGTTTCTACCCATCGGAAGCAGCATTTGAACAAGCCAAGCGGCATTCTCAACAGTGAGCTGCTTCGCCTTTCTTAGAGCAGAGGGAGATTTCCAATATAAAAATTGTTGGAAATGTAAGGAGAAGGAGGGGAATTTCCTCCATAAGTGGTGGACGTGTACTAGGGTGAAAACTTATTGGGACATAATTTACAATGAATTAAAAAAGATCTTTAAATATAATTTATTTTAAAAAACAGAGTTATTTTTGCTAGGTCTAATTGGAGATTATTATTATTTTTTAAAAAAAAAAAAAAGATGTGAATCTTTTTATGTATGCCACAATGGCCGCAACGATACTTCTGGCTCAGAAATGGAAATCACAGGAGATTCCAAAATTGGAAGAATGGCGGATTAAGATGGTGGAATACGTTGAGTTAGCAAAGCTGACGGGGAAGATCCAGAATCAGCACGACGAACTGTTTCAAAAGGACTGGAGCAAATTTATATAATATATGAAAGAATATTGTAAACATCTGAAAACGTTTGTAGCTTTGAGTTGAAATGTTTTGTAATGACAATATAAGGAACTGATTTACATTTAACAAGGGAAATATAAAAATAAGAGAGAAGGTAAAAAAGTGGTTATAGAAATGCTAAGATGAAAGTAAATATATTTGGAAGTCAGGAAGAGGGGCGGGAGGAGGTCGATGCTCTGGTAAGAGCGAGGTTTGAGTTTATTGATGGATATTGTGATTACAAAAATTGTAAATGTAATAAAAATTATTTTTAAAAAATGATAAAAAAAAGAGCAGAGGGAGATTTCAGGCTGAGAAGTGAAGAGGTGCGTACCTAACTGCTAGTGTCCTGCAGTTCCTGCTGGCTTTTCCTGTGCCAGCTGAGTGTGGCATCCAGCTGGCAGCTTGCAGGAGAGTGGCACAAGCACTCCTTGGGACACTGGGGGTCTCCAGACTCGATCCACAGAAGATCCCGCAGACAGGGAACAGTTTCTGCAACAGTACCATCTTGCGTGTGATTTACAAGTCTCTGTGTTGCACTGTTTACAAGGCCGGCCCTACTATGAGACATCAGGGCAACCAGAACTGCACACAGTTCCAAATGTAGTCCCACCAGAGCTTTATACAAGGATCCCATGGCCCTGGCAGTTTCCATGGAATCATGGAATTGTAGAGATGGAAGGGACCCCGAGTGTCATCTAGTCCAGCCCCCTGCAAATGCAGGAATCTCAACTAAAGCATCCCTGACAGATGACCATCTACAGTAAAGGTAAAGGGACCCCTGACCGTTAGGTCCAGTCGTGGCCGACTCTGGGGTTGCAGCATTCATCTCACTTTATTGGCTGAGGGAGCTGGCGTACAGCTTCCGAGTCATGTGGCCAGCATGACTAAGCCGCTTCTGGCGAAACAGAGCAGCGCACGGAAACGCCGTTTACGTTCCCGCTGGAGCGGTACCTATTTATCTACTTGCACTTTGACGTGCTTTCGAACTGCTAGGTTGGCAGGAGCAGGGACTGAGCAATGGGAGCTCACCCCGTCACAGGGATTCGAACCACTGACCTTCTGATCGGCAAGCCCTAGGCTCAGTGGTTTAGACCACAGTGCCACCCTGTCCCCTGACGACCCACAACCTCCACTTAAAACCTCCCAGGAATGAGTCCACCACCTCCCGTTCCAATGTTATTACTGTCCAAAGTTTCATTTCCTAATAGTCATGGCAAGGAATTTGCCCTTTTCACAACAGCTGCACATTATGTCAGCATCTCAACTGAGCTCAAGATCTCTGTCCTAATTAGTCACTGCCAGTTCAGACTCATCATGGTATATAGAAAGTTTTTTTTAAAATGCAGCCAAAATGGCTCTTCAACTGCTTTGGGCTACAGCTATCATTGCCTCTGATGGTTGGCCAGGCTGACGGTATCTGGGATATCTGCCACAGGTCTTCATCTCTGGTTTGCATTTCTTTGCAATGGACCACATTTGCCATTTTCTTGCCTGCTTTTTGTTTGGAGAGATCCTTTCGGAGCTCTTTGCAATCTACTTGGGTTCTCACCACAAATAATTCAGGCCCCATCTGCGCAATGCATTTTAAGCAGTATCATACCACTGTTAAAAGAGGGATGTGGGTGGCGCTGTGGGTTAAACCACAGAGCCCAGGGCTTGCCGATCAGAAGGTCAGCGGTTCGAATCCCTGCGACGGGGTGAGCTCCCGTTGCTCGGTCCCTGCTCCTGCCAACCTAGCAGTTTGAAAGCACGTCAAAGTGCAAGTAGATAAATAGGTACCGCTCCGGCGGGAAGGTAAACGGCGCTTCCGTGCGCTGCTCTGGTTCGCCAGAAGCGGCTTAGTCATGCTGGCCATATGACCCGGAAGCTGTACACCGGCTCCCTCGGCCAATAAAGCGAGATGAGCGCCGCAACCCTAGAGTCGGCCACGACTGGACCTAATGGTCAGGGGTCCCTTTACCTTACCACTGTTAAAAAGTCACGGCTTCTTCCCAATGAATCCTGGGAACGGTGCTGATAGTTCCTGGGAAGGCCCCTATTCCCATCACAGAGCTACAGTGTCCAGAGTTCCTTGGGAAAAGGGACTGACTGTTAAACCACTCCAAGACCTGTCGCTCTGTGTGTGGAATTGGGGGGGTCTCCTAATAATGATCAGCACCCTTGATGGACTACAATTCCCAGGGTTCTTTGAGGGACGCCACAACTGTTTAAAGTAGTATACTGCGCAGATGGAGCTCAATTCAGCGCAAACCTAGGACACCTCACTGCTAACCCATAAATCAGGATAATTTATGAATCCTTTTTAAATCACCAGACTATTTAAACTACTGAACATTCAGCCACACAAAGTAATTATACAACCATTAGAAGACACCTGAAGGCAGCCCTGTACAGGGAAGTTTTTAATGTTTTATTATGTTTTTGTAAGCTGGCAACCCAGTCAGATGAGCTAGGTTATGATGAGGATGAGGATGAATGGGAGAGATGGAATGAGGGGATTTTTTTTGGGGGGGGGTGACAGAATAGTGGTCCACTCCCTAGTGAGTCACGGGATTCAAACTGGACTCACTGATCAATTTTTGGGTCCAATCCAAGCACAAAAAGCAAGTTGTGCCGCACAACTGTAGGTGCAAGTTACAAGAATTTGGGGCGGGGGGGGGAGGGAGAGAAAGGATCAAATTAGTAGAATTAGGTGTGATCAGAACAGAAGAAGGCCAATTTATGCAAGGAAGACAAATTATGACCAGCACAATGGATTGAGAGAAACGTGACTATAGTTTACAAGTTGATAAGGGGATTTAGAAAAATAGAAATAGCATAATAGGGTGCTAAGACAGACGCGAAACGGAAGCGCATTTAGGATTAAGACCATTTGAACTCAGGGAGGCTTACTCGCAAGGAGACCAGGTGGTTGCATGTTAATTCTACTTGGGAGTAAACGCCATGGGAGGAGAAGCTGGCGGCATTTTGCGTCAGAAAGGCGCACCCAGCCGCCTCCTTCCAGTCTCCGCCTCGCTTCCTGGAAGCCAAGCCGAGTGGGCGTCCAGGATTGACGGACGGACGGAAGGAGAGAGGGAGGCAGGCAGTCCCCCGCTCCGCTCCGTGCTCCGCGCTCCGGGTTTTCCTTCCCGCCGCCGCCGCCGCCGCTCCGCGCCCGCTTCCAGCTCCGGCTCTTGCGCGCCGCCTCCCCTCTCCAGCTGTTTTACGCATCTGGCCAGCCGCGCCCTCCTCGCCTTCTCTCTCTCGCCCTCGCAGCAGCAGCAGCAGCAGCATCTGCGCGCCCGACGGCTCTCTGCCAGCTCCGAAGCTGCTATGTCCGGGGAAGAGGCGGCCGGGGGCGACGCGGGCGCCCCGCAAAGCGCCACCGCGGCGCCACCGGAGCAGCAGCAGCAAGAAGCCACTCCGGCAGCGCAGCCCGCCGAGGAGGGCAAGGCTGCGGGGGCCCCGTCGGAGGCGGCGGCGGCTGCCGCTGCTCCCGGGCGCCAGTACCGGGCGCTGGTGCTGGGCGGCTTCGGCGGCTACGAGAAAGTGAAGGTGCAGACGCGGCAGCTGCCCGCCGCCGAGCCCAGCCCGGCCGCGGGCCAAGTCAGCGTGGAGGTGCGGGCCTGCGGGCTCAACTTCGCGGATCTGCTGGCCCGGCAGGGGCTGTACGACAGGCTGCCGCCGCTGCCCTTCAGCCCGGGCATGGAGGCGGCCGGCACCGTCTTGGCCGTGGGCGAGGGCGTCTCCAGCCCCAAGGTGGGTGTCGAGGGGGGGAAGCGTCTCCGGTTCGACGGCGGCTGGGCGCGGACTCGGCTTCCTTTCCCCCGCAGTGCAGGGAACGGTGGGCGTGGCGGGGGGGGGAGAGCAGCCCCCCCAGGAGGGCATCTGGAGGCGTGGGCGGGGGGGGGTACGTGGGCGCGCAGCCCCCCTCACCCGTGGGGAACCCGAAGGTTCGAGGGTGGCGCTGGAGAAGGTGCCTAACCTTAGGGAGCTAACGGGAGGGGCTGGGAGGAGAAAGGAACGTGGCGAGGCGAAGGATCCTGCCCTCCAAGTGGTGTGGGGGTGGGGGGTGGGGGGGTCGAGAGATGGGCGCGATCCCCTCCCGCCCCAGGGGTTCTACCTGTCTGGAAAGTGGGCGTGGAGCTGAGACAATGGAAGGGTGGGGTGGGGGTGCGTGGGAGGGGGCGCCCCCTCCACCTTCAGCTGAAGGGGGCGCCCCAGGGAGAAGGGACTCAGGAGCCCCCCCACCCCCACGAGAGGGTGCGATCCGGGACCCACCCAGAAGGGGGAAGATTGGGGAGGTGTGGGCAGGAAGACTGCCTAGGGCAGGGAGTGTCTACGTCTTGGCTGGCTTGGGGTTTTTTTTTGGGGGGGGGCAGGATCACGCCTCCCTCCCGCTTATGCAAGAGGCACGGGGCTTTGTTCCTGAACTCATGGTTTGCCTCGGGCTTGTGGGGTGGGGTCATTCCTTCGCATCTGTCCTAGATGTCCAGAAATGCAATGTGGAAATGGCGTGGCCCCACCTTCTCCCCACGGCCTTGGGATTTGGGGGTGGCGCAGCAGCCACAGAGGGTGGTCCCAGCTGCTGTGCTGCACTCTGCACATGCCTGGAGCACAGCATAGGCTCGGTAGGTTGGGAAGGAGGCTGGAGTTTGTCACGTTCTTCGGAGGGGGACAACCGCACCCTGGTGACTGGGGTTATGGACCCACATACCCCCCTGTGTGTTGTGCAGGGAGCTGCATGTCAGTGGGAAGAGATGCAGAGTTTCTTTTGGTGGCTGCCCCTCCCTTCTCCAGGGTCTCCACAGAGGGTTATTCCGAGAGATTAAGTATTTATTTTCTAAATAACAGCCGCCACCACCCTGCATCTGAGGGGTTAATTTATCCCCTCCCCTCTGTCACCTTAGCTCTTCCCACAGCCACTATTTTGGCAGTGAGCTTTATAACACCGATAAGGCTCATTCGAGAAATATAGCAATACAGTGGTACCTCGGGTTACATACACTTCAGGTTACAGACTCCACTAACCCAGAAATAGTACCTCGGGTTAAGACCTTTGCTTCAGGACGAGAACAGAAATCGTACGCAACACCATCAGGAGGCGCCATTAGCGGTGCTTCAGGTTAAGAACAGTTTCAGGTTAAGAACAGACCTCCGGAACGAATTAAGTACGTAACCAGAGGTACGGCTGTACCTGTTCCTGCTTCTTTTCTGTGTGTTCGTATGGCACACGGTTATAAGGTGTGGCGTGTATTTTAAGTGTACCGGTTATCTCAACCAGTTCATTAATCATGTGACTTAAAAGTGGGCTTGAGGCTGTGAGTGCAACAGAGAAAATAAAGCAAATCTTAACTCACATGGGTTTGCGGGGGGCATGTAGGAGGGCAGAGGCTTTATCCACAACTTCTGCTATACAGTGGTGCCTCGCAAGACGAAATTAATCTGTTCCGTGAGTCTCTTCGTATAGCGGTTTTTTCGTCTTGCGAAGCAAGCCCATTGACAGCTTAGCGGATTAGCGCTATTAGCGGTTTAGCGGCTTTTAGTGGCTTATCAGCTTAGCGGATCAGCTGATAAGCGGCTTAGCTGCTTAGAAAAAGGGGGGGAGGGAAAAAACCCCGCAGGAACCCGCAAGACATTTTCGTCTTGCGAAGCAAGCCCATAGGGAAATTCGTTTTGCGAAGCGCCTCCAAAACGGAAAACCCTTTCGTCTAGCGGGTTTTCCGTCTTGCGAGGCGTTCGTCTTGCGGGGCACCACTGTACCTCAAAGGCATTCCCGGAGACTTGAGGGAGAATTCAGGCGAACCCTGTTAATTAAAAGAACCCTGGAGCTATGAAAAGGGGCCCTATGCACATTTTTTAATTAATTTTTGGCCCTATCCTGCTTCCGTGCCAACCCCCCCACACCTCAAGGTGGCGTAGGTGATTCTCTCTCCCCCCCCATCCCATTCAATCCTCACCACAACCTTGGGATGTCCCAGGATTACCCAATGAGTTTTGTGGGTCTGTGGGGATTTGAACCCATGTCTCCCAGGTCCTAGTCTAACACGCTTATCACTGCGCCACACAGGCATACATCCTGATGGACCTATGTGGAGCTCTGCACCCAAGGGAGAATTATAAGTGGCCCAGGTTCTCCCATTGCGTGGAGGAGCCCAACTTGCAGAGGGCCTGTTCTCCACCTTGCCGAACATCTGTTGTTGTGGGGCGTGGCCTCTGGTTGTGACTTCACTTTCCCTCACCCTTGTCATGGCTGTTGCTATAAACATCCCTTTGGTGCGCAGTGAGCAGTGGCTTACCTGCAAATTCCATTAGCTTCTGTAGCCAGACTCTCCGTGGGCGTGGGCGTAATAATAAAAACATAGCAATTTCAAATATTTTCTGGTATCGATTGCTTTCAAGCTAGTGGCAAAGCACGTTGAAGTTTCCTTCAAGGTTTATTTTTGCAAGGATCAGGCAGGCCTGCTTTCCTTTGCACGCTGTTGCTTGAGAAGAATAGGACTCCTTTGCAAATTCAGAGAGATTGCTTTTAATGGCTGGATTGCCATGGATTTTTTCAGTAAACTTGATGTGCAACCGTTTTCATCATTGCCACTTATTAGTGGTAATTAAGACTCGGGTGTCTTCAGTCTGGTTCTTCAAATTAGCTAATCTTGCGATGAAAAGCCATGCTGGTTTCTGCTTCCTGTCTTGAAAAGTACAGGGTTTGGTCCCTGGGTTTTCACTACAAAAAGCCAGTTCCGAACCTGTTTTACTAGCTGCTTTCCAACAGAACCCCAGAAACAAGATCTGTATTCTGTTGTTCTTTGAAGAGGCTAAGAAGAGGTCAGATGGGAAGGGCCATAGCGCAGAAGGTTGGGATGCAGAAGGTTCTCCGGTCAATCTCTGCCATCTCCAGGTCCGGCCAGGAGACAGCTCTGCCTGAAGAGAACTGCAGAGTTATTGCCAGTCACTTTAGTGGCAACACCGAGCGACGGACTCTGCAGACATCCTTTTTATGCTGCGTTCATAATCATTTGCCCTCGTGATGGTTATACACGATCCCACTCTCGATGCTGTCTTCACCTGCGAAGGATTTGCGGTAGACGTACTGCTTCATCTCCAGTCTTTTCATTTCCTGAAATGTGGTATCTTTTCATGCCGCAAGTGTGCTGTGTGCGTCCCGCAGTCATTGTGCTGTAGTACAAAGCAATAATGCAATAACACATTGTGGGACAAATAATAAAGTGGGAATAATGAAGTGGATGTGCAGACAGTCCAGTATAACTCTGCCACTGTTGCATGAATGACATGATGCAGAATACACCTGCAAAACAAAAACAACAACCTAGAATATGGGCCAAGGGTCTAACTACGGCATGAGGTATCTTCCTACGTAAGATGACCAATTCAACACCACAATTCTAGAGGCAGTGGTGAATTCAGCATGGGATATGAGATTTCCATCATTCTGGTTCAGCAAGACCTGCATATATATATAGATTTGTGAAGTATAATTCCTATAGCATTGGATATATGCCTCAAAAACCTCCAGTTTTGCAACCAGAGCTTTCCGGAGTCAATTACATGCAAGCCTTCATAAATTTGGCCCTATGTTCTGGTTTTATTCCTGTTGAAGAACTATGGCATACTCTGGCCTGGAATTTGAATAGAACTATGGCATACTCACAAGGGACGCGGGTGGCGCTGTGGGTTAAACCACAGAGCCTAGGACTTGCCGATCAGAAGGTTGGCAGTTCCCGTTGCTCGGTCCCTGCTCCTGCCAACCTAGCAGTTCAAAAGCACGTCAAAGTGCAAGTAGATAAATAGGTACCACTCCGGCGGGAAGGTAACCGGCGTTTCCGTGCGCTGCTCTGGTTTGCCAGAAGCGGCTTAGTCATGCTGACCACATGACCCGGAAGCTGTATGCCGGCTCCCTTGGCCAATAAAGCGAGATGAGCACCGCAACCCCAGAGTCGGCCACAACTGGACCTAATGGTCAGGGGTCCCTTTACCCTTTACCTTTATGGCATACTCTGGCCTGGAATTTGAATAGTTGCAATAATATGTAGAGGTCCTAGCCCATGGATTTCTAGGCAGGCTTTGTCCTTACTGAAAGGCCCCAACGGTGCAAAATAAATTGGACCAGAACATTGAAACACCAGTCGGACCAGTTAAGGCGGCCAACCTACTTGAAAGTCACCTTGGCAACCAAGTTCACTGGCTGGGCGCCTATCTTGCAAGCAGAGAGTTGGCTGGTTACTTCAAACTGATTATGGGTAATTCAGCCACCAACCTGCTTCCTTTCTTGCCCTCTGTGAGCCACCGCCCCTCAAGCTTCTTTGTTTGGTCAACTATGTCTTTAGAGGCAGCCCTAGAAAGCATCTTTGGAGGAGACCAGGTGATCTAGCTACCTGGTGACAGTTCCACGGGCCGCATCTTTGCACTAGAAGAAGTGGCCAATGAGCTTGGGGGTGGGGTGGAGAGAATGTCCTGCAGTCTCATTGTGCTGTGCCTCCTTCCCAGCCTGATCCAGCTAGCTTCTCTTCTGACCAGTGATGATTCATAGAGTGGCTTATGGGATTGCTGAGTTAATGGGGAAGGACTGTACCCCACGGGCAGAGCAGAAGGTCACTGGGACAAGCCCCAGAATACCCAGGTGGGTACTGGAGTGAATGGGTGTTAGGGGAAGGGTAATCATACACCTTGGAGTAGATTGTCCACCTTTGGTCCCCGTTATGTACTGAAGTTCTCACCCTGGGCCAGCAGGGGGATACTGTAGATAGTTTTCACTCAGGTCCACATACGCAAATAAGGAATTGAAAGTGACGTTCAGTGATTGGATAGTTACAGAAAGTTGTTACTGTTGCCTTGTAGTGGAGCTCTATATAAGCAGGCTGGCTGAACCCTTCAGTTCTGTTCTTGGCATGTTAATAAACAAGAGCTGTTTGAAGAATTGCTGTGTCGTCTGATATGTTCACCCACAACTTAACAGTCCCCATCCTGCACTTGGCTTCCAACTGTGGCTCCTAGAAGCTGTCAGCATGTGACAGCAGCCACACCCTGGGATTCAAGCCCTGGGTGAGTTAGGGACTTCCCCTGCATGTGAAGACAGGCTCCGGAGGATTGAATGGCTGAGACCAATTGTGGGTCCAATGGTCAAGAAGGAAGTTTCTGCACCTGCCGTAGAGGGAAGTGAGGGGTAGGTGGGGCTCGTCAACCTGTGAAGGTAGCCCATCTCTGAGAAAGAAACCCGATACAGTGGTACCTTGGTTTATGAACTTAATCGTTCCGGAAGTCCGTTCTTAAACCAAGGCATGCCTTCCCATAGCAGCGGGGGGCTCAATTTACAAATGGAACACACTCAACGGGAAGTGAAACATGTTCTTCTTCCAAGGCAAAGTTCACAAACCAGAACACCTACTTCTGGGTTTGCAGCATTCTTAATCCAAGTTGTTCATAAACTAAGCTGTTCTTAAATCAAGGTACCACTGTATATTGCCAGGTCAAAAATCTCTGGCGCCGTTCAGTTCAAGCCGTGCTCTCTGTGCATTGTGTCACTCGTGGAAGAGGGAGCAAATTAGGGGAAAAGTTTTGCTCAAGTACGTGAGGCTTCCAAAAGGGCTTTGAGTCTATCGGTTTTGCTTGGGGGGCGGGTTTCCCCAACTGCCCCCTGCCCTGTGTCCAATTTCTGATGGGAGTTACGGTTGTTGCCAGGTACTCAGGCAGCAACACACAGTTTGTCAGTCTAGTGCGCTTGTCTGCTCCTGTAATGGGATGCAGATTTGATGTTCCAGCTGCCTAATAAGGCTTAGTGGGGGTATTGTGGTTTTGTGTGTGCGCGTGCCAGAGATGGGCTGTTATGGGCATTGGGGAATCTTGCCTCCGCCATTCCCACAAGAGACAACAGCTGGCTTTTTTGCTACCTAAATGGGCCTCGTGCTGGGAAAACGCAGACAGGCAGCAGCTCCTAGACAACGTCCCCTGGTGTTCTCTAATTATTTCTGCCTCTTTACCTGTGAGTTGGGTGCGAGGGGAATAGAGCATCTCCATTATCCTTAAGGAGGAGCAGAAGATTCAGTGGGGGGTGGGGGGGCACAGCTGTCTCTGCCCTGCCTGCTCCTTGCAAGACTTCTAAACCTTCAACTGCAAGCCTTAAAAAAAAAAGAGAAAAAAAGAAATAATTTTCAGTGTTAGTAGAATTAAAATATATACAGTGGTACCTCAGGTTAAGTACTTAATTCGTTCCGGAGGTCCGTTCTTAACCTGAAACTGTTCTTAACCTGAAGCACCACTTTAGCTAATGGGGCCTCCTGCTGCTGCCACACCGGAGCACCATTTCTGTTCTCATCCTGAAGCAAAGTTCTTAACCTGAAGCACTATTTCTGGGTTAGCAGAGTCTGTAACCTGAAGTGTATGTAAACCGAGGTTCCACTGTAATACAAACATTGCGGCACCAGCCCTTTCCTTACAAGTACAATGGTACCTCAGGTTAAGTACTTAATTCGTTCTGGAGGTCCATTCTTAACCTGAAACTGTTCTTAACCTGAAGCACCACTTTAGCTAATGGGGCCTCCTGCTGCTGCCAGCCACCGGAGCACGATTTCTGTTCTCATCCTGAAGCAAAGTTCTTAACCTGAAGCACTATTTCTGGGTTAGCGGAGTCTGTAACCTGAAGCGTATGTAACCTGAAGTGTATGTAACCCAAGGTACCACTGTAATACAAACATTGCGGCACCAGCCCTTTTTCTTACAAGTAAGCAGCTGTAACAGAGAAGGAAATGCCAAAGGGCTGATTGCCACTAGCTGCTGATTCTGTAGGTTCACCCTATCTGTATTCAAATACAGTCATAAAAGAGGAAGAATAAAATTGCGAGATAATGAAATAATCCTCCTAGGCCTCTACTGATCTCTGTGCTAGCTCATGTAGCCTCAAACCCTTACAAAGCAGAAAACAAATAAGGCACTGTAAGCAGTGATTCAGACGTTCCAGAGAAATAGTCTTCTTCTGGTGAAATTTTGCCCCCAGGTCTCTTAAGAGGTTGCTCCCAATGGGGACAGGTTAGTGGTCAGAGGCACCCGGTATCATAACTGCCAGGGGGCTGGGAGATCATCACTCGGTGCTGTTCTCTGAAATTGATCCTGGAAGATAGGGCTGCAACCAGTGCCTTCAGTACCCAACTCATAGAACTGGTTCACGGGAGGCCATCGTCAATGGTCTCAAAAGCCACTGAGAGATTACCGTATTTTTCGCTCTATAACACGCACCTGACCATAACACGCACATCGTTTTTAGAGGAGGAAAACAAGGGAAAAAACATTCTGAATGAAACAGTGGATGTATCATTTTTGTGCTTCATGCTGTGGCCACAGACATGTGATCTGATGGTGAATTTGGGGTGACCCAATGCAAAAATCCTGAGAATCCCTGTGCATCCGTGGTTTGTAACCACGTTTTTGCACCATTGCAGCCCCAGGCAACTGTGGGTGCGTGATTTTGGGGGGGAAGGTTGTAGCTGTGGACATGCTGATGGTGAATTTGGGGTGAATTTGGGGTGACCTAATGCAAAGATCCTGAGGATCCATGTGGATCCATGCTTTTTAACCACATTTTAAGTGGGGAGGGAAGGAAAAACACAGAACGGACAAGGAGCACGAGAGGGGTGTGCAGAGAAGCAGCTAGCTAAGAATGCAGGAGAGGGGTATAACGGGAGGGAGGAAAGGAAGGCAAAAGTTTTCCCTCACCTACCCACCCGAGCCAGCCAGCTCGCGCGCGCGCGCTCTCTCTCTCTCTCTCTCTCCCTCCTGCATGTTTTCAGCAGCACGGAGCACAGAGACGACACTCTGCTTTCCCCTCTGCTTGCCTGGAGGGGAGGGGCTTTCCCTGCTCTTTGTTCCGTTTGAACAAACACAGCAAGGAAACAGAGATGGGTGGGCAGTAAGACCCTGAGGCAGAATGCAGGAAAGCAGCCGCTTCCTCTTTTCAGGTTTCCCTTCTCCGAGACGCGCGATTTGATTTTTTTTGCCTCCCCTCGCGCCATTTGGCTCCAGGGACCACACATTCGCTCAATAACACGCACAGACATTTCCCCTTCCTTTTTAGGAGAAAAAATCTGCGTGTTATAGAAGGAAAAATATGGTAGGTAAAAGCCACAGGGTCACACTCCCCTTGACTCCCCTCTCAGGGCAGCCAAGGTTGGATTCAGTCCCATATCCTTGTCTGAACCCCAATTGGAATAAGTCGAGATAATAGGCTTCATCCAAGCGTATGTGCAACTGTTGCTGTGTAGGCCCACTCATTTTGCTTTTGGTGCATGCCCTCAGGAGACGGGACATGTTCATCTGTCGCTTTCAGAGTGGTCGAGAGTAAGTGTGGGCCGCCAGGTTGGATTCCCTGGGAACCTTGCGTAATCAAGGAAACATTGACAATTTCCTTTCCCCTTGAGTTAGAGGCCTCACCATGTTTTTATGTGTGTTCTTTCTTTACATTGCCTGTAGTTTCAGCTTCTGTTTCAAACTACAGGTAGGTAGCCGTGTTGGTCTGCCATAGTCAAAACAAAAATAAAAATAAAAAATAAAATTAAAAATTAAAAATTCCTTCCAGTAGTACCTTAGAGAGCAACTAAGTTTGTTCTTGGTATGAGCTTTCGTGTGCATGCACACTTCTTCAGATACACTGAAACAGAAGTCACCAGACCCTTCTATATAGTGAGAGGGTGGGGAGGGGTATTTACTCAGAAGGGTGGTGGGAATGGGTTGATAGGTGTGGTAAACCTGTTGACAACTCTTAACGACTGCAATTGGTCTTACAGGAAAAAGCAAGGGGTGAGAGGGCTAAAAATAGCTTTATCATGTATAATGAGATAAGAATCCAATGTCTCTATTCAGACCAGGTCTCTCCATGGTTCTAAGTTTGGTAATAAGTTGCAATTCAGCCACTTCTCTTTCCACTCTGTTTCTGAAATTCTTTTGTAATATGACATCTACTTTGAGATCTTGTGATGGCAGGAATCACAAGACAGAGAAACCAGTAGAATACTTCAATCTCCCAGGGCATTCTATACAAGATTAATAAAAAGAAAGAAAGAAAAAGAAATGGTATGGGCGCTAAAATAAGGTTACCAAATTTGTTTCAATGAATCCAGGGACACACTTCAAATTCGATGGATTTTGTATGGAGCCTGATTTGTAAATCTGGGGACTGTCCCCGGGAAACGGGGATGTCTGGTAAAACCAGTGGCAAAACCCCCCACAAGCGACGAAAGCTTAAAAACACATGGATACAAATAAAGTCCGGATCTTGCAAATCCTGCCCCACTCAAAGAGGCCAGGCTGATGAGTTGGTTCTTGGACAATAGCCCTGTAACTGATACCTGTCAACTTGGGGATAGCTCTGTCTGTGGTCATGAAGTGCGTTCAGTCTGTGTTGATTTTGGCACTGCTCTGTGGATGAGGAATGTAACATCCATCACAATGGTTTGTTGTCCTTTGGGATTGTCATCCTTCACCTATCTTATGTTGCTCCTCCCCTGAATATCTTGTTTATTCACGCACTGATCTTCCTTCCTGGCTGCAGCAAGAGAAGTCCCTTTATAGCATGTGGCAGCTGCTAGCCATCTTTCCCGCCCCCACCCCAAAACCCGCCTGCTTCCCTTGGCTATTTTAAATTAATTACTAATACACAAGGCAATAGCTGGACCTGAGGAAGAGCAGGGAATTAGGTCAATGCATTCCAGCTAATGCCAGAAGAAGTGCATGCTACGTATTACATAATAATAATAATAATAAATTTATTATTTATACCCCACCCATCTGGCTGAGTTTCCCCAGCCACTCTGGGCTGCTCCCAATTGAGTGTTAAAAACAATACAGCATTAAATAAAACAAGCATAAATTAAATTGAAATAAGCACAAAGCCATGAGGTAATACTTGATATTCTCCTTTGGGGCAGCCATTTTTGTTTTCCTGCATTTTATTAGAGAGACAGCTTTGGCAGACGCCATCCTCAAATTCTCCTAGAAAGAACTTTAACTCAGAAACGCCGTCGTGCTTTCTTATGTGAAGCACATCTTCCTGATTTCTGACTTTGGTTATTGGAAAACTGTAGAGATGAGGTCATTGTCACCAAGAGAAACTTGGCTGAGCAGGTCCAGGGCCCTGGCTGAGGCAGGCGTTCCTTCTAACGTAAAAGGAGAGGGTGCCCTGGAGGCCTTTGCAGTGGTCCTTATGATTTGCGCTGAGATGCTCTTGCTAGGTTGGAAGCTGGCCCAAGTGGTCTGTCATTGAACCATGACTGGTCTAATGACTCCATGGCTCCATTGGAGGCACGCTCAGGCATCCTGCTTGCATGTTCAGTGGTGTCCAAACTTTTTTCAAAGAGGGCCAGATTTGATGAAATGAAGGGCTGACCAAAGTTTTTGAGCTTTTTTCCGGATTGAAGTTGTTAAGGTGGATTTTTAGGATTTTACCCCAGGAAATAAACTGCCACAGGGGCTGGATTCAACTGACCGACGGGCCGGATTAGGCCCCCGAAACGGACTTTGGACATACCTGATATAGATCCTACAATAAGCTCAGCCCCTGCCTCACTATTCCCTTTGAGTAGTTGGAGAGTGAAGTCTAAAGTGGGCAATCTCTTCCCCCCCCTGCGTATTTCTGGGATGAGACAGAACCCTGCAAAACCAGGAGAAGCCATAGTTTAGTGGTAGAGGATTTGCAGAAGGTTCAAGATAGAGCAGCTGGGAATGTCCTCTGTGTGAAACCCTGGAGAGCCGTCATTGTTTCCCAATCTTGGGTCTCCAGCTGTTGTTGGACTACAACTCCCATCATCCCTTGCGAGCAGTGGTCAAGGATTGTGGGAACTGTTGTCCGAAAACAACTGGAGACCAGGATTGGGAAACACTGGACTAGACAGTAGTGAGCTTGATGGACTGGCGGTCTGATTCTGCCTGTGGCAGCTTCCTGCATCCCTTAATTGGGATCCTAAATTGTGAGGAGAAGGGAAACCTGCTTTTACCTTCCAAGTTCTGGAGGACCTCGGAGATAGTGATGTGGAGGGAGTGAATTATTCCTATTTTTTAAATTAAATTAGTTTGCTGCCCTTCATCCCTAGATCTCCAGGCGGTTCACAAAACCTAACAATACATCCAGGATTTGCGGGTGACCTTTGAGGCTTTTCCAAATAGTTCTCTTCTTACTAATGTTGCCTCTTTGAAGCTCCTTAAGCACTTGTTTGATGCTGAATATGAAATCCTGTTAACTGTTTGTCTTGGACCAGTATGTAAAAAAGCAGTTCATTAAGGTTTCCCCCCCCCCCCACACACTGTTCCTGCAAACAGGCTGCTTGTGAGCGGCCCATTGCAGAGGCCAACGAGCTGCCAAAATGTCTGCATCAGCTTTGTTGCAGCAGTTGAAAGCATGTGTTGTTAGCTGATACTTCGTTGCCTATCAAAATCTCCAAGACAACTTTCCAGAACTGGCTGGGGCTGATGGGAACTGTAGTTCTGGACTGTGCTGCTATAGGAAGGGAAGTTCATTATACAATAGTACCTCTGCTTACGTAACCCTCTGGTTACGCAAACTTTGGGTTACGTAGGCGGCAAACCTGGAAGTATTTTACTGGGTTTTGCCGCATGTGCAGAAGCTGTCCTCTGGTTGCGAAAACCTTGGGATCTGGCCGGACCTCCGGAACGGATCCCGTCTGCAACTGGAAGTACCTCTGTACACCTTTAGGCGTCGGGCAAAATGTTCCTATATAAGCAGGCCTTTGGCTGAGTTACATGAAATGCCCATTTAAAATGTGTTGCCAGGAGCGCGCGTGTTATTGGGTTGTTTTTTGGTTTATTATGTATTTTGTGTTTTTATATTGTGATTTTATGTTGTAAACTGCCAGAAAGCTGCGGGTATAGGGCGGTATACATTTTTTTTTATAATAATAATAATAGTAGTAGTAGTAGTTATTTGAAGCCTAAACAAGCAGACACGCTTTGTGCATTTTCTCCCAACACGGAAGTTGAATTTGCCCTCCCTTGGCCTTCGCATTCTTTAACTAGAAACATAACCAAGCAAACCCACCCAGAGTTGGCATTGCAAACGCGCTGTCTCTTTCTTGAACGCATTAATAACCCTGGGGTGCCTTTCATCTTTCCTCCCTGAATGCGCAATGTGTGCTGCTTTGCATATTTCAAAAGGAGCGTGCAGACTGTGTCCCATCTGGCGGTAGTTTTACGAGGATTTTAATTATTGATTGTAAGGTGCTTGCGCGTGAGAAGCGACCATGTGTAAGAACACCCTGGCACTTTCCTTAAAAAAAGAAGAAAAGCAGTTTTGGGGGAGGGGGGATGTAGAATGGAAATGCAGCATGGGGTGTGTGCGTATGGACGACGACGACAACAACAACAACAACAACAACAACTTATTATTTATACCCCACCCATCTGGCTGGGTTTCCCCAGCCACTCTGGGCTGCTTCCAACAAAAGTTTTAAAATACATTAAAACATCAGTCATTAAAAACTTTCCTTCAGATGTCTTCTAAACGTCAGATAGTTGTTTATTTCCTTGACATCTGAGGGTGTTCCACAGGGTGGGTGCCACTACCAAGAAGGCCCTCTGCTTGCTTCCCTGTAACCTCACTACTCGCAATGAGGGAACTGCCAGAAAGCCCTTGGAGCTGGACCTCAGTGTCAGGGCAGAATTATGGGGGTGGAGATGCTCCTTCAGGTTTACCTTCAGGTATGCATGCAGACTTAACCCTGTCCTCACTGCTGTGACCATTCCTCAAAGGAGCCAATTTCCTCGGTTCCCAAATTTGCATGTTTGCAAGGGCAAGGATTAATACACACAGCACACGTGTTGCTTCTCTGTTGGGAAGGACCATAAGCTCTGTGATGGATCTTCAAATCCAGGCATTGCCAGGTGGGGTTGGGAAGATCTGTCAGAAACTCTGGGAAGCAGCTGCCAACATAGGCATAGCCGGGGGAGGGAGGGAAGGGCAGCCCCCCCCCCCCAATAAATACAAATCAGTAAAAATACATAGAGGTTCTGCCAATGTTATTACTTTTTTAAAAAATGTTTTATTAGGATTTATAGAGAAAAATACAAAACTTAATATCAAATACCTTTTCCCTTTTTTATCCAAATTAAGACTTTGATCTAAATACATTAAAAACATAAAGGAAAAAGGGGGGGGAGAAAGGAGTTGAAAAAGAGAGAGGAAAAAAGAGTAGAAAAGAGGTTAAATGAGAATGACAGAAAAACAAAATTCAGAAAGTAAAGAACTTCCGCTTCTTCTTCCGTCTGCTATATATAAACAATATTCACTCTGCCCATTCCAATATAACACGCAGCAAAGCCACTTTCTATAATCACTAGTCCTCAAATCCAAATATTATTTCTTTTTCACACAAAAAGTCCACGAGAGGTTTCCAGTCTTTTGCAAATGTTAACGATTTTTCTCTGATCAAACCTCGATCTCGTCGTTTCACCTAAGTCCGTTAGTTTTAACAGCCATTCTTCCATTGTTGGTAACAATGGGTTCTTTCCATCTTTGTGCATATAAAAGTATCACAGCGGTAATCATATATTGTAACAAAGTTCCAGTGTCCTTTTCTAACTGTATATAAGTCCCAGCAGGAAGAGCTCTGGCTTCAATTTTTTTAAAAAACAGTCTTCAAAATTCTCCGTATCAATGTACCCAATATTGTAACTTAAACATGTGGTAAGGAGAACGGACCCTTATGCAACTCAGATTTGCCGTAACTTGATCCGGCAGAATTCTGGGTCATCCCAATTCAGGTTGAAACAAAATTTTAAAAAAATCCTTCCAGTAGCACCTCAAGAGACCAACTCACCGTATTTTTCGCTCTATAAGACACACCAGACCACAAGATGCACCTAGTTTTTGGAGGAGGAAAACAATAAAAAAAATATTCTGAATCTCAGAAACCAGAACAGTAAGAGGGATCGCTGCACAGCGAAAGCAGCAATCCCTCTTGCTGTTCTGGCTTCTGGGATAGCTGCGCTGCCTGCATTCGCTCCATAAGACGCACACACATTTCCCCTTACTTTTTAGGAGGGAAAAAGTGAATCTTGCAGAGCAAAAAATACTGTAGTTTGTTATTGGTATGAGCTTTCATGTGCATACACACTTCTTCAGATACTGCCTGCACACGAAAGCTCATACCAATAACTAACTTAGTTGGTCTCTAAGGTGCTACTGGAAGGAATTTTTTTATTTTGTTTTGACTACGGCAGACCAACATGACTACATACCTGGTAACCCAATTCAGGTTGTTATCCAGGATTTGGCTGGATCTGTTGCACAGCCCTCCTGACTTGTTGTTAGGAAGCTTCCTGTGTTTTCCCCCTCCACAGCTGCTATTCTTTACTTTTAAAAAAGGAGGGGGGAGACACCACTTGCATATGGCTCCTCTAATCCGTATTTCTGCCTTGAATTTAAGAATGTTAACAAGTGTTTTGTGGAGGAACGGGTGTCTCTTTCGGATTACTCAAAGAAGTATTGCAGTATGGTGAGCTTGCGAGCTGGGTTTGAGCTATGAGCAACGGAAGTAATTAGACTATAATGTCGTGATTGTGATTTAACAGATGGGAGAAACAACTCCTCCGTGGAAAATGGGGGCGGGGGGAGTCGACAAAAATGAGAGAAGAGACAGAATTGTGTTTTGCTTATGTTTAAAATGCTGAAACTTAATAAAATATAATTGAAAAGAAAAAGAAAGGGGAAGCAGTAGCGTGTTCGATGCGTACATAGGATTTGTTTGTTTACCACAGGCTTCCTCAACCTCAGCCCTCCAGAGGTTTTGAGACTACAATTCCCATCATCCCTGACCACTGGTCCTGCTAGCTAGGGATCATGGGAGTTGTAGGCCAAAAACATCTGGAGGGCCGGGGTTGAGGAAGCCTGGTTTACCATATGTGCAGTCAATGTACACAGTAAGGGGCCTGGTTCAGTTGTGTGCATACTTTTATAGCTCTTGCATCCCATTTTTCCCATCCCTGTTTCCCAATATCTGCTTCTCATGGACATTATACGGCTTTGGGAACAGGGCAAAACCAGTATATTCAGCCTCGGCAGCCAAAGATTGGGTTGGTAACTTTCAACGAACACGTGCTATTCAGCTGCGAGGCTTGTTACAACCAGCCAAGTAGATAAAAACATTTGTCCTTGTGTAATATCACGCAGGAACTCATCCAGTGTTTGGGAAAAGCTTGCCGGCAGTTGCATAAGGCAACAGCCAGCTTCTCCACCCACCTGTGCACGGGGGCCTTGTATTTTTGCACTAAGGCCCTGGAATTAGGAATCTGAACGAACCATGCTAATTTTGTTAGCAGCATGTGAATGCGTTAAGGGGAGGGGGCTGGCTATTAGCTCTGCTCCGACAGCGAAAGGTGAAGTTCTCTGTATTCTGAACCAGCCGCCACATTTCAGCAGGAGGCAACTAAATTGCACACAGGGATTAGATAACGCGCATTTGCATTTTTAGCATTTGCATGCCTCTTGTCTTCAGCAACTGTGGGAACACCTGAGAAGGCAGAAGGCAGACACAAAGAGTTTCATTACTGAAAGCTTGTGAGGAATAGATCTCTTGTACCCAACAGTAATATAGAATCATGGGAATTTTAGCGGCAAGAAATTGGAAAAATACTAAAACACCTAATATAGCAGACTGGCAAACATTAATGGTAGAATACTTGCAGCTAGCAAAAGGTGACAGGAAGAGTTAAGGGCCAAACAAAACAAAAAGTCCACAAGGAATGGAGAATATTTAAAAAATAGTTGAAGAACCGTGGTATAAAGGGTAATGTGGCAGACGTAGACTGAGCCTTGTAGTATGTAAAGGTAATCAACAATTTACATAGAAATACGATAAAAAAATAGAAGAAATAAGTAATTGTGTGGTAAAAGTATATTTAACAGATAACGTACAATGAGAATGTTTGGAAATCTTTTTAAAACCTCAACTACTTTTTCTTCTTTCTTTCTTTCTTTTTTATTTTTTCATAAATTGTAGTGTCATGTGTATTGTGAGATATACAAAGCATCTTTGCTTAAGTTGCTATCATTTTCTTTTTTGTTACAAACCAAAACAGAACGTGTTGTATAAATGTATATTTTTGAAAAAATAAAATAAAAAGTACTATAGAATAACGGAAGGGTCTACTAGTCCAACTCCCTTTAGTGCAGGAATGTTTTGCCCAATGTACTCGGTGTGACGTCAGTGATGGCAACGCCACTTGCCATTGCTTTACTTTTAGTCAGCTTTCACAAGAGGGCAACCCATTTGTATCTACTCAGAAGTTCTACAACGAGACTTGCTCCTTACTAAACCAACATTAAGAGAGTCCTGTGACATCTTTAACAGGCATCCCAAACTCAGCCCTCCAGCTGTTTTGGGACTACAATTCCCATCATCCCTGACCACTGGTCCTGTTAACTCGGGGTGATGGGTATTGTAGTCTCAAACCAGCTGGAGGGCCGGGTTTGGGGATACCTGGGTGAACACACTGATTGTGGCATAAGCTTTCCAGCAGGGCCGCCCCATCTATGAGGTGAGTTGAGGCGATTGCCTCAGGCAGCAGCATGCACCGGGGCAGCCGATCTTTGTCGGGCTACCTTTGAAGGTGACCCAGAAACTAATTCAGAATGCGGGAGCCAGACTGGGGACTGGGAGCGGCCGCCAGCACCACATAACACTGGTCTTGAAAGACCTACATTCGCTCCCAGTACATTTCCGAGCACAATGCAAAGTGTTGGTGCTGACCTTTAAAGCCCTAAACGGCCTTGGCCCAGTATACTTAAAGGAGCATCTCCACCCCCATCGTTCTGCCCAGACTCTGAGGTCCAGCGCCGAGGGCCTTCTGGTAGTTCCCTCACTGTGAGAAGTGAGGTTACAGGGAACCAGGCAGAGGGCCTTCTTGGTAGTGGCACCCGCCCTGTGGAACGCCTTCCCACCAGATGTCAAAGGGAAAAACAACTACCAGACTTTTGGAAGACATTTGAAGGCAGCCCTGTTTAGGGAAGCTTTTAATGTTTGAAGTACTATTGTATTTTAATATTTTGTTGGAAGCCGCCCATAGGAGAAACCCAGCCAGATGGGTGGGGTATAAATTTATTTATTTATTTATTTATTTATTTATTTTCTCATTTGTTCCTGGTGTAGATCTTCCCTCCCTGTTTCTTCTCTGGCAGGGAGGGGGGGTGGGTGCCATCTTGATATCCACCTCAGGTTCCCAAATGTCTTGGGCTGGTTCTGCTTTCAAGGACCTCAGCCCACTTCTTCAGGCGCATGAAATGTCCCCCTCAGTTCCAGGCGTGTAATGTGGGCATGTGCTGCCAGTGATGGAAACGAGCGCAGCTATGATTAAGTGGGCGCAAGATATTGGTCATAACATTATGTTTGCTGACTGGGAAAGGTTGTGGACCACCGGCATGAAATTCACGGCATGTAATGCCTTGAGAGAGAATATTATGAAAATGATTTATAGGTGGTACGTGACCCCAGTCAATTTACCACTTATCAGATAATAAATGTTGGAAATGTAAAGAGAATGAAGGTACATTCTTTCACCTTTGGTGGACATGCCCAAGGATTAAGGCTTTCTGGGAGATGATATATAACGAAATGAAAAAGGTATTTAAGTATACCTTCTTGAAGAAACCAGAGGCCTTTCTCCTGGGTATGGTTAGCCAAGTGGTGTTAAAGAAGGACAGAACTTTCTTTATGTACGCTACAACAGCAGCAAGGATACTTATCGCAAAGTACTGGAAGACACAAGATCTACCCACCCCGGAAGAATGGCAGATGAAGATGATAGACTATATGGGATTGGCAGAGATGACAATGGTGTGTTCGGATTGGATTTTTTTTTTGTTTTGTTTTGTTTATATAAAGATTAATTTATTTGGTTTTTCAAATTAAAATTCCACAGAGATATATCAAGCATAAATCATAGAAACAAGATTCCAAGGAATCTCCTGGACTTTGTGGGTCCTCATTATTAATTATTTCCTCCTGCATCTTTTATGATGATCCAAATCTTTTACCTCCCTATTGTGTCCAGAATTCAGCCTTGAACTACAAGTGATATCCTAATCCTTCTAACGATTTTAACTGTTGACAATGCTCTTTAAGATAACTCATAAATCCCCCCCCCCATTCCTTATTCAAATGTTGGTCTTCCTGATTTCTGACTCTTCCGGTCATTTTAGCCATTTCGGCATAGTCCATCAACTTCTATCTCCTATTCTTCTCTGGTAGGAACTTTATCTTCTGTCCGTCTCTGGGCCAGTAACATCCGTGCATTTGTGGTCGCATAAGGATTGGATTTCTCACTTGGTCAGTATCGTTTGCCCTCTCTATGGCCCTCTGAGATTTGAGAGGCTCATCTGTCCAAATTTTATCGATGGGCATTGCGAGTTGAGTTCTGGGGAACTTGCCTTCCAGTATATACCGTATTTTTCACTCCATGGGGCGCATCGGACCATAGGCCGCACCTAGTTTTTAGGGGGGGGGGAATAAAGAAAAAAGGCTCCAAAGGATTGCAGATAGCTGCCTGAAGCCTGGAGAGTGAGAGGGGTCAGTGTGCAGCGACCCCTCTCGCTCTCCAGACTTCAGCAAAAGCCTGCACTCGCTCCATAGGACGCACACACATTTCCCCTTCATTTTTGGAGGGGAAAAAGTGTGTCCTATAGAGCGAAAAATACGGTATCTGTGGTTGCGATGCGGTTTGAACCTGGCCGTCCCGAGATTGAACTGCCTCACTGCTCTGGGTTTGTCTTGTCCTGTGTTGCTGTGGAAACCAACTCTCTTCCTTCTGCTACTTTGGGCCAAAAGGCTTCATCTGTTTGGCTTTCCACATGCATGCAAAGTATTTATGACTGCTGCAGAGGGAGGTTCACGCCGAAGGTGAAGGATGCTGGGCCACAGTTATGCTCCTTTCCTGAGAGCGGAGCCAAATAAACACAGGATTTCCCCCTCTGCAAAGGAAATGGTTGTGTTTTCTTTCAGCTGGAGAGATACGGGGCCGGGGGAAATCTGGAAATGGCGCCAGAGAGGTGCATTGTTTCCATGGGCCCTCCGGGAGCCCAGTCGCCATAAAAGATAGCCTGGGTACAAGAAGCAATCGTATTATTCGTTTTAATGCAAACATTGCTGTGCTAGATCAAGCTTCTGAAAATTTGGGGGTTTTTTTGCTGGAGGGAATAAATATACCAAGTCTGTATCATTTCTGGTGGAGCTGGGAACAGAACCATAGTTAGACCCAGCCTCTGAGACACTTGTGTCCCAAGTCTACCCTTCCATTGTTTCCATAACCTCCAATCTTCTGCAGTCCACTTCACAGACCCCACCTTCATTGCATGTCTCTAAAATATAAATAAAATATTGACAACAGCGGCACATCAACCCTGGACTACACTTTATGGGTGTCCAACGCTCTTCCCTCCCCGACCCCCAGCAAAAGGAGTGTAGCCATGGGTTACTTGTCTTCTTGGGTAAACAGGCGAACTAATACCAGTGTCCAGGAAGAAGCAAAGATCACCAGTGTCAAAGCAATGATTCTTCAACATCAGCTTCGTTGGACTGGTCATGTTGTTCAGATGCCTGATGATCGTCTTCCAGAGCAACTACTCTATTCCGAACTTTAAAATGGAAAACGTAATGCTGGTGGTCAACACAAGAGGTTTAAAGACTCTCTCAAGGCAAATCTAAAAAAAAAAAAAATGCAGTATAAACACCGACAACTGGGAAACACTGGCCTGCGAGCGACCCAGTGGGAAAACAGCCTTTACCAAAGGTGTCATGGGCTTTGAAGATGCTCAAACTCAGGACGAAAGGGAGAAATGTGCTAAGAGGAAGACACACTTGACAAACCCTCACCGTGATCAACTCCCACCCGGAAACCTATGTCCCCACTGTGGAAGGATGTGTGGATCCAGAATTGGCCTCCACAGTCACTTATGGGCTCACTGTTAAGACTGTATTAATGGAAGACAATCTTATTCAGCTACGAGTGATCGCCGAAGACGACAACGATGACGAAAGTGTCTCTCACTGCTCCAGTGATGGATTTTCTCTGCATTGGCATAAGCAGAGTAATTTTTAAATGTGTGCAAACTCACGAGTGTGGGACTGGAATATGACCCGAGTGCGGGTCCTCTGTCTGGACTTGAAAACAGAAAGTAGCAATGGGCGCATTGCTCCCCAATTAAAAGGATGCTAAAAATGGCTGTGGTTGAGTGGTTGCGGGTTCGACGCAGCCTGCTCTGCTCTTCCTGCATTGCAGGGAGTTGGGCTGCATGACCCTTCCAGGTCTCTTCCAGCTCCATGAGTCTATAATTCTGCATATCTGAGCTGGGCAGCCTCCACCAGGGAAGGCCAGCATAGAAAAAAAGCTTTAAAAATGAACCAAGAATTCCCGCCTTTCAAGCCTGGACAAGGGATGTTCCAGTGTAGTTTTCTCTTTGCCCAACTGGTTAGATCTGCTTTCCCAGATGCTGAAATCATTTCTGTGACTTTCTTCCTCAACTAAAGGTGGGACCAGGCTAGTTTCTTGTAGTGGGAGTTTGCTTCCTATCTTGATTTCTGCAAAAATGCTAGAAAGTTACTTAAAACCAAACAAGCCTGGGAATCTGCAGCTTTCCCTGGAGCGGCAACTGGTCTTTGGACGTCCAGGGGGTCTTTGGGAGCCCTAGCATATGTGGTGCAGAACCAAGGGTTAAAATGGGCTTTGCATGGTGAGCTCCCCATCACACTGTGAAAATTGAGAGGGTTCTAGAGAGCTCAGCCCAGTCCTCTTCTCCAGCTGCACATTGCTGAAGAAGGGAAAGAATCTGTTTCTTCCCTCTCCTGGCCTCCTACCCACAAGGGAAGTTCATGTGCTGTTTCTGGGCCTTGGCTTTGAAGTGTTTCTAGGAATCTTGGCTTTCAGATCGAGAAACACAAGAATACCTGAAATTAACATAATGGACGACCGTGCTCAACCTGGAGTGTTGGCCTGCAGTTTCTAGTGGGTGGAGACGATGCACTTGGCTCTCTGGACTTAATTTTCCACTTTTCAATCTAGCCCTCTAATTCAGAAAACATCACCCAGAGCTCTGTGGTGTTGCATTCCAAACAACGGTTATGTATTACGAAGAATTTTCCCTTCCCTTCAGAATGATGCAGCTTCATGTACTTCTGAAGCATGTGAGGAAACGTAATGTTGCAGGTGTTTTATCTCTCATCCGCTCCCTCCACAACCCAAAGGGCCAAGATCCTTTTTAACAAGTTGTAGAACTTATACTGAACATGAGCAGCTGTTTCCACCCTCGCTTGTAAGGCAAGACCCATTTGTACTATACATTTAAAGCAGAACTGTAGTTTGTTAAGGGTGTCGTGAGTTTACCCTAATTCTCACAGTTCTCTGGGAAGAGGGATTGACTGTGAAACTACTCTGGCAATTGTAGCTCGCGGTGGGGCAAATAGGGGTCTCTTGACAGCTTTTAACGCTGAGATACATATAATTCTCCATGGTTTTCTGCTATTACCCTCAAACTCAGGTAAATGGGAATTGCAATAGCTTTCTCATCAAGCAGAGACTGCTAGATCATGAAATCCAAAAGCTCTACCCCTCCCTGCCTTTTGTATGTTCATCTTCTTACTTAGGATCTCAGCCTCACCATGGAGTCACGCCCAATTACTTTTATAATTTAGAAACTCAGTCGCAATACAGAGCTTTTATGCTAGCTCAGTCGCAATACAGAGCTTTTATGCTAGCTCAATCGCAACACAGCTTTTGTGCTAGCTTGTCTTAAATGCATTCCCCTCATCTTTATTGTTTGGAAGGTTTCAAAAAAATCCGCTTCCAGGGTAGATTCTGTTCCTGGAATAAGAAAACACCAGATACAGTCAAACCTTGGTTGTCAAACATAATCTGTTCCAGAAGACTCTTTGACGTACAAAACGTTCGACAACCAAGACACAGCTTCTGATTGGTTGCAGGAGCTTCCAGCACTCAAGCGGAAGCCACGTCGGACGTTGACTTCTGAAAAACGTTCAAAAACCATAGCATTTATTTCTGGGTTTTTGGCGTTCGGGAGCCAAAACGTATGATAACAAAGGTGTTCGGGAACTGGGGTTTGACTGTACAATATATCACATACCGTATTTTTCGCCCTATAGGACGCACTTTTTCCCCTCCAGAAATGAAGGGGAAATCTGGGTGCGTCCTATGGGGCGAATACAGGCTTTCGCTGAAGCTTGGAGAGCGAGAGGGGTCGTGCGCACCGACCCCTCTTGCTCTCCAGGCTTCAGGAAGACATCCGCAGCCTAGGCAGCCCTGCGGGAGGTCCCGCAGGGATGTCTAGGCTGCGGATAGCAGCCTGCTTCCCGGAGCGTCGGGTGCCCTGAAAGCAGAGTGCCCAGCGCTTCGGGAACACATCCGCAGCGTGGGGAGCCCTGCGGGAGTTCCCCGCAGGGCTCCCCATGCTGCGGATAGCAGCCTGCCACCCGGTGGGCGGGGCGCCCTGAAGCAGAGCGCCCCGTGCGCCGGACAGACATCGGCCAGCCCCACAAGCTCGGGGGACAGCAGGGAGGCGCAGCGCCGCCATCCCGCTGTTCCCAGACCTGGTTCGGTTTCCCCGACCTGCTTTTGGGGGGGAAATAAAGGCAATTTCCCCCCCTTTATTTCCCCCCCAAAAAACTAGGTGCGTCCTATGGGATGGAGCATCCTATGGGACGAAAAATACGGTAATTTTGGATTGCCCTCTTCTCGACACCCATTGCAGAGATCTCCTAGTCACTCCCTTAAATATCAAAATAATGATTTGCAGAGGGTCTGTAATCTGATATTTGTTGAGGGATAATACTCCTGAAACTACCAAGATTGTTTCGGGGTACTTAGCCGAGATCTTTCAAGCTAAATGTAAAGTTGCCTGGTTTATTCAGTGGTGGTTATTTAGTCTTTTGTATATTGCATGTGTTTGGATTATCAATGTATTTGTATGGCTTTGTATGATTTTACTGTTTTAACTTATGCCAATAAAGGCTGGTTGCAAGTTGCAACTCCCAAACCCTTGGGTGGTGCAGCGTTAAAAAGGGCAATGGCTACTTCCCCAAAAGTCAATGCCTCAAGGCAGTAAACAAGGAGGTGTGGGGTCCTTTCCGCCCACCAACTGCCATGCAAGCCAGACTTCCTCCCTCCAGGCTTGAGCTTGTGGTCAGTTCTTTGCAAGCCTGCTAAGGGCAACCAATGAGAATGGGCTGGAAAAAAGCTCTTCCTGGATTGTGTATTTTTCATCTGTGACTGCCCAGATGGGTGGAGGGGTCTTCAAAAGGAGTGGAGAACACTGTGCTCCCTTCTTTCCTTTCAGACCTTTTTTCAGGTCAGTGTAAGGTTACCATAGGGACGTGGGTGGTGCTGTGGGTTAAACCACAAAGCCTAGGACTTGCCGATCAGAAGGTCGGCGGTTCGAATCCCCGCGATGGGGTGAGCTCCCGTTGCTCGGTCCCTGCTCCTGCCAACCTCGCAGTTCGAAAGCACGTCAAAGTGCAAGTAGATAAATAGGTACCACTCTGGCGGGAAGGTAAACGGTGTTTCCCTGCGCTGCTCTGGTTCGCCAGAAGTGGCTTAGTCATGCTGGCCACATGACCCGGAAGCTGTCTGTGGACAAACGCCGGCTCCCTTGGCCTATAGAGCGAGATGAGTGCCTCAACCCCAGAGTCGTCCACAACTGGACCTAATGGTCAGGGGTCCCCTTTACCTTTACCTTTAAGGTTACCATATTTTTTTCAATGAATCCGGGGATACTTTTCAACTTCAATGGATTTTGTACGGGGACTGATTTGTAAATCCGGGGACGTCTGGTAACCTTAGGGCAACGGTGGGCCTCAGGGGCAGCGTGTGCCCCTCCAAGTCTCTCTGTCTGGCCTTTGAGACTTTCTTAGCTACACCACTCTCCGCAAATGTGTTTGCCTGGCTGGCCAGGCTTTGTGTCCTTGTGTTGTGATGATGCCTATTGCTTGCCTGGGTGAAGCAAAGAGAGAGATGTGGGGCGTGTGCTGAAAACCTCTGACTTTTACCATGCAAAGGGAAGTCACACCCATGGCCCCGCCCAGTTTTTCCTTGGCCCCGCCCACCACCAGCACACACCTCTGGGAGATGGCCAGGGAGGCCCTCTGGGCTCTAAAAGGTTATCTACCACAGCCCGCATGGCCAATAAAAAGTAAAGGTAAAGGGACCCAGGACCATTAGGCCAATCGTGGCCGACTCTGGGGTTGTGGCGCTCATCTCGCTTTATTGGCCGAGGGAGCCGGCGTACAGCTTCCGGGTCATGTGGCCAGCATGACTAAGCTGCTTCTGGCAAACCAGAGCAGCACACGGAAACACCGTTTACCTTTCCTATTTATCTACTTGCACTTTGACATGCTTTTGAACTGCTAGGTTGGCAGGAGCAGGGACTGAGCAACGGGAGCTCACCCCGTCGTGGGGATTCGAACCGCCAACCTTCTGATCAGCAAGCCCTAGGCTCTGTGGTTTAACCCACAGCACCACGCGCGTCCCAGCATGGCCAATAGTCAGGGTTAATGTGTGGCCCATCAACACCCAGAGAGATGAAGATTCTCCATCCCATGACTAGCCTGTGTTGGTCTTCCATTTGGGCTTGAGTCCAGCATCCCTGATTGTGCTCTTCTCTCTCCTGTACCAGGTAGGTGAGAAGGTGATGGTGATGGCCAGGTCGGGGCTCTGGCAAGAAATTGTGACCGTCCAAGCCAACCAGACATTCCCCATGCCGGAAGGGATGAGTTTCGAGGAAGCAGCTGCCTTTTTGGTCAACTACATCACCGCCTATATGGTCCTCTTTGACTTTGGCAACCTGCGACCCAACCAGAGCGTCCTGGTCCACATGGCAGCAGGTAACCAAGGATTTCCCCCTCTGCAGTAGGAAGCTATAGATTAATGAAAGAGGAACTCACAGAGCAGTCCTTGACTTCCTGCTTGTCTTCCTGTACTATGAATGTATTTATTACATTATCCTCCCTTCTCTCCAAGATAGTGCGCAAGGTTCTCTTCTTACCAACCCACCCTTTCCCCATATGTCACAAGGCCGCTTGGTCAAAGCTGGGGTCATGGTTTGTTTCTCCCTAACAAGCCGGGATCACGACCCAGGCTTAGCTGCTTTAGACTTGTGAAATCCTGGCTTGTTACGGAGAAAGAAGCCACAATTCCAGGTTCAGACATCACAGTGATCTGACTTCTTGACCTGGTAGCACCATAGAAGGAGTGAAAACAGGCTATGCGCACCAGCCTTCTGCTCATGTATCTTGTTGACATGTGAGTGCAGCCGTTGCGCAATAGAACGGGACCTCCTAGTCTTTGCCAAAGTGTTTAATTGCCGTGGTTCTCAAACTAGCTTAATTTGATAGCATAGATCAGAGGCCGCCAATCTTTGGGGGCCTGTGGGAATGCTTGCAAACTGGAGAAATGGTTGTGAGCGCCACAACTGCAACCCGCAACTTATTCTATTGGCTAAAATATGCTTCTTTTGATCCAAATTTCAGGGGTGGAGGCCCTGTGAGGACCCGGTTCCTGACATACATATTCCCTTGAGGCTTTTTTGATTTGATATTACCGGAGAGAACATCTCTGATGGATCTTAACTTAGGCGGGTTTAGGCTCGGGAAACAATGAATGCTGATACACTTCCATGAAACCAACTTTTACTTGGCTCTTCATAAGCCAATCCGCGTCGTCTTCTGTATGGGCCAACGGAGCAGCTACTGTCTACTGAATTTGGCAGCGAGTGGAGAGAATATTTCCCGCGTTGGGATGGGGTTGAACAAGGATCTGGGCCCCTTGGCTGCCAGTGGCGCCACAATGCGCGGCTTCACTTGCCTCTGTTTCCTCCTTCCAGGTGGTGTGGGGACTGCAGCCGTCCAGCTCTGCAAAACTGTGGAGAACGTCACCGTTTTTGGTACCGCTTCTGCCTCCAAACATGAAATGCTCAAGGAGAATGGAGTCACCCACCCGATTGACTACCGGACAGCTGATTATGTGGCAGAAGTACGGAAAATCTCCCCCAAAGGTCAGTAACAGAGCAGAGGCAGAGAGCTCTGGGACCAGGGTGCAGCAGGCGAAAGTTTTCCTCCATATAACTAGACCTTTGCCCCTTAACTATCTGTGGCCTTTTAGAAGTGTATGGGTTGTTCTTTAAAAAATTCTCCCTCCTGGTTTTAACGAACCTATGTGGGGTTTATTGTCTGCCTGCCTGCCTGTTGGATTGGTTGAATGTTGCTTTGGGATTACTCTGGGCAAGATAAAGCAACCAACATATTCAATAAATAATAATAATAAAATAACAATAATTATCATTATCTCCATCTCAGAGTTTCTGCTTTCGACGTGGTTTTCAGCCGAATTGTGCTAACCTGTTGCAAAACTCCACAAAGTTTTTTTTATTATTATCCTGATTTGTAAGGCTGTTAAGGGGATAATTAATCATAGTAATTTAAATTAAGCAATTAATTCTGCTGATTAAAACAAGAGGCCTGGAGATAAAAGCACTCTTTCCTTTCATTAGGCTAGAGTGCTGTTTAAATTTGGCCAAGGGAACACATCACATTATAGTCTTTCTAATATTAAAAAAAGCAATGGGTCTTTCCCTTCTGCAATTTTTGGAATGTTCCCCTAAGGGAAATGTGTTTACAACTGTCCAGAAATAGATATTTCAGACGTGGAACTGGACATTTGTTCCTGAATACTGGAAGGTCCTTATTAATCTTTTGTAATGGCAACTTTCTCTCTTTGTCTTGTTAGGCGTAGATGTCGTCTTAGACCCTCTGGGGGGTTCAGATACCACAAAAGGCTTTAATCTCCTGAAGCCAATGGGGAAACTAGTCACCTATGGTGAGTAAAGAAAATTTATTGGGTAACTGAATTGAGGCTCCATCCAGCCCTGGAATCTTTTGAATCCCGAAGCACAAACTCAAATCTTTGGATAGGAAATTGCCTCTGCGCAGGTGCAGAATGCTGCGCTTTCGATGTGGAGCTCAGCTCTGCGCTGGAACTAGTTTGCAATTCTCCAGGCTCAGCCTCTGGAGTCTGAGAAATGGAAATGTACAAGGACTGGCTTCCTGGGGTCAGACCAAAAGCTCCCATCTTTCTATCTCCAAAAGATCCTTTGAAGCACACCCCCCTTTATCTGAGTCAACTGAGCACCCTGCAGCTGTAACAGAAGCTTTGTGGCATGTCGGAGTCAAACACCAAAGCTGTTGAATACTTCTCTCCCCCTGCTTCCGGCAGTGAGCACACTTTAATTCTGTGCTCGCAGACAAAGCCTTTACACAGTCGAACTGGCAGCGGAGATCAGAATCTTGCAACCCTGGGGTGGCCATCTAGAAGTTTCAGAGTTGAAACTTGCAGGCCTTTGCAGACGCCAACATGGTGTTCCAAAAAAGGTCGCTGTCATTTCCAGTTCTGCAGTGTAAAGACCCCACATACCAGGCTGCCGTTTATGGTTATGAATTCATTACAAAACCTAAATTTGTTTCAGCCCGATTTTGACCCTCGTTTTGACATAGATGGCCTACATTGGGAGAAGGAGGGTCGAGAATAATAATCATAATAATCATAATAATCATAATAATAATATGCTGCCCATCTGACAGGGTTGCCCCAGCCACTCCAGGCTGCTCCAAACAGAATATTAAAAACACAATACGACTTCGTTGAACACGGCTGCCTTCAGATGTTTTCTAAAAGCCAAATACAGTTGCACCTTGGTTGTCGAACACCCTGGAACTCAGACGTTTTGGCTCCCGAATGCCGCAAACCCGGAAGTGATCGTTCCGGTTTGCGGACATTCTTTTTGGAACCCGATCAGCCAATCAGAAGCCGTGATTTGGTTTTCGAATGTTTTGGAAGTCGAACGGACTTCCGGAATGGATTCCGTTCGACTTCCAGGGTACGACTGCAGTAATTTATTTCCCTGACATCTGACGGGAGGGCATTCCACAGGGAGGGTGCCACTACCGAGAAGACCCTCTGCCCGGTTCCCAGTAACTTCACTTCTTGCAGTGAGGGAAATGCTACAAGGCTCTCACAGCTGGTACTGCTAAGTCTCTCAGTGGCTATGGGCATCATTGGCCATGTTACCCTTCTGTGGTTCAGGGCCACCGAGTTCCAGTAGCTCTATCTTCCTGGATGGCTGCTTCCAGGAAGTGTTACTAGAAGCCTCCTGTTACCCTTTCTCCTGGCATTTGTGCCTTGTGGTTTATTCCTTGTGCTGTCTTTCAGTCACATGAAACCACCAAGTGAGATCACCTGGGGTTCTGGAGTCTCGGCAGGTACTGATGACGGCCCCCTTCAAAACTCCAGCTCACCTCGCTCCATCTCTCCTTGACATCTAATTCTGGCGAGGCACAGGAAGCCTTGAATTGGCTATCAGTAATGAACTAGATAAGGGCGATAAACTGAAGCTCAGTTGCAAAAGAGGGAAGGTACTGGTATAGCTCAGGGCCCCATTGTTCTGGAGGGGGGGGGAGTATATGTTCTTGGCCTTTGAAGCCCTGTGGGGCTGGGGACCTGGGTGCTGTAGAGATTGTCTGCCTCCACTTTGGGCAGAGTAGCTAAATTGCACCTAGGACGCCAAATCATGTGCAATACTGACGCTTTTCTTGAAATTAAGGCAATGTCCAAGCACTTGTTAAAATATTCCAAGGCAGGACATATAGCTAAGGAAGAATACATGCAAAGGATTTACATTCACATGCTCTTCCAAGCACGGGTTTAGTTTTTCCGAGTTGAAGATTTCAGCCTCTGCCTAAGAGAATGATCTAGTGTGAGACAGCGGCTTTGAGCACATTCAGAGCACTTTGTCAGTTGCCCCTAAGCAACTCTTGTGTAATAGCACACTACAAAATTAACTCTCGAAACACCAGCAAATTAAGCAGAAATTCACTCAGAACAATTACAGTGGTAATTGCTAAATGATGACCAACGAAGATAACTGCAAGCCACAATGCATAAAATACCACAATACATGCAGAATCATGTAAAAGGAACAAACTGAGAAACAAAGATGCACAACTTATAAAATCGTGGGTTGTTGTTTTTTTTTTTAAAAAAACCCCTCCCTTCCCAGCTGCTTTTCCTGTTCTTAAAGTCATGGCCTGGGAGAGGCTAATAATAATAATAATAATAAATTTTATTAATATAATTTATTTTATTAATATAAAATATAATTTTATTAATATAAATAATAATATTTATAAATAATAATTGCTCAGCTAGACTTGACTGAGGTTGCCTGTGTAGGAGAATAGAGTTGAACCTTCCAAGATATCCTCACTGCTGTATGCTACTACAGTGGTACCTCGGGTTACAGACGCTTCAGGTTACAGACTCCGCTAACCCAGAAATAGTACCTCGGGTTAAGAACTTTGCTTCAGGATGAGAACAGAAATCGTGCTCCAGTGGCGCGGCGGCAGCAGGAGGCCCCATTAGCTAAAGTGGTGCTTCAGGTTAAGAACAGTTTCAGCTTAAGAACGGACCTCCAGAACGAATTAAGTTCTTAACCCGAGGTACCACTGTACTGCGGCCCATGTTTTGTTAGCCCAAAAATGTAAAACGAGCGAAGTCCCAACTAAAGAAGAATGGCAACTGAAGCTGACGGAATATGTGCAGCTTTCAGACCTAAATAAGATAACAAGAAGAACATACGTTTAGAGAAGATTGGAAAATGTTTATTGAATATATGGGGGGAAATTGTGTACACTTGAAAATGTTGGCGGCATTAAGATAAATTCAACAGTGTAAATAAATTTTGGTGGATATAATAATGGAATACTGAATGGAATAGTTTATATAAAATATGCAGGGATTTAAGATTTGCAAAATGAACCATGGAAAGAGAAGAAGGGAAGTCAATTGAGATTTTAAGGCTGTTTAAATGAGTATTCTAAATTGTAGAACATAAAATTTAATAAAAACTTACAGGTATATAAAAAAGACATCCTGGCCGCTGTGCAGCAGCACCCAGGCAGTCGCTAAACGATACGTCTTTCCGCTTGGCAGGTGTAGCCAACTTGGTAACAGGGCAGAGGAAGAACCTGATGGCCATGGCTAAGACCTGGTGGAACCAGTTCAGCATCAATGCCTTGCAGCTCCTGCATCTCAACAAGGCCGTCTGCGGCTACCACCTGGGCTACCTAGATGAGGAGGTGGAGCTCTTGAGCAGTGTGGTGAACAAGCTGGTTGCCCTCTACAACCAAGGCAAAATCAAGCCCAAGGTGGACTCCGTTTGGCCCTTTGATCAGGTGAGTGTGGGCGGCAGCGCAACGGACTCTTCGCGTGCTTAATGCGATCGGTTTCTAGGTGTGATTCCAGGGCTTTGGCCGTTCACTGGAGACCCTCAATATAGGAGCAGGAAATCAAAGGACTGGGGGGGGGGGCTGGCTTGTACACGTGCAAAGAGATTATGGGGCTTTAGGTGTGAGCACAAGCTGAACAGGAGCCAGCAGCGAGATGCAGCAGCTAAAAAGGCTAACACAATCTTAGGCTCTGTTAATGGGAGCACAGTCTCCGGATCACGCAGGGAACAATGGTTTTGCTCTGTTTAGGTTGTGTTGTGGATCTGGGTGTGCCACATATAACAAAAAGACGTTGCTGAACTGTGTTGTGTTTCCAGAGGAGGGTGACCACAATGTTGAGGAAGCTGGAAACCGAGCCCTGTGAGGAAAGAGTTGTAATAGCAGCCTGGAGATGAGAAAGTCAAGGGGGGAGCATTTTAGCGTTCATCTTCAGGAGGTGGCGTAGACTAGGGTCCCGTCCACACCATACAGCATTTCAACACACGCTGGTTCCCTCCAGGAATTATGGGATTGTATCTTAATGTTACGGACTGGTTGAACGCAGGGGAATGGAGGGAGGAACTAGCTGGGGAAGCCCCCCAAGGGAAGAAGACTCAGAGCCCGGGGATGGGTGGTGGGACAGAGGGAGAAGATTGAGAAGACTGGGAGGAGGAGGTGTCGGAAGCTGAAGAGGCAACAGGGTTTAGTGAGCTGGGAGAGTCTGTGGCAGAGAGGAGTCCAGAATAAGAAGTAGAGGCTGAGGCTGAAGCTGGGGTGGGAGGGGGGTGAGTCAGAGATGAAACAGACTGGGAAGAGTCTGTTGCTGTGACCAGCTCCCCTCCTCCCTGGTTTCTTAGAACCAGGAGAGGCACGGAGAGAGAGGATGAGAAATTAGCTTCAGGCAGGCACAGGTGGTGGTGACGGCAATAGCGGTGGCAGCCTGCAAGGCCTTGTGGAGGTGATAGAGAGTGGCGGCAGTAGTGGCGGTGGCCTGCGAGGACTCGTGGTGGGAAGTGGCAGCAGTAACGGCACTGGCCTGAGAGGCCTTGCAGTGGCGGCAGGATTTGGCAGCAGAAGTGGCAGCAGCCTGCAAGTCCTCCTGGCGGTAGTGGGAGGCGATGGCAGAAGCTGTGGCGACCTGCCTCAGCTTCTGCCGCTGTCTCCTGCTGCCACTGCAAGGCCTCACAGCCCGCCACTACTGCCACTGCCATGGCAAGGCATTGCAGGCTGCCGCCGCTTCTGCTGCTGTCACCCACTGACATGGCAATGCTTCGCAGGCTGCTGATTATTGTGCCCCTTCTGCCTCCATCATTCCTTCTGGCAGCCTGGCAGTCCCAGATTATTTGTATTCACTATTACTCATCATCGTACTTTGGATTCCCCTGAATACCAGCATTTGGTAGCCAAGTCCAAAACCCAAAGTCCTGTTGGGATGCATTTTGCCTTGCCTGCTGATGAAACGGAGTGTGTGTCGATTGAGAATGTTGTCATTTAACCATTTTGGACCCCTAAGTACTAGTAGTCGTCAGGACATTGTCCTGTTCGCCTCTATATAGTTCCTTCCTTATTTCAGATATCGTCAGATATCGATATATTGCGATGTCCTGCTGGTGATACGTTGCGATACCATAGCTGCCAACCGTCCCTTTTTTTGCGGGAAATTCCTTTATTCCAGCGTCGTTTCCCGCTCCTATCCCAGATTGTTAGATATCACCTGTCCCTGGGACAGGTGAGGCTGCTGATCCTTTATTTTTGAGGCTGCTGATCCCTTATTTTCAAATCTGAAGTTGACATCTATATGCGATACTGATAACCAGTTATCGCTCAGCCCTAGTGTGGTGAACAAAGCCTTTCACTGCATGACTTTGTGTTTAGTCATGAGGCGGGGTGCTGTGGGGAGCGAGTGAAGAAATAAGTTGAGTCATTAGATCACATGTGTATTTGCTGCTCATTGAGAGAGAGAAGGAACAAGGGACAAACCCAGCCCCAGCAAATCTAGTGCTGGGCTTTAGTGAGTAAGTTCATTGTGTGGTTTTTATTTTCACAAAAGGTTCAATCCTTTGCATTTGCAGGCAGGACTGCAAGAGAACCCCTAGTTCAGATGTAGGCAGCACTGAGTTGGATAGACCCAACGGTCTGATTCTCTGTCACAACCACTCTTCCCAGTCTTGGCGTTTGCCTCTTGCAGGGCTGAGCCTTTTAAAAGAGGCTCCCAGGCGCTGAATCCTTGGTTTAGAGAACTCCTGGCCTTGTTGCCTTACGTGTTCCAAGACCTGACACTGAAAACTGGCTTGGGAAATGAACGGGACACAGTGACGGAAACCAGAGCGCACGGAAATGCCGTTTACCTTCCCACCACAGCGGAACCTATTTATCTACTCGCACTGGTGTGCTTTCGAACTGTTTTGGAGATTTGGCCCGGTTGCTTATGATTCCTGCTTGGGAATCTCTTATTGGTGGTGGGAGGGGAAGAAGAGAGGCAGGCGAACCAGAAAGGGGGCAAGGATGGGGGGGTTTTCTGCTGAGATTATCTCCTTCTGTTGCCTCCTGGCTGTGCATTCTGATGCACACAGTAACAAGTGGATTCCAGCCACTTTTAATTAAGCTGAAAATGTGTGGAGTGGAAAGGGGGGGGGACCCACCCCTCCTTTGCTGCATCTGAGCTGTAAAAAGCTGCTGCTCCTTGAAATCGGTTTCTAAAAAGGGTTAAGGAATTATAGAATCAAAAGAGTCTAGACAGTGGTGTCCAAACTTTTTTCAAAGAGGGCCAGATTTTATCATCATCAAACTTTTTATTGGCATCACATACAAACATCCAAAACAAGATTTGATGAAATGAAGGGCCTTGAGGGCCGACCAAAGTTGTTAACCTTGTTGAGGTTTTTTTAGGATTGAAGTTGTTGAGGTTTTTTTAGGATTTTACCCCAGGAAATAAACTGCCACAGGGGCCGGATTAAACTGACCGGTGGGCCAGATTAGGCCCCCGAAACGGACTTTGGACATGCCTGGTCTGGGAGAGATTTGATAGCTGCTGAATGCAACATTTCTTTCTGCTGTTAGGGTGGTTCATTAGCAATTGGTAAGGGCTGTGGGTGGCGCCATGTTCTAAACCACTGAGCAACTTGGACTTGCCGACGGGAAGGTTGGTGGTTCAAATCCCCACAATGGGGTGAGCTCCCATTGCTCTGTCCCAGCTCCTGCCAACCTAGCAGTTCGAAAGCACGCCAGTGCGAGTAGATAAATAGGTACCACTGCGGTGGGAAGGTAAACGGCATTTCCGTGCACTCTGGTTTCTGTCACGGTGTCCCATTGCGTCAGAAGCGGTTTAGTCATGCTGGCCACATGACCCGGAAAGCTGTCTGTGGACAAACGCTGGCTCCTTCGGCCTGAAAGCGAGATGAGCGCCACAACCCCATAGTCGCCTTTGACTGGACTTAACCATCCAGGAGTCCTTTACCTTTTTATTAGCAGTAATTCTGCAATGGTAAAAAGGAAACGCTCACACATTGAATTGCAAACTGGCTGAGTTTGTTGGTAGTGGATGCTGCAAAAGCGACAGCTATCTGAATAGCATTCAAGGACTGCACAAATTCATGAAGCGTTCGTCAATCCAAGGCTGAAAATCTTCTGTTTCTCAGAGGTTGGGGAGGGCCAATCTCCCTTTGGGTGTTGTATCTGGCTGACCAACATTGCAGATGGATTTTTGACCCTGTTCCAAGGGGACCAGTTCCGAGAGATCCCACAATTGTCTTTGCCGCCTAAGAGGATTGATGTGTGTGTATTGGGGAGGGGGGAAGACTAGTGCCAGCTGAAAGACCCTTAAGGAAGAAAATGAAGCCCCTCATCCTTCTCCCCCTGCAGGTGGTAGATGCCATGAAGCAGATGCAAGAGAAGAAGAACATTGGGAAAGTTGTGCTGATTCCCGAAGCGCCACCGAAGGACGAAAGCAAAGCAGCAGCAGAGAACTAAAGTGAAAGGCGTGGGTGGATTGTCTGTCCTCAGGTCCTCATGTTGTTGTATTTTGGGTTGTGTTATTTTTTATTTTTATTTTTTTAAAACCTGTCCCCCTCCCCATCTCTGACCCTTTGATGGAAGTAGGAATGGGCATATAGATCTCTCACTGCTGTTCATGGAATAAGTGGTGTAAGGACCGAAAAGACACATGTATTGTGGTCGGTTGGTGGCCTCCGGAGACGATGCAAGCTTCTGGGTTTCACAGAACGCTTTGCACCATCTCTAAAGCATTGGCCGGCCTCCTTTCAAAAGTAAATAAATAGAAAGTAATCACAGAGAGGAATTGCATTGATCCTGCATCTCTGCTCTTGTAGCATTAACTCTTCATTAAAGGAATAACAAGGCCCAATGTGAACTTGCAGGTGCCTGAGTCAAGTACACACCCACTGAAATTTCCTCTTGATTTCTGGCTCCTTCTTTTACCTTTATTTGTAACCTACCCACAACTCCACAAAATCCATGCCAAATTCACCTCCTGAGCCCTCTTCTCTTCCCGCCCAGTGCCTCCCCTGCCTCTGCTGACTAATAACTTTAGAGCACGTAAAACTCACATTATTATTATTACAGCAGCCATCGAAAGTCTCCATGGAAACGGAGCTTCAAACCTGCCTCTTCCGATGGGCAAATTTAATAAGCAGGACGCATCCAACTTTTTCAGCTCTGCTGTGACAAGAAGAATGGAGGAGAGGCAGAGAATTGTGCCTCTGCGTTATCTTGATGCAGACATGCCCTTGATCCTGTCACCACCTCCAGTACGCAAATGTCCATTTGCTACGCTGGCAACCTTAGCATATCTAAACCATTTTAAAATAATAAAAAAAAACCTGCCCTGGCAATTGCAATGGTTATGTGAAGGAGGCAACAGAAAGCACCCAGGTTTCTTTTGAGAGACACCTTGGGTTTTTTTTCCACTTTAATTGGGTTGTGTAGACACATACACAACGGTGCCAAGCAGCTGACTAGTTTGCAATCAGCTGACTTGTCGGCAATCTCAAAAACCGTGCTATCGCTTGCAGAATCAGCTGTCTTGGTCATGTAAATGGCACATGACTTGGTGGTTGGATGTTTCAATGGGGAAAACAATCTATACGCAATCTGGCTGGAGGGAGGGACACTGAAACCCTTCCCTGCTGCAACTCCTGGTCGTCGTTTTTCTTTGAGAGCAAGAGCACCTTCAGGTGCGTGGCACAGGCCGGTTGCCTTCCAGAACACAGCTAGCAGAATTACACGCTGGCTAAATGTTCCCTTTACGTTTGCATTTCCTGTCAGGCTGTGGGAGAACAGGCAGCGAAATTTAGCAGTTGTCTGCAACGAGCAGAGAGTTTCTGCTTCCGGTCCTGTCACTTTTGGTTAGTGGTCTGTGTGGAAAATTGAGTCGCTGTGCTGCCTTAAGCTGTGTTGTGCCACTTCTGCAGGCTATAATCTCTTCTTTGAGCCTCCTTTCCCCCCTCTCTTCCATTTCAGCAAACCTCTCGACCTTTTTAAGTCCTCGGGCCACAAAGCATCACTCTGTAGCTCGACACATGGAATAGATACGGCCCTTAAAAATTGCGCCAGTTTTGAGTTTCCCCTCCAAGCACTACTGTATCTGCCTTGGGGTCAGCTCTGGCCCACCTTCCAGAAAGCTGCTCTAGGTCCAACCAAACGGATCCACTCACTTCCCCAGTCCGCTTCCTTGATGTTTATACCTGGCGAAGGCAGCAAACCTCCGAGGGTAGCGTTCTGCCTCTGCCTGGCGTAAAGAAACGATAAAGAGCACAGGGAATTGCAGCAGTAAAACCTGGGCATTTTCCCCTGGTTCCCTTTCCCCTTCTTCCCAGCCCCGTAGTGAGAGTGGAAGGCAACCTACACGGTAACGGCAGCCAGAATCCTGTTAGCCCAGAGGTGGAAACAAGAGGAAATACTGACGATAGAAGAATGGAGACTAAAAATGACAGACTATGCAGAACTGGATAAATTAACTGGGAAAATCAGATATACTAAAGATCAAAAGTTCATCGAAGACTGGGGGAAATTTGTGGATTATCTGAAAAATATATGTGGCGTGAATACAACGCTAGTGGGTTTTAAAGAGGCACTGTAAAAAAAGAAAACAAGTATTGTTTATTAGAAATAATGGGACTAAGGAGGAAAAATGGCAATACGAAAAAAGGGAATGTGTATTAAAGGTATAACCATGGACGATTGTCAGAGACGCTGAAGGAAGTCAAAAAATAACTAAGATTTGTTGTAGGCGGGTTTAAACGAAAAATTGGATGGAATTTTATAAAATGTATAACAATAAAAATTATTATAAAAAAAAGAGAGTGGAAGGCAACCGTGGGCTGTGTTTTGGCTCACGGTGAACCCTTGGTGCCAGGAATTGGTGCCAGGAATGTTTCCACCTTGCCTTATGGTAAGAAGGGACAGACAACCTGAGGCCCGCTAGAGCTCCCATCAGTCACAGCCAGCATGGCCAGTCGCCCAGCAACATACAGAGGGATGTGAGTTCTCCACCCCTGCCTTTTAGGCCCTGTTGCGGGAGGCACGGAGACGTCACACCTTATAATAATAATAATAGTAATTTATTATTTATACCCCGCCCATCTGGGTGAGTTTCCTCAGCCACTCTGGGCGGCTCCCAATCGAGTATTAAAAACAATACAGCATTAAATATTAAAAACTTCCCTAAACAGGGCTGCCTTCAGATATCTTTTAAAAATAAGAGAGCTGCTTATTTCCTTGACATCTGGTGGGAGGGCGTTCCACAGGGCCACTATTGAGAAGGCCCTCGAACTGCTTCCCTCACTTCTCGCAATGAGGGAACCGCCAGAAGGCCCTCGGCGTTGGATCTCAGTTTCTGGACTGAACGATGGGGGTGGAGACGCTCCTTCAGGTATACAGGACCGAGGCCGTTTAGGGCGTTAAAGGTCAGCACCAACACTTTGAATCTCGCACCTTCAGCGTGAGTGCCCAAAAAGAGCCTTTCCCAGTCCATCCAAGCATTTGGCTGCTGAAGCAGTTGCTGATCCCGACGTTTTTCAAGGCGTTCCCTTTAGCTACCCACACACGCAACAAACAGGTCCATTAGCAATTTCTGCGAGTGAGCTAGGCAAGGAGGTTTCTTACGCCATCAGCACGGAAGGTAACTTAATCTTAACAACCAAAAGTCAGGAGGATTATTCTAAGCAAAAGTTGCAAAGAGCCGATTCTGGGAACAATTCCCCCCCCCCCTTGCTGTCCCTCTTTTATTGTTGTCACAGGATGTAGTCATTCCCTCCACGTAAATATATATATATATATTTTTAGGGGGTATGTGTCCCATCCTCTCAAGCAACTTGGATTTAAGGCCATTTAGCATGGGTCAAGCATTCTTCGTCCTACCATGCCATGTTTAGCGAAGGGTATTGCAAATGTCAGATTAATTCTTAGAGGGCCCTAGAGTTGGGTGCAGCCAAAAGTGGAGCTGCAAGCAGGTGGTCGCAAGTTCAGTCCTTGCTGGCTGTTGTTGAAAGACGTCGGGAAAGACTGGTGGCACAAAAGACTCCCGGCTGTGAAATCCTGGCCACTGGCGCTCCATATTCTGACTTGGCACAAGCCAGCTTAACGTATGTTCACAAGGCAAGGCTGGCTGGCTAGCTACTGTCTCACAGATCAGTCAAATGTAAACCAGGCCAAGATGGGCTGTCAGTGGAGAGCGGCTATACTGAAGAACAAACATTACCTGCCGACTTGCTGAGGCTGCGAACCTCCCAACATAGTCCTTTCTTCTCTTCTAAGTCCAGGTCACTTGTGTGTTCACCCGGTAGTAAGCTCCACTGAGTTCAGTGGGACTTACTCCAAGGTAAGTTTGCATAGGATTGCAACATTTGCCGGCGGGACTCCCAACTCTGCCGTGTGCTAAGTGAAAAAAAAGATAACACATGGAGCTTCCATCTCCCACAGAGAGAGGGGAAGTGGTGCAAAAAATCACTATTCCGTGTTTTTTAAAAATATATATAGCCTCCTTTCTGTCTTGCCTTCCTCCTTGCTGCTGCCTGGTGCCTTATTCCGGATGGCATTCCAAAACTCTTGTAACCTCATCCTGTTTAATACTGCAAGGGACCAACCTTGCCTTGGTAAGAACTTCTCTGCTGTATTGTACTCCACCCCCCCCTGTCGCCAGTGCCTTGTTCAGACATTGAGTAAGGTCTATCTAACCCCAGAAGCCTTTGCCAAAATCTGAGTTGTTTAGAAGATTTCTCCTCCCTCTCTCCGGGAACTTGTGTGAACACACAAATATTTATGGCTTGTATTTTACACAAGCAGCGATGAGGCTGGCACATTTCAGTGTGCCTCTGCGCAAGCGCATGAACCCGTGGTGCTCTCCGAGAACCTTGAGCTGAGCTCTCCTGAGATCCCAAATGCTGGCAGCCATTGGACATTTTCAGAGATGTGCTGAGAAAGTCCTTCTGCTGTGCAATCTTACACACACCTCCTCAAAAGGAAGACCTAGTATGCTCAATTAGACTTTCTCCCAGGTAAAATATATGGAGGGTTGCAGCCTTAAATCTTCCAGAGCACCACTTCTGAATATTAATGTGCTCTAGGAAGCTACAAGGAGCATGAATATGGCTCAGTAGCTTTTTTTTTTAAAAAAAAAAGGTTATCCCACTGCTCTTGGGAAGAGAGAGGTGAAAAGGCATTTGTCCCATGCGCAAAAACACTTAGAAAAACCAGAAAACATTAACCCGTAGCAACAGCAAGTGATGATCCTATTCCCTTCCTGTTTGTGGTTTGTTTTTTTTTTTTTTTTTTTTGCAGCTCTCCCCACACCTGACAGTTCTGAAACACTCCTCCTGAACAGTAAAATATCTCTCCTTTGTGCTAGACATTTAACAGACTTGTCTTAGTGCTCAGTACCTAAAGTTTTTTTTAAAAAATAAATAAATACAGGAGACATCCAATCTTAAAGCACTATAACTTTGCTCTTTGTTGCCTTGCTGATTAACACTGTAATCTTGAATTTTATAGTAACGCCCCCTTATTTTGTGACTTAATTGTGTGAGAGTATGAGTGTTGAGTGTGTGTTTAAGACAACTGTTTTTTTGTTTGTTTTTTTAACGGGCCACAGGTATTAAATAAAGGCCCTTGGCCCTCTTTAAAAAAAAATAATTTGTTTAAAACTGCATGTACGTAACTTCAAGGACCAAAGTGGGGGTGGGGGGAAAGATAAGCTGTCACCTGAGTTTTCTTGACTCCAAAGGGCAAAACTCGTCACAATAAGAACGCTCTTGTTTTCTGTATGGGTTTTTGTTGCACTGTTTCAAGATAAGATGAAATGGCGTTTTGAGCTAAAGCGAGGCAGGTGAAGGATATGGTGGGCTATAATGGAGGGCCAAAGTCTGAACAATTCAACTGCAAGTGTGCCTTCTCACCCCCTCTCCCCTCCAGCTCAGTGGACTTTAAGCACAACACCACACCCAAGCTATTACTGAAGGCAATGAGGCTATGTCAGTTTCACTGCCTTCCTAAGCTACTGGCCCCCATGTGAGCTACAGTTCTACGCATTTTGGTGTGGCATGGACAGCGCCAGTTCCCACCATGTAAGGAACCATTCACACAACATAGATGCGAGAGGCAAAGTTGCCTCAGAGTGATTTAAAAATAAAATAAAACCATCATGTGCCAAAACTAGCACCTGTGTTGATGTCCGAGGTAAAACTCAACTGAGCATGGATTTTATCCAGAAAATCCTCACGACGGCGGGCCTCCTTGCAAAATATCCAAAATCACAGTTGCCTAATCCACATTTTTACGACGTTCCTATTCATAGTGTCATCTGTAACTCTCTTGGTGGTGGAGGGAGTTGGGGGTGGGTGAAAAGCACTCGGTTTTTCAACTCTGCGATAAAGAACATTGATCCTCAGGCAAGATTGGCAGGACACACCAGACTTGGCGTAAACGCCCTTCAGAATTTGAAGAGTTGCATCTGTGCCGCTCTTCCCCCAAAACTACAAGTTGTGGATTGGGTTGAGCTTGGCTTGTGAAAAACGGTAACGAGGAACATTGCGTGAGAGATGGTGGAAGGGAAAACGAGAGTCGAGGTGGTCGAGGGAGGGGAGGAAGATGCAAGGAAGGCCCTGCCTGTGTCAATACATTTTATTTGCATGTTTGTGTTTTTGTGTGGTGTCGTCTTGATTGACAAGTGAGGAGCCTCCAGGCATTACGGTCATCGGCAGGTATGCCTGATGCAGCTCAAATCACCTGTGGAGCCGCCACTAATGTTGCCAGATACCCTTAAGGCCTGGGGCGCCTCTGCTGAGCGAAGGGCAGTTAGCAGCCAGGGCACATGGCCGCAGTCCCTATCACTGCAGGCTGTGGCACAATGTCCCATTCGTTCCTCTTTTGATGGTTCGTGATGAGCAGCTTGTGTGTTTTCTTCTGGTTCAAGGCGCTTCTTTAAAAGTCTCGTATGGTGTTTCGAAAGAAGCTCGCTCTTTTCTGCTTGCGCACGTGTGTGTGTGTGTGTATGTGTGTGTGTGCGTCGACCACGCAAATGTGCCAATGCTGTTTACACAGATTTCAGACATGAAATGCTAGTCTGCCTAATGTTACCATATGCCTTATGTGTTTTTTGGGTGTTCATTAAAAGCATAACGAAAAAGAAAGATAAGCGTTGTCCTGTGATCCTCGGCTCTTTCATTCATTCAAAACCAGTTCGGTGTTTGCTGGCTCTGAGCTTTGCAGCAAAGGATGAGAATCCTTTGTTATTTGTGTTTTCTGGGAAGTTTCAGAAAGTTTCCAGATCCACAGCTGGCAGGAAGAGGTACAGGAGTATGTGCACTGAAATTCACATGGCTGTAACTTACCACATCTGCCAACTGGGGAAAAAATAATAATATAATGGTACTCTACATGTGAAGAAAGACTTGGCACATTTTGGGTTCAGAAAAAAAGACAATCCGAAGGAAGAGTTATAAGGAGAAAAATAAAACTTCTCTTTATTATAACTTCACAATTTCTAGGTGCTGTGTCCTTGCATTCAGAATATCAGGCTTCCTCAAATTGGGCCCTCCAGATGTTTTTGGACTACCACTCCCATGATCCCTAGCTAGCAGGACCAGTGGTCAGGGATGATGGGAACTGTAGTCTCAAAACATCTGTAGGGCCGAGGTTGAGGAAGCCTGGAATAGATTCTGGAGTTCAACTTTCGTCTTGCAACTTTCTAAGGCAGAAATCTTTGTTCATATGGCCCACAACATGTCTGTGTTACATATTCATATTGGTTTTTATTTGTAATCTTATTGCTTTTATTCTTCGCATATTGTATTACAACTTGAATTCTATGGAATGCAATTGTAATGCGATAACACATAAAACCGGAAATGCAATCAAATTCATACAGCACCCAGCACAGTGTGTTATGATTGCTATAACAGGCAGACCAGTTGTGGAAAAACATTTGAGAAGTGCTGTTCTAAGGTGTATATTTGGTCTATCGGTACAACACAAGGTCCATTACAGTTACAGCCGCATTTAAAGATCAGCAAACCTTGCAATGCAACCTGGCCATCATGGAGAAGGAAGCAAGACTGGAGAATTAATACAGCTTTATTTGCAAGTTTCTCAAAACACTCAAGCTACAAGGCACAAGTGGAGACACAGGACAAGAGCTTTTATTTACAGTAGAACCGCAACTTGCCAGGTGTGTCAAACTGAATGCGCACCATTAAGTGGCAGGTCTACTGTATGTGCTTGCTTTTTAACCCCTCCCTCCCTGAGGACAATTCTCCCTGCAAGGCTAGGAGCGAGATCACAACGCCGAGATCTGAAGGCCTGGGAGAGCCTCCCCACGTTCCTTTGTCCTCTTCTCCCAGTAATAGTGTAGCTTTAGGCCTGGCACTGAATCAGATGCAAAAATAACTTACTGCTTTCAATGCTTGCAAGGGGACCTGAGCAAGGGAGGCCTTCATCTCACTTCCTTGCCCCCTTCCCTTTTGTGTGACAATTGCTCTTACGTAAATGCCTGCCTGGTGGGCTCTGATGCAGGAGAAGGAAAAAGCCAGTGGGGAGCGGGATCTCTCTTTTCATCCCCAAGGGGAAGGAGGGATTTCTGGCTCTTCCCATTCCCAGCCTCACCTTCCTGCAAATCAGAGAGCCTCTGCAAAGATTGGGAATGACTGGGTAGCCCGGGAAGGTGGGGGGGCAGGCCTGTCACATACAACCAGCTGCTGCCTTTGCAGATAGGACCAGATCCACCCACCCTAACAGAACATGTGTTTGCAATTCTGACATTTCCGCATGGCGAGGGAGTCCGTCCAAGTGAGCACTTACATCAGCCTCTAGTCTTTAGAAGCTTAGAGGGCAGGGCCTGGAAACTTGTTGGGACATCTATGCCACTTAAATCCAGTTCTGAACTACTTGCCCTGCTCCTGAACCACGGCTGCTGGGCCCGTATACAAATCTATTTCTTACTTCTAAGGAAGAGACTCTGCTTGCATGTTTGGGGGCAGGAGCTGGGACAGGGAGCTCCCTCAGACTCTGTGGCATGACCTATTATTAATGTGATGGCATCTTATGACTGCTTGGTCGAGTACACCACCAAAGCAATTGCAGCAGTCCTCTCATGTGACTCGTACCCCTTCAGAAGGCATGTAAACAGCCCTCATGTCAAAGAGCTTCTCTGTCACAGTCCGGTTCACGGGCGATCAAAGGCCCAGCTGGGGACGTCGGGACCGGGGGCAAGATGGCGGGGTGGGAGCAAGAACAGGAGTCCAGAAGCCAAGAGTCCAAGTGTCAGAGAGCAAGGAGTCAGGAAGTCAGGGGTCCGAGGATCAAGAAGGAAGGAGTCACGAAGCCAAACGCAGCAAGGCAGGAAACATGTTGCTGTGGCAAAGAGCCAAAGGGAAATGTTGACCTTATATCCCTTCCCGGCTCTAGCCACCAGGTGCAGTGAGTTACCAAGTGGCCTCACCTGTGCAGCCGTGCCTTGCCTCTCCAGAGCAAACTTAAGAAGGCCCCAGTCCTGCGAAGCCCTACTGGTCACAGGGCCCGGCTCCTGCATGCACTCCTGACATTCTCTTACAACAGAAGAACAACGAAACGGCAAGTCCTCGTGTCAAGATCCCTTTGCGTGGAAAGGCCTTCAGGTGCTCTGAATGTAGCAAGAAGCCCGGAAGACCAAAGGCAGAAGTGCTGGGAGACGTTAATGGTGGAAAGATCCTGATTAAGGATTGAGTGTGTCTTTTGGCAAATGCCTCAAGATGCCAAGCATGGACTTTGGAAGATGGGGAGGCTGCTGAGCTCCCAAGGTGCTTGGAGAAGGGTTGGCCTTCATTCGATGTTCAGCTCTTTCAGCTTCAGACTCAGCAGCTGGAGGTACTGGCTGTCTGGGTAGCCGTTTCTGCAAGCAAAGAAGCAAACCGGTTGTGGGCTGTGGGATGAAGCCATTCAGTGCAACCCTTTTCCTGGAACCGTGGCATATATATTCCACCGCTCCAACTGGGTTATCCTGTGAAGGATCTCATGGAAGATACTAAACGGGGTGGAATGGTTTAACCACAGGGGCCCCATGCAAAGTGCAGTCTCTTCACAATTTTCTCAGCTGAAATTCCTAGAAATCAGGGAGATGACAAGCAAACATTGCCCAGTGTCTCTCTACCATGAAATGAAGGGCTTACCAGCTGGAGAAAAGTGGCTGTGCTCTGCAAAAGGTACAGCATGGGATCACGGTGCCGTAGTCTAAAGATTTATGATATTCCCACGAGATGGAAAATTTGGAAACAGACGGCACTTAAAAACACTAAGAATTTGTGTGCTTGCTCTGTGCTAAGGAATAAAATGAAATTGTGCACAAGAGGCCCAATCCCTTTCCCCTGGCCTGTAATGCATTATGTAAATTAAGGAAATCTGCATAATTCATGCTAGGGGAAGGAAAAGACAGAACCCGAAGCTCCCCATCCCTCAACGGGGGGAATGATTGTTCTGCAACCTCCCTGGCTTTGGGGATTTTAGCAGGAACTGCCTATATGCTGCCAAGCATATCTTTGCACCTGCCGTAACGTCTAGAAGCCTTTTCCCACCACAAAGGCTGATCTTTGCATTCCTTTCACATTGACACTCGGCTCTGCTGTGCCTCCATCATTAGAGGCAGCAGTGCTTCTTCTGAACAGCGGCTGCTGGAAACACCAGAAAGGGAGAGAGGTTCTTCCACTGGCCATCCTTGGTTTAAGGCTTTCTATGATCATCCTCTCCCCTCAACACCCTTCCTCCTCGGACGCCTCCGCCTCCGCCTCCTTTCCTGTCCTGGCAATCCCATTCTTCAAATTCCAGAGTTCCTTTGTCATCCCTTTCCTGTCAACCTCACAAGGCCACCCCTGAGGCCTTGATGAACATCACTACCCTGGCCACCCATGGAACATCTACCGTATTTTTTGCTCCATAAGACGCACTTTTTTCTTCCTGAAAAGGGGAATTGTCTGTGTGTCTTATGGAGCGAATGTGTGGTCCCTGGAGCTGAATTGCCCAGGGGCAAAAAGCAGATCATCCTTTTTTTTTTTGAAAGAGGGAAGTGGGTGTTGAAACAAAGCCACTGATTGGCAAGCGATCGGGGAGAGATAAAGGACGCTAGCGATAAAGGAGGCTGCCTGGGAGGGGGGAGGTAAAGACAGTGAACTTGCAAGGAGAGGAGACAGGAAGACTAAAGCATTGAGGAGAGAAATTAGAAGAAAAGGAGGAGCAAAAAACTGCTCCAGCTAAGGAAAAGACACTAAGGCAAACAAGAGGGAAGGGACTGTTGAAAGGAAGCAGCTGATCAGTAAGCGATTGGGGAAGGAGATAAGGGAGGCTAGCAATAAAGGAGGCTGTCTGGGAAGGGGGGAAGTAAAAGCCCATGGATCCTCAGGATTTTTGCATTGGGTCACCCCAAATTCACCATCAGATCACATAGCATGTCTATGGCTACAGCCTGCACCCAAAAAACCACGCACCCACTGTTTCATGGGGCCGCAATGGTGCAAAAACGTGGTTACAAAGCACTGATTCACATGGATTCTCAAGATTTTTGCATTTGGCTACCCCAAACTCACCGTCAAATCACATGTCTGTGGCCACAGCATGAACTGCAAAAATCATACATCCACTGTTTTGTTCAGAATATTTTTTGTTTGTTTTCCTCCTCTAAAAACTAGGTTCGTCTTATGGAGCGAAAAATACGGTACCTGGCCTTGCCCCCCTCCATGGAGGTCTTGTGGGGGATGGGTCCCCAAGTCACCCTCTCCTCCAAACCGCAGGATCTGATACGGAACGTCAGTCCGCGCTCAAATGCTTTGTGCAGGAGCACCATCAACCGCTGGCCCTCTGCGTTGTCTGGGAGAAAGGCCTCAAAGTGCCCCCCTCGGTACAGATGTCCTGGGAAAGGGTCTCCAGCCTTTGGGAAGAAGAAGGTTTTTAAAAATAATAATAATACTTGAACAGAAAGATGACGACGTCACCTGCAAGTCTCTTGTCTCTGTCTCCTCTCTGTGTGTAGTGGAAAGGAACTCCCCAAAAGCTGAGCTTAATCCCAGGGCATTCATATTAAGGGGCTGGAATGCCATTGCTTTGCCTTATCTCTGCAAATACAGTGGTACCTGGGGTTAAGTACCTAATTCGTTCTGGAGGTCCCTTCACCTGAAACTGTTCTTAACCTGAAGCACCACTTTAGCTAATGGGGCCTCCTGCTGCCTCTGCACCGCCGGAATCCGACTTCTGTTCTCATCCTGAAGCAAAGTTTTTAACCCGAGGTACTATTTCTGGGTTAGCGGAGTCTGTAACCTGAAGCGTATGTAACCTGAGGTACCACTGTATTCGGTTTTCAAAGAAGAGATAATTTTGAACTGGTGCAGGATGGAGCATGGTAAGACTAGAAAGAGGACGGAGCGGAGGGTATGATAGACCAGTGTTTCACAACCCTTTTCCAACCATGGCCCCCTTCCAACCTAGTTTCCTTCCTGTGCCCCTCCCATGGGCATAGTCTAGAGGGGGCAGTTGCCTCCCAAATAAGCCAAAACCAATACAAAACAATACAAAACTGAGCTTCTGCCCCCCCCCAAAGCCTGCCCCCCTAACAAAAATCCTAAAAGGTGTGAAATGAACACAGGCCCAATAGGCAAGGCGTAATGGGACGCAGGTGGCGCTGTGGGTTAAACCACAGAGCCTAGGTCTTGCCGATCAGAAGTTCGGCGGTTCGAATCCCCACGACGGGGTGAGCTCCCGTTACTTGGTCCCTGCTCCTGCCAACCTAGCAGTTCAAAAGCACGTTAAAGTGCAAGTAGATAAATAGGTACCGCTCCAGTGGGAAGGTAAACAGTGTTTCCGTGCGCTGCTCTGGTTCGCCAGAAGCAGCTTAGTCCTGCTGGCCACATGACCCAGAAGCTGTACGCCGGCTCCCTCGGACAATAAAGCGAGAAGAGCGCCGCAACCCCAGAGTCGGCCACGACTGGACCTAATGGTCAGGGGTCCCTTTACCTTTAATGTCTGCCTCCATCCACCCTCTGCAATATCATCAAAAGCAGAATGCAGGTGCTGGACATTACAACACTCCTTCCTCATAGCTAGCAAAACAAATTTATGTGAAAACAAGCTACCGTTCAATTTATTGATGCTGTGGAATCCTGCTATGCCTGGCTGCAACATCTAAATTGCATCTAGGGCAGCATCTATAAAGTCTTCTGTACAGAAGAAGAATTGCTGTTGTTGTTTTGCCACCACTTGAAGTTTTTGGCAAAGGACCTGGGAGCATGCTGCTCATTCAAACCAGAGGATCGGAGTGTGGGAGATTCAGCCAGCAATTAGAATTACTGGCAGGGAATTCTAACTCAAAAAGGAGGTAGCCACGCGCAGATTATATGAGACACAGATTATATGCAGACTACAGGGCTGGGAAGAAACAGGTTCAAATCTCCACTTGGTCGTGAATTTCCACTGGGTGGTCTTGAGCCTAACCGACCTCACAAATGGGAAAGCCTTGAACTTCTTTGAGGGAAGCTGGGATATAAACCTTAACACTTTTATTTTTTAAAAGGCATTCTGGAGCTTGCTGTAATCAAGGACGGACTTGGGTAATCTTTCCTAATATGGCACCCTGTGTGAGGCGAAAATTTGGTGGCCCCAAATGGATCCTCTCAACTATGGAACTTCTCAATTTTGCACCCCCTCAGCTCAGTGCCCCATGCAGAGGAACCGCCCAAAAACTGACACACACATACACACACACACACACACACACACACACACATACAGTGGTGCCTCGCAAGACGAAATTAATTCGTTCTGCGAGTTTTTTCGTCTAGCGAATTTTTTCGTCTTGCGAAGCACGGCTATTAGCGGCTTAGCAGCTATTAGCGGCTTAGCAGCAAGACGTTTTCGTCTTGCGAAGCAAGCCCATAGGGAAATTCGTCTTGCGATGCACCTCAAAAACGGAAAACTCTTTCGTCTAGCGAGTTTTTCGTCTTGCGAGGCATTCATCTTGCGGGGCACCACTGTATATATATATTAGGTGCAAGATGAACTGAGCAGCTGATGCACAAAACAACCAGTCATTGTACATATTTACAATACCTCATTCTCTAACATTCTAACATCAGTTCCGAGACTATGCATACAATCTATTTCAAGCGGAAAGATTTCTGATTGGCCCACACCCAGTTGTGAAACCTTGAAAAGACTATATTAATGATCAACAGAAACTAAGGCTGTTGTTTCTTGGAGACCATGTATATTGACAGGCGGTATAAGTTACTTTGCCAACATGCGCAGATTCTCTGATGAGTCATAGGGATTATGCATATTATCTAAAGAATATACAAAACCTTGTCCTGATAAAACACATTCCTCAAGGCCAGCTGGAGGTTTTTGCACATTGACTGGAGAATGTGCACAATTGTTGGTTGTTATGCACATGCACTATTCAACTGACATTATTCCTAACGGCTATTTAATTCACATTATCTCATATATAATCTGTTAACGCAACACAAACGAAAGGTTAAATACTGAGTCTAAAAGCTAAAGGACCCCTGGACGGTTAAGTCCAGTCAAAGGTAACTATGCGGTTGCAGCACTAATCTTGCTTTCAGGCCGAGGGAGCTGGTGTTTGTCCACAGACAGCTTTCTGGGCCGTGTGGCCAGCATGACTAAACCACTTCTGGCACAACGGGACACCGTAACGGAAACCAGAGTGCACAGAAACACCATTTACCTTCCCGCCGCAGTGGTAGCTATTTACCTGGTGTGCTTTCGAACTGCTAGGTTGACAGGAGCTGGGACAGAGCAACGGGAGCTCATCCTGTCGTGTGGATTCGAACCGCCAACCTTCCAATTGGCAAGCCCAAGCGGCTCAGTGGCTTAGACCTCAGTGCCACCCGCTCCCCAATTCAATTCACATTCTCCCACATATACAGTGGTGCCCTGCAAGACGAACGCCTCGCAAGACAGAAAACCCGCTAGACAAAAGGGTTTTCCGTTTTGGAGGCGCTTCGCTAAACAAATTTCTCTATGGGGTTGCTTCGCAAGACGAAAAAATCTTGCGAGTTCCCGCGGTTTCCCCCCGCTTTTTTCGCCCGTTTCCTAAGCAGCTAAGCCGCTTATCAGCTGATCCGCTGATAAGCCGCTTCTCAGCTGATCGCTAAAAGCCGCTAGACCGCTAATAGCGCTAATCTGCTAAGCTGTCAATGGGCTTGCTTCGCAAGACGAAAAAACCGCTAGACGAAGAGAATCGCGGAACGGATTCTTTTCGTCTTGCGAGGCACCACTGTAATCTGTTAACGCAACACAACTGGAAGGTTAAATACAGAGTCTGCAGGATGTTAAGTAGGTAAGCTGGTGGCAGCTTAGGATGAGACCCCCTGACTTTCCCTCCTGCTGGCAGGACTCATAACCTTTGCAAAATGCACTACGGAGCATACATTGCAGAGTTCAAATACAGCTTGACAATTACCGAAGATGGGATGGGACGGAACGGAGGGAGCAGACAGCTGGGTACTTACTTGTTGCACGCCGTCAGGAATGTTGTATGTTATTTTGAGTGTCGGATCTCGGATATACCCAGGGAGGCTCTGCGATATGGTGGAAGCTCCAAAGGTTCCAGGAATGCCAGCAGAGGCGCCGGGGTGAGTTAGCGAAGCGCTGCCTCCTGGGATTCGCGCCCTGCAAGGCTTGTGGGGGCAGGGGGCATGGGACAGGGTGGGGCGGCTGTTTTGGCACAGCACACACTCTTCAGCCGCCGACTCGCTTCCTAGGCTGGCGGTTCTCAGGCCCAAATCTGAGGCAAGCCCCTCTCCAGCTGGGGGAGAAGCGTGCCGTGGCAGGTCAGGCAAGGAGCCCAGCGGGGCCCTCTCTGTTTCCTGGCTGCTCCCCTCCTTATTGCAGTCTCTCGCAAAATGGAACTTGTCTGGCAAGCCCTGCCTGCTCTCGGCCAACAGTCTCCTGGAGCGGCCCTGCTTGCTGGCACCCAGGGTTTGGTCGAGGGCCTTACTCTGCCATGTTCTGTGGTCACTTGGGAAATTCTGCACCGGCGCAGGCTGGAAACCGCTGCCCTGTCTCTGCACCTGTGAGGGCGATGTGTCTCCGGCATCGCTGTCTGGGCCAAGGGAGCTCTCTAGCAGGCTGGCTCTCCTGCTTTCATTCGGCTGCTGAGCGCTCCCTGCAGCTGATGTCTCGCCCTGAATTTTCCCATCATGGAAGGGAGTCTGCTCGGACAGGGCAGCCATCCGGCGGGCAGAGAACAAGCGGAACACTTCCAGGACCTGCAACTTCTCCTCGCGGGGGTACATAAGGCCCAGCTTGTACCTGTCCCGGCTGACGACAATGCGGTCGTCGAAATTTTTCAGGTATCTACACAATTCACCCAGGGCCTCATCCTCTGGTCCATCCATGGCCAACTCAGTGTAGGTGAAGCTGTCGTAAATGCAAGCACAAGACTCTCCAAGGGCCTCTGCTTTTTGCATGCCTGAAGGACTCCCGTTATCGCTTTGGACAGGGCGCAAAGAGTGCCTTTGTTTGGTAATCGGAGACTCCATTTCCTGGCTGTACTCCACCTGTGTCAACCCATCCTTTCTGATCTCCTTCTGCAAAGTACGGTGGGGATATTCCTGAGAATCCTGCTTCAGATGGGCTGCATTGACCTGAGCTGCTAGCCTGGGCTCAGGCATGGACTCATTGCCGCTCAGAGACTTCTGCAGCGAGAGGCTGCTGGACCTTCTGAGGTGGGGCCTTGGTTCGGAAACTCTGAAGTCGGCAGCCCCCGTGGTGTCAAACAGGTTCAAGGATCTGAAGGTGCTCGTGACCGCATGGAGGGATGGAGGCTCTGTGAGACCGAGGCTTGCCCAGCCCTCGGAACTTGACACAGTGCCTGCAGGTGAGGACGACGAGTGATCTGCTTTCAACCCTTGCGGTGCTTTCCGGAATTCCAGAGTTTGCTTGATCTGGCTCTTTGGTTCAGTAGCAGTGGACAAAAACGGCAGCGAACGCTCGCTCTCTGGAGCCGGGCGTTCTGTGGCTGGAAACAAGCTGGCAGCTGGCAGCCATGCCGGTAGGCTACCCCGACCTGAAAAGTTGGCAGCCAGCTTATGCTCGGCTTTGCTGTTGGGCTTTGGCGAGTTCAGCTTCTTTGGCACGGACTCCGCCGGCGACTCTAGCTGAGCTGGCAGAGAGCTAGGACCCTGGAGATACGCTGCCTGGGGAACGCCGGGTCTCTGGTGATCCTGCGCTGACCCCCTTGCGGCAATCAGTTCCTGGATGTGCCGCTTGGCTTGGGAAACGTCCGCCAAATTCCCAATGAGGCAGAAACCCTCCTCCTCCTCCTGAATCAGCAGCAGAGGGTAGAGGCTCTGCAGCTCTGCTGGAAAACTCCCGCCGCCGCCAATCCCCAAATCTCGCTTGTGGACCTTCTCTTTCCGCAAGGTGCCCTCCAGGTGCTGAGAAAGCTGGGAGAGCGCGAGGTGAGCCGAAACTAGGGCGCTAACTCCCCCAGCCCCATCGGATGCTGCTCGCAGGTAGAGGGTGGTGATGCCGTCGCTGTGGACGTCCACAACACGCACCTGCTGCTTGTGGAAAATGTTGCCCAATTCCTCACTGCAGAACTTCTGCATGTAGAGGTAGATGTCTGAGTCTATCACTAAGGAGAAGTCCTCCAGGGGCTCTAGGAGGCTCTCTGAAGACTCCTGGACTTGTAATGGACCTGCTGCAGCCTTCTCCTCCTCGTCCCTCTTCTTCTTCCTCTTCTTCTCTGCCCGAGTCTCCTCCTGGTGCGAGACGCCATCTCCCGCAGCCTTCTCAGCAGATCTGCCTCCGTTCGCAAAGAGAAGGCCAGCCCTTTGCTTGCTATTGAGGCACCTCAGCAGCTCAGAGCTGAAGGCCTGCAACTCCACAAAGGAGCCTTTGACAGTGCAGGTCATCTCCTGAGTGCTGAAGTTGATGTGGATGCCCTCATACTGCTGGCACAGACTGTCCAGGGTGTCTTTTCCATCGGGGAAGCGGCCATAATCCACCTTCATGCAGACGCGTACAAAGATCTGAGGAGGAAAGCAAGAGCTGCTTAGGTGGCATGTCAAGGATGGAATTATGTGTCTTGGAATTCTACTCAATACTGACCCAGAGGAGAACTCCAAAGTATAGTTAGCATAGTGAAAACTTAAAACGCGTTGCAGGATTCCTGAAAAAATAGACGAGAGGCAATTATATTTTATCCCGCAGACCGTTACTGCTACTGAAGGCAAATGAGCATAATGGTCACCAATCCAATACACTAAGGATTGGCACTGTCCATAAGAAAACCAGTTGCAAAAGACTTAACTTAAGAAGAAGAGTTTGGATTTGATATGCCGCTTTATCACTACTCTAAGGAGTCTCAAAGCGGCTAACATTCTCCTTTCCCTTCCTCCCCCACAACAAACACTCTTGTGAGGTGAGTGGGGCTGAGAGACTTCAGAGAAGCGTGACTGGCCCAAGGTCACCCAGCAGCTGCATGTGGAGGAGCAGGGAAGCGAACCCGGTTCACCAGATTACGAGTCCACTGCTCTTAACCACTACACCACACTGGCTCTTATAGGACGTCTAAACCTTAACACTATAACATACTATGTAAAGAACACCACACCAGAAGGAAAAGGAAAAGTGAAACCCAGGCTCCTTCTGTCCCTACTTTTATAGTCAGAATGACCTTGACAGAAAGAGGTAACAGACCCAGTTTAAGCCAGCTGTACTTAGCTTCTCTGAAGGTATAACCCAAACATCATGAACCTTCTGCTTGTTCCTTTCACACAGAGAAGCTTCCAGAACCCTCTTGAATTAATCAGAATATGAAAGATCTCTACACCTCAGATCAAGAAATACAAACTGACATTATGTTCCTGGACAGTTAACTTTTAAGTGCCACCTGTTAAAACACCTGTAATAAAACGTTTGGCGGCCAAAATAAATGGGATGATGAGGGAAGTCACCTGTCTGTTCCATTCACACATTAAAAATGGGTGTTGGTGCACCTTTTACAACAAAAGGAGTCAGCCTGTGCTACATTGAATATTCGCCCCCCACCTGCCGTCTTGTTGCCTCAAGTCTCATTTTTCCTGCCCTGATTCCAATTCTGGTAGCACAGCCAGGTTTGGTGGAAGAGGATTTACTGTTGTTTGGAAGGCTTATTTAAAGAAAACCTTTGTCAAAGGTCCGACTTCACGCCAGGTTTACAAAAAGAAATGACAAACTATGTAAACCCAGTTTTCTTCAGCATAGTCTAGAAATTGCTCTCTCATCAGGCTTTCCAAAACAAGAGGTGGATAGGAAGCCAAGCCATGGGGAATCAAAACACCTGATTCTTTTAGGAACTCAGCTGCTGGTTATCCACACCAGCCCAGAAAAGACCAGAAATAAACAAAATGGCCACTTAGGTAAGCCTAAAGCAGGGGCTGCCAACCTTTGGGGACTGGAATTCTGAGAAATAGGGGTCGCTGCTGTGAGGTGTGGCATAACACAAAAGGATTTACATGGTTAACCAGAAAACGAGTGAGGACCATAAAATGGAGCAGGAATGCCCATCAATGGGGAAAAGGCGCCTTTGTCAACTAACTCAGTTCGCTCACAGAGAAAAGCTCTTTGCAGCTTTCCTCTGTTCAGGTATACTGGGCCGAGGCCGTTTAGGGCTTTCAAGGTCAGCACCAACACTTTGAATTGTGCTCGGAAACATACTGGAAGCCAATAGGAAGAACTTTCTGACAGTGAGAGCTGTTTGACAGTGGAACGGTCTCCCTCAGGAGGTTGTGGACTCTCCTTCATTGGAGGTTTTTAAGCAGAAGTTGGGTGGCCATCTGTCATGGATGTTTTAGTTGAGATTTCTGCATTGCAGGGGGGCTAAACTAGATGCCACTTCCAACTCCACAAGTCATGATTCCATGGTGCTCATGACTTTGATTTTCCAACCTGTGTGTGTGAATGTATGTATGTACATACATACGTACATATGCAGGTTTGCAGAGAGGTTGGGTGAGATAATCTGCCTCCTCCATTTCCCTTTTGATTGAAACCAGGGGTGGGGAGTCTCTTTATCTCCATAGATTGCACCTCCACAGAGATTCCCCACCCCAACACCAGCCCAGACAACATCAAACCACGTTACCCAACAACCCACAACTCATACTTTCAGCCCTCTACTCCATACTAAGTATGGAGGTCCTATGGAGGCATAGGCCCTATGCGGCCTAGGACCCGGATACCTACGGGACCGCCTCTCCTGGTATGTCCCACAGAGGACTTAAAGGTCCACGAATAACAACACTTTGGTGGTCCCAAGCCTCAAGGAGGTTAGATTGGTCTCAACTAGGGCCAGGGCCTTTTCAGTACTGGCCCCGACTTGGTGGAATGCTCTGTCACAAGAGACCAGGGCCCTGCGGGACTTGAGATCTTTCTGCAGGGCCTGCAAGACAGAGCTGTTCTGCCTGGCCTTTGGTTTGGACTCGGTCTGACCCTTATGTTTCCCTCCCCTTATGGTCTTGATTTATCAGCTGTTTTAAAATGAGGCTGCATTTTAAATCTGGAGGGCTGCAATTGTCCTGAAGGCCCAATGCTTCCCACCCTCAATTTTAAACCACAGAGCCTAGGACTTGTCAATCAGAAGGTAGGCGGTTCGAATCCCCGCGACGGGGTGAGCTCCCATTGCTCAGTCCCTGCTCCTGCCAACCTAGCAGTTTGAAAGCACGTCAAAGTGCAAGTAGATAAATAGGTACCGCTCCGGCGGGAAGGTAAATGGTTGCCGTGCGCTGCTCTGGTTCGCCAGAAGCGGCTTAGTCATGCTGGCCACATGACCCGGAAGCTATACGCCGGCTCCCTCGGCCAATAAAGCGAGATGAGCACCGCAACCCCAGAGTCAGTCATGACTGGACTTAATAGTCAGGGGTCCTTTTACCTTTACCTTACCCTTTCCCTCTTCTGGGATGATCCCCATGTCAAGATTCATGCATTATTATTGTTTTGGGCGCACAATCAAAAAACCCCATTGCGTAGTGTGTGTGCGTGAGCATGTTCAAAGTGCACTTCCAGCTCTACTGAGTAAATAGTCGCTCCAAAGTCCAGTGACTCCAATCAATCAATACCGAACAATTCAGCTGGCAGAAAATGTGAGCAGGGAACCTTCCCTCTAAACAGAATTTACGGGCTCCATAATCCCAGATGTGTAAAATCAACTTGTAAGCTTAGAAATGCCCTCTTTCTGTGCTTATGCGTATTACAAATGATGGGTTTCCCCCCCCCCCAACACAACCACCCCGTAACGAAGATAATATTCTTTCAAAACTTGTCTTTTGTTGCCACTCTGTGGACAGAGCTGCTCACAGCAACTTTCCCAACTACTAAATTTCTAAAGATGAATTCAAATGTTCCTTTGCCTCTGTGCTCTTCCTCAGGGGCTGATTACAGGAGGTTAACCTGTTGCAGTTTCATAGATTGGAACCAGGTTTTGAGATGAACTGACTATTGAGAGGGGGGGAAACAACAGCAGCTCAACCCAGCAAGGCTGAGCAGATCTCCATAATGAACGCCCAGCTCTTCGCTGGCTCTCTAACTGTGGCCAGTCTGACTGCTGGAACTTTTAGAAAGCACATTTTGTGTATACCAAGCCTGTAATGCAGACATGAAACTTACACTGCCAGTAAAAAAAGGGGGGGGGGGAGGATTGTTTTCCTGCTTTCTAGCACACACTAACCATAACTCTGCATGCATGCAACCAGCTGGAGAGAAACTCATGGCTCAGTTTCAGTGTCAAATTAGAAAACGTTACAAGTTCTTCCCACTCACCTCCAAAAGATGTCGGCTTTACAGTGGTGCCTCACAAGACGAAATTAATCCGTTCCGTGAGGCTCTTCGTATAGCGGTTTTTTCGCCTTGCGAAGCAAGCCCATTGACAGTTTAGCGGATTAGCGCTATTAGCGGTTTAGCGGCTTTTAGCGGATCAGCTGATAAGCGGCTTATCAGCGGATCAGCTGATAAGCGGCTTAGCGGCTTAGGAAAAGGGGGGGGAGGGGGAAAAACCCGCAGGAACTCGCAAGACATTTCGTCTTGCGAAGCAAGCCCATAGGGAAATTCATTTTGCGAAGCGCCTCCAAAACGGAAAACCCTTTCATCTAGCGGGTTTTCCGTCTTGCGAGGCGTTCGTCTTGCGGGGCACCACTGTATGAGCTTATGAAGGCTGTTCTATGTTCATGCAAAACACTCAGTGGCGTAGCGTGGGTTGTCAGCACCCGGGGCAAGGCAAGTAATTTGCGCCCCCTAACCCGTGGATTTGCGCCCCCTAACCCTAACCCCCAGATGTTGCGCCCGGTGCGGCCGGGCCCCCCCTGCACCCCCCACGCTACGCCACTGAAAACACTGCAAGAACTTCAGCACTGTGTAAGGTTTTTTTTAAAAACACACACAAAAAGTCACCAAACCCCTCTTTCACTGTATTTTAAATTGCATTTTAACTGTATTTTAAATTGGGTCCCCCCCTCTCTTTTCCCCCTATTATGTTTTTACTATGATTTTATTGGTGTTAGGCACCCTGAGCCTGGCTCTGGCCGGGGAGGGCAGGGTATAAATAAAAATTATTATTATTATTATTATTATTATTATTATTATTATTAACAACAACAACAACAACAATGTTCTTCTTGCAGAGTTATAACCAGTGCTATTTTTCTAGAAAAAGAGGTGCCATAACACACTACGAACACCTGCCTTGTTCTCTTAGAATAACAATGGCGCTTACCTGAGAGGTGCTGGAAAGTTCTGGCTAAAAAAACCCCCCTGGTTATGGCCCTTTTCTCTGTTTGAAAGTATTGTGCTACTCAGCCAAAAGCAGTCTCCACTGACCCTACCAAACTGTTAATAATGGGTTGGGCAGCTTTCTTTTTAAATAATAATACAGACAGTGATAATCCTTACACAGCGCAGATGCTTGTGAAGATTTTGGACAGACAGGACAAACATTGGATGTGAAGACCGGTCAATAATTCAGCAAGCAGAGTCAAGAGAAAGAGGCATTTGCTGCTGCAACAGAAACTGTTCCTTTTCCACCACAGTTACCACCAAGGTTGACAAAGGAAAGGATACTGGCCCAGTCCACATAATCAACTTTCAGGTCAATGAATGCACAGTTATTACTCATGCGTTGCGCACATTCCAGTCATTGTCCCTAAAGCAGTGATGGCCAAACTTGGGCTCCAGCTGTTTTTTGGACTACAACTCCCATCATCCCTAGCTAACAGAACCAGTGGTCAGGGATGATGGGAATTGTAGTCCCAAAACAGCTGGAGGGCCAAGTTTGCCCATCACTGCCCTAGAGACTGGGCTTCTATTGCAAGGATATCCATTTTCCCATCAAGGGAGATGCTACACTGCGGTGAGCTTAAGAAAAAGCCAGCCCCCTGCCACCCCAGTTTTAGAAATATCTGTTGTATTATTTAAAGATAATGTAATGACTAGGGGAAATCAGCACAAACACAATCCTTCCACTTGCATTCAAAAAAACCTTCATTTTGTTCCACCCAAAAAACCCTCCTTTTTTTAATGTCCATGTTCTGAATAAATCACTGGATCACAATGATTTTTAATGATGCTGCCACCTGTTTCAGAGGCTGGGCCCTGCCATTCAGAAATTAGGTTCCAGAGCTGAGTCCTTGTGAGCTCCCACAGAAGGGGAGTGGACTTGATTTATCAGCTGTTTTAAAATGAGGCTGCATTTTAAATCTGGAGGGCTGCAATTGTCCTGAAGGCCCAATGCTTCCCACCCTCAATTTTAAACCACAGAGCCTAGGACTTGCCGATCAGAAGGTCAGCGATTCGAATCCCCGTGACGGGGTGAGCTCCCGTTGCTCGGTCCCTGCTCCTGCCAACCTAGCAGTTCGAAAGCACGTCAAAGTGCAAGTAGATAAATAGGTAGCGCTCCGGCGGGAAGGTAAACGGTGTTTCCGTGCGCTGCTCTGGTTCGTCAGAAGCGGCTTAGTCATGCTGGCCACATGACCCAGAAGCTGTACGCCGACTCCTTTGGCCAATAAAGCGAGATGAGCGCCGCAACCCCAGAGTCGGTCACGACTGGACCTAATGGTCAGGGGTCCCTTTACCTTTATGCATCTGCAAAGTCCAGCTCCCCCACGCTGACAACAGACCTCTCAGCCTCTTTATTACCTCATTGGGGTTCAATTCAGTGGCGCTCGCCGTCACTTCCAAAGGGTACTTGTTCCCGTTGACAGTCAAGACATGCTTTTTGGCCTTCAGTACCTGCTGAGTCACTGAATGAGGAAAAAAACCAGCAATCAATAGAAGCTAGGAACAACTCACTCCCTCACGAACAAACTTGGGAGACAGGGCAAAATCTCATCGCATTTGCTCTCCACACACTTCCACCTCTCTCAGTCCTTTCTTACTCAAATTCTCAGTGTTGCTTCCCGAAATCCTCAACTCAAAATTCTGAAATTAAAGATTCTGTCTATACAACTGAATCTTTTCAGCTTGCGCAGATTTCCAGAGCAGAATGGCTCAGTCGGTAAAGCATGAGACACTCAAGAGTCGTGGGTTCAAGCTCCACACTGGGCAAAAGATTCTGAATTGCAGGTGGGTTAGACTAGATGACCCTTGCGGCCCCTTCTATGATTTTAGCTTGGGGGGGGCACTATTGGTAAGAAGGAGAAAGTTAGCACAATGCTTTGGCTTGCCCAGAAAGATTTGCATTTCAGGCCCCTCAAATTGATTTGAAAACCAAGTTATCCATTTTCCCTGCAGTCCAACAGCAGATACTCTCTGGGTCACTGTCATCTTTCAAGCCCCTTTTTTATGTTGTTGAGAAAAGGGAAGCCATGTAAGATTTGGGGTGTGGGTTTCTCAAACATCCACTAATATTCCAGCAAGAACTTGCAACGTTTAAGGGGGAAACATCTTACAAATTCTGCAATGTGGGATTTGCGCCTGGAAATTTACATTGCAAAAATTGGGAGCTGTTCAACTGGTTTGCAGACATTATGTAAAATTTAACCATCTCTATGTGCTAGGGAAAATGACACATACAGGCCACACACACCATATATTCAAAGCACGATGACTTCAAGCAACCACGGCTTCCTCCCAAAGAATTCTGGGAGATGTAGTTTGTTAAGGGTGCTGGCAGTTCTTATGAATCTTACTTACATATTTTTGTGGAAAATGTTGGGTTCGTACCTTTCTTTATACACTTTGTTTTGTATATTCTGTTTTAATATATAATGTGTATGCGGGTAGCTCATTTCTGTTATCATTCATTGGTAGTATGCTTTGTATTGTATTTTCAGGTGATGGAAGACTATCATGAAACAGTAGTATCATTCTGGAAACACTGCCCTTGACGTCTTCCGTTTGGGACGCCTTCCGTTGGAACTTTTGAAAAACATTTGAGAAAACCTTACTTTTTAGACGTCTTTCGTTGAACCCTTTGGTGAGAATGACCTTTGACGCCTATCTTGAACACATGGCTTGACGTTCTGCACCACTAGCCTTTTACATTGTATATATGAATTCCAATATATTTATTTCTACCTTTTGAATATCATTATTCTGTTCCATATGATTTAACAGTTACAGTGGTGCCTCGCAAGACGAAATTAATCTGTTCCGTGAGGCTCTTCATATAGCGGTTTTTTCGTCTTGCGAAGCAAGCCCATTGACAGCTTAGCGGATTAGCGCTATTAGCGGTTTAGCGGCTTTTAGCGGATCAGCTGATAAGCGGCTTAGCGGCTTAGGAAAAGGGGGGAAAAGGGGAAAAACCCCGCAGGAACTCGCAAGACATTTCGTCTTGCGAAGCAAACCCATAGGGAAATTCGCTTTGCGAAGCACCTCCAAAACGGAAAACCCTTTCGTCTAGCGGGTTTTCCGTCTTGCGAGGCGTTCGTCTTGCGGGGCACCACTGTATTAGCCTACGTGTTGTGTCTATATTTCTGTGATTAGTTCTAAGGATAAGCCTTTCCCCCTCACAGAACTACAATTCTCAATAAATCTCTGTAAAGAGGCATTATTGTTAGATCGCTATGGGAATTGTAACTCTGGGAGGGGAATGGGGGTCTTCATAACAGCTCCCAGCACCCTTAGCAAACTTCAGTTCCCAGGATTCTGTGGGGGAAGCTCTCACCATTTGAAGTGGTGTCATGGTTCTTTCAGTGTATGGTGTGAAGGTGGTCACAAGTTTCCTAATGGTACCACTGCACTCGTACGTTCAGTTTTATATATGAACATATAGGTGAAACTCGGAAAATTAGAATATTGTGGAAAAGTTCATTTATTTCAGTAATTCAACTTAAAAGGTGAAACTAATATATGAGATAGACTCATGACATGCAAAGCGAGAAAAGTCAAGCCATTATTTGTTGTAATTGCGATGTTTATGGCGTACAGCTGATGAAAACCCCAAATTAACAATCTCAGAAAATTAGAATATTAAATGAAATCAGCAAAACAAGGACTGCAAATAGAGCAATATTGGACCTCTGAGAAGTAGAAGCATGCACATGTACTCAGTGCTTGGTTTGGGCCCCTTTTGCATCAATTACTGCCTCAATGCGGTGTGGCATGGGTGCTATCAGCCTGTGGCACTGCTGAGGTGTTATGGAAGACCAGGATGCTTCAATAGCAGCCTTCAGCTCTTCTGCATTGCTCGGTCTCATGTCTCTCATCTTTCTTTTGGCAATGACCCATAGATTCTCCATGGGGTTCAGGTCAGGCGAGTTTGCTGACCAATCAAGCACAGTAATCCCATGGGCATTGAACCAGGTTTTGGTACTTTTGGCAGTGTGGGCAGGTGCCAAAGTCCTGCTGGAAAATGAAGTCAGCATCCCCATAAAGCTCGTCTGTGGAATGAAGCATGAAGTGCTCCAAAATCTCCTGGTAGACGGCTGCGTTGACCCTGGACTTAAGGAAGCACAGTATATTAGTTTCACCTTTTAAGTTGAATTACTGAAATAAATGAACTTTTCCACAATATTCTTATTATCCGAGTTTCACCTGTAAGCTACCCACTCCCCGCCCCACCAGTATACCAAACAATTTTGCTCCTCGTCTAGTGACCTGTTGCATCCTCAAAGGTAACCATAGCACAGCCTGGGGATTCAGGTGGAAATTCAATGCTGGCAATTTCTCCACCTCCATTGCGTGCTCGCAGAAAATGGATCATCAGCTTGTCGGACACACGCTCCGGCGGTAAATCGGCAGGGTAGCCTCTGACGCAAACGGTACGGCAGGTAGACATGCTGCCAAACCTGTAGAGGAAACCTAAGCGTCAACCAATAGTCTAACCATATTTGCAGGAGGCTCAGAAACCATCAGCATTATTCTGGAAATTTTGGGAAATGATATATAATGAATTGAAGAAAATGTTTAAGATGACATTTGTAAAAAAAACCCAGAAGCATTTTTATTAGGGATTGTAGGACAAGACCTGCCAAGGAAAATAAATAACTTATTTATGTATGCTACAACAGCGGCAAGTGTCTTGATAGCACAAGGATGGAAGAATGAGGAAACCTGGACAAAAGAACAGTGGCAAGACAAATTGATTAACTATGCAGAACTGGCTAAACTGACATACAAATTGTGAGGTAAGGACAACTGTGACTTCAAAGAAGAATGGGAACTTTTTACAAACTATTTGAAAAGACAACAAAATGAATTGGTGGCAGATGAAGTTGATGGACTATATGGAATTGGCGGAAATGACTGGCAGAATCCGAGACCAGGGAGAAGAGTCGGTGGAAGAAGATTGGAAAAAATTTAAAGATTATTTACAGAAACATTGTAAAATTAATGAATGCTAGAAAATAATGGAATGATGTTATATGGCTTTAGCAGAAAGGTGATAAGGAACTAGGTACAGATAGATTGTTAATGTATTAAAGGGAAAAAATAAGGTTAGAATATGTTAAGATAAATTACAGGACAGGAAACAGAGGAAGATGGAAAGGAATTGCTGAAACAGTTATTTGAAGTGGAATACAAAATGGGAGGTTGGAGAAGGTCACTGAAACAAGGGAATGAAAGATATGATTTTGAAATTACCGGAGGTGTTCTTTAATTGTTTTGTTTATTTTGTTAATTTAATGTTTTGTGTAGTGTTTCTGTATTTGTGATGTATTGTATTCTAATGTGTTTTTTTTGTATTTTTTGTATTTCTTTTTTTATGTAATCTTTAAACTGTTAATAAATATTATTTTTTTAAAAAACAACAAAATGAATTGGACTCCTTGGCAGGTTTTGAATAAACATATACAAATTTATTGATTGTTAACATAGTAGATGGATAATATAAGGATTTATACAATTTTACAGTATGCAGTGGACAATATGTGTTGAGAAATCAGAGAAAGGAGCTGCGGAACGTCTCGGGGGGAGAGAGGGAGGATTTGATGGGGAGGTGGGCGGAAAGGGGGAAAATAATAAATATGAGATGTTTTGATATTTTGTTATGTTGAAATTGTTAGGTTTTTTTTTAAAAAAAAAAAAAAAAACCCGGCAGCCTTATTCGGTGTTATGTTGGAGCGGATGCCAGGAAACAGGGAATTATATTCACATGTGGTGGGGGTGTAAATATGTACCCTTGGGGGGGGGAAGGGTGTTTAAGGAGATAACAGAAATCGCTGGGTTAAAGCTGACCAAAAGTCCAGAGGTTGCATTATTATCAATTTACAATGGGGTGGAAGGTTCGCAGGCTAGGAAGGGCTTGCTCACAAATTTATTGACAGCTGCACGAATTATGATAGCCAGGAAATGGAAGGGGCAAGCAGAATATAAAATGGAAGAATGATCCAAAGAGGTGTGGGATATAGCTATTAATGATAAATTAAAATATGCCATTATGGCAAGATGGGGAATAGGCAGGAGAAATGATTTTGAGGAGCTATGGAGGGTGTTTGTAGAATCTGTACTGTTAAAACGGGAAGGGGTCAAACCATCGCAAGAGGTGTTGAAATTTTGGGAAGTTGGATAGTTATGATGGCGGGGTGCACATTTTTATTCTTATTTATTTATGGCTATTACTTGGTAAAATAAAATAAAATAAAATAAAATAAAATAAAATAAAATAAAATAAAATAAAATAAAATAAAATAAAATAAAATAAAATAAAATAAAATAAAATAAAATAAAATAAAATAAAATAAAATAAAATAAAATAAAATAAAATAAAATAAAATAAAATAAAATAAAATAAAATAAAATAAAATAAAATAAAATAAAATAAAATAAAATAAAATAAAATAAAATAAAATAAAATAAAATAAAATAAAATAAAATAAAATAAAATAAAATAAAATAAAATAAAATAAAATAAAATAAAATAAAATAAAATAAAATAAAATAAAATAAAATAAAATAAAATAAAATAAAATAAAATAAAATAAAATAAAATAAAATATCATCAGCATTTGTGAACAACCAAGCCTTTTCTACATGGGTCCTAGGAACACAAGACACTGCCTTACACAACTCAAAACCATTGATCCACCTAGCTCAGCCTTGTCTGACCAGCAACCAGCTCTCCAGGGTTTCAGACAGCGGACATTGCTAGCTATCCCTGGAGATGCTGGGAATGAAATCTTCTGTGTTCAAGGCTGATGCACCAGCACAGAGCTATGGCCCCTCCATTATCTCTGCTGGGCGGTGGCAGCTTCAAGACAGATATCTAGAGGAAGACCGTCATTGGGGTGGAAATAACTCAAGAGATATAAAATCTCCAGAGACATTTCTAGGCAGCTGAACTGCAAAACTCAACCTCCACAAATGTTTTGAACAGAGGATGAGGCAGGGAGGTGGGAAATACTTTCTCCCTCAACCTTTTCCTGTAGGAAACGAAGCATGATTTGGGGAAAATGGAAGCATTTGCCATCTTTTCTTGGCACACCCAAAAGTTCAATATTTTCTATTATTATTATTATTTATTGAATTTATATACTGCCCTATACCCAGAGGTCTCAGGGCGGTTCAGAGAAAATATCAACATAAAAACCACAATATATATACAGTGGCACCTTGGTTCTCAAATGCCTTGGTACTCAAACAACTTGAAACCAAAACACTGCAAACCTGGAAGTGTTCCGGTTTGCAAACTTTTTTTGGAAGCCGAACGTGCTCCGTTTTGAGTGTTACGCTTCCGATTTGAGTGTTACGCTGAGGTCTGTTTTTGCTATTTATTTTGCATTTTTGTTTTTATGGCTTTTTAAAAAATTGTGTGACTGTATGGAACCCAGTTCAGCTACTGACTGACTGAGTGAGTGAGTGACAGCAGTACATATAGTAAAATTCATGTTAAATTGATGTTTTAGGGGTTGTTTTTAAAAGTCTGGAACGGATTAATCCATTTTGCATTACTTTCTATGGGAAAGTGCACCTTGGTTTTCGAACGGACTTCTGGAACGGATTAAGTTTGAGAACCAAGGTACCACTGTAATCAAAATAAAAACAACAACCCAATAACTGCTCCCCCTTCGGCCTCAAACATAAATGCAGAGATAATATCGCTTTTGCCTTGCCCCACAGCTGCCAGCCTGCAAAAAGATGTGCAGCTGTGAGGCGAATTATCTTCAGATGTTGGTTGTGGTGCAAGAGAATACTTCTCAGCCTTGTTTAATACATGTTGGGTGTGGGTGTGTGTCTTTTTTTTTAAGGAAGGAAATTTAAAATTTTGCCTCACTAGTTTGTAAAGGGCAAATGCATATTCCCCTCCCCCTGCCAGACGTCCGCCACATTTTGTCGGCTCGCCACGACGGCAAACAAATGGGACTCTGTTAGCTGACCCAGCCAGGTCTGTCTGCAAAGCCGACGGTGGCATGAATAATGCAGCGAGAGAAGGCCTTGCCTCGCATCTTGCGGGCGAGGAGCCATTTTGTCAGCTCCCTCAAAGGCCTTCTTGACCCAGCGCAGGTGCCAAGCCAGACTCTGGGCTCTTGCATTATTCACCAGAGAGCCCATTAACATGCAACGGGGGTGTTTGCGCCTGCTATAAATATTCATGGTGCCTCAGGGCGTTCAAATATTCTTTTTTATTATTATTATTTAAGAAACAAAAACCTCATTAAGCCGAAATGGAATACAGTGACAGGGGCAGCGAACCTGAGTCCCCCACCCCCAGAAGGAAGGTCAAAGAAAGCAGGGTCATGTTTGTACAGCATTAAGGGATTATAAGCGCAAAAAAAGCCACAGTTTTTCCAGAACAATAAGAAGGACCAGGTCACCTTTCATTTTGTTCTTCAAATCCCCTGTCAATGGTTACCTTGACCCCGACAATTGCACAGCACCTCCATGGCGGAGGATGACTGAGCCAGAATTTCAAACAGTTTTTTTTAATATTTAAATTGGGTTTTTTTTTTAAACTTAAATCGGATTTTTTTTATTTAAATCATATTTTTAAAATAAAATGCTTTTGGAGGAAAAACTAATGATAGTTTTCTATTTTAGTTACATTATAATCCAAAGGCTATTCATCAGGAAATGAGGGTTTGTTTTAAGTTTTTCATGTGTGCTAAAACTCAGTCTAAGTTTTTCTTTTTTAAAAAATAAATAGTTTAACCACATCAGTTAACAAACATGGATACATATGCTATAATGTTATTGTTTTAGTTGAATAAATTGTTTAGATTGTTACTAATGATTATTTTTCTCCTTCCAATAGAGTACAGCAGAAAAGTTGTCTAAATAGAAACAGTTAACTTATTAAACTCACAATAATTTTATGCTTTTCAACATCTACATGCAGCCGCTGGGAGAGATCATCAGGAGGTTTGGGCAGGGTGTTCATCAGTATGCAGATGATACTCAGCTCTACCTCTCTTTCACATCAGAACCAGTGAAGGTGGTGAATGTCCTGTGTGAGTGCCTGGAGGCAGATGGATGGTGGCTAAAAGATTGAGGTTGAATCCTGACAAGACAGCAGGACTGTTTTGGAGGGACAGGAGACAGGCTGGTGTGGAGGACCCCCTGGTCCTGAATGGGGCAACTGTGTCCCTGAAGGACCAGGTGCGCAGCCTGGGAGTCATTTTGAACTCATAGCTGCCCATGGAGGCGCAGGTCAATTCTGTGTCCAGGGCAGCTGTCTACCAGCTCCATCTGGTACGCAGGCTGAGACCCTACCTGCCTGCGGACTGTCTCACCAGAGTGGTGAATGCTCTCGCTTGGACTACAGCAATGCGCTCTATGTGGGACTACCTTTGAAGGTGACCCGGAAACTACAACTAATCCAGAATACGGCATCTAGACTGATGACTGGGAGTGGCCGCCGAGACTACATAACACCAGTCTTGAAAGACCTACATTGGCTCCCAGTACGTTTCCAATCACAATTCAAAGTGTTGGTGCTGACCTTTAAAGCCCTAAACGGCCTTGACCAGTATACCTGAAGGAGCGTCTCCACCCCCACTGTTCTGCCCGGACACTGAGGTCCAGCGCTGAGGGCCTTCTGGTGGTTCCCTCATTGCGAGAATCCAAGTTACAGGGAACCAGGCAGAGGGCCTTCTCGGTAGTGGCACCCGCCCTGTGGAACACCCTCCCATCAGATGTCGAAGAAATAAACAACTATGACTTTAAAGTACCAGTTCGTTAAGTTTGCCTGGCACAAAAAGCAGGGCCTTTCCAGTCGTGGCACCCATCCAAAGAGATGCAACCAGCCTTACATTTATGAACTTCAAGAAGCTGAGGAAGGCCATTTGATTCCAGCAAGCTTAACGGAAACCACAAAACTGTGAGTTCTATCCAAGTAAGTTGTTCTGTTGGTACAAAGTCTTATACCTGCACAATAGGGTGTAATCTCTCTCACCTCTCCCTATACCCCACAATCTGTTCTGGGGACTTGCGGAAATCCCCAGAACAGATCTGGGAGGAGGACGACATGGGGATATGAGGAAAGGGGAAGTTCCACTGGGCTTTATCAGAGCTTTTAATCATTTGTGAAAATGTTGCCGTTTCTTTGTAAAACATGGTTTTACTGAAAAAGTTGTATACTTGGCTGTTCAGTGTAAACTTTCCAGATAGCTTTTAAAGTCACATGCAGAGCACACAAGTGTTGTTGGTGTTTTTAAACTCACATAAATGAATGTCTACGAAGCCAGATGATAATTCATTAAAGCAGAATTGTTGCTAATTAATTCACTGCTTGTAGTAGCACTTTGGAAGCGCTCGATCACATACACAGCTGGCTGCAAGCTTTGCAAATAATCCTGTAACGCAGATGGTGAGACGCTTTAGTGAACTCAAGCCAGAAGCAACGATTCAGACTACTGTACGGTTTTTCCGGATTCTGTAGCAAAACACTGCACCGCCTCCAAGTTGATGGGAGATTCCCCAACCAGATATTTGGGGCAGATGGGAATTGTAGCGCAAAAACTGTGGACAGCACCAGGTTGGGCGAGGCTGATCTATAGCAGAAGGGTTGGCAAGCCTTGCATGTGAAGCCTGCGGGATTTCATCCACAAATTTCGGCGTGCAGTAACGCTGGACGACTACTATCTGAACTTGGGAAGCAGTCGGCAAAAGGGATCGAGGATCGGAAGCGCGCGGGTTGCAGAAACTTGCTCTTCGGCCTTGGGGTTTGCTAAGGGCGCACGGCTGCTCCAGCAATGGGTCAGCGATGGCTCCGAGCAGACCCCACACCAACATGTGGGGGTTTTAAAAGTGCGGAAAGCTTGCAAACCTTCCGCTCCCTTGCATTCCCATCTGCCCCGAGGAAAGGGGGCTGGCTGAGCGTCTAGTGGCGAGGGGGCGAGGGGGGGAGGCGAGACTAAAAGGCAGCCACGGAAGCGGGAGAAAGCGCTTTTGTCGACCCGATGGCGCGCCGGATTCGCAGGAAGCCAGAGGGACGGAGAAAGGGGCGAAAACAGTCCGATCGCCTCTATCCTGGGGGTGCTCTGCAAGAAATCCTGGGTGTGTGTGTGGGGGGGGGGTGTTCAGACGGAGAAGAGGGAGGGGCAGCCGCAGAAGCAGGGGGGAAGATGGGGCGACGGGCGCGCAAAGGCACCTACCTTCGAAGGAGGGTGGCCGGGGCAACATCCACAACAGCAACGAAAGGGAAACGAAAGCGAAAGTCGCGTCCCAGAGACCGCCCACTTTGCGAAAGGAAAGGCCGGAAGGAGAGGAGGGGCGGGCGGGGAAGTTGGGGGGGGTGCAATGTCGTTCCCCCCCCCCACATGCGCACGATTTGCATGCACACCAAAGGTTACTCTGGGTTGCTGGAGCGCACGGAAACGCATCAGCCCAGAGGAGCCAAATCCTTCGATCCCGCTCAAGAAAATATTTGAGGGGCCCGACCCCAAAGCTATTCAAATAGTATGCATGTGCTGTGTCATGTGATTGACTATGCGGGGCTGGACTTACTCCCCCCCCCCCATATTTTATCCAAGTTGCAACAACCTCACCAGTTCCATCACGAGTTCCTGCCTCAACCAGTTCCAACAGTTAAGAGCTGTTGGATAGAGGTTGGAGGGGCACCTTTCATGGATGCATTAGTTGAGATTCCTGCATCTCATGGGGTTGGACTAGATGACCGCTGGGGATCCCACCCAACTCCATGATGGCATCGAAGCACAAGAACCCAAGGGGGATCAGTCAATCAATGTAACCTCCATGCACAGAGGTCACTTAACTCCTAGTTAAGTTATTATGTGTGTGTAGGGGTGTGAGGAATTCCTCCTTGGGGAATTCCCGGGGCACCTGTTTGGTCCAAGCTTGCAAAGATTTTACACCATGAGTAAGCAAACCAAGGCCAGGGGGCCGGATCTAGCCCAATTGCCTTCTAAATCCAGCCCACGGACAGTCCAGGAATCAGTGTGTTTTTACATGAGTAGAATGGGTGCTTTTATTTAAAACGCATCTCTGGGTTATTTGTGGGGCATAGGAATTCGTTCATTCCCCCCCCCCCGGAAAAAAAATATAGTCTGGCCCCCCCACAAGGTCTAAGGGACAGTGGACCGGCTGCCTGCTGGAAAAGGTTTGCTGACACCTGTTTTACCCCCTCAGTCTAACCGATGCAGCCTGAACAAAATAAAAAAATTCCTTCCAGTAGCACCTTAAAGACCAACTAAGTTAGTTGTAGGTATGAGCTTTCGTGTGCATGCACACTTCTTCAGATACAGCCTGGTTCACAGCCAAAGCTATGGGTAAAGGACCCCTGACAGTTAAGTCCAGTCACAAAAGATTCTGGGGTTGCGGCGCTCATCTCACTTTATTGGCCGAGGGAGCCGGCGTACAGCTTCCGGGTCATGTGGCCAGCATGACTAAGCCGCTTCTGGTGAAACCAGAGCAGCGCACGGAAATGCTGTTTTCCTTCCTGCCGGAGCAGTACCTATTTATCTACTTGCACTTTGACGTTCTTTTGAACTGCTAGGTTGGCAGGAGCAGGGACAGAACAACGGGAGTTCACCCCGTCGCGGGGATTTGAACTGCCAACCTTCTGATCGGCAAGCCCAAGGGCTCAGTGGTTTAGACCACAGCACCACCTGTGTCACACGCCTGAGAAGCTCCTAGTGGTCAAAACCGACTTATGCCCTGGAAGCCCTTTCAGAAGCATGAGGCTAGCTAGCAGTGTTCACATAGCAGTTGAAATGCACTTTGTTCATGCTCAGAGATCCTGCAGTTTGCGGGTAGCCGTTGTGGAATCACAAATGTATTTACATACTGCCTTTCCTCCAAGGATCTCAAGGTGGAGCATGTGGTTTTCTCCCGCTCCATTTTATCTTCAAAACAACCCTGGGACCTTCTCTTTTCATGATTCAACATGCTGAAAGGAAGACACTTGGCAGCACTCCTGCAGGTGCGGGTCCAAGGGCAGCTTAAAAACCCAGCATGCTCTTCAGCCCCTCTGAACTAATTCTTTGTGAGCTTCCTAGAAGAGGGGCCCGGAGAGCAGCAACACGAGAGCAGGGCCTTTTCTGTGCTGGCTCCTCGCTTGCAGAATGCTCTCCCCAAGAAGATGGCTGGGAGCCATGGTCATACATCTTTAGCTGCCAGGCAAAAACACTTCTCCCAGGCCTTTGGCTAATCAAACAATCTATGGCCTTTTAAACTGTGTGGGGATTGTTTGTTACTATGATATGTATTTTTGTGTTTTTATATTGTAAAGCATCCTGTTATCCTTGGGTGAAAGGTGGTATAGAATTATTATTAATTAGGCATGGGAAAAGACTGCTTCAAAACCCCACTCAGCCACAAAATTTACTTGCGTCTCAGCCTGACTTACCCCACAGGGGTGTCATGAAGATAAAATTGGGGTGAGGGGAAAGAAACCATGTAGACCGCCTGGAGATCCTTGAGGAAAAGCAGGACATAAATGAACTAAATTCTGTGGACTGGTTTGTGAGTAGCTGCAGATGACGTTCGCAGACACACACACAAGCATTTTTCTCCCCTGCAAACCTTAGGGCCCCCTTCCATTAATAATGTGTGTTTGCTAAGCCACCTTTCAGAATACTTTTCAAGCCTGGAGTGATGCTCCTCAAAATACGCTCTCTTAGTAACAACTGCACAAAATGATTTAATTATTTGCAAACAGCAGGAGGGAGAGTCTGCTGTTCGCTTTTATTCTGCTTTTCTGAGAGTCTCTCCTTCACTTTGGGCGAATTGCAAGCGTTTGAGACAGAATTACTGAACAGGGACAAGGCAGCAGGAAAAACTACAAACCAAAGCACCAAATAATGCAGATAAAAGTCCACACATCAGAGAAAAGGGGTGTCAGTGTGTGCCAGGGACTGCCTCTTTTTTTAATCCAAACAGCACGAACTCCAGCCTCTGGTTCTTCTCAATACAGTATTACGCTGGCAAGGATATCCATTCCATTCTTATTCCTGAGTGAGATTTATCCGAGAGTCTCCACATCCTTGCAGCGATTCATAATTCGGACTATCAAAACTTTCCCCTCCCCCAAATGTTCGGAGCTTTGCATCCTTCTTGGTGAGATCTTTCCTTGATGGGAGTTGAGCAGCCACTTGCGCTGAAATCAACTTAAGAAAGCTTTCTCTGTCTCTGGAAGGCAGGGTCACTCTCAGTCTTCCTCCTCCTCCTCCGCTTCAAAGACGGCTACCGCACACTGTCCAATCGGGACGTAAGCGACGACATCCACTTCTCCCCCGCCCTTGCTGGGCTTCTGGAAATGAATCTCCAGGGCTTCACGCATCAATTCCTCATCCAGGACGTCTGGAATCCCCGACAGCAGGACAGTCCGAGCGCAGACCGAAGGACGGAACTGGAACGGGGAGAAAGAAAAAAGAGGATTTTGTTGTCGGCGTCCATCTGCCTCGGGAGACAAAGAAGGACCGCCTCTGGGGGTGGTCGAACCGCCGCGTTAGCATCACTGAAGTGACCTCCCTGGGGTGCAAGCCTGGGCAGTGTGGACGGAGGTCCTGGGCTGCCCAGATGACTAGACCTCCCCTCTCTCAGCCTCATTGATGGGGTTCAAAGGAAAGCAGAGCAATACGTCTGGCACCAGCTTGGCCACGGGAGTTGTTGGACGGAGGCGTACAAGACGCCAGCCAAATGTCTTAGGGACTCCATTCCTTGGTCTTTTACTTCTCCCAAAGATATCCTGCAAGGCAGTAGAGGTTGAGGACCAGAGCTTTCTCCAAGATGGGCTACCTTCCTAGGTACGTCATGTCAGGAGTTCAGCCTACACTCGAGTAGGACCCTGGCAGAGACACATGCCCAACTGGCATGTTCCCTCCCTCCTGGTCTTTCGTTCGGGAGCCTCAAAAGCTTTCTGCTGCCCAAACATCACAGCGACCGATGCCAACCAACACCAGCACTCTTAGGGATCCGCAGAGTTTGCGCATCATGCGCGTGACAGACCTCAGCAACTCAGCATTTATTTACATATAAACACACATGCAGCACTGCAACATGGCTCCCTCTCTCTCTAGTATCAAGACAGCAAAGAGAAAAAGAACAAAGGACAATAGTCCCACTTCATGGAACACAAACATCCTGTTTCCGTCACTTCCCACTCTGTGGAGTCAAAACATACACCGTTGTGTGATAGACAAAAATCCCATGACTGCAATCATGGATCAGGAATTCTAACACGTCATGTGCTGAAACCATCTTTTTAATCATTGGACCCACTATTTTGGGTTAGAAGTGAAATTCAGAATTTTGCTGATGTAGCAGACTGCGCTGGTTAAATCCCTGACAAAATTCCGGACTATTTGTATCGTCCGCTCAATCTGCCGGAGCCTGTCTTTGCACGCAGGGGAAATCCCTAGCGCACAATGAATGATGATGCCAGAGCTGAAGAGTCCTGGTTGCTTTTGCTAAATGCAAACACTACCACCAGCAGCAGCAACGAAAAACATGAAGATCCAGGAACCCAACATGCATCTGATTTTGGACAGCAATGCCGCTGCATGGTTTGGTTTCCTGAGGTCAGCACTGCTGTTGTGGTAGAGCCCTGGGGCAGTTGGCCAGGACCCCATTGAGCATGAGGGACCCTTAGGGACTGCCCATCCCATTTCGCCGTCTGAGGAGAAACAGGAAGGTGCCACACCCTCCGCCTGAAGCCTCGTTTAACTGAGGTTGTAGATTCTTGGTTCTGGCAGCAGGGCGAAGTGAGGAGAAAAGCCACAGCTGCTTTTCCCATGGTGGTGGTGGCACTGCCCCTTGGGATCCTGCCGCCCGAAGCGGCCATCTCCGTCCACCTCATGGGAGAGCAGGCCCTGACCCAGCTTGTCACATTCTGAAGCAATGCACATAGCCAAATAATAATAATAATAATAATAATAATAATAATAATAATAATAATAATAATTTATTTATACCCCACCCTCCCCAACCAGAGCCAGGCTCAGGGCAGCTAACACCAACAAAATCACAGTAAAAACATAATAGGGGGGAAAGGGGGGGAGAGAAAGAAAAAACACCCCAATTTAAAATACAGGTTAAAATGCAGCTTCATTTTAAAATAACTCACCTGCAGCTCTGCGATTTCTCCGCCAACATAGTGTGACAGCTTGACTGTGTGAATCTCCTGTCCGATGGGCACTTGGTACAGACCTTTTTGGATAAGCCCCTTGGCCACTGTAGAAGGGGGAGAGGCAAAGAAAAGGCGAACATTGCGACTTTCCATCTCACTACTTTTAAAAAACGGTGCAGCTCTAACTACCCAAAGCGTAATACAGTGGTACCTTGGTTCTTGAACGTAATCTGTTCTGGAAGTCCATTCGACTTCCGAAACATTCGAAAACCAAGGCGCGGCTTCCGATTGGTGCAGGTGCCCCAGAAACAATAGCTGACAGCAGCATCGGACTTTTGGCTTCTGAAAAAGGTTCGCAAACCTGAACACTGACATCTGGGTTTGCAGCATTCGGGTTCCGGTTTGTTCGTCAACTAAGCCGTTCGAGAACCAAGGTTCTACTGTAGTTGCCATTTGGCAGAAGGGACTCTTGTATTTTGTACAGCACCTAGCACAAAGTTTCTTCCGAATGAAGATTATCATGTATTGTGGGGTGGGAGAAAACAAGCCCATTCACAGGGAAATTAAACGACGTGCTTGTTTACACCCTGGCTGTAAAATGAGCAGCAGCTCAAACAAAAATATGGCAGTTTTGGTTTAAAATAAATCTTAATTCGTAGATGAGCTGGAGATGGTCCAAGAAAGGGAAATCAGGACGATCACCTCCCTTGCGACAAAAATAATTCACTGATTTTTGAGGTAAGCAAGCCACCTGCCCCTTCCCACTGCCTCTTCATCTATCTCCTCATACCTCCATCATCCATAAACGTCAGCACCACGTGGCCAGTGTCGCTCAGCCGCTCCACGCTGAACACCTCGCCTCCCATGTTCTGCCGCTTGCTGAAAAACAACTCCAGCTTCTCAAGCAGCCGGTCCTCAGGCAGAGAGGAGGCCATGATGCCAGACAGCAGGACCCGGCGCGGACTCTTTTCCAGGGAGATCTGTGCGGGATGGGGAAGAGGTCTTAGGAAACCAGAACGGCCGCATCATGGCACAGCTGAGGAAAGAAGTCCATCGGGGAAAGGAGAAAATGTGGGGTTGGGTACAGGCCACCTCCCCCCACGCAAGCCACCTCAAACAGTAGTGTGGTTACGGTCTGGCTGGAGGCAGAAGTGGCAACAGCCGGGGAACCCCCTAGGCCTAGGGAACCCCCAGGGGAAGAAGGCTCAGAGCAGGGCAAGGATGAGTGGTCAGCAGCAGAAGAGGAAGTGGACCGGAGGGAGGAGGCGTCAGCAGCAGGAGAGATGACAGGGTTTAGTGAGCTAGAAGAAGCTGTGCCAGAGAGCAGTTCTAACTTGGAGGCAGAAGCGGAGGCTGGAGAGGAGGCTGGCCTAGAGGCAGGTGGCTGAAGAATCCAGGGCCTCCGGGAAGAATGGCAGATGAAGGTGATGGACTACATGGAACTGGCGGAAATGACTGGCAGAATCCGAGACCAGGGAGAAGAGTCGGTGGAAGAAGATTGGAAGAAATTTAAAGTTTATTTACAGAAATATTCTAAAATTAAGGAATATTAGGAGGAGGCTGGAATGAAGCTATGTGACTTTAGCAGAAGTATTATAAAGGATTAAGTAAAAATAGATTATTAATGGATGAAAGGAGGGAAGGTGAAGTTACATTGTATCAGGATAAAAATTGGGAAGGATGGAAAAGATTTGTTGAAATAGTTAATTGAACTAGAATACAAAAAAGGGAGGTGTGAGGTCGCTGAAACAAGTAAATGTTAATAACATTGAAAGTATTGTGTGTGTTTTTTAATTGTTTTTGTTTTGTTTTTGTTATGTATATGTAGCATTTTTGGTTTTTTTGTATTGTATTGTATTGTATTGTTCTGATATGTTTAATTCTTTTTTTTTCTTTCTGTAATTTTTCTTTAATAATTTTTTTTTTTTTTTTAAAGAACCCAGGGCCTCTCCCCCTCCTGCTGTGGCCAGTTCCTCTCTCCCCTGGTCTCCTAGAACTCACAGAGAAACGAAACAGCCAGAGCAGAGGGTGCTTGTGTACAGATGCAGTCTGACACAGCATATAACACCAGGCCTGAAAGACCTACACTGGCTCGCAGTACGTTTCCAAGCACAATTCAAAGGGTTGGTGCTGACCTTTAAAGCCCTAAATGGCTTCAGTCCTGTATACCTGAAGGAGCGTCTCCACCCCCATCGTTCGGCCCGGACACTGAGGTTCAGAGCTGAGGGCCTTCTGGCGGTTCCCTCCCTGCCAGAAGTGAGGTTGCAGGGAACCAGGCAGAGGGCCTTCTCAGTAGTGGCACCCACCCTGTGGAACACCCTCCCATCAGATGTCAAGGAAATAAACATCTCTCTGATTTTTAGAAGACATCTGAAGGCAGCCCTGTTTAGGGAAGTTTTTAATGTTTGATGTTTAATCGTGTTTTTAATATTCTGTTGGGAGCCAACCAGAGTGGCTGGAGAAACCCACGCAGATGGGCGGGATATAAATAATAAATTTGCTATTCTTCTTCTTCTTCTTATTATTATTATTGGAAAGACCCTGGAGAGGAGGAGTCTTAGTGGATACCAGGAAGACAGGGATCTTCAGTCCTCCTAACTGCTTCATCGGGGCAAGGCCTCCTAGAAAGAGTGGCTGAGACCATTAGGCCTGAGCTGTGGTCTGTTTTCTGGAATATTTAAAGCTAAATCTAAAGTTGCCTGATTGACTCAGTGGTGGCTATCTAGTCTTTTATATATCATATGTGTTTGGATTATTAATGTATTTGGAGGACATTGTATGGTTTTATTGTTTAAACTTATGCCAGTGAAAGCCAATAACAACTGCACTGGCCTCGGGCGATATGTTGTTTTTGTTGCTGACCTACGCTTGACTCCAGCCCTGACAGAGTGCTATCACAGTTGCATGGATTGTAGCCTAACGGCATGTACTGCAGAGGTGCAGAAAATGTGCTGAGTGTGATGCTAAGTGCAGCATTCAACTTCCTGGGAATGTTAGCTTAATTTTTTAAAAATAATACAGTGGTACCTCGGGTTAAGAACTTAATTTGTTCTGGAGGTCTGTTCTTAACCTGAAACTGTTCTTAACCTGAGGCACCACTTTAGCTAATGGGGCCTCCTGCCGCCGCCACACGATTTCTGTTCTCATCCTGAGGTAAAGTTCTTAACCCGAGGTACTATTTCTGGGTTAGCGGAGTCTGTAACCTGAAGCGTCTGTAACCTGAAGCGTTACTAGAAACCAGATTTCTAGTTACAGCATTAAGATTCGATAAAGAATCCGAACTTTCCCGTTCCAGCCCATTTTCTGTTTCAAACGTTCCCAATTACAATTACCCCCAATCACCCCAAAGTTTGGATGTGCCAGATCCGTATTGTGGGTCGTTTTACAGATGCAGAACCCACCTCCAAGGATGAGGGCACGAGTAACACCATTGGCTCAGCATTCACATTCACATAGCTGAATTCATCCAGTTGAACCCGGTGCTGCTCCATTTCAATGATCCTAGAGGCAACTGACAGGGAGGAGTGGGAAAAGAGGTCAATTCAACTCCAACTATCTCCTTCCATCCATATGTTTTCCTATCTGTCAGTTCGTAAAGGTAAAGGGACCCCTGACCGTTAAGTCAAGTCACGGACAACTCTGGGGTTGCGGTGCTCATCTTGCTTTATTAGCTGAGGGAGCCGGCGTCCAGTTTCCGGGTCATGTGGCCAGCATGACTAAGCCGCTTCTGGCGAACCAGAGCAGCGCACGGAAACGCCGTTTACCTTGCCGCCGGAGTGGTACCTATTTATCTACTTGCACTTTGACGTGCTTTCAAACTGCTAGGTTGGCAGGAGCAGGGACCGAGCAACGGGAGCTCACCCTGCCATGGGGATTCGAACCGCTGACCTTCTGATCAGCAAGTCTTAGGCTCTTTGGTTTAACCCACAGCGCCACCCACGTCCCCATCTGTCAGTTCAGCAACCCAGAATTAATTCCCATCCTCCTTTAAGATGGAAACACTATTTTTTTTGTCCATGTGTGATTGCATTGAGGGGTGTGTGGAGTGTTAGGGGAGAGACAGGGCGCATCATGCTCCTTCTGGGGTAGCTTGTCCACCTTTGGTCCCTACTCTGCACCCCAGGAATGGCTTTGACTAGCTGGTTAAACGAGTCAAGGGTAGTCAATGGATCTCAAACCCTCGGTGACTTAGGGACTTCCCCTGTATTCAAAGACAGGCTCTGGCAGATTGACCGGACAAAACCAATGGTGGGTCCAGAGGTGAAGAAAGCATTATTTGCATGTTCTATACAGGGAAGTGAGGGGCAGGTGAGTCTCATCAGCCTGGGAAGGCAGCTCATTTGGAAGAAGGAAAACTCGGATCCAAAATCTCTGCTGCATTGCAGGATATCTTCAGGAGAAGAAAAGGCTACCAGCCTTTCTCAACCCGTGGGTCCCCAGATGTTGTTGAACTACAACTCCCATCACTAGCTAGCAAGGCCAGAGCTCAGGGCTGATGGGAGTTGTAGTCCAACAACATCTGGGGACCCACAGGTTGAAAACCACTGGGCTAAGGAGTAAACTCTACAAAAATCCAGAGTGGAATCCCTAAGGTGGTTGGATGGCGTCTTGTATGCCTCCTTCTGGCAACTCCTGCAGCCAAGCTGGTGACAAATGTCTTGCTCTGCTTTCCTTCAGATGTAAAGGTGATAAATAGCTATACAGTGGTACCTCGGGTTAAGGACATAATTAGTTCCAGAGGTCCGTTCTTAACCTGAAACCGTTCTCAACCTGAGGTACCACTTTAGCTAATGGGGCCTCTCACTGCTGCCGCCGCGTGATTTCTGTTCTCATCCTGAGGTAAAGTTCTTAACCCGAGGTACTACTTTCGGGTTAGCGGAGTCTGTAAAGCCACTTCCGGACCTGGCCAGGAGGTGGGGTGATCTGTTACGATCCCTTCCCTATAGCGGAGGAGCAAGTCCCATCACTAGAGATAAAAGTGGTTGGGAATTTATACAGGATTCCTACTGCTGGCAAGGGGCTGTTTGAAATCACCCGCAAAGAGCCTTTGGGTTGTATTCAGCTAACTATTACTCAGAGTAGATCCATTACAATGAACGGGTGTAAGCTAGTCATGGCCATTAATTGCAGCGACCGATTAATGTGCGTCATGGCGCCAAACCCAGAAGTGACCCAGAAATATCTCTGAGCCAAAATGCTCCCAATTGCCTGTCTCTGCCTGCTCTTAGGTCCCCCAACTAAGGGCCACCCCTGTGGCATTTTTTCGGGGTCATAATTTTAATCCGACAGCTGCTCCTACCCTCATGGCTTTCAAAAGTGATGAGAGCCGATCCCCCAGGCACAGGGTATCGAATCTGTGACCGGGCTGTCAAACGGTTAGGCAATGTTTCCTCCTTCACTTCTTCCACGTGGCCTTTAAACACCATCGTCCGTTCAGGTAGGTTGGTTGGCACCTGGAGAGTTGGCAGGAGAAAGAAGGTTGATATGAGAATGGGGGTTTTTTTCCGCCAGGTTTTGCACTCTACAACAAACTCTACTGTGAGTCAGAATTCCAACTGGATGTATCTCCCACGCATACTCTTCTTGTTTTGTATTTCACGTTGCCTCTTCTGATTAAAACTTTTAAATTAATAAGTAACTGTAGAACTCAGCTAGCAGATAGTTTAAGGGAAATGTTAAGGAAAGGACAGAGCAGTTCTGTGCATAGGCAGAGATTTTGCCTTGCAACTGAACAAACACCACTAGTCTTAGTTGGTTTGCAGGGCAGAAAAGAGGAATAATAATAGGAATTATTATAATTTAATTTCTTTCTTTCTACATACATACATACATACATACATACATACATACATACATATGCCACCCATCTGGCTGGGTTTCCCCAGCCACTCTGGGTGGCTACCAACAGAATATTAAAAACACGATAAAACATCAAACATTAAGAACTTCCCTAAACAGGGCTGCTGTCAGATGTCTTCTAAAAGTCAGATAGTTGTTTATTTCCTTGACATCTGATGGGAGGGCATTCCACAGGGTGGGTGCCACTACCGAGAAGGCCCTCTGCCTGGTTCCCTGTAACTTCCACTTCTTATAATGAGGGAACTAGCAGAAGGCCATCAGACCTCAGTGTCCGGGCAGAACAATTGGGGTGGAGAAGCTCCTTCAAGTATACTGGGCTGAGGCCACTTAAGGCTTTAAAGGTCAGCACCAACCCTTTGAATTGTGCTTGGAAACGCATTGGGAGCCAATATAGCTCTTTTAAGACCAGTGTTATATGGTCTTGGCAGCAGCTCCCAGTCGCCATTCTAGTTGCTAGATTAGTTGTAGTTTCTATGTGGTAGCCCCACATAGAGCGCATTGCAGTAGTCCAAGTGGGAGATAACCAGAGCATGCACCACTCTGGCCAGGCAGTCTGCGGGCAGGTGGGGTCTCAGCTTGCATACCAGATAGGATCTCAAGAGGAATTATGACTGGGATTCAATGGCTCCTTCCGGGAAAGACACAAGCTTGCCTACGTGATTAAACTAGCCTATTTCTCAGGCCACATGCTTCCCCACACCCAGTACCTTGTGGAGCTCTTCTTGGGCCACCTGAAACCTTTCCAGCTGCTCCAGTTCATTTTCTAGAGCCAGTTTCTCTTGTAGCAATTGGCGTTTTTCCATCAGCGCCAACTGAATCTCTCTCTGCAGGGAAAAGATGGTGATCTATTAAACAGGGAACACAAAGGATGTCTGCCAGTGCAGACAACCTGTAAACCCAAGATGTGCCCAAGATGTGTTTGGACTCCATCTCCCATCTATGGGACATTTAAAGTACAGTCAAACCAAGAGTTTGCTACATAGGCACATTTTTACGGTCTGTTATTGGGATGCGGGTGGCGCTGTGGGTTAAACCACAGAGCCTAGGGCTTGCTGATCAGAAGGTCAGCAGTTGGAATCCCCGCGATGGGGTGAGCTCCCGTTGCTCGGTCCCTGCTCCTGCCAACCTAGCAGTTCGAAAGCACGTCAAAGTGCAAGTAGAGAAATAGGTACCGCTCCAGCGGGAAGGTAAATGGCGTTTCTGTGCACCGCTCTGGTTCGCCAGAAGCAGCTTAGTCATGCTGGCCACGACCCGGAAGCTGTACACCGGCTCCCTCAGCCAATGAAAGTGAGATGAGTGCCGCAACCCCAGAGTCGGTCACGACTGGACCTAATGGTCAGGGGTGCCTTTACCTTTACCTATTGCATTTCAATATTTTACCATAAGCTGCCCAGAGAACATAGTTTGGGGGAGGCATGCAATAACTGCAAAAAAATAAATAGGTAAAAAGGTAAAGGACCCCTGGACGGTTAAGTCCAATCAAAGGTGACTATGGGGTTGCGGCGCTCATCTGGCTTTCAGGTCGAGGGAGTCGGTGTTTGTCCACAGACAGCTTTCCAGGTCATGTGGCCAGCAGGACTAAACAGCTTCTGGCACAACAGGACACCATGATGGAAACCAGAGCACATGGAAACGCTGTTTACCTTCCCGCCACAGTGGTACCTATTTATCTACTTGCATTGGCGTGCTTTCGAACTGCTAGGCTGGCAGAAGCTGGGACAGAGTCACATGGATTCAAACTGCCGACCTTCTGATCGGCAAGCCCAAGAGGTTCAGTGGTTTAGACCACAGCACCACCTGCGTCCCTGAGAAACAAGTAAAAACAGGCTTATCACATAAGTTACACAGTTTGCATAATTTATTATTACGTACATGTGTTAATCTGGGGGTAGGGTGCCAGAGTCCAATTTTCTGAGAATCTCAGCTCTCTACCTTTCCTTGAAGCATGTGTTTGGCCTACACAGCTGCAAGAAAAGCCTGAAGTGTTAAGTTGTGGGTGAACATATCAGACAACACAGCGATTCTTCAAACAGCTCTTGTTTATTCACAGGCCAGGACAGAACTGAACTGAAGGGTTCAGTCAGCCTGCTTATATAGAGCTCCAGTACAATGTAACTGTAACAATTTTCTAAAACTATCCAATCACTGAACGCCACTTTCAATCCCTTATTTGCATAACTATCTACAGTATCCCCCTGCTGGCCCAGGGTGAGAACTTCAGTACATAACATGAACATACATCAGCAACACCTGGGGAAATATCAGAAAGATGGAGGAAAACACGGAGGATGATTTGCTGTGGTCGTATTTCCCCTCCTGACCTTTCACAGTGACTTGCAAAATAAAAGGATGCAAAATAAGAAAATGGGTGCTTATGTTTCATCAGAACGACTGCGTAACTGAACATCTCTCAGTGCAGGACTGGGGTTACACTGATGAATAATTTGCTTATATTTAAAGAAGGGCTGAGGAACCTGTAGCCCTGGTCTTAAAAGGTCTGTACCTGGAAACCTGCTTTGTGGGGCTGAGACTCTTCTTCAAGCTCCTGGAGTCTTTTACGCAGAAGCTCAGTTTCTCTCTCGAGTTTTGACGCCTCTCGTTCGCTCTCTTTTCTGCCAGCCTCCAAGGAAAACCGGTCAGCCTCCAATGCTATGCACATATCCTAAAGGTGACAAGTAGACGTGTGACAGTCAGAAAGGATAAAACCAGGAAAGGGGAAATCTGAAGAAAATGTGTGTATTTTTTTATCCCGATGAATTTTTCTTAAACTTTCCAGTAGGCAAAATGGGAAATTGAGAATATCCAATCAGAGTGATGCTCTTTAATACTATATGAGAAAGTTTCTGTCCACATAATATGTTTCCTTTTGTTTACTACGAAGTTTGTGTTATCTATTCTTTCTTTCAGCTTTTCAGGTGGCAAACACAAATATTAAAGAAGCATAACGGGGAGCTCCCTCTCTAATACCAGGTATATATTTACATTTTTGCTAGCACAGAAGTAATGCACTTATACTTTGGGGGCCACAGTCCTAGGCATGCTAACCTCGGGGTGCTCCCCACTAAACAGAATGGATTTTGCTTCTGAGTAAACATGCAGAGAATAAATTTAAAACCAGGGTGGATTTGATTTAAATCAAATCAAATTGATTTAAATCACGAGTCAGTAAGACTTGATTTAAATCAATTTTTTTACAGAAGGACTCATTCTTGCATATTTACAACCAGAGGAAGTTTTCATTTTTGGAATAAATTTTCAGAGTAGTTGTTTACAGTTATATCAAAAATTACTGATTTGGTTATACTATTAGAAAGACATAGACAGATAATTATGAAATTATTGAAAGGTTTAATAAGTTAACTGTTTATATTCTGACAACTTTTCTGCTGTGGTTAAACAATTTTTTTTTAAAAAAAGAAAAACTTAGATTGAGTTTTAGCACACATGAAAAACTTAAAACAAACCCTTATTTCCTGATGAATAGCCTTTGGAGTAGAATGTAACTTAAATAGAAAACTATCTTTAGAAAGATTTGTCATTCCAAAAGCATTTTATTTTTAAAACTCTGATTTCATTTTTTAAATGATTGGTTTTTATCCATCCTGTTTAAAATGAAAAGCAATTAAAAATAAAATAAATATAAAGGAAAGAGCTTTGAGGAAAGCCTCCGTACACCAACACATCTCACTTTCGACATGAGAGACAACTGCTGTTTCCAAAGAAGAGTACCTGCCATTTCAAGGTTTGTTCTGCTGCCAGTGTCTCCAAAGACTCACTTGTTGAAATTCTTGGACTGGGCAGGTAGATGAAGGAGTCCTGAAGAGCAGAACAAAAGGATGTTCGTTCACAGCCCAGGGCCTCCAGCCTCCACGCAACAGGAGCGCAGAGGCGAGTTCAAAAACTTATGGAACATGGTGGGGACGGAGAGAAGGGGACTAACTTTTTATTATTTTTATTTTTATTAAAGCTTTATTGCAGAACAATTTACACACTACATAAAAAAACAACACAAACCAACCAACACCATACCCTCATAACAACTAAACACGAACAAACAACATATCATTTGGCATCACACACACTTTTGACTTCTGATTCACCTCACTGTACTTTTTACACATTATTGGTCTATTCACACTTCCTTATTTTTTTAACTGTTGCATATCAAAAGGAGATTTTTGCCTTTATAATTTCCTCATTATTCAAGATTCAATCCAGACCTGTCAGGAGATTTTCATTATCACAATCCTTTTTTAGATATTCTTTGAATAATGTCCAATCTTTACTCACTTTCTGGTTTGAGTTTCCTCTTAATCTCCCAGTCATTTTCGCAAGTTCTAAATATTCTATCATCTTCGCCTGCCAGTCAGTTTTTGTGGGGGTTGAGTCACCTTTCCAATTTTTAGCTATTAAAATTCTGGCCGCCATGGTTGCTTACATAAAAAAGTTTCTAAAGATTTTTTTGTATTTTGGTAGACATCATGCCTAACAGAAAGGCTTCTGGGGGTTCTTTGAAGGCAAATTTAAATATCTTTTTGGGTTTGTTATATATTATGTCCCAGAATTCTTGTATCCTCACGCAGTCCCACATGTGCAGGAAGGTATCTACCCCCTTTCTGCATTTCCAGCAAACATTTGAGTTCTTTTTATACATCTTGACCAGTTTGAGAAGGGGACTAACTATTGATCACTTGGTAAATATATCAACTTCTTGAAGTAAATGCACAGAGCTGCCCAAACTGCCGTGTGAGGCGGCGACTTGCATACAGTCATACCTCGGGTTGCGAACGCTGCGGGCTGTGCATTTTCGGGTTGCGGACAGCGCCAAACCCGGAAGTACCAGAACGGGTTACTTCCAGGTTTGGGCACTTGTGCATGCGCAGAAGCACAAAATAACGTCACGCACATGCGGAGAAGCACCAAATCGCGGCATGCGCATGCGCAGCGCTTCAGGCTGCGAACGTGCCTCCTGCACAGATCACGTTCACAACCAGAGGTATCACTGTACAGTGGTACCTCGGGTTAAGAACTTAATTCGTACCGGAGGTCCATTCTTAACCTGAAACTGTTCTTAACCTGAAGCACCGCTTTAGCTAATGGGGCCTCCTGCTGCTGCCACGCCACCGGAGCACGATTTCTGTTCTCATCCTGAAGCAAAGTTCTTAACCTGAGGTAATATTTCTGGGTTAGCCGAGTCTGTAACCTGAAGTGTATGTAACCCGAGGTACCACTGTACTTGAAAGCGGCACTCTTGAATCAAGGTTTCTCAGATCACTCTGAAGGAAGATGCAACAAACATGTTTAGCAGAGAGGCATACAGTGTTGATATGGAAAAGGATCTATTCTCTAAAGAGCACACACCAACAGTGGCTTAACCGTGGAGCAGGGGATTACAGGAATATATAGAGGCGAGCAAAACAAGCCAAGGGAGTCGCAGGATTCCCTCGTGGGATTCATCCAAAGACAAGATCAGTGGACAGCAAACAGTGTCACCCCCTATTAGTAATAAAGTAAGGTTAACTGGGGACACGGGTGGCCCTGTGGTCTAAACCACTGAGCCTAGAGCTTGCTGATCAGAAGGTCGGCGGTTCGAATCCCTGTGACGGGGTGAGCTCCCATTGCTCGGTCTCTGCTCCTGCCAACCTAGCAGTTCAAAAGCACGTCAAAGTGCAAGTAGATAAATAGGTACCGCTCCAACGGGAAGGTAAACAGCGTTTTCATGCGCTGCTCTGGTTTGCCAGAAGCGGCTTAGCCATGCTGGCCACATGACCCGGAAGCTGTACGCCGGCTCCCTCGGCCAATAAAGCAAGCTGAGCATCGCAACTCCAGAGTCTGTCATGACTGGACCTAATGGTCAGGAGTCCCTTTACCTTTACCTTTAAGGTTAACTTGGGACGCAGGTGGTGCTGTGGTCTAAACCACTGAGCCTAGAGTTTGCCGATCAGAAGGTCGGCGGTTTGAATCCCTGCAACAGGGTGAGCTCCCGTTGCTTGGTCCCAGCTCCTGCCCACCTAGCAGTTCGAAAGCACACAAAGTGCAAGTAAATAGGTACCGCTCCGGCAGGAAGGTAAACAGCGCCAGAAGTGGCTTAGTCATGCTGGCCACATGACCCGGAAAAACTGTGTGCAGACTCCCTCGGCCAGTAAAGCGAGATGAGTGCCGCAACCCCAGAGTTGTCTGCGACTTAACTGTCAGGGGTCCTTTACCTTTACATTTTTATGGTTAATTGGGAGGATCTCAGCTGCCAGTCCAAGGGGTTCGGAAGGACTGGATAGCTGCTGCTAGCCCCGGACGGGCAAGTTAAATATGGATGCGACTTTTGCACCCGAGCAAGGGAACCAGTGGCACTAATTAACATAACACACAGCCTTGCAAGGAATCCAAGGAAATCAATGGTGGGTATTCTCTTCTTCACGCAGCATAAAATTAACTCATGTCCATGTGCCACCACCCAAGGTGGAAATGCCACTGGTTTAGGAGGCTTGAGGAAGGGCTGGTGAAGTCTATCCACATGAAAACACAGTCCTGATTACATTTAGCGTTCATAATTTCAGCAGGATAATTTAAGGAGGTCATTTTGTTGCTGCTGTTCTTAAAAAATACTTGATGTCTTACTGCAAATAGCTCAGAGGTTTCCCAGCAGATCCTGGGCTCATTGCGCTACATTTAAAGTAGCAAACTAAGGAATGCTGGTGTAAGTTTTGATCTGTTTTACTATTTTAATTTTTTAATTGTATTTTTTCCTTGATTCCCTTGTTTTTATCTTTTTCAAAAGCACTTTGAGATTTATTTATTTTTACAATCAAATGGCCTATATATTTTACGAAATAAATAAAAAAATACCACTTTAAACCTTCATGGCTTCCCCCAAAGAATCCTGGGAACTGTAGTTTGTTCAGGGTGCTGAGAGCCGTTAGCAGACCCCTCTATTACAAAGGTTTGATATCCAGAATTCCCTTGGAAGAGGGATTGATTTTTAAATCATTCTGGGAACTGTAGTTCTGTGAGAGGAATAAGGGGTGCCAAACAACTCCCAGCAGCACCCTTAGCAAACTACAATTCCTAAGATTCTTTGGGGGGGGGAGCCAAGATTATTTAAAGTGGTATGATATTGCTTTAAATATGTACTGCTTAGTCCTCATCCATCCTCTGGGTGCCACACAGAGGCAGATTCTTAGTTGCCTATCTGTTGCCTGCTTACCTCCTCTGAATCCATCCTGTTGACACACCTGGAAGAAAACAGAAGGGCTGAGTTTGCAGTGCACTTTAATACAAAACAGAGCTAACCCAAATACCACCCAGGGCGGGGGGGGGGGGGGAGAGAATGTAATTCGGTTTTATTATGCAAATATGCGTCTGCTTTGCATAATTTATTCTGCTTCACATACCCTAGTGTTTCCCAACCTGGATAAAGACGGGAGTTTTAGGGATCTAAGCTCTTTGTGCTGCTCTAGGGCAGTGTTTCCCAACCTTGGATCTCCAGCTGTTTTGGACTACAACTCCCATGATCCCTAGCTAGCAAGATCAATGGTCAGGGATGATGGGAATTGTAGTCTGAAAAACAGTTGGAGACCAAAGGTTGGGAAACACTGCCCTAGAGCAGCACAAAGAGCTTAGATCCCTAAAACTCCCGTCTTTATCCAGAGATTCCTTGTTTCCTCGCCTCCGTTTCCCTGCACGCTGCCATGCCTCTCTTCCTCGGTCATACGGACTAGAAACCTGACGCCGGAAAAGTCGAGACCCGCCATGGGAGAAGCCAGGATTTTTGTTGTGGGGCAGAAGCTCAGTTTGCCATGTATTGATTATTGATTCGGGAGGGCAGCTGCCACTCCGTCTCCCCCCTCTTGGCTACTCCCATGAAATCCGCCCTGCTTGCTGCACTCACAGTGCCCGGTCCCGAACCCCATGCAATGGTTACCCACCCGCCCCTACGGAGGAATCATCCTGACCTCGCCCTATGGTCCGGCGTCGAAAGGCAGGCGGCGCGCAGAGGGCGCGCACGGACACCTCTATCCAAGCGCAAAGCGGATCGTTTGGGTGCTGCGGTTTGGGGACAGGAGCGGATCAGGCCTACAAGCTCCCCCCCCCCCCCAAACTAGCGCCCTTACCTTTCTCAGCAGCTGCCGGCCTCCTTGCGCCGCTTCCACTTTCGATTTCCAGCTGTTAAAAGCCTCCTCCCCCAAGCCAAGCCCCGCCCCGAAGCGTGAAGTCTGCTTCCCAGGCAAGATGGGTGCGCCTTTGTGGCGTTGGAAGGGATCCCGGGTCATCTAGTCCACCCCCCCTTTGCCATGCAGGAATCTCAGCATAGAATTGTAAGAAGGGATCCATTTGGTCCCCAGAGTTTGTGTGTTTAATCTGGGATTTCCGAGGAGCAACCTTCCAGTTTCGGATATCTCAATGGAGAGATTGTTTTGGAATAACGGATTGCCTTGTCTTTAAACTTTTCCCGTTATCCTTGCTATATAGATTGCATGTCTAATATCAGAGTTCAGCATAGAAGTGTTTAAATTGCAATGAACATGTGCAAAGTGCCCCCACCACAAAATAAATCAGCACCCACAGCTAAGCAATTATGTATTTACTAGTGGTGTGTGTGTGTGTGCGCATCTTATTATTTTCATGGGCTATTGACAGGCTTTCTTCACTCCAGAGTAGAGCCGTACTCTGCTCATGCTCAGAGGTGCACTGTCAACATTTCAGAGGGGCAGCTCGACAAGAGAAAAGCACTGGAGAACAATGTTAGCAATGGATTTGCTCAAGTGCTTCCATTTGTTCTGCACTTCCATGCGAACCATGTCTGGAGGCGGTTGGAGGATGGATGGCGGCTAACAGATTGAGGTTGAATCCTGACAAGACAGAAGTACTGTTTTGGGGGGACAGGAGGCGGGTGGGTGTGGAGGATTCCCTGGTCCTGAATGGGGTAACTGTGCCCCTGAAGGACCAGGTGCGCAGCCTGGGAGCCATTCTGGACTCACAGCTGTTCATGGAGGCGCAGGTCAATTCTGTGTCCAGGGCAGCTGTTTATCAGCTCCATCTGGTACGCAGGCTGAGACCCTACCTGCCCGCCGACTGTCTCGCCAGAGTGGTGCATGCTCTGGTTATCTCCCGCTTGGACTACTGCAATGCGCTCTATGTGGGACTACCTTTGAAGGTGAGCCGGAAACTGCAGTTAATCCAGAATGCGGCAGCTAGACTGGTGACCGCCGAGACCATATAACACCAGTCTTGAAAGACCTACACTGGCTCCCAGTACGCTCTCAGCACAATTCAAAGTGTTGGTGCTGACCTTTAAAGCCCTAAACTGCCTCGGTCCAGTATACCTGAAGGAGTGTCTCCACCCCCATCGTTCTGCCCAGACACGGAGGTCCAGCACCGGGGGCCTTCTGGCAGTTCCCTCATTGCGAGAATCCAAGTTACAGGGAACCAGGCAGAGGGCCTTCTTGGTAGTGGCACCCACCCTATGGAACGCCCTCCCACCAGATGTCAAAGAGAAAAATAACTACCAGACTTTTAGAAGACATCTGAAGGCAGCCCTGTTTAGGGAAGCTTTTAATGTTTAATAGGTTATTGTATTTTAGTGTTCTGTTGGAAGCCGCCCAGAGTGGCTCGGGAAACCCAGCCAGCTAGGCAGGGTATAAATAAATTATTATTATTATTATTATTATTATTATTATTATTATTATTATTATTGGCATTCATCTGTCTTGAGAGACAATGGAGTGCTCTTCTGGGAATCGCTGAAGAATCACAGTACCTACTGTGACTGCAAAGACCCATAACTGGTAACGGCTGCCAATCACGTTGTTTTGGCTGCACTAGCAGCAGTGAAGTAACCTCCCTGGGGCACTAGCCTGGGCAGTGTGCCTGGAGGTCCTGGAGTGCCCAGACGACAAGACCACTGATGTGGTCCAAAGGAAATCAGAGGAGTACATTTGGCACCAACTAGGCGGGGACGCAGGTGGCGCAGTGGATTAAACCACAGAGCCTAGGACTTGCCGATCAGAAGGTCGGCGGTTCGAATCTCCGTGACGGGGTGAGCTCCTGTTCCTCGCTCCCTGCTCCTGCCCACCTAGCAGTTCGAAAGCACGTCAAAGTGCAAGTAGATAAAGAGGTACCACTCGGGTGGGAAGGTAAACGGTGTTTCCGTGCGCTGCTCTGGTTTGCCAGAAGCGGCTTAGTCATGCTGGCCACGTGACCCGGAAGCTGTACGTCGGCTCCCTCGGCCAATAAAGCGAGATGAGCGCCACAACCCGAGTCGGCCACGACTGGACCTTATTTGTCAGGGGTCCCTTTACCTAGGCTGCAGTTACCGGAAGGAGGCCAACAGTCTTAGGGACTCCACTGCTTAAGCCTTTTCTTCCCCTGAGGATATCCCGCAAGGCAGCAGAGGTTTAGGATCAGTTTTCTTTCTCGTGGTTTCCAAAGTCTGCCAAACCCCACCTGCCCTCACTTCCCTCTGCAGAATGTGCAGAAACCGCCTTAATGTAATCCTCCAGAGCCTGTCTGCACATGCAGGGGAAATCCCTAGCCCACCCAGGGTTTGAGACCCATCAACTACCCTATCCTGGTTTAGACCGCCAGTTGAAGCAGTTCCTGGGATGTGGCTGCTGTCGCAAGCTGACAGCTTCTAGGAGCCACAATTAAGAGAGGAGTGCATGGCGGGCACCAAAGGTGGACAAACTGCCCCAGGATGAACACGTGTCCCGCACCAGAGGGAGTACCCCTCACCTAACACAGACCCTCAAATCTAAAGGAAGCAGATGGGAAAGTTGCAGAGAGGGTAATAGGATAAAGCACACGAAGACCCCCAATACACAAGGAAGCCCCCTTCTCTTTTTCCGTCATGCCAGCTATAATGCATCCACCGCATTACACCTAGATAGGCAGAGACCCTGGTTCAAGGTGGTTGCAAAGGAAAAGCAAGGGAAAGTAGACAAAACCTGTTTTGTGGGTTATGTATGGAGATCAACACCTATATTTCTGGTATACTTTGTCCACATTGTGGGACCCTGAAAACTGTTCCTGCAATTAAACCATCACTCTAAGTTAAAAGTTCCTATGTGGGGAGTAATAATACCTTACTATTTCATGCAGTTGCCTTAAAAAGCCTTCTCCTGAGCAGTGACGTCCACATAACTGCTATTGTACTAATGTCCTGCTTCTGGGCTTATCACAGAACTATAGAGTTGTAAGGGTCCCCAGGGATCATCTAGCCCAACCCCTGCGATGCAGGAATCTCAGCTAAAGCATCCATGGCCATCCAACCTCTGCTTAAGAACCTCCCAAGAAGGAGGCTTCACACATGCATCTGGTTGGGAATGCTGGACAAGATGGGCCAGCAGTCTGATCCTGCGGCTCTTCTTATGATGCCACAAGATTTTCACAGGCCCATAGTGTTTTACTTCTCTTCCCTCCATTCCCCCAATTAATCCACAAGAGAGAGGGTGTTTATTTACAATAAAGAATGAGGGAAAATGGGCTTTTCAAAAATATTTATTGGTGCAAATGCATGCCACTCAGAATCTGAGCTTCTGGAAAAACCACTTGTTCTTGCCTGTCTTGTATCTGAAAGAGAATGAAGAAAGATCTCCTGTTAGTATCATTATGTGAACAGCAGCCCAGCATCAAACGAGATACAAACTGCCCAGTGTACAAGGATGTCGTAACCTAAACCACAAGGCCCCTGCCAGTTGATGTGTGCAATGGACTAGGTGAGGGGGTTTCAAACTTTCTTCCACAAGGGCCCACTTGAGAAGACTAAAAATTACTGAGCCCCTCCAGTCACAAAACGGGTGCATTTTTGCAGGATCAACTGGCAATGACTGACATCTCTTTCCACCTCTGGAAATTGCTAAATGCCAGTGTTTTCCTTGTGTCAAGGAGTTCCACAGTTCAGTTTCCCTTAAGCTAAGGCAACTTAGCTCCATTTTAGGCAGCTTTCCATCAACATGAGTATTCAGAGAGGAGGCTCAAAAGGAAGCAGTGGCTGATACCCATTGGGATCGGAAAGGGAAGCGTCACGCTGCCAGAGCCAACTTTTGTCCCCACCCTCCTTCCTGCTGAATTCTGCAATGGGCAACACCAGGACTATGGAGGAGGAAGCAGACGGGGGAGGGGGTGCCACCCCCTGAACAAAGGAGGCAAGGCAGGGGCTAGCTGAGGTTGGTGGGGCAGTGCTTCTGTTGCCCTAATGTACCAGCCTCCACTGTCTCACTTTCTAATGTTGTTAAATACCTCCTCTGGCTCGCTCCTATCAGAGGAGGGAGACCTACCTACCTACCCTCCCTTTGTCTTCTAGACACCTTTGCTCAGCATGCAAGGTGTGGCTGATGCCAGCATTGGTTCAGCAAAAAGGCATGACATGCCTAGGGGGGAGAGCAGACAAGTGAACCTAGAGCAGCTCAGGGCCTGGTGGCAGGTCCCAGCCCACTGTCTGAGGAACACTGGACTAGGTGACAAGGCTTAGGATGTGGGAAACCCAGGAATGAAGGCCCAGAGTCTGCTGCTCTTTACAGGTAAAGCACATCTCTCCATGCTCACCTGGATACACATGTAATAAAAAGTATCTGGCCACAACTCACGACACCCCCAAAGTGGATGCGTTTTCCTGAAGACTCACCTCTCCTCAAATTTCACTTTGGCCTCCCGCCGGGCTTTACGCTTCAGCGCAGGGTCCCTAAAGACATCCTTGTTGACAACGGTCTTGTCAAGGGGAATATCAACGGAGTACCTAGGCAAAAGACACAAGGGGGGTAAGGCGGGTTATAGGTCTGAAGGCAGTTCTGCCCTGTCACCTAGCCTCCCCTAAATGCCCAAAGGCAGGGACCCAGAAAGGCCAATGCTGACTGTATCGGAAGGACAGAGGAAAGTCTCTCACTTTCCTTTCCTCTTGCATATCTTTATCAAGCTCCTCACTCACCTGGTAGGCATCAAGTGGTTGTAATTGTAGACCTTCACAAAGGACTTGATCTTGGAACGCTTGGCAATCTTCTTCTTGCCCATGCTTGCTGTCACTTTGCGTGGGTAGCGATCGATGCCAGCCACCAGAGCGTGGCTGTAGGGGCGGTCAGAGGTGCCATCATCAATATTCTGTATGAAAGAGGTTTGTTAGAAGGATCAGGCGCAGTAGAGTTAGCATGCAACTACCTACCTTCAACAAAGATTCAGGGGCACATTAACAGGCAAAAGCAACTTCATTGCTGTAAGTGGGACCAGCGACCAAATGTTATGATGGCATTTTAGCGCTGCCTTCTGTGGTTTTGTGGCTTATGATCTAACTTTACTAACTGAAAACAGTCTCTTTTGTTTAATTTTGTAAGCCACTCCACAAGCTCTAGCTGTGTGGCTAAAAAGGTAACGCCAAATATTCTCCACTGTTTTGGACTCAATGATACAGAGCAATTGACTACCACATCATCCTAGAGAGATTAGACCTTATTCCTCCCATCTGCCAAAAATTTCTACCTTCCTGCTCCTAGAAATATGTTTTCCTCAAAGTCCAACCTTCTCACCTTAACAATAACAGCTTTGCGTCCGGAGTAACGCCCAGCGAGGACAAGGACGACTTTCCCTGGTTTCATAAACTTGCCCATCTCTAAAAAGGAGGTGAAGAACAATGTAAACAGACACACTCATGGCGTATCCCTGCACATCACTATTTGAAAATCTAACATTCCCCCAAAACTCATACACAGGTTCCCTATGTATGCACAGAATAGTATATTCCTCATAAAGAAGCTGTGCCTGGAGGAAGAACTGTGAGGGGACAGACTTCGTCCAGCAAGGCCTCCTTCCACCTGCCTTGCTCCACCCTCTAGTCTGCTTCTCAATTTGTATTGTATTATTTTATGTACTGTGGCTTGCCATTGTTTTATTGATTAGAGTTCAGACGTTATTTAACAGTTGAGTGGATTTCTGTTTAACTTTTATGTTGTTATTATTATTATTATTTAGTACTATTCTGATTGTTGAATGTTATTTTTTTGATGTAGGTTGCCTATTTTAAAGTTGTTTTATTACCACATTTTTGTATTGCATTGGATTGTTAAAAGATGTACATTTTTTGTTTCTTCAGCTTGTAAACTGCCTTGAATATTGTTAGATAGAAAGACGGTACAGTATAAAAATAAAAAAATGAATGAATGAATAAATATGCAGGACTTCCTCTGGGGTGGCGGTAGCCAACGACTTAAAAGGGCTAACCAATCTTTTTCTAACCTACCGAGCTCTCAGCAGTGGTGACAGGGTTTCCTCTCCTATTCCCTATAGTCCTATATACATGTGTATGCATAGGCCCTATGGTCTTGTTAATTATATTTATATAATACTTTTAGCCCTCCTTTCCCCCAAGGAGCTCAAGCTGGCACACGTGATTCTCTCTCCCCCCCCCCCCCCTTATTTTATCCTCACAACCCTGCCAGGTGGATCAAGCTGAAACACAACGACTGGGCCCAAAGCCACCCAGTGAAATTCATGGCTACGGGGTGGGGGTGGATCTGAACCCAGATCTCCAAGGCAGTAAGTCCAACACACCCTTAACCACCACATTACGTGGGTGTCTTAAAATACCCCAATCCCACTCAACGAAATCGGAGGGTGCAAGTAAGTAAGGGGAGAAAGCTACGCAGGACCTTCTGTGTGTGTTTAGATTTAATAGTTACCCCTTTAAATGTGTTAATTGGGAGCAGCTTTATTGGGGGGGGGGTGTTCCTTTTTTATTATGCATTTTGTGTTTTTATGTTCCCATAATGACCAAACCCCTAAATGTTAATTACAGGGGGCACGCTAACAATTAATTTTAATTTTTATATTTAAATCCTTGTTATATTCATATTGTCTCGTGTATTTTTGATATTTTTTATGATCTGTGATATTGTGTGTGGTCTGTGACCGTATTAATAAATTCATTCATTCTTTTTATGTTCTGAACCGCCCTGAGATCTAGGCTGAAGGGCGGTAGACAAATTCAATAAATAACATTGATACGAAATGCACACGGAACAGCAGTAGTATGGGAGATTTATTTGAAAAGAGACCTGCGTTTTATTTCTTTCATAAAACCTTATATGCCGCTTGATTGTATGGGGGGGAAATCCCGCAAACTGCCCTCGCTACAAGATACAGTATAGCTTTAAAAAAAGGGGTGGCAGAGAGAGAGAGAGAGGGAGAGCAAAGGCCTTCCATCCCCAGAGACCCGCATTAAAGTATATTCTTCCCATCCGAGAAAGATGAGCACCGACAAGGCTGAGCCCTGCGCGACCCCCCGAGCCACCCCCGAGCCCATCCCGGTCGGGCAGAGTCACCCCAGCCCCCCGACCACCTCGGCACTGCGGCTTCCCAACCGGCCCGAGAGGATGGCGACGGATTGCGCCGAAGACCCCGCTTCCCCTCAACTTACTGGAGCTGCGGCAGCGATGGCACCCACACCGGAAGAGGGAAGAGAGCTCGCTTCCGCCAGCCTTTCAAGCTGCCCCGGCGGCTTGGGCTGCGCATGCGCATTGCTGGAACGTAGAGCTTTGGAAAAAACAGAGCTACGCGAGGCAAAGACAAGCACACGCCGAGTTCTTAAATTGGGATTTCCTCCCCCCCCTCCTTATCTCCCGTACATTGAGAATGAGAGCTGCCAGCAGAAAACAAAGAAGAAATCCGGAGTTTCGGAGATGCTTTATGATTGTGGGGTACCGATAGCACCAACAAACGCATTGCTTCCAATTCTATTATTATTATTATTAATAATAATAATAATAATATATTGTATTATTATTTATCATTAATAATAATAATTATTAATTAGATTACATTTATATTCCGCCTTTCATCCGAAGATCACAGGGTGTTTTTTAACACTTCAAAGCACCCCACAGTTAATGGACGGATCATAAGGCTTCTGCATGTAGCTGGGACCGAGAGGGGGCAACTTCAGTCAAATTGCATTTGATGTAACCAGAGCCGGATTTAGGTTTGATGAGGCCCTAAGCTTCTGAAGCTAATGGGGCCTTTTATATGTCCAGCTGTCCTTTGTCAACAACAATTTGTCGCAGTTTTTTGTGTTGAATGCAAGCAGTCCATGCAGAATATAGGCACCCTATACAGTGGTACCTCGGGTTACATGCGCTTCAGGTTACATATGCTTCAGGTTACAGACTCCGCTAACCCAGAAATAGTACCTCAGGTTAAGAACTTTGCTTCAGGATGAGAACAGAAATCGTGCTCCAGCGGCACGGCAGCAGCAGGAGGCCCCATTAGCTAAAGTGGTGCTTCAGGTTAAGAACAGACCTCCGGAACAAATTAAGTTCTTAACCCGAGTTACCACTATATACATAAATGAGCAAACCAGTGATATTTTAGGGAGCAGACTAGCAGGCGGGGCCCATTACTTACATCATAGGAGTCTACACAACACAAAACACGGTTGCTGTATGTAGGTTTTATTTTATTTGTTTTTTATCTTATATTTTGGAAATGTACACCCATTTTTTTTCCTTTAATTTTTTGGGGGGCCCCCAAGAGAGTGGGGCCCTAAGCTATAGCTTGTTTATCTTATACAGTGGTACCTCAGGTTAAGTACTTAATTCGTTCCGGAGGTCCGTTCTTAATTTGTAGTTCATATCTAGATTTAGATAAATATATGATGGGGCTGGCAGCCAAGCTGCAGAGACTACTTTATTATTTTACAAAAGGATTGTTTCAGCCTTATTGGGTGGATGTCTTACGCAATTTCTCTCCAACAGATGGAAATAAAAACAGAAAGGGTCTGTAAACAAGGCTTGCAACAGCTAGTTTCTCCACAAGATGCCAGCAGAGAGACTTCCACTGCTGCTTGTTAAAGGCTGAGAAGACTGCCTTTCCTTTTTGTACCACAGTGGAACCTCTGTTGTCGAATGTAATCCGTTTGTTCAACTTCTGAAACATTTGACAACCAACGCGCAATTGCTGGTTGGCAAAATCCATTGAAAAAATGGAGAAACGTGCTTTGGAAGCCATTCGACTTCTGAGGCACGTTTGCAAACAGAAGCATTCACGTTCGACTTCTGAAATGTTTGACAGCCGAAGTTCCAATTTGTCGACAACGCAGTGATAGAGAAGTGGTTTGCCCTCGAAAAAGATGCAAGTGTATCTAGGGTCCACTGTGTGATTTTTGTCACGGGAAAACAGACTGCAAGTTACAAGTGTCCCAAATGGTCTATCACAGAGGTTTTTCACCCTATTTGAGTCCACGGCTCCCTTGACCAACTACATTCTTTCTGCTGTTCACCTGTTGGGCTCAGGAGCCCAGTTATGTCACCCCTTGCCAGCAGAGCTGGGATCCCCTCACCCTTTTTCAAACACCCTCCCTTGTGGAGTGTTTCCTCAGCCTCCTCTCCTTGGGAAGTCCTCCGGACAGCTGCTGCCGTCACCCCTGGTCTCTGAGCTGCCCCACGCCCACCCCAAAGAGAGGTGCCTCCTCACACTGTCCCACAGGGGCCTGGGAAGAGGATATCCCCAGCCTTAGTGGCCCAACGGAGACTGGTAAAGGTGAACATGAAGTGAGCACCACACCCTGGGAGGCAGCAGTAGCAGTAGGATGCACTGCGAGGGAGCTGGCGTTTGTCCACAGACAGCTTTCTGGGTCATGGTCAGCATGACTAAACCGCTTCTGGCGCAACAGAACACCGTGATGGAAGCCAGAGTGCACGGAAATGCCATTTACCTTCCTGCTGCAGTGGTACCTATTTATCTATTTGCACTGGCATGCTTTCGAATTGCTAGGCTGGCAGAAGCTGGGACAGTGTCACGTGGATTCAAACTGCCGACCTTCCAATCAGCAAGCCCAAGAGGCTCAGTGATTTAGACCACAAACAGCGCCACCCTAGGAGAGAAAGTAAACTGAGAGGAAGACCACATATTTCTGCCCGTACAGTCAGTCTCTCCTGAACTCTTCGCGCTGCAAAACTGGAAGTGATCCTCATCTCATCAATATATACAGGGCTGCATACATTATTTGTATAATAATAAGAATAATTTTATTATTTATACCCCGCCCATCTGGCTGGGTTACCCCAGCCACTCGGGGCAGCTTACAACATTTTAAGGATTGATGTATTATGTTTTTAGATAAAAACATCAATCCTTAAAAACTTCCCTAAACAGGCCTGCCTTCAGATGTCTTCTGAAAGTCAAATAGTTGTTTATTTCCTTGACATCTGAAGGGAGGGCACCACTACGAAAAGTCCCTCTACCTGGTTCCCTGTAACTTCGCTTCTCGAGGTGAAGGAACCAGCAGAAGACCCTCAGAGGAGGACCTCAGTGTCTGGGCTGGATGATGGGGGTGGAGACGCTCCTTCAGATATACTGGGTCAAGTATGAAGCTTTCCCATGATAACTATAGGTATGCCCCTAAATAACTATCCTCCACACAGGATTGTAACATTTTTGCTTACTAAATATTTGAGAAGCTAAGATGTGCCATAAGTTAATTTCTTTCTGTCCTAAAGAGAAATTGCACAGAGAGCCAAGTTGCTTCTGCACATATTGGAAACACATGTGGTACAAGAAGGAAGACCCCACAACTGTCAAAAAAGGCAGGGAAAATAAAAAACACAGAAAACAAAAATAAGAAAGATGACAGACTGAATTTATTAACAACAGATACAATTCTGCATAAATACATTCTTCCTTTTGCACTGAAATGTAGTCAAAACAAAAACACACAGCATACCCGGGAACCAAAGACAGAATTTTCTTAAGTGCATCAATACATAAATCAACAAGTAAAAATAGAAGAGCTCCTACATTAAACGGAGGAGTTTCAGCAGGACAATTTAGCAAACACACATCACAAGCCAACTCACTTGCAAAAAATACACAGACTTCACCTAACACAAAAGAGTGCTGTTTGCCACTGAACCTCCTTTGCGCACACTGAGGATGTTGTCAGATTTGGCTTTGAAGACAGTGCAGTTTGCCATAATCTTCAGATCTCACAAATGCAGGATGTCTACAAGACACCAGGTAAGAGTTACAGATGTTGCAAATCTGTGTCTAGGAACTGTTCACAAACCATGCGCACCCAGCCTTTCTGAACACTCAGGACAGTGCCCCAAGTCCAAAGGGGTGAGCCACAAGCTGAAGAGTTACTCCAGTTCTCATTATCTCCAGACGCATTTTCCACCACCGTTCTGCTCCACTGAAGAACAACACATGAGGATTCTACCTAGCCCTACTACTGCCACAGATCAGACATGGGAACCCAAAGGTTCAAGGTCATGCAGTTCTAATTCGCAAAAGAACAGCTGAGGGTTGGCCATCCAAAAACAAATTAGAGGTGACTTTGTGTGCCAGTAAAGAACACATAACTGATGGCTTGCTCCTTCAAGTGGGAGTTGCGGCAACTGCTATTTGAACAGGTAAGCTCAACACCTTTCCCACTAGAGATAAAAATAGGTACATCCACCCACTCTCCAAGAAGCTTGATCCCAGACCAAACCCTCTCTCCGTGATCAAAGCATTGTCTTTCTTCACTTCTCTTCCCCGACTTCCCTTGAAATCACCTCTCATGCCACCTGAATACTTAGTAGGGGAAAGTTGTAAAGAGTTCACCTGTCCATCACAATACCTTGCCAGTGAGCCAGTTGTAAATACTGGGTGCATGTTGTGGCCATTTGCTGACAAATAAGCACATGAGGGATCCATTTCCAACACATAATAATCTGACTGGGAGGAAAAGCTCCCTGCAAGTGACTGGTCCCTTGCAGCATGAGGGTCAAATAGCTTAAGGCCATCAAACACAGGGAAGGACCCTGCTCAGATTTGGTAATTCAGCCAGTGCATTATATATATATGATAATATGAAACTATAGGTCTGGAATGGTGTGCCTGGCACATACACCTCCTTGGGAAAGAAAGGAGTCTTCTGTGATGTAGCCAAAATATTGTCTATACTGTTGTGGATTAGCCCTGACTCCATGGGACTCAGGATATAAATAGCTTCCTATTGGCCCTGTAGAAATTCCCTCTGGTAGGAGAGATGCCCTCCTGCCAAGCCTACTGACTGGTTCCACTACAGCCTATCCTTAATAGCTAAGAACTGTGCACACTGACATTTTCTGCACAGCACCAAGGAGCCTACCACAATAAAGGCCCTGCAAATTAACAGGAGCTCCATGTGGTCTGGTGCATGCAATGGAGGCAGCCAGTAGCAACTCAGCAACACAAGACCATCACCAACTAGCAGCATTTTCCCCTCTTGTGAACACACAGAAGTGGCCTGCTGGACTGTGCCAGAAGTGTTTCCTCAAAGTGGCTGAGGATGGACTCCAGACTCCTCAGCCGCTCAAAAAGCATCCTTGATGTTCTTCAGCTGCCGCACTGCCAGGTCCACAGGGAGGCTGAATCGAAGGTTACTAAGGCGGCTAAGGAGATTGAGGGCCCCCTCAAAGCCTGTCTGGGCCATGTAACTCCAGGGCTGGTAGTGGGTTTGGATCAGGGCCCCTGACTTGCAGATTAGGTTGAGCCAGGAAACCAGGCGCTGCTCGTTGAGGGCCAGGCACACCAGCGCCTTCAGCTCCGAGTCTGCACTACGCTTGAATGGGTCATGCTCCGACAGCACAGTGTGGATGGCAGACAGCAGGCTCTGCTTCGGGGTGGCGGGCACTCCACCCATCACTGGGAGGGCAAAAGACTCGGAAAGTTTGCGTGCTGGCGATTCCACAAAGGCACGGCCGTTCTTAGAGTTGTAATACTTCACAAAGAGCTCCCATGGGTGCATGGCCTGAGGAGAGGAACTCAGTACTGGCAGCAAGCAAGCAATAGGGGCTAGAACCAAGCTCATGCCTGGCGATGGGGTGTAGAGACCGTGGGCCAGCAAGTCCCGCACAGCTATTGTCAGCTCCTTACGCACAGCCAGCGTCAGCTCATCCCGCCCGCCCAAGGAGGCATCCTGGAAGCCCGAGCAGCTGATGACATGTTCAGGCTCTGTCAGCTGGTACTTCTGGGCCAGCTGCCTCACATGGGCCACAGCCACCTCTAACTTCTTCACCAAGGGCGAATAGTCCCTGTCAGACTGGTCCTTCTGCCATAGATGGTGTGGTATTTGTCCAGTTGTACAGCCAAACTGGCTCACTGCGAAGATCTGCAGCACAGCGAGCATTCGGCGCATGAGATGTAATCCCGTCTCTCGCATCCTCTGTGCATCTTCAGGATTCACTACAAAACCAGAGAGAGGAAAAGAAACATTCCTTAGAGGAGCAGACGGACTGGAGTGGTTTCTACTCTGTTAAAGCAAACACTTGTGGTTTTGACTGGCAGTCACACAAAGCTCACTCCACCTGTCCATCTCCTCCTATGGGTAGCACGGCTGCAGGTGTGGGCCCCACACTCCATTAAACCCTGCCAAGCTGTGTGGGAGGGGGAAGAGTTTGTACTGCAGGTCTAAGTATCCTTGGGTCATCTTATGGGAGACCGGTTTCACTCAGATTATCTGGGACAGGGACAGACAAGTGGCAACAAAAAGTGAGTGTTGCGGTGATGGAGTAGGCCCCACTTTGGCCTCATCTTAGGTTGGTAATTGGTGAGAAGAGTAAGAGAATAGCTGGCATTGGTACAGACACCAGGGGATGGTCTATATTAGTGAAGGAAACTACTCTATGGGGCTAGCAGGGAGAAAAGAATTACAAGGTGGCAGAGACCCAATTCGCTACTCAAAGTGTCTTTGCAACACACACATATCTCCCCATAGTTTTAGAGGTGCCAAGCAATAAACATTTTATGTTGCGGTGCTTCTGTAAGCTTTAATCTGTATTTTATAGTGTTAATGGGGACGTACTTTTTGTAATATTGTGAACTGCTCTGGAATAAATTATTGATAAATGATGGCATATAACTTAAATAAAACAATGAAACAAAATGAAATTAAAAAGCCATCTGTTGACCATGCGCAGTGAAGGCTCTCCAGGTACCCACCTCGGTGTCTTCCATGAGGCTGCCGCGTGTTCGGTTTGCAGTTGCCACTTCCAGCTTTTCCACCTGAACAGTCACAATGCCCCTTCTCTGCATTACCTGGGCTGCTGACTTCTTCTGTAAAGCCAGGAAAGTATATTTTATTAAGTATTGTAAAACCTAGAACAACCTTGATTCATATCCATGTACAACATGCTCTAAACCCCAGCTCTATCCCAGCAAAGAATCTTCCTCCTCAGCTTCATTTTCATTTGAAGACAAATATTTCCAAGGTACAGACATACTTTGTTTCTGTGCTACCCTCTCACACCAAACCAAATCCAGATTCAGAGAAGCCATTCTTTAGACAACAGGCACCCTAAAAGAGGTACTATAATAATGGTTATAGGAACAACTAGTCCAGGAGTGCCCTTGTTAAAGAAAAGAGTGGGGGGGGGGACACACAAAAATGTGGCAATTTAATGATTCACAAATTCACTATGACATACGCTCTTACAGATTAGAGTCCACTTCATCAGGGATGTGCAAGTGTTTTTAGAGATGCATGAAGCATTATCTTCACTTAGCAAGTACATATGGGATGTAGAGAAAAAGTGCAAGCAATGAAACCAGAGAAAATAAAAAAAAATGCAGACTGAGGATTGTGTTAAATCTTAAATATACAAAAAATAATTAGTAACTATTCACCGTGGGTAATGCCACCAGGATCCTAGCACTGAAAAGCTAGCTGACACCTCTAGTAGAATAAAACAAATTATTGTGATTGAATATCACAGGTTATATAATTTAATCTTTGAATGGTTGCAGTTCAAGCCCAATGACTTGATGCTGTGGTTTACACTGTTAGGTCCTTTAACACCTCACAGCTAAAACCACTCCAGTATATCAGGATCTAAAGCCAATTCTTATGTAATAGGCCAGTCTTTGTTTACAAACGGCCCCCTAACCTAAAACATCTACTTGCCAGTGACAAGCTGCACAAAAAGACACAAACACAGGGATAGGACCCTGCAACAAACTCAGATGTCAATCTTTTCAAACAACACTTTTACAGGATCTAACTGTCAACTTGGGATGACGCTTAATGTATTCAGTGAATGTGATCTAGGAAGGCTTAATACATAATAAATGTATTAAAAGGTGCTGCTAGACTCATTTTTGTGGCACTTAGAGAACAAGACTATCCCTCTAGAACTTGTTAGTGATTATCCTCCTATTGCTTACTCCTTCCTTTTACTCAAATCCCAATTATAAGACATAAGATGTCTTAACTTGTCAAAGTGAATAAATGCTAATGTGAATTTAGCATCATGGTCTGCCACAAACTACCCCATGCCTCTACTCTCAAGTTATCTGCACACATTTCATATGTACCTTGGACCTCTGAATACCCAAGGTCAAGTGCCCCCATGTACTGCCCAAATTATGCAAGATCTGTGCCTGCTGACCTTGAATGAAATTGATAAACATCTCGAGGTCTCGGATCTGGGTTTTCAGCTGCTCTACCAGCTGCTCCTTCACACGTGCCGGATTGACAATTTGTGCCACAGCAGCATCCACCTGCTGACGCAACTCCTCTGGGGACAGTGAGGCAATGTCCTCACTCAAGTTCATGTCCAGCTTCTTGATCAGCTCCTCAATAATCACCTGCAAAACCACACAGGAAGGAAGTTGAGAGGTGTTTCCCCCTCCCTCTCTGAAGATCACTCCAAAGGGCTAAACACCAGCTGGTTCAGCTAAAAGAGTCCCTCCACAGGGAAGCTAGGCCTCACCCGTTGTCTCTCCACAACCATGGACTGTGGAAGTGCATCATAGCTTCCCTCCTGGTAGGCAAAGGTTTCCAAGTCATCCAGTTGGGCCTTGAGTTGCAGTATGAGTTCCCGCTGCTTCTCCTTCCGTGCCTCTAGCTGTTCCTGCTTCTCGTGCTCACTCTGAAACAAGGAGATAATATCTTACCTTGCACCCCTTTGGAAAAGAGAGCAAGGCCTCAAAGAGAAATGTCATTTTCACCCCACAGACAGCAAGTATCCAGTTGCTGCAGAAAAAAACATGTGGAACAGTTTTGTGTGTGTTTTTGTCATGGTTTAAGCTGTTTTTATAAACATATATTCTTTTACTGTAAGCTACACTGGGACCTTATGAAGGACAGGAAAGAAATCAAATAAATGAACCTTACATATACTGTACTCACTCACACACAAATTTTGAAACATTCCTCAGAACCACGTGTCTCAAAACAACCACATCGTATCCTGCTTATCAGTTTAAAAATACAAACCTCTCTTGTACAGCAGGCTCTAATCGCTGAAGTAAGGGTGTGCAAAGGTATGCATGACAGATATGGAGGTGTTGCTCAGGTGCGCAAACTCACTCAGCTTGTGTATGTTTTGTAACCCAAAGGGATAAAAGGACAGCCACAGTGGTAGGGTTTGAATGGCAGATTAAACTATGGTTAAAAA